>NC_140751.1:3757500-6157500 GCF_051527215.1 Medicago sativa | reverse complement strand
TTGCCCACAAATTATATTAGCGTGTAGATGTTGTTGGTGATACTATGAGCCCTTGTCTGTGTTCATCAAGCAGATATAAATCCCACACCAAGCCTTACATAAAATGAAAATCCTGCATAATTAGAACACATTAGCCCCCACACACATGCTATAGCAGAGACAGAAAAAACAAAGTAACAACAATATAGAATGCTATAACACATCCAATGTCTCCAGTGATTTTTAGCATACATTAAAATGCTCATACCAACTCCAAGTTACATAGCAAAAACAGATAGGAATAAATCTCATTTTCATAACAAATTGCCACTTCAATGATTTCTATCCCTGTTATAATGTATTCAGAATATAGCATACAAGGAATAAGAAAGTTGTTACCAACTAATTACCTACATGCACCAATGACCATGATACTAATAACAACAATAAAAGCTACGAAGTTTAGATGACCATATCAATTACTATCTCCAGTATTGGACAAGCCTGGAACTCAGATGAAGTTCAGATAAGAAATATGACAATAAGAATTTGGGATTCTTAGTTATAAATCATGACACTTAGATTAATAACAAGAACAAATTGTTGCAGAGTTGAAACTGGGAATATCTTGCTTACCACAGAACATGATTAATCAAATTGCATACAACAATTTACCAATTTAACGTTAATTTATATCGCAGAGTCAAATTGCATACAACCATTTTTTTTCCATCACACACCAATATTAACTTATTAAAATCGTGAAACTTGCAACTCTTACCACTAAATTAAAAACACAAAACTTGTCCTAAAAAACACATGATCACAAATCTATATTAAAATCAAAACATGAATAAGTATTTCGATGAACAATCTTCAGTGAAACAAACGTGAATTACTAATAGCATTAGATTCAGACATCACTTTCCACTCTTATCCACTGACTTTGCCAACCAAATCGAAATTCGAAGAAAATAGCATAAGAAAACTTGAATCATCATTCAAATTTCATAACCATAATTAAGAACAGTAACACTAGATAACAAAACTCACCAACTTAACAAATTTATTGCTATGACTTTCCTTCTTGAAAGTCTCTCTGAACTCAGACCTAAAAATCAACAAAAATAAACAAGCACCTCAAATTAGAATCAAAAATGAACTTCACCACAACCAATTGGTTACTAAAACAAGAAACGATAACACTTAGCATTCAAACAATTATATCAGATAAACTTACATGAAAACAAACAAAGCAGTCGAAGGTCTCTTTGGCTTGTTTGGTTCCTTAGCAGCTTTCTGTGACTGCTTCTACCATCAGTAAAGCCCTTGCACTTCAACCTATAAAAAAAGTCAAACAAAAAAAATCAAACACGCTATCAAAAACCTAGATTTGAGAAAAGATTCAATGAAAATCACGAAACTGAATCTTACAATCGAAAGAAGAAACTCCCTGGTTATCGGCGGATTGCTGTCAGAGTTAGCTTTCGAATCTAAGAGAATCAGTGAGAGAAAAGAAAAAGGGTTTTAATTGACAAAAATCGGCGGCAGGAGGAGGTGCGTGGATCGGAGAACAGAGAAAGAGGTCAAGGTTAGAGAAATCGGTGGAGGTTGAAAGGGTTTGTGAGAGGGGGAGTGAGCGTTGAGGGTTTGTTCAGAGAGAGAGGGGAAACTGTCAATTTGGAAGGTTTGTGAAAAATTTAGGGTAAAAATAATAATAAAGAATTATTCAAGAAAAAATGAGGGAAGAAAAGGGAGGGATAATTTCACTAAAAATTGAGAAGAGGGAAAGTGAAATATTAAAGTATGAGAATCGGGTCCCATCTTTTCTAAAGTCATTTTGCCAGGGGCATCTCTGGCATTGCTCCTGACAAATTTGCCAGGAGTTCTTGCTCCTGGCATTGTTCCCTGGCAATATGCAAGATTTCTTGTAGTGTGCGCTCCTCTTAAAGTTCTCAGGTTTGATTCTCCACGATGTCAATTTAGATGGCTAGATTAGCTTCTTCAATATGTATATATGTGTATGTGTTTTTGTACATATGCACCCACTAATTATGCGTTTTTGTACATATGCACCACTAATTTTTTAGCATATCACAATCCTTTCGTGTTCATATTAGACATGATTTATTAATAAAATATTAACGACATTATTTTTATTAATATTCTCTTATTTATTGTATATCAACTCAATTAAACTTATCCTTTAACAAATACTAATAACAATATTTTAATAAATAAAACTCATTTTATTATTGAAACCGAGTGTATTAAGTAATTTTTCAAGAAGAGTATATTATTTTAAGAGAAATGGTAACAAATATCTAATAATATTAGTTAAGAAGTCTAAAGGGAAAAAAATTATTGAAAATGATGCATTAAACGTTTGAAACTTTATAAAAGAACCTTTTCTATATAAAACTTCTGTATCAATTATTTCTTTGCTTTAATTCTTAATTAATATTCTTAAGAGTACATTTGTTACATACCCCTTGTTTTAGAAGAGTACATCACGGAGTAACCAAAAGATCCCTTCAACTGGAAAAGAAAAATGGTGTTAAGATGGTGGCCAATAAGGAGTGGTTAGTAAGTAGTAACCCCACGTATGAATACATCAACAAAATTTATGTCGGAATTAAGATGGTGGGGCCTTGAAAAAATATTGGCGTCTTTAGGCAGTAAGTTTGTTATTTTGGCATATCTATGATCAAGAGTTTTTCACAAGATGTCTTATCAATTTTTGTTCTTTCTTAAAAATAAAAAACTGTATGGCAGCGTTGTAAATTTTATTAATGAGGGAAGGTCATGCATGAAACAGTCTTATTGTAAGTGAACTCGAAAATGAACGTTTTTCAAAAAATAATAATTGACATATCAATAATAATTCATTCAATTTTTCATTTTGGATATATATATATATATATATAGACACACACACACACACCAACAACAGATATATTATAAATACATATGATATGAAAAAGTAAATTCTTTTAATTTTTTAAGCAAATCATTTGGGTGAAAGTCACTCACGCCCACACACCCAATTATATCGATATTTCTCTTAAGATTGGGGCTGATTTGATCAGATGAACTCAATCATGTGCAGATAAAATTGTCATGCATAATTGTAGTGATGTAATATTAGGATTGTTTGTTCACATGGCTGCAGCAACCACAAGATCATATCTTGTCTTGAAAATGATTTTGAAATACTGTCTGCCATGTAGTGGTAGGTCCATTTTCTAAAACGTCTTTGATATTATGAAATATCTTAGCAAAATAATTTTTCCATATTTTATAGGACATTTGATGATAAATAAAATATTAACGGATGATCTATTTATTTTTTACCTTATAGGTACAAAATTTCCAATCTTCTTTAACGATGATTTTTTTTTTGTCGATGAATCTATTGAGAACACAAGGTGGTTCTTGTTGTGGATAAATTCAACTATGTTCGTTGGTTAGTTAGTTAGTTAGTTAGTAACTAACTAGTTAGTTAGTTTGTTAGTGGCTTGTAGTGCAAGTTACTCAACTTAGCCTATAAGTACTTGTTTGTATTCAGTTGATACAACTCAGTATCTTGTATCATAATCAATAATAGTTTTTACAATTCACTATAGACAAAAGTCTTCATCCTCTCTATTCTCGTCACAGAGTAGAACGTTATGAACTCTCTCTTTCTCTCATCAGTGTATGTAAGCTAGAAGCTTGCACCAACAAATTGTTATCACGAGAGCCTTTTGGTTTTTGTGTGTATAAGTCACAAATCCAGGGTAGATTTTACATCTGATTGCAATGATGAATGGTGGTAATGGAATCCCCAATTCACTTCCAATTCTCGATGGCAAGAATTTGGAAAGATGGCATAAACAAATGAAATCTTTGTTTGGTCTTCAAGATACTCTCGAGGTGGTTACCAATGGCGTCTAAGAGCTTGCCGATCATGCAATTGAAGCTCAATAGGTTCTTCACAGAGATTCAAAGAAGAAGGACTATAAGGCGTCGTTTTGCATTCAATTCGTGGTGGATAATGCAAATTTTGACAGAATTGCTAATGTTGAGTCTGCGAAAGAGGCATGGGATATTCTTGTCAAGTATTGCGAAGGAGATGAGAAGGTCAATATCGTAAAGTTGCAGACTTTGCGCAGATAGTATGAGTTGTTGCGGATGGGAGATTCTGAGAAGATAGCAACGTATGTGTCCAAGATTCAGAATCTTGTTCATTTGATGAAGAATTGTGGTGAAAATGTAACATAGAAGATGGTAATTGAGAAAGTTATGAGAACCTTAACTCCTCACTTTGATCATGTTATTGTTTCTATTCAAGAGTCTGGGAATGTTCCTACTATGAAGATAGAAGATTTGGAAGGATCCTTAGAAGCCCATGAATTGAAGATAATTGAAAGAAAAGGTGTTCAAGAATCAATTCAGGCTCTACAAGCTTAGACATGGAAGAAGAATGGTAGTTCTGAAAAGTCCAAAGACAAGTTTGATAGAAGCAAGAACAAGAAAGGGTCATGGTCAAACTCACAAAAGCATAAAAATGGAGAGAAACCTGAATCTTCTAAGAGATTCCAAGATAGGAAATTTGTGCAATGTTATAACTGTGAGAAGTGGGGTCATATTGCAAAGGATTGCTGGTACAACAAAAGCAAAAGAGTTGCTAAAGATAATGATGATGAAGCCAAGATGGCACAAGAGGATTCTGATGGTTAACCTCTAGTTCTAATGGCAACAGTTTCAGAAGATTGTTCTGATTCTGAAACCTGGTTCTTAGACATAGGTTGCTCCAATCATATGACTGGTCATAAGGCATGGCTAATCAAGTTTGATGATACAAGAAGAAGCAAGATAAGGCTAGCAGATATCATATCATTCCAAGCAGAAGGATCAGGAAATATGGTCATTAGAAGAAGTAATGGCAGTTCTGCAATCATTGAAGATGTATTGTATGTGCCAGGTATGAAGTGCAACTTATTAAGTGTTGGCCAGCTTATTGAGAAAGGATTCTCAGTAATAATGAAGAATGAGATCCTTGCATTGTTTGATGCAAGCAATAAGCTAGTTTTTAAGATCCCTTTTATCAAAGAATAGAACCTTCAAGACTTTGATTAGTTCCACAGAAGTTCAATGTCTGCAAATTTTGGTTGAGCACAAGCAAAGTTAGCTATGGCATTTAAGGTTTGGCCATTTGAATTTCAGATCTTAATCAGTTAATGTCACAAGCAATGGTGACTGGTTTACCAAAGTTTTCAATGCCTGAGAAGCTATGTGAAGGATGCTTGGTGGGGAAGCAACCAAGGAATGCTTTTAAATCTTACTTACCAATGAGATCCTCCTGCATTGGAATTCAGGCGCGTTAGCTTTCAGATGTTCTATGCGATGTTCCAACACTAGACACAAAAGACGAATGTTGAGTTTAATGTTTAAACATCGTGCTAACAATAATAAACAGAAATAGGTAAAAGTAAAAGACAAGAAAGTAAACGGCATAGGTGAATTGTTAACCCAGTTTGTTGACAAACACACCTACTCTAGTGCTACCAAGTCAAGAAGGAAATCCACTAGTGAAGTCTTTATTCTAAGTTCTCAGTAAACTCCAATTTTACAACTTAATACCTAGGACCTACCTGTACTGACTTCAACCTATGAACTCCTAGATCTGAGATCCCATCTCACTTCCACTCAACACAGCCCCTATGATTATCAGATTACAAAACAATGATGAAGTTACCTTCAAGCACAAACTACCTCCGTGCTTCAAAGCTTAGGAGTAGTGTACAAAATTACAACTCAATAAAACACAGTCTTTATCATGTATCAAGGTGACACAAGAAAAGGCTCGCAATGAAAATGACTCTAAACCCTAAAAGCTTTATTATGTAATTGACGGCTTGAATGATGAATTAGGTTTTGTCGTCTTGTATATATGCTCTGAAGATGTATGGGTTGAATAGACTTGTTGGGCTTTAGAAAACACTGCAGATCCAATATCTAAGCCGCTTCACAAGAATCAGGAACAAATAGGTTGTCTCCTAAAAAGTCAAAATATCTTTAGGAACAATCCAAACACATCCAAAGTTTCCTAAAATAACGTCATTACTTTAGGAATAAATCACACAACTGATTCTGGACAAAAAGCACACGTCTTGCCAACAAGTAGATAGACGTGGATTCCTTAAATAGATAAAGCGCATGTAAATCATGGCACATAAACAGGGCACACAAAACCGTACCCAGATGTTGGAACATTGTATCCAACATCATGCATGAATATTTGTTTTAGCAATAATGAAGCCAATATACAAATATCTAACATGCATATTAAAGGTTGTCATTTAGATGTTTGTGGACCCTTTGAGGATCACACTATTGAGGGAAATAGATATTTTGTGTCCTTTGTTGATGTGCATAGCAGGAAGTTTTGGGTGTATCTGATCAAGCACAAAGATGAGGTGTTTGATGTGTTCAGAAGCAACATAACTAAACATGCTCTTTGTATTTTTCTTGTTTCATGTCGGTGTCAGTAATCTTTTGGGAAACTCTAGCTTTTGTAAAAATTACGGTCGACTCACAACAGTTTCATGCGGAGTTATTGTAATTTTTTTTGGTTGGTACAACTAGAAAAAACAGTAAAAACAAAAACAAATGAAAAGGCTATCTAAAAAAAGAAAGTCCCACTAGCATCTGCTAGCAGGACAAGAGCAATTCCAGCAGGGGGTTGCTCAATAGACATAGATGAACTTGCAAATTCCTTGAGATGAGCTCTTGAATATTCCAAACAACCAAGGTATAATGCTGTCAATCATTAATTAACTGTCTCTTGGATTAACTTGATTGTTGGATTCGAGTATGAAAAGCACACCAGGTTCGAGATTCCTAACTCCCACGCTAACCGCAAACCATGTTACATTGGCAACAAATTCGTGTGAAGGATATTCGAGAAACCAATATTTCCAGCAAAACCACAAATCCAAGCACCATCATTATTTTGAATCAGTCCTCCAAAACCAGAAATTCCAGGATTCTCAATGCTACTACCATCGACATTTAAAATCATACATTGACCATTATGGGCATTCGACTTATTATTTTTTAATATATATATAAAGAGAGAGAACTACTTATAATAAGAGATGAGAGGAATGAATAACATCCATTGGATTTAAATCAACGATTCTAACCGACTTGAACTTTTAAAACTGCGCCTTATTTTATATATAAACCAACTCGGGTTGGTCTGGTGGTGTTGACTTGAGACCTTGGAGTGTGCTCCTCTTCAAGTTCTCAGGTTTGATTCTCCACGATGTCAATTTAGATGGCTAGTTTAGCTTGATATGTATATGTGTGTGTATGTGTTTTTGTACATATGCACCCACTAGTTTTTTAGCATATCACAATCCTTTCGTGTTCATATTAGACATGATTTATTAATTAAATATTAATGACATTATTTTTATTAATATTCTCTTATTTATTGTATATCAACTCAATTAAACTTATCGTTTAACAAATACTAATAACAATATTTTTATAAATAAAACTCATTTTATTGTTGAAACCGATTATATCAAGTAATTTTTCAAGAAGGGTATATTGTTTTAAGAGAAATGGTAACAAATATCTAATAATATTAGTTAAGAAGTCTAAAGGGAAAAAAATTATTGAAAATGATGCATTAAACGTTTGAAATTTTATAAAAGAACCTTTTCTATATAAAACTTCTGTATCAATTATTTCTTTGCTTTAATTCTTAAGTAATATTCTTAGAGTATTTGTTACATGCCCCTTGTTTTAGAAGAGTACATCACGGAGTAACCAAAAGATCCCTTCAACTGGAAAATAAAAATGGGGTTTGCTTTCATTGGCCACCTTTGTCTGGGCAACTATGCATGCAGACTTCATAATATCGTGCTGGCCAATAAGGAGTGGTTAGTAAGTATTAACCCCACGTATGAATACATCAACAAAATTTATGTCGGAATTAAGATGGTGGGGCCTTGAAAAAATATTGGCGTCTTTAGGCAGTAAGTTTGTTATTTTGGCATATCTATTTGAATTATTGTGATCAAGAGTTTTTCACAAGATGTCTTATCAATTTTTGTTCTTTCTTAAAAATAAAAAACTGTATGGCAGCGTTGTAAATTTTATTCCTAAGGGAAGGCCATGCATGAAACAGTCTTATTGTACGTGAACTCGAAAATGAACGTTTTTGAAAAAATAATAATTGAAATATCAATAATAATTCATTCAATTTTTCATTTTGGATATATATATATATATGTGTGTATATATATATATATATATATATATATATATATATATATATATATATATATATTATATACCAGCAGATATATTATAAATACATATGATATGAAAAAGTAAATTCTTTTAATTTTGTAAACAAATCATTTAAAAAATACTCTTCAAAATTTTGTCAAAAAAATACTCTTCAAAATATTAAAATGTCAAAGTTTTTTTTTTTCTTGGAAAAAACCCAATAGAGACAGAAAACACCCCCTCAGCTCCTGACTTCGAAGTTTGGGTGAAAGTCACTCACGCCCACACCCAATTATATCGATATTTCTCTCTTAAGATTGGGGCGGATTTGATCAGATGAACTCAATCATGTGCAGATAAAATTGTCATGCATAATTGTAGTGATGTAATATTAGGATTGTTTGTTCACATGGCTGCAGCAACCACAAGATCATGTATTGAAAATGATTTTGAAATGTTGTCTGCCAGGTAGAGGTAGGTCCATTTTCTAAAACGTCTTTGATATTATGAAACATCTTAGCAAAATAATTTTTCCATATTTTATATAACATTTGATAATAAATAAAATATTATTGTTGATCTATTTATTTTTTACCTTATAGGTATAAAGTTTCCAACGTTATTTAACAACAGGGCCGGCCCATAGCCTGTCGAGGCCGGGCTATGGCACTGGGCCTCGATTTTTTTGGGGCCCAAAAACATTTTTTTTAAAATTGTAAGGCACTTAATTAATATTTATATAGATATAATGCGAAAACATTTCAAGTAGATCGAAGTGCTTCAGTGGCGTGTGCATTTATGATGGAGTCTGATGGTGTGGGTTCAACTCCCACCAGAGATTTTTTTATTAAAAATTTTTTTTATAGTGTTTTATTTAGTTTTTTCGGGCCCAAAATTTAATTTTTTTTTTCACCCCTTCAAATCTAAACCAGGGCCAACAAATTTGTTAAGACGGCCCTGTTTAACGATGATTAATTTTTGCCGATTAACTATTGAGAACACAAGATGGTTCTTCCATCTCAATCGAACTTTATTCGTACGTAAAGTTTTGTAACTTGAAGCAATCCATTATTATCTATTTTTCAATTCTTAGAATTCAATTTATATAAGATAGAGAATGAAAGTTTAAGCAAGTGTATGAATTTTTTGTATAAAATATGACTTTAATTTTTTTAATTTACATGTCAAAAAAATCTTAAACAATTTTGTTTTATTGAATCTTGAGCAACTCAATTTTATCTTAACCAATTTATAAGAAAAAACAAATAACAAAGCACTAATTTAACACCATATCATTAATTTAACCAAATCTGGTTTATATCATGTCGGTCGAAATTAACAAGAGCTTTAAATTTTTGTTTAAATTAAGAAGAAGAAAATTCTAGAAAAAGGATATAAAAATTGAAGTCGTACATCCAAAAACAAGGAAGTTATGCATATGTCTTTTCAGACAACTAAGGGAACAGTGTTTTTCGTGTCACTGCATAATTTGCCAGCGATATTTCTTTTTCTCCTCTTAAATACAACTGATAAGAACAACACATAGTCTGATTTTTCCTTCAAAAAATAAAATAAAAAATACACAGTCTAATTTTTGCTAAGTGGACCCAGACAGAGCAATTCCGTTTTCATGGTCCAAACTCATCCCACTGAAAAAGGACAAAAATTTAATACAATGATTATGCTATTATTGAAGATTTTCTCGACCACAATAAGATATGGGATATGTGGACAACTACTATATGTAAAACAAGAAGAAATGTAAAACAAATCAAATTTGAAGCCTTCTCTTTGTAAAGGAAAGGGGACTTTGCTAATTTTGAGCTTGACTAGGAGGATATATTAGGTCGGGTTGAGATTTTTTTTTTATTTAGAATTATTTTATTTGCACGTTTAAAAATAAATGTCTCTTAAGATTTTTACACATAAATTAGGAAATATAGTTAAGTTGTCGAAAAATATGACATTTTGATAAACAAACAATACCAACTATAGATGTTTTTTTTTTTCCACATAATAAGTGATAGTGGCAGCAGTGGAGCTAGCCAATTTTATACGGGATGGCAAAATATAAGAAGAATTTTTTAAGATTAATATATTAAATTTAATTCATAAAAAAAATCACAATCATTTTACTTATATAAAATGTAAATTAAAGTAACAAAAAAAATAAGAATTGCTTTTTATTAAAAAAAATGAGTTGAAGAACACTTCAAAGGGTCAAATTCATCTATAATTGGCTTTGTCTATTTTTACAATATAAACATCAAAGTAATTTTAATTTTTAGTTTTATCTTTACAATTTTTATTTGCTAATAATATTCTCTTTTAAGTTGCTTAAGATATAAAAAATGTCAAAATAAGACAATACATCTTTTAAGCAAAAGGTAATCTTTTGATTGTTTTATTTCTCTTAACTTCGCACAGATAAACTTATTTGATGTAGTTAAAAATATTTTATTGAGGTAGCGAAACATATAATACACTTATTAATACAAATAAAAATATAACTTTTGCGGTAGCCAAAGCTATCCCTCTCTACAACGTAGCTTCGCCCTTGGATAGTGGAATATAATGTTTTGGGAGGAATCTACATAGTATTAATAAGATAATACATTTGTAAAAAAATAATTAATTATACATTAAAAATTGAGAGTTATATTCATTTTAAAATGATTTTTTATCTTTCCTATAAAGTGACATTTATTGTGAACTAGGGAGAATATAATTTTGTTGAGGAGTTAAAGACCCATGGTTAAACTTCTAACAAAGAGAAAAATAATAACATAACAATTAACATAATAACATTTTCCATTAAAAATATATATAATAGTTTTGACATATAAAGAGAGTATAAATTAGAGGTTTAATATGTGTATTAGTGTATTACTTCAACATTAACAAGTATTTGACATTATTTGTTTTTTATAATAAAAATTTAGAGTGAGAATGTTGCCTCATCTCAGTACTGAAAAAACCTTAGAATTTAAAAATCATTTACAAAGACATTAGAGAGCTCAAACTCGGAACCTCTGAATCCATGGATTGTCTTTTTACTACTATTACAAACTCTTGAATTTAATATTTGAAAATTATTTTATTATCCAAAAATTACCATATTTGTAATAACAATAACTATAACAAGAGAAAATAAAACACCCCTATAAAAAAAACTATGACAAGAAAAGTATGCAATCAGTTTTCGATCGTGATTTATATTTTCACTAAACGGTTCCCATGATTCTGATAAGATAGCAATGCCAACGGTTTCCATGATATTATTGAAGTTGTTTGGAGTTTCTTTCAAGTTTATCATTGCTCATATTTCGAGAAGTTGAATATATTAATATATACTTCATCCGTCTCTATATCTAAGCACCCTTTTATTAGAGGTAAATGATGCTTACATATAGGGACGGAGGGAGTAAATGTGTTTAGACACTTTCACTCTTTCAATTAACTTTTAAGATGAGATTTAAGTCCATTTAATATGATATTAGGAGTTCGGGTATGCTCCATTTAAGCTAAGCTCCATTTATTCCATTTAGCGTTTGGATGCAAGACATGTGGCAAAAAAATATCTAACGGTTGAGATTTTAAATTAAAAAACAAATATTTGTTTAATAAAAATACATAATAATAACAAACAAAATCATGTTCCCTTTTTCTCTCATATCACAACAACCTTTTATTGTTTTTTAATTTAAAATCTCAATCGTTAGATATTTTTTTGTCACATGTGTTGCATCCAAACCCTAAATGGAGTAAATAATAACAAACAAAATCATGTTCCCTTTTTCTCTCATATCACAACAACCTTTTATTGTTTTTTAATTTAAAATCTCAATCGTTAGATATTTTTTTGCCACATGTCTTGCATCCAAACCCTAAATGGAGTAAATTGAGCTTAGCCTAAATGGAGCATACCCGAACTCGATATTAGAGACATTGCAATGTGAAAAATGGATTCAGGCCCACACTAGACGTGAGTGTGAATATTGAAGATGTTTGAAGTTTGTTTGAAGTCACGTATTGCCCAAATTTAAGTGTTTTGGATGTATAAATGTGTTTGGACACTCACCTTTCGATCTAGCTTTTTTGATGAGATACAAATCCAATTAAAAATTTATGCATATGTTCTCTAAATAAATTAGATGTGTAATTCCATACTTTGACAATGATAATGGTCTACGTAAGAAATACTTTTTGAGTTAATTTTTGATAATTTTTTGACTCGTTCATTTACTGAACACAATGGCATAACCACACATTTCTCACATGATGCAAACTACCATCCTCTCTCCCTCTCCCTCTCCGTCTCTCTCTCTCACAACTTTTCTTCCACAATAATCTTTGGTAATATTTATAAACAACCTTTGCTTTTGTAAATTCATTAAATAAGTAACGTATATAGACTATATTATATTTCACATACACCAATTATTTAATAAATCTAAAAAAACAAAAATGTTATGAAATTAATCAATAGTATTACAAAATATTGTATGATATAGAAAAATAAGGAGAAAGAGATAAATAGAGAACAAGAGAGTATATTGTATTACTTTTCAAGTGTGTTCTTTACAAGCAATGCATGTTCTATTTATAGGATACAAAAGTTGTAACTTAAAAGTACATGAAGAGTCAAGAGACTAAATATCTGTATGTATGAATAAAGCCATTTAGTCATAGTAGTTAAGCGATATAGAAGGTCTAGGAAAAATGGACATCCACATTGTCATACCCCAATTTTTGACCTAAGATCATACTTTTAGCTATTCTTTTGACCCGGAATATTCCTTGACTTTTCAAGGAAAATTTCGGCAAAGAGCTATTTTAGAATAACTCATTTTGGTTTGTCTTTGGGCCCACCTTTTTTATTTCTTTTTAATCTTTTTTATTTTATTTTATTTTTATTTTTATCATCATTTATTTTTTATTTTATTTTATTTTTCACTCTTTCCTTTTATTATTTATTTGATTTTTTCCATTTGTTTTTTTGTTTATTTTATCAGTCCAAAAAAAATAGTGTCCAGGGGTTCGAAACTTTTTTCTCAGCTGTGCCATCTTCGGTGGCCAATTCAAGTGTCAACTTTCACATTCCTCTTTCAAAATTCACCATTAAACACCATTCAAATCCCCATCAAAATCCATTAAACTAGTTTTCCATTTTCATCAACCTCCTCACCTATAAATATAGCTCTCATTCCTCACTTATACAAACACAAAAAGTTCTCTTGAGTTGTCAATAATAAAATATAATTTATAGTTATTCGGTCAACTAACAAGAATCCCTTTTCAAAACAATATAGTTCGTAAATCTTAATTGTTTCAAAAGTAGCAATAATATCAAACTCATAAGCACATTACCTACTATTTCATTAGAAAAGAAATTATGTGGAGCATTCTACCCAAAAAAAAAATAGGCAGAGCACAAATTATACGAAACAAATAGTATGGATGATACAATCTAAAAATAAAGTTCAATTAATCATGTGAGACTTCATCTTTTTAATCAATGACTACTCTTATGTTCAATCACAAATGTGATTTATCTTTCAAAAATTTCTTGATATTATTTTCTAAATTTTGCCACTTCAGGAACACGTTCAAGAGACGAATATTTTTTTCTTCAATTCTTTCAATTGAATTTATACTAAGATCAAATAGATCTTATATATTTCAATTGTGACCAAATGATTTAGTTCTTCTAGAACTATATTTCAAATCTTTATAAACAATGATACAAAAAAAATATCCATTCCTCTAGCAATCCTTCGAGGATGCATTAATATCACAAGAAAAAAATAGTTCTTGAAGAACTATATCATAAAAGATCTTCATTGTTTGAGCAATTTTCCAAGGACGCTTCAATGTTATATTTTAGTTCTTCTTTTGTTTACACATAGGAAGTATACTCACAGGTATAATGCAATGATCAATACATCAAATGATGTCAAATGATCTGATTATGCTCATAAAATAAAGAAACGGTTACAAGTATATCATATGAACAATTATGGATATTTTAACATGCTACTAATGATGGTAATTGTAACAGCTCCTAATGTATAAAAACTCCAGCATAAAAAGAAATATATTTCATCTTTAGATACAATTATCGATCATTAGAATAACATCTAATGTAATATTTTTCTCTAAATTAATTTTAGAACATAAAACACCACAATTTAGAAAGTAGCACTAATATCCATATCCAAGAAGACAAAAAGTGTTGCTCAAAATCTAAATCAATTCAAAATTGGTAAATAAACAATAGACCGTAAGAAGCCAAGAAAACAATATTTCCATAAACTTAATTAAAACAAAGATAAACAGTTAATGGACTTTGATGCATAAACAATATTTCTATACTGTTGAGGCAAAATCTCTAATTAATTTTAAAGATAATAAACTTTGATGATTAAGGAGTTAATGGACTTTGATTAATTTCTTGGTATTTAACATGTGCTCTTGAGTGTTTAACTAAGACAGAAACAAGGTTTAAATCAAACCAAGATAAAAGAAATCAAAGGATATTTGGCTTTATGAACTAACTCTGAGTTCATAAAGGTGCTCATAGTTCAAAATGTTCAAGCAAAGTTCAGAAGGTTGTTCTAATAGAAGCCTAGAAGTTCATGAACATTATCAAGAACATGTAAGGCACACGTGACATGAATAAATGTCCAGTAAAGTACATTGACATGGATCAATCAAACAATTACATGATTTACAAGATTAATGTCAAAAAGGATCTTCAATGTTCATCTAGGACTATGAACATTTGAAGTACTAGGAATATTCCAATGAGAATATTATCGTAGTACTAGGAACATTTGAAGTACTAGGATCTTCAATGTTCTTCTTCTTCTTCTTCTTAAACCATGATAAAAAAATTTAAGTTACAACTTGAGAATCAATTTTAAGTTACATGTTTAATTTTAAAAGGGTCACAAACCTTCATAAACCATGATAAAAATTTGATTGTTTGCAATCCTTCAAGGATGCTTTACTCTTTTTTTTTTAATTCTTCGTGAATTATATCACTCACGTTCTTCAAAATTATCAAAAACAATAATTTCTTGTTTATAATTCTTCGGGGACGCAATGCAAATTCTTCCAAAATCTCAGTTGGTCAGAGCTTCGTGCTCATAACGTGTTATGAAATTAATCAATAGTATCACAAAATATTGTATGATATAGAAGAATAAGGAGAAAGAGATCAAGAGAGAACAAGAGAGTATATTGTAGTACTTCTCAAGTTTGTTCTTTATATTATAAGCAATGTAGAACATATTTATAGGATACAAAAGTGTTAACTTACAAGTACATGAAGAGTTAAGAGACTAAATATCAATAAGTATGAATAAAGTCATTTAGTCATAATAGTTAAGGGATATAGAAGGTTTAAGGAAAATAGACATCTACATCATATTAATATTATTCATAACAAAAAAAAGGAGTATTAGCTAATTTAGAAAGCAAAATACCCGTACATAAGCTTTGTTGAAAAGTAAAACGGTACATAAGCAAAAAAAACATCAATCCCATGAAGAATAACTCTTCACAATTTCACTCACTGTCTTCATTTTCAATCCTTTTACTTTACCCACCTTGTCGCTATCACTATATTTATAAAAAGATACTCCTCCGTCCCTTCCTTCTAATAGAATTTCTAGCAAAAATTCATATGTATTAAAAAATTGTTGGAATAATAAATTTGTTTGAAATATATATATAAGTTTTACATATTTATCTTCATTGCAATTGATATCAAAAGAATCGAATTTAAGACTTTAAAAGTAGCATACATCAAGGTATGAAACCTATATTCAGCGAAAAGCATCCTCACGGAAGCATAGCGAACCATTAACAACCGTTGGATCCTTTTTAATCTTTCATTTACGAAAAACATGGATGGAGTGAAAATGAGAAAGGGTCCCACTACAATTACAAATGCACGCTCGTGATGTTTTCTTGAAAATTAGTTTTGATGGAATTAGCATTTTCATTAGAAATTAGTGCACGAAATCATTTTTGAATTAAATAAACTTGAAGTTAGAAAGAAAGAAAAAACGAGCTTCACACAAAATAAATAAAAATATCTATATTTTAACGATAAATGTGTAGAAATGGCTATAATGATATTACCAACAAAAAAGAAAGAATTGATTATATATAATTTATAATGAATTTATTTTTTATTTTTTGACAAAATGATTAATAATGAATGTTGGTAGAGTAGTCGAACATAGACATCACCTTATCTCTTATATCACTCCCTCCAAATGACCTATTTTGTTTTCATATAGGCTTTTACGATATTTTGATTTAGCTTGGATACTTTTTATAACATCCAAACTTTTATATATAATGCACCTATCTCTCCAACTACATGTGAGTTGAGAAAATAGCATCAATGGCAATAAAACATCAAGGAAACAATTCCCTCTTGAAACATTGTTGTTCATCAAGGCGTGTAATAACCTTGATACAAAAGGTGACTGCAGAAGTTATTGGCACATATTTTCTAGTGTTTGCTGGTTGTGGTGCTGTAGCAATAAATAAGATACATGGCTCTATCACTTTTCCAGGGATTTGTATCACTTGGGGGTTGATTGTAACAGTCATGTGTTACTCCGTTGGTCATATCTCTGGAGGCCTCTTCAACCCTGCTGTTACAATCACCTGGGCTATCTTTCGTCGCATCACGATTAAAGAGGCTCCTTTGTACATTGTTGCTCAATTACTTGGGTCTACACTTGCAAGTGTAACATTATCTCTAATGTTTGATATCACACCCGAATCTTATTTCGGAACAGTACCGGTCGGATCAAATGGTCAATCTTTAGTGTTGGAAATCATTATCAGTTTTCTCTTAATGTTTGTCATTTCAGCTGTTACTACAGATGATAGAGCGGTCGATGACTCGGCAAGTATTGCAGTTGGAATGACTTTAACATTGAATCTTTTCATTGCTGGGCCTGTATCAGGAGCATCTATGAATCCAGCAAGAAGTATTGGTCCTGCAATTGTAATACATATTTACAAAGGATTGTGGATATATATTGTTGGTCCAATTATTGGAGCCATAGCTGGTGCACTTGCCTATAACTTTCTTAGATCAGCATACAAGCCAGCTTCAGAGACAATAGCAGACAAACCAACTTCAGAATTAACAGCAGACAAGCCACCTTCAGAGAACATTGTGTAGGTTTGATTTAAGGGTGCATAATCATTTTCCTTATTTTTGTAGTTGAGTGCTTTGCTTTTGTTCAATGGAAATTGTCCTAATTAGGGTTTTAAGCTGCTTTGGTTTATTAAGAATGTTTTGATAAGAAGTGTTTGAGTTTTTGTGTAATGAAATTATTATGGCATTCTATGTTAAAATATGTATGTTGGTTTATTTTTTTATATTTAATTTTATTTTTATGATATTAGACTTACTTTATGAACCCCCGTATTTGTGACACATTTTTTTCTCACTTTTTTAACAACATTTTTTTCTCACTATTAATTAAATTTAAGTAAGTTCTCGTGAGCTTAACTCAGTTGGTATGGACAATACACATAAAATATGCAAGGTCCGGGGTTCGAACCCCGCCCACCACAAAAAAAAAAAAAAAAAAAATTAAGTAAAAATTTGTCTGGTTATATAACAAATAATATTTTAGTAAAAAAAATATTATTCACAAATTGAATGTACACGAGACTATTAAAAACAAATTTTAATTAATATTTTGGTGTTTTTTTTTCTTACAAGAGAAAATTTTATGATGGGAATAGGTAAACACAACATGTGTAATTGTGTATAGATATGCCAAGAGCTAGGAAACAAATTACTAAGTCCCAAGGTAATACCAGATTCTGCAATATGTATAGCAGAAAAGTTTATTAAGATCAATTCAATTACTAAAACCTGCTATCTAAAATTACATGATGCTAAATCTGCTAATAGAAACCGTGACACTGCACTTCACTGAAACAACAGTACAACAATGTTCCACCAATCACTGAAAGGGCTTCCAATCATAGGAAATATAAACGCAGATTCAGATTACGGGGACATAAAGTTAAATTCCAAGCACTTTGCATACATGAGTATATGACATTGGGCAATTCTACACACTCCGAAAAAATTTAAGTTGTTTTTCCTTCTATCTGTATACTCAAACGAGATCCATGCCATTCTTTTGATATTATCTATCAATCACCTTCACCAAATTTCCAACCTTCCATTGAATATTATGTTGCTTTTGGATTTAGAAAAGATTTTCATCGAGTGAAGATATTACTAGTAAGGGTTGCGGACTAGGTCGTTCTCCGTAAGACCTTTCTTGACACTACCTAAAATTTTGCAAGTAGACCATTAACAACAGCGTCTCTAAGATAAAACAGTCTAGCTACAACTGTATTCGAGTCCTGCTGAATATAATATTTGTTCTAGAAATACATGACCCTCAATATGGTACAAAAACCACTCAAATATGACAATGAAACCACTCGAAAATGTGACACTATCTACCGTGACCACTCAAGTATGATACTACCATCCGTCTAACTTCGGAAGGAAGAAACCAATGGGACTGTGGTTCAAAGACCACTCCCAATTCGAAGGGACAATATATATCGAAGTGGACTATGCATAAAAATATTTAAAAATTTCATTGATTGATTCCTTTCATAAAAAAGTTGTTTGATAGTTATTTATATTTATATTTTTTTTATTTTGTAATTTTCATTAATGATAATAACGAAATAATTCTTTAACTTATTTTTATCATATAAGTTTTTGGTTAAAAATATTTATTTATTTTCTTTTGGGTAATCTATTTATGTCATGTTATAAATACACATATTTCTATTCTATCATATTTTTCTTCAATTTATCTTGTACCAGATACTAAATAAAATTTTATTTTCGCTTTCTTATCCTTACTCTATGTATTCTTCATCAACTAAATATATACTTTGTTTTTTAGGTGCTGAATATATACTATATATAAAGAAAATAGACTTAAAATATATGAGTTTGGGATGACTTTTCAATTACCTATTTTACCCTTCATATAAACTATTTTATCTTTTAATAATATTATTTTAAATTTTAATTAAAATAATTAAATCTCATTAAAATAGGAAATATTCCACTACAATAGGAACAATATTTTTTTTAAACAACAAATTTTACTACGCATAACCTGCTCAAGAATCGCAAAGGCCAGCAACACAACAATACACAATAAAAAATAGGTGTCGTATATAGGCGGAACATCCCAACCATAAAGCCACCAAAAACTAGAAGAAAAATAAAGGGGGCACAAACAGCAGACCAGAAAACCCCCCAATAAAACAGAAACGGGCCTCACAAAACAGCAAAGACTTCCCTCACAGGCCAGATAGCAGAAAAGGCCTAGGCAGAAAAATACTCCCAGCACCCCCTAAGACAGCAGCACTTTTAAAAAAGCAGAACAGCAGCCTAGGGGACAAATAACAACACAACCGTGTGAAACCAGAGAGCAAGCCTCAAAACAGTCCCTCCCCCCTTTAAACTAATCTCCAGGATCCCAATTTCACTCATAAAATAGACAAGGCGAAACTTTCAATGTTGTCAACACCCATCTCCAAGACAACACCTTAATCTCTTCGTCCATCCCCTCCACATCTTATACGGTTTTAAAAATTCCTTGCTTTTCTAGCTTTCCATATTACCTAAATAATTGCATGCCGAACTAACTAAAACTCTTTCCGCAGCTTCTTTCCTCTCGCTTCCCCACTCCAACATTCAAGGTGAACACACAAATTATGAGGGATTAGAAAGTTAAACCGAAGCAAATCCATGATTTTCCTTCAAATCCTAGAAAATACACTACAATGCAAGAAAAGATGCGTTGAAGATTCTACCGAAGCATCAAAAAGACACAATTGGTCGAACTTTTCGGATCCAATAAATTTCGAATGGCAAGATTCCTCCTAGTAGAAATCTGATCACAAAGAAATTTCCAAGAAAAAGCCACAACTTTTGATGGGGTCGAGCATTTCTAAAGGTAGCCAAACACTTTTTCCTCCATCGGATTCAAACCATCTTCTAAAATTAAAAACCCCTCCAACACCTTGTACATTGAGCTTAGCGAAAAAACTCCATCATCTTCCAATCTTCACTTCAACCCATCCTCATGAGACATCCTCCAATCCCCAAGCCTAACCATAAGGTTGGTAACTAACTCCTCTTCCCAAACAAAAAGGTTTCTATGACAAATAAGGTCCCAATTCCAATTCAAACCCACACTTACCCCAAGCACGGATCCACACCAAACTAATAGGGGTCAACTGCCCCCACTCCATTGTTTTTTTATAACAAAAAATGTGATATTTTCATTTGATGACCCCGCTTAAAATGTTGTGTTGACCCCGCATAACATTTATTACAGTTTTTTTTTAAGAATAACCACTTAATATATATATATATATATATATATATATATATATATATATATATATATATATATATATATATATATATATATAACATAAACGAAATAGCATGTATTTTTTCAGGAAATGATGAATTGAAATATTGCATACATATAAACTAAGAACATAATATTCGTTAACAAATTACTACTATCCCACTCATCTTGCATTACAACAAAAATTGGGGTATGTGTTTTAGTTTTTAAAATAAAAAGTAAATGCTCCAATAAAAAATCATGCTCCAATTGGGGTATTCGTTAACAAATGATATATTTTTTGTTACCTCCAATTTTTTGTTTAATGGTAATAATGTTATCATTTAAGGTTAAATATATTTTTAGTCTTTATAAAATTATGAGTTTTTAAAGTTTAGTGTCTAAATTTTTTTATTCAGTTTGAGTCTCTATTTTCATAATATAAGGGGACTATTTTGAGGACTAAAAATATGTTTTTTGTAAAAAGTTTTCAAAATAGGAGCTATTCTACAGACTGCAATATTATGGAGGATTGAAACTATCATTAAAATTTCATCGCCTTGGACTAGAACACCATATTCTCTCACCCTAAATTTTCTTTACCAAGAAATTATCATTAAAATTCAAATAGAATTAGATTTGAAAGCTCATGATTTTGTAGGGAGACTAAAAACATATTTAACCCATCATTATATTGGTTTTGAATTTATATATTTTTATTTAAATAATAAACGATATTGACCCCACATATTGAAATTTCTGGATCTGTCCCTGCTCACCCACATCTCCCTTAATTTACCATCCTTTTGAGTGGAAATAGAATAACAACGAGGGAACCTAACACGAGAGAGACATCACCCACCCAAATATTGTTCCAAAAGCTAGTATTATATTCATTCCCCACCGTTCTACTTAACTCTATTAAACCAATTTCCTTCTATTATCTTTTCCAAACCCATTACCTCCTTCCACCATCTAGAAGAATAATATGGTACAACCCCTCAACCACCGTCCAACAACTTAGTAATGTTATCACCATATTTGACCATTACCACCTCCCTCCAACTCTTGACACATTTATCAAAATCAAACAACTTTTTAAAAAGTTGATCTTCAATCCGGATACCATTTCCAAACCTCTAAGCAAAGCTTTTAAGGTCCAAAGATTTTCAACCGATGCCTTCCCTATACAAAGGGTGTCATTCACATATTGAAGATGGGAAATAACCAAATCATTCCGACCTACCTCTAAACCTCTAAATAAATTTCGGTTAACCGCATTCCTCATTAAACCACTAAAACCTTCTGCCACAAGGCGAAGCAAGAAAGGAGCCAACGGATCACCTTGCTTACGTCCTCTTTGAATATTATTTTCCTCTATTTGGACTCTCATTCACAAGAATCGACATACGCCCACCACACACACACACGCCTTCATCCAAGTGATCCATTGTTCATGAAACCCAACTCTACCCAACATGTACTCCAAAAAAGACCATTCAACCGAGTCATATGCTTTTTTAAAATTCATTTTAAAAATCAAACATTTGTTGTTTGTCCTCTTTGCTAAGTCCACCACCTCGTTAACCACCAACACATAGCCATCCAACCACTTGCATTATTATCCCTCCAAGCCTCCTCTAACACCTCCTTAAAATTACGGTTTTGCAACCAAAAATTATTAAACCGAAATGGTCTCGGACCCCAATCCTAACCTCCACTTCTAAGAATCAAAGGACAATGATTCGACACGTCTCTTGGTAGAGCCTAAGGAGAACGCCCCTCCAAATACGTTGACCACTCTTCCGAAATAAGCATCATATCAATCCGACTCATTGTCACTCCATTCGAATGATACCAAGTAAAATCAAGGCCCAAGATATCAATGTTCACCCATTCCACTACCTCTAGAAAATGATTGAAAAAATTCATCTTGGCTATTTGTATTGATGACAGACCAACATTCACCCCCCCCCCCCCCCTTCTTTCTTCCCTTCTGCAAATCGAATTGAAATCTCCATCCACACACTACACACCCTCTCCTAACTTTCGCCTCACCTCCACAAGCCTCTCCCACAACCTTTTTTTAGCCTCCATATCCCCTTTAGCATAAACATTTTCAACAAAACATTTTCTACTATGCAGCCCCCAATCCAAACAAACTCTAACATACCCTTCACCTATGAAAGTAAAGTTTAGCCTTGAATTTACCTTACTTCATAAAGGAAGAATTCGAAATCACCTCCATTTTTGTTTCTTGGATGCCATAAACTCCACCTTTTGATGAGAGACCAAGTCCTTTATTTTCTTCTCTTTATTCGACCCCTCAAACCACACGACACTATCATTGATCATGTGCAACTCTCTCCCTTTCGACCTTATTGCAAGCATCAAATACTTCCGATCCAACTATCTTTTGCTTAGTTTGACCATCCTCCATGGTGTGATATCCCGGCCTCATTTTAAATAGCTATTAAATGTGACGTCTCTAGCTCCTTTTCTTCCTTACTATGTGCCCCTCCCTCCGAGAAATCCGAAACCTCTAACTCCCAGTCCCCCGTCATAAAACGAATACCTGACGACAATGTCACATAGACCTTCTTTCGACCTTCTTCTGAACCCTCCACCCGCCCCCCCTTTCTCTACTACCTCTTCCACCCGCTCCAACACCTCTGTACCACCCACTAGAACCTCCTTCGCAGCCTCATCCTTTCTCCTTTCCTTCGCCGGAGCAGATTTTGATCGCCATAGCTTTTAGTCTTCGCCCCCCTCTACCTTCCTTAACCAATCCTGCAAATTGGAAGCACTTAGATGTGATCAAAACATTCTTGTTAACATTTGAATATTATCAAATAATACATATGAAGAGGATAGAGATTTTGGGCTGAATTTTTTATAATTGCAATTTTACCCTTAAACAAATTTTCTTATATTAATGTTATATTGTTGGTGATATTAAAAATGATAAGGATTTATATTATATTTGTTAAATTATTGTTGTTATTGAAAAAGATAAACATTTGTTAGCGTAATAAGAAGAACAAAAAAACAAGAAGCCCATCTTTTTTGCCGTAAAGTATAAAGAGGGTATCGAATAAATTGTTCTAATTTCTTTTTTCAAAGACTAAAAGTTACTTTAATTCATGTTTTACAAATTTTCTAAGAAGTATTCACTCTTTAAAACAAACTTGAAGAAGGTTTTAAACAATTGTGTGGAAGGTTTTAAACAATTGTGTGGACATTAATTAATTGAATCCGCAATCAAATGTCTTTTCATAGAGATATCATTACTTCTTCAATTATTGAAATTTTAGATATCTTTTTCTTGAATCTCAACTCCTCACAGATCACAATCTATTTTCATGTTCACATATATAAGGAAAGGCTGTAAACAAAAGTTGGATATTAAATTTGTATAAGTAAATCTCTTATTCAATTTTATGTATACGTGTTTATCTATCAATCTTCGGACATATTGTTTCTTGAATCTCCATCTCCATTATGTACAAATCATAATCCTCCTAATTGATATTCATCTCATCCAATAATATCTTCATTTTATACTCTCTCACTTAATAATACAACTCCAATCCCATGACATGACACCGGTTTCTTTTCATCCAACATCCCACTACTATCTCCATAATAATTAGTTGGTTTGTGAAAAAATATCTGTCTCAAATAATTTATATATTTAGTTGTACATTCTAATCTCATTTAGGTTGGTCTATCGACTTGAGATCTTGAAATGTATTTCTCTCGATATCTTGAGATTGATTTTTCCTAATGTCAATTTAATGGGCTTTCTGTGAGTGAACGACAGGGTTGGATCCATTAGATTAGTCGCTCATTAGCTTGGATACCAATTTTGGTTCTCTTTAGTATATGGTTCGTGGTTGGTTGGGGTTTTATTCAAGAGATCCTCGTTCTATCTCAGATCACTTCGTTCAATATGCTATTTTGACAAGTAGTTCGAAAGCGAGAAGATTATTTTTGCACTTAATTTGGTTTACTTCTGTGAGTTATTTGGAAAGAACATAATGACATAGTCTTTAACCAAAAAGAGAAGTCGATATCACAGTTGCTCAATAAGGTCAAATATGTGTCTTTATGGTGGATGAAGCATAATGTTGCATTTGTATCTTTTGAGTGTGCTGGTTGGTGGCAGCGTCCATTTGATTGTTTGGACATTGGTTAATTGCATTGCTTTGTTTTCTTTTTATTAACACCTTTGTCTTTAATGAACATTGGTTATCTGTTTTTTGTATCTGAACTATTTGCTTCTTCTTGGCACACCTTGTGTTTAGGAGTAGACTTTTTTGGTGATTAGTATATTTCATTTTAACTTGTTACAAAAAATGAAAATTATACATGAGTTAACTAAAAAGATGGTAAAAATTGTAACGGGAAATGAGTCAAAACATGCTAAATTTTTTAGAAGAACTAATAACAAAATTTGAGATATTAATAGAAAACAAAAACTTACTTGGGGTGATATTGTTGTTGGTGACATCGGTGACATTGATCAACTACAATGTCACAAGTGTACAAAAAACAAAAAAAAACATTGGGAAAGAGAGATAAGAAAGCCACTTGTGACATTGTGGTTGGTCAATGTCACCAACCACAATGTCACCCAAGTGCTACCTGTATCTCCGTTTTCCATACAAGATTAGCTAGGTAGCCCCATTAATTCTTAATTCTTATTTATTTTTTTAGGGTCACATAACATTGCGAAAATAAAAAAAAATAATTATATTAGTAATATTTTAAAATGTTTAAAGATATTAATTGAAAATTGACAATATTAATGTAATGTTTCTACCAAATATATTTTTACAAAATTACAATCACTAACAACAGATCTTGATATAATCTAGCAACCAAGTGTAAAACAAAACCACAAACGAACCAAAGAATAAACAAGATAAAGAGGGTAGAAAAAGAGAACAACACCAAAAAAATTGTTTACTCAGGTCGGTCCAACAATGACGTACTCTGGGGAAGAGTTTTCTCTCCACTTCACTATCAATGAGTTCTTTACAAAGAGATACAAAAGCGTTACAAGAAATTAGCTTCAACAAACTCTTCAAGAACAAACCTAATTTCTACCATTTTCTCAATCTCTTCCCATGAACAAAAGGTTCAATGATTTCACTAACCCAATGTGTTTCCAATTGTTTTCTAACTCTAAAATCTAACTCCAAAAGAGAACCAACCCTTAGCCTTTGATTTCCTAAGAATCTTCACTTTTGGTCTCCCAAGACTCACCCAAGTTGCTCACTAATGACTCTCTACTCATGTGTTTCCGAACTCCATGAATGTCTCCCTAAAAGGCACTAACCATTTTCCAAGAGCCCCCTATTTTGGTTCTCCAAGATTCACATTTGGAACCTCTGATTCTCACCCAAAGATCTTAAACCTTTAGTTTCTAAGGTCCCTAAAATTTTCCTCCTTTGGTTTCTATGAGATTATCAAGCTTTCAAGTTGATCTACAGAACCTTGCTTGAACCATGATCTATAGAACGACCTCCACTTGCCTCTAACCACCCTCGGTAGTCTCACAAGCTTCCAAGTTTGATTTTTTTTCTCCTTGCATCCAATTACACTTTGTAGTCCAACAAACTTTCACCTTTACCTCTTTAAACCTTGGAATACCTTCTGCCCTCTTGAAGATCCTTGCATCTAGCTACACTAGGATTTTTAGGTAGTTCCACAAGTCTACACCATAACCTCTTTAACTCTTCGGAGTGATCAAATCTATCCTCTTGAAAATTCACTTGCCTCCAATTACCCATGGTATTTTCAGGAAATTCCACAAGTCGTTCCACACATTCTTCAAACCCTGGAATGCCTTCTGTCCTCTTGAAGAATTCCTTGCTCACCACTAGAGTATAGTACCCAAGGTCTCCAAAGTTAAACCATTTTAGTGTCATCAACTCTACCTCAAGATGAGCTTTCTCCACCTTAAAATCCAAATGTGTACATACGCTATGCATTTCACATTACAACTCCACCTCCAAGGTTGAACATGAGTATTGTTACCTCTGGCTCTCCAAACTGAACTTGACCTTTGGAAACACACGCATCATCGCCACGATATCACCATCATGACCTCCACTCTTAACACTTTATCTTCTTTGATTATGATAGGTTTCTCGGCATTACCACTTTACCCTTCAATGCTTCCATAAACTTTCATTGAAACTTGATTCCATCTCCAAGATGTAACCTTTGGTAACCATGGTGGTCACTTAAGAAACTTCTCCCCCTGCCCCACGGTGGACGCCAATTGTTGTGAATTCGATAACTATAAATTTCACATCAATGAAATTTAGATGTGTGGGACAAATATCAATGACAACAATTAACCAAAATAACCACAAGCAACAACAAAAGATCTAGAGCTAATCCAGCAAACAAGTGTAAAACAAAACCACAAATGAACCAAAGAATAAATAAGATAAAGAGAGTAGAGAAAGAGAACAACACCAAAAAAATTGTTTATCCATGTCGATCCAACAATTACCTACTCTAGGGGAAAAAGATATATTCACTTCACTATCAATGAGTTCTTTAGAAAGAGTTACAAAATAGTTACAATAAATTAGCTTAGCTCTCAAAGAACAAACCTAATTTATACCATTTTCTCAATTTCTTCCCATGAACAAGAAACTCGATTATTTCACTAACCCAAGGTGCTTCCCAACACTTGAATCTAACATTTATCCTTTGATTTCTTAAAGATATTCTCTTTTGGTCTCCTAAGACTCATCCAAGTTGCTCTCAAATGACTCTCTATTCATGTGTTTTTCAACCCCATGAATCACTCCTCAAAAGGTATCAACCCTTTCCCAAGAGCCTCCTCTTTTGATTCTCCAAGATTCACATTTGGAACATTTGAATCTCACCCAAAGGCCCTTAACCTTTAGTTTCTAAGCTCCTTAAAAGTTTCCTCCTTTGGTTTCCATGAGATTCTCAAGCTCACTCAAGAAAAGGGTCAAAAGGTGCTTAAATAGTGTTTCAAATCTAGTCCAATCGTGCCACGATGTACTTCCATAGTGCCACAATTTCACATTCGTACACAATACAATCTGAACGTTATCCTTAAATTGTGTCACGGTGTCTTCTCTTCGTACCACGATATTTCCAATGGCTCACTTCGAGCTTCGCAACACAAATTGTGCCACAGTCTCCAAAAACTTGCCATGATTTCCCTGAAACTTCAATGTCAAATTTAGAGTCAAAACTTAACAAAATTATTTTAACAAATGATGAATTGAATATGATTTTTTATCTTTTTGGACTTTTTTTTTTTGAAGGAATCTTTTTGGACTTAAAATTTCATTTTTAAGTCATGTTTCATCAAAATATATTCTAATTTTATTTAGGATAGATTCTTAGAATATTCTACACATTTTTTACATAAACTCGTTAAACATATGAAGGATACAACTTATGTTCTGACTCAAAAGCAAAAGATAAAAAAAAATGGACGAAAAATTATTGGAGGATAAAAAGTTAAAATTTATTTTTAACGGAACTAAAATAATTTTCTCACGGAACTAAAATAAAAAATTGAAAAGGATCAAAGTATAAACACATATTTAACCCAAAAAAAAAGTAGATTTAAAAAAAAACCCCGACAATTGAAAAAATCCGGAGGTCCTATTAAATTATTCCAAAACACATCGCACATGTATGGCACATCTTAGTGGCAATTATAATCTAGCTTTCACATGCATGGGTAGGAATTTCAAATCCATAATAACGAAAAGGGACCCTTCAGTTGGAAATGGAAAATGGTCTTTACTGGCATTGGCCTCTTTGTCTCTTCATCTTTGTATGGGAACTTAATGCCATGCTGCATAATGAGGGGAGAGTTGAGAAATTAGTCACCCCACGCATAAACATATCAACGAAATTTGTTGTCACAAATTGAGTGTGGGACCTTGAGAAATTCATTGGCTTCTTAGTTAGACATTAGTTTCTTTGAAGGATTTGGTTAGGTATTAGTGGGCATGTCCTAAATGTGAAAGGGTCTTGATACAAATTGGTATTTTTGGCAAAATACATTTGTGATGAATTATTGCGATCAATAGTTTGATATGATAGAAAAATTGAGTATTTTAGTTAATAGTTGTGAAGTTATTATTTTCTCCTTCTACATAAGCAAAGCTAGTTTGATACGCTATTATTAAATATCTTGAATTCTTTTGTTGAAATTTCGAGTCTAACTCATCTTTACAAAATCGGCATATAAGGTGAGGAGTGTCTCATCTTTATAAACTCTCATCAAGAGTCATATCTATCTTATGTGAGACTTGAGTTTTTCTCAATAGCCTAACTCATCTTTACAAAATCGGCTTATAAGGTGAGGAGTGTCTCATCTTTATAAACTCTCATCAAGAGTTATATCTATCTGATGTGAGACTTGAGTTTTTCTCAATACACCCCTCACGCCATCACTCTTGGGCTTGGTGCGTGTATATAAATGGTCGGTGGCCCGATCGATAAATTTTGATATCATCTTAGGAAATCATGGTTAAACCTAACAGAATCCCACAAAAACAACTTGTGAGATGAGGATTACCTCCACATATAAACACATGTTTAGGCTATCTTTTGCCGGATGACGCAAACCTTATAGCAAGTGGCTCAATAGATCTTGATAGAGCTTTGATAACATTTTATAAATGGTGGTTGAGCCTAACATAACTCCACAAAGCCGATTTTGTAGGATTGTGTTTAGCTCAACCACGATTTCTAAGATAGTATCATAATCGGTTTTGTAGGGCTATGTTAAACCCAACCATCATATTTAAAACCGTTAACTCTTATCTCCAATCAATTGGACTCTCCAATCTCCTTCAATATTTGGGATTTTATGTGTGTTTATTGATCTAATTTTGAGTGTTAGATTTGCTGTTTTAGATTAACACCAAAATACCTTTGTATATATTCCCTCATGCTGCTTTCAATCGATCCAAAATCAGAAGAGCCAACATCCCGAATCATTGAAAAAGACCCATAACAAACTCCAAATATGCTAGAAAATTGGAACAGAGCAATTTTCAAAATCATTGCGTCCACACTTCCTTGAACATGGTAATAGGAATAAGCTGTTAATAAAACTTTTTATAAAAATAATGCGTTTCAAACCAATACATTTTGTACCATAGTGGAGGAAGTTAATTTAGCAACTATAGTAGTATAATTTTCAGGACAGCAAGTCGGCAAAATGATCAACTCCGTACATCCTTATTTATTAATTTTGTTACGTCTGCAGCAACTTAACCTAATTTTTTCCCGCTCATTTGCTTTATTAGGTTTTAAATTATTTAACCTAACAAATTTCATCTAAAAAAATGCATTGCACACCAATTTCATTCCTATCCTCTTGCCTTTTTTTTTGAAGAAAAAAATTTCTACCATATCAATGATCTTACGGGTTAAAGATTATTTATTGGCCTCTATTATAGTTGAGAAAACCCGTGCGAATAGTCGAGAAAATTCGTGCGACGCACGGTTCAAAAGTCTAGTTGTCAATAAGTTTTAACTACTTGTACTTGATAGGTGTGTAAACTTAGGGTTTGGTCTAAATCCAAAAAATCATTTTATTCAAAGGTTGAAGTACAAGTACTTAATTAAGCCTAATATAATTAAATATAATTTAGATTATATCAATTCATTTTGTTTTCATCAATGGCCTAATTACATATTTATAATGTCTTGTGTACTTTTTATATATTTTTTAAGCAAAAATTAGAGTACAAAATCATCAAATGACAAAAAGACATTTCAATTATGTTGGCACATCAAAATCAGCACATATTATTTGTAGCACATCAATAGATTTATTAAAATAGATGAGACAAAATAGTTTTTTTAATACTCTTAATACTTGATACAGCTTCAGCTCTTTACATTTTAACACTTCAATCTTGATAGATTCTTTAAATAATTTATTCATCAATAAGAGAATTACAAAAATACATGTCGTATATTATACTGAAAAAATTATAATAAAATCAAATAAATTGATGTACCATGGCCCAGCTTCTAGACAAGTCCAAATTTGTGGTTATCACAAGAAAAGGATTGTTTATCACATGGCTGCAGTCACCACAGGATCAAGTGTGAAAATGATTTTTGACATACTGTCGACCAGGTAGCTCCATTTATTTTATTAATATCACTTCTAACTCTAATATAAGTTTTTTTTTTTTAGAAAAAAACTCTAATATAAGTTATAAATTTGCCTTGTAAGTATAAGAATTTCTATATTTATTATTACTCCCTCCAATCACTATTATAAACAAAAATTAATTTTTTAGGTTTTTTTAAGAAACCAAATCTGATTTATGTCAGGTCGGTTGAAATTAAGAAGAACACTTTGATTTAAAAGAATTAAAAAAGTAGCAATGACAAAAGAAAGGTACAAGTTGCACATGTGCGCCTACTCAGAAGACAGAAAATCAGAAAACATTACCGCGTGTCACTGCATGAGTTGCCAAAGATAATGGCATTCACATTTCTTTTCCTCACGAAACCCAATAATTTTCCTAGATTTCAGCTATGTGGGCCCTCACAGAGTAAGACCATTTTATCAATTCATTTTTCGACAAGTAAAGAGAAATTATAATTATACAACTATCTTGTGATAACTTTTGTGATAATATTATCTCTTATATTTGTATTATGTTTTTATTTTCTTTATATTTATTACTCCTTTCGGTCTTAAATGTAAGAAACTTTTCATTTTTTAGATTCATTCAATAAATGATATATGTGGTCTTTATGATAGACCATACATCATTTATTGAATGAACCAAAAAAGTGAAAAGTTTCTTACATTTAAAACCGGAGGGAGTATTTTCGTTTCTACGTCTCTGTCTACTTGTTTTTGTAAATTTATGATAGTTCTAAAAAATATGATTGTTCAAATAAACACTCTAATATATGCAAGGTTCAGAGTTCGAATTAGATAAAGAGAAATGATATTTATACAATCATTTTTTAACAACTTTTGTAACAACATTATCATTTATATACATATTATATTTTTATTTTATTTCTTTATTGTTTTGATTTTCGTGTTAATATCCATTTTTCTTTATAAATTGATGGTTGTTTTAAATGTTGTCACGTTTGTAATTGTTCAAATAAACACTCTTTGGTAAAAAGGAGAAAACTTACTTACAATAATAATCAATGGAATCATCGGTGATTTCTTCAATCACAGTAAAATAGGTCGACAATTTTGTGTTTGGGTCTTGCTAATGAATGTTTTTAGAACATTCTTTAAGGATACTAAATAAGGAAGTTGTTCTAATACATTTGTTTAAAAAATCAAACATTTCAAATTTCAATACATTGAATACACATATTTTCATAAAAATTTACTACTTTAAACTTTTATTTTAAAGAGTATCCTTAAGACACTCGTTGGCATTTTCTTTTATTTTTAAGTGGAAAAAATTAACATTTTTTAATCTCTGCTTTACATGAGAAAGAGATACCTACTTGGAGTGTAATGGTTATATTTTAGTAAAGAGAACTTATAGAAAAAATAAATTGTTCATACAATAAATTAATAGTTTTGGTTTGTCAGAATCAAACGATGGATACCCCACCACATGATATAGTTGGGATAATACTTTGGTGACATAATGTCACCGTGACATTAAATCTGGGTCACACAACACACATCTTTGTGTGGCCCAGATTTAATGTCACCCATACAACACATCTGGGCCACACAACACAACCTTTTGTGTGGCCCAGATTTAATGTCACGGTGACATTATGTCACCAAAGTGCCACCCATATAGTTGTGTGAACTATTGACTCACAAGCCAAAGCCTCATCTATATCTCCTATATAATATCTAGATTCACATCCTCATTCTCACAATTCACAGCCAACAACAAAACAAAAACCTTGTGTTTTCCTCTAAACTCTCAAAATCAAACATGACAACAAAGTTTACCCTTGTTTTCCTTCTCCTAACTATCCTCTCTACTGCAACTTCAACACCAACCAACTTCATCAAATCCTCATGTAGCACAACATCATACCCAACACTTTGTGTTGAATCTCTTTCTGTCTACGCAACAACAATCCAACAGGACCCTCATCAATTGGTCCAAACAGCTTTATCACTTAGCCTAAACAAAACTCAATCCACAAAAAGCTTTGTTACAAAGTGCAAAAGTTTCAAAGGTCTTAAACCAAGAGAATATGCTGCTCTTCATGATTGTGTTGAAGAAATCACTGATAGTGTTGATAGACTTAGCCGTTCACTAAAAGAGCTTAAACTTTGCAAGATCCAAGGTGAGGATTTCAGTTGGCATATAAGCAATGTTGAGACATGGGTTAGCTCAGCTTTGACTGATGAAAGCACTTGTAGTGATGGATTTGGTGGAAAAGCACTTGATGGAAGAATGAAAGCCTCTATTAGATCAAGAATGGTTAATGTTGCTCAAGTTACTAGTAATGCTCTTTCACTTATTAATCAATATGCTACTAAGCACTAGGGAGAAATTAAACACTAGGAATCAGAGTTTTTGCTTTTGTGATTGTTGAGAAACACTTAATTGTGGTTCCTTTTTTATTTTATGTGATGTGGTGTGTGTAATGTGTAATTACATCTATATATATATATTGAATGTGGAATTTTGTGATACCTTTTAAGTGTGAAATAGAGTTACTATATATATTTTTATGAGTTTCTTGTTTGCACCTTTCTTTATTACTACTCATCTTAATTTAATTTCTGAATCTGGAGATGTAAAGTTCCTAATATTAGTTTAACAATTATGCGTGGCTTGTTGATATTGGTAGTTTTTTCTTTTTTATAAAGATATTGGTTGCTTGTTTTCTTTAGAGTTGTTATTTGAACATCCATCTGTATGACAACTTTTGTAACAACCATAAATATATAAAGAAAATGAGGTATTGACACTAAAACCAAGCAATAGAGAGTAAAAATATAATGTGAGTATGAGATTAATATAAAGGATGGTTAATTTAGCCAACTAGTTGTATGGATTAAATCGGGGAGTCAGAATCTGACAGTGTTTGGGATACTGGTTGGTCCTTGGTGGCTTCGACCTCTTTGATTAGAAAATGTGATTTTATTGACATTTATTTATTTATTGAATGGTTGGTGACTTTTAGGGTGAGGCCGCACATATATTTGATGGTCCAGATTTATTTAAAGTAAAAATTGTTCACTTATATGAACATAAGACATAAGATAGTTACAAATTTACAATGGCCAAGGTGTTTAGTGAAATGTTTCAAGAGGAATTTTGCTGGTTATTTTGGCGTTTCATTGTTGCTCAGATGACAAGGAAGAAAGTAAGGGTGTATTTTGTATGCTGCCTTATCTTAAGGCGCTACACTTATGTATTGATTCTGTGATTTGTTTATAGTGTTGGAAGATTCATTGAGGATGGTTGGACAATGAACATGAGGAAAGTGTATGAGTTTTCATATCATGATTCGTGCATGCCATTATCTCAATGGTCTGGTTTGTGTTACTGATGGGACAACAGAGGTTGAGAGTCACATAGTGCATATTTTAATGGATAACACTTGGGTGACATAGCATTTGGTGACATTGGTGATATTGTTCATATTTCTCTCCAGAGGCGGAACTGGGGGGTGGCAAGGGGTTGCCACCGCCACCCCATTCTTTGTGTGAAATGTCTATTATACCCTTCATTAAAATTAATATTTTCCTTTTCAATTTCACATTTGGGCATCAATTTCTCTTTCTCTTTTCTCCCAACCAACAAAACAAATCGGGATCTTGATCCACCACCAGGCAACCACCACCACACGTCCACACCACCACCGGCCAACTTCTGCGATCACTCTCCATCTCCATCTCCATTGTCGATCTGAAGTGAGAACAGAGAGCTATCTCCATCTCTCTCAACAAACCCTAATTGTTGGAAATTGTAAGGTCATGTGAAATTGAATGTATTTTCATTCAAATATGATTCTTCTTTGATGATTACATGTTATTTAATTGATTGCCTTAACTTACAACAGCTAAAACAACAAAACTTTTCCTAAAATCTACGAATCCAATCCATAATATGTAAGCTGGATAGTGAAATTGATATTGCTGTAATTACCACAAATTAATTAAAAATACAAAGATTATTTTTAACACAAAGATTCTTGCATTTTTACAAGGCATAGTTCCTAAGAGTACGAAGGCAAGACAATCTTAAAAGAACTTGTAGTACTGTCATGGAATAAAAACGGGTTTCTTTTTTGTGTTTCCCCCCTTTATATGTTCATATAATAATGATTGATTCTTGGATTGTTGTTTTGGAATAAAAACTTGTTGTTATAAGTTGATTGTTCTGTTCTATTCTGTTCAAAAGGATTGATTCTCGCTGTTCCTATTTTGTACTTTTAGGATTGTTCTGTTCCTATTTTGTACTCTAAGGATTGTTCTGAAATCAAGAGAAGTTGCCTCAATTCATCAATTCTTTGAGAAGCTGGCTTTTGTTGTCAATGTTGTTGGTTCTTCTACTAAACGCCATGATGAGTTACAAGCTGCCCAATCAAAAGAAATCGCAAATTTGTTAGAGACTGGGGAGATTGTATCTGGTAAAGGTAAAAACCAAGTTGGTACTGTGACAAGAGCTGGAGATACTCGTTGGAGTTCACATTTCAACTCTATTTGTAGCTTGATAAGTATGTATGAAGCAACTTGTACAGTTTTGAAAATCATTGCAAAAGATGCAAAGAAATTTGCCCAACGTGCAGATGCCGATAGTTCTTACAATTACTTAAAGTCTTTTGATTTTATATTTATCTTGCATTTGATGAAAGAAATTATGGGGACAACAGATTTGCTTTGTCAAGCCTTGCAAAAACAATCTCAGAATGTTGTTAATGCTATGCTTTTGGTTCGTTCAACAAAAGCTCTTATTCAAGATTTGAGAGAAAATGGTTGGGATAAGTTGCCAATGTGGTGTCTTTTTGTGAAAAACATGATATTGAGATTCCCAACCTCAATGATTGTCATTCAACAACAAGATTTGGGCGTTCTTGCCTTGAAGAGAATCAGGTAACAATAGAGCATTATTTTAGAGTTGAATTTTTTTTACTACCATTGACAAACAATTACAAGAGTTGAATAGTAGATTTAGTGAGCAAGCAATGGATTTGTTGACTCTAAGTTGTGCTTTGTCTCCTGAGGATGGATATAAAGCTTTTGACATTGACACTATATGCACTCTTGTTGAAAAGTATTATCCCATGGATTTTAGTGATCAAGAGAAGATTAATTTGCCATTTCATCTTCGACATTTCCTTTTTGAGGCTCGCCAATCATCAACTTTCAAAAATTTATCAACTATTCAAGAATTATGCTCATGTTTGGCTGCCATCATTCCTGTCAATGGACAACCCCAAAATTACTTGTTGCTTGATAGGTTGGTGTGTCTTATTATGACTCTTCCGGTTTCTACAGCCACAACTGAAAGATCTTTTTCGGCAATGAAAATTATCAAGTCTAAGTTGAGAAACAAGATGGGACCTGAGTATCTAGCAGATAGTATGTCAGTTTATATTGAAAGGGAAATTAGCGCATGTATTAGTTCCGAATCAATTATTGATGATTTCAAGGCACTCGGAAAGCGTAAAGTGCATCTTTAGGTATGTAATGAACAATTTTATTATATTATGTAGTTTAAATTTTGAATGATCGATTTTTGGTTTATTACGACTTAAATGTGTTGTGTTTAATATGATTTATATATTTTAGTTTATTTTGATGGCGAGATGGCGGCCACCACAAACTTTTTTGTCTGACCCGCCACTGTTTCTCTCGTAATCAATCATTCTCTCATATAAATAATTATTTTTAATCATTCATCTATCATTCTCTATCATCCAAAATGAACCAATGTCACCCAAAAACTATGTCACCAAGTGCAACCCTATTTTAAAACCATCTAAAAATGGCCCTGATATTATTGATGCACAAGAGGAGATAGTTTTGTATGTTGGGCTGTTAGAGAAAGTCTTCCAAGAACCTATCTTCATTGTGAAGAGTTTCAAGCCTCAGACTAGGCGAGATCACATGTCTAAGAATCAGAAGTCCTTGCAACAACATCACATTTTGGGTTGCTTGGCTAAGTGGAGAGAAGCAAACAGTTTTGCGCCAAGTTGACGGATGGTGTGTTGGACGGTTATGGACAAGATGGATGAGTTGTGGAGAAGATTATTTTGAGGAGAAAGACAACAATATGGGCCCTAACATTAGATAATGTCTTCATAATTAAGGTTGCAGATGGAAACTTTATAGCGGATGTGAAGGTGTTGTGTCCATCTAGAGTGGCACCATATAATGAAGCTACCATGGAGATTTTGGAGGCTAAACACATGTATATAAAGCTCTCATTGTGGTTGAAGTTGACTTTGTTTTCAGGTGCATTAAATTGTTTCCTAAAGGTACATCGTGTGGTAGAGATCGTTTGCGGGCGCAACATCTATTGGACGCGTTGTGTGGAGAAGATTCTATTTTGGAAATTAATCGTTTATGTGATATCACTTCAGTGGTTAACTTATGGCTAAGAGGGAGATGCATGTTGAGTTTGGCAGAATTTGTAGCTTCTGCATCCTTGACAACGTTATTAAAGCCTGATGGTGACATACACCTTATTACAGTAGGTACTATTTGAAGGCCTCTAATATCTGATAGATCTCTGGCAAGTGCACCAAATACTATCGAAGTAGTAAAAATATCGATCCCACGAGGACTGTTTTTAACTTCAATAATTCAATTGCGTTATAAAATTAGGATGTATAAAAGTTTATTTTGTTTTGCCACTAGGCAGTAGATTTGGTTTGATTTTATAAAATCAAATAAAAGAAATAGATTTGGTTAAGAAAATATGGAGAGATGAGATCAGATCCTTTGAATCCTCTAAGTTCCCCTAATTGGTCTACTGCACCTATTTGTTATGAATCCTTTTCTAATTTACGATGATTAACAAAATAGCTCTAATCAATCCCTTGAGTTAGAACCCTCTTCTCAAACTACAGCCCCCAATCCCTTGAGTGATCTAATAATTCTTGAAGGTTTTACCGAACGTTAACCTATTATCACTAACAAACGATTATCTATTCCTAGACTAACCCTGTTTATTAGAACAATTCAATTAGGTCTAAGTCGAAAGCCATGGTCAGTGGTCATTCGTTCTCACAAAATCAAGTTATATGTGATCAAGATATAAAAAGCATTAAGAACAATTGAATTGAATAAACTAGAATTGAATTCATAAACAAAATAGAGTTTCACAGCAACATGTGTCAATTAGGGTTACAAAGATTCATCTCGGATCTAATCTCTAAGAGATTTAGCTACTCATAATCGAGTTTACAAATAGCATAATCAATGAAATAATTAAAACATACATGAATTGGTAAAAGGTTGAAGAAATCGCCCTTCTAGCTGTCTCCGATGTCTCAAAATCGCACTTTGCTCTCCAAAATCGTAACCCCTGTTCTTCAAATTGAGTGCAGTATTTATAGAAGTCATGGGCCTGACCCATCAAAATCGCGCCGCGCCATGTATATAGGCGTGCCGCGATTTCCTCTTTACAGGAAGTGTGTAATTTTGCTTCAAAAATCGCAGCACGGCTTGAAATTGGCGTGGCGCGATTTCCTTCGAACAGACTTCAAATTTTAAGCTTTTTGCACTCCAGAACAGTATAAATTGCATGAGAACTCTATCAAAATGTCACAATAAGTCCCTAATATTACGTAATGACAGGATGTCATCACAACCCCAAACTTAAACCATTCCTTGTCCTCAAGGAATTTGCTTGCAACAGTGACAAACGACAGTAAAATAACAGTTACCTGACAAAACGATAGTACCCAAAAGTTCATTCTCCTTCTAGCTAAAGATGAGCTAGTTTGACTTGTTCGCATCCACCAATTCACAACTCCTCGCATCAAATTGAAACAGGGTTCTACCAGTCGACATGCAGGTCTACATATTACCATACGCTTGAAAAGTTTCTAAACATCAATTAAAGTCAATATCATTACACACTTTTGAGGTCTTTAGGGTTATAACGGGGCTTAGGTGAAAGGTGGGATATATTTGGATAAGTAGGCTACACAAAATTTGAGTTAGGCATTCCTACGGAAATTAAAGCACAAAATTCAATCCTTCAATCATTCACCTTGTGGAATAACAATCAATGCAAAGGTACTAGAGAATATTTTTAACATTTAGGGACAATCGAGTTTGAAGTTACTCGGATTTTAAATGTTTTGTCCCTTTTTCATCTTTCAATTTCTTTTTTTTTTTTTGATACACCATTTTTGTGTATATTTTGCATGACAATTTCATAATTCTTTTCATTTTTGTTCTCTTATTCTCTAGTACCCCCACCCCAAACTTAGTTGGTTGTAAATTCCAATAGCAACCCCAAACTTAATCTTTAGCAACATTCTACAATGCCTTAACTCAGAAAATACATTAAGGGACAAGTCCTAAAAGTCTCTAGGCTTGTAATGTAGTTTGTCACCGAACAAAAAGTTCTAATCCTACCGGCTCACAATTGGTTAAGAAAGGATAAATTCAACAAATTAAAACAGGGTAGGCTTCAAAAAGGCTCACAGGACCAAGCACTTTTGCCTCAGTGTGTAATTGACAAAGACCAATCAATAATAGAGAAACAATGCAAGTTCTAGAAATGTAGTTGCATGGAAAACTATTCTAAATATAAGTAAATTGAAAAGCAAATTTGGCAATGAACCTTATGGCTGAGATTTCTGGGAGTATGTGACTACCTAGCAACGCCGTACACTTCGCCTTTGAATCAAGTCACCCCTCCTTTAGAACTTTTGGAATACCGTTTCATCAAACAACTGTTACTAAACTGGAATAGGTCACTTGAAACAAAACAAATTCATTAATTAAACAAGTGCAGGAGCAATTACAATAGGGAAATAAGTTCAATGGACTTCGACATAAAAAAGAAAATAAATAAAATCCATCAAAAGAAAAATGACTGAAAATAAAATACAAAGCAGAAAATGCTAATCCATCAGTAGATCAGCCCATGTTCACATCATCATCCGAGTGTCCAGCCCCCGGTGTCCTCAATCCTTCAAAGATGTCATCCCCTTGATCTTGCTTGGTGGCATTGAAATCGTCAGTGATTTCCCTCCTCAGTTTCTCAACCCAACACTCCTCCGGCGGTTGAACATTCAGCAATGCATTAAGGGCTTCAGGGCTGAAATCAATGATCTTTCCCCAAACAAAAGATTGAAAGGGTGTATCGGAAACCCGTGCATTTGCAAAGAATTCGACGATCACGGTTTTGTTGTTCGCTTCATCGATCATCTCATTCAACTTCGTCCACCCTCTCCTTCGTAACTCAGCCTCAAAGAACGGATAATTCACAAGCTTTGTGAATTCAAACTTCCTCTCCCCCACAACTTCAAAACTTTTCATGGCTTTGTGGAACTCTTGGGCGGTCATTGATAAATTGAATGGCGTTTTCGGGTGGTTCGGATGCGGTACGAGGGCGTTTGGCTTTGCTTGTGGATGGCTTGGGGTTGGTGGCTTTCTTTGAGCGGGTGTTTCGTGGATTGGAGGCCATTTGTGGTTAAGGAAGATGGTGAAAAGGAAGTTTTGTGAAGTTTGGGAAAATTATGATGGATTATGATGGATTGTGAATGATAATGGTTTGGATTGATGAATTTGTGATTGGATTGTGGTTTGATGATGTTTAGGAAGTGATAAGGTAGATTAAGATGGGAAAAATTCGTGAATGGGAAGTCTAGGGAAATTTTTGGTAGAGAAAAGTAGGAAAAATGGAATGAAAATGATGATGAATAGTGAGGTTTTTATAGGCTGAGGAGAAAAATCGCGCTGCGGCCATATACAGGCGCGGCGCGATTTTGTAGAAACAGGGAGTTCTCTCATGCCAAAACTTGTTTTCTTGAAAAATGCCTGAGTCTTATTGAATTTATGAAAAACTTTTGAAGAGAGATTCATGCAAGACATCAGTACCTTGCATGATTTTCTTGATAGGAGGTACTAGAACAATTTTTCGAAAACTTTCCTGCCTCATATTAAAAAGAAAAGAAAAATATTTTTGTGTTTTTATTTTTGAAAGCAATAAAATCATACCTGAAAATTAAACAGTGGGTTGCCTCCCACCCAGCGCTTTCTTTTACGTCATTGAGCTTGACGCTTCAACCACTGTTAGGGTGGCAAATATGTCAGAAAGAATATATCATCCTTATTCTTCCTCTTGTTTGGTAGGAATTCCATGAATTTGTAGCAAAGAAGTAGATGCTCCCATGCTCTCACTGTTAAACCCTTAGAGTTTAAGCTCTCCCACCGTAGAGAAGGACGTGCATCCATCTGCACACGAGTGATTTCCTCAACCTCCGTTGGTTCAGACTTCGGGAAAATATCAACACTCCTCACTTTGGGTTTTTCTTCCACCTCAACCTTGTGACACTCACTCTTCATCTGAACCAGCTTCCTCTGAGACTCATGTGCTTTCTCAACAAGATCACCACACTGAACATCAAACTTCTCAAATGAAACTTGATTTGACACCAAGAAGTCATCTAAAATATTCTGAAGTTGAGTATTGTAATCGATGTTGATCACCTCTTTCTTCCCTTCATCATCACTACCTGGTTGATTTGCCGCATAATGACCACAACTCGAGATTTTGTTGTCCAAAATTTTGATCTTAAAAGATAGCATATATTTTTCATACTGCAACTTAGCAATCTCTTCTGTGTCATAGAGGAGTACCCTGTCTATCATAGCTGCAAAACTTGGATAAACTTTTCAGTAGCACAGTACAATGAGAAGAAAACAAAGAGCATAATATTTTTTTTATTTTTTTATAAATATATACAAAAATATAAAAGACAGAAATCCTAAATTATAACGTAATTGCCTTGTTGAAATAATTCAACAGTCCCCGGCAACGGCGCCAAAAACTTGATAGATCTCTCGCAAGTGCACCAAATACTATCGAAGTAGTAAAAATATCGATCCCACGAGGACTGTTTTTAACTTCAATAATTCAATTGCGTTATAAAATTAGGATGTATAAAAGTTTATTTTGTTTTGCCACTAGGCAGTAGATTTGGTTTGATTTTATAAAATCAAATAAAAGAAATAGATTTGGTTAAGAAAATATGGAGAGATGAGATCAGATCCTTTGAATCCTCTAAGTTCCCCTAATTGGTCTACTGCACCTATTTGTTATGAATCCTTTTCTAATTTACGATGATTAACAAAATAGCTCTAATCAATCCCTTGAGTTAGAACCCTCTTCTCAAACTACAACCCCCAATCCCTTGAGTGATCTAATAATTCTTGAAGGTTTTACCGAACGTTAACCTATTATCACTAACAAACGATTATCTATTCCTAGACTAACCCTGTTTATTAGAACAATTCAATTAGGTCTAAGTCGAAAGCCATGGTCAGTGGTCATTCGTTCTCACAAAATCAAGTTATATGTGATCAAGATATAAAAAGCATTAAGAACAATTGAATTGAATAAACTAGAATTGAATTCATAAACAAAATAGAGTTTCACAGCAACATGTGTCAATTAGGGTTACAAAGATTCATCTCGGATCTAATCTCTAAGAGATTTAGCTACTCATAATCGAGTTTACAAATAGCATAATCAATGAAATAATTAAAACATACATGAATTGGTAAAAGGTTGAAGAAATCGCCCTTCTAGCTGTCTCCGATGTCTCAAAATCGCACTTTGCTCTCCAAAATCGTAACCCCTGTTCTTCAGATTGAGTGCAGTATTTATAGAAGTCATGGGCCTGACCCATCAAAATCGCGCCGCGCCATGTATATAGGCGTGCCGCGATTTCCTCTTTACAGGAAGTGTGTAATTTTGCTTCAAAAATCGCAGCACGGCTTGAAATTGGCGTGGCGCGATTTCCTTCGAACAGACTTCAAATTTTAAGCTTTTTGCACTCCAGAACAGTATAAATTGCATGAGAACTCTATCAAAATGTCACAATAAGTCCCTAATATTACGTAATGACAGGATGTCATCAATATCCAAGGTTGCAAATGAGTTGGTAAAGATATGGATAAATATTTCAATGATTTTCAGTTTGGTGTTTGAATTTCAGATGGTACAAAGGTCATTTTGCACAGTGCCAACAGGGTGTTGAGCCAGCAACATGGAGATCTTTTTTTTTGCTATGCTCAGGATAGATTTCTGGAATGCTTTCAATTTGGTAGACAAGTCAGAAATGTTGCGCAAGGTGAGGGTGAGATGTACATATATTTCTTTATGGGTTCGGCCATAATATGTCAGCCACTGAAATGTAACAAGGAGACCCATTGGGGCTGCTCCTTTTTGTTCTTGTATTACATCCTCTTATTCATCAGATCATAGATAATTGCAAGTTTCTTCTTCATGTTTGGTATCTTAATGATTTGACTATTGTAGGAAATTCATAGGAGGTGGCTATAAAACTGGACATTATTTGAGGGTTCGGCCAAGATTGGGCCTTGAATTGAATATTCTTAAGACTGGAATATTTTGGCCTTCGTGTGATGGTAATAAGGATCATGAGGGGTTGTTACCATCAGGCATTGGAAGAACGCCATTGTGGGTGAAATTGCTCGGAGGGATTGTTAGTCGAGATAGAGGTTTTTTCAAGGGGTTCTCCATGAAGATAACTTTTAGGGCTGATAAGTTTATTCATCTTCTTTCACAGCTAAGAGATCCTCATAATGAGCTTATTCTACTTCGATCATGCATGGGTATCACCAAACTTTTCTTTGGCCTAAGGACATGTCAGAGAGCTTCTCAAAGTGGGATAAAACATAATCATGCCTTTAAAAAAGATTTTCAATTAAAACATAAACATTGCAAATAATATGTAATATAAATAGTTCCATTATCCTCAGTTAGTTATTCTCAGTACGTTTCTTATATATTCTTCTTTAGGGTAAAACCCACCTCATATGCATAATACCCCATGATATCAATTAGGGTAAAACCCATCTCATATACATAAGGACATTCATACACAAATGTATGCCTCAATAACTGCATATGCAAAATTTGATGTATCAATGTGATAAAATTTTGAAAACTTAATACTATTTTCAAACGATATGATAAAACATTAAAAACTCATGACTATTTTCAAAAATATCAACATTATTGTTTTGTTTCTTTTAATTATTTTTATTTTATTTTATACTCAAAACTTCATTAAATATTTGCACCACATCCTTTTTGAATTTAGTGAGCTTATAACTGTAGAAATAAAATCTTCTGTACCAATATAAGAAAGTCGATATTATAAAATTTTAAAAATTCATGACTGTTTTTTTTTTCAAATATCAACATTATTGTTATGTTTCTAATAAATATTTTTTATTTTATATGTAAAATTTATGACTGTCTTTTAGCATTTTCCTTTCAAAACATCAATATTAGTGTCATGTTTCTATTAAATATATTTGTTTATTTTCTATGCAAAACTTGTTAAATATTTGTACCTCATCCTTTCCAAATTTTATGAGATGATAATTGTGGAAGCAAAATTTTATGTATCGATTTGAGAAAGTTGATATGATAAAATCTTGAAACTCATGATTATTTTCAAAATATCAACATTAATGTAGTGTTTCTATTAAATATATTTTTTATTTTATATGCAAAATACAGTTAAATATTTGAACCCCGCGGTTTGCGGATCTTATCTACTTATCACTACGAGATTAAAATTTTATGTACTAGTATGAAAAAGTCAATATGATAAAATTTTAAAAACTCGTGACTATTTTCAAAATATCAACATTATTCTTATGTTTCTATTAAATAGCTTTTTATATGCCAAGTACGCGATAAATATTTGCACTACACCATTTGAGGATTTATGTGCTTATAAATGTGGAGGAAATTTTTTATATATAGATATTAGAAAAGTTGATATGATAAAATTTTAAAAACTCGCGACTATTTTCAAAATATCAACATTATTGTTCTGTTTCTATTAAAAAAATATTTGATTTAGATGCAAAACACCATTAAATATTTGGATCGCGTCATTTCCAAATTTCATGTACTTATTACCATGAAAACAAAATCTTTATAGACTTGTATAGGAAAGTCGATATATTTTTTGGTGGGAGAGAAGTAGAAGTAATGTTTCTGAATAAAAATAAGTACTCCTTCAATCCTAAAATGTAAGGAAAAAATTCATTTTTTTCCCAAAAATGTAAGGAAAAAAGGCAAATTTTTATCCAACTTAATCTTTTTTTTTTTATTTTAAAAACTATTGTTTATTCTCATGAAATTAAATGCAAATTACATCAATTTTTTTTCTCTTTCATTTTCTCCATAGCCAACAACCAATGAAAATTGTTTTTACATCTTCCAATAAAACTTATTCCAAAGAAAACACAAAAAATTATACTCAAATTCTTATGCTTTAGTTTTCTTAATAAGTGTGATATGAATTTTTTTGCTTACAATTTGGGACAGAGGAAGTAGGATACTGACGATTTTTTAACATGTGCTCTAAAGGCACAAGTTAACACTACAAAAAAAAACTTTACATTACTTCTACTACATTACTACGATAATTAATGAGTGAAAGAAAAACTAATTAATGATTAGTTAAAAAAAAAGGTCTTTTAACGATTGCCCAACATTTTTTAAGCGAGTTGAGATCATCTCCATTTACAATTTATTCAATTTCTTCCATTTGTAAAGATAAAGACACAAAATCTTGAAAGAGTATACAATAATTAATGATGATGATCTTTCAAAAAATAATAATTAATGACGATGAGACTTACTTATTGAAAGCATTCACTATCTTTTTTTATGTGCTTATCTCTTTCTAAAATGTATACTCAATTTACTTTTGGCAAATGAATAAGATCTTTACTCTCTTTAAGGGTATGTTTGGAACCACAGATTGTCTATGGAAAGAAAGGGTAGAGAACTGAAAGTTTATTGAAACAAGAGCTTCCATCGTTTGGAACACATGTGATGAGGTAAGGAAAGATCTTTTTTGGTGGGGACCACACCCAGAAATGTACACCCAGAAATGTTTCTGCACAAAACTGGACAGAAAGTGATGGAAAGGCATCATTTTAATGAAATGTCAAATATAACCTTAGTTTTAATGGGTTTCTTTTTTTATGTTACATTTTTTACGAATGACTTGATAGTATAATTAAATTAAATTAAACAAACTTATTGTTCCGAAATTATTATGTTATATAAATGTTTTGATCTTTTTAATTATATTTTATATTAATAGTCATATAAATTGTTTGAGGTGTAATAGTTATATTAATATATATATTCAATTTTTTTGAACGACATACACATTATTTAATTATAAATATAAATGCATATATTTTTTTTAGGGGATGAATGTGTATATTTATTGACATATATGTACACACATTTCATATTATATAAGAATATTTTTCTCTTTCACCTTCATATTATATTTATTTTACTTAAGGGTATGTATGTCATTTTACAAATATACTTTTTTCTTTCCTCTCACTTTCTATTCACTTTCACTTCAACCAAACAACCATAAAATCATATCACTTTCCAGTTACATTCCACTCACTATCATTCCTTCAAGATTCTTTCCTTATACTTTCTTTCCTTTCACTTTCTCTTCTCATCCAAACGGACCCTAAGGGATTAGGATCCTCTTCATTTATGTTTCTCTCCATTTCTTCCATATGAAGAGATAAAGACACAATTTTTTTTTTAAAAAAATTTAAAATAATTAATGGTGGTGGGACCCATTTAGTGGTAGGGTCCATCAACTATTTTTTTGTCTATCTCTCTCCAAATTGCAAACTCCATTTATTTTGTCAAATGGAGATGATCTTAACTCGTGCTCGGGGTACTAGTTAATATTTCCTTAAAAAAATAACATTGGTACACAAAAACTGTCTACTACTATAATTTTTTTTTTTGAGAGAGATCTACTACTATAATTATTGAGTCAGATTTGAAGATCTAATTAATGATTAGTATTTTTTTTTTGACAAAAACAAAACGATATCCATTCTTTCAAATTGATAGAATAAAATACAACGGAAAAATGCCTATAAATAATATGATAAAATCTAAATCACCAGAATACTCATGCTTCCTGATCTGCAACATTGACGCGCTAAATCATTGATTGAATTTGTGATTGTCTGAGGTTGATCTTTCAATAAGAACCAAACGAACACCGCACAATAAGATGCGAAATCAAACAACGCTGCACCGGACAACGAACAACACAACGACACACTTAGAAGACGAAATCACGAAAAAAAACACAAAAGAAAAAACTTGATATATGTTGAAATCATTTATTTAGATTGAAAGAAATGAGGAAAAAGATGCAGAGGGGTGATTCTAGGTCAAAAAATGACCTAAAACCACTCATCCCCGATAAGTGAAAGAGAAAACGAACTTAGAAAGAAGTTGAAATTTCTCTCACTAAAAAACTAGGGCCGACTAATTGTAGGATTAATGATTAGTATTTTAAAATTACCATTAAACCCTCTTAATTAAAGATTTCAGAAGATAATGTGAAGATAATGAAGGAATTTTGGTGGTTATCGACATTCTTATAATAGTAGTATAGTAGATATCTTCTTTTGGGTAAAGCCTATTTTGTTCATGAAAAAGTAAAGTAACATTAATTTAACCAAAGCTGGTTTATATCGTACTATGTTCGTGTCGGTTGAAAAAAATAACAAGAACACTTTAATTTAAAAATCTGAGTACACACGCCACACGGACGGGACCATGTCGCTGCATGATTTGCGAGCGTTAACGGCATTCCCATTTCTTTTCCTCACACAACCCAGTTATTTTGCTAAGTGGGTCATCCATCACAGTCACAGAACAGGGTATTTTTAATTTTTAAATTTATTTTGGATAATAATCCAAAACCATCAATCATCTCGTTAAAAAGCATAGAACTTAATTGCAAATCTATTGCATTATTTGTGATTTTTCGATCACAGTAAGGTATATATATATATAGAAAAATGATATTTGAACATTCATTTTGTGACAACTTTTGCTACAACTTTCTCTCTCATACTCACATTATTTTTTTACTTTATCTTTCTATTGCTTTGATTTTCATACAAATACTTATTCTTTCTTTGCAAATTATGATTGTCCCTATAAATTGTCAATTAAAGGTTGTTCAAATAACACTCCTCATATATATAATATATGTCGACAATTTTGTTATATGTCGGCCTCAAAACAAAAACAAAGAACTTTGTTATACGTCGACAACTTTGTTTTACAGTGCAAACAAATCATTGTTAAATCCTAAGATTTGCATGGGAAAGAGACGTTCGTTTATTTAGATTTTGAGTTTAAATGATAATTGGTAGAAAAAGGGGTTAATAATTTACGACACTGTTAGAAAAAGAATAAAATAGAATGTTTATCTTAAAAGCGAAAAAATCAACCCTTTCAACTTTTCCTTACAAAAAAAAAAATCATTTCACACTTCTGTCCCAATTTAACTGAGTCTTTTACTTATTTCACACTTTCGTCACAATTTAATTGAGTCTTTTACTTATTTTGCACTCGTTAAAAAAAAAATGTATCATCGAAGAGGATAGACAAATGATTTTAAGTTATAAGTCGAGTAGTGGTGCATTTACCATTATTATAAATGCAAACTAGAATATATTGAATTGAAAAGTGATGAAAAGAGTATTAATTAGAGTCTCTGAAGCCTGGATACTTCAAAATGGATTACGTACCGTATTTCATGCGTATCATGCACCGATACCTGCCCGATACTTCCCGATACGTATCAGGAGAGTATCCGAAGATTAATTTTTTGTTTTTTAAACAATTATCCGATATTTTTCAGATACATCTGGTATACGAGATACGAGGGATAAGCGGTGGAAAACCCATATGTGCGACCTACCTAATGTTTCTATTATATTTGGTATATATGTAATTGACTAAGTAATGATGTTTTCTATTTAGGATATATCATATATGTAATTGATTAATTTTCGTTTTTTTTAATATCAATATTACTTACATTTATATTTCTATTGGTGCCGCTGTCTGTTTTGTGTCTCTTTGTTTGTTTGAGAATGATGTTACTGTTGATTGTTGTGCCTTATCGTTTTTCTATGTCTGTTTGATCTAGGTTTTGCGTCATTTTTTTTTCTTTTGAGTTTTAGTCCATATTTTGTATTTTGAGTTTTAATATGTAGTTTAAATTTAATTTTTTATTGAAGTAACACTGCCGTGTTGTATCTTGAATTTTAAATTTTTCCCACATCGGCGTATCGTGCCGTAGAGTATCTATATCGTATCATGTATCTCGGCTTCATAGATTAGAGTTATAATTGAAAAAAAGTAATTAATATTACATTAAAATGTTAAACTATGATCCAATTTTTTTAAAGCAACTCATAAAATAGTAGAAATCGTAGTATTTAGCCAAATAAAAAATCATCCAAAATTTTTGTCGAAAATAAAAATAAAAACATTCAAAATACATATAAAAAAAGTGCATACTAAAATAAACATCAAATTGATTTAAATCATAAATTTGTTGCCCGTGAGCTTATGAAGGTAAGGATGAAACGATTACCATATTAGTTTTTAAGTTTAGGTTTATGCTTAAATAGCTAAATAAATTAAATAATTATACACCAAAAATAAATAAAAATATTTCTTATATGCGAGTTGCGGGGCTGAGTAGTATAGTGTCCTTATCCGCACCCATACCCATCTAAATTTGCGGGTAATTACCCAGACCGAAACCCATACCCATAAAAGCGGGATTTTACCCTACCCATTGTAGATATTTTTTTCGGGTGCCCATCGGACCCGGGTCCAATTACCATCCCTATGTGCCATTATTTGATTGCCCATACCATGTTTGTGATAACAGAACACAGCACCAACAATTTCCGTGATATTGTGCCTATCCTCATCAATCAATAAAACAATGCTGAGACATTTTTATACTCTAAAGAAATGGAGGGAGTGACAAAGATGCCATGTCATTAATCGTAATGCCATATCTCCAAAGAAAAGCATCAATATGGAGAGGAAATTTCTGGAAGTTGTGAAACAATGGATAAAAAATCCAATTTTATAAATGGTACAACTTAAATATTAATTTATGAAAAATAAAGGTATCAAAATGCATCTAAGCCTTTAATTTTTTTTTTTAAGAAACTAAATTGATATTTTTGGTTATTCAAAATCAAATGATAAAGACCCCACCACATAGAGTTAGGCATATGTTATGGTAAGTTAGCCATATGACATGATGACATGGTTTGTGAACTATATTATTGACTCACATTCCCATCCCTCGTCTATCTATATCTATATAATGTCTCGATCCATATTCCAATTCTCACAAGTCAGAACTAACCACAACAAAATCTAAATCTCAACTACCATGGCAACAAATGTCCTTCTTTTCCTTCTCTTAACCCTCCTATCTATTGCAACTTCAACTCCAACAAATTTCATCAAATCCTCATGTAGCACAACATCATACCCAACACTTTGTGTTGAATCTCTCTCTGTCTATGCAACAACAATCCAACAAGACCCTCATAAATTGGTCCAAACAGCTTTATCAATTAGCCTAAACAAAACTCAATCCACAAAAGGCTATGTTACAATGTGCAAAAATTATAAAGGTCTTAAACCAAGAGAATATGCTGCTATTCATGATTGTGTTGAAGAAATTACTGATAGTGTTGATAGGCTTAGCCGTTCACTTAAGGAGCTTAAACTTTGCAAGATCAATGGTCAAGATTTCAATTGGCATATAAGTAATGTTCAAACATGGGTTAGCTCAGCTATGACTGATGCAAGTACTTGTAGTGATGGATTTGGTGGAAAAGCACTTGATGGAGGAATGAAAACTTCTATTAGATCAAGAATGGTTAATCTTGCTCAAATTACTAGTAATGCTCTTTCACTCATTAATCAATATGGTACTAATCACTAGAGAGAAATTAAACACTAGGAATCCAAGTTTTTGCTTTTAAGGTTGTTGAGAAACACTTAAATGTGGTTCTTTTTTGTTTTGTTTTGTTTAATGTAATGTGTGTAATGTGTAATTACATCTATATATAGGATATGAATCTTTGTGATGCTTTTAAATGTGTAATAGAGTTACTATTTTTTAATCATGATTTTCTTGTTAGTACTCATCTTAATTTATGAATCTAGGTAATGTTCCTAACCTAACATTATTTAACATACAATATGTGGGGTTCCACTTGGGTGACATAGTTTTTGATAATGTTGATAACATTAGTGTATTTTAGATGATAAAGAATGATGGATAGATGATTAAAATAAATTATTTAGATGAGAGAGAATGATTGATCAAGAGAAAGATATAAACAATGTTACCAATGTCATCAAAAACTAATGTCACCCAAGTGACATTCCAATATGTGTGGCTTCTTGATATTGGTAGGTTTAAGTTTTGTTTTCTTTATTCAATTTTAATGTTCGTGAAATTTATAAACTGATGGATTTAGAATATAAAATATATTGCAATTAAATTTTGGCTTAATTACCCATTTGGTCTCTTAATTAATTTTTAGGTTTCGTTTTGATCCCTTAATTAATAAAAGTTTCGTTTTGGTCCCTTAAATGTGCTTCCGTTAGTCAATATAATCCCCCCCGTTAATTTTTAAAAAGAAACTGTTGGATCATGCAAGTCTGTAGTATCTTAAAGTGAACCATCAACACTTAATCTTTTTTTTCCTTTTCTTCTTCTTCCTCCTCCTCTCTTCTTCATCATCTTCATAGACCTACATCAAAACATATCCAAAAAAAACCCAGTTTTTTTTATTTTTAAAATTCAATAAAAACATAGAACTCACAATCAAATAATTGAATTTTACAGCTATAACACCAGTTCGTTGTGATTTCGGTGTCATCACACTAGGTTTTACTTCAATCCTCCGTATAATCTCCACATCGGAACTCAAAAATCACGGCAATGGCGCCACGGGGAATTGCTGCAGACGAGAAACCACACCTCTCGAGATTGCTAGCATGGCAAAGCCTATGTATATGGCATTAAAAAAAACAATCTTATAATAAAAATAAAAAAACTGTTCCAAATTACTTTCACTTTCATGAGTTAAGAAAACAGTCCCTTAAATTTGCATTCAATACAAGGCCATGATAGGTATGGATCTGAAGCTTGGGGTCTCTGAGTGCCGTTCCAGCGAACGATGTCGTCACGAGGGATTTTAGGTAGCGTTGTTTATGTTTTTATTGAATTTCAAAAAAAAAAAAAACTGGGTTTTTTGGGTATGTTTTGATGAAGGTCTATGAAGATGATGAAGAAGAGAGGAGGAGGAGGAAGATGAAGAAGAAAAGGAAAAAAGATTAAGTGTTGATGGTTCACTTTAAGATACTACAGACTTGCATGATCCAACGGTTTCTTTTTAAAATTAACGGTGAGGGACTAAATTGACTAACGGAAGCACATTTAAAGGACCAAAATGAAACTTTTATTAATTAAGGGACCACAACGAAACCTGAAAATTAATTAAGGACCAAATGTGTAATTAAGCCTTAAATTTTTATAGCTTATTAAAGAGGCAAGTTCTCCGGTGCAGTCACTCAAAATGACTTTACCAAATAAAGTCAAAACTTTCTAAATCAGTTTTTATAGCAACAGACTTAAATAGTCAAAAATAGTAAAAAAAAATAAGAATTATTCCTTCTCCTTTTATTTTACATCCTAATTACCAACAAATTAGTCTAGTAAAAGCACAAATTAAATGGAATCAGCTAATTACTTTTTGAAAGTGGATTTTGATTACCAACTTTTTTTCAGAATACATAGCCGAAACTCTTAAAGAAAGACTTCAAAAACTAACTAAATAAATTTAAAAATAAATCTATAATCTAAAATTATAACTGTTTTAGCAAAATGACTGAAGGAAGTATAACAAATAAAATACATAAGGTTTTAGCTGACTTTTCTGATCTAAAATATAGGAAACAAGAAGACCGTTATTCAGGAGTCAAAGCCTTAGAGTAACACCACCCAAAAGAGATTTTGAAATCTCAGAACAAAAAGAGCTAAGTAAATTACAAAGCTCAGTAGCAGGGCTGTCTTTACAACTTGAAAAATTAGACAAAAGAATTTGAATAATCTAAATTTATCTATGAAAAAAGTCTTCTGCACTCTGCCTAAAACTCTCGTATCAGAGCAAAGCATCGATCTTGGAATAGGAAAAGTCTCCAAATAAATAAATAAATAAATAAATAAATAAATAAATAAATAAAGAATAATGATTCCACATGACACTTTCCTATTAGGCCACATAGATGACTTCACCAAAAAAGTCATATGGCTGACTTCACTATAGAAGCTCCCTATTAAAGATGGTCAATTTAAGACAGAAGTTTTTTCTAATCAAATTTTAAGACACAAGTTTTATGGTAGTCAATGGGTAATTGGAGAATCAAACTATAATAGCGTTTGTGATACTTGTTTGCTAGTGTTTAACCATTAGACACAAGTTCATGTTAATTAGCCATTAGGAACATCTTATGTTTGCTAGTGTTTGGGTTAAAGGACATGTTGTGCATTATGGTGAACTCCAGGTCAAGGTTGCAACTTTAGAGTGGAAGTTGTAGCCTTGCGGTGCATTAGTATGGTCTAGTGGTTATGTGTTAAGGTGGACCCAGAACATCATACACTTGGAGCTTAAGTTAAGAGAGCCTCACAAGAACTCAAATAGTACAAGGATAAGGAATATGATCAACCTTAATGGATAGGGAAAAGGTCGACTTGCATGGAAATGACAAAAGAGCATAAAATGATAAGGATAAGACATCTACTAAGAACCTTCATTTATACACTAAGAACCTTCATGCCTCTCACCTTAAGGGCATTGTAGCTCGATTTTAGAGTTTTTGAGCAATATGAGTATTTTGAGTGAGTAATGCAAAGAACTCACTTTCTTTAACGTTGGATTGTAATTTCTCCTTTGTAAACTTTGATTATCTCTATTTATTCAATGATGTTTTTATTCATGTTCTCTTCCATTTCTAATTTTGTGTTTAAACTCATCATGAGCTAAACTACTTTGGTGTTTAAGAAATTATGATGTTGTAAAGTGTTTGCATGGATGTTTATTACAATATTTAAGCTTCTTATAAATTAAACAAGTTGTTTAAATGCTAATCTTTAAAATAGAATTTGATCAACTTTATTTTATTGGCAAATTTCTTGAGTTCGGGAGAGGAAAGGAGCTACTTGTCTAATATAAGTTACATTTTTTAAATATGCTTGAGAAAGATAAAAACATTGAAAGCCTACTTTGAAAGTTATCTAGATTTCTTGTCATATAAAGAGGAAAATATCTGACCGTTATAATGTTGTACAGTTAATTTAGAAGCTGTTAACTTTGAGAAAGTAGAATCCCTAAGTTAACTATGATGATTATGTTGAGAAACCCTTTTGACGACTTGGCCTCAAGGAAGCTGTTCAAAGATGTAACATCCTACTACATGCAAACCTCTATTTTAACTAAGTTAGCTATGGTAATATAGCATACGATTTATTAAAAATTAATAGTACAAACTAACATAACCAAATAGATTAAATTAAACTAATATGTAGAGTTAAGAGTTCAAAAGAAAAACAAAGTAATAGCTTAATATAATATATCATACTTAAAAAAAATGAAAATATACATTAAATTACATGCATGTATTTCAGTTCAATTTGATTCGGTTTTGAAAAATCAATCCAAAATCTAATTCAATACGAACGGTTTTTATAAAATAACATCCAAACACATCTAGTAATTTTCAATTTTGTGCTGTTTTTAGTTTTTTTTTTTTTTTTATAGATTTGTAGTTTTAACTTGGACCAGTTTGAATTTCATCACCTGTAGCCACGGTAAAGCGCTTTTTTTTTTTAAGGATGGGTAAAGCGCATTTTGTTCATCAAGAAATAAAATAACATCAATTTTTTTTTGATACAAAAATAACATCAATTACCAGGAATTTTTTTTAACCTACCCCTATCACCAAAAAAATTGATATGTCTGCCCCTAGTTGAAAACTATTGATAAAAATGCCCTTGTTCTCCAATTCATTTGACGAACATAACCCTTTTTCAACACTCTCTGCAAAGTTGCAGGGTGCCTGCAGCTTTTTCTATGCTCTACAAATGGAATGGCGAGCATAGTTTTTTTTTTAAGTTTTTTTTTTCTGTTCGTTATTTGAAATGGCGAACAAGCCATCTTTTATTTTTAGTTTTTTTTCCTTTTCTTGTTTCTTAGTTTAAGATGGCGAGCATGTTTAAAATATGAGGAAGCAGGATGAATTGAAATTATTCACTACAATATTGTTTATTGTAAATGCTAGAATGATGTTAGAAGTAGGCAGTTGTAATTAAATCTGTGTGCCAAATTCATCAATGAAATGGATAGAGGACACTTGCCTTACCCAATGTTACGTGCATGAATACCAATGACATTGATCCAACGTGTAATAAATCTACATAACAAGCCAAAATAGAAAAATACCAAGATGAGTGTGGGATCCCTTAAAAAAAAAAGATGAGTGTGGGATAAAAAATGGAAACATGCTCGCCATCTTAAACATATAAACAAGAAAAGAAAAAAAAACTAAAAATAAAAAATGGCTTGTTCGCCATTCAATTTGTAGAGCACGGAAAAAGTCTGCAGGAAGCCTGCAACTTTGCAGAGAGTGATGAAAAAGGGTTATGTTCGCCAAATGAATTGGAGAACAAAGGCATTTTTATCAATAGTTTTCAACTAGGGTCAGACATATCAATTTTTTTGGTGATAGGGGTAGGGAAAAAAAAATTCTCAATTACCAAAGCTGATTATCATATATTCATATATTCATGTCGGTTGAAAAAACAAGAACACTTTAATTTAAAAAAAAATAAAATCTGAGTACGGGACCATGTCACTGCATGATTTGCAAACGTTAAAGGCATTCCCATTTCTTTTCCTCACACAACCCAATACTTTTGGTTAATTTTTGCTAAGTGGCCCCACAGAACAGAATATTTTTATTTATTTTGGATAATAATCCAAAAGAGGAATGATATTTTGACAACCAATTTCCAACAACTTTTGGTGACAACCTTTTTTTTCTCTTTCTATTGGACAATAACAATAGAGAGAAAAAGGAAGAGAGAGAATAAAAATACAATAAAGTATGATAGAGAGAGTTATCACAAAAGTTGTTGAAAAATGGATATTCAAATATCATTTCTCAATCCAAAACCATCAATCATCTCGTTAAAAAGCATAGAACTGTTTGGGATTTTTCGATCACATTAAGATATATATATGTGGACAACTTTGTTATATGTCGACCTCAAAAATTTAAAAACTTTGTTATACGTCGACAACTTTGTTTTTCAGTGCAAACAAATCATTGTTATATCCTTAGATTTGCATGAGAAAGAGACTTTCGTTTATTTAGATTTTGAAAAAGTGGTTAATAATTTACGGCACTCTTAGAAAAAGAATAAATAGAATGTTTATCTTTTTTTTAAGGGAAATAGAATGTTTATCTTAAAAGCAAAACAATCAACACTTTCAACTTTCCTTCAAAAAAATAACTTAATTTTTTTTTCGAGCCCACCTTAAAATTTAAAAATTGATTTTGTTTTTTTTTTGAATGGAAAATTGATTATGTTTTTTTACATGAACATATCACCTATTTATTTTTTAAAATTGGTAATAAGTGTTCTAAGGCCAATCGAACACATGAATATAATTCTATTTTATAAGTGATTGAACTCAAATATTTTCTTCAAAACAAATCAAAAGTTCACCGGAAGTGCATTAACTAGTTATGTGCGATTATTTGATTGCCCATACCATGTTTGTGATAAGAGGACACAACGCCAAAAATTTCCGTGATATTGTGCCTATCCCTCATCAAGCAATAAAAAAATGTTGAGACATTTTTATACTCTTGTTATAAAACAAAAGGAATATGCTAAAAATATTCCTATGACATTAGTTAAAGAAATCAATATAGTAAAAATATTTTAAAACTAATGTAATTAATTTTTAAAAGTAAAAAAATAATTTTTTTAAAACAACATTTTTTTTTCTTTTTTCAACCAACGTCTTAGGAAGACTGGTTACCAACTTACCATGACTCTAAAACAAATTTAGGCGAATTGACTCCATGACTCAGTATGAATAGGAAAAGTTTAAAATTCAAAGAGTGTTCAATTATTAATAATTAAATCAACTTACGGTAACTAATAAGAGGTAGTATTAGAGAAAAAGTTTTTCTAACTTGTGCCCTAATCTTACATGTTAAGCAATTTAAAAGTAAAAAAGTCACATTAAAAACAACTAAGATATTGTATGCTAAATTTTAATTTTTTTACATATTTATATTGTATCGTACCTGCATTCATACTTCGTATCCATACTTCATACCATGTAACTATATAAGAAAATGTGCAATGGTTTGTTTAATCTGACATTCAACAAGTAAAAGTAGTGCAATGGTTTGTTGAATGCATGTTGAATGTAGTGTTGGAGGAGAGAGATGATGAAGTCATTCAACACAATTGAAACTGCCATCCGATGCCACGTGGCGACGAATCATTCGGCCAAACAGGCGCGTTTAGCACACGCGCCGACAGCAGCGTGTGAGCTGCAGACCGGATGAGAGAGGATTTGCTTTTTGGATAAGCTTGCATACGTGTCTCGTTCTGATTGGCCCTCCTGATTCTTATCATTTTAATTATTTAAATCAACTATTTCGTTGTAAATTAATTTAAAAAAAATACCAAAATTCATGATTTTTTTTTCTCTATAAATAGAGACTTGGTTCATTTGATTTGGACACAGCAAAAAAAAAACCAAGTTTTTCACTATCTTCATCTTATTATTATCTTTCTATTAGCAAACTAAGTGAAGTTTTAATCTTCTTTTTAGTGAAATGGATCCCAATAATAACCCTTTCAACAACCAAAATTATTCTAATTTCCCATTTAACTACGAAAATCCCAACAATTATCCAAATCCAAATCAATTTTTCAACCAACGTCCTCAAATCATACCTCAAAACGTACCTAATTTTGGTTTTACACCAAATTTCAACCAGTCATCCTCTGTTCCAAACTTTCATGGATATTATGGATCTATGATGAGATATCCATCTCAAACACCCCCGTTTAATGGTTATATGCCAATGGAGAATGAAAATTTTCCCAGTGGTAGTGCATCTCAATATCCTGAATTTTCAACACAAATAACTCCTGGTGGCATGGCAGTTGCTAATGAAGTCACTCCAGAAGATTCAACTCCTAAGAGCAAGAAAAGTAAGGAACCAGCATGAAACACTCAACAAAATTTGGTGCTAATTAGTGCATGGATTAAATATGGAACAAGCAGTGTTGTCGGGAGAAACCAGAGAGGAGAAACATATTGGGATAAAATTGCTGAGTATTGTAATGAGTATTGCTCATTTGATTCTCCCCGCGATCTAGTTGCACGCCGATACCGTTTTAATTATATGAGCAAAGTAATAAATAAATGGATTGGTGCTTATGAAAGCGCTAAGCGTGAGCAAGAAAGCGGTTGGTCGGAAGATGATGTTTTGGCAAAAGCCCAGGAATTATTTGCATGTGGGAAGAATGTTCAATTTACTTTAAAGGAAGAATGGCACGCTCTCCGTGATAAACCACGTTATGGTAGTCAAATGGGAGGAAATGTTGGCTCAGGAAGTAGTGGATATAAGAGATCTCACGAGGACTCTGTAGGATCTAGTGCTCGTCCAACGGGTAGGGAGACAGCTAAAAAAAGGAAAAAAGAAAAGCAAGGACGCTGCTGCCTTGGAGGACGTGGAAAAGGAGTGGGTTGAATTCAAAGAAATCAAGGTGCAAGAGATTGAACGAATGAAAGAGTACACCGCAGTGCAACAGGAGAAAATCAGATTGAAGAAAATGAAACTGTACATAAAGTTAAGTTCCGAAGAGCATCTTGATGACCGAAAAAAAATTCTGTTGGAAAACTTGGTGCGTGAGCTATTTGGAAATTAATTTCACTGTAATATTTGTTTGTATTCGGTCAAAATTGTCAGTGTTGTCTAGTCCCTAGTGTTTACTTTAATAATTGTCAGTGTTGTCTAGTCCTCAGTGATAGTCCCTAGTGTTGTCTAGTCCCCCGTGACTTATTTCACAAACTATTTGTTTTAATAATTATGCCCACTGTGCGCCCATTATTTCACCTACTATTGCTTTAATAATTATGCCCACTGTGTGCCCATTATTTCACATACTATTTGCTTTACCAATTATACGTGACTTTAATTTCACATACTATTTGAAGGTCTTCCTCGCTGTGTGCCCATTAATAATTATCCCCACTGTCCACCACACACTATTTGCCCATTAATAATTATACGTGACTTTAATTATCCTCACTGTCCAACACACAATGTACTTATATATAGGGACTCATATCTACTTCTAATATCACAAATCTCATTCATATCTACTACCAATATCACAAATTGCATTCAGATCTACTTCCAATATCACAAATCTCATTCATATCTACTTCCAATATCACCAAAAACTATCAATGGATCCTTTTGATATGGAAGCCTACTTCAAAAAACGTGATGTTGAAGACACTTATATCGTCAACCGATTTATTCAGCGTCGAAAACAAATAGAGGAAGGTAGTGGATCTCGTAGTAGAAAATATTTAAATATAGATCATCCAGCGGCAAACCAAAGACTCATTGACGACTACTTTGCCAATGAGCCTACATATGACGATGCAATGTTTCATCGTCGGTTCCGGATGTAAAAACACGTTTTCCTTCGAATCGTTGGAGACCTTTCAAGTAGTGATAACTACTTCACCCAGTGAGTTGATGCCACCAACAAAGAAGGTATATCACCCTTAGCAAAATGTACCACAACAATGCGAATGTTAGCATATGGTGTGGCAGCAGATGCGGTCGATGAATACATCAAAATAGGAGGTACTGCAGCATTGGAGTCCTTACGTAGATTCTGTAAAGAAATCATACGATTGTATGAGCAAGTGTACCTGAGAGCACCAACCCAAGATGACCTTCAAAGAATACTACATGTTAGTGAAATGCGGGGGTTCCCAGGGATGATCGGGAGTATTGACTGCATGCACTGGGAGTGGAAAAATTGTCCTAAAGCATAGGAAGGTCAATTTACTAGGGGGGATAAGGGAACCACCACAGTTATTCTTGAAGCAGTTGCATCTCATGATCTATGGATCTGGCATGCCTTTTTTGGATGCCCAAGAACGTTGAACGATATCAACGTTCTAGATCGGTCACCGGTGTTTGATGATGTGGAACAGGGAAAGGCTCCAAGGGTGAATTTCTTTGTGAATCAACGTCCCTATAATATGGCATACTATCTAGCTGATGGTATCTACCCTTCTTATCCAACTTTCGTCAAATCGATTAGACTTCCTCAAAGTGAACCCGATAAGTTATTTGCAAAACAACAGGAGAGCTGTCGGAAGGACATCGAACGTGCTTTTGGAGTGCTTCAAGCTCGATTTAAAATCATCCGTGAACTAGCTCGCTTGTGGGACATAGCCGATTTGGGTATCATCATGAGGTCATGCATCATATTATATAATATGTTTGTTGAGGATGAACGAGATACATATGCTCAACGTTGGACCGATTTTGAGCAATCTGAGGGAAGTGGATCTAGTACACCGCAACCATACTCGACCGAGGTGTTACCCACCTTTGCAAATCATGTGCGTGCTAGATCCGAGTTGCGTGATCCAAATGTTCATCACGAATTGCAAGCAGATCTAGTGAAGCACATATGGACAAAGTTTGGAATATTTCGTGATTGAAGATTATTTGTGTCAGACTAAATAAATTAGTTGTGTGTTGTGTGCTTGTTTGTTGTCTTGCATTTTAAGCTATTTGTGTGTCGCGTGCTTAGTTTGTTGTATTGCATTTTAAGTTAAGGAAGTAAAAATAAATTATTTTGCAAAATTTTGTTTTTCCATAAAAACTAAAAAATAAATTGTTAATTGTATTATTTTAATTTAATTATAATCGATAATTATAATTTTATGTAATTATAAAAACAAAAATTAAATAAGAATAAGAAATAAAAAGTGGTGGGGTAGGGTGTTGAATGAAAACCATTAGAGAGGTAAAAATTGAATGAGTGTTTAATTAAGAGAGAGAAAATGATGTGGAGTATTGGAAATTGAAAAAGTGGGTGTTGAAGGGTGTTGAATGGTATTAACCATTGTACATGGTCTAACAAAGATACCACGTCATTAATTGTAATGCCACATCTCCAAATCAAAGCATCAATATGGAGAGGAAACTTCCTGTGAAACAGATGGATAAAAGATCCAACTTTAAAAATAGAACTTAAATATTAATTTATGAAAAATAAGGAGATCAAAAATCAAAATGCATCTAAGCCTTTAATAAAAATTGTAAGAAACTAAATTGATATTTTTGGTTTTTCAAAATCAAATGATAAAGACCCCACCACAAAGAGTTTGGCATATGACATGGTAAGTTAGGCATATGATATGGTTTGTGAACTATATTGACTCACAATCCCATCCCTCATCTATATCTATATAATATCTCGATCCATATTCTCATTCTCACAAGTCATAACTAACCACAACAAAATCTAGCAAGTGTTTTTCTCTCTAACTAAATCTCAACCACCATGGCAACAAATGTTCTTCTTTTCCTTCTCTTAACTCTCCTATCTATTGCAACTTCAACTCCAACAAATTTCATCAAATCCTCATGTAGCACAACATCATACCCAACACTTTGTGTTGAATCTCTTTCTGTCTATGCAACAACAATCCAACAAGACCCTCATCAATTGGTCCAAACAGCTTTATCAATTAGCCTAAACAAAACTCAATCCACAAAAGGCTTTGTTACAAAGTGCAAAAAGTTTAAAGGTCTTAAACCAAGAGAATATGCTGCTATTCATGATTGTGTTGAAGAAATTACTGATAGTGTTGATAGGCTTAGCCGTTCACTTAAGGAGCTTAAACTTTGCAAGATCAATGGTCAAGATTTCAATTGGCATATAAGTAATGTTCAAACATGGGTTAGCGCAGCTATGACTGATGCAAGTACTTGTAGTGATGGATTTGGTGGAAAAACACTTGATGGGAGAATGAAAACCTCTATTAGATCAAGAATGGTTAATCTTGCTCAGGTTACTAGTAATGCTCTTGCACTCATTAATCAATATGGTACTAATCACTAGGGATAAATTAAACACTAGGAATCGAAGTTTTTGCTTTTAAGGTTGTTGAGAAACACTTAAATGTGGTTCTTTTATGTTTTGTTTTGTTTAATGTGATGTGTGTGATGTGTAATTACATCTATATATATAGAATATGAATCTTTGTGATGCTTTTTAAATGTGAAATAGAGTTACTATTTTTATATCATGATTTTCTTGTTGATATTGGAAGGTTGAAGTTTTGTTTTCTTTATTGAATTTTAATGTTGTGAAATTTATACATTGATGGATTTAGAATATAAAATATATTAGTTGCAATAAAAAAAATTATCTTACAAAAAGATGGTCAGTTTAAGACACAAATTTTTTTTAATCAAATTTTAAGACACAAGTTTTATGGTAGTCATTGGGTAATTGGAGAATCAAACTCAGCGTTTGTGATACTGGTTGGTCCTTGGTGGCTTCAACTACTTGATTAGAAAACTAGAAAATATGATTCTATTGAGATTTATGGTAGCATCTAAGGGCAAACAAGAAAAAAAAATATCGGTTGTTATAATTAATGGTTCTGATCATATGGGGAAATAAATTAGGATATTTAATTTACAGCACACAATTATGTTACCCAAGAACAGTTGGATAAGGTGGAAATGGATATCCTTCCAATTTAATCATAGGTCTTGGTTCGAATCAAATTTTTGAAATATAGAAGTGTTAAATCTCTTGAGCAAGAACTATGTCATCTATTACGTCCTATTTAACTCGAATAATTAGTCTTTATAGTTAAGCGCAAATAATATATGACTCACATAAAAAATCACACACTTCTTGGCTTAGCTCTTCACTGTTAGATTTCTCACTCCGTCACCATAAATAGCTAGGGGTATGGTTGTTGAAAATATAAAAATAAAATTCCCTAAAAAAATATAAAAAAAAAATTGTTTGCAAACATCAAACTGCCAACCATAATATATGTTTGGATCCAGACAAATTTCATTTCAACATCAAACACACCTTAGAAAATTCAATGTTAACATTGGAGGAAAACACACTAATGATACACCCATAAAATAAATTATAAGCGTGTTTTGAATACTTTGCAATTTTACTTTTTGTTTGTTTTTGTCATTCATTTCATTCTCAATGTAATGTACAATATGTGGAGGGATTTTTTATTTTAATGTTCCGGACTGCTCCCAGAGAAGAGCTATTTTCCCCTAAAAAATGTGACCTTTTGATGCGGGTTGAAATTGAGATTGTCTACCAAAAGGGTCCATCATGAGCAAAAATAACTAAATTTCATGAAAAGAAGAACTTGCTTATCCTGATTTCTAGTGGAAAAAGCTTCATTTTCAAAAAATGTTTCAATGCCGAATTTCCCTGAGAGATCTTGTAGATCTTTAACATGTGGAAATTTTTAACCTGATTAGTTTGTTAAAATACGACCTATGGTCGTTGGAATTGAAGCTAGACATTGTCAGCTCTCTTGATGGAGAGAAAAAAGAAAGTGAAAGTTGAAGGTTGACTCAAAATTGAAGGTTTTGCAATGATGAACACTTGTTTGGGTAGCGATCTCATGCATAGAGTTGAAAGTGTTCATGTTAGATCAAGCTTTGATCAATATATGTAACATAAGTGCTTTTCAGAATAAGTTGTTTTAAGCAAGGTGAGAAGATAACAAACAAACTTGTAAAACTGACATAGAAGAGAATCGAGAGTTTGCTTGTAACTGTGAATCTCATTAAGAATTGAATGTACACCTTACAAAGACTTCCATAGGCAAATATAACACTTGCTTGTAGCACAAGCTATCTAACTAACTAACTAACAAGTTTTGTAACAAAATTCTAACTAACTTGCTACATGGAAGTTATGGATTAAATCTTAACACTCGCCCTTAATTCATAACTGCTGAATGTTGAGAAACACCAAGTTTCTTCCTCAAAAACTCAAATCTATCAAGTTCCAATGTCTTAGTGAAACCATCTGCAAGTTGCAGTTATGTAAGACAATACTGAACTTCAATCATCCCATTAGTCACCTACTCCATAGTGAAATGAAATCTAGTCTCAATGTGTTTGCTTCTACCATGAGAAATTGAATTCTTAGCAAGTCATATGATAGATTTATTGTCAATTCTCGGTGTTAGAGGTTTCACAATTTCACACTTGAGTTCTTTCATCATTGAATCCAACCATAAAGCTTGACATGTTGCAAAATTTCCTGCAACGTACTCAGCTTTACAAGATGAGAGTGCAATAACAAGTTGCTTTTTAGTACACCAAGATATGGCAACATCATTGAAATTGAAAACATAGTTTGAAGTGCTCATCCTATCAGTCAAGCCACCATACCAGTCACTATCTGAGTATCCTATGAGCTCATTCCCTTCACTTCTGCTTCCATTATGGAATAGCAAGCCATATTCCATTGTTCCTTTGATGTATCTGAGGATCCTCTTAGTAGCTATCAGATGATATTTCCTTGGATCATGCATGAATTTGCTAATCACACTGACTGAATAGCAAATGTCTGGCCAGCTGTTGCAAAGATATCTCAATGATCCAATCATTTGTCTGAACTCTGTTGAATCTACTTTCTCTTATTCATTGCATTCATCTAACTTTTAGCTAGTCTCTGATGGATTTGAGATTGAATTACAACTTTCCATCTCAAATTTCTCTAGCAATTCATCAATATACTTTTGCTGTTTTATTAAAACTAAATATGTAAAACAATTTGCATCCTAAATTGGACTTAAGACTCAAATTGTGCGGGTCCATGCACAATTTGCATGAAAACCTGATGGCCAAAGAGAGGACCAATTTGAGTTTGATAGAGTATAGTGCCTTCTATATAATATTTGGAGGGTCAGATGATGAATTGGCCATGAATGATGATTTTGATGAAGCCTGAATTGGGGGTGATAGATCTTAGAATTTGTGGTTGAGCCTAAATCAACACCATAAAATCGAAGTGTGATGTGAAGATTGTTGTCACTTATAATCATTTATTTAGGCAATCACTAATCAAATGTGAGACTCTTCAACACATCCCTCCAACTCAACATCATTGAGTTTGGTGCATAAATATAAATGGTGGGTGATTTGATAAAGGAAATCTGATATCAAATAGAACAATAGATTGTGGAGGTGGCATTGAGGTCTAGTTTTTGTTAATAAATGTGACCAGAAGAAGTAGTTTGTTTTGATTTTATTTAGAATTAAAGTAGTATAATTTAGGCTAAATTACATCAGACGTCCCTTAAGTTATTTAATTGCAACAAATTGATCTTTTAAGTTTTTTTCATACCACTTAGATCCATTATGTTAATTAATTGTAACAAGTTAGTTCTTTAAGTTTTTTTGTATCAATTAAGTCTTTTAAGTTATTTAACCGTAATAATTTGAGTTATTTTAGATCTTAAAAATATAAGTTATTTAAGAACTAAAAATTAAAATTAAATAACTTAAAGGACCTAAGCATTACGAAAAAATATCATTAAAGCTATAAGACCCTTATCACTGAGCTAGTCTTTTGAATATTTAAATAAAAGAAAAATATTTTGAATTAAATTTATGAATACTCAAAAGGTCCCCACTATTCTGTACTATAAAAAGGCAACCCAAGTCTGAAATGATAACTTGTTCAGATTGACCATATGCTAATTCCACTTTTCAACATACTCAAATTAAAATAATCCCACCTTTCAACCGACTTTGTCTTTTTCCACTTCTTTTTACGTACAACTTGTTATTTTTTTTACTTTTGTTGGGGTTTAATGATAAATCAACTTAGTATCTTAAAAAATGTAAATATTTTGTGGGGAGTGATGTTGATTGTTGATGGGGTTGCTAGAGTTTAAAAAGCACAAAGATTTATTGCGAATTTTAAGAGTGTTAGTATAATGTTGTTGGAGGTCTAATTTTGTCAATATATGATGTTCATTGGACATATTCTTTTAGTGATTTCTATAAACTTAATATTTATGCAGCAGGTTTGATAGATTATGGTAAGTGGGGTATTGATGTTGCAGTAAAGATAATGAAGGTGTTGCCCTTGCTGCTAGTTGCTGACAAATCTTTTCATTACCAGATTCAGAGGTTGCAGAAGCCTTGGCTAAGCGGAAGGGTTTGAAATTTGCAAAATATATCTCTTTTCTGAATCTCATAGCAGAATCAAATGCTTCTAATGTGGTCTTGGTGTCGAATGCTCATCAACATTCTTCCACCTATGTCTGCTCTATTATTGGAGATTGTATTAGTTTTAATGTTTGCTTCATAGTTTAATTTTTTTGCATGTTAGACGTGAAGCCAACCAAGTTGCTAATTATTTAACTAAATATGCTCTTCATAATTCAGATTGCAAATGGATCAAAGAGACCCCGCCTTGTATTTATGTAGTCTTGTCATTTGTTTTATTACCAGACTTTTATTAATAAAATTGTCTTTGACGTAAAAAAAAAGAATATTACGTCGGTCCATATGACCGTTTTAAGAAAACACGAGAATTTAAAAAATTGTTTGATATAGACTAAATGCATCATTTATAACTGGATATTGAATACTAAGTAAAAGGGCAAAAAATACTAATTGTTGAATGATTCAAAACACGTGAATTAAGAAAACTATTTTGCATCATCAGAATTGATTTTCAATGAAGCTGCAATTCCTAGCTTCTACAAATCAATTTTCACAACCGTAGGTTTGTTTTCCCCCAATTTCTCCTTTTTATCGCAAATTTTACCTCGGATTATTGGACTATCTTCCATTCGGTCTAACCACCTTATGCTACTTCTATACATGGACTAACTACCTTATGCTACTTTTATTTAGTTTTTTCATCCTTTTTTTTTATTAACTGACAATAAAATTATAAGATTAACATAACTTTTTTTTTAGGGAAAGATTAACATAACTTGTTAATCACACAGTATCCAAATAAAAATACATGTAGGGAATATACGCTAATTTACTATATCAGGAGCTATCTTGAATGTCACACAATCTAAAACATGCTTTGAAACATATGAAATCATAAGAAACATAACAATAATCGGAACAATCATAAATGCATTTTAAAAGCAATATCATTATCATTATCATTATCATTATCATTATCATTATCATTATCAATATCATTATCATTTTAAAAGCAAAACAAAGAAGCAATCAAAATTAAGTTTAAGGAAAACAAAGGAAAACAAAGAAAAACAATATTTATTCATTCATTCATTTTATCAAACACATCAAATGCATTGTTATCATAACTGAATTAATGGATAAAAGAGGAGAATTTGAGCTTACCTTGAGCTATCCAACACTGCTGCTAATTGGAACTTTGCTTAATTTCCTTTTCTTGCGTGCTTGAGAGAATGAAAAGGGTGAGAGATGAGGCAACATATATAAAGAAGTTTTGAGGTAGGTGAATCGATTGATTTTGATCTGTAAAATTAAATATGATGAAAGGAATTAGAGTTTAATGAAGTTATGATATGGGTGAAATAAACAGCTTTGTCTTTAATTTTTTATAGGAGATTAGGATTCAGATAAGCAAGAATCAAGGGTAAAAAGGAGAAATTGGGGGAAAACAAACCCACGGTTGTGAAAATTGATTTGTAGAAGCTAGGAATTGCAGCTTCATTGAAAATCAATTCTGATGATGCAAACTTGCGGCGACGGCGGAAGGGTGAAGGAGAGCCAAACAATGTGAACCAAACATGTACTTCAGCTGAAACATCTAGCATTTTCCTTAAAAATAACACAACTTTGCGCTTTTTTTAAAAAAAAATAAATAGGAATTGGGCTATTGGATTGGGCTTTTAGGAAGCAATGTAGAGGCAGAGCCTGGGCACTAGCCCAGGCTAGCTGGGGGGTGCTGTCGCCCCTGATATCAACCAATCAAAATGTAATATAAAAATGTAACATTAAATGTCAAATAAATGAGTCAATTTTTTCTAAAAAAAAATGAATTTTAATAAGGTAACTTTTAATTTTTATTTAATTATAATTAGGTATACAATCTTAATTAAATTACACTATAGGGCTTGTAACAATTAAAATTTCACTTCAAATTCAACCCATCATGGCTGTGTTTGATAACACGAATAAGCTAGCTTATAGCTTGTTGGACAAGCTTATAAGTTTGTTTTGATATAATAAGATGTGTTGGGTAAAAAGCTTTTTCCACTAGCTTATAGCGTTTTTGAGAAGCTGTTTCAAGTAGCTTTTGAGTTTATAGCTGGTAGTTTTTTATATTTTCTTCCAATTTTAACCCTATTAATTTAGTTTAATTATTTTTTAATAAAACAACGTGTTCATGGCTTAAAAAAATAACGGCCAAGTTCATAGCTTATTTTTAAATAAAACAGCTGTCACGTTTTCTCCTTTGAAAAAAAACTGCCATGCTTTATTTTATTTTTTAAATAGTAATAGACCCGTGCGTACCGCACGGGTCACATAACATTGTGGTAATCATATAAAAAATAATTACTTTGTTAGTACTATCAAATGTTTTTTTTTCATACATTATATATAAAAAATGTTAAATATTTGAATCGCGTATGTTGTGGATTTTATTTTCTTATGTACACGAAAACAAATTTTTATATACACATATAAGAAAGTCAATAAAAATAAATTTTTTAAGACCCATGATTATTTTCAAAATATCAACATCAATGTAGTGTTTCTATTAAATAACTTTTTATTTTATATGCAAAACACCGTTCAATGTTTTCACCGTACCCATTGTAGATTTTATGTGATTTATCTGCAGAAATAATTTTTTATGTTAATATATGAGAAAGTTGATATGATAAAATCGTAGAAACTCATTAATATTGTCAAAATATAAGCATTAATATAGTGTTTCTATTGAATAACTTTTTATTTTATATGCAAAATATCGTTCAATAATTGCACCGCTCTCGTTGGAGATTTTATGTGTTTATATATGCATAAATAAATTTTTATGTACATATATGAGAAAATCGATATGATAAAATTTTGAAAACTCGTGACTATTTTCAAAATATCAACATCGATGTAATATTTCTATTAAATAATTTTTTATTTTATACTCCCTCCGTTTCAAAATGAGTGTCGCTTTAGGCTTTGGCACACAGATTAAGAAATGGAATGAAATAATCATTGGATATAATGCTTTTACTAAACTGTCCTTACTTTATTAGAAAAAGACAAACTTAAAGTTGCATTGAAAATTGTGTGAGAGAAAAGTTTGAGAGGGTAAAGTTGGAAGAAAAAAATTAAAGTTGCATTGGAAATGTAAAGCGACATTCATTTTGAAACAAATTTTTTTAGCTAAAGCGACACTCATTTTGAAACGGAGGGAGTATTTAAAACACCGATAAATATTTGCACCGCACTCGTTGAAGATTTTATATACTTATATATGCAGAAGATATTTTTTTTTAACAATATGTAATAGTCAATATGATAAAATTTAGAAAACTCGTGACTATTTTTAAAATATCAACATCATTGTATTGTTTCTCCAAAATTCCGTTAAATATTTACACCACACTCATTGTAGACTTTACGTGCTTATATCTCCAAAATCAAATTTTATGTATACCGATATGAGAAAGTTGATATGCTTAAATTTTGAAAACTAATGATTATTTTAAAAAATTTAACATTATTGTATCGTTTCTATTAATTTTTTAAATATGCAAATTATTAAGATTAAGAGTTTAAAATAGATGAGAACAAAATGACGATATAGCTTGTAAAAAAAAAAAACAAAATGCAATATAGAGAATTAGTTAGGCTTGGAAGCGATAAATCTGAAAAATGAAGATACATAGATAATTAGTTAGGCTAGAAAGATAAAATATATATATAATAATTTTTTCAAAATTAATAAATTTGTATTTTATTTTGTAAAATGACGATTAAACCCATAAAATTAAGAAGATTTTGAGGATAATTATGAAATTTTACTCGAGTAAGATTTTCTAATTTTCTTATTATAGTATTAGTGTAGTAGATTAGTAGTAAAAGTAGATATTTAAATTTGTTCCGTGGAATTGAAAAAATAGTTGTCCCTAATTATCATGATAATATATTGGCTTTTAAGAAGGACAATTATGAAATTTTGTTGGATTTTAATTTTGATATCTTTTTTTAATAATTTTTTTATATATTGTTAGCAGATTAAAAAAACAAATAATATTTAAAATTTTAAAGTATTCCAAAGACTTATTAATTTTGCAACAAAAATACAAATATTGATGTAAATTTGTTATATCAACGTATCCGTGGAAGTACAAATTAGGAACAATTTTTTTATTTTTGTAGAGAAAAAATTGGCTACACCTTTTTGTTTTTAATTAAAAAACAAATAATGTTTTAAAAGTATTCCAAAAACTTATTAATTTTGCATCCTAAAAAATAAATATTTATGGGTTGAATTTGTTGTGAAATTTTAATTGTTACAAACCCTATAGTGTAAATTAACTAAGATTGTATACCTAAATATAATTAAATAAAAATTAAAAGTTACCTTATTAAAATTGATTTTTTTTATAGAAAAATTGACTCATTTATTTGACATTTAATGTTACATTTGTATATTACATTTTGATTGGTTGATATCTTGAAAGGGTAAATACCCCCTAAACAAGAGAGGGTAATCTAGGCCTCACCACTCAACTCTAATGATAATAAACTAAAAAGAGTATTTGAATAAGTTTACTAATGTGTACTTCAATTTGTGCATTTACAAATAAATAAAAAGAAACTAAAAAGAGTAAGAATCACATGAATTTGAGATGATGGAACTAGGGATGACAAAAAAATTCATGCACGCGGGTAAAACTCGTCACGGGCACAACCGCACAAGCACATGTAGCTAAACATGTATAATAAAAAGGTATTTAACTACCCGTTACTTTATGGATACAGATGATACTCGTGCCTGTGGGTACCCGTACTCGATAATAAATTAAGTAAATTGATAAAATATCCTTGCATATATATATATATATATATATATATATATATATATATATAGGGTTATGATAGAAGACACCTTTTATGAAGGTGTCTTTTATCAAGTTACTCTATGAGCATTTGTTAAAAGACACCAACTACTTTTTATGAAGGTGTCTTTTATCAAAGTTATAACTAAAAAGTGAAAATCACACCTTGAGGTGTGACTTGATAAAAGACACCACAAAAGGGTGACTTGTAACATAACCCATATATATATATATATATATATATATATATATATATATATATATATAGACACACACACACACACATATGTGTCTTTTAGCAATCCACACCCCAATGTGTGATTTTCACTTTTTAATTATAACTTTGCTAAAAGACACCTTCATAAAAATTAGTTGGTGTCTTTTGACAAATGTTCATATAATAATTTGCTAAAAGACACCTTCATAAAAGGTGTCTTCTAGCAAAACCTATATATATATATATATATATATATAGAGAGAGAGAGAGAGAGAGAGAGAGAGAGAGAGAGAGAGAGAGAATGTATCATATGAGAATGGTATATTTATATGAGAATGATGAGAATGAATGTGAGCCTTCAGATTAAAAGGAATGGCTGAGATTAGATTATCACTTAAGTGAGTCATGTGACAATGTCATGTGCCATTCAATTCTCTCTCCTCCACAATCAAACCCGTGATTGGCAAGGTATTTGATACTTTAGAAGAAGGAGGTGATTTTTATAAAGCTTATGCAGGGCTTTGTAAAGCTTATGCAAGCAATATGCAATGGAACAACAAAAAAAGAGAACGAGGCTTTGTAAAGCTTGCAAGCAATATGCATCCCATGATAGTCGCAATTGTCCCACAAAATCCTCTTCATAGCTTTTGGTAAGATAACAAGACTTTGTGTATTTAGTCACACACTTATTCTAAAGATATAGTTAATTCATATTTATTATTGTTTTTCTTATATGCAGGGAATGGAACATGGTATTGGAGATAGGGACCTTTTTGCTTTTTGTTGAAGAAGCTATTTTTTTTCTTTTTGTTGAAGAAACTGCTACTTGGAGCTGTTGAATTTCAATTAGTTGATTTCAGTTAATTTTAGAGATGATGACTATATGCTACAACGATATACTCAAGTTCTTTGTAACTTGTTAGGTGTTTTTTGGTGACTGGTGGCACAAATGTTTTGGCTTCTGTGATGTGCGTTTAGCTGCTATTTGGTAGCTGTTATGCAGTTGACAGTTTGGTTTTTCTGTTTTAGGCTTGTTGTTAGTTAACAATATTGAATGTACACTTCATATGTCCGCTTTTTGGCACCCACGTTTTGGGTGGTGTTGATATGCTAAGCCAGCTTCTGCTTTGTAGTTCTTTTAGCCTTTTGAAATTCTTGTGCAAGGCATTTAATATATAATGTTGGTTCTAATTTCAGTTTTTTTGTTGCTACTATTTGTTGTTTCTAGCATTTTCTTTCTGCTACTTTTTTTGGCTGATGCTTGTTATTTTTTCATCTCAGCTTTTGGTTCTAATTTTCTGCACTATTGTTCAAAAACCTGTGAATTTTCTGCACTCAGCAAGTGCTTCACTATATACCAAAATGAAATTAAACTACTTCAAATAAACACAATATTGATATATTTTTTTTTGAATTGGGAAAATTTATTCTCGTCGAGTTTGTACTATAAATAGTACCCCTCGCGGAAAAAACGAAAATGAACTAATAATATCAGGTACCGTATATATGCGGAACACCGAAATCCCAACAAACAAACAACCGATACAACATAATTCCAAAAAAAAAAAAAACCACCCGAAACCAAAACTAATCCTGATGCAAAACTATACTTAGGGGTTAATTAGGTAGAAGAAACCAAAACAGCAATAACAATGCTGTAACCTCCAAACCTAGCCGAGCATACAGTTGCCTCAACAACAGCTCCGACAGTCCCAACAGCAGCGTACCAGAGCTAAAAACCAACACATACTGTGAGAAATAAGCCTCCTAAGCCATAAACAGCAATCCAGTTCCTTTAAGCCATGCCCCTTTCCTCACACTTGATGATCCTTCCAAACCACAATGAAATTCAAATATCTCCCATGTCCCTGCAGTTATAAACAAGAGTACAAGCAACAACATTCAGAAACCATGTCCAGCTTTTCTATCAATTAACAGTGCAAAACTTCATAAAACTAACAATCCAACATACAGCCTCTTAATTAGGACTCCAATGATTTTGTAGGCTACATGTTTCAACAATAACATAGTAGTTGCATACCTCTAAAATACATTTTGTAACAACTCAAACACAGTACCAAAGAAACTCAAGCAACACATACATAAAAAAGTGAAATCACCAATTGTGTAACAACTCAAAATTGCTCTTTTTTTTCTTTTTTTTTAACAATCAATTTTATTAAGAACCAATACACCAGTAAGCACACAACTGCCAACAGAATGCTCCAAATTGCTCTAACAACACAAATAATCATATTAGGGACCATATAAAGCTAATTCTTCAATTCTGAAAAATTATTAAATATAAATAAATCCCCTTCAAAATAAAACCAAAAATAAATGAATTGATTGAAAGAGGAGGAGAGATCCATTGGTTTTGGAAGCTAATTTGCTCAGTTGTGTTAAATCATTTTGAGGAAAGAATTTAACTGTATCGAGTAGGGAGATAGAGATAGAAAGAGAGAGATGACCGTCGGAGGTAGGTCGTAGCCGGAGGTTGGGGTCGCCAGAGAAGAGGGTTGCGACCGTATGGGTGTAGGAAGGTGGCGGCGGCACCTCAAATCAGTGGTGGAAGATGGCGGCATCTCGGTGAAGGTTGGGGTCGCCGGAGAAAAACGTTGTTGAGGGGGTAAAGAAGAAAACGCATCTCAGGAAGAAGAAAAGCTGAAGCGTAGAAAGAAAAAGAAAAACGTAAAGCAAATTGAGTGAGATTTGGTTAAGATACTCACTTTTAATCTCAGCCTTTACTTTTTAATCTAATGGCTAATAAACCATTCTCACATTCTCACATAATATACTCATTCTCATTAGATATGTTATATATATATATATATATATATATATATATATATATATATATATATATATATATATATATGAGAGTTTGGAGTCTCAAAATTCTAGATTACCCTCTCTTATTTAGAGGGTATTTATTCCTTCATGATATTAACCAATCAAAATGTAATATACATTGGCAACATTAAATGTCAAATAAATGAGTAAATTTTTTCTATAAAAAAAAAATCAATTTTAGGTAACTTTTAATACTTTTAATTTTTATTTAATTATAGACAAGATTACATTATAGATCCTTTATCTTATTTATTTGTAACACTTTAGTCCTTTATCTTTATTTTTTTCCGTTTAGGTCTTTTATCTCTCATAAAAGCACATATACATCCTTTTACTCATTTTTTTATTAAAAAAATACATAATTTTATTTTTTAAAATATATTTTTATTAAAAATGAAAAAAAATCCAGAAATATGATGAAGATGTTCATCATCTCCATCTTCTTTCTTTGAATCTCCATCATCTTCATTGAATCAGAAAAAATTCTACATAAATATATCTCAAAATATCATGAATTAATGTTATGTTCACCTCAAATCTTCTTTTAAACACAAAAATCAAAACCCTATAGAAAAGAGATTTAGTTTCATCACAAAAAAAAAAAATTAGTTATATAAATTGGCACACCGTATATTATTATTATTATTTTCTAACTCAATATTCAAACTCGGCATAAAAATAACCCCAAAGTTGAGAGCAGCTTTGCACATCAATTTTGTTGTTTCCAGAACAATCTTAACTTTTGTAAAGCCTAACCCTTCCGCCAGTGACTAAGCCTCCACCATCCGCCTTGCAACATTTGTGAAATTAAGGTTTTGATTTTGTGTTTAAAAGAAGATTGAAGGTGAATATAACATTAATTCATGATATTTGGAGATATATTTTAGTAGAATTTTTTTTATTTAAAGAAGATGATGAAGATTCAAAGGAAGAAGATGAAGATGATGAACATCTTCATCATATTTCTGGATTTTTTTTTTCATTTTTAATAAAAATATATTTTTAGAAATAAAATTATGTATTTTTTAATAAAAAATGAGAAAAAAGATGTATATGTGCTTTTAAGAGAGATAAAGGACCTAAACGGGAAAAAATAAAGATAAATGACCAAATTGTTACAAAAAAAATAAGATAAAGGACCCCAAATGTAATCTTGCCTTAATTATATTTAGTTGTTCAATCTTAATTAGTTTACACGACAAGACTGGTTTAGAACAATTAAAATTTCACATCAAATTTCTTTCATCTGAATGTCCTTAAATTTATCCGTTACATTCATGAAATTTCTTCTTCCCATTTTGATAGTTCAATTTTGTCGTTCTAAACTGCCGCATTTTTCAATTTTCGTGAGAATCGTCGTCGTTCGTTTGATTCCAAATATCGTGAGAATTACCATTATTTCCAGAACCACGTCAAATATGGTGAGTTGACTTTTCTTTTTGATTTGATTTTTCTTGGTTGTGAGGTAGTTAATTATGAGTAAGTCATCCGTTATACTTTAAGGATTGCTAGCAGGTGTTGCTGCTGTGATGTTTTGGGAGTTTGCTAGCATTTTTTTCGGTTGCTGCTGAAATAGTTATGTCACATGACTTTTGTTCTTTTGATTGGACTTAAAGGCTTTGGTTGATAGTGGGGCAGGTCTATGCGTGTTAGCAGATTTTATTAGGTTGGCTACTTAAATAAAAAAAGTCACGATACCTGACGCGGTTCTAGAAACAACGACAATTCTCACTATAATTTGAAACTGCAGCAGTTTGGAACGACAAAATTGAACAATCAAAATGGGAAGAAAACGAAAAAGAAACAAGAATTGATCAATAGGGAAGAATAAAGAAGAAATTTGAATGAAGGAGATGTTTTTGTTCTCACGTTCGGGCTTGTGGAATGGAAGAAATTTTATGAATGTAAGTGATGAATTTAAGGACATCCAGATGAAAGAAATTTGATATAAAAATTTTATTTGTTATAAGTCTTGTAGTGTAAATTAATTAAGATTGAACACCTTAATATAATTAAATAAAAGACTAAATTACACTCTTCTCCCCTCAAAGATTCTTGAATTACACTCCCCTCCCCTGTTATGTTAAAATATACACTTCCCTCCCCCCTTATTCCAAACATATTAGAAAACATTTCATTCCCCTTCGGCCTTAAGAGAAGCTTGAATTACATTCTTGTCTCTTCTTATGTTAAAATCTACACTTTACTGTCACGACCCAAAAATATATTCGTGACCGGCGCACGAACTAATACCTTATAGTTCGGCAAGCCTAAAGACCAAAGATTTAAATAAACAAGTTTCAAACTAACTTTCAACTTAAACTCATGTTTACTGAAATTTCGACAGAGTAACCCCTGTACTTTCAACATTACCAAGATATAAATCCTGTTCATAAACTATTATCATCAACCAGAATTTCAAAGTGACATTTTACATATTTGTACAACTCAAAATGAGACATTTCTAAACCCAAATAGCTGCAGGTACTTTGACTCAATGTATACATAAACAATAGAGACAATCATCAAGGAAACCTACCAAAAAGAGTGACGCGGCTGAACTCGAGTCTACTAGCAGCTCTCTACTTAGCTGCTTGGAAATCTGAAAAAAATAGAAAATGAAAGAGTAAGTCACAAGGACTTAGTGAGAGACAACAACCATCACCAACTAGAAGGGAAACACACATGAGCACGAGTAATTAAGTTTCTCAAAATCTAATGTTCATTTACAAACTAGTAACTGAATAAAATTCTATTAATCCAAAATCAAATAAGAATATTTCTGAGTTTAATGTCACCGACATAACAAATATGTTGCTCTGAGCTTGTTTAGCCAAACTGTAATAAAATGAATCAAATTATTAGAGAAATTTTTATAACACCTTTTAAACCATGAGTTTATCTTTCTGGTATAACCTTACTACAAGCCTTCACATGTCTAACATTTAGAAGCAACATGAATATTTCTACTTGCAATTACTTTATATCATTGTACATGAAAAACAATATCATAAATAAGAGTATTTTTAATCTCAATGTTGTAAAGAGGTGAAAATAAGATTACAAGTCTTTAGAAAATATACCGCCGAAAATCATAACAAAAACCTTTAAAAATATATTGTCGAAAATCTTGATAAAAGTCTTTAAAGAAAATATAGAAAACTCCATTTAGTAAAATAATCAAAATGGGTGAATCGAGAACTAGCTCCATCTCGTTGATAGCCCTCTCCTCCTAATGGTGGCCTATCCATAGGGGCGGCTCCATCTAACGGATAGCTCTTTTCTCTCGACTCAAAACAAAGTGTAAAACATTTTCAATTAGGGAGTTTACCACGCATTGATAGCCCTCTCCTCCTAATGGTGGCCTTTCCATAGGGGCGGCTCCATCTAATGGGGTATGTAACACCCCGTTTTCCCAACGTAAAAATTTCATAATTAAAAATCAGAGTAATTCAACCTTAAACGGAATGCTACATTTCTTAAAAATTTATAAACGGAATAAATAACAATTTATTCTTCAAAAATATAACAACATAATCTTTAAATCTTCGCAGCGGAATAGTTTGACAACTTAAATAATCTTTGGCACAAGGGCCTCAATATAAAATTTCATAAAACTTAGTTCAACATCAATTCTTGAAAGATTCATAAAGTAATACGTAAGGAACAGAAAGTAAAGACATAATCCCATCCCGTTACGTATCAGAGCACCTAAGACACACTTGTGAGGAGTCCACTCACGACCGCAACTAATCCTGGTTACCTGCAAGTTACCCATACGAAGAGCAACATTTCCAAGAAGAGGGGTGGGATTTCTCAAACAATAATATAAAGCATATAAATCATGTAAAGCACATTCAACAACTTAAACATCCTATAATTCATTAATCATATCTAGCAACTTAAACTTCCTTAACTAGTATCATTATTCTTCCTACATTAGTCATATACTTCATATTATATCATCATATAAATATCATCACATATCTACAAATATTAGTCATAAGCATTATCATATATCCTTTTAATCATAGCATCTTAATCATAGACATAAACAACATCATATAACATCAAGTACTAATCATAACCATCTCATAACATTATATATCAACCATAAACATAATCACAAACAATCCATCTTAAATATAATCACGAGGAATCATCATACATCATCATTAATAAACGTATAACATCTTATCATATTCACATATCAGCATATCATAAATCACATAGCATCTTATCATAACAACTTCATATTCAACTATCATAAGCAAATCATAATCAACATCATCATCAATCCTAAACAACATCATCGTCAAACATGAACAACATCATCATCAAACATCATCATCAAAATCAAACATCATCATCAAACATGAACAACATCATCGTCAAACATCATCATCATTAAATCATAATTAAATATAAGTTATGACGACTCTACAATGCAACAACAACTTCAAAAACAACTTAGACAACTTCAACAACAACTTAGAAAACTTCAAAAACAACTTAGACAACTTCAACATGCATGTGGTACCACCAGGGCATTAAGCCCCCATCGCTAAGGTCATATTTGAACATGTCGGGCATTAAGCCCCCATCGCTAAGGCCATAAAGAACCTGTCGGGCATTAAGCCCCCATCTCTGACTATGCAACGACACAACTTTAATGCAACGACATAACTTTCGTACAACTTAGACAACTTCATGAACATCTATGACATCTTGACATCTTGACAATATAGCATCTTAACAACTTGATGACTTCATAACGACTCGATGACTTAACAACTCTTATCATCTTAACGTCTTAACATCTTAGCATCTTGACAACATATGGATCACATAAATAATTCATGTCATATCATAATATAACAATATCAAATGATAATAAACAACATCTTAAAACATCATATTCATCAATCATAAACAACTTCATATAACATCGTATTTAAACATCAACAATAATTCACTATGTATCTTTGTAAAAACATAATAAATTGTGCACAACATATTTTCATGTCAAACAAAAGCTACTGGAAAGATATCACAAATATCAACAACTTTCATGTTTACAACAAAGATCAATTCAAAACAGAAACATATGAACAAAACGCAAAAACATGAAACAGAGAATGCTGTCACCGTACAATTTTGCAAAGACCTCCCTGTAGTATTTTAATCATAACTCAAAGATCAAACATTATTTTCACGTCAATCCAAAGCCACTAGAAATCTAACAAAATTATCTAAAACTTTCATGTTTACGCCTAAGACCAGTTCTGTACCGATCAATACCAGTTTTCATTTTAAATTCGGAAAAGTTGTGCTGAAAGTCCATAAAAATTCACTGTGACCTACGTGCAGTAATTTGACCATAACTCAAGTTCTATAAATCCTATTGACGTGAGACCAACGGCATTAGAACGCTAACATCCATACCTACAACTTTCGTGTTTACACCTAAACCCAGTTCGGAACTTAAACTTGTCAAACTGAGACAATAAAAACGCGTTTTGCACATTGACAGCAAAATCGCAGTTCAGCTGCGATTTCGCTTTGGGGAAATCTTTTCCACTTCTTATTCGATCCAATACTCTCCAAACTTGACCCTAATCATTACCCTATGATTACCTTATCATTAGAACACTAATTATTCATCAACTTACTGTATGCAAATTCAAAGGGTTCTCAAATCTATTAACAACCTATTACAATTATTAAACCCTAATTCTTAAACTCACCAACATCTCATCCAATTCCATGGTTCTAACCTCAAAACTACATCCAATAATCGTCATATGGGTTATCTAAGGACTGTATACAATTTCTACATCAATTCAACAAGTTTTCATCATCTAATCATCAAATCTCTCTCAAAACCCTAATTCTCAAATTCTCACAAACTTTCCCCAACTTGTTAGATGCAATCTAATGATTTAACAACTTAATATTAATGCAAGATAGTCTCACCCTCACCTTAGATTAATTCCTGAATCAGCGGCAGCGTTCTTCTTTCCTAAGGTCTTCTCCTCTTCTCTTCTTTCTTGTTCTCCTCTTTTCCAAAAAGCGGTTTTCGGTAAACTTTTTCTAACCTAAGCTTCTCTATTTATAATACTAAACGCTCTTCCTAAATCTATTTTGGCCCAACAACTTATTCTTCTTTCTATTCTAACCCCCTTCTTATTTCTCTTACACCTCAAAACTACTCTATTCCTCATAATCTTATTTATTTCTAAATTAAATATATCTCTCCTCCACTTAATAATAATAATACACCAATAACAAATATATCTCTAACAAATAACAAATATATTTCTACACCAAATAACAAATATATCTATAACAAATAACAAATATATTTCTACACCAAATAACAAATATATCTATAACAAATAACAAATATATTTCTACACCAAATAACAATTATATTATGCTAGTAAATACCAACATATAACATAACAAAATATCACATAAATCATGTAAATCATACCAATCATATAAATATATTCTAAAACTAATTAAAATAATTAAATAAAAGGAGGGCGTTACAGGGTAATTCTACCTAATTGAAATCACATACTAGGTGCACCTAGGTCGTCATCATTATAACCGTAATTTTCAAAACTCCATTCTTAAAACACAATGCTAAAATCATATTTCACAACATAACGAAACTTGTTTCAAAATACGTATCATCAAAACTCAATCGAAAATCTACTACTTATAATTATAAGTAAATCCAATTCAAAATCCAAATCGCGTACAAATTAATATCAAACCTTTCGAAAAAGCATATTTCAAAATCACGTTTCACAAGATCTCAACACAACTACGAAAATACATACAATCAAATTCTCCGTTTCAATTTCTCTACTTTATAAATGACAAGTAAAATCCATATCGAAATGGATCGTATGTTAATATCAAAAATCCCAAAAACATATCTCAAAACTGTATTTCTTCATTTCTCAACATAGTATAGGCAACCAAACCTCAATTTCAAATCTTTTGCTCAATAATTCATAGATAAATCCAAATAGAGTATAATTAGATTTGATGACTTTGAAATTATATAACAATGACGGGAAAAATGTTCAAAAGGTGTGTTTCCCAATTTGATAAATACTTCAACATATAAAATCATAAAAATAGCAATAATAACGATATTGAAAATAAGCGATAATGATCGTCATCAACTCACAGCTATGTCGAACCAACCACATTTTCTCTCCGACTGCTTCCGTAGTAGCAAGCAAAGTATCAACTATCCAATCTGAGCATCAATAATAATTTCAAGATTAAAATGAGTATTCTAAAATTTTTCTAATCATATGCATTCCTAAATTCCTTTAATACCTACTCTAAACTCTAAAATAAGTTTCTAAATCAAACTACCCATGACTAGAGATGCCTTAATTGAGTTATGGGTTGTATATTTACCTCAAAGAGTCTTAATAAACAACTTTCAAGTGATGGGTACTCTTCTCCTTCCATGAAGCAATAACCTTAATCCCAAAATTCTATCCAAGTGTAATTGTAGAACTAGAGATAATTTTGTTTTAGAGGTAAAATTCATTTATTAGAGTTTGATTTGTGAATGGAATTGTAACTCAATGAGAAGAAGAATAGAAAGAGGATGAGAAAGAAGAAGGGAAGGATACGCTGGGAAAGAATAAGAAAAAGAAGAAAAAAATGTGAAAGGGGAAAAGTTAGATGGAAGAGTGGAAAGAGAGAGAACTCTCGATTCTTCCTTACATATATGTATAAAAATAAAAAAAATCTTGTTTTTTTTTTCTGTACACCTTTTCTTTTTCTTTTATTTATTTATTTATTTTATTTAAAAAAAATTGAGATGGTGCATTTCATTCTTCCCCTCTTAAGAAAATTCGTCCTCGAATTTTAACTACTAATCTTACTTTTCGAATAAGTATGGATACTTCGCACGCATTATTTCTTTGGGTTTCCATGTGGTTTCTTCACCGGATTACCGGATGACGCCTCTTGTTAGAATTAGAATTTTCCTACTTCGAATTATCACTAAACAATCTTAGATGAACTTAACATTTTCTATGATATCTTGAATCAACTCTAGGCCCACAAGTTCAGACTCACCAATTTCTAACTATCCTGACATATCGAAGACACACATCGTCAATCTACAATGTCTGAAAAGGCACCACTTCAATACTAGATTGGTAACTATCTATATGAAAATTCTATTATAGTAAAAACATCGGTCCCTAACTCCCTCTAAGGTCCAGAACACTAGCATAAAACATATCCTACACGTGTTGTATATTTTCCACAAATTGACAATCCTTCTTGGGACGAAAGTTGTATTTAGGTTCAAACAGATTGAACCTTGCTATCACATATAGTAGAGATCAACACACAATTTAACAAAATGATCTGCTCTAAATAAATCTTAGCCTATTGGAACGTAGTATAAGTAATCTTCACAAATAAGAAATGTGTGAACTTGATCAAACAGTCTATAATCACCACACTAAGTAATAATAATTCTATAGTAAAATCCATAGTCATTGACTCCCACTTTCATTTATGTATTCCAACAAGTTAAAGTAAACTTGCACGCTTTTGGTGTCCAACCTTTACTTACTAGCACAACACGCACTTAGAGACAAAATATATTACATCACTTTTCATCCTTCCTAGCAGTACAATTATCATATGTCTTGGTATATCTAAATAGGATTTGGTGAATAATATAACAATGATGATAAACCTCTTAATACTTTTCTCCTTAAATCACCAACATCACACAGTCGCGACTTCAACCTCAAAACATCGTCGAAATCAACTAAGAAGTTTGTAACTTTACTATTCCTCCCATACCTATCAACTTTACCTAGTCTAAATCTTAACCGAGTCTTCCTAATACTGTATACTGCGGTGGAACAAATTTACACATGACCAATAATGCCATTGAATGATCAAGCTAAAATCGAATCCCACTTCCACAAGTTTTTGTAACCCTTTAATTGTAAGCCCCTTCACTTTGTCTAAATGAGTAAGACTACTCATGAACTTTCTACTTAAGCATCTACAACAACACCTGTCTTTCCAAGGTGGTATGAGTTCATCCATACATCAAAATTTTCTAGAGAAATCCATCCACTTTATTTATCTTAAATTTAAGTTATTCTAACGACTTTTGTGGTCGATATAAGTCTAACAAAATCTTGTCATATAGATAACGCATCCAAATCTTAATAGCAAAAATCACTGTTGCCATAATCAAATCATGCCTAGGATAGTTTGGATCGTTCATTTCTTTACCTATTGGAATAAACAAGAGTGTCATCAATGAATAATATCAAAATTGATCTAAGAATGGTTTAAAACCCAACTCATCAAATCCATAAAAGATGTTAGAGTATTAGTAAGTCCAAAAGGCATAATCAGGATTTGAAAATGCTCGTAATCTGTACAAAAAATTTTCTTTCACATATGCTCCCACTTAATCTTCCATTAATGATACCCAACCCACGAGTCAACATTGGAAAACAACGAGTTCCTTAAAATTGATCAAACAACTCTTTAAACAATATTTACTCTTTACTACCACCTTAGTCATTTTCTATAACTCATACATAATCGCATTGATCCATCTTTCTTACAAACAGTACCAGTGTTACTCAATGAAAATAATTTTGGCAAATAAATCTCTTACTGAGAAAATCTTGTAGCTTCTCTATTAACACCTAAAGTGTTGCTAGGCCAAACGCTAAAGAGGTCCAAATATGGGCTGAGTGTTATGAACCAAGTCTATATATATAATTCAATCTTACTACCAAGTGGAAATCCAGGAAATTCTTTAGGAAAAACATTATGATACCTACACGCTTGTAACTCTATAATTCTCCCTTACCCACTTATATATCCTTAATCAAGATCAATTATCCTGGACAACCTCTCTTCATTAACTTGTTAGCCCCTAAGCCTGAGTTCCAATTATGTAAAGACAATCAATTTTCACTACCTGATGATATTATAAGGCGACATGATGGAAAGACAATCAATTCATACACAAAATCATACTAAAATCTATACTAAACCTATGGGTGATGATGATTATTATATAGTTTCCAAAGATGATCCCTCCTTATATGACATACTTGATTCAAATCACATTTTACCTTTTTCGAAACCATTTCTAAAGAAGAATTAACTCTAAATAAAACATGATACAACTGTAAAATCAAAATTACTCTTAGGTAAAGTGGATTATCTATATGCCCCCTAATATAACCTACAATTTTGCGTTATGCTTAAAAGTTGGTCTAGTGGAACCATCCATCCGTGATATTGCTATTTGTTGTCCTTAACGGCTAAATATAACTTCGCCACCACGATAAGCATAGTTACAGTATTATCATCCAACTTGTAAGAGTCTTGTTTACTACCTCCCTTAAACTTTTGTTACCTAATCTAAAGTGTCAAGCTCGAAACCGCCGCAAAGTAGGATAGTTAGATTCAACCACAAAGCTACTTAAGTATCCTCTTAATCCTCTAATGAACCACTTGACACACATCTCTTCTATGAAAGGGTGAGGGTGTTCAGTGAAAGCTCGATGAAACTGGTTTTGTACTCTGAAACTGACATGGGCTCATTTCATTTTTTTTTCTAATCTTTGATACTTGTGAGTTAATCTATCTACAACACTTTCTACAAGAAAGTGGGCCGTGAACAATCAAGAGGTCTCACTTCATTTCAACAGAGGTGATCTTATTTTCCTTTCATGTGTCAACATATCCAACTAGAAATATGCCACACACTCCAACTGAAAAATATGTCAACTTCACTTCCCTTATATTTGAGCATCTTAATTTCCTCTACAACCTCTCTAGACCATTAATGAACCATTAAGAGTTTTCACTTAAACTAAACCAGAAGCGTATGAGGTTTAAACTTAATGAATTTTGCAAAAGTAATCTCAACCCCTCTATTAAGAGTAGTCGCTTGATGCTCACCCAATCTAACTTCTTGATGGACAACGAGATTTCTCTATCATTCATTACCCTGATACTATCAAACAACGACCTAAGCAAATTGTTGCACTAACATCGCTATCCTTGCTTTCCTATAACGACCTCAATATTTTCTACTTCTATATCCAAGGAAACTCATATAACATTAATTATTCGATCTTCAACATTCATTCTGCATCGATGTTGAATACAACCTCGACCTCTTTGTCGAGAGTCTTAAGGTTAGGCTGTAGACCCAGAACGAACTAATTTCCCTTCTAGTATTGTGTGGCATCATCACAAAATGAAAGAAAATTGCCCAAAATAGGACGAGACGACAAACAAAGTGAGACAACAAAAGAAATCAGAAGATTAGACAACCAGTGACACTACCATAGAGTGCTAATTGCTTTTTGCAAGTAAATGGTGCCGCGGTTCACAATTTACTAGCAAAAATCTATTATTACTCTATGTCTGCAGCTATTAGGACCTACAACCGAGCTCTGATACCAACTTTGTCACGACCCAAAAATATATTCGTGACCGGCGCACGAACTAATACCTTATAGTTCGGCAAGCCTAAAGACCAAAGATTTAAATAAACAAGTTTCAAACTAACTTTCAACTTAAACTCATGTTTACTGAAATTTCGACAGAGTAACCCCTGTACTTTCAACATTACCAAGATATAAATCCTGTTCATAAACTATTATCATCAACCAGAATTTCAAAGTGACATTTTACATATTTGTACAACTCAAAATGAGACATTTCTAAACCCAAATAGCTGCAGGTACTTTGACTCAATGTATACATAAACAATAGAGACAATCATCAAGGAAACCTACCAAAAAGAGTGACGCGGCTGAACTCGAGTCTACTAGCAGCTCTCTACTTAGCTGCTTGGAAATCTGAAAAAAATAGAAAATGAAAGAGTAAGTCACAAGGACTTAGTGAGAGACAACAACCACCACCAACTAGAAGGGAAACACACATGAGCACGAGTAATTAAGTTTCTCAAAATCTAATGTTCATTTACAAACTAGTAACTGAATAAAATTCTATTAATCCAAAATCAAATAAGAATATTTCTGAGTCTAATGTCACCGACATAACAAATATGTTGCTCTGAGCTTGTTTAGCCAAACTGTAATAAAATGAATCAAATTATTAGAGAAATTTTTATAACACCTTTTAAACCATGAGTTTATCTTTCTGGTATAACCTTACTACAAGCCTTCACATGTCTAACATTTAGAAGCAACATGAATATTTCTACTTGCAATTACTTTATATCATTGTACATGAAAAACAATATCATAAATAAGAGTATTTTTAATCTCAATGTTGTAAAGAGGTGAAAATAAGATTACAAGTCTTTAGAAAATATACCGCCGAAAATCATAACAAAAACCTTTAAAAATATATTGTCGAAAATCTTGATAAAAGTCTTTAAAGAAAATATAGAAAACTCCATTTAGTAAAATAATCAAAATGGGTGAATCGAGAACTAGCTCCATCTCGTTGATAGCCCTCTCCTCCTAATGGTGGCCTATCCATAGGGGCGGCTCCATCTAACGGATAGCTCTTTTCTCTCGACTCAAAACAAAGTGTAAAACATTTTCAATTAGGGAGTTTACCATGCATTGATAGCCCTCTCCTCCTAATGGTGGCCTTTCCATAGGGGCGGCTCCATCTAATGGGGTAATTCTACCTAATTGAAATCACATACTAGGTGCACCTAGGTCGTCATCATTATAACCGTAATTTTCAAAACTCCATTCTTAAAACACAATGCTAAAATCATATTTCACAACATAACGAAACTTGTTTCAAAATACGTATCATCAAAACTCAATCGAAAATCTACTACTTATAATTATAAGTAAATCCAAATTCAAATCCAATTCAAAATCCAAATCGCGTACAAATTAATATCAAACCTTTCGAAAACGCATATTTCAAAATCACGTTTCACAAGATCTCAACACAACTACGAAAATACATACAATCAAATTCTCCGTTTCAATTTCTCTACTTTATAAATGACAAGTAAAATCCATATCGAAATGGATCGTATGTTAATATCGAAAATCCCAAAAACATATCTCAAAACTGTATTTCTTCATTTCTCAACATAGTATAGGCAACCAAACCTCAATTTCAAATCTTTTGCTCAATAATTCATAGATAAATCCAAATAGAGTATAATTAGATTTGATGACTTTGAAATTATATAACAATGACGGGAAAAATGTTCAAAAGGTGTGTTTCCCAATTTGATAAATACTTCAACATATAAAATCATAAAAATAGCAATAATAACGATATTGAAAATAAGCGATAATGATCGTCATCAACTCACAGCTATGTCGAACCAACCACATTTTCTCTCCGACTGCTTCCGTAGTAGCAAGCAAAGTATCAACTATCCAATCTGAGCATCAATAATAATTTCAAGATTAAAATGAGTATTCTAAAATTTTTCTAATCGATCATATGCATTCCTAAATTCCTTTAATACCTACTCTAAACTCTAAAATAAGTTTCTAAATCAAACTACCCATGACTAGAGATGCCTTAATTGAGTTATGGGTTGTATATTTACCTCAAAGAGTCTTAATAAACAACTTTCAAGTGATGGGTACTCTTCTCCTTCCATGAAGCAATAACCTTAATCCCAAAATTCTATCCAAGTGTAATTGTAGAACTAGAGATAATTTTGTTTTAGAGGTAAAATTCATTTATTAGAGTTTGATTTGTGAATGGAATTGTAACTCAATGAGAAGAAGAATAGAAAGAGGATGAGAAAGAAGAAGGGAAGGATACGCTGGGAAAGAATAAGAAAAAGAAGAAAAAAATGTGAAAGGGGAAAAGTTAGATGGAAGAGTGGAAAGAGAGAGAACTCTCGATTCTTCCTTACATATATGTATAAAAATAAAAAAAATCTTGTTTTTTTTTTTTTTTTCTGTACACCTTTTCTTTTTCTTTTATTTATTTATTTATTTTATTTAAAAAAAAATGAGATGGTGCATTTCATTTACTTCCTCAATAATCTAGCAAAAATAAAATAAAATAATCTAACACACTTAAAAAAAAAGTACCGCGGGTCTATTTTAACATAATCAAAATTTGAATACATATTTTTCGCTATTTTTTTATTCACAATTACATTAACATATAATTTTAAACCCTATTATAAAATATGAAACAACCAAAAAATAAAATTACAATAATTACTAAATACAATAAAATATGGTTATATAAAAATTAGTTTTATACTATAAATTATAAACTTAATAGCAAAATATTTAAGTTTAATTACCATTGATATTTAAATTATAAAGAAATGAATTTATTTTTCTTAAATGGTGGTTCAAAATTAGTATATATCATAAAAATATTTATTTATGTTAAAATAGATTAAAGTGTAGTACATATTTAATTATTAAGGGAGAGGGTTGTAATTTAAGCATCTTAGAGGGAGAGGAGTGTAGATTTTATTTTTAAAGGGAGGGAAGTGTATATTTTAACATAAGAGGGGAGGGGAGTGTAATTTACTCTAAATAAAAATTAAAAGTGTTAAAAGTTACCTTATGATTAAGATGAACTTTTTTATTTTTAGAAAAAATTGATTCATTTATTTGATATTTAATGTTTTCTATGCATATTACATTTTGATTGATTGATATCATGAGAGGGTAAATTACCCCCTAAACAAGAGAGGGTAACGTAGTTCTCACCCTCAAAAACTCAAAAGTAAAAACATTCTCTTGAATTTTGTGCAATCAATTAATAAAAAAAATTAAGTTAAATTTAAATGCATTGATTACAACACAATAGGGGTAAATTATTAGTATTTGGTGGCTCTTCAGCATTTGATTACAACACATTGGTTCTGAAGATGATTGAACTTTTGGTGGCTCTTCAACATTTCTAGCCACACACACACATTATCAGGCGATGATTCTGTATTATTCACAGAAGAAATTCGACCAAAGTTTGGAGGAAATCTATGCTTTTATAACCATAAGAAAAAAGAGGTTTCTTTTTACCATGAAACTTCTTTGAAGCAGCAACATTAACAGGAGATTTGGATTCATCAAGATTAATGCTTTCAAAGACAACTTTACTCTCTTCTTTCAAGACTAAAAAGTAATCACGATTACGACATAATAAAGGTTCCATGAAAAAAATTATGTTTGAACGATGGAAAACTGATCATTATAGACGTGAGGATTTGTAGTACATGATCCTCTCAATGAAAATCCTTGGGATTAGGTATAGCTAAGCATTGGCACTGATAATGGCACGTACAAGTAGGAAGATGACGTACAAGTAGCTAAGAATCTTTAACTCAATGAAGTAACCAGTAACAGGAAGTGAACCTTGTTTCAAAGAATTGATGCTGGAACAAAGCTTAGCAACATGAATGCGATCAAACTTGGAAAATTGTTCCTTTAACGCGTTCCAAACATCAACAACATTCTTAATAAAGATTGAGCAATCTGAGAACTAACCGAATTCACGATCCATGAATGAATAAGATTGCTACAACGTTCCGACGCATGACAATTAGGATCAAGAAGTGTAGGAACAAGAATAGATCCATCAACACATTAAAATTGTTATTCACACCTAAAGCTTTGCGCATAGCTCACGTCCATGCTAAGTTGTTAGATCCATCATGTTTTGGAGAAATAATCACAGAATTTGGACCTTCACTAGGGTGTACATATTATTCAGAAGTTTGTTACAATGCAGGATAAATGACTGTATTATTCTGCACAATACTGGTTGAAGTGTTTGTATTATGCGACATGGAAGCTTGAATGAAATCAAGATCAAAGAAAAAACTTAGTATTAATGAATACACTAGAAAAGCAAAGCAATTTCACCAAATTCAACGAGAAATCGATGAATTTCGAATGGAAAAATGAAGAAACGAAGTATTTCTTCAAGAAAACGCGAAGGTAAAGATGATTTAGTAAGAATCTACAAGAAAATCAAGGAAAATCCAAGAAGAAAAAACGAATGCGAAAGCATGAGTTCTAAAGGCGCATGATACCATATTATGAGATCAAGAGCAAAGAGAAAATGAATATAACTGGATCTATTGAACGAATTGATCTAACTTCAAGTTAGTTATAGAAATCTTTTATATAGAAATAGAAAGCTAACTGGTTAACTTGTCTAGCAAGTTATTGGTTGTAACTAACTAAAACTAGCTATATTGTAGGAGAAACACTTGTGTGGACCAAGACCAAGAATTTTGGTTTGGTCACACACACAAGATTTTCTCCTTCTCTCTCTTCTCTTCTCTCTTCTCTCTTCTCTCTTTGTGTGTGACCAAACCAAAATTCTTGGTCTTGGTCCACACAAGATTTTCTCATATTTGTAGTGTGTTTGTGATCTTGAGATGATGACTTGCTATATCCGGTTGAATGGTAAAAGCACTTGTATTGTGTATTACTTTCAATACTTAAGTTAGAGAAAGCAAGCTTAGGAGAGCGTTAAAGGGCATAAGCGAGGTGGAAATACATCTTAGCATCCTATTGTAAGTTATATAATATGTGTAGTTAATTTCTCTTTATGTTGGGATTGAGTGTAATATGTGACTAGCTATAAATAAATCCTATAATATTGTATTAATGTCTTTATTACCGCTCTTAATGCTTCTACGATGTGCAATCCGAGATTGAGCTTTTGACTTTGATTTAGAACTGGTTAGGTATGATTATTGAAACATAAAATATTATTATTCAAGTTTTAAAAAATAAAATAATTGTAAGCTTGATGGTATAGTGACCATTTGTCACGTCTGAGCCAGATTGGGCGGTTTTCATCATTGTAAAATCAACCCGGTGTTAACAAAGAAAAATACAAACAAGAATCTGATCAAATAATGTTGTCAAGTTTTTTTATTGGCTCCTTCTACCGTACACCCATATATTTATATCTACCAATACTCCAAACTAAAATGGCCAATAGTTTTTTGACAGCATGGAACAAGTAAGTTTGACTGGATTATAGAATTAGCACCACCAAACTTGTGAATTTTGCACTTTGGGGCTTTTATTTTATGATATAGTTAATTTTAATTTGATTTAACAGAAATCAAATTTAAATCCTTACTTCTTCTCCTTCATAGCAGTTCTTCTTCTTCATCTCCTTCATTGCAATAATTTGAGCATTTTCATCGAGTTTTATCTGGACGTTGCCAAACGATAAAAATCTTTTATTTTTTCTGGTCTCCAAGAGAGGTATTATCACGAAGGAATGCTAATGCCATGGACTAATTTGCTTATATGTGGGAAACTACAAGAACTAATTTGACAGATTTTAATTAAACTTTGCAGTTATTTTTTATAGCAAAAAAGGGGGATAGCTACCAAAAACACTCACGACACTACCAAAAAAGGGGAACAACATGAAAAACAACACTAATTTGCATTTAATGATTTGCAGCAAGAAAAAGGGGAACACACACACTAATTTGCAGTTTTGTGTTCCCAGAAAGAAAAGGAGGTGGTTAAGTTTCAGATGATGAATGTTGGAGAGAAAATTGTGATGGTGGTTACTGAATTGGTTTTTTTTATTAAAAAAATTAATTAATTAATTTACTGAAATAATAATTTGTACAATTTTTGGGGGTTAAATTGAATAGAGAAGTGTACCAAAGCTCTTTCCCTTAAGTCAATGTTTAATAATGTTGACATGGATCATTTAATTGAAATGACACTTTTCTATTGGTTAAACATTTAAGAGTACCAAAACACTCAATTTTGTTTGGGCATGGATTCTCTCCTGTGAAGTTTTCACTGGAGTATGTTCAGTGTACATCCACACCATTAATTTATTTTTAATTATTAAAACTGCATTGATTACAAGGAAAATATGGGGTTGAGATCTCACAGGACAAAAACTGCACTGGAGAGGATCCTATCCCATGTTTGGAGTACCATAGAAATTGCCTTTTTTATTACTTTAAAGCTTCTAAACAAGGACTAATTACTATCTTGATACATGCATGGGGGGCATGGATTCTCTCCTGTGAAGTTTTCACTGGAGTATGTTCAGTGTACATCCACACCATTAATTTATTTTTAATTATTAAAACTGCATTGATTACAAGGAAAATATGGGGTTGAGATCTCACAGGACAAAAACTGCACTGGAGAGGATCCTATCCCATGTTTGGAGTACCATAGAAATTGCCTTTTTTATTACTTTAAAGCTTCTAAACAAGGACTAATTACTATCTTGATACATGCATGGGTATTGCTGGCCAAGAACCAATTGAACCTCTGAGCACCACCAAGAGGCTTGGTTATATAGCGTTGTTGGTTGACTATATAGAAAGCTAATCACATTGATTAAGATTCATCATTTTTGTGGCCGAAAGCAAATCACATTAATTTTGTTATTAACTATCATATACAGTGTCTAACCTCTTTTCTTGTTTATGAGTTGTTTTCTAATGAGTTTTGTTTTTGCTCTTTAATCTTGTTTCTTTTGGATTTTGATGTAGCAGATTTCTCTTTTCCTTTGTCTTTTTATGACACTCCGTATGCTAGGAGGATTGAGTGATTCAGTTAATATATTTCATTTTTTAGTTTCTTAAAAAAAAAACTATATTGAAAGATTACAGATTAGTTTCCTACCAGTTATAAAATAAATGATTTTAGCATTTAATAATTTTAAAATTATTTTTTTAAAATTTATTAAGTAAAATAGAAACTATTTTGTACTTGTTTACTATAATGATTCTTTTTAAATCACCTATCAAGAATGATTTTTAAGATGAATTAATCAAATTAACTTTTTGAATTTTGACTTTTTAAAAAACTAAAACTAAAACAAACGGATGGAACCTCTTAAACGTAAGCTTTTTCTAAAAAAAAATTACTAAAATATCAAATGAATTAGATTATGATTAAATATCTCCATAATTGAACCAAAAAAAAAAAAAAACTCCATAATACACCAACTCAATTCCTTTAAACCTACTTGGCACTTGTTTGTAATTCAAACCAAAAACAACCATTTTAACTTGATTACAAACCATTTTAACTTCAATTTTCACTCTATGAACACAAATAACATACCAAACTCAAAAAGAAAACCTTTTTAAAAAAAGCCTCAATTTATTAACTTATACCTTAATTAATATATGTTATTGTTGATAAAATACAAAGCATTGCTAGTCTTCCTTGCCACATTCAAAACTCTTCTTCTAATCTTGTTCCCAAGTGTGGAATCCACATTCATATCATCAAACCCATCATAGCAAGTTTGATCATTAGTAATGGCTGAACTAACCCAAGTCTTTATGTTACTAATCTGAAATTCTCTATCAAAATCAGCATCCAAATGTGCCATGGCATCAAGAGAATCTTGCAACTGCTCTATTGAATCCTTCACATTGCCAAAGCAATCTTGCACAACTTCTTCACCAATGCTTGACAATTTATTGTCATCCTTGTTTAGAAGCTTTGATATGGCGGAGGATGCATCGCGAGCCGCATTTAATGCGACCGAGAGAGAAGTGTTGCATAATTTTAGAGGATCTGCCTGAATTTTTGAAGCATATGGAGATAAAGATTTGTAACATATATATGGATATGTGGTTGAATTGCATGAATTTTTAATATAGGTTTTGAAATCGTTGGTGTTGGTGGAATTTGAGGGAGCATATGAAGTGTATGAAAAGTTGGTTTTGGTGGAATTGGTAGGGATTGTAGAATTGTCCTCACATGCTGAAGTGATGCTAGATATAGCTAGCAATATCAAAATTGCAAATTTGAGAACATGGCTGAAAGAAAAACTTGAAAAAGTGTTGGCTTCCATGTTTAGATCTTGGTTCTTCTTGTATTTGTGTGTGAGTTTATGTCCTTTCTAAATGACTTTGTGTTTCGTGATTTATAGGTGTATTTCATGAATATTTTAAGGCACGTCTTCCTCCATATTATTCTAGGACTAGTTTATGGTATAAATGTAAGTTAAGAAAGAGAGGATGCTATTAATCATGTCTTTAGTAAATTTCGTGGCCTGCTTTTGACTTACATTCAGATTCGAATATCATTATTTTTGTTGGAACATGTGTGGAAATTGAGTAAAAAGACTAAACACAAATTCCCATGTTGGGTAGAACTAGTGTTGTGTGAATTGAAAAAAGTGGAAGTCCCACATCGGATGGAACACACACATTAGTAGTGTTTATATAGTGGGGGTGTACCTCAAATTAATGGGGGTACATAAGCACTAGAGAAAAAATATATATTGATATATATTTTATTAATTGGAAATGATAAATTAAATAATTAATTTAATCATTATTAGAAAGTGCTTTCTTAGTCCCCAAGTTTTGCTAAAATATTTTTGTACTAAATATAATATATTTTGGTACTCAATTAAGATATTTTTGTACTAGATCTAATATGTGAATTACTTAATCGCAAAGTAATATGTTACTTGTTCCCAAAGTTTCTCATATTACTTGTTCCCAAAGTTTCTCACTTATTAGTTGTGAATTTTCCCTATAAATAGAGAACTCACATAGTGCATTCCATACACCGAAAAGAATTTCATTGAGTTGTCGGGAATTCTTTTCTTCTCTTCTCCCTCCGACTTGTGTTAACAAGTTTCTTCTGCTTCTACTCCTTTCTGTCCCTTTCGGTTTCAAATAGAGCGGTTACGTACCGTATCGAGTGGCTTCGATCAATCGATTGAACCATATTTTTAAGAGTGTTCTTAAGACCATAGTCCCTTTTCGGTTTAATGTCCCTTCGGAATTAAGAATGGTCTTAAGTTCATAGTCCCTTCGATAATATATGTCCCTTCGGAATAAAGAGTACTTTTAAGATCATAGTCCCTATTTGGAATAAACAATGTCCCGTCGGAATCAAGAATGATCTTAACGGTATATAAAAATTATTCAATAATTTTATTTGAGGAGAAATGGTGGTAACACTGATAGATCTCTGGCAAGTGCACCAAATACTATCGAAGTAGTAAAAATTATCGATCCCACGAGGACTGTTTTTAACTTCAATAATTCAATTTCGTTATATAATTAGGATGTGTAAAGTTTATTTTTAGTTTGCCACTAGGCAGAAGATTTGGTTTGATTTTATGAAATCAAATAAAAGAGAATAAAGATTTGATTAAGAAAATATGGAGAGAAAGATGAGATCAGATCCGTCGAATCCTCTACCTAATTGGTCTACTGCACCTATTTGTTATGAACCCTCTTCTAGTTTACGATGATTAACAAATTAGCCCTAATCAATCCCTTGAGTTAGGACCCTCTTCTTAAACTACAGCCCCTAATTCCTTAGGTGGTTTAATAATTCTTGAAGGTTTTACCGAACGTTAACCTATTATCACTAACAAACGATTATCTATTCCTAGACTAACCCTGTTTATTAGAACAATTCAATTAGGTCTAAGTTGAAAGCCATGGTCAGTGGTCATTCATTCTCACGAAATCAAGTTATATGTGATCAAGATATAAAAAGCATTAAGAACAATTAAATTGAATAAACTAGAATTGAATTCATAAACAAAATAGAGTTTCACAGCAACATGTGTCAATTAGGGTTACAAAGATTCATCGCGGATCTAATCTCTAAGAGATTTAGCTACTCATAATCGAGTTTACAAATAGCATAATCAATGAAATAATTAACACATACATGAACTGGTAAAAGGATGAAGAAATCGCCCTTCTAGCCGTCTCTGATGTCTCAAAATCGCACTTTGCTCTCCAAAATCGTAACCCTCATTCTTCAGGATTAGTGCAGTATTTATAGAAGTCATGGGCCTGACCCATCAAAATCGCGCCGCGCCTTGTATAATGGCGTGCCGCGATTTCCCTCAAACAGGGAGGATGTAATTTTGCTTCAAAAATCGCAGCACGGCTTGAAATTGGCGTGGCGCGATTTCCTTCGAACAGACTTCAATATTTAAGCTTTTTGCACTCCAGAACAGTATAAATTGCATGAGAACTCTATCAAAATGTCACAATAAGTCCCTAATATTACGTAATGACAGGATGTCATCAAACACCATATTTGAGTGGTCATAGTACCATATTGATAGTTTGGAGAACTTAAAGGTTAGAATGGTGGAAACACCATATTTGAGTGGTCTTAGCACCATAATAGAATGGTAATGATACCATATTAAAGTGGTTTCAGTATTAAAGATTGGTCTTAGTACCATATTTGACGGTGTAATTCTCGAACGATTTTCTACAGTGCAGTAGTTAATCGAACAGTTGTAGCTGGACTTGTTTTATCCTGGAGGCGGCGTGGTTAATAGTCTACCTTGCACAATTTTGGGTAGTGCCACGAAACGTCTTAAAGAGAGCGACCTGGTCGTGACTCAACCTAGTAACAACTTCGGTAGATAATAGAATTTGGAAATCCAAATACAACAGTTTGGAAATCCAAAAACAACAATTTTAAGACGTTTGGTACTGCTATGTCTACCGAAGAAGTTACTTATTGAGGTTAAGTTGTCCCTAAATACATTAAGGATAAATCTGGCTATATAGAATTACATCTTTCGACTGAAACAATGAAGTGGTTGTTTTTATAACAATAACACAAAGCATCACTAATATGCTAAAGATTAGTAATATTAGTTATTTGTTGGAACATACATCAATATTAGATTGAAGCTTGCATTGACTTCGGGAGCAGGCATAGCTTAGCACGTTCACACGTACGTTTCTTATTGGAGCAATCAACGTGAGCTTTGCTTGCAGCTTTTTTGTTTCAAAATTAATAGACAAAAAGGTATCTAAGACTAAGAGATGATCAAACATACCAGGTTGATTAAATCATGACTAGCGGATGTTACCCAAAAACTAAAGGAAAGCCTCTTCACTTATGACTGCTATAAATGTCATCGCGTATGTTTTGACATAGTTGAATCATTCTCTAGCACTTGATGTATGCTCCAAGAATAAGAAAGAATCTGAATTTCAGATTTCTATTGAATAAGACTGAGTTGACTCAGACTTAAAGAGAGACTTGTGTGTTATGCACTCTTGTTGGAAAAAGATGGCATGTTCAAAATTAAAATTCTCCTTCTATTTTATTAGTTGTGTGATTTTAATATTTGACTCATGAACAAGCGTTTAATTTTAAACTTGAGTAACTTGGATTTAATTCCAACGTTATATGATTAGACAATTTTATTTATTGCAGTCAAGATGTATGAACCAAAAGTTCATATAAATCAGAATTTAGAGAATATGAATCTCTAAACATAATAAATTATGATATGTGTGAATTTGATGACACATAAATTAGAAATGATAAAATGATGTTTTTATCATATTTATTGATGACTGTGAATTTTGGAAAATAAAATTGATAAGCTTGATATGTTCAATTTTTATAACGAAAATTGAAATTTATAGAGTACTCAAGTCTAAGAACAAAAATTCTAATTAAGAAATTTTTGAAGAAAAGACAATCCAACTTGTCTTATTTTTGAACTTGGGATTGTCCGGACTATATTTGGCTTCAGGACCCCAAGAGAGTTAAACTCACTAGTAGAGCCTATGAATGTGTATTCATTAGGTATGTTATAAATAACGAAGCATATATGTTTTAGGCCCTAAATGTTAAAGTGATCATAGAATTAAAAGATGCTGATTTCTATGAAGTAAGTACCCCTGTAAATTAAAGAATAGTGGGGGCACTAGTGGGGGTAAACTAAACTCCCTTCTAAAAATTAAGAACTAGTGGGGGCACTATATCTAATCACATTCATGTAATTAGAAATAGTTATGAAAACATCATACGAGATGTTATAGAACCTCAAGGAGGTAAGAAAGCTAAAAATGCTAAAGAGTATGAACTTGGTTTATACATTGGAAGAAGATTCATTAAGCCTTAAAGAAGTTATATCCTCATTGGATGCTGAATTATGGCAAAAAGCAATAAACGATGAAATGAATCTTCTAGAGTCTAACAAAACATGACACTTGGTTGACTTGTCTCATAGTTGCAAAATCAATCGGTTGTATTTGGATTTTGTAAAAAAGGAACTAAAACCTGATGGTACGGTTGATGAATACAAGACTCTCCTTGTAGTCAAAGGTTTTAGACAGAGAAAAATATAGACTTCTTCGACATTCATTCACCAGTCACGAAAATCATATCCATAAGAGTACTCGTCCCTTTAGCCGCCGTTCATAACTCGATAGTACTCTAAATGGATGTGAAAGTTGCCTCTTTTTATGGTGAACTAGAAGAAGAAATCTATATGGAACAACCTGAAAAATTTTGCGATTCATGGACAAGAAAACAAGGTCTGTAAGTTAGATAATTATTTGTATGGTCTAAAATAAACTCTTAAGGAATGACATGAAAAATTTGGCATTCTAATGTTATCGAATGAGTATAAAGTGAATGAAAGTGACAAATAATATTTGCACGATCATATGTCTCTATAAAGACGACTTGCTCATATTTGATTTAAAGATTCATGTTATGAATTATGTGAAATCATTGTTTATCAACAACATTGATAAGAAAGACCTAGACAAAGTTGAAGTAATTCTTGGTTTCAAGATTACTAGATCAGAAAAGAGAACTTTTTTGATAAATCTCACAAAGTTGAGAAGAGCTTAAGGAAATGTAATTATTTCACCGTAAACTTGCACTCATATATTATGATCATGTGTAAGAACACTTGAGATGGAGTTAGAAAAACAAATGTGAGCATCATTGGCAATACTTAGGTATGCCACTGAATGTATTAGACCCGACATTGCCGATGTCGTAAAACTCTTGTGCAAGTTTACTAGTAGACAAATGAGAAGCATTGACATGCTATTGAAAGAGTCTTGAGGTGCCTTAAGAAGACTATGACTCTAAGATTAAATTATGAGGAGTAACATATTAAATGGTACAAGATATAAAATAGAACATCTTTTAGATGAATATTTAGCGACTAGTGTTTGCACATTGAGCATCACTAGAGGAGTTATTTGTTCAAACAAATGATATTGACTCAGTCCACTATGGAATGAATCTGAGATGGGAACACTAGAGAAAACTAGTGAAGAAGCAAGTTGATAAGATACTTGCTAGTTGAAATCTCTTAGTGGATAAAACCGTTTCCAGAAGTGTTAATTTATTGTGATAGTCTGCAACTATTACAAAATTGAGAATCGTTACCACAATGGTAAGAGACGATTATTAAGTCACGAACACATAAAGTATTAGAGAGCTAGCTACTCTCAAAAGGAACGATTAAAGTAGATCATGTACGTACTGATAAAGAATTAGTTAATCCTTTGACGAAAGGAATTACTAAAAAGAAAGTCCTAAACACATCCAATAGGATGGGACTAATGCCCAAAGGTCATAAGTGATGGTAACCCGACCTACATGACTGGAGATCCCAAGAAATAGGTTCAATGGGTAATAACAAGTCACAAGTGATAGAACATGCTATGATAAAAGTAAGAAAGCATGATTCCTGCAGCGATAGAAGGATGAGATAATAGAAACTCTTAATGAGATCTATACTCTATTTGGAGTGGAGTACATAGCTACAGGAGTACTCTTGATAGACTCACCTATACGAATGTGGAACTAAGGGCCGGTTCCTATGGGATTCGGGGCAGAATACCTAGAGCGTTCGTTAAAACCGGGATACACGTGCAAGGCCATTAACGCACGGGCTTTTAGAATACACCTTATGAAAAGGTTTGTGTGTGGGTTCTATGTCTGAGATAGAGTTCAATGCTGTAAGCAACTCTTGTTAATCAGAATTTTACTCGCTATGCAGAGGTTCAAGTTGTAGGCTGTAACGCCCCATTTTTATTCTAATATTTTAGTAGATGTGTGAATATTTTATATATGACTTTAATTGCTATATAAATGATTTTATGTGAAATATATGTTTTATATGATTTTTATATGAAATATGTTATGATGCAATTTTATTATATGAATATTGGGGTTGTGTATTATTTAAATGAATGTTGTTATTATTTGATAGAAATAATATGAGAAATAGAAATATTATAGAAATAGTATTTATTTTTGGTTAATGAGAATTAAGTGGAAATTAATAGAAATTAAGGGAGTTGGGTGAGAAAAGAAAAGAGAGATATTTTTGAAGTAAAAAGAAAGAAAAAGGGAGAGAAACATTTTCACGTGAAAACATTAGAAGAAAACCTGCTTTTGGAGAGAAAACCTAGAAGAGGCAAAGAGAGAGCTAGGAAGGAATCGATTGCGGTAGCTTGTCGTTTGGTGTTGCTGAATTAAGGTAAGGGTGGGATTCCTTTCAATAATCTTGATATATAATTTGAAAATTGATGAAATTGTTGTTCTTGAGTTTAGGGTTTGAGAGGTTATGTTAGATGATAATTTATGATAAAACATGTTGTTTAATTGTATGAATATAGGTTGTTTTACCCCTATGATGTATACTAAACCTGTAAACATTGTTCTAATTCATTTTGGGTGATTGGAGGATCAAAAATTGGGTTTTTGGAGTGAAAACTGGTCTTTCCCGTAAGCTGTGAATGTCCAAAATCGGGCCCCGAACTGCCAAAATCGGGCCCCGAATTCTGAGCTGATTTTTCAGCTTTGGTTCGACAAAAATCGGGCCCCGAACTGCCGAAATCGGGCCCCGATTTCCTGTCAGTCAAAACTGGAAAACACTCACTTTTTCGCCCGTTTCTGTTTTGAATTAGCTTTCGGTGTAAACATAAAAGTTGTAGATAATTGAGTTAGCTTTCTAATGGCCTTGGTTTGGAGTGGAAAAGATTTGTAGATTTTGAGTTATGATAAAAATAGTCCAAGTGGGTCTTTAGCAAAATTTAAGAAAACTTAGCATAACTAATCCCAAGTTAGTCCAAAAACTTATGGTTGGTTTCCCAACTTCAAACTTAAGTGTTAGGGCTTTAGTTGAGGTGTTTTATGGATATTTGACTTATGTTCTATTGATCAAAACTTAATTGCTTTTGGGGGATGTTTTAGACTTGAGCTGAATGTAATTGATTTATAAATATATGTTATGTTGTTGACGTTGTTGTATCATCTAATGTCAAAGTTGGGGAGTGTGTCATAATTGTTTTAGGCACATATGTTGTTGTTGTAGTCGCTGTTGAAGTTGTATGTTGATATACACAAGTTGAGTCCATTTGCATACTCACATCTGTTGGGGGCTTATGCCCTGGAATGTTCATCATTCAACCCGTTGGGGGCTTATGCCCTGGAATGTTTATCATTCACCTGTTGGGGGCTTATGCCCTGGGATGCTTTAACCATCCAAATTGTTGGGGGCTTATGCCCTGGAATGCTTAGCATTCAACGCGCGTAGATTGGTACCACCTGCATGATGCATAGTTGTTGTTGTCGTAGCATTGTTGAGTAGTTGTTGTTGTCTTAGCATTGTTGAGTCGTTGTTGTTGTCGTAGCATTGTTGAGTCGTTGTTGTCGTTGTAGCATTGTCGAGTTGTCGGTGTCGTTGTGGATAATGTTGTTGTTGTTGTTGTTGTACCTTGTTGCTGAAATTAATTATGTTGTTGCTTATGTATTTATTTATATACTTTATTAATGATGCATGTTGTGATATGTTGTTGTTTTCATTAATTCGATGAATTATATATTATTATTATTGGATAAGTTTCTCACCCCTTCTGCGTATATGTTGCCTCGACCGTGGGTAATGTGCAGGTAATGATGGCTTGTAGGTTGATTGGCTCAAGTGTCTAGGGCTCTGATACATATTAGGATGGGGATCGTCGCGAGTGTCTTCTCATTTCTTTTATGTATCACATATTTTGGAAAGGACTTGCTATTAGAATAAAGTTGAATTATGTTGTGGCCTTTGTGCCAAGATTTTTATTGATGTTGAATTTGGTTAAATTTATATTTTAAAGAATTATTCCGCTGCAGTTTGTAAGATAATTTAAATGTTGGTATTTAAATAAATAGATATTTCCTATTTATGAAATTTTGATTAGCAGTGTGACACTCCGTTGTGTGGTTACTCTGATTAAATTAACTAATATTACGCTGTTGGGAGAACGGGGTGTTACAATTGGTATCAGAGCAAGTCGGTCCGTGCGGCCAATTAGTAGAGTCGTGTCGAGCCTAGTAGTGTTGTGTGACAATTTTGTATTGTCCTCGTTGTCGTGTTTGTTGTTTGTTGTGTAACCCTTAGTATGAACTGGTTGGAGTACAACCATGTTCATATTAATTGTTTTAGTATGTCGGTGTATTTTTCTTCTGCTGAAGAAGAAAGTGGAGCAGAATTTTTATCTACCAAGCAGCTGAAGCAGTTAGAACATGATGGAGACTTGATGTTTTCTTTAATGGCGTATTTGTTTGTGGAAAATCAGTCGGTAATTGATAGACTGCCCGTTGTGAATGAATTTTCTGAAGTTTTTCCTGATGAGATTCCGGATGAGCCATCGGAGAGGGAAGTTGAATTTTCGATTGAACTAGTGCCGGGTACGAAGCCGGTGTCGATGGCTCCTTACCGTATGTCAGCTTCGGAGTTGGTAGAGTTGAAGAAACAATTAGAAGACTTTCTTGATAAGAAGTTTATAAGGCCAAGTGTGTCACCTTGGGGAGCGCCTGTGTTGCTAGTTAAGAAGAAGGATGGTAGCATGAGATTGTGCATAGATTACCGTTAGCTGAATAAAGTGACGATAAAGAATAGGTATCCACTTCCGAGAATTGATGACTTGATGGATCAATTAGTGGGTGCACGTGTGTTTAGTAAAATCGATTTGAGGTCAGGTTACCATCAGATTAAGGTGAAGGATGAAGATATGCAGAAGACGGCCTTTAGGACACGGTATGGGCACTATGAATATAAGGTGATGCCTTTCGGTGTTACTAATTCACCTGGTGTGTTCATGGAATATATGAACAGAATTTTTCATGCTTTTCTGGATAAGTTTGTTGTTGTGTTTATTGATGATATTTTGATTTATTCTAAGACTGAAGAAGAGCATGCAGAACATTTGAAGATTGTTTTACAGGTGCTGAAAGAAAAGAAATTGTATGCAAAACTATCAAAGTGCGAGTTCTGGTTAAGTGAAGTAAGTTTTCTTGGCCATATTATTTCTGGTAGTGGTATTGCAGTTGACCCGTCGAAAGTAGAAGCGGTATCGCAATGGGAGACTCCTAAGTCAGTTACGGAGATCAGAAGTTTTCTTGGTTTGGCTGATTATTACAGAAGATTTATCGAAGGATTTTCGAAGTTGGCACTTCCATTGACTCAGTTGACCTGTAAAGGTAAAGCTTTTGTGTGGGATGCTCAGTGTGAGAATAATTTCAATGAGTTGAAGCGAAGATTGACGACGGCTCCAATTTTGATTTTACCAGAGCCGGATAAACCTTTTGTTGTATATTGTGATGCGTCCAAGTTAGGCTTAGGTGGTGTGCTTATGCAAGATGGCAAGGTAGTGGCTTATGCTTCAAGACAATTGAGAATACATGAGAAGAATTATCCTACACATGATTGAGTTGGCTGCTGTGGTTTTTGTGTTGAAAATTTGGAGACACTATTTGTACGGTTCCAGATTTGAAGTGTTTAGTGATCATAAGAGTCTGAAATATTTATTTGATCAAAAAGAGTTGAATATGAGGCAGAGAAGGTGGCTTGAGTTGTTAAAAGATTATGATTTTGGCTTGAATTATCATCCGGGTAAAGCCAATGTGGTTGCAGATGCCTTGAGTAGGAAAGCATTGCACATGTCGGCTATGATGGTGAAAGAATTTGAATTGCTGGAACAGTTTAGAGACTTAAGCCTTGTTTGTGAATTGGCACCTCAGAGTGTGCAGTTGGGTATGTTGAAAATTAATAATGATTTCTTGAAGAGTATCAAAGAAGCCCAGGAGGTTGATGTGAAATTTGTAGACTTGATGGTTGCTAGTAATCAGAATGCAGATGGTGATTTTCAGGTTGATGATCAAGGAGTGTTGAGATTCCGAGGCAGGATTTGTATCCCTGATAACGATGAATTGAAAAAGTTGATTTTAGAAGAGAGTCACAGAAGTAGCTTGAGTATCCATCCGGGAGCTACAAAGATGTATCATGACTTGAAGAAACTGTTTTGGTGGTCTGGATTGAAGCGTGATGTCGCACAATTTGTTTATGCATGTTTGACTTGTCAGAAATCGAAAGTTGAACATCAGAAGCCTGCTGGTTTGTTGACACCATTAGATGTGCCGGAATGGAAATGGGATAGCATCTCCATGGACTTTGTGACGAGTTTACCAAACACGCAAAGAGGGCATGATGCCATTTGGGTTATTGTCGATAGATTGACGAAGTCGGCACACTTCATTCCGATTAATATCACCTATTCAGTAGCTCAGTTGGCGGAGATCTATATTCATAATATTGTGAAGTTGCATGGTGTTCCATCGAGTATTGTGTCGGATAGGGATCCGAGGTTCACTTCGAGATTTTGGAAGAGCTTGCAAGAAGCTTTGGGCTCTCAGTTGAAGTTGAGTTCAGCGTATCATCCGCAAACAGATGGTCAGTCAGAAAGAACGATTCAATCATTAGAAGACTTGTTGAGGGTGTGTGTACTTGAGCAAGGTGGAGCTTGGGACAGTCACCTACCATTGATAGAGTTCACGTACAACAATAGTTACCACTCGAGTATTAGTATGGCACCTTTCGAAGCTTTATATGGTCGAAGGTGTAGGACTCCTTTATGTTGGTTTGAGTCGGGTGAAAGTATTGTGTTGGGGCCTGAAATAGTTCAGCAGACTACGGAAAAGGTCAAGATAATAAGAGAGCATATGAAAGCGTCGCAGAGTCGACAGAAGAGCTATCATGACAAGCGTAGGAAGGACCTTGAGTTTCAAGAGGGTGACCATGTGTTCTTGAGAGTCACTCCTATGACCGGTGTGGGTCGTGCATTGAAGTCCAAGAAGTTGGCTCCGAAGTTTATTGGTCCTTATCAAATATCTGAGAGAATTGGCACAGTGGCTTATAGAGTTGGTTTGCCACCACATCTTTCGAACTTGCATGATGTGTTTCATGTGTCGCAACTTCGGAAGTATGTAGCGGATCCTTCACATGTCATTCCTAGAGATGATGTGCAGGTTAGAGACAACCTTACGGTAGAAACTTTACCTTTGAGGATTGATGATCGCAAGGTGAAGACGTTGAGAGGCAAGGAGATACCTCTAGTGAGAGTTGTTTGGGGGGGAGCAGCTGGTGAAAGTCTTACTTGGGAGTTGGAGAGTAAGATGCAGGAGTCTTATCCTGAGTTGTTTACTTGAGGTAATATTTCGAGGACGAAATTCTATAAGTTGGGGAGAGTTGTAACGCCTCATTTTTATTCTAATATTTTAGTAGATGTGTGAATATTTTATATATGACTTTAATTGCTATATAAATGATTTTATGTGAAATATATGTTTTATATGATTTTTATATGAAATATGTTATGATGCAATTTTATTATATGAATATTGGGGTTGTGTATTATTTAAATGAATGTTGTTATTATTTGATAGAAATAATATGAGAAATAGAAATATTATAGAAATAGTATTTATTTTTGGTTAATGGGAATTAAGTGGAAATTAATAGAAATTAAGGGAGTTGGGTGAGAAAAGAAAAGAGAGATATTTTTGAAGTAAAAAGAAAGAAAAAGGGAGAGAAACATTTTCACGTGAAAACATTAGAAGAAAACCTGCTTTTGGAGAGAAAACCTAGAAGAGGCAAAGAGAGAGCTAGGAAGGAATCGATTGCGGTAGCTTGTCGTTTGGTGTTGCTGAATTAAGGTAAGGGTGGGATTCCTTTCAATAATCTTGATATATAATTTGAAAATTGATGAAATTGTTGTTCTTGAGTTTAGGGTTTGAGAGGTTATGTTAGATGATAATTTATGATAAAACATGTTGTTTAATTGTATGAATATAGGTTGTTTTACCCCTATGATGTATACTAAACCTGTAAACATTGTTCTAATTCATTTTGGGAGATTGGGGGATCAAAAATTGGGTTTTTGGAGTGAAAACTGGTCTTTCCCGTAAGCTGTGAATGTCCAAAATCGGGCCCCGAACTGCCAAAATCGGGCCCCGAATTCTGAGCTGATTTTTCAGCTTTGGTTCGACAAAAATCGGGCCCCGAACTGCCGAAATCGGGCCCCGATTTCCTGTCAGTCAAAACTGGAAAACACTCACTTTTTCGCCCGTTTCTGTTTTGAATTAGCTTTCGGTGTAAACATAAAAGTTGTAGATAATTGAGTTAGCTTTCTAATGGCCTTGGTTTGGAGTGGAAAAGATTTGTAGATTTTGAGTTATGATAAAAATAGTCCAAGTGGGTCTTTAGCAAAATTTAAGAAAACTTAGCATAACTAATCCCAAGTTAGTCCAAAAACTTATGGTTGGTTTCCCAACTTCAAACTTAAGTGTTAGGGCTTTAGTTGAGGTGTTTTATGGATATTTGACTTATGTTCTATTGATCAAAACTTAATTGCTTTTGGGGGATGTTTTAGACTTGAGCTGAATGTAATTGATTTATAAATATATGTTATGTTGTTGACGTTGTTGTATCATCTAATGTCAAAGTTGGGGAGTGTGTCATAATTGTTTTAGGCACATATGTTGTTGTTGTAGTCGCTGTTGAAGTTGTATGTTGATATACACAAGTTGAGTCCATTTGCATACTCACATCTGTTGGGGGCTTATGCCCTGGAATGTTCATCATTCAACCCGTTGGGGGCTTATGCCCTGGAATGTTTATCATTCACCTGTTGGGGGCTTATGCCCTGGGATGCTTTAACCATCCAAATTGTTGGGGGCTTATGCCCTGGAATGCTTAGCATTCAACGCGCGTAGATTGGTACCACCTGCATGATGCATAGTTGTTGTTGTCGTAGCATTGTTGAGTAGTTATTGTTGTCTTAGCATTGTTGAGTCGTTGTTGTTGTCGTAGCATTGTTGAGTCGTTGTTGTCGTTGTAGCATTGTCGAGTTGTCGGTGTCGTTGTGGATAATGTTGTTGTTGTTGTTGTTGTACCTTGTTGCTGAAATTAATTATGTTGTTGCTTATGTATTTATTTATATACTTTATTAATGATGCATGTTGTGATATGTTGTTGTTTTCATTAATTCGATGAATTATATATTATTATTATTGGATAAGTTTCTCACCCCTTCTGCGTATATGTTGCCTCGACCGTGGGTAATGTGCAGGTAATGATGGCTTGTAGGTTGATTGGCTCAAGTGTCTAGGGCTCTGATACATATTAGGATGGGGATCGTCGCGAGTGTCTTCTCATTTTGGAAAGGACTTGCTATTAGAATAAAGTTGAATTATGTTGTGGCCTTTGTGCCAAGATTTTTATTGATGTTGAATTTGGTTAAATTTATATTTTAAAGAATTATTCCGCTGCAGTTTGTAAGATAATTTAAATGTTGGTATTTAAATAAATAGATATTTCCTATTTATGAAATTTTGATTAGCAGTGTGACACTCCGTTGTGTGGTTACTCTGATTAAATTAACTAATATTACGCTGTTGGGAGAACGGGGTGTTACATAGGCGACACCTTTGTTTACTAGCAAATCTTATGGAGACGTTTTTGACGTTATTTATGAAACCATTTTTTAAATTCAAGTGGGGGATTGTTGGAACATGTGTGGAAATTGAGTAAAAAGACTAAACACAAATTCCCATGTTGGGTAGAACTAGTGTTGTGTGAATTGAAAAAAGTGGAAGTCCCACATCGGATGGAACACACACATTAGTAGTGTTTATATAGTGGGGGTGTACCTCAAATTAATGGGGGTACATAAGCACTAGAGAAAAAATATATATTGATATATATTTTATTAATTGGAAATGATAAATTAAATAATTAATTTAATCATTATTAGAAAGTGCTTTCTTAGTCCCCAAGTTTTGCGAAAATATTTTTGTACTAAATATAATATATTTTGGTACTCAATTAAGATATTTTTGTACTAGATCTAATATGTGAATTACTTAATCGCAAAGTAATATGTTACTTGTTCCCAAAGTTTCTCATATTACTTGTTCCCAAAGTTTCTCACTTATTAGTTGTGAATTTTCCCTATAAATAGAGAACTCACATAGTGCATTCCATACACAGAAAAGAATTTCATTGAGTTGTCAGGAATTCTTTTCTTCTCTTCTCCCTCCGACTTGTGTTAACAAGTTTCTTCTGCTTCTACTCCTTTCTGTCCCTTTCGGTTTCAAATAGAGCGGTTACGTACCGTATCGAGTGGCTTCGATCAATCGATTGAACCATAATTTTAAGAGTGTTCTTAAGACCATAGTCCCTTTTCGGTTTAATGTCCCTTCGGAATTAAGAATGGTCTTAAGTTCATAGCCCCTTCGATAATATATGTCCCTTCGGAATAAAGAGTACTTTTAAGATCATAGTCCCTATTTGAAATAAACAATGTCCCGTCGGAATCAAGAATGATCTTAACGGTATATAAAAATTATTCAATAATTTTATTTGAGGAGAAATGGTGGTAACACCATATTTGAGTGGTCATAGTACCATATTGATAGTTTGGAGAACTTAAAGGTTAGAATGGTGGAAACACCATATTTGAGTGGTCTTAGCACCATAATAGAATGGTAATGATACCATATTAAAGTGGTTTCAGTATTAAAGATTGGTCTTAGTACCATATTTGACGGTGTAATTCTCGAACGATTTTCTACAGTGCAGTAGTTAATCGAACAGTTGTAGCTGGGCTTGTTTTATCCTGGAGGCGGCGTGGTTGATAGTCTACCTTGCACAATTTTGGGTAGTGCCACGAAATGTCTTAAAGAGAGCGACCTGGTCGTGACTCAACCTAGTAACAACTTCGGTAGATAATAGAATTTGGAAATCCAAATACAACAGTTTGGAAATCCAAAAACAACAATGTTGGTTTTTGGAATTCATTGGCAATAGTTAATGAGATTAGTTTCTATGCAATGATGTAAACTTTTTTTTTTTTTTTACAAAAGCAAAAAAAATATCCATTCATTCAAATTGATAGAATACATCATATACAATAATTTGTTCAACATCGCAATAAACATAAAGAGTGAGTCTGCGAACAAACTCACAACACCAAAGTTAATAGCATACAACGGCAAACCATCTACAAATAAAGATAAAATTTAAGTCACCGGAATGCTTATATTCCGGGATCTGCAAAAGTTGACGCCCAAATCATTGAATAAATCTATAATTGTCTGAAGTCGATCTTTCAATAGGAACCAAACTAACACATCAACAAGACGCGAAATCAACAACGACGCACAAGACGACGAACAACACAATGCCACACTCAAACGACGAAATCACAAAAAAAAAACAGAAAAACTTAATATATGAAAACCATTTATTTCGATTGAAAGAAAGAAAAAAAGGTACAAATGAGTGATTGTAGATAAAAAAAAATGCTCTAAAATCAGCCCTACTCGATAACATAAATTTTGTTTCCATAGATATTTATAAAGATAATTTAAAACCTATATGCTAAACTAATGTGGCATTTTAGTGTCATATTATTTAATGCATGTGTAAAATAGCAAACCATCTCAATTCTCACACAATTGCAATTTTTATAAGGACAAAATAGCAAACCTCTCAATTTTAATTTTGCACGATAAAATTACAAACCCTTTTATGATATACAACTACCCAAGCCTCCCGTACACTCAAGAGATTGAAGATGTTGTGAAGAAAACTAACTTGTCATATTTATAATAACATTACCTCTCTTTCTTTACACTACTCTTTGTGGAACTTGGATGGATATCCACTTTGACCTAACAAATTCTCCCTTCATCCAAAGTCTCACATTTATTTACTTTATAGTGAGTTTCATCTTCAAATAGTGAAATAACATTGATCTCTGGTTAAACACATTTGCAAAATGAGTATTCTTCAACTTTTCTATCTTCTCTTTCATGCTTTGTAAATCCTCCATAAATTTTGGACTTTTGCATTGCTATAAGGAGAAGTTCATCATCTTATAAAACAAAGGAATATCCAAGTTCAAGGTAGCCATAACATTATCTAAGAAAAAACACAAATAAGATGATAATCCACCTCTCTTGAAATGAATCATTTATAATCCTCCCTTGATCGAAATCTTTACTCTGATGTAGTTATTGGAAAATGAAAAGGAGAAAATATCTACAAAGTGGAAGCACAACCATAAAAAAAAAAAAAAATACAACTCAACAATTTATTGTGGTTTCATACCTACATCTACAATTTACAAAACTCTCAACTATAGTTATTGCACGGAAAAATTGCAAACTCTCAAGTCACACAATTACTCAAGCCTTCGATACAACCAAGAGATTAGAGATGTTATGGTAAAGAAAACTCAAATCAACTCTTCATATTTATCTCTTGTCTAAAAAAATATTTATATTTATAATAACACTCTACCTCTTTTATTCACAATACTCGGTGTGAAACTTAGATCGGATTTCCCAACCCAAATTAAATCATTCATTAATCCCTTAATAATTATAGGGAAATGTTAACTAGTGCCCCCGGGGCACTAGTTAAGGAATTATAGAAAGAAATATCTTTTTTGGAAATTGTGTATGTTACTTTTTAAAATTTGAAAAAGTGTTGTTTTTAATGGTAATTTTCTCTTTTCTTGCCATTTTTAGCCCCGAGGACATTGGTTAACATGACCGTACAACTTGGACATGCAAAACATGACACCGTATTTGATAGTGTTCTAAATGCACTCCGGATGTATGGAGAATATTTTGTTGGTCACAAGTATTTGGAGACTATTGAAACATATTTATACATTTGAAAAAAAAATTAGAAGGATAAAATATTTAAATAATGTGTATTTTTAAAATAATTAAAGGGAAATGTACTTTTAAGCATGTATACTCAAATTATATGCTCAAATGCTTGTGATCATGTAAGACTTTCTTTTAATCTAATTTATTTCCATTAAAGGTTAGAGTAAATAATTATCGAAACATTTCTTGGATATAATTATCATATTGTGTGCAGAAAACATTATTTATCTTTACATTTCATATAAACACGCATTTTTTTGGTTGAAGTTCATTTGCGGTTGGAGTATATGATGCCGTTGATAGGGGGTATGTGAGATAGCCTACATAAGATTCGGGCCAGGGTTAATATTTTAGAAAACAAAATAGACAAGTCAAAGACTTTTGAAAAAAACCTACTTAACTAAAAATGTCATGTCATATGGCCCGTTAAAGAAGTTTCTTAGATCTAGGATATTCCTTTTCAAAAACATATAAATAATATTTGTAAAAAGAAAACATATAGATGATTTAATAAGATTGTCATCATTATTAATACTATATTATTGTAATAAAAAAAATTAAGAGTTATAAGATAAAATAATTAAGTAACCATATTGAACCATTTTTTAGATAAACGAAATAACAAATAACCTTTAAGCTCACACGCATCAATGGAGGAGTCGAAATTCGAACCTCGATTACGACATCCAAACTTGCAATTTTGACATTTTTGCTAGTTGAATTAGGACTTGTGGACATATTAACTCCTTTTTTTTTTACGTTATATTAACTCCTTTTATAGTACACTAGCGAAAAGACGGGCACTTCGTGCCCGTCTTACCGCTCTTTTTATTGCGCTAACATTTGAAAATTATGAACGGTATTTTTTTTAATGAAATTTTAGTTTTGATTAAAAGTAAAAATATAAATGTTTGTTGCTTTTTTTAATGACACGAACAACAATCTTTATTATAGAAAAAACTGTTTAAGGGTATAATTGGGATAATGAAAAAGTAAGTATAAATATACTCATCTAGTTTGTTATATTTTTTAAATGATAAAGAAAAAAGAACAGATATACATATATTCATATCGTGTTTGTTACATTTGTTTTAATATTTAAATTTATTCTTATCTATTTGTTACATGTGTTACTTGTATTTAAAACTAAGGGTATTTTTGGAAAGAAAATTCCAACCCAAAAGTGTGCTGAAAGGGGTAGTTTCCTTTATATATAGTATAGATAAAAACAATAAAACACACATAATTGTTATGTAATTTTTTTTTATCTAACATATACATTTTTCTAACTTTAAATAAATAGTGGTTTTCTTCCGCAATTACAGGTTAGATTGAATTTTTTTTTATATACTATACGAATATTAAGATAAATAAAGAGAAAGTAAAAATTTGCAGGTACAAAAATTTGCCGTAGGGCACCCCCTGTTTCTCATCTCTTGTTAGCAGATGACTACTTTCTTTTTTTCAAGGCTGATGCAGGTCAAGCAACTGTTATGAAAAATATTCTTTCCTTTTATGAGGCAGCCTATGGTCAGGCTATTAGCTTGCTTAAGTCATAGATTTATTGTAGTCGTAATGTTCTTGATCCTCTGAAACATACTCTAATTGATATCCTTGGGGTTCAGGCAGTTTTGGGGACCGACAAATTTTTGGGCTCACCTTCATGGTGGGTAGGGATTGAAATGCGACTTTTGCCTATATCAAATATCATGTTTGGTAGAAAATAAATTCTTGGAGCATTAAGTGTTTATCTAAGGCAGAGCGTGAGGTTATGATTAAATCTGTTCTGCATGCTATTCCGTCGTATGTTATGAGTATCTTTCAGCTGCAGACTACCTTAGTTAATAGCATTGAAAAGATGATGAATTCTTTTTGGTGGGGTCATGGTAGAACTACTCAACGAGGTATTAATTGAATGATTTGGGAGAGGTTATCAGTTCCTAAGGTTCATGGTGGTATGGGCTTCAAGGATCTCTCCGCTTTCAATTTGGCTATGCTTGGAGAGCAGGGGTGGAAGTTTCTTTCGGAACCTGATTCCCTTGTTTCCCGTATTTTCAAAGCACGGTATTTCCCATCTTGCAACTATCTTACAGCCCAACTTGGTCACAATCCCGGTTATGTATGGCGTAGTATTTTGCACGCTAGATTTATTGTTCGTGGTGGTGGTCGTTGGAGTATTGGGTCTGGGGCGTCTATTTCAATCTTGAATGAACCATGGTTTCCTAATGGTGAATGCATTGGTAGTGACATTGCAGGTGCCCACTTTGTTCACAATGTTACCATTAATAACTTAATGAATCTTTATGATAAAAGTTAGAATGAACAGGTAATTCGTCGAGTATTCAGTGTTGATATTGCTGAGAAGATTCTTCAAACGCCGCTTCTTGCTCAGGTACCAGAGGACCGAATCATTTGGAAAGTGGAAATGCATGGTAGGTATTCTGTTCGTAGCGCTTACAAGTTGTGTGTTGATGAGCTCGTTGACTCCTCTCATTTCTGACGCCCAGGTTTTTGGCCTGACATCTGGAAGCTCAAAGTTCCTCCTGAGGTTAAGAATCTTGTGTGGTGTCGGGGTTGCCTACCGACTCGGATCCGCCTTCTTGACAAAGGCGTTCAATGTCCTACTAACTGTGTCAGTTGTCCTTCAAATCATGAAGATCTTGCTCATATATTTTTCAATTGTCCTTTTGCTGTCCATAGAATGACAGGACTTTGGGGAACGATTTAGCATGCTTTGTCATCTTCTACTTCGACAGTAGATGCTATATTTATGTTGTTGGAAACCTTGTCTGCTGAGCTTAGTCATCTGCTGGTTTCACTATTTTTGGATCCTTTGGAAGCTCCAAAATCTTAGAGTTTGGGATGATGTTACGGAGGTTAGTGTCGTGGTTGTTGAGCGAGCTAAGAATTTGGTTGTTGATTGGCAGCTTGCTAATATTCCAGTCGTAGCTGAGCCCACTTCTCCTCAACAAGTGCATCAGCCTATTGAAAGGGGGAGTTCGCCCGTAGTTGGCACTCATGCATCTGTGAATGCTTTTGTTTGGCAGCGGCCTTCGCCGGGTAGGTACAAGTGTAATATTGATGCTGCTTTCTCATCTCATTTCAACTGCACTGGTATTGGCATTTGCGTTTGGGATTCCGAAGGTACTTTTGTTTTAGCTAAGGTTGTTAGCTACCCATGTCGTTATTCAGTTGACGTTGATGAAGCTTTGGGGTTACATTCTACCTTGCAGTGGCTTAGCGATATGCAATTTGACAACGTTGATTTTGAAACAGATTCCAAGCTTACTTGTGATGCTTTCCATGCTACTCGAGACGATTATTCTGAATTTGGGTCTATTATTTCTTCCTGTCGTACTCTAGTTAGTTCTTTCTTTACCAACTCTAGGGTGAAGTTTGTTAGACGACAAGCCAATGAGGTTGCTCATGTTCTTGCAGGATAAGCCACATTACTAGTTAGTCCCGATGTTTATTTTCATATACCCGAATATATTGAATCTCTTATTATTAATGAAATGCTATAAGCATATTTCCTTAAAAAAAACAGAGAAAGTAAAAATTAAAACAGTCATTACAAAATTGGCCAATATATTCAATCTTGTATTTATAATAAAATGAGTAAACTTTCTGTCAAAAATACTTATTGGAATAAAAAGTAATCCAGATTCCAAACATTTTTTTATTGGCATAAATACTTATAAATATATACCCCACGATAAGTGATGATTTTAATTTTATTTTTTTGAAGTGATGATTTTTAATTGACTTGTGTAAGATAATAATGTACAAATTTTAGGACCAAGAAGTGAAGAATTTCATTATGAAAATCTTTAGCCACGTGGTTACTCAATGATACGCTGTCTATATAAACTATATACAGTAGAAACTCTTTAATTTAATACTCGGTAAATTAATAAACTCTCTAAAATGATAAATTTGTCCGGTCCCGACTTGGGCCAATGTAAAAAATTGAAAAACTCGATAAAATAATAAGATAATAATTTTTCGGGAGATCCCTTTATAATTTTCGGTCCCAAGAAAATCATAAATTAATAATTCATAGAAACTGAAAAAAATATATTAAGAATACATTGAAAACATTTGTTCCTCTTGTTTACATTTACTTTACTTCAAAAGTCATTATTGATTTCCAATGCATATGAACGCAGTAATTACTAATTTACGTTGAGTCCCAAGGTTCGCTGGAACGTAATTCTAAGAGGCATAGACTAATTTGCCTTTTTGTTTGGTATGTACAGTATAATTACTTAAAAACTCTTTAAATTAATAATTATTAATTTATCGATAAATTAATAACTCTCTAAATTAATAAATTTCTCTGGTCCTGACATTATTAATTTATAGAGTTTTAACTGTAATCAATTGACACATGTCAATCTTCATGGATGACACCTCCATTGATTTTTTTTTTTTATCGTGTATGTATTAAAAAACCCACCATTACATTTAAAGCTATTATCACATAAATTATGTCTACAAAATTTAACGTTAATAAGATATTATTTGATACATTAATGAATTGCATCAAAATTAATGGCTTATGAACTTTTATGCAACATGTTAATTTTTACATATCTCTCGTTAACATGAAAAATGATATCCGATTAATGAAAATATTTGTGGATTTGATATATGTGATATGACTTTCAATCGAACGAAAATTTTTATAATGTGATTATCTAATAAAGAATTATAAAAAATGTCATATTATTATTATTATTATTCAGGTAGACACCAAAATATAAATTGATCATATCATAGGCTATATGACCTTTACCGACAACAAATATAAAATGAAGAATAAATGACCCGCCGGCATTGGAGTGGGACACATAATTAGGTTCCTACATGCACATGAAACATAGTAGTATAAAACGAACTCATAAGAGTCATGAATTATCTACAAAGTCGAATGATCGTGCAGGCAAGTTTTCATTCAAAAACATTAAACGATGAGAAATAAAACCTTGTGGTCACGAGTATACATAAAAAAAATGTGGTGACAGGGTAGCTATATTCACGAGGGGGTGACATGTGCAACTTATGAATCGGAGACGTCTAAGTTGTAACATGCTGCATTTCGTCAACTCCATTTTTTTCCGTAATAAAAATTTTGGGTGAGGTAATGGCGGTTTAGTTTAAAGCAGAGAAGATATTTAGATTTAAAGAATTATTATAAAGATATTTATATTTACTTTTGTCTATTGTTGTTTTTGGATTTCAAACTATTGTATTTGAATTTTTAAATTCTATTTTGAAAGAGAATATCTACTGAAGTAGTTATTAGGTTAAATCACGATCAGGTGCTAGGGCTATTGGAGGTTCATTTTTTTTCATAATGCAAAATCATGTTAATTTAAGGAAACTCAAAAAATTGTATTGAATGTGGGGTTCGTAGGGTTTTAGAATGTTTAAATGAATTCTTCAAATTCAATCTATTTGTTATAAAATTCTTAAATCTAAAAAATGTTAGCATAAACATTAATTTATCACAAAAAATATATTCTTGTATAAAAAAATTAAAATACTCTTTTCAAAAAATGTGAATGATTTTTCTATTTTCGCTTATATTTTTCACCCCTAAAAGCTCTCTCATGCCTTTCCCTCCAAAATCACAAACAAACCCTAAACAGACAAAAGAACCTTTCAAGAAATGGATCTCAATTAGAATCCTCTCAATTTTTCTTCAAAGAATGAGAAAAAATTATAATAGAATCCTCTCAATTTTTCTTAAGAGAATGAGAAAAAAATTATAAAAAAATAGGAGACTGAATTTGATGGTTGAGATACAACAATTAAGAAAAACTGAGAGGATTCCAATTCAGAAAATTCGTTCCCAAACATTCCACCACTCATATTGCAATGAGAAATTAAATTTGGGAAATTTATTTTATATTTCAAACAATAATACTACCCCTTTTCTTTAAACTTTTTCAAAAAAAAAAAATTTGATTTTTTTTTTTTTTCAAATTAAAAGGTGCATCTTCGTAAGATAGGCTTTTATAAAAAGGAGTGTGTTTTTAGCAAGCCCCTTTATATTTATATACATATACTAATACCCATTTCAATAATAATTATATATTTGAAATAAATTTTAACCCAAACCGTCCAAACAATGTGAATAAATATATGAGAAAAAAAATATCCTCCTCAAAAAATAAAATAAAATAAGTTTTACGTTAAAAAAATTAACCAAAATTTGGTTATGGAGGTAACATTTTGTTGGGTCTTGACGGGAGTTCGAGAAATCGTCACATGAGTTTAGAGTAACCACACATTTGTTTAATTAAGAAATTTCTTTCACTTTCTACTACTTGTTTGTCTCTAACCTCTTTCTACAACTTTTCTAGCCGCCTCACATATCCCTTCATCCGAACCCCTTGTTTCACGATGTAGAGATTTTTGGTGGTGGTGCGAAGATGGACGACCATCCGTAGCACCATCCCTTCTAGATCTCCGGCCGACTTCCCTGCTTCTTCTCAGATGTGTGGTGTTGGCTTCTGATTTAGTCGAGGATTTTCTCTTAAGTTGCTACACGTTTTGTTCCTTTATCAGAACGTGGTCCTGTTTGCAAGAAAATCCAGTGTCTCCTTCGTTCTCGGCGGCGGTTCGCCGATATGTTCATGTTTCTCATCCCGCGGTGGGTTTTGTCACCGCCACGACTGGTGCTTTGGTTGGTTCTCGTGTTTTTGGAAAAACCCGCACGAGTTAGTGTGATCCGAATTAGATCTGTACTTTCGGGTCCCGAGCGTGTGGGTTCTGTCGGATGGCAGCTCCATTTGACGAATGATTCAGATTGATAGGCTAGAAATGGTCGTACAAACTTGCTGTATTGTGTCTCAGTGAGTGGTTGGTGGGTGGGTTTGCTATTGTGTTGGCGGTCGGATTCATTGTCATTGGTAAAAGGTTGGAGTCAGACTTGTGCCTAGGCTGTGTTTGTATGATTGTTTGTTGTGGGCCAGGAATGGCTTATGTTGATCATCACAGTAAACAGTTGGTGACGTGGACTCGCTAATTACCGTGTTGGCGATCGAATCAACTCCCTACACTCAAGCATCTGTCTGTGGTTATATATCCCAACCATCTTGTTGATTGACATGTGACTGTTTGGACTCAAAAGAGTCGTTAGTGCTTGATGTTGTTGTTGTAGGGAGCTAATGGTATGTGATCCGATTTCGTGTTGACGATTGATTCATTCGCCAAGCTTTAGACCCGCTTATTTGTCAGAATTGTTTAGGGTTGGATCCAGTTTGTTCTTTTTGATGTCATTTTGCTCTTGGCTTATATAAAAAAAAACCACAAATAGAATTAGTCATCACATCTTCCTCCAAAATCTTAAGGTAGCTATATGAATCATCGCATTTATATAATGATCAACGTATGTTTTTCCATCCAATTTAGGATTATTATTCACACTTGACATACCAGAAAGCTAACCCTGAATGTGAGTCAATATGTTCACTTGCAATTGCTCCCCCTCAATTGAAAGCTTGCATCTAGAGATACTTTCATAGTCGTTAGGATTCAACATCAACATGACATGTCACCTTACCACCATTGCCTGGAAGATGTACTATCGACACTAGGAGTTAGTCACGTTTTAATCAAATATGAATCTGACACCACTATTGGTCTTGATGGCAGATGAGGGGATCACCACAAGTTAAATTGGACACTACATCTTCATAAAAATCTTAAAACATTAGGCATGTGAATCATTTCATTTACATGATACTTAACATCTATTTTTTCATCATATGTGGGATTCATACTTACACTTGACATACCAACTGATGTGATCCTAAAATTATCCCTCTTGAAAAGAATAATAAAGTCATTGTGGAATAAAAGAACCAAATTAATTTGGTTCTTTTATTCCACAATGACTTTATTATTCTTTTCAAGAGAGATAATTTTAGGATCACATCATACTCTCCCTCTTCAAGAGAATTCGACCTCGAATTTTATGCAGGTCTTGTTTTTGGGTTCTAAGTTTTATGATGTGATCCTAAAATTATCTCTCTTGAAAAGAATAATAAAGTCATTGTGGAATAAAAGAACCAAATTAATTTTGGGTTCTAAGTTTTATTTTCGCAGGTCATGATATGTCAGTCTTGTTTTGGCTATATCTGGAGCTCTGGATGTCCGTTTGAGGTGATCTTTAATGCGTTGGAAAGCTTAGAATATTCTCTACATTTCGTCTGTTGGACTCAAGAGCAAATTCGGAATATTTCTTGGTGTAAAATGAGCATGAATTGGATGACGTGATTTTGATGAATGGGCTGATGTAAGAGAAGAAACAACACATTAAAGAAGCAAATGAATGTATAACATCTCCATGCATTGATGCAGCCACCCCCACCTTAAAGTCATTTTGTAACCTTTTATTTGCATTAATCAGCCACCAAAACATTATTGTAATTAGTGGCTGCATTTCCTTTTATTTTCTAAGAGTTTTCGAGTCAAAATCATCATGTAATAAGCTCCTATAAATAGAGCACGAAAATGATATGTAAAGATAGAGAATTTTGATTAAAAAAAGTCACTTTATGTGAATTTGGAAGCTTTGCTTCTTTTTGGTTCTGGATTGAACCAATTTTGATCATATCAAGAATCCTTTCTTGCGGTGATCCTCAATCCCATAGACTTATCACTTTCTTGGACTAGAAAGTGTGGCGTCCCTTTTCTTTCCATTCCATTTCTCCATTTTATACACAAAATCTGTTTGGGTCAAAATTCTGCCATTTGCCTATTTTAACCCGAATATCCATTTTCCATTCTGTTTAATGCATTTTGAATCACATTATCAAAGCAATTTCGTGAATTTGGAGGAAAAATTACACCTTTTTTTTTGTCCCTCATCATTTGGTATTCAGAGCACGATTTCGTTTGGGAAAAAATTTCAATTTGGAAATCCATTTCCATTGTTACCATTTCTTTTCTTCATTTTAATCTTTATGATTCTAGAAAAAAATGGAAAGATATAGTGACAAAAAAATCAAAGTTCCATTTTTTCGAGGGCAAAGAGACCCGGATGCATATTTAGAGTGGGAAACAAAAATTGAACAATTTTTTCAATGCAACACTTACTCTAATGTTCAAAAAGTGCAGGTTGCAGCTCTTGAATTTAAAGATTATGCATTGGTGTGGTGGGATCAAACTATCAAGGAAAGAAGGAGGTATGGAGATCCACCGATTGAAACTTGGGAGGAAATGAAAACAATGATGAGGAGGCGTTATGCACCTTCTTATCATCTTAGAGAAATTCAAAGAAAGGAGGTGGAAAAGATAGAAGGAGAAAAAATATTGCAAAGAGAAAGGGAAAGACAAAAAAGAAAGAAGGAAATGATGGAAACCATTGATAGAGGAATGACTGATATCTCTAAAATATTAATGGAAAATCTCTTTCAAATCCAAAATAATTATAAGAAAGAGATAGAAGAAAAAGAAAGTCATGAGGAAGAAGTGAAAAGGAAGGAAAAAGAAGAAAAAAAGAATGTGATGAAAAAGAAGTAGATGAAAAAAAAGAGAGAAAAGAAGGTGCTGAAGAAGTCGAGAGAAAAGAAGAGAAAAAGGAGAGTGAGAATGAAAATCAAGAAAAAAATAGTTTGAAGTTTTGGCCTACTATTACACTAGTACCTTCTTCTAAGTTGCTTTGTGTTGTTAATTGTTGGAATTCTTCTAATATTGTTCAATCTCCTAACATTTCTTCTTTATGTCATGAAGGAAACAAAGTCAATGAAGAAACTTTTTCTCAACAGGTGGAAGGAAATTATGAGATTTGGAACGATTATTATGTCCATAAATCAAAAGTTGATGAAAAGCAAACAAATTCTTCCAACAAAAGTGAAGAGCTCTCTAAAGTTAAAGTTACATGTGATGGATTCTGTAGATTTGTTTTTGACCCAAGAGGTATTCAAGCTAAAAATTCGAGGTCGAATTCTCTTGAAGAGGGAGAGTATGATGTGATCCTAAAATTATCTCTCTTGAAAAGAATAATAAAGTCATTGTGGAATAAAAGAACCAAATTAATTTTGGGTTCTAAGTTTTATTTTCGCAGGTCATGATATGTCAGTCTTGTTTTGGCTATATCTGGAGCTCTGGATGTCCGTTTGAGGTGATCTTTAATGCGTTGGAAAGCTTAGAATATTCTCTACATTTCGTCTGTTGGACTCAAGAGCAAATTCGGAATATTTCTTGGTGTAAAATGAGCATGAATTGGATGACGTGATTTTGATGAATGGGCTGATGTAAGAGAAGAAACAACACATTAAAGAAGCAAATGAATGTATAACATCTCCATGCATTGATGCAGCCACCCCCACCTTAAAGTCATTTTGTAACCTTTTATTTGCATTAATCAGCCACCAAAACATTATTGTAATTAGTGGCTGCATTTCCTTTTATTTTCTAAGAGTTTTCGAGTCAAAATCATCATGTAATAAGCTCCTATAAATAGAGCACGAAAATGATATGTAAAGATAGAGAATTTTGATTAAAAAAAGTCACTTTATGTGAATTTGGAAGCTTTGCTTCTTTTTGGTTCTGGATTGAACCAATTTTGATCATATCAAGAATCCTTTCTTGCGGTGATCCTCAATCCCATAGACTTATCACTTTCTTGGACTAGAAAGTGTGGCGTCCCTTTTCTTTCCATTCCATTTCTCCATTTTATACACAAAATCTGTTTGGGTCAAAATTCTGCCATTTGCCTATTTTAACCCGAATATCCATTTTCCATTCTGTTTAATGCATTTTGAATCACATTATCAAAGCAATTTCGTGAATTTGGAGGAAAAATTACACCTTTTTTTTTGTCCCTCATCATTTGGTATTCAGAGCACGATTTCGTTTGGGAAAAAATTTCAATTTGGAAATCCATTTCCATTGTTACCATTTCTTTTCTTCATTTTAATCTTTATGATTCTAGAAAAAAATGGAAAGATATAGTGACAAAAAAATCAAAGTTCCATTTTTTCGAGGGCAAAGAGACCCGGATGCATATTTAGAGTGGGAAACAAAAATTGAACAATTTTTTCAATGCAACACTTACTCTAATGTTCAAAAAGTGCAGGTTGCAGCTCTTGAATTTAAAGATTATGCATTGGTGTGGTGGGATCAAACTATCAAGGAAAGAAGGAGGTATGGAGATCCACCGATTGAAACTTGGGAGGAAATGAAAACAATGATGAGGAGGCGTTATGCACCTTCTTATCATCTTAGAGAAATTCAAAGAAAGGAGGTGGAAAAGATAGAAGGAGAAAAAATATTGCAAAGAGAAAGGGAAAGACAAAAAAGAAAGAAGGAAATGATGGAAACCATTGATAGAGGAATGACTGATATCTCTAAAATATTAATGGAAAATCTCTTTCAAATCCAAAATAATTATAAGAAAGAGATAGAAGAAAAAGAAAGTCATGAGGAAGAAGTGAAAAGGAAGGAAAAAGAAGAAAAAAAGAATGTGATGAAAAAGAAGTAGATGAAAAAAAAGAGAGAAAAGAAGGTGCTGAAGAAGTCGAGAGAAAAGAAGAGAAAAAGGAGAGTGAGAATGAAAATCAAGAAAAAAATAGTTTGAAGTTTTGGCCTACTATTACACTAGTACCTTCTTCTAAGTTGCTTTGTGTTGTTAATTGTTGGAATTCTTCTAATATTGTTCAATCTCCTAACATTTCTTCTTTATGTCATGAAGGAAACAAAGTCAATGAAGAAACTTTTTCTCAACAGGTGGAAGGAAATTATGAGATTTGGAACGATTATTATGTCCATAAATCAAAAGTTGATGAAAAGCAAACAAATTCTTCCAACAAAAGTGAAGAGCTCTCTAAAGTTAAAGTTACATGTGATGGATTCTGTAGATTTGTTTTTGACCCAAGAGGTATTCAAGCTAAAAATTCGAGGTCGAATTCTCTTGAAGAGGGAGAGTATGATGTGATCCTAAAATTATCTCTCTTGAAAAGAATAATAAAGTCATTGTGGAATAAAAGAACCAAATTAATTTTGGGTTCTAAGTTTTATTTTCGCAGGTCATGATATGTCAGTCTTGTTTTGGCTATATCTGGAGCTCTGGATGTCCGTTTGAGGTGATCTTTAATGCGTTGGAAAGCTTAGAATATTCTCTACATTTCGTCTGTTGGACTCAAGAGCAAATTCGGAATATTTCTTGGTGTAAAATGAGCATGAATTGGATGACGTGATTTTGATGAATGGGCTGATGTAAGAGAAGAAACAACACATTAAAGAAGCAAATGAATGTATAACATCTCCATGCATTGATGCAGCCACCCCCACCTTAAAGTCATTTTGTAACCTTTTATTTGCATTAATCAGCCACCAAAACATTATTGTAATTAGTGGCTGCATTTCCTTTCATTTTCTAAGAGTTTTAGAGTCAAAATCATCATGTAATAAGCTCCTATAAATAGAGCACGAAAATGATATGTAAAGATAGAGAATTTTGATTAAAAAAAGTCACTTTATGTGAATTTGGAAGCTTTGCTTCTTTTTGGTTTTGGATTGAACCAATTTTGACCATATCAAGAATCCTTTCTTGTGGTGATCCTCAATCCCATAGACTTATCACTTTGTTGAACTAGAAAGTGTGGCGTCTCTTTTCTTTCCATTCCATTTCTCCATTTTATACACAAAATCTGTTTGGGTCAAAATTCTGCCATTTGCCTATTTTAACCCGAATATCCATTTTCCATTCTGTTTAATGCATTTTGAATCACATTATCAAAGCAATTTCGTGAATTTGGAGGAAAAATTACACCTTTTTTTTTTCTGTCCCTCATCACCAACACAATTTTATATCTCTTTAATATTAATGTGGGATTACCGTTAGGATGATGATATTTAAACACCTCATCTATCAATTCTACAATTCAGATGGGTCCTACATTCCCACCCTCCAATACACAAAGCAAAGAGAGAAAGATAAGAGAAACCATGAGAGAGAAGCGGTGTAGGTGGGGTGGCAGGGTCGTCCAATAATCTTTAAAAATAAATGAGACCTAAAACAAATTTTGATAAATAAAGCCTTATTTTTGTCTGCATATGAGACTCTTTTACTTATAAAATTGATGATTATTTTTTTTTTATGGTAGGCCTAAAACGAGGATTTTCGTGGTCTTACTCTCGGGCCGGCTCAGTTGGATGGATGAGATGTCCATCAATTTCTTCTCTTACGTTTAATATGCCGATATACTATCAAACTTTCTAGAGGAACACATTGAAGATTTACGCCTAAAAGCAATAACTGTTTATACTTTTCTGCCTCAAACGTAATCAAGCAGCAAATCAGTACAGCAAGATACCTATCCGTGTTTCTTTAGTTCATAAGCTACTTTGTGTAAACAGTGGTGAATACTAAAGATTTTATAAGATGAATTTTATTAGAAAAGGAAAAATAAGTTAAAAATAAGCATGCATGAAAATGACTATAGCATTAGATAAGAATGAAAATCTACTTTTGTTCTTTTTCTTTTCAGAAAACTATTACGGGTTTATGCCCTTTTGACTCAAATAAATTTTTAAACATTGAATTTACTAATCGGATTTATGTCCTAAGAAAGTTCGGTTGATGAGTTGAGGAATGCCAAATAAATAATAATCAATAAGTACGAATTTCGGGAGAAATGAATAGCTCAACAGATTTGAGTTATGATCAGTGAATTGAATGAATTGGGTTCAAACCCCAGTAAAAGATAAATAATTCAATATTTAGAATACACAAAAACTAAAAAGAAAAGAAAAATCAATACTCATGTACGTTAACTTATACTTCAGATTAGACTTTATTTACCGTTAACTTATACTTCAGATTAATAGGGTCGCAGCCCTAGGAACAATAGGATTAAAAACAGAATGAAAAATGCTAATCATCCCGACTTAAATTTATCCCGAATTATCCCGATATATGTAATTGTACTACATAACACCATTGCCAACTGAATTCCACTATTTCAGCCTTTTATTCAGTTGCACAATTATAACTAGGAAATACTTTCGGGATAGCCTCGGGATGATTTCCCTCGCAATGAATAGCATCGCTGAAACAGAATAATATAAAGATGTGACCAATTACTCTTAATTTAAATATATGAACGTGAGTTGACCCCTTCAAAAAAATAAAAATGAACGTATGTTGACGCAATTTTTGTCAAAATCGCCTACATATTTCCTTCTTTTGCTTAATTTGCAAACTAAAAGCACATGGAGTACGTACAGTAAAATTTCTTCTATATGCTTGAACAAAACGCTAACAAAACCCTACCAGGTGAATTTGGTTACTATGTTCAAAGAAACTATCCTTCACCCCACCCTAAAATAAGTCTTCTTAATAAAAAGGATAATATATTCAATTTTCCTTAACAACGTTATGCATGCATATGAAATAAACACACAACTTAGCCAACTCAACATTCTCATCAACATATTAATTTAATTATATATATAGTCACAGCCGCAAATTTCAAATTAGTGCATTTATAAGTAAGCTTAAGAATGTTGCTATGTAAATCCACATTAGGACACTTGTTTTTCTTGCAATAACAAGTAATTAGGCTTCAACTTTCTGAATTATTAAGTAATACCATTTTTTCTATCAGATAAGATTTTATTCCTATATTCAATCAATTCTTTCTTGTAATTGCATCCACTGTCTGTATCTGTGTCATTTTTCATTATCACTTGCAATTCATTCCACACGTTTTCACCTTCACACTCCACCTACAAAAGTTTATGTATATATAGGGTTTAGGGTTTAATTCTCTTAAGTCAAAACCAAAAACAAGTGAACAAAAACATCATCTATACACACATTTGTTATATGCAACATAAACTCTTATTATTTTTTAAACTCTTCTATTCTACAATTGAAATATGGCAATCATTGGAAAAACATTGTTCATGCTCTTTTTCTTATCTTCAATTTTCTCAATAGCCTCATCAAGAAAAGGACCTTCCTCAAGCAACATAGATTGGTGGTGCAATTTAACACCACATCCTAAGCCATGCAAACACTACATAACACAAATGAACAATCATTTCAAAATCAAACATAGAGTTGAATTCAGGGAAATGCTTGTTCAATTAGCCCTAAACCAAGCTCTTACCATGCAAAAAGACGCACAAGAAAATTCTCAACAACAACAAAATTCATCAGTGCATAAAACGGTTCATGGTGATTGTTTGAAGCTATTTGAAAACACAATTTTTCATCTCAACCGCACACTTGAAGGCTTAAACAATGCAAGCAAAAATTGTTCACCAAATGATGCACAAACATGGCTCACAACTTCTCTCACAAATATTGAAACATGTAAAAGTGGAGCTTTAGAACTCAATGCTCAAGATTTCAATTTTATTATGCAAGCCAATGTCACTGAGATGTTAAGGAACGTCTTAGCCATCAATATGCATTTCCTGAAACATAACAAAGGTACGAACAATGATTTTTTTTTTCTATATAAATATTTTAATTTTTTCTTTAAAAAAATGTGATAATTTTTTTTTTAAGTCATACTAATCTTAATCGAAATTTCTGGATCCGTCACTTACAGAAACAAAAGAAGGGTCATTTCCAAAATGGTTTTCTATGCATGAAAGGAAGCTTTTGCAGTCCAAGTCTCCAGTAAAGTACAATCTTGTGGTAGCAAAAGATGGTTCTGGACAGTACAAGACTGTGCAAGCTGCTTTGAATGCTGCTGCTAAGAGAAAATACAAGACAAGGTTTGTGATACATGTTAAGAAAGGTGTTTATAGAGAGAACATTGAGGTTGCTGTTCATAATGATAACATTATGCTGGTTGGTGATGGAATGCAAAATACCATAATAACAAGTTCTAGAAGTGTTCAAGATGGTTATACCACTTATAGCTCTGCAACAGCAGGTGAGTTGTTATATTCCATCTCCTTTCTCTTTTTATTTTCTTGTTATTAGAGAAATAAAATTAAATAGTGCCAACTATTGAACATAGAAGATATAAAATAATTTCCGTGCTGAAGTTTTATTTTATCTTTTGAAGTTCTAAAATTTTATAATAAGATAGGGTTATAATATTTAAATTATCCTTGGGGCTTTTTTACATTCAATTACTTTAATTTTTTTTTAAAAAATAATTACTCTTGGATCATTTAAATTTAGGTATTGATGGACTTCACTTCATTGCACGTGACATAACCTTCCAAAATACTGCCGGTCCACACAAGGGTCAAGCTGTGGCGCTCCGATCAGCCTCCGATCTCTCTGTCTTTTACCGGTGTGCTATATCGGGATATCAAGACACTTTGATGGCTCATGCACAACGTCAATTTTATCGACAATGCTTCATCTATGGCACTGTAGACTTCATCTTTGGCAACGCTGCAGTGGTGTTCCAAAATTGTAAAATTTTCGCAAGAAAACCTTTGGATGGCCAAGCTAACATGATCACGGCCCAAGGTCGTGGTGACCCATTCCAAAACACTGGAATTTCATTCCACAATTGTCAAATTAGGGCTGCATCTGATCTAAAGCCTGTTGTTGACAAGTACAAAACCTTCTTGGGAAGGCCTTGGCAACAATATTCAAGAGTTATGGTGATGAAAACTTTTATGGACACTTTAGTGAGCCCCCTAGGTTGGTCTCCATGGGGTGACACTGATTTTGCTCAAGACACATTGTATTATGGTGAATATGAAAACTATGGACCTGGTTCATCAACAGCAAATAGAGTAAAATGGCCTGGTTATCATGTGATAACAAATCCAAAGGAAGCATCAAAGTTTACGGTTGCTGGACTCCTTGCTGGACCAACATGGTTGGCAACAACTACTGTGCCATTTACTTCTGGTCTTTGATCTTATGTGTTGTGTCTCTTCATTACGTCAGTTATTCTACCTCATTATTTGTAATTAAATTCATTCTAATTCTTGTAAGAACATGTTCAATATTCTTTTGTATATTGAGAGAGATATTATTATTCATATTTATATAACATTATCTTTGTACTACTATACAAGTGATCACCTTTGATGATCCAACAGATATATGTTTAAAAAGTTTATATATCTTAAACTGAGTAACAAATAAGCATCTTGTCATTTCACAAGAATATAAAAGTATTGTATATAATGTGTGATATGATGGCTCCTCGGTTCTCATCATATGATGTTTTTAGTGTTTTATCGAGTCTTTTTGCTACGTCATTCTAGGTTTTTAGTGGACATTAGAGTGAGTTACACATGGTTTTCGGAAAAAGTTGGTCTTTTATTTAAAAATATCATCGAATGAAATGTTGTGGTAGAGAGGAGCAGCAGGAAACGCACGAGCTTCATATGTGAGGCGCATAGGCCCATTTTGAATTGATTTGAGGTTATAATTCGCTATTAACACTAGGTTTTGTAATTGTACCTTGATTTATCAATTGCTAATGTAATTCACCTAAACATAGTGTTGTGAAAGTGACTCAAAATTGAGGATCATAAATCTGCCAAAATCGGGCCTCGATTTGGAGAAATCGAGCCACGATTTTGGGTGCAGTTTTGGGAGTTTTACTTCTGCAAAAATCGAGCCACAATTTGCAAAACTGAGCCTCGATTTTGCGCTGATGCATAAAAATAAAACTTATTTTTATGCGTGAGATTTGTTCCAATTTTTTAGGGATTCTTTTACTATAAATATAGACCTTGTATCAGATGAAACCTTGAGAGATAGAGGGGCTGAAAACAAGGGTTTAGGAACAAACAACAAACTAGGGTTTTAGAGAGATTTCTATAAGCGGGAGACACTAGGGTTGGGATTGATTCACCTTGGAAACACTATTGGGATTGAGTCTCTTGGTCACAAGAAGAGATTGAGACTTTAGGTAGAATTAGGTTTGAAGACTTATTCTTGTAACCCTTTGATATCTCTTTTGTAAAGTTACTCATCATTATAGTGGAACGGAGGGCTGCTCTCTCCCCCAGACTAAGTCGGTATTGGACCGAACTGGGTAAACAAATTTCGTGTGTTCTCTCTTCTTTTCTCTCGCTGTTTTCTAATTTTGTTTGTGTTTATAATTTTTCCCACGTTTGTATTGGTTGCTTGATTACTTTGTTAGCTTTTGTTAGTTGTTGTAGAATTAATGGGCTTCACGTGTATGAATTGATGGCTTGTTTCTATAATTTTTATCAATTTATTTTGGCTTTATCTTCTTATGAATTTAATGCTCAAATGAAAGAAGAAATATGTGACATTTTGTTAGTGTTACCGGTGCTACAAAAAGTGTTACAATAATGTAATATTTTGCGACACTTTTTGACTGTTACATATAATACTATAAAATGTAATTAAAACTCTTTAGTAACACGAGCATTACCTAACAATTGTACAAATGTTACTAAATTTAATCAGTAACATTTTTCCTGATTTAGTAACAGTTTTGAAGTGTTACTATATGTCAATTATGTTGTATTGAATCTTCCCTCCCGCACCGTTTTTTTTTTTTAGAAATTCTTCTTGAATAACAATAAGAAAAAGAAGAGAAAAAAAAAATTCCTTGTTTGAAGTCAGAGAGTTGTCTATGTGCTATTATCAATGGTGTATCAGTATTTAATTATAAATTGGTAGTTCTATGTATGAAGGTCTGAACTAATGGTAGAGTGTATAGGATTTCTCTGCAACTGGTTTACTTCTGTTCATAAACAAAATCCAGCCATCGCATATTGTAGAGGAAACAGGAAAATGCTTTAAAAAAATATAAGAGATGCAAATGAAATCACAGTGGTGGCATTTTCAGTACTATTACATTGATGTCATTTATCATCCTTTTAATTTGTTTGCAAAAATTAAAACAGAGAATATTGAAATGTAATGTGCAAATCCTTCTGATTGCTTCTTCATCTCTATCACATTAACCTGTAGTCCAAGTAAGTAAAAACAATGCAATAAATTCTTCATTTATTTACTGGAAGTTCAGAATGATCAGTTATTTAATCTAGTCTTAACGTAAGATTTTTTTTTTTTTAATGTTATATTCATGTTTCCTAGAAGAAAACATAGTTACAGTATAATGTGTTGGTCTTTGCTCTTTTTATTTTCAGAAGGAAACAATTTCTCTAGCTTTCGCAATGTCGATGGAGTGAGCAGTTGGGGTTCTGCTGTTAGTAGACTTTCTTAGATGGTAGATGAATTGAAGAAGATATTGGAGACAAAGCTCGTCAAAGAGTAAGGAATAATGAGTGGAGATTTGTACAAGCCTGCAAGGGAACATGAATTGCACCAACCTAATTATAACTATACTGCAAATCCACCACGTTTCTTAGAACTAGATTCAGGAGACAGGCAGACTAATATTTTTCGTGGATTCATCGGGTATATGCTCTACTGATGTGAAAACCCTTCAGAAAATGTATTTTTTTTCCATAAGTCTCCCCTTTTAAAACTAAAAAATGACTATCAAAGAGAGTAGCAGTTAAGTCATTGAAAGACTTATGTTACTAAAAAGCGATGGAGGGAAATGTTCAGGAAGCATTGAATGAAATGAAGATGATTATTGATATTGATAAGGCACTACGCTATAACCCAATTTTGGCATGCCGTGTGGTGTGGAGTTACAACCCAAAAGTAGCGTTTCCGAGGCTATCTGCTATATCATAGTAACAAGGGTGTTTAGTTTCCGAGATGGGGGAGTGGGTTGATGCAAGTTGGCATTGGTTGATGAAATGGAGGCACCCTTTTTTGTTTAGGAAGAGGAAGTTTATAATTGTTTCTTGGCGTTGATTCAAGAAGTGCAATTGTCCCAACGATCGGATGGATGGATATGTCTAGTAAAGTAAGGGGAAATTGTTGGAAAAGTTGTAGGAGAATTGCGCTCCTTCTAAGGTAATTATCTTTTCTTGGAAAATGTTATTGTGCCGGCTTCCGACTAAGGTTAACTTTCATGGTAGAGGTGTGTTGGGTAGGGGTCAAGAGACCACTTGCTTATGGAGTGAGGGGGAATCAGAATACGAAGACTATTTGTTTTCAAAGTATCAGTTCGCGGGAGCTATTTGTGGTAAAATGTTTAAATGGTTTGGTGTGGGTAATTCGGGGAGACCTTTTCACTTTGTTAGAGAGTTTCTCTTCTTTTGCAAGGAAATGGAAAGGAAGAAAAGGCTTGTTGTTGATTTGACATTCGTTACTGTGGGCAATTTAAAAGGCAAGGAACGGCTACAATTTTTGTTCTAAGGTTCCAATAGTGAGAGAGGTGGTTGATTTCATTAAGGTTTGTCTCTTTTATGAATAGTTTTACCTTATACCTCTTGATCGTTTGGTGAAGTAATTTTTGCATTTTATTTCTCGATCGTTTAGAATTTACTACCACGTTTAATCCTTTTTTTTTTGTTTGGAAGTAAAGTAAGGAGTAATAAACACCAAAAGGTTGAAGGTTGCTCTTCACGCTTTCCTAATTTCTCTTTATTGCAAGTGTCGTTCGGCACGTGTACTTGAACTTGATCAAATTATCTTTTGTTGATAAAAAAAAAAACTACATAAGAAATCAATCAATTGGTGCTCGAAAATTTGAACAAACTTGCGAATATAAAAGCTCTTCCATTGAGTGGAAATAAAGCTCTTCCTTTGAATTGAAAGAAGAAAGGGGAGGACATTGATGATTAAAAATATTTACAAAGGCAATGACTCATATGGTTTTACCTAAGAACAGTATGATCAGCTGGTTATTTTACTCCACTCATCCGGTTCTAATGTTAATTATAATACATCTTCTAGCAAGGTGAATTTAGCATCACATGTAACGAATCACTCAAATATTGGCTGTATAAACTCTGGTGCAATTGATCATATATATGTTCTTCTTTAACATCTTTTGATACTTATGAGAATATTGCACCAATAGATATCAAGTTACCAAATGGTCATATGGCAATAGCAAGATATTGAGGCACAGTGCAGTTTTCACCAGGATTAGTTGCACAAAATGTGTTATTTTTTCCTGAATTTGCTATTGGTACCAAAACTATGTGTTGATATTGATTGCATAATAACCTTTCACAATGATAAATGTTTGATTCAAGAATGAAGGAGCTTGAAGATAATTGGTTCGGCTAATTTGATTAAGGGATTGTATTTTCTTGCTACACAAGCTTCACCTCAAGCCACCATAGCCTCGTCACAAGCAAAACCTCAATCCACCTTTATTCCTCAAGAAGCTCTTTGGCACTTTAGATAAAGACATTTGTCTAATAATAGGTTGCTTAAATTTTAAGAACCGACAATGATCCTGAGTTTTCTATGCTTGAATTTTATTCTTGCTAAAGGGATAGAACATCAAACAAAGTTGTGGGGAGAGCTTTACTTTTTCAATCAAAATTACCTAAACAATTTTGGTCCTATGTTGTTTTACTTGCCACTTACCTCATAAATTGTATTCATAGTCCTTTGTTGCAAAATAAGTCTCCTTTCTTTCATAGGTTTGGTCATGATCCTGACTTAAATGAATTAAAAGTCTTTGGTTCACTATGCTATGCATCCACTTTACAAGTTCATAGAAGAAAAAAAAATAGATTCTAGAGCTAAGAAATGCATTTTCTTGGGTTATAAGCAAAGTGTCAAAGGTGCTATAATTCTTGATTTAAACACCAAAACCATTTTCATATCTAGAAACGTAACCTATCATGAATATATTTTACCATATTGAAATCCAAATCAACCTTTCCACTGGACATATCACTCAAATCATCTCATAGTCTCTGATGTTGAAACTGAACCTTATGCAACCAATGAATATGAACATGACCATCATATAGAGATACTTGACCAAGAAATAAATCCAATCATCTCTAATACTCATGAACACATCTTACAACATGAAATGAATGAAAATCAATTACCAAATGAGAAATACATAAACCTAAAAACTTAAGGAAATCAACGATTGCCACTCCCTAATCATTTGTTTACTGGTATGACCAATTAATATAAAGAATAATATAAAGATGGTGACAACTTCTCTACCCATGGAACAAAGATGGGTTTGTTGTACCCACGTGAGTTGTATGGCATATAGGACCTTAGGTGTAAATTATTGTGACATGTCATCAATCTTTAATTGCTCCCATATAATTTATAAAAAATTGTAAACTCACCCTCTTTCTTCATCTTATTCTTTTTTGTCCAACATTGATAACACATAACCACGTTCTTCTTTTCTCTACTATGGTTGGTTTTTTTTTTGCTTTCAATTCTGTGAAACTGTTGTAAACAATTAGCAATTCACAAACATTCAAACTTTCTATCCATCCACCTTATGTGAAAAGAGTGAATCGGTATCTCCAACTTTCCATCTAGGAACAACAGCGATCACCACTCATCTTCTCCAGGTTTTCTTTCTTCTATTTTATTCATAATTATAATTATGAATGTTTGAGTTATTGATGTAAATTATGATTCAGAATGTTGAATCCCATATGCTCAATTCAGAAGGTTTTCTAAACCTAATTTACGTTCAGAATTATAGTTCTGTAAATTACAGTTCAGTATCAATTGGCTTTTTGTAAATAACATTTCAGAATTGGGCATTCAGAAAAACCTAATTTGCATTCAGATTTATGGAGAATCATGAAAACTTTTCTTTGTTTGAATAATTAATACATTGAAGATTTGAAAATCTATAATACAAGAATATGGCATCAGTTTTGAGTGGTGAGTACTCACTGATTTATGTAACAAAAAAAGAAACTCGCTGATTTAATTTTTTTTCTTTCTTTTTGGGATTTGAATCCCGAAAAAATGATGAGCAGACAAATCTCAAATACTTGCTGGTTATAGTATGTTGATAACTTATGTTTTGAAATTCTATGATGTTTATTTGTCTTTGTTTACATCGATACAAGAATATGGCATCAGTTTTGGAAGGTTTAACTTTGGTGTTTGATTTATTTATTCTTTTAAATATTGCAGTCATGTTGTATGCTTAACAGATGGAAATATTTTAGTTTTCCATCAAGTAGTATGCATAAGTGACATCAAATTTATGTTAAGTTTTAACCAAATAATCAGGGAGCATAATCTGTTTTTGTGAACTCTTTGAGATTTCAGAATAAAAATGTATGTTCAATTTATGGTTTCTTTGTAGCTGTCAATTTCCATGGCTAGTGCTTCACAATTGTTTGGCTGGTACTGGTATTGTTTTATCATATAGTATTATAGTTCTTATAGTACAACAGATCATTAACACAAATAATGAAAGAACAAAATTGTGTTAACATCAGATTTTGTGTACTTTTCAATGTATAAATTCATACCTTACAATAAAGGACTTCACATGTTGAAAGGTATGGACATTATTAGAGTAAATAACTCAGGAAAACCTAATTTACATTCACAATTATGATACTGTAAATTATGGTTCAGAATCAATTGGCATATTATTTGCTAGTAATGCTATTTGGATATTATATGTCTTGTCTAATTCTATTTGGATTATATCTCGCATTGAATTATATTAGTAATGCTATTTTGATATTATTTTTTTGGGACCATGACAGGTTGTGATAAATAATTTAAATGGCCGCAAACGATGGAGACATAAATGGTGAAGATTTGGCCAGCGGTAATGGTGTGTTTAATGAAGAAGGAAAAGAGGATATGGATACTTACAAGAAGATTAGGGAATTGACGGATGATGATATAAGAGGATTGGAATTTGATTCAGAGGAAAAAGCGACACAATTTTATGAAATCTATGCAGATTGTCATGGGTTTGTGGTAAGAAAAGATGATGTAAACAAAGATGATGATGGGAATATAATTGCACGTCGATTAGTATGTAATAGAGAGGGTGAGAATAAAAATAAGAAACAAAGTACATATTCGAGGCAGACCATTCGAACTAAGTGTTCTGCAAGGCTTCAAGTAGTTTTAAATGTTGATACTAATAAGTGGAGAGTTTCTGGATTCGAGCCCTCACACAACCATGAGTTAACTCCAACCCGTTATGCTCATTTGGTTCCTAAGAACCGTCAATTGAGTGAATCTGATAAAGCCCTTGTTGATGGTCTTCATGCACACGGTGTTAGAACCTGTCATATTTTGGGTTTTATGATGGCTCAAAAAGGAGGTCATGAGAGTCTGGGATTTTGCAGGAAGGACTTATATAACTACTTATACAATGAAGGAAAGGCAAGAATAGAAGGTGGAGATTCTTTTGCTGCGCTGAGTTATTTGTAGGCTAAAGCTGATAATGATCCAATGTTCTTTTCGAAGTTTACACAACAGAAGAAGGACGTTTAGAAAATTTATTTTGGTCGGATTCAACCAGCCGGATTGACTATGAGTGTTTTGGGGATGTGGTTGCATTTGACGCAACTTACAGGAAGAACAGATATGACAAGCCTCTTGTTATTTTTTCTGGGTGTAACCATCATGGAGGAACTATAATTTTTGGTTGTGCTTTAGTTTTCTAATGAAACATGTGAGACATGCAAGTGGCTTTTAAATACATTTTTAGAAGCAATGTATCATAAACAGCCTAAAGGGGTGGTTACTGATGGAGATCTTTCAATGAGAGAAGCTATCAAAGAGGTATTTCCAAACTCGTTGCATCGTCTTTGTTCATGGCATTTTCATCGAAACGCTGAAGAGAATGTGAAGAATCCAAAATACTTGGAAGACTTTTCCTCCTTGATTTATGCTAATTTTACCGTGGACAAATTTGAAATTGAGTGGAAGAGGGTCACTGATGATTACAATTTATCAGACAATACATGGGTTAAAAAAGCATATGAGATGAAGACAATGTGGGTGAGTGCATACATGCGAGAAAACTTTTTTTTGTGGCATAAGAACTACATCCAGGTGTGAAGACATAAACTCATTTATAAATATGTATGTTGAAAGCAAAAACAGTCTGGTTGATTTCATGCATGGTTTTAATAGAGCTGTAAAAGAATACAGGCACAAAGAGTTAATGGCAGATTTTAATACGTTCTATTACAAACCTGTGTTGACAACAAAGTTACACAGGTTTGAGCTTGAAGCTTCAAAAATCTTTACGAGGATAAAATTTTATGAAGTTCAAAATGAAATAGAAGATGCAATCACATTAAATGTTTTTGAGCAGTCTAGTCTCGAAAAGACTGTGAAGTTTAAGATGAATAGATTTGGCAACAAAGATTCTACGTATCTAGTTTATCTTGATAAGGAACAAAGTAAATTTTTATGTGATTGTAGACAGTTTGAACGAATTGGAATTCCATGTTCCCATATTATTTGTGCCATGAGACACGAGCACATGACTGAGTTTCCTGATAGTCTAATTTGCAAAAGGTGGACCAAATCAGCAAAGGATGATTACATATCGTCTATGTCTTCTAAAGAATGTGATGATGAAAAAATGTTCATGTTCTGTCGAGGAACTATGTCTACTGCATTGAATAATCTATATGACATTTCTTGTAAACACCCAGATGATTATAAAGAGGCTATGGAGGGGATTTATAGTTTGTGTGAGAAAATAAAGAGGCGTCGTGAGAGTGGTGAAAAATATAAGACCAATCCATCTGTTATTGGTGATCCTATCAAAGCCAAGGCCAAAGGTGCCCCTCGTAAGAAGAAGAAATCATCCAGGAAAAGGAGACATTGTTCTGTCTGTAAAAATATTGCTCACACGAAGCAAAACTGTCCAGAACTAGCTGGACGTGATGTTCTAAATGCAGTCAATGAAGAGGACTATTCTCGTCGATCTGACCATGACAAAAACGTTGGATGTGAGGTATGTTTACACCATCGTGTTAAATGTGTTTTTGTTTGTAAATGTTTGTGTTCTTTATTCAATATAATTATAATTTGTTTGCACAGGGTGTTGATAAGAGTTGTGATAGGAAACATAAGAGAAAAGTTGTCAATGTTACTTCAATGCAAGAAGATATCAATAAAAGAATATCAAAACAGGTAAGTGAAGATACTTGATACTTTTTGTGGAAATTTATTAAGTGTTTGACAACTTTTATAATGTTGCACTAGATTGAAAATGAAGAGATTGGTCGACCTAATGAAAACATGATAGATAAAAACATGCACACAGGATTTGACAACGTAAGTAGTTTCTCATAGTTAATTGGAGCAGATTTCAGTACTTTGAGATTTTATTGTTGATGTTTTGATTTGTTTCAAAACAAAATGTCTAGAGTCAAGATCAAGGTGCTGTACATGATAAACCCCCTGTTAAAATGGAAGACCAAAATGTAACATGGAAAGATGGTTCAATGTATGTTCTTAATTATTTTACCAGCGCCAACGGTGTTCCAATTCAAAGTGTTCCGATCTTTCCTCAATTTCCAAATCAAATTGCATCTACGTTTCCACAATTTTTTCCAAATCAAGGTGCATCAATTTTCCCCCAATTTCCACGAGCAGACAACTTCCCATCACATTCAAGTTTTGTTGGATATGGCAGAGCACATAATGTCCCTCATCATACACCTGTGAGTATACACAACATTCATATTACTAATTATGTGAATTTATGCTGTCAAATATGTTTTCTCTCTCTAATCTGTATTCTCTATTTATGTTAGTTTATGGGTGCCTTGGAGATGGAACGATTAGCAAAAATGGATAAGAATACATGTGGAAATGAAGATTCCAAACTCTCGAATCACAAGCAATGGGACAAGCATCCAAAGTGATGATAATTTTGAGTCGTGCAAAAGGTTTACCATTTGTTCCAATGTCTGTTTTGCCATTTTTTTATACTAATTGTTCATTTTTGTTGTTTTAGGTTTAACATATATCTTCCTATTTGTTGCTTTAACTGCTGAGAATCATGGAATGCTTAGATTGATTTGCTTGTTAGTTAGTTTAAAACTTCCTTGATGATTGAAATGATAGTGTAATGCTTAGAGTATAAAGTTTGAAGGCCTGAAGTTACTTTCAATTGATTAATGTCAATTAGTTCATTCAATTTAATAGCTAATTGAATCAGTTTAAGCCATTGGAATAGATAATTGCAGTTACAAATAATTTTAATTTCACTAGTAATTGTGTAGTAATTTTATTGAATAACAGGTTTGTTAACCATATGGTTTTCATTTGCAATCCTTTTTGCATGCAATTGTCACGGATTTCTATAGTAAAACCATGATACTTAATTTAGTTGTGAAAATATGTTCTCAGGGTACCAGTAGGCCAACTCATTATCATGTCCTTTTAGATGAGATTGGCTTTTCTGGTAGCGGTCGTGATATCAATGCCTCACCCATCCCACAGTTGCCCAAATTGCAGGACAGTGTCTGCAACTCTATGTTCTTTGTTTGAGTTATGGAGTAATGATCCAAACTTGTTATTTACTTTGCACAATCAAACTTCTGTAGTTTTAGTGGTAAAACTTTGTTGATGTCTGGTGGATGACCTTTGCTGCAAGGTCGGGTCTTTGAAGACTTCTTGTTGCTGACACATGCCTTCAGACATGCACGTGTCACGTTTTTTTATCAGCTATTTTAGATGAATGTCAATATTTGTGGTTTGCTGAAAGATCCTTAGCTTGAGAATACTTGTTGTCACGTGCCTTCAGTTTGGTGCAAAATATTTGGGGTGTAACGAGGTGTCGGAGAACAACTCCTGCCACAATGTGTTAACAAGCACCTTTTTATGCAATGCAATGTAGCAAAAGCATTCTGGTTTACATCCCCTCTTTGAATACATATCCCTTGCAATGCAGCAAATAGTTGGCTGCTGCAGTGTCTCTCAGCGACAGAGGCGTTACCTTGTCGAAACTTTGGCAACAAATACTTTTGTCTTTGAGAACACAATCTTTGAACCGGTGAAAGTAGCATCTTCAGCTGCCTTATTTGTGGATGAATATAACAGACCAAATTTGAGACAATTGCATGCTAAGAACTCAGTTGTTCCTCAGGCCAAGTGTCAGCCCCCACCGCACGGAACTCTAAAAATCAATGTGGATGCAAGCTGTTTGGTGAATGAGAAAACCAGTTGGGGACTGATAACTAGAGATCATAGCGGATCAGTTCTATATGTTGCAACAAGAAGAGAGGACATTCAAGTCTCCCCCTAGTGGCTGAAGCGATGGGACTGCGTTGGTGTTTACAATGGGCTAAAGAACAACACTACTATGGAAAATGCAATCTTACACTGTCTGCAGATTTTAGCCACCTACTAGGGTACTGTATGTTAGTAGAATTTGTAACAATGTTGCTCATGAAATCCTTCTTGCTGTCATTGCAATAGGACATGTCAGATGAATTCGTTTAATTTTTATGAAGATTCCTGGCAGTAACAATAATGTTATAGTCATTAAAACTGTGATGTGAAAGCCGGTTTTTGGACTTGAATTATGTGTAAGCTTTAGTAGTTTCTTAGGATGGTTATTGGTGTAATATAATGCTGATTACCTATAAGCTAAAATTTCGACGAGAAGATTTGATTTAAAAGAACAATGACATGGGAGACATTGACTTGAAAAAAAAATCAAAATAAAAATTTGTCAATTTGGATATTTTCTTTAATAGGCCATTGTTAGTATTCACGTCGGATTTTAATGCTCAATCAAATTGAGGCCGAGCGATTGAAGCTTAAATTGAACCTGTTATGGCACTTGGATTATAATAAATATATGTTTGGATATGAATTGCTTACTATGTATATGTAAGTATTCATGAGTCATTGCAATATATGCTCTATGGTTTTGCACTACACCGTCTTATACATGTATGTATAGGCACAAATCTAACTATTAAATAGTTACTCATCTTATTTAAACACAGAGAAACTAGAGTTACAAGTGTCTCAGCATATATGATAAGGTCCCTTTGGAGGAGCTTATTTGAGTTTATCTACAATAAGACACCCTTGTTAGTTGTAATTTTGACCATGTTTCAATGAACTTATTACAACAAATTATGAAACCTGCATTAATACTTCGGGATTAAGACTCACTGTGTGCTAAATTTAATAATCAAATAAAAACTAAAAGAAAGGGAGTGAACACGAGAATTATGGCATAACATTTGAGATAAATTGAATAATCTAAAACTTATCTTTTCAAAAAAAAAAAAACAATCTAAAACTGAATATGTAATTGTATTCTAAATTATGTAGAGAACTTAATCTGTTATCATGCATGTATGCAGTGAGACCGTAATTCTAAAGGTTCCAACTACACCTAAACTGACCTAAAAAAACACAAGGAAAATGCATAAACCTGCACTGAAAATTGGGCATACCTGCCTCAAAACTAAAGGAAAAGCAATAGCAGCCACAAACACCTCAAAAATCATAAAAGTATGTGCTCTATATTGCAGATCCAACAGCAAAAACAAGGCAGAACCTCCTCAAAAATCATAAAAGTATGTGCTCTATATTGCAGATCCAACAGCAAAAACAAGGCAGAACCTACACTTTGCTCTTTATATCACCAATGATTGGAGAAGCAATGATTTTTTTCTTCCTGTTTCAAATAATCTTCAATCTTACCCGCCTCTAGACTTTAAGATATTACTTACTTTCATATGAAATGTACTAGCCAATGACATGGTGATTAAAGCGACGTCACTCACATTACAAAAAAGAATTGATTGAAAATACTCACGCAAAATCAGAACCAACGAATTACTTAATAATAAAAAAAAGGAGTTTTGACATTAATAAGCTGTCAAAAATAAGACGAAAGCAAAGTCGAAATAGAAACTAGTCAACAATACAGAGTTGTAGAAAACAAATAAAATCCTTGTACCACACTAAAAAAACAAATAAAGTTGAATTCAACAACTACGAGTGACTCAGTTGATTTGTTCGACCCTCCTTGACTGTTTTGCAACTGCCAAAGTTGTCTCATTCAATAAGTTTGAAGGATCCAATATCAAATCCAATGCTATCCTGAGTCTTGTACCTTCATCAACCTATAACATACATATCATATTTATCAGTAAAATTTACGTAAAAGCTAAAATACAAAAGCAATTGAAAAGGAAGTATGTCATACATCAATCTGATACTCATTTGCGCCTTTTTCCATCATCCACTTTATGACCCATATTCCACAATCATTCCTAACATTGAATTTCATGATTAGATAACATATAAGAAAAATAAAAAATGAAAATAAATTTGAATTATGTACGAGTTAGCTGCCTGCATTCCCAAATCATTCGGAGTGACTAGGCTAAATTCGGATATGTTCGGTTTATTTCTTGTCCAAGTCATATAAAAAGAGGAGTCCATGAGGAACTTTTCCATATACAAAGCCTAAAGCCAACAATGTTTGTTAGTGATATGATATAAAATTTGTATTGAAGGTATAAGGAAATCTATAAACATACATAATTATAAGGATATAATTTTACCAGTTTCTTAATGCTTCGCATCCTGTCAGCACGGGTTGAATGACTTGGAAGTGAGTCGAGATAAATTAACTCTTTTTTGTCAAAGTCGATCACAAGCAGGAACCAATGTGAGCATTCAGAATCATGCACTGGTAAAAATATCTGTATACATTCACAGATAATATTTAGGCGAATATATTATACCTATGTGTCGTGTAATGATATTGTTTTGTGAATTACCTTTGAAATCTTATCAAAGGTCCCCATAAACTTGTTATGGTATTTTTTCATCATGACCTGTGTTTGTGCCTTCCATGCCAGCACATATTGCTATGATAGACAATATTTTTAGTGACATTTAGATATATGTGAAGTAGTATATTAAAACAAATCTAATTAAATTAATAAGTGATAGAAAATTATGTGAGTTTGTACCGAGAAAATGGTCGGCAAAAACCAAATTCCTCTTTTTGTCACTTCATTCTTTGCTTGATAAGTCAACATACACACAGCTAGATTTATTATCTGCAACAATGTGAAGATATTATGTTAAAATGTATATCATATATGCCAAGCATTTTCACATTTAGATGGTGCATAATAGTCAAACAACAAACATCATGTTTGAAATAAAAATTGCTCCAATGAAGAATATTCATCCTTTTAACAAAACTGTATTTGGACCTTTTCACATATGCATCACTCTTATAGAAGATACACAACACAATTACTAATTTTGGTTTGAAGAATACAATATAATTAGATCGTGCATTACCTTTCATTTAAAATCCTTATTAGTTTTCAAAGCAACACATATGCATTAAACTAAAATATTCACGTAATCTCATACACTTTATAGTCATTATCAGCAATAAATTTTCAATCATGTATATCAGGTTCTCATCTATCTACCATAATATGCATATTCAAAATATGATTTTCTAATCATAAAACTTATCATATGATGATAATCATGAATTAATGCAACACCTAACTAAATCATGATGACAGTACAAAAATGAAAATGCTGATAAAACTATAGTAAAGAATTGCTTACTTTCAGTTCAATGTGCAGTTTGTACAAAACATTATATTGAAGTATATTCAAATCAACGAGTTTCATGATTCAGACTAGTAATATAATGTTTCAAAAAAAACAAAAGACCTTAATATATAAGACCTTGTTTCATCTGTCATTGTCATATTTCAATACCATAATATATATATATATATATATTTGATAGATAGAAACTGATACCATATACAGGAAGAAAAATAACATAATTTGAAATTTCAGAAAGAAAAAAATAGCAAATGGAAATAATGTTAAACAAAAATAAGATTACTACGTCTTGGTCAAGCATTTCTCTAGGCTTCAGACACTATAGAACCTCTCTTGTTCCTTCACAGTATGGTATGTCTGAGACAATCAAGACCTGTTTGCTGCAAATAAAAAAAATAAACATTTTTTGTCACTTCTAATGTTTATATTTTTCTAAGAAACGATAATATTAAATGAAATGTTAAATGTATGACTAACTCATCAGTTGAACGGCCAAACAAATAAGATGCCATATCACATTCGTCAGAGTTCAAAGTCATTGCCTTCACTGGTTTAAACACCGAAGACAGCCACTGCATGAACAAATGGCATAAAAAATAATTAATGACGAAAACTATAATAACAATTATACCAAATGAGTAACATAAAGGTAAATTACTTACACTAGGAATAAAAGGTCCACATAATTTACTGTGAGTGTCTTGGCTCTTTTGGGATCTAATGTAGAACCCAGTTGGAGTGCTGGCTACGACAAGAGGTGTGCTGCCGTTTTTGTTTTTACCTGATGGTAAAAACACTTTCCGAAACATTTCCTTGTCAACGGGTTCACAGTCCTTATTGCCATCTTCCTTATCAGCATTGACACTAGACATCGGAACTGGTTGGTGCATGAGGTTCTTCAATATCCCTTTGATCTCTTCCAAGGATAGCTCCATCTTAGCCATCCTTTGTTTTAGCTCCTGTTCACATGTTAGCAAATTTTTCATAACTACATGTCAAATGTATGTAAGTAGATAAACTGTATGAATTGATACTACAAATGAATTACCTCATGTTCACATGTTGGATTCCAATCTTCAAATATTTCTTTTCCATTCTTGGAATCCATATTTGTGTCTTCTTCACTGCAAGTTCAATCAATAAGATAAATGACTTACTTGCTTTGAAATACATATATATACATAATCACGTGTTGCTCAACATTACAAAAAAATCACGTGGTCAACAACTAAATGGAAGTTGAGAAAAAAGAGCTAAAAAATAGGTACACATAAGCTTTTTGAGAAAAATACTAAGTCAAAATTAACCAAACAAAGATACATGTGGCTATTTTTTTGTAAAGGAAGGTACATGTGGGTTAAATTATCAAGAGATATTTACCAAAATAAAAACCAATCAAAGAAATAATAATAATAATAATAATAATAATAATAACAACAACTTTTACCCATGCTACATAGATAAATCAATTCAACATAAACAATATTTTAAGATTATCAAATATATATATGAACTGGTGAAGAATGTATATAACGTCTAAGAGTCATCAAATATATATAAAGTTCCTGTTCGTGTTATTTTGATGAAAGTTACAACAACTTATTGATTTAGATTATAGAATTAAATCAAACTACAAAACGTCCATCATTCTTGTCTGATACATTGAAAGATATTGCTAACATGATTTAAGAATTCTACAGGGTTATAGTATTGTGAACATAAACAGTAATTTAAGCTGCGGAAACGCCGCAATTTAAAATATAAAATGACTGCAAACATCAAAATGCTGATATATTTTTAACTATATAATCCTTTTCAGACACATTGTATGATCAAGCTCAACGACATAGGTTCTGTACATCAAGCTCAACGTCCATTTGCGTATACTTTTTTACACTCAATTAATAACTATTTTATGCACCACAGAATGATCCTAATGTTTTCGATTGATCAGCACGGATTTCACACCAAATACGACATGCGCATGCAAAAGGCTGGTTTGTACAGTGTCTGACCCTCTATGATTACCCATCGTAAAACCATGTCTAACAGACAGATATGTCACACACGTATAAAGTTTTAGGAAAATTGATCAAAGTTACGGTGGACCGCAGTTTATAATATATAAGCAGTTCATACATAAAGCGCCAACCATTACAAAGTTCTTGTAATATAAGCTGGGAAATTGATCAAAGTATCCGTGAGACCAAAATCTTGCGAAAAAGCTATCTAATGGACATATTATACTGAACACAACCATTGCAAAGTTCTTGTAATATAAGTTGGGAAATTCAACAAAAAACGAGCACTTGCGCAAGTTTAAATTTAACGGAAATAAGATAAATCAGTATATTTGGTCCAGCAATATGATAATGCACTTTTACTGTCACAAATAAAAACTCTTTTAATAATAATAATAATAATAATAATAATAATAATAATAGACAAACAAATCACAATTATAAGGAAAAAACTGCTCCTTTTTTTTGTCTGAAGAGGGTGACATAGTTGATCCATTGCAAACCTCCGTTCGTCGGCGTTTTATTTCAACCATGGCTGAATGAAAAATATACACATGTTTTTGTTGTGTCAACTAGCGCGAAAAGTATACACGTATATAAAAGAAAACAAGAATCTGAAATAAATTCTAGTAGTCATCTCATATCTTCTTCACAATTGACTCATACACACGTATAAATTGCTCTCTATCTTAGCAAGATGTCTTTTTTATATAACAACTTTAAAATGTTTTATCATTATAATTATCAAAGTAAATAATAAAATGAAAATGAATTCTTCAAAAAAACAAAGAGTAATGGAATGAAGATCAATTAAAATGGTTTTACCTCTTCAGAAACAAAGAATGAAGTTGTGAGGAAAGGAAGGTGAAGGTAAGAAGTGAGGGAAGTTAATGAATAGTGGATGAGGAAGAGTCTCACAAACAATGAGGCAACGTGTGTGTGTGTGCGCTAAAAGTAGAGGGAAAAAACCTGATGCCCGCCCAATGTATAATTTTTGTTTTTTGTTTTTAATGTAAAATGCTTTTACCATGAATTCAAGCCATGTTGCACATGTATGAGTAGTGGAGCTAAATTTTAGCTCACGATCTAATTAACTTGGTTTTAAATTTTCTCCTTTATTATCACTTCTTAAATTTTATTTTATTTTTTGCTACATTTTGAATTAACGAAATATACATGTATAAGTAGTGGAGCTAAATTTTAGCTCACGATCTAATTAACTTGGTTTTAAATTTTCTCCTTTATTATCACTTTTTAAATTTATAATTTTTTTTTGCTACATTTTGAATTAACGAAATATACATATATAAGAAAAATGAATAATAGTTCAACGAAAGGATAAAAAAAATATGGTTTGGTCTCAGACTGGATTTTTTTTTACTTTAAAATATAAACTGATATATGAAAATATCCCCAAAATTGAATACATCGAAGCAAATATATAAGGACGAGAAAGAATTCCTAACATGTGATATCTATCAATTATCTTAAAAGTGAAATAAGCAGTACAACTTAGATGATACCAACTTTGTTGGCAACATGCAATGCATCATAATCTGGAGTCAACCGAACATAGGCTTTCTTCGTACCATCAAGCCTGATCAAAGTGTTAACTTTCTTGGCCTGATTATTGACTCTATACTCAACAAATCAGAAAATGTTTTGATACAAATTGCAGCCATTGCAAACAACGTTTGGTTTGCTAAGAATCTAATCATTTTTTAAGATAGATATTTACCTGAGGAAGAAATAATCCAGAAAGCAATCCACAACATCAGTGAGTTCTAGAGTGCTACACTTTAAGCACCTATCTCAGATCCGCTTCAACCCCTCCCAGCTCGTTGTTCGGTTCGCGTTTGCCATTCCAAATGGACCAAACCAGAACCAGACTTCGTGAAAGCCAACAGTGACGCCAACCTTCTTTTATTTTTTTTTGTTTCTTTTGGTATAATATATTATAATTGTTTCCTTCTTAGGTACAATCTACCATAGCTAATATTCTCACAGCAATGGCAAAGAGTATCTTCATGAAAATCTACAACAAAGATTCTATGGTATCATCGCTAACTCTGATTACAATCAACATAATTAATGGTATGTGCTACTGTTATCATAGGCAAGGCCAATGAAATAAAACAGAAAGCATATTGAATGGGGATAAACAAATTAGCAAAATTTGTAAGACACTACAGTAAATATACAGTTTTAAAAAAAGATAAAAATAATTGATGAATTGCATTCATGAGTGCCGGATTCCATTCAACATACTTCGGAATTTGTTTGTGGATAATTTCTTGACAAGTTTTTTAGCATCACAAGAAACTTCAGCCCCTGCTAGTTTGTCTATGTTTTTGGCATAACCAGAACTAACAATCTTTTTCCTTGCACCATTGCAACTTGTCAATGACATTAAGATAGAGATTAAGAACTTTTTGTTACCTGAATTTCCCTCTTCTGGATCAAGCAATTGCAGAAGCAGGGCTATGTTATGACCACCTTGAACAAACCTCTTTCTATTTCTAGGTACCATGACCATACCTGTAATATCCCGCCTGTCAGTATCAGAATATTACCAGTCGATCGTGCCAGAGGAATTAAGTTCATGGAAAATAAGTGGGATGGAAATATTTTATGGGATGTCAGCTTAATACGAGTTAAGTATCAGTGTCGTATTAAACACGCTTGGAGCAAGGGCAATTTAGTAATTGCACGTTTAAGAGATATTTATTTGATTTTGGCTCAAAATATCTCACTTTCCACTCTTCATTCTCTCTCTAGGTTTTGGCAAGAAATTCTTCTCCTCCTTCTCTCCTCTTTCACGCCCTCCTCTCTTCTCCTTGCCATCCAAGAATTTGATTCCATCTTTATACATACTTGAGCAAGGATTCTTCAAGATCATAGTGAAGAATGGAAGCTTGGTTTGGATTGTTACCACTACTCTTTCTTTTGTCCAAGAGAACCTCAAGAGGTTAGGGTATTGGTTATGATGGAAGTAGAAGCATGATTTTGTGCATGATGTGGTTCTTTATGATCAAGAAACAAAGAGAAAGATGGAGGAAGTGGGATTGATGAGCTAAAGCCATGGATTTGTGTTGAACCAAGAGCAAGGGTTTTGGCATTCTTGAAGCTTAGGACTTGGAGGCTTTGGAAATCAAGTGCAATCCTATCTAGGTGAGTTCCATAGATAGAATACCCACCTTTGGGTTTGTGTAATCTTGTAGAAAAATCATGTTTTATGTTAGTTTTGCTTTTATGAAATTTAAGTAACCCCAAGGTAATTCTTGTTGTTTACATGCTAAAAATTGCCATGAGATATGTTTAAATGAAGCTATATATGTTGTTGGATGTATTGGTGCATTACAGGGTCCAATTGGTCGAGTTTTGGGTCGAAAATGGCGAAAACCCGTAGCCGAAAGCACCGAAAACGCAAAAATTCGCAGCGCTGCGCCTGTACAAGGGCGCTAGGCGCCCACAAGTCAGGGAGCCAGCGCTAGGCGCCCTCCCTCTGGCGCCAGGCGCCCCAGACAGGACAACGTTCGCGTTGTTCTGCGCTTGGGTGCTTGGGGGCAGTCGCGTGGGGGTCCGTAGCGATCTTTTCGGTGTATTCTTGTACTGTTTTTACTTATCTTTCTACTGGTACAAGCTTGGCTTTATCAAATCATGAAATTTATAAACGGCTCATAACTTGGGTTTATGGCATTTTCGGTCTTCAGAAAGTATTGAAAATTTGCACACATCGTCAATTGATCCTTGCACCATTAATCATGGCAATCTTAGCATGTATTACAAGGATGGCTCAAGAGAGTTTTAGCCGAATTATTCGGGTAGCAAAGAACTAGGCATGGGATGAAAGTAGAGCCTTGACATAGCTTGTCAAGAACTAGAATAGTTAGTAGAGAATAGAATGTTAGGCATGAGTAGTATGCTTGACTAGTTGCGAAGTGGCATAGAGTAATCTCTTCGAATAGAAACTAGAGTGCCATACGAGTATGGCAAGACGTGAATTGATTAGATATCTCTTCACGTAGTAAGTTAAGCAAGCACATAGTTTACCTCTAGTCGGATCGCATAGACATCCGAGGTAAAAGAGATAGCTAGTATTGATTTAATACTCATGCATATATATTTAGACCAAGATTTTAATGAAGCTGTGAGGCGATTAGATATCTCTTCACCTAGAAGCTTTAGCAAGATGTAGTGGTCGTGTCTCTTGTGTCCACACTAGGTTGGTTCAAGAGGTTTCCATTAGGTGAAACGGGGTTAGCCGTAAGGATCCCGCACGTCACTGCAGGAGTGCCGTTGGTTATACCTTAGATAGGTTTCCATCGGATAGATAGGGATTGCGCTCGGGGTTACTCCACTCGGGGCTTTCCGTAAAATGAACTCAGATAATATTTGTTTGTTAAACGCTAACGTTATGAATAAACTTGACTATGCATATTTGTTAGATATATTTATGTTATGTCATAGAGCCTTGACGTAGGTCGTCAAGAATTAGTAGAGCCTTGGCGTAGATCATCAAGAATAGTAGAACATAGACGTAGATCGTCAAACTAGCATGATAGCAGGATGGAATATGTTGTTAGATACAACATAGTTATGCATAGAGCAAGTATAGAGAAAGATATACCGTTGACGATATTAGGTTTTCCCTAATCATCCGGGTTAGAATCGTGTCATGATTATGTTAGACTTGGGCCTTAATGCGTAGAGCGTATTCTTGACAATGCGGTTTTAGTTTCCCCTCGACCGCCATGACATAGGAAGTGAAGCCTATAACGGTGAGATAAGACTATGACGGCCCTAGTATGCACGACCGTCTAAGTATGCAAGTCCCCACACACGTATAATCAACCGTCAGGTTGTATTTTAGACACGTGGTGACCGTAGGTTTCCCTTGAGGTTGCCTATAGCCTAGGATTTAGGGGAACTCACTGAGACATTATGTCTCATCCCAATCCTTATTTGTTTCAGATAAACAGGTTGGATTAGCAAGCTAGTAGCTGAATGGATGTTACGACAAGTGTTCGTTCGTACCCGCTGCAGGATGAGATGGATAATCAAGGATGCATTCATAATATCTTTAGAAAAGTTGAGTTGTATTATTATGTACGAACGCATTTGGTTGTATATATATTCATTCGTAGTTGTTTTGTTGTAGAATTTTTAATGTATCCAATACTAAACTTAACGCACGTGCTAGACATTCTAGATACGTCTAGTATGGGTGTTACAATACCAGAGAGTTCCTCGGCTGCCACTGTTGGCTTTCACGAAGTCTGGATCTGGTGAGGCTTTTGCACGATTGACTGCAGTTTCAGGCAAGTTTGAAAGTGACAACGAAAAAGTGATAGGTATGGTGAAGATTCAGGAGGATGAAGATCGAACCTATCTGGGGTCAAAGAAATTCAACATCTGAAGCTTTCCTTTGACTCCTGTCTTTTTAGATTCAGTCCAAGAATGGGCAATAATGTTTCTCATAATCTGTCCCAAAAAAAAAAAAAAAAAATCTGCCCCACTTACATAGAAATATAAGTGAGGTGTATTTTTATGACCTGATGAATTAATAAAATTTCCTTTGTGATTAAAAAAAAAGGATAATAAAAATAAAAAGTTCAATCTGAAAAAATATGTATACCATTAATATTATTAAGATTTAATTTTCTTTTTTTTGATAGTGATTGTTAAGATTTAATTAATAAAACTAGAAATATTGTTAAGGTTAAGATTTAATTAATATTGTTAAGATTTTTTGGTAGCAAATGGAGTTTGCTCAATTTTTTTTTAAAATAAGTGATTTTTTAATTAAAATTAAAAAAGCTATAATAAACGGGTTCTAAATTAAATTTTGCAAAACGACCATTATGCACGTGAAATGATTGAATTTACTCTTATATTTCATTGACACAAACAATATACTCTTTATGTTCCTAAATACAAGTCGTTGTCAACCACTTCACACATGTCAATCATCAACTTTGACTATTAACATAAGGAAAATGTTAACTAGTGCCCCCGGGGCACTGGTTAAGGACCATAAATAGCAACTTTTTATAAAAGTTTGTGTAATCAATGCATTGGAACTTGAAAATTTTGACATTTTAAAAAAATAATTGCTTAATTTAGCATGCTTAAAGAGTGCCCCGGGGGCACTCGTTAACAAGACCCTTAACATAATTAATTTTTTTTAAAACCAAAAAGGAGCCTCAACTATGTGTTAAGGTCTCAAAATGTATTAACCAAACCAAGAGGAAAATAAACAAAAAGGAACTCGAATTGAAACAGACCAATCCAACTTAGAGTATCAAATAAAGTCAATTGGACCATTGGATATGACCAAATTGTATTAAGAATGAAACAAGATCTAGAATTTCATCGATGAGAATCTTTCGTATAAATCAATTCGATAAACTACCCTTCCAAAACTTACTCAACATGAAAGGACACTTCTTCTTAATTTGAAATAGACCCAACATGCTCACGATATCAAATAAAATCAATCGGATCTTTGGTTACGATCTAATTAGACTGTAAATGAAATAGAAACTCGAATTTCGACTATTGAGATCTTCCGTATAAGTCAATGCGAGAAACTACCCTTTTAGAAAACTAGTCAACATGAAAGGACACTTATCGTTTGATTGAAATGGACCCAACCGACTCACAATATCAAATAAAATTGATCGGACCGTTGGATATGACCTAATAAAACTGAAAATGTAATTGGAACTTGAATATCGTCTATCAGAATCATCCGTACAAGGTAATACGATAAACTACCCTTTTGGAAACCTTGTCAACATCTAAGAGCGCTTCTCATTTGATTGAAACATATCCAACCGACTTTATCCAACCGACTTATGACTGTTGAGGAAAATCTCTAATTAATTTTAAAGATAATAAACCTTGATGATTAAGGAATTAATGGACTTTGATTAATTTCTTGGTATTTAACTTGTGCTATTGAGTGTTTTATTAAGACATGAACAAGGTTTAAATTATATCAAGATTCAAGAAATCAAAGGACATTTGGTTTTATGAACTAAGTATGAGGTTAGAAAGTTAGTTCAGAATGTTGCTTAGTGAGTTGATCAGAATGTTCAAGCAAAGGTCAGAAGGTTGTTCTTATACAAGCCAATAATATCAAGAACATTATCAAGAACATGCAAGTCACTTATGACATGAACAAATGTCCAGAAAAGTACGTTTGCATGGATCAATCAAACAATAAAGGCATTTACAAAGTTAAATGTCAAAAAGGTTTTTCAATGTTCTTTAAGATTATGAACATTGAAGTACTAGGAATATTCCAATGTGAATATCATCCTAGATGTTGCAATTACTGCGCTTCAGTTATGTTCAGTATTAGGATTGATTACATCAAGTACAAGTCTTACAAATCAACCTAAGTGAAAACAAATGGAACATTCTGATGATCAAAATGTTCAACTCTGCATATGTTTCATACTATGAACAGTACAATAGGTGAAAACTTAAAAATCAAAGCAAAATGGAGATCTAGTCCTGATCAATCAAAGAAGGACACGTATGAGATATGATACAGTACAGTATCCTTGCATATCACATAGAAGCATGGGCCTGACGATTGCAGATCCACTACTCTCTCTCTCCTGCACACAATCCAATGCAGATCTAGAGCAACTTTATCTAACTTTATCCAACTTTATCCAGCAACATTTTGATGTATGTGGAAAAGTTAATATTCATGGATATTGCCCAGAAAATCATATGAAACGCATATGACAAACCCAGAAACTCATGTGTTCATTCATATATGATGAACCTAGATGAATGTCTGATGAACATCAACATTCTGATGAAGAACACAACAACATTCTTATGTTCAGAACGTTTACCCAGAATTTCAAGTAAAAGTTTGTGGGGCCCAGGACACGTGACATAACACCATTGGACACCCTACAACGGTTATATGAGCCCAAAAAAAATCTATAAATAGATATCGAAGGCTCAACATTACTTACACCATTGCAAAGCATACAAGAAAACATTTGAAACGTGTTTGAAGCTCTTGCAATTTGAATTGATCATCACTGAGATTCTTTATATCTTCTTGTAGTGTAAATCAATTCTTTCTGTTATCTCTTTAAAAATAAATTTTCCTTCCATTCTTCTATTGTGTGTTTCTACAAACACTCAAACCTCATACAAATTGTAATCAAAGTCTCATCTAGCTTTAGGGGTACTAAAGTGTTAGTTTGAGCAAAGATTGTAAAAGTCTAAGTGGGTTACTTATCAAGAAGGTGCAATCCTGATGAGGCTTAGAGAATACAAGTTTGTAATTGTTCAGGTGAACAAAGGTTGTAAGGTGCAGGATTTGAGAGGTTATCTCAAGCATCATAGTGGAAACTCTCACAAGATTGTGAGGAGTGGACTAGCCCACATTGGGTGAACCACTATAAATCTTTGTGTGTTATTTCTCTCTTCCTTATACTCTTTAATTTCAGTATACACTACACACACAAACACATTTACTTTATTAAACTATGAAGTCACTTCACTAACTTAAACATTTCAAGTAAAACAACTTGAGAATTAATTTTAAGTTGCAGGATAATTTTTTAAAAGGTCACAATTCAAACCCCCTTTCCTTCTGACTATATTATCTACTTCAATGACATCAAACAAAATTGATCGGACCTTTAGATATGACCTAATTAGACTGCAAATGAAACATGCAAATATGATTACTTACTCATTAACTAGAGCGACCATTTCTTATGTTAGTCGACAAGTTTATGTTTATGTTACTCTTCGTATTCTTCCTTCTTCTTTTTTTTATCAATGATATCAAAAGAAAGAGGAAGCTATGTTATGCGTTGAATAATTTGAACATTGTGAATGATATTGTCACAATATTAATTGTTATTTGAAATTTACATGAGACTTGTTGTTGGGTTGTTTTGTAGCAACAGACGACCGAATGCAGGCATCACTTTAGTTTAAACAACTTTAAGAACTTAATTTACACGAGGGATAATAAAGTTTAAGCTGAATAATTATGCTTTTTTATTTATTTATTTCTCACATGTCTCTTTCTATTACAGCTAAACTTGTTCGGTGAATTCCTACACAACAAATTTAAGTACCTCTCTTGATAGAAATTTCAATTGTTGTTCATTACATTATAAGAGACTAGTCCCCTTTCATCTAATCTCTAGGGGGTGTTTGTTTCATGGATTGCAAATTTATTCCTAGGAATGTGACATTGGGAATCCTTGGTTCCCATGTTTGTTTCAAGTTATCATAAAGTATGCGTAGGTATATTTTATTCCTAGGAATAAAATTTACACATGACTTTTTCATTTGTTATTCCTATGTTAAAGTAGAGGAATCTTTTATTCCCATGGGAATAAGATGTAACCACCCTAACTTCCCACTATCACACCATTTTAACTCTTTTATTTTTTATTTTAAATTATAAATTAAATATATTTTAAAACATTCCTGGGAAACTAAAATAATTAACAAACACTTTAATAGGATTAAGATTCCTAGGAATAATGTTCCAGGAAAAGTTATTCCCAGGATTGTAAATTTAATCCTTGAAACAAACACACATAATTTTTTTTGTTGATAGAAATGAGTGCCTAAGCCCGGTAATCTCCATGTTACGGGTAATTTAAGTTACACATATTACAAATTTTAGTCTCCAAATATTATACACTTTGTCCCTTGATTAAAATGACATAAATTACCAAAGTGTCTAACGTATACAAATAAGAGAAACAAAATGTATAAAATTTGTAATTTAAAAGACATAGAACGAAAATATTTAAGGGACCAAAATATATTGTTTTAGTAAAAAAAATTGAAAAAGCAAAACCTAATTTATTAAATATATAGTTTTCATATAAAATATTCATCTATTTATATTACTTTTTACCCTTACCATGTTGCATTCATTACATAATTTAAAAATTACTAACATGCTATTGTGTGAAACGTTACTCCAATGATAAGATTTTGCAACATTTACTCCAATGTTGCAGTTAATTAGTCAAAATCTTAAATCTTAGCATGTTCTCCCATAAATCTCAGTCAGAGTCCAGATCTGCTCCATTTATGTATCTGTCCATTTACCCGGTTCTCTTCACTGATGAATGACACTTGGCAACTAAAAATTCGATGGCTAGGATTAAAAACATCAATTTGTGAAAGTAACAGGGAAACACAATGTAACAACCATCGTCCCTCTGTTCTTGCATCAGTTCTGCCTCTCTATGTTTTATCATCTTCTACAATCCCCTTTTCTAATTGGAAACAAAATCAAACAAATTGGTAAACATGGGATGATGTTAGAAATTCAACCATATCATAGCTTCTGTTAATAAAATTTAGACTGTATTCATAGTTTCAAATCCCCTTTTCCAATTTGGTTATAATTAATAATGAATTGATGAACATATTCCGATGGAACAAAACAGAGAAGGAATAGGTTTACGGAGAAGGGAGAAGAGAATCACAAGTGGAGAGAAGAGGAATGGTTGGACATGGCTGGGGTCAGCGATTGAGAATAGAGAAGAGGAGTAGTTGCTGTGATTTGGGGTCAGGGATGGAATTGCTTCTCTATGGCTTTCATCAATTGATGTTTTTAATCCTAGCCATCGAATTTTTAGTTGCCACATGTCATTCATCAGTGAAGAGAACCACGTAAATGGACAGATACATAAATGGAGCAGATCTGGACTCAGTCAAAACCATCAATACCACCACACATGGAAATGGAACGAAGTAGTTGTTATGACCTCTATTTTGATAACTGTTATAATAAATTATATAGACATAATTATTATAGTTGAAATATAGACATAATTATTATAGTTGAAATATCTATCCAAATTGTCAACTTACAATAGTAAGTGATAATTACCTATTACCTAGGTAAATGCCAAATTAGAATAGTGAAACAAATAATTTCACACATGTAATAGTGGTAAATTTAGTAGTATAAATACCACACTTTGGTCCATGTAAAAATACACCAACTTTTGAGAAATCAAAATATATTATCATACTTCCTTCTCTCTTGATTTACTTAGTTTGGTAAAGTAGTAATTTATATAATCTTATTAGTTCATTAATATCATAAAATTAGTATTTAAAAATCTAAAATCTTTAACACGTTATCAGCACGATCGTTTCTACCAGAAGATTACACTACTGCTAGGTATGTTATCTATACTAATCACTTTAATATTATTACCTTACTATTGTTATGTATATCATTTATCTTTATCATCTTAATATTATTATTATTTGCCCCGGTTATAGAAAACTGGCAATCCGTCAAGTGATTTATAACTAGAGTGGCTATTATTGTTATGGAGGTATAAAAACCCCATCTAATCTAATTTTACTTTTATGCTTAATGGAGGTCGAAAAACCCCATCTAATCTAATTTTACTTTTATGTTTAATGGAGGTCTAAAGCCCCATCTAATCTAATTTTACTTTCATGTTTAATGGAGGTCTAAAACTCCATCTAATCTAATTTTAGTTTCATGCTCAATGGAGGTCTAAAACTCCATCTAACTTTTATATTTAATGGAGGTTCAAAAGCCCATCTATAATTTTGATTCATGAGATATTATTAAATATAAATAAATAAATTTAATGTGTTTATCATATATATTCATTTACCATATATGTTGTCTTGTGATTTTCCATACAACTCATGTGTCCTAACTTAGATGAAATTTAACATTTAAAATATCTTTTTCTCATTATCCAACGTTAATGAATAGTAAAATCAACGGTCATGAACAGTGATTTCAACGGTCATGAATATTAAAATCAACGGTCATGAACAGTGATTTTAACGGTCATGACCAGTGATTTCAACGGTCATGAACAGTGATTTCAATGGCTATGAACAGTGTATTTAACGGTAACAGTAACGGTCATTTTTACAAAATTCACTCTATAAATACATCACCTTCATTCATAATTTTCACATCTCAAAATATTTACCTATACTTACAAAATGGCTAAAATCCTTTTCCTATGCATCACTCTACTTGTGGTTATTGTGTTCTTCTTCTTTTTCACCCATATTGAAGAATTAGGAAAAGATTTTGTAGGATTAGCTATAATTAGTGTTTTACCATTATTAATCTTAGCTTGTGTAATTACTTTTTGTTTTCGTGGAGGCTTAGATTAAAGTATTATCATGTTTTTGTAATCGTTGCTATTAAATAAAATAATATTTCTATTTTCGTCATAGTATATATATTAAATGTTGATTATGTTCTTCTGTATTTTAGATATAATCATGTCAAATGTTAAGCACCAATTCAAAATTTTAAACATAACTGGAGACAACTACATAACTTGGAACAACAACGTAATTGAATATCTTGCATGTGAGGGACTCGACAAGATTCTTGAGACGATTTGGGAGATGTCCCAGAGGAATTGACAAAGAAAAAATCAAAAGTAAATCGGATAATAAAACACCACCTTGATGATGGATTACAAACAGAGTACTCGAATGCAAAAGATCCTAAGATCTTGTGGGACAAACTTAAGGCAAGATTTGGGCATCAAAAGAAAGTATTACTGCCCTCGTTGATGGATCAATGAAACAAATTAAGGTTCCAAGATTATAAAAGTGTTGTTGCATATAACTCTGCTATGCATCAAATTATAGCACAATTAGAATTTTGTGGCGTAACTATAACCGAAAAGGAAAAGTTGGAGAAAACATTCTCAACTTTTCATGCATCTCAGGTGTTGTTGCAACAACAATATAGAATGAGGGAATTTACTGAATACTCTGATTTGGTTGCAGCCCTTCTAGTGGCTGAACAAAATAACGAGCTCCTCATAAAAAACCATCAGTTGCGTCCTACAGGAACAATGTCATATCCTGAAATAAATGCCACAACTTTTAATCAAGGGCGTGGTGGTTATAGTCTTCAAAGAGGACGTGGTGGTAATGCTCGTTTTGGTGGTCGTGGTCGAGGCAGAAATCATGGTCGAAACCATTTTCGTGGTGGAGGCCGTGGAAGAGGTTATATGAATTATAGGCCTCTCAAATATGACCAAACCAACAAGAATCATCAAGGTAAAGGTAAAAACATCCAGGAAGGTCCCTCTAGAAATCATGATGATCGTTGTTATAGATACGGGAAGAAAGGTCATTGGTCTAAAGCATGTAGGACACCAGAGTATCTGTGTAAAAGATACAAAGAATCTGTTGATGAAAAGGAAAGGGAGGTTAATTTTAATGAAATTGAACCCAAGAATGATACTACCTGTCTTGAGACTGCTGATTTCATAGGAGAAGAAATGGATTAATTAATTAGTTAAAATATATATATGTAATGTGTGTTGTTTTAAGAATTTGCATGTTGTGTGACTATGTAATATTTTCATGATCTAAATAAAATAATATTGTTGAATATGTTGTATTGTCTTACCCTCTCTTTTCTTTAATCTTATTTTTATTTTAAGAAGGATGGAAATGGATCATGGCAAAGACATTTGCATTCCAGACAGTGGAACTACCCATACGATCCTCAAAAGTAAGAAATATTTCACCAAAATATTTCCTACTAAAGGTGTAATAAACACAATCTCAGGTCCAGCAGATTTAATTGAAGGAACAGGTAATGCTATGTTCATATTACCAAATGGGACGAAGTTTGTCATTAATAATGCTCTATACTCTCCGAAATCAAAGAGAAATTTGTTGAGTTTTAATGACATATATAGTCAAGGATATGATACTGAAACTACAACCGAAGGTAATATGAAATACATTAATATTACTACTAATATTTTGGGAAAGAAGAATATTTTAGAAAAACTACCAAAATTGCCTTCTGGACTACATTATACATATATACATGAAATTGAATGTAATTCAGTATTAAAAGAAGATCCCAAAACTATGACTTTATGGCATGACCGCTTAGGTCATCCTGGTTCAACAATGATGCGTAAAATAGTTGAAAGTACTCATGTCATTCATTGAAAGGTTTAAAGCTTACAAAAGAAGATAGACCATGTGAAGCTTGTTCTCTTGGAAAATTAATAACAAAACATTCGACAGGCAAAATTCAGACAAAATCACCTGCATTTCTTGAAAGAATCCAAGGAGATATATGTGGACCCATCCATCCACCATCGGGACCATTCAGGTACTTTATGGTATTAATTGATGCATCTAGTAGATGGTCACATGTTTGTTTACTGTCAAGTCGTGATATGGCATTTGCAAAATTTCTTGCACAAATAATTAAACTAAGGGCACAATTTCCTGATTATACTATAAAGAAAATTAGACTTGACAATGCCGGTGAATTTTCATCTGAATCATTTAATAATTATTGCATGTCAATTGGAATTACTGTTGAGCATCATGTTCCTCATGTACATACACAAAATGGTTTAGCTGAGTCATTAATCAAACGTCTTCAATATATTGCTAGACCTTTAATTATGAGAACTAAGCTACCAGTTACAGTTTGGGGTCATGCAATTTTACATGCTGCAGCACTAATACGTCTAAGGCCAAGTGCTGATCATAAACATACCCCTTATCAACTTGCTATTGGTAAGGAACCAAATATCTCTCATTTAAGAATTTTTGGTTGTGCAGTATATGTACCAATAGCTCCACCACAAAGGACAAAAATGGGTCCTCAAACAAGGTTAGGAATATATGTGGGGTATGAATCACCATCGATTATTAGATATCTTGAACCTTTAACAGCTGATGTTTTTCAGGCAAGATTTGCTGATTGTCATTTTGACGAAACAAATTTTCCAACATTAGGAGGAGAAAATAAATCATTGGAAAATGAAATAACATGGCATGTACCACATTTATTACATTTGGACCCATATAATAAATCATGGGAAAAAAATGTAAAGAAAATAGTACACTTACAAGATTTAGCAAATCAACTGCCAGATTCATTTACTGATTTAAAAAGGGTGACAAAGTCACATGTACCAGCTGTAAATGTCCCAGCTCGGATTGAGATGTCGAAACTAAATGATGTAGCAAGTACATCAAAGGCACGCTTAAAGCGTGGCCGACCTATAGGTTCCAAAGACAAAAATCCCCGAAAAAGAAAAGGAACAGAAAAGGTGAATATGATTGAAAGTGATCTTGAAAAGACACTAGATAGTGATAAATCTGACAATGAAAAATGTGCTCTCGAAAAAGCACAAGATGATGATAATGAGATCATTGATAATGGAACTGAAAATAAGAATGATCTCGAGATTTCAATTAATTATGTTAATACGGGAAATTTGTGGAGCCGAAAAGACATAAATATTGATGAAATATTTTCATTCTCCATTGCATGTGAAATTACAAATGAAAATGATGATCCTGAACCCAGATCTGTCAATGAATGTCAAAATAGACATGATTAGAAAAACTGGAAAGATGCAATAGATACTGAATTAAAGTCTCTTAAAAATCGAAAAGTATTTGGGCCTATTGTGGCTATACCTGAAGGAATGAAACCTGTTGGGTATAAGTGGGTTTTTGTAAGAAAACGAAATGAAAAAAATGAAATTGTAAGATACAAGGCCCGTCTTGTTGCACAAGGTTTTTCCCAACGACCAGGTATTGATTATGAAGTAACATATTCTCATGTTATGGATACCATTACTTTTCGTTATTTAATTGGTTTATCAGTATTTAATAATCTTGATATGTACCTTATGGATGTTGTTACTGCTTATTTATATGGCTCACTTGATAATGATATATACATGAAAATACCGGAAGGACTTAAGATGCATGATACATCAAAACCAAGAGAAATGTATGCAATTAAGTTGCAAAGATCATTATATGGATTAAAACAATCCGGATGCATGTGGTACAATAGGCTAAGTGAATATTTACTTAAAGAAGGCTATGAGAATAATCCAATTTGCCCTTGTGTTTTTATAAGAAAAACAATATCCGATTTTGTAATAATTGCTGTTTATGTTGATGATTTAAATATCATTGGAACTACTAAAGAAATTAAAGAAGCAAGAGAGTACTTAAAGAAAGAATTTGAAATGAAAGATCTGGGGAAAACTAGGTTTTGCCTTGGTTTACAAATTGAGTATACCAAAAATGGTATATTGGTACATCAATCAAATTATACAGAAAGAGTGTTAAAAAGGTTTAACATGGACAAGGCAAACCCTTTGAGTACTCCAATGATGGGAAGAACACTTAACATTGAAAAGGATCCTTTTAGACCTAATGAAGATAATGAAAAGGATCTTGGCTCTGAAGTGCCATATCTAAGTGCCATAGGGGCACTCATGTACCTTGCTAACTGTACAAGACCTGATATAGCTTTTGCAGTGAATTTACTGGCGAGATTCAGCTCATGTCCTACAAAGCGACATTGGAAAGGAATAAAACATATATTTCGATATATTCGAGGTACACCTGATCTTGGTTTGTTTTATTCTAACTATACAAAACCAGTTTTGCTTGGTTATGCAGATGCAGGATATTTGTCGGATCCACATAACGCTAAATCACAAACTGGATATGTATTCACATATGGTGACACTGCAATATCATGGAGATCTCAAAAGCAAACACTTGTAGCAACTTCTTCAAATCATGCTGAAGTAATAGCCCTTCATGAAGCAAGCAAAGAGTGTAGATGGTTACGTTCGGTTTTGCAACATATCCAATGGGCGTCTGGTTTAACAGTTGATAAGAATCCAACAATCTTGTATGAAGACAATGCTGCATGTGTTACTCAAATGAAAGAAGGTTACATCAAAAGTGATAGAACCAAACATATCCCTCCTAAGTTCTTCTCATTCACACAAGAACTTGAAAGAAACAAAGAAGTGAATATTCAATATATCCGTTCGAGTGATAATGTAGCAGACCTCTTCACAAAGGCACTCCCTACATCAGTTTTCAAGAAGCACATACGAAGTATTGGAATGCGTCAGTTTCGAGACCTTTAAAGAAGTATAATATGTGTTTGGTTGAAGGGGAGCATAATGTTGTACTCTTTTTCCCTTATTAAGGTTTTTATCCCAATGGGTTTTTCCTAATAAGGTTTTTAATGAGGCAACATATGTTTCAATCAAATTATCCTCAACAAGACTTCAATGGAGCACCATGATAGATATTTCAAAGGGGGAGTGTTATAATAAATTATATAGACATAATTATTATAGTTGAAATATAGACATAATTATTATAGTTGAAATATCTATCCAAATTGTCAACTTACAATAGTAAGTGATAATTACCTATTACCTAGGTAAATGCCAAATTAGAATAGTGAAACAAATAATTTCACACATGTAATAGTGGTAAATTTAGTAGTATAAATACCACACTTTGGTCCATGTAAAAATACACCAACTTTTGAGAAATCAAAATATATTATCATACTTCCTTCTCTCTTGATTTACTTAGTTTGGTAAAGTAGTAATTTATATAATCTTATTAGTTCATTAATATCATAAAATAAGTATTTAAAAATCTAAAATCTTTAACAATAACCAATTTGTATAGCTATCACAAAAGGAATAATACGATCCATCAACAAAAACAAAAAAATGATTAATTTATTTGAGCCTATCAAGTACATTTGAAACTATGTGCGTTTATATGGATGGATTTCTCACATGCATCTGACATACTAAAATTGATTATCTCAATTGAAATCCTCTTCTTTTTTTTCAATTGTTGCATCTCAACCATCAAATTCAATCTCTCAATCGGTTCTTTTTCAATGTAGTTCGGTTTTTGTTTTTGGTTCTTTCAAACAATCATAATATTAGATTTGGTTTCCTTCAAGACTATAAAGAATCTCCTCAAGTTTTTTAGAATAAATTGTTATGGAAAATTTCATCAAAACACCACGTTTCCTTCGTGTAATTTCTCCACAAATAACTGCAATATAACAAACTAGCAATTAGAAATCTAGAAATAAACTAGAACCAAGGTTATGAACAACCAATTGTGACAAGAATTTAATGATTTTAGCCTACAACCTAGGTATATAATTTTCGCAATGAATGAGTGCCCAATAAGATCCTCAAATTTATTTTTCAATTAGAGGCCAAACAGCAGAGGATTTCAAGCAATATTAATATTGCTTTTATGATAATTACATTAGAAATCTTCTTTTCAATGAAGAAAAATATCATAATGCCTACAATCAATTGATAGTTTTGCTAAAATTGAAACTAATATTGCTACTAGCAGTTCACAGAAATAACAGCGGGATTGAAGACCACGGAAGCATTTTTGAATCCCAAGTGTTGCCTGCAAAAACTGTTTTCTCTTATCCTCCAGTGCACCGGTCTACAAAACAAACCAGAGCACATGAATAACAAGGTAAACAAAAACACAATATGCAAGACTATAAAAAATCAAATTTTTGTTTTCTTTCAACAGTCCTAATATTTGATTTAGTTCAATTTTTAGCTCCTTTTTTCAACTGTCCTAATTATTCATTAATAATAGCAAATTGTTACAGTTGGGGTCACAAGCAAGCTATGGCAGCACAGTAACAAAAAAAATCATGAGGCTGGATAATGAGTGAAAAAAACGGATAGCCATGAAAATCAAGACTACTTCCTACTAACCATTTACGCATACCACTACCTCACAATCAACACCAAGGTACGAACAGTCGGAGGTTCCTGGCAAAACTCCAACCGCTGATGTCCTAAAATAACAGCAGCTGCTGCCACAGTTGACCGCAGCAGCACATACCAGCAGCACAAAAGTGAAGAAAAAAAACCCCCACACCCGAGACAAAAAATGCCACCAACTACCACGGCCACAACATCTATTGTTAAGGATCGGAACAAGATGGAGCCACCCTCAACAGAGCTTAACTCTCACGCAAAATGTTGCCTCAACAGGCACTCATTCGGATTCCAACTCCATTCATGATACAAGCAAGTCGGAATTTCTAGTCTAGTCAAACACCACCTCCATGACACCTTAATATCCTCCACAATAGATACCACATCAATCGGCTCATTCTTTGAAGGCATCAAATTACATTCAAACATATTTAACTTGGTCCAAGCTTACCTCAACTCTAAACTCCATTAGTAGCTCCTTCATTGATGGTTGAAAATGCTTCGGACCAGTCATTCTAATGCACTAAGTAACAACACATAACTACTTCCTAAAATATTAGGAGTTTATTTGAAACATGACTATAAATGGTATATGACAATCCTTACAAAAAAAAAAAAAAAACTGAACATAAAAACTGTTAACAACCAAAGCAAAATCTATCAGCAGTTAGCACAGTTACCAAGTAACTTTCTGATACTTCTAAAGCAATAACCAAAGCTTCAGTGGCGGAGCCAGAAAAAAAAAAAGCTCGGGTGGGCCACTAAAATTAATTATAACATATAAACACAAATTAAAGTTGTAATAAGCATTAAGTACGAGGTTGAAATGACGGAGTTTGACTAAAAAGTTAAGATGGATGCTTAAATAATTACGTATTTAACAACCACTATAAATTATGAAACCTTTTTGTACACTATAAATTATGAAACCTTTTTGTACATTACGACTGTTAACTGAGAGAATTGTCAGTTGACATGACAATATGCCAAGTATAAGCATCACAAAAATCACGTATGCCACTTTTGAAACCGCGGAAAACTATAAACGTTGAAAAAATTGTTTAAAGACTTCCAAAATAGACCTATAATTGAATAATTTAAATTTTTCGGGTGGGCCACAACACCACTTTGCGGGAATTTAGATCAACCAAAACCTAAAACAGACACAAAATTGTATAAAATCTCGCAAAGTAGACATATGATCGCTAATTTTTTAATTTTTTCGGGTGGGCCGTGGCCCACCCTAACCCATGAAGGGCTCCGCGCACCGCAAAGCTTCAAATGAATAAATTTTAGAGGAAAACAAAACCTTTACCTTGACAAAGTGAAGTAGGAGAGCTGAAGAAGTGTGAACGGCGAAAACCACAACAATCACAACTACACCACCAAAGGAAAACCAAAACTACATCAACCAAAAGTTCCATGAGGCCGTGAACTAAAACGCAAATACAATGAGGTTCATTGGACAAGTACAGACTCCACTACAATGCTATAAAGTCTAAAGAAAAAACCTGCAACAAATATCCTCTCTGTACTAGAAGATAGACACACCACTAATACATAAAAGCCAAAACACAAGAACTCCAATGCTAAGTAAGTTCCAATATACAAAAATCAGAGAAACTAAATAGGTCTTTATGGATTTTTCTAATAGTTCCTTTGCTTTTAACTCTAGTACTATCCTCAATTGTATCCACCCTAATAACTAGTGGCTGCTCATGTCTTCTCTTTGTATGACATAACCAAACAAGGCAACGTTCAATGAAGTCTAGCCCCTCTTGTGAAAAGACAAAATACATAGAACTGGCTTCAAATTTGTGGTTTTGAGAAATAGAGAAATCGTGACACGATTTCATCAACGTGTCACGATTTTGGCTATGCCGAAAGCATGTTTTGCTGGTGTATAATCGTGGCACGATTTTGGGAAAACGTGACACGATTTTCGGCTTGCTGGGCACGTTTTCAGGATAAGGTTGGTCGTACCTTGGGTCGTACGTATCAAACGTGTCACGATTTGGACAAACGTGACACGATTTTGACAGTTGAAGACTGCTATATAAGTGTTTCTTTGCAGATTTTGAAGGAGAGCTTGAAGAGAGAGAAACTTGGATTACAAAGGAGGTAACTTTAGGGTTGAGTGTCTTTGTAGTGAGGATCTCTTGGGTTGGGAAACATTGTAAACACCTTGGGTAGTGAGATTTCACCATTGGAAGGATCAAAAGCTTCCTTTTGTGTTTTCTCTTAGGATTCATTGTGAGTGTGGGTGACATGAAAATGGGTAGAAATTAGGTCTTGTTCTTTTGTGAGCTTTTAAGCTAATTTCTTGTAACCCATTTGTATCACTTTCATCTTAGTGGATTGGAGGGCTGCTCTCTCCCCCAGAGTAGGTCATATTGGACCGAACTGGGTTACCATCTTGGTGTGTTTGTTTCTTTCTTTCATTGCTTATCTTTATTGCTTTGATTATGCTTGTGGTGTTGCTCTACACTTAGATTTAGATCTGTTTTTGTTGTTGTTGCTTGGAGACACTTTATCTATTGATTACCACTTCCTTTGCTCCACACATCTTTGTTATTCATTGGTGTGATTTTGTCCGAATTCACAACAATTGGCGCCCACCGTGGGGCATAGGCGTGAATTGGTAAAGTTGGTATCATGGGTTCAAAGTGGGACATCGAGAAGTTCACCGGAAGTAATGATTTCGGGTTGTGGAAGGTTAAGATGCAAGCGGTTTTGACACAACAAAAGTGTGTAGAAGCATTGAAGGGTGAAGCGGCGATGCCGGCACATTTGACACAAGCGGAGAAGTGTGAGATGATAGACAAGGCAAAGAGTGCCATTGTTTTATGTCTCGGAGATAAGGTTTTAAGGGATGTCGCGAGGGAGGCTACCGCGGCGTCGATGTGGGCTAAGTTGGAGTCATTGTACATGACGAAATCGTTGGCTCATAGGCAACTCTTGAAACAACAACTTTATTCATTTAGGATGGTGGAGTCTAAAACAATCTCGGAGCAATTGGCGGAATTTAACAAAATTCTTGATGATTTGGCCAACATTGAAGTTAATATGGAAGATGAGGATAAGGCTTTGTTGTTACTTTGTTCATTACCAAAGTCTTTTGAGCATTTCAAGGATACCATCCTTTATGGTAAGGAGGGCACCACTACTTTGGAGGAGGTCCAATCGGCTTTGAGAACCAAGGAATTGACCAAGTTCAAGGACTTGAAGATTGATGATGGTGGTGAAGGCTTGAATGTTACAAGAGGGAGAAGTGAGCAAAGAGGAAAAGGCAAGGGGAAGTCGAGGTCCAAGTCTAAGTCCAAGGGCTTTGACAAATCAAAGTATAAATGCTTTCTTTGTCATAAGCAAGGTCACTACAAGAAGGATTGCCCGGATAAAGGGGGCAATGGTAGTTCTTCCGTTCAAGTTGCGGTGGCGTCCGATGAAGATGGTTATGAGAGTGCGGGTGCACTAGTGGTCACAAGTTGGGAACCGGAGAAGAGTTGGGTTTTGGACTCGGGATGCTCTTATCACATGTGTCCTAGGAAGGAATATTTTGAGACTTTGGTTCTAAAAGAAGGAGGAGTTGTTCGACTCGGAAATAACAAAGCGTGCAAAGTCCAAGGCATGGGCACCGTTCGTCTAAAGATGTTTGATGGCCGTGAATTCCTTTTAAAGGATGTGAGGTTTGTTCCCGAACTTAAGCGAAATTTAATTTCCCTTAGCATGTTTGATAGTCTAGGTTATAGCACTAGAATTGAGCATGAGGTTTGTAAAATTTCGCATGGTGCATTGATTACGGTTAAAGGGTCTAAAATGAATGGTTTATACATTTTAGATGGTTCCATAGTAATTGGTAATGCATCGGTAGCTAGTGTAGTACCTCATAATAATTCCGAATTGTGGCATTTGAGATTGGGGCATGTTAGTGAAAGAGGTTTAGTTGAACTAGCTAAACAAGGTTTGCTAGGAAAAGATAAATTGGACAAGCTAGAATTTTGTGAGCATTGCATACTAGGCAAGCAACATAGAGTGAAGTTTGGTAGTGGTATGCATCATTCTAGTAGACCTTTTGAGTATGTGCATTCGGACCTTTGGGGTCCTTCCAAGACTCTTACTCATGGAGGGGGTTCCTATTTTCTTTCCATCATTGATGATTATTCTAGGAGAGTGTGGGTCTTTGTTTTGAAAAACAAAAGTGACACCTTTGAGAAGTTTAAGGAATGGCACACTCTCATAGAAAATCAAATGGGAACTAAACTAAAAGGTTTGAGAACTGACAATGGCCTGGAGTTTGTTTCAGAGCAATTTAATGAGTTTTGCAGGTTAAAAGGAATCAAGAGGCATAGAACCGTACCGAGAACACCGCAACAAAATGGTCTTGCTGAACGGATGAATAAGACCCTTTTGGAGCGGGTGAGGTGCATGCTTCTAGGAGCTGGGTTACCTAAGAGTTTCTGGGGTGAAGCAGTGACAACTGCTGCTTATTTGATCAATAGATGTCCATCAACGGGAATAGACTTCAAGACACCTATGGAGGTATGGAGTGGGAAACCGGCAGATTACTCCTCTTTGAAGGTTTTCGGAGCTTTGGCATATGCGCATATCAAGCAAGACAAGCTTGAGCCTAGAGCTTTGAAATATGTCTTCATTGGTTATCCGGAAGGTGTGAAGGGTTACAAGTTGTGGAAATTGGACTCTTGTGGAGGATCAAAAGTCTTGATTAGTAGGGATGTTACCTTTGATGAGACCCGTATGGGGATGAAGTGTAAAGACCTAGAGACTTTAGAACCGGAAACAATGGTGGAGGAAACTCAGTTTGAGGTGGAGCTTCCAAATGAAGAGAAAGATGATGTGGAAGATGAAGCTTCAACATCGGATACAAGTGGAACTCAACCGGTAGTGGATCCCGATTATCTTTTGGCTAGAGATAGAGAAAGGAGGACCATTACGGCACCTAGAAGATATGGTTATGCGGACTTGGTGTGTTTTGCTCTAAATGCGGCTGAAGATGTGCAAGACTCGGAGCCTAGAAACTTCAAGGAGGCATTTGAGAGCAAAGAAAGCAAGTATTGGTTGAAGGCGGTGAATGAAGAGATGGATTCATTGGAAAAGAACCAAACTTGGAAACTTGTGAAGCTACCTAAACACCAAAGGGTAGTTGGATGCAAGTGGATCTTCAAGAAAAAGGAAGGTATTCCGGGAGTTGAAGGTCCTAGGTACAAAGCAAGACTTGTGGCCAAGGGTTTTACTCAAGTGGAGGGGATCGACTACAATGAGATCTTCTCACCGGTGGTGAAACATTGTTCCATAAGGATACTTATGGCTATTGTGAATCAATTCAATCTTGAGTTGGAACAAATGGATGTAAAGACCGCTTTCTTACATGGTGACCTTGAAGAGACAATCTACATGGAGCAACCGGAAGGTTTTGTGGAGGATAAGTCTAAGGTATGTCTTTTGAAGAAATCTTTGTATGGGTTGAAGCAAAGCCCAAGGCAATGGTATCGTCGGTTTGATGAATTTCTTTTGAAGACCGGCTTTGTGAGAAGCGGGTATGATTCTTGTGTGTACATGTTGAAGAGGGGTGAGAAAGTCATTCTCTACCTTCTTCTATATGTGGATGATATCTTGATGGCAAGCTCTAGCAAGGATGAGATTGTGAAGCTCAAAGAAAAGTTAAATGGTGAATTTGAGATGAAAGATCTTGGTCCGGCAAAGAGAGTTCTTGGAATTGATATCTTGAGGAATCGTGACAAAGGTGAACTTTTCTTATCTCAACTTAGTTATTTGAAGAAGGTGGTGGAGCGTTTTAGAATGACAAACTCTAAAACCGTGAGCACTCCCTTGGGTCACCACACAAAGTTGTCCATAAAACAATGTCCTCAATCCGAGGATGAGAAGCAAGCGATGGAAAGTACTCCCTATGCAAGTGGGGTTGGAAGCATCATGTATGGAATGGTTTGTAGTAGGCCGGACTTAGCTTATGCGGTTAGCATTGTGAGTCGGTTTATGGCAAATCCGGGTATTGTGCATTGGCAAGCTTTGAAGTGGGTGTTGAGGTATTTAAACGGGTCTTTGAAGTGCGGTTTGAAATACACAAGAGCAGCTCAAGATGAAGATGCTTTGGAGGGGTATGTTGATGCGGACTATGCGGGCAATGTGGACACAAGAAAATCTCTATCGGGTTTTGTGTTTACTCTTTATGGCACGGCTATTAGTTGGAAGGCAAATCAACAATCCGTGGTGGCATTATCTACCACTCAAGCGGAGTACATTGCCCTTGTTGAAGGGGTGAAAGAGGCCATATGGTTGAAAGGGATGATTGGTGAGTTAGGAATTACTCAAGAATGTGTGAAGATACATTGTGATAGCCAAAGCGCCATTCACTTGGCGAATCATCAAGTGTATCATAAGAGGACAAAGCACATTGACATTCGCTTGCACTTTGTTAGAGACATGATTGAAGCAAAAGAGATTGTGGTGGAAAAAGTGGCATCGGAAGAGAATCCGGCGGATGTGTTTACCAAGTCATTGCCTAGATCAAGGTTCAAGCATTGCTTGGACTTGATCAAGTTTGTTGAAGAGTAATTCCCTTTTGGAGAGAGCAGCATGGTGGTTGATGGTTAAACTGACATCATCACCAAATTAGAAGTCAAGGTGGAGAATGTTGTTTTGGCTTCAAATTTGTGGTTTTGAGAAACAGAGAAATCGTGACACGATTTCATCAACGTGTCACGATTTTGGCTATGCCGAAAGCATGTTTTGCTGGTGTATAATCGTGGCACGATTTTGGGAAAACGTGACACGATTTTCGGCTTGCTGGGCACGTTTTCAGGATAAGGTTGGTCGTACCTTGGGTCGTACGTATCAAACGTGTCACGATTTGGACAAACGTGACACGATTTTGACAGCTGAAGACTGCTATATAAGTGTTTCTTTGCAGATTTTGAAGGAGAGCTTGAAGAGAGAGAAACTTGGATTACAAAGGAGGTAACTTTAGGGTTGAGTGTCTTTGTAGTGAGGATCTCTTGGGTTGGGAAACATTGTAAACACCTTGGGTAGTGAGATTTCACCATTGGAAGGATCAAAAGCTTCCTTTTGTGTTTTCTCTTAGGATTCATTGTGAGTGTGGGTGACATGAAAATGGGTAGAAATTAGGTCTTGTTCTTTTGTGAGCTTTTAAGCTAATTTCTTGTAACCCATTTGTATCACTTTCATCTTAGTGGATTGGAGGGCTGCTCTCTCCCCCAGAGTAGGTCATATTGGACCGAACTGGGTTACCATCTTGGTGTGTTTGTTTCTTTCTTTCATTGCTTATCTTTATTGCTTTGATTATGCTTGTGGTGTTGCTCTACACTTAGATTTAGATCTGTTTTTGTTGTTGTTGCTTGGAGACACTTTATCTATTGATTACCACTTCCTTTGCTCCACACATCTTTGTTATTCATTGGTGTGATTTTGTCCGAATTCACAACATACACTATAAATTATGAAACCTTTTTGTACATTACGACTGTTAACTGAGAGAATTGTCAGTTGACATGACAATATGCCAAGTATAAGCATCACAAAAATCACGTATGCCACTTTTGAAACCGCGGAAAACTATAAACGTTGAAAAAATTGTTTAAAGACTTCCAAAATAAACCTATAATTGAATAATTTAAATTTTTCGGGTGGGCCACAACACCACTTTGCGGGAATTTAGATCAACCAAAACCTAAAACAGACACAAAATTGTATAAAATCTCGCAAAGTAGACATATGATCGCTAATTTTTTAATTTTTTCGGGTGGGCCGTGGCCCACCCTAACCCATGAAGGGCTCCGCGCACTGCAAAGCTTCAAATGAATAAATTTTAGAGGAAAACAAAACCTTTACCTTGACAAAGTGAAGTAGGAGAGCTGAAGAAGTGTGAACGGCGAAAACCACAACAATCACAACTACACCACCAAAGGAAAACCAAAACTACATCAACCAAAAGTTCCATGAGGCCGTGAACTAAAACGCAAATACAATGAGGTTCATTGGACAAGTACAGACTCCACTACAATGCTATAAAGTCTAAAGAAAAAACCTGCAACAAATATCCTCTCTGTACTAGAAGATAGACACACCACTAATACATAAAAGCCAAAACACAAGAACTCCAATGCTAAGTAAGTTCCAATATACAAAAATCAGAGAAACTAAATAGGTCTTTATGGATTTTTCTAATAGTTCCTTTGCTTTTAACTCTAGTACTATCCTCAATTGTATCCACCCTAATAACTAGTGGCTGCTCATGTCTTCTCTTTGTATGACATAACCAAACAAGGCAACGTTCAATGAAGTCTAGCCCCTCTTGTGAAAAGACAAAATACATAGAACAGACACACAGATTGATTCTTTCCTTTTGAATAAACTAGCTAGACATCCAGTAAAATCTATTAAGTAATCAACACCATTCCCGTCAATTTGTCTTAAAATTAGCAGTTAAAAATTATAAGTTCATCATCAAACAATTATGCAGCGAGGTGTGGTGATATCAAGATTGATGTGGCTAGAGATACAATTCAAAAGCAAATAATTTTCAAATTTCCACAATCCATATAGAGATAAAACTATCAATTAAGTGGTGCAATGCATTAGAGTACCTCTATTATCACTTATCAGCAAAATTGGAGTGATAGTGCAATCTTGTAGCCTCAAGCATCTTTGAAACCTCACGAGCAATCAAAGTACCAATGCAGCAAAGGTGGTGGAGCTTCATCTTCTTCATCCTCTAATCTTCTACTGCTATCCACACCCCCACCAACACCAACGTTTCTATTACTTCTTCTTTTCCTCAAAGAATCTTCATTCTCTAATTCTTCATCATCGTCCTCCTCAAGAATGGGCTTGGGCATGGGCCTAGGATCGGGCTTATTGATCTTAATTTGAGACATGGAAGCAGCATGTTGAAGAGGTGAAGGGGAGAAATCGGAAAGTGACGGTGGAGGAAGAGGGATGTCGAAGGGTTTTTGAGGTGGTACTAGTATGTAGGAATTATCACCGGCGGTGGTGCCGATGCCGATGCCCGTGCATGGTGGTTGATTGAGGATTATGACACGATGAATGGGAGAAGATAAGCAGTAAATAAAAATAATGAATTTGGGGTAAATTTGCAAATATTTAAAGTAAATTTGCAAATATTTAAAATTGGCAACTATTAAGACATTTTAAAGTTTAAATCCACAACTATTAAGACATTTTAAAGTTATTAAGACATTTTAAAGTTTAAATCCAAATGGATGGTTAGATGTGTGACAAGTCAGATGGGTAAGGAAACCCACCATAGTGGGATGGGTAACAAAGAATTTCCCTATAAAGATATGACCAATTAATTTATATTATATACATGAGCGTGTGTTGACCCCTTAAAAAAATGAACTTATGTTGACACAATTTTTGTCAAAATCGCCTACATATTTACTTCTCTTGCTTAATTTGCAAACTAAAAGCACATGGAGTACTTGTCAAAAAAAAAAAGAAGCACATGGAGTACGTACAATAACGCTCACAAAACCCTACAAGGTGAATTTGGTTACTATGTTCAAAGAAACTATCCTTCACCCAACCCTAAAATAAGTCTTCTTAATAAAAAGGATAATATATTCAATTTTCTTTAACAATATTATGCATGAATATGAAACAAATACACAACTTAAGCCAACTCATCATCTCATCAACATATTAATTTAATTATATATATAGTCACAGCCGCAAATTCCAAATTAGTGTATTTATAAGTAAGCTTAATAATGTTGATATGTGAATCCACATTAGGACACTTGTTTTTCTTGCAATAATAGTAATTAGGGTTCAACTTTCTGAATTATTAAGTAATACCATTTTTTCTAATTGATAAGATTTTATTCCTATATTCAATTAATTCTTTCTTGCAATTGCATCCACTGTCTGTATCTGTGTCATTTTTCATTATCGCTTTCAATTCATTCCACACGTTTTCACCTTCACACTCCACCTACAAAAATTTATCTATATATAGGGTTTAGGGTTTAATTCTCATAAGTCAAAACCAAAAACAAGTGAACAAAAACATCATCTATACACACATTTGTTATATGCAACATAAACTCTTATTATTTTTTAAACTCTTTAATTATTCTACAATTGAAATATGGCAATCGTTGGAAAAACATTGTTTATGCTCGTTTTCTTATCTTCAATTTTCTCAATAGCCTCATCAAGAAAAGGACCTTCCTCAAGCAACATAGATTGGTGGTGCAATTTAACACCACATCCTAAGCCATGCAAACACTACATAACACAAATGAACAATCATTTCAAACTCAAACATAGAGTTGAATTCAGGGAAATGCTTGTTCAATTAGCCTTAAAACAAGCTCTTACAATGCAAAAAGAAGCACAAGAAAATTCTCAACACCAACAAAACTCATCAGTGCATAAAACGGTTCATGGTGATTGTTTGAAGCTATTTGAAAACACAATTTTTCATCTCAGCCGCACACTTGAAGGCTTAAACAATGCAAGCAAAAATTGTTCACCAAATGATGCACAAACATGGCTCACAACTTCTCTCACAAATATTGAAACATGTAAAAGTGGAGCTTTAGAACTCAATGCTCAAGATTTCAATTTCATTATGCAAACCAATGTCATTGAGATGATAAGGAACATCTTAGCCATCAATATGCATTTCATGAAACATGACAAAGGTACTAACAATGATTTTATATTTTTCTATTTAAAATTTGGGTCTTGCTAACCAGTGCTCTGAGGGCAATGGTTAATGCTAAGAATCCATTAGTAGAAATTATGTCTTGGAAACGTAAGTTTTTACATTTGTTTTAGCAATAATTACACAACTTTTTGATGCAAAGTTACTTATTTTAGTACTTTAACCAATGCCTCAAGGGCACTCATTAGCATTCCCCTTAAAATTTAAGTATTGTACTGCTAAAAAATAATTCAATAACTTTATTTAGGAGGAATTAAATGAGAGATAAATTATTGAATGTTTATTTGGTGACATATATATATATATATATATATATATATATATATATATATATATATATATATATATATATATAGTCATACTGATCTAAATTTCTGAATCTGTTGCAGAAACAAAAGAAGAGTCATTTCCAAATTGGTTTTCTGTTCATGAAAGGAAGCTTTTGCAGTCCAAGTCTCCAGTAAAGTACAATCTTGTGGTTGCGAAAGATGGTTCTGGACAGTACAAGACTGTGCAAGCTGCTTTAAATGCTGCTGCTAAGAGAAAATACAGGACAAGGTTTGTGATACATGTTAAGAAAGGTGTTTATAGAGAGAACATTGAGGTTGCTGTTCATAATGATAACATTATGTTGGTTGGTGATGGAATGCAAAATACTATAATAACAAGCTCTAGAAGTGTTCAAGGTGGTTTTACCACTTATAGCTCTGCAACAGCAGGTGAGTTATATTCAATCTCCTTTCTCTTTTTATTTTCTTGTTATTAAAGAAATAAAATTAAATAGTGTCAAGTCAACTACTGAACATAGAAGATATAAAATAATTTCTTTGGTAAAATTTTATTTTATCTTTGAAGCTCTAAAATTTTATAATAAGATAGGTGTTTAATATTTCTTTGCGGCTTTCTTACATACAATTACTTTCATTTTTTAAAATAATCACTCTTGGATCATTTAAATTTAGGTATTGATGGACTTCACTTCATTGCACGGGACATAACCTTCCAAAATACTGCTGGTCCTCACAAGGGTCAAGCTGTGGCGCTCCGATCAGCCTCTGATCTATCTGTCTTCTACCGGTGTGCTATATCAGGCTACCAAGACACCCTCATGGCTCATGCACAACGTCAATTTTACAGACAATGTTTCATTTATGGCACTGTAGACTTCATATTTGGCAATGCCGCAGTTGTATTCCAAAACTGTAACATTTTCGCAAGAAAGCCTTTGGATGGCCAAGCTAACATGATCACCGCCCAAGGTCGAGGTGATCCATTCCAAAACACTGGAATTTCATTCCACAATTGTCAAATTAGGGCTGCATCAGATCTAAAGGCTGTGGTTGACAAGTACAAAACCTTCCTGGGCAGGCCTTGGCAACAATATTCAAGAGTTATGGTGATGAAAACTTTTATGGACACTTTAGTGAGCCCCCCAGGTTGGTCTCCATGGGGTGACACTGATTTTGCTCAAGATACATTGTATTATGGAGAGTATGAGAATTATGGACCTGGTTCATCAACAGCAAACAGGGTGAAATGGCCTGGTTATCATGTGATAACAAACCCTAAGGAAGCATCAAAGTTTACGGTTACTGGACTCCTTGCTGGACCAACATGGTTGGCTACAACTACTGTGCCATTTACATCTGGTCTTTGATCATTTGTATTGTGGTATAGCTATATCTCTTCATTAAGTCAATTATTCTACCTAGTTATTTGTAATTAAATTCATTGTAATTCTTGTAAGAAAATGTGTCAATATTCTTTAATTAAGTCAAATATTCTTTAATTTGGAAGGTTTGGAAACAAGTTTGAGGATCAACACCGCAGGTTATGTATTTCTCTTCCGTCCTTTGAATTATGTTGTTTATGACAGTTATCATGTGTAACTAAACTTTCATAAATTAGGATTGAATGATGAACATTTTTGTTGTAGTTGGAACCACATGACCTATATGAGTCCTTTTCTTAGCGCAATTCATATTATATTTATTTGTTTTATCTTGTTCTTAATGCTTTTCAAGGTCTATCCCATTTTGAATTAATTTAAGGTTGTAACTCGCTATTAACACTAATTTTTGCAGTCGTGCCTAGATTTATCAATTGCTAGTTCACTTAGACATAGGTTTTAATTATTAATTTTGTTTAACGTGCTCAAATGCTTTTGATAATATGAGATTAAACATACATATAAGGTTTCTATATTAGATAAACGGGACCTTTAACCGTAACTGGAATATTTCTACTTTGTTAAACGTCGTGTACATAATTTATAGCTCACAACTTGAATTGCTAAAAGAAGAAGCAATTGTCATCTCACTTCTATCCGAATTGAGGATGTTGAGTTTTTTCTTCAATCCATTGAAGGTCGGCTTGGAATGGAGAATTTGGCCAGCTGAACCTTCTGCACCATGTTTCTTGTAGAAATTCTTATTGTATGACAATAAGAAAAAGAAGAAGAAAAACCTTTTTTGAAGTCAGAGAGAAGAAGAAGAAATTCTTATTTAATTATAATTAAATTGGTGTTCTATTTCCTATTTTTCATCGTAAAGAGAATTCAAGTCATTTTATCGACATGAGTGTTCTATATCGAAAAAATTCCAATTTCCGTATTAACATAGTGGTAGAAAGAATACTACATTGCGTCTAAACTTCAAACTGGTTAGCTTTAACCATGGTAATGCTCCAAAATTCTTGGTTGATAGAGAATCAAAGTAGCTAGATTTACCAATGAATCGCGAAATGCTATGGTTCTTAACTATTTTTTTTTTTGTTTATTTAGTAATTTATTTAGTAAGAAGTCATTCGCCGGATCATGCATGTTTTTCTAGTTATAATGAAAAAAGTGCAGTTGGTTGGATCCAATCTATTCTTTGAAATAAACAACTCGCACACACTCCCTTACGAAGGTCTGAACTAATGGTAGAGTGTATAGGATTTGTTGGCTTCTATTTATAAATAAAAATTCTTCCACAATTCTTTATATGTCGGCAACCGGTTTACTTTTGTTCATGAACAAAATCCAGCCATCACAGCTTGTACAGGAAACAAGAAAATGCTTTACGATTTTTTAAGAGATGCAAATGAAATCACAGTGGTGGCATTTTCAGTACTATATTACATTGATGTCATTTCTCATCCTAATTATAACTATACTGCTAGGGGTGGGCATGGTTCGGTTAACTATTAACCGAACCGAACCGAAGTGTTGAAATGGTTCGGAATAACCGAACCGAACCGTTTAAGGTTTGGAACTAACCGAACTGAACCAAAGTTATGGTTCGGTTATGCTTGCCTATTAACCGAACCGAACTGAACCAAAACTAAAATTTTGAACCGAAATGTATTTTTTTATCCTTTTGCGAATTTAATTGTGTTTTTTTTGTCCTTTTTAAATTTAATTGCAAGGTATTCAAACATTATGATTATATTAAGTGTAATCCATTAATAAATGTTTGTTTGTGAATAATGGTGGTGATGAGAGTTTTCACTATGGATTTTCTTCTTTTGGCTCTGATGTTGTTATAACAAGAAAGTTGATGCTCTTGTCATTGAAATGTAGCTATCCTTAAACCGATGAACAATCAGATATAATCCAATGATCAAGATTTGGATTAGTTAAAGGCAAGAAAATTTAAGCTCAGTTCAGTTATATACTGATGTTCCTGTCAAGAGTACTTTTATGTTAAACAAACGTATATCAGATATAGCAGTATATTGTTAAAGTTTATACTTGCTAAACATAGATTTTTGTTGCTGTAAAAAAAAAATACGACACCGGTTTCCAAAAGACAACTTATGGAAACTGGTTTTAATTCATAAGAATTGAAAGTGAAACGTAATTTGTGTTTTTGAATAGAGACTGATTACAATAACAAAATTAGAGAAAAATGGAGAGAAGAAAAAGGTTTCAGTAGATTGACACAGTTTACACAGATTTTAGTGGATTGTAACCATGGCACAAGTTGGTTTATTTCTTACCAAAAAAATTTAATTAAGAGTCTCTGGTGTAAAAAAATGGTTTCTAATTTCAGATGTTGATTCATATATGGACACACATATAGAGTTAATTGAGATGTAATGGTTCGGTTCAGTTAATTGAGTTTGGTTCGGTTCGGTTAACCGTTCGGTTCAATTAATGAACTGTTTTTAAAATAACGGTTCAGTTCAATAACCAATGTAATGGTTCAGTTAATTTTAGTTTGGTTCAGTTCGGTTAACCGGTTCAGTTCAGTTATTGGATATTTTTGCCCACCCCTATATACTGCAAATCCACCACGTTTCTTAGTACTTGATTCAGGAGACTAGCAGACTAAATGTATTTTTTCCATTAGTGTCATATTTTAACTCTCATTATTTTGGATTTAAAACTAATAAATGACTATCTAAGAGAGAAGCAGTTATGGTATTGAAAGACTACTTATGTTACTGATAAATGACTATCTATCTATATCTATCTATCTATCTATATATATCTTTGTAATAGAACCATGGATTGTTCTTAAGCTTCTATCGTGCTGATGTGGCATATCTAGAAAAGCTCCAACTTTTCTTTTTATATTGTACTTGCTGTTATCCCTCTCTTAAAACCTAGCCAGTAGCCACATTTCCACCGTAAATTCATTTTAATAAGGTCTAATGGTACAAATCCTAAAAAAACAAAACCGATGCATTAAATATATCAAGGAAGGTCCAACTTTTATGAACGTTTTTTTTTTCTTCTATAGAATAGATAGAGAAGTTCATTTGGTATTCCTAATCCATACCTTTCATCTGTACATAACCTTTTAATTAGTGCACCTTTTCAATTCACATATTTATTTAACCAATTTAAAACCAAATATTGTTCCATTTATATATTGACCTTTTCTCTCATCTCTTCTCATGTTGTTGTGGTAACACTTTGTATCAATCAAGAGCTCAACAAGCACAAACAATGCAAATTAAGTCCTTAGCATTTTACGATAGATCTATGTCTCAGAGGTAAGACAACTTTCTTCAAGCACACAATAAGGTAGATTGGCTCTGAGAATATAGCCTACTATCTTTTATTATTATTCAAAACATTGTCTACGATTAGATCAAGCCTATCAAGTTATATTTGTGGCGTTACTTAGGTATAGATTAACTCTTATTATATATTGGTTTTTGTTGCATATCATCTTAGTATTGTTGTGACTTTGAATTTCTTACATTTATCCATTATAGGGGCATATATATCTACATGAATATACTGATGTACGATTTGTATTTTTGTTTTCACGTAGGGGAACAATATAGAAAATCAAGCTATGTAAAGAAAGGTTTTTTCCTTTCAAAATGATATTGATGTGGCTTTGTAATAATACATCAGTTTTATAATTTTTTTTTTTGATACATAAATTAATTATTCATAAAAACCTACTTTTGATCTAATGGTGAATTTAGATTCTATGAAGAAGAGATTGCATGATGAGAGGACCAGACATAAAGAAGCCATTAGGCTTGTCCGCAATGCAGCTTCTAATAGTTTACAAACTGGTTTGGTTCCCATTTTTAAGACATTAGAGAGTTTCACTTCAGAGGTTGTGTAAGCTCATGAAGAGGTTTGGTTAATCTTGGTATGTAGGAAAGAACCTCTTAAAACTCTCTGAAGAGGTTTGGTTAGATCAAGTGTCAGCAACTAAAGCTTTGGGTGTCAACAATACAATCATATAGACATAAAGGCACAAGATAAGAAGAATAATAAAACACTCACCACATAAAAGTCAAAAGCCGAATACAAATAAATAAATAGAAATATAAACTTTATGCAAATGATGCATGAAATGCAACTAGAACATGATCCGGATATCGCCCCAATTGGCACAATAATAAATCGCCCGTTCAACACATAATAAATCGCCCTCTTGGCACAAGAGTAAATCGCCCTTTCGGCACCGGAGTAAATCGCCCTTATTGGCAACCTATGACACAACTACATGCCATGCCATGCATGATACACACTATTTGAAATCATCACCATTTTCACAACATCAACTAAAATATTCAAACTTTCTTTCAAAATATTCATCACATTCATCAAAGCATTTTCTCTAAAGCACAAGAGAGTCAAATCATAATGCCATGCTATGCCACAAAAGATGAGACCTTTTCATCAAACATGAAATGCAATAAAAATTATCTTCCATCTTTTTATTTATATTAAAGTTTCCTCCTTTTATTAGGAAAAAGAGCTCTACTACCAACTTAGTCTATGAGATTATGACTAGATCCCAATCTACAGTTAGGCAAAATTTTGTACTACAGAATAATTCAGTGATTGTAAAAAAAAAAAAAAAAAAAAAAAAAAAAAAAAAAAAGTGGTCCATTTATGAGAGTTTGGATGTTGAATGGTCTCAAATTTAGTTTATAGTGATATGAAATGACCATTATATATTTGTGCATTTTATTAATGTGGAAGCACTTCCATCCTCTCATGAAAACTATAATAGTGCTTAATTAATTGAAAACAATATTATGTGTTGATGTGCTAGGTGCTAATTCTGCAGCTTTTTAAACAAAAATGTTACGTCCTCTACAAGTTGAAATTCAAAGCATGAAAGTCGAACAAATGACAACGCAAATGAATGGTATATGAAAATTAATAGAAAATATAATAATAAAATTAAGTGAAATTTTTCTTCTTCATAGTAGGAATAAAAAATGGTATTTCAATAAATAAATAAATGACTAGAATTGCAAAGTTGATTGTGATTTTTTCTTCTTCTTATAACTGCCTATTTTTCAACATAACAACACATGACTAAGCATTCCAAGGGTACAACAGAGTTTTAAGGGATTCAAAAGGAGAGTAGCTGCTCTATAAATTCTAGTTAAAGTTAAACATAGAGATATCCAACAGGGAATAGGGAATATGAAGGAAAGGTCTAGACAAAGAGATGTAAAAAGTAGGAAGAAATAGGTGACTATGAGCATTGCAATCACATCTTTATGATGCAAGAACTACGACTAGGATATGGAGTCACTGCAAAACCACGGAAGAAGCCGCACACCACGTTGTCGTCGGTGTTGGAAGGTCGGTCTTCTTTCTTGGAGATGGCAGTGAGTAGTGTAGGGCGCCAGTCAGTGTATGTACCGACATGAAAATTTAGCTCTACTCTATTTAATTTTCCTTGTTTTGGTTGCATATTTCCATTTATTTTGTGTTTTCAAATTCAATTCCATGGGACAAAGGTATCATTATTGATTTCTTGGCTTATCAATATGAATATTTGGCAGGTTGAATATATAAGAAAGGCATGTGAGGGCCATGGATCAGTGAATTTCTTCTGGGGGCCTAAGTGAAGGTAATTTTCATTTTCTCTTGTTGCTTTGCCTTTAGGCATGTAGAGATTGTAAAAGAACTGAAGGAGAAAAAAATAACCATATGATATCAAGGTAGGCGTGTTGCGGTGTTCGACACTCGCCGGTATCTGACACTCTTATGACACTCGTCTTTAGCTTTTTTAATAGTAGATGAATGAATAAAGGTCAAATACAATGAAATAATTTTTTTAGACATTAAAGTTTATTTTACATTGTTTCCTATTGGGCTACTAAGGATATTTTTGCGGGGCTTACACTTTGTTAGTTTTCATATGCTTTCTTTGTACAGGCATTGCAACCTGAGGCATGAGGAAGTGACCTGATAGGTGAGACAGTATATGAGGCGGGAGGTAGTTAATTTCATAATTTTCATGTGTAATGGATGTATTCATATATGTGTAAAATATTTTCTACTTTATTTGCATCTTTATTTGCATACAATTGCCTTCATATCTTCACAGTTATATTCATATGCTTTCTTTGCTTCTGTATTTGCTGCTATCTAGTGATGTAATAATCTGATAATGATATATATAGGGAGAGGCTGTACTGCGATGCATGTTTTAGTGCTAAGAAAGTCTGTTATCTTTTCATTCTTTTGAAGTAATGAAACACGGTTTATATTGTGCTGTCAAATGCCATCAGGCTTTGTCCGGCAGTACTAAATTGTTTTTGGTTGTATCAAGTGCCACACCATATTCCTATGTTGATGCACAAGTGGTAGGTGTATAGTTATATTTTCTAAATAAGTCAATCACGTAAATTCAACTTTTGTTGCTGATTTGTATCTCAACTAAACCATCATTTTTGTTTCATTTATGGGCCTCTAGAAGCAAAACTATGGCAGGTCGGTAGCGATAAGTCTTTCATGTTACATACCTCGTAAAGCACACCATCGATGAGAATGGTTTTGCACTCATTATCATCATTTTTATTTTATTGTTTAAGACCTAACATTGGTGAATATATTATGCAGCTGCGAATGCTTGGCATGTGAATAGAAAAAGAGGTTGGTGATACGTCTCATCATTCATCAAACACGCAAAAGGACTTTGTTGATTATGTGGAATTGCATATCCCTGCTGCTAAGCATTAATACTTGAGGTATTATTTACTCTTGTAATCATAATATCTAAGGTTTACCCTGATATATTGGATGGAATGGTGCTGATCTATTGACGAGGGTTGCACAAAAGTTTGTAGGAGAGAACAAAACTATTAAACAGTTGGAGTTGAATAAGTTTTATACAGCCTTTGGCGTTTAAAGTTGCTGCTATGGTAACAACGAGGTGGATGAATTTTAGTTTGATTACTTTTGTATATTTATTTTTTGTTAGATCAAACAATCAAGTAGTGATGTTTTGTTGGACAACTTTATATTTTGATATCAAGTGGTGATGTTATGTTGTATGAGTGTTTAGGATCAAGACTTTCATGTCATTTTTTGCAAATTTGATGTTTATCAAAATGTAATTGTGACATTCTTGAGAGTTAGATCAATTATTATAAACATTATTTTAGTACTAAATATTTAGAATATCAAGGTAGATTTTATATATAAAAAAAAAGGTTTTTAGAGACGGAATTGCGATCTGTCTCCGTAGAGACGGAAATTTAATGAATAGAGACAGAATGTTAAATTTTTTGACAGAGTTTAGAGACGGAATTATATTAGATTGAGACCGTGGTTTCCGTCTCTAACTGCGACGGATTTTCAGCTTCTTTGATATAGATCTTAGCGACGGGTTTTATATATTGGAGACGGATTGTTTCCGTCTCTATCAGAGACGGAAATCTAAATTCTGTCTCTAAAGGATTTAGAGACGACGAATTCAACGACAGACCTATTTCCGTCTCTGATTCCGTCTCAGACATGTTCAGAGACAGATTTCTCGTTTTAGAGACGGATTTTGCCCGTCTCTATTCCCAATTTTTCAAGTAGTGGCAATTAAACATATTCTTTTCATATTTTTTGAATATCCTTATGGCCTTTTAAATTCTCACATGTTGTCTCCGTGAGCTTAATTCAGTTGGTAAAGGCAATGCATAATATATGCTTACCTTAATTTTGAAAGCTTCAATTTTTCTTAAGTTAGAATCATGATGATGTGACACTCCTTAGAGAAACTTCTCACTCTCTCTTATACTATCTACTTTTTACTCACTCTTTTTCTATATAATAATCTCTAATATTATTGTAATTAAGCTTTCGTTACATAAAAAACTTACCCTTTTTTTTATTCTATTAATGTTTATATAAGATTGAATAGTACTAAAAGCAATCTTATCTTAAAATAATAGGGCTATATTCTCACTATAATAGCAAAACATATTTACATTAAAATCTCACCTTTTTTTCTTCTATTAATGTTTATATAAGATCGAATAATACTAAATGAAATGTTATCTTAAAATAATAATGCTATGTAGCAAACATATATAATAAAAGAAAAAAGACAAAATAATATTAGAGAACATAAACGTCATCCGGAAAAAGAAAACAAACAAAAGAAAAAGGATTACGCAAAGTGACAAGAAGATAAACCAAACCATTGACTAAAAAATCTAAACAAATAAAAGTCTGAGTAGAATTGCACAAAGTGGAGGTTTGATAATTTATTAACACAAGAATTGTTTTTTTAATTAATATGAGATGCCTTAGATAGGATATAGGAAAGTAAAAGTAAGCAATAGCGTTGCATAATTTCCAAGAAAATGATCAAAAGATAAAAAAGACAAAATCATCCGAGATTAATCATATGCTAAACGAAGCTTATTTCAACCTTTCTAATAAGCGATATTAACAACAAGCATAATTGCACCGTTGTGATCCCGAAAAAAGAAATGTTCTTACATGATTACACTATTAAGATAAATTATGATAGATGTCTTTAAACTTATAAAATATTATAAGATCCATCAAAAACTATATTCATTGTCCTTAAACACACCCTACAATATAAATCAATCCAAATTCTTATATTTTTAAACAACACTCATATTTCAATATAATATCACTACATTTCAAAATATAATATTATAGATCATTCTTTCAAAAAAAAATTATAGAATCATTGAATTTTATATCATTATACTTATCATAATTTTATTTTTATCATTTATAAAAAATTACAAGCACTATTTTAATCAAACCCGTGCAACGCACGGGTTACATACCTAGCTAGGATTGGCAAATCAAAAATTGCATAGTCTAACCTTTGCATTAAACTTCTATAAATATATTCTTTGCTGCTCAGTCATAGAATTTTTGTAGTTCCATACATTAATTATTATTTTTACCAACATATCTCTATTTATTTTACATCTTTTTATTCATCAACAATAATTATTATGTTGCAAAAATAAACCAACTTTCTTTCTCTTAAAAGATAAAATTATAAAAACAATAGTAATTACAAACAAATTTAATATTACCATCGACTTTCTTAATTGCTGTGATTTGGTTAAAAATGTCATATATTTATCGTGAAATACGAAGAAAACTATTAATGTACAAAAACTTGGAGTATATATTTTAACATTTTTATTTATATACAATAATAATTTATGAAGTTAAAAAATTTGCACCCCCTGACCTAGGGTCCTGGATACGCCACTGCAAAACATTCGATTATTTTGTTTGTAAAATTACTCTGAAATTTTACTAGCTCGATTCATGAGTCACAGGATATAAAAAGAAAAAGAACAAAAGCACAAACTCAAACAAAAATATGTCGATCATTCGGTTATCATGTTCTTCCATATATGAGCTATTCAGTAAAAGACAAAATATCATTGGAAAATAAAATTCACACCAGTCTGAAAATAGAAAGAGAATGAAGACTCATAAGGCAAATTGTACATCCCGTCTAGATAAATAAATAATGAAGCTAAAATGTGATTTTTATAAACCAAGTCAAAATACAAAGACAGCAAAAAATCACTTGAAAACAACAAAATTCATAATAATCAAATACTTTCTTGATTGCTCATATCGGTGATCGACAAACCTCTTTCTATCATACAAGGTAAAATACTGATAAGCACAATCATAAATTTCGAAGTGGTAAACATGAAAAACAAATTAATGATTTATTCCTTCAAACGAGAGAAAACTTTTCTTGTAAATTGCAAGATCATAAAAATGTGCTGCTTTAACACCAAGTTCTTCAGTCTTCTGAGTACTTAAACTGAAACAGACTAGCTTACCATCTTTTTTTTTGAAGAATATATCACCATTCTTTCCCGCTCCAATAAGACGATCAATGTAAGGAAGTGGTCCAACAACGAATAGTTTAGTCCATGATTCTTTCACACCGAGTTCACCTAAAACTGATATGTAAAATGTAGTTGTATCTAATAAATACCATGAGATCGAAGCAATTGATCCATTAAATACCACCAATCGTCTTTGCACAAAACCAAGATTAAAATTTGTGTCTATGTCTAAAGGTAGGTCTATGGGTATGATTGTGGTAAAAAACATCTCATTACTCAAGTCAAATGAAACCAAAAAATGTTCATCACAATTTTCACTTTCAGACCACCAATGAGACATTCCATCAATGTACAATGGTTCGTATGAACCACTACAACAACGCTTAGGCATATTGACATCAAGTTTTCTCCAAGAGTTACACCTTAGGCTATAAATCTCCCATTCAGGTTCATAAGATATTTCGCTCCATGACACGTCTTCGTATCGCACATTAAGACGTTCAAGATGTCCGCTACTTATTGGAGTAAATTGTATGTACCTAATAATCTTAAAGTCGTCTTTAATATAGTCATAACCAAATCCATGAACATCAATTGAAGCCTCACGATAAGGTGGTACAAACTCAATGGGGCTGAATGGAATGACCTTGAATTCACTGGCAGTTGGGTTCCACAATAAAAGTGTGTTTCGTTGTTTTAGACAAAGAGTTCCGGTAAAAGTATCACACCCATAAAAATCACAATTATAAAAATCACCGAAAGAGTTGTTCTCCTGAAATGGATTTGGAAAGTCTAATTTGACTTGATTCTCATACCTCTCACCAGAAAGTAAATAGAAAGAGCAATGAAGAGAATAATCAGGACATTCCACAACCTCATATAAGAGGAGCGAAGTACCATCGTAATAAGAGTGAGGAATAGATATGAAATTATTTCGGAAACAAGGGTTTTCAAATAAGAGAGCCCATGTTTTTCTTACGCATCCAAATCGCTTCAAAGGTTTTAAAGAAAGTTTTGACAAAATAGAGAATGCAAGATCATTGGGTATGTAATTTCTAACCTTGTTTTCACCTTGAGATTTGGCCACCATCTCTGAAAATGTGGAAGCAAAAGATATGATGAATTAGAATGTCGTTGTAAGCGATACTGGCTTTGTAGTTGGCAGTATTTTTAAACTAACTAGTTTGGACACCCGTGCCAAGCACGGGCTAGAATTTCGTCATATTTAATGGAAAGAATATTGTGATGTATCAATTATTAGTTAAAGTTCCTGTGAACTTAGCTCAGCTGGTATGGACAATGCATAATATATGCAAGGTCCGGGGTTCAAACTTCGGACACCACAAAAAAAAAGTGTCATTTCAATCTGATCATTGGATAAAATATTGGAGGTCGAAGAACAAATAAGTGAAAGAAAAAAAAACTCATATATGAAAGCCTTAAATTTTTGGATGAAGATGCGACATCATTCTCACTTGTGTGGTTGTTTTTTCTGCAATGTGTCGAATCACACAAGTGTTGTCTCCCCCGTAAGTCCCAATGGTGATATCATATACGCTTCAACATTTTTGGGGAGCGGAAGTGCTTCGTGGTGGTGGATCACAGACACGAAGAGTCTCATATTTAATTGAGAGATGTTAATGTGTCAAGTGTGGATTAAAATAACACATTGAATGCCATATAATAGATATTGAACAATATATAAGTGAGATGACTTATAATGTCATAAGATTTTGGATGTAACTGTGATGTCAATCTCACTTGTGTGCTTGCTCTTAGTCTAATGTTATGATACAATCCAATACAGGTTCCCACGAAAGTCCCAACATTATTATGATTTGTTTTCTTAGTTTTTGGGTGTCATTTGTTAAATTTTGTATCTTAAATTTTAGTTTTGGGATGTCATTCGCTTCCATGAAATTTTTTCATTCAACCTCTATTATTTTAAATTTCTTCAATCTTAGTCTTTGGTCCAATTTCACAATGGAAAAATGTAGACGTGTTCTACTAAGTTGACAAAATACACTTATTAGATATTTTAAATTGATGTGACATTTTTTTGAATGAATCTATTATTTTGGTAGCATGATTACCCAGTAATTTTCAACACCTTCAACAAATTCATAAAATTAACAGCAACTCATTTCATTCCCTACGAATAAAGCACACACTCCTTAGTTTTTCCCTTATTATTTCTCTCTTGTACACATTCCTTTTTCATCTTCTTTCTTTTTCTAATTTACTTTCTCTTTTCTCTTGAAAGAAAGGAACAAAGACATCCCTCTATGAAACTATCACCGACCACATTTTTTACCATGTTGTGCCTTTGAGCCTATTTGATTATCAAATCATATCACAAATACATATAGTCTCACACCTGAGGGATAGACGTTAATGTGTCATGTATGATTTAAACTTCTACATTATATGTAAGAGTAGATAATAAGCAAACATATAAGTGATATGACTAATATATCTAATGTCTTAAGGTTTTAGGTTTAAATGTGATGTGAATTTCACGTGTGGGGTTTCTTTTAGTCAAATGTGATGATCAAACTCATTGTAGGCACTCTAAGAACTCCGAACATCATGATGAACTGTTTTGATAGTTTTTGAATTTCATTTGCATAAGTTTTTTGATATTAAATATACATTTTTGGATGTCATTCACTTTCATTCAATTGTTTTTATCCAACCTCTATTATTTAAATACCTCCACTTTTGATCTTTGGGGGGATCTAACAATGAAAAAATGCACGTGTTTTGCTGAGTTGACAAAACGATATTTTAAAATTATGTGACATTTTACAACTGAGCCTATTTTTTTTTTTGGTGTAATAACTACTCATAAATTTTAACTCCTTCAACTAAACTATAAAATTACAAATAACTCACTTTATTTTCAATACTTTCACGGACGAAACACACACTACTTTTTTTCCAATCATTTATCTCATTTTCAAATTACTTTTTCGTATTCTTTCTTTTTACAATTTCCTTTCTCTCTTTTCATGAAATTTAGAATCATAAGCCTCTCTCCATGAAATCACCATCAATCCACCTTTTTAATCATGTTATACTCCCTCCGTCCAGGATTAACTGAGTCATTTGTTCATTTTACACATATCAAGAAAAACGTATAAATGAAGGAGAGAGAAAAATAGTTTTAAGTGATCTTGTTAAGTATTGGTGCATTCTCCACTATTAGAAATACAAAGTGGAATATATTGAATTGGGAGTGATGAAAGTAGTATTAATTAGCGTTATGAAGAGAAAAAAGTAATTAATATTGCATTGAAAAGTGAAATGGCTCGGATATTTTTGGACACTTTGTTTTTGCAAATGACTCAGTTATTATAGGACGGAGGGAGTACCTCCGCCTGACCTTATTTGGTTGTGTCACCAGATCATAGACGCATAGTTTCACAGTTAAGAGAGATGTGTTAATGTGTCAATTGTAATTTATAGTTCCACATTAGATGCAAGAGTAGATGTTGAGACACTTAAAAATGAGATGACCAATATAAGAGTAGATGTTTAATTTTTATATTGAATTTAAATTTTTTGTTGTTGTTCGCTTCCATGTAATTTTTTTTTATCAACCTCTATTATTTTAAATTTCTTCAACCTTTTGTCTTTGGTGAGATTTAAACATAGAAAAACTCTAATGTGTTATGTTTAATTAACAAAATGCGTGCTTATTAGAAATTTTTAAATGTTAATGTGTTTTTTTAATTAAGTCTAATTTTTAGGTAAATTAATTACTCAAAAATCTTGAACTTCTTCGACTCACTTTATTCTTTATAACCTCGTGCACAAAACACAATTTTTTTTACCGGTATCATTTATCTCAATCTCAAAAAAAAAAATTCTATTTTTCTTTCTCACTTCTCATGAAAGAAAGGAACCTCTGTTTGACCTTATTTGACTATGTCATATATTTACGGACGCGGGAGTCACACAATTGGGGAATAAATGCTAATATGTCAAATATGAGCTAAAGTTCTACAATTGATGGAATAGTAGATGTTGAATAACATATAAGTGAGATGACATGTATATATGTGCCTAGATATTTTGAATGAAGATATAATATTAATCTCATGTGTGTGATTTCTCATAGTCTAATACGATGATACAATCCAATGCAAGCTCTATGGGAAGAACAAACATTATAATGATTTTTTTTTTGACAAAACATTACAATGATTTGTTTTGTTAGTTTTTTAGTGTCGTTTGTTTATTATTTTATCTTAAATTTGATACTTTGAATGTCATTCGTTTTCATGCAATTTTTTTTATTCAACCTTTATTATTTCAAATTTCTTCACCCTCTGAACCCCGGCCACCACAAAAAGAAAATGAAAAAGCTAGTTATGAGGTGTCAACATAGTTGAAAAGTCGTAACTTTCTCTTGATGCTTTTGCATTTTATTCCTTTATTAAAAAAAGAATTAAAAAAATTAATCTTTGGTCTTTTGTGGAATCTCACAAAAGGAAAACATAGATGTATTATACTAAGTTAACAAAGTACAGGTTTATTAGACATTTTAAAGTGATATTTTTTTAATAACTCTAATATTTTGGTAGTATAGTTACCCAGAAATCTCCAATTTATTCAACAAACCCATAAAATTAACATCAACTTATTATTTTCCCTTATTACTTCTCTATGTTCAAATTTCTTTTTCATCTTATTTCTTTTTCTAATTTACTTTCTCTCTTCTCATGAAAGAAAGAAAAAAAAATCCCTCTTTGAAACTGCCACCAACCCACCTTTTTTACCATGTTGTGCATCTGATCTTATTAGGCTATCTCACCAAGTCACAAATACAAAGAGTCTCACACTTAAAAAGAGATGTTGATGTGTCATGTGAGAGTTAAACTTCTAGGTTGGACGCAAGAGTAGATATTAAGCAACGTGTTAGCGATATGACCCGTAATGTCTCAAGGTTTTGGATCAAAATATTGCGTCGATCTCATTTGCGAGGTTTCTCTTAGCCAAATGTGGTGATCCAACCTATTGTATACTTCCGCAGAACTTTGAACATTATGATGAATTGTCTTCTTAGCTTTTTTTATGTCATTTGCTTGGATTTTATATTAAATAAAAAAACTATTTCCATTTTTTATTTTATTTCAAATTCCTTCACGTCTGGTCTTTGGTGGGATCAAACCATGGAAAAACGCCAATGTGCTATGATGAGCTGAAAAATGCATGCTTATATTGTTTCAAATTCCTTCACTTTTTGTCTTTAGTAAATGAGTTACATACGTATGCAACAAAAAAACAATGTACAAATTTTGATATTGAATAGATGAAATATTTGGGAATGCAAATAAAGGTCAAGGTTTCAAATTTAAAAGGCAAGAAAGTCCGCATTTTATTTTATTTATTTTTACAAAAGAAAGTCTGCATCCTTATTTACTTTGAAATACATGTTGTCGTATACATTTGCGTTGAAACCATTTGATTGTCATTGCTATTGCTATAAATACAATAATGAGCTGTTAATTGATGTTATATATTTCTTAAAAAAATGTTTCATTAGAAATATGATATCGCATATTTACATGTTAGCATAGTGAATGATGACACAATTGAATTTTGAGGGAAGAGAAAATTTAGTTTTGTATAAAAATTGAGACCCAAGTTGCTAAGAAAAATTAAAAGCACTTTTTAGTTTCAAAAAATAAAGTAGAAAATTTAGCCTCTATCTCACTATATGCTTAAAAATATTTTTTCAGATTCCGTGATTAGATCTATGTGATAAGTTGTTAGAACTTGAGTATATTAAACTTATATAATTATATGATATTCTCATGTTCTTCAATAATATTTTTTCTTTTAGAATTTTCCAAAATTTAGTCTTCTCAGTTTGAAAAAACTAATTGAGGCTTTTTAATGACTACTATAGAAATTTAAAATCAACAATTTAAATAAAACAATTTTTTTCTGATAAATTTTTTATGTGAGTAGGACTCCGAAGACTCGCCTGGATCAGATGACATTTCTCATGATTCAAAAAGTATTTAAAAAAGTATTTGCACATCACTCATTGAATAGATTATCGTGATGGCAACAAAAGTTGAATCAACAACTTCCTTCAAAAAAAAAAAAATTGAATCAACAACTTTGTGGTTGAGTGAAAAGAGTGGTGAGTTGTGAACTTTTTTTAGGCTTTTCTTTATGTACTGAACCTTTGTCATTTATTTGAATTTATTTTTGAAGGAAACATTTATTTGAATTAAAACACATATAATTAATTTCCAGGTAAATGATAGTGTGTTATAATATTCACATCAATGTATTTATTTAGATATGTTAATTTAGTATGATCAATATTCATTGCTTTGTTTTTCTTCAAAAAAAAAATATTCATTGCATTGTAACATTCTATATTTTTTTGTACGACTTTAAAAAAAAACTGTACAAAAAAGGTACATTTTAGCTTTAAATAAGATATTAAAAACATATTTAAATTGAATTGATTTGAAATGTTGGTGGACTTTTTTTTTTTTGTGAGATGTTGGTTGGGTTTATCAATTCCTATCCAACCATTCTTATTTTATTAAATACTATTAATATGATTCAAAAGAATTTAACGAATCAATTCTTCTTATTCTTACTTATATGACCAAAAAATAATTGGGAATTTCATTTGATAATTGACTAATATATAGCCAAAAAATAATTGAGAATTCCCTTTTACATATTTGACAATTGGCTCAACTTAAAATTCCAAAAAAAATAAAAATAACATTGGCACAGATCTCTGAATTAATCCTTCACATGTGTATGATAGAATTATTTATCTTGGCACATTTGTTTCCTTTACTTACTTAACCATCTAATGAACCAAGATAGAATAGTACACGTTATTCTATCTTCTTTTTTCTTTGGCTACTTTTTATTGGTGGCTTCGCCCGGGTTCAAACCGGAGATTGTCTTAGTATATACATTTACTTTGTCATTAAAAAAAAATCTTGGAGATTGTCTTATATTATGTGACTTCAAATTGAAAAATAATAGTGGAGTAGTGAGTTGAGGCTTCTATTTTCTATATGATCAATTGCTACACAGACACGCACGTCTTCATAAGAATGCATCCAGAATCTCATTGTTATTCTTATCGAAGGTACAATTATCTGAACAAATAAAAATCTTTGACTCTGAAAAAAATTGTACATAATTAAAAAACAACAACAAAGTCTTATCTTACTGAGTGGGATCGATTACATGCATGAATCAAACATACAATAATGTTCTATCAAAAATCATGTCTTTCTCTAAGACATTTATCTCCAGATTCTTCTTAATAGGTCTCTCTTATAATTTTTCTAGGTCTACCCCTACATACTCAAACCATCCAAGTCTAGTTTCTATAATCTTTTCTTCTATAGGAGCAACCTCAACTCTCTCTAATGTTGTCATTTCTAATTTTATCTCATCTAGTCTTAGCACACATCCAACACAACATCCTCATTTCCTGGACGGATCTCTTTGGAGACCCATGGGAGCCATGATACCCCAAGAGTTTGGTATATATATATCATATTAGGCGTAAATATATAATTAAATTTCCGTCAGCTGCAGTGGAAGGGTGACCACTCTTCAGAGAGATCAACAATTATAAAAACTACCCAACCAATGAGCTGTTAATTACTTCTTGCTATTTCTTGAAACGGTTTCATATATATTAAATACATTATTGGCACCCCTAATAAAATAACTCAAAATCTGACACTGCTCATTTATACAATGCTTACATTATGTTTATGTTGGTTCTTCACTGCCAAACACTCTATCTCTCGTACGACATCGTAAATCTTACAACTAACTGATAAAATTTTCCCTAACATAAGTGGTCCTTTCACACATGTTAATATCAATACTTGTGTGAAACTATTGAGGCTCGAAAACAGTATCTAACATGATAGAGGAACTGAGTAACATTTTCTCAGGAACACTCATAGAGGAGTCATAGACTGTATATGCACAAATGTTGAGCAAATGGGTTCCTATGAGGTAGTTATATATAGAAAAATTAAATCAAAAGAATTTGAATAGTGAAAGCAAGATGTCCTAAATCAATGGGATGGGAGTTAATTTCATTTTGTCTAAGAAACAGAAAATAGACTGATTATGACTCTTGGTTCATTAGATGGTTAAGTAAGTAAAGGAAACAAATGATTATAGTTAATTGCATTAATCTTGATGGCTATTAATTTCATTTAACTTGACAGATTGTAAAACACGATTATAGTAATACTTTGTAAACAATGGACAAATGACTAAATAATTTTTTGTTATTTCTTTCAATGCTTCCTTAGTAGTTAAGACAATGTTTATTAAAAAAAAATAAAAAAATTAAGAAGCTCATTACCCTCTGGTTGCCAAAATTGTCGGGTCATTGAGTAATTTCAATTGTAAATTTTCGGTTGACATTCTAGTACATTAAATATTCCTTCGAATTTTAGCAAATAACATTTTGATGTGTATATTTATTAAAAAAAAACATTTTGATGTGTATATGAAATAAAAAATTAAATGCACATTTCAATATAAGGTTGCCACGTGTACTATCAAAATAAAATAGGGGAAATATTTATAATAGAGATAATTAATTTTTTAGATAGGTTATGACTGAGAAGTAATGTTATTATTTTTTTTTAAAGAATATTATTATATGTAATCAATCACACTTATTGTGTTACCAAATGTATTAGAGTTATTGTTATTTATGTTTATAACTTATTGCCCATAAATGGAATTTTAGATACCTTAATTATTCATAATCGATTTTAATATTATTTTTTGAAATTATTTTCGAAATACAATTAGTTTTCTAAAAATTGATTTTGAAACACACCTAATATAAACATGTTTTTTTTATCAATAAGAATCATTTTATGATAATTAAGTAAAAGAAACATAATTTGTCTTGTTTTTTGTTGACAAAAAACAAAAGTTATGTTTATGATGTTGAATCCTGCAAACATAAAAAGTTCATTCACACATTAAAATTAACCGAAAAAACGATGATCTAAAGAATATTTGATAACAAAATAAACCGTATTTCCATATCGGGACTAACGAATACATGAATAATACAATAAAATCTATAAAAACCCACAATTCAATAAAGAAATAAAAAAAATATTATTCTTCAATAATTATATATATATATAAAAAACAATATCATTCGTAGATTGAGTGCAAATGGGAATCAACATCAAAAACATTGAAGAAAAAAGTACTCCAATAAAATATAGAATCAGTCATTACAATCATTTTAAATAAAAAGAACACCAACAATATACCTATCAAATAAACATTCTCAATTTTTCTCTTGATACATAAACATTCTTAAAATTATGTGATTAGATCTATGTTCTAAGTTGTTAGAACTTGAGTATCATAGGATGAACTTACATATTTGGACAACATACATGATGATCTAAGCTTTTGTCAAAAAAAAAAAATACATGATGATATAAGCTATACAATGGATTGAAATGAAAAATTGATTCAATTTTTGAAATCTAGAGCAACATGCTCTCCTATAGAACCCTCAAAAATAGCATTAGCAATTAGATACAAATATAAAAAAATCAACCCCATAATCCACCATCATCTAAATAAAAGACACACAATACATATTTTAGGGGAGAAAGATGAAAATGATGAAAAATGAATTGTCTATATATGTAGGGAGAAAAATCATGTATTAATTTACAAATAAGTCATGATCCATTTTTATTGGCTCATGAAAAATAATGAGTCATGCTCCTTTTTTGATTGGTTGATATAAAACAAATGTGTCATAATCTATTTTGATTGGATGATAAGAAAACATTAAATGAGATAAGGAAGGTGAAGATGCCAAGTGTACTATCAAAATAAAATAAGGGAAATGTTTATAACAAAGATGTTTCTTTATTTTTTTATTATATTTTCTAACTCGGTTTTTAAAAAATAAATAAACATAGGTCATGTAAAAAAAACGATATCATGCTAAAATTATTTAAATGCATAATTCTTTGACCAAATCATATCAATAATATTTTTAATCAATATGAAATATATATTGCCATTTTCGGTTCCTGTCATATTTATAATAGTATTATTTTTGGAAAAACAATGCATCAATTTAGAATATTTCATAAACAAATAAACATAAAATAATAGCAATAAATACCAAATGCATAAGAATGCTTGGTTTAGTTTAGGGTGCCACATGTCATAACCATACTTTGAGTTTATGATGCCACATGTCATAACCAAAAGAAGAGAAAATAACTTCCATAATAGGACATGAAATAGGTCCTAAATTTATATTATATAGATGAGAAAGTTAGGTGGAATGAGATTGTCTTTAAAATATTAAAAGATACTTAATTGCGAAATAAATGTATTGTCATTTTTAACTTCTTCACATTAATAATTATTAAATTTTATGGGTCCTGCTAACCAGTGCGTCCGGGGCACTGGGTTAAGTATACCATAAAAGGGAATTATTACCATAAAAGGAAACTGTTTTTGACTTTATTATAAATTAATTACACAATTTCAATGCATTAACTACTATATAATTTTCTTTTTCATATCCTTAACTAATGTCTGGGGCACCGGTTAGCATTTCCCAAATTTTATTTATAGACACTTTTAATCACTTTAAAACTCTTTTTTTTGAGGGAAATCACTTTAAAACTTAAATAAGAAGTAACATTGTAACCTAACATTGTAACCTTTTGTCAAAAAAAGAAGTAACATTGTAACCAAAAAAATAAGAAGTAACATTAATTCTGTAAAAAAAATAAAGAAGTAACATTAATTTTATCAATAAACAATATCTAATAACATTAATAAGTTATTCCTTTAAAAAAAAAACATTAATAAGTTGGATTTTGCATTTCTTCTGTTACCGGTGTAGAACCCGCGACATGCACGGGTAAGTAAATATATACTCCCTATGTCTCTTAAATAAAATTATTTTACAAAACTTATAGGTATTAAGAAAAGTTGTTGGGTAAAAAAATTATCAAAAAAAGTGTGTAATCCATTTTTGAATTTTCCTTTATGTATAAATGCATTCAATATTGATTTTTTTTTTTTTCAAGACAATTAGTAGTTGGGTCCTGCTAACCGGTGCCCCCGGGGCACTGCCATAAAAGGGAATTATTACCATAAAAGGAAACTTTCTTTGGCTTTATTATAAATTAATTACACAATTTCAATGCATTAACTACTATATAATTTCCTTTTTCATATCCTTAACCAGTGCCCCGGGGGCACCGGTTAGCATTTCCCTTAGCGGTATTATAAAGGGTATAGTTGGAAACACCATTAAAAAGGGGGTATATTTGAAAAAAGAATAATGAATGCATCTAGATGGTCTTATAGAGACAAAAAAATTGGTATTATAATATGTATTGGAATCCTGAAAGAAAAGAAAAGATTCTCAAATACACATTGTAAGGTTTTTTTATTCCTTAAAAAAAAATTGTTTTTATCATAATATGCTAGGAAGGTTACTTTTATTCAAGGTGAAGTGGAGAATCCAATATTCGAACTCCAACCCCTACCCGTACAAATAATATTCATGGTAGTTATCAATTGTACAACCTAATTTTTTTGTCATAATTAACATTGACAATTGAGGGTAGTTGCCGAATTCGAATTTGTGTATTAGTGATTTTCAATAAAGGAAAAAGATATAAGGATTGTAATTTTATATTTGTTATCAGTGCCATGGTATATCAATGCCTATTTTGCATTGTAAATCTAATTTTATAGAAAGATAGAGAACATGAAAATTATGTAATTTTTTTTACTAAAGATGGAGGGATATATGGAGCGGCTGACGACCATAAAAGTGGTGGCGGTGGCAGCTAGGGTAGTTTGTAAAGGGAGAGAGAAAATATGAGGACTATATATATATATAGAGAGAGAGAGATAGAGATAGAGATAGAGATAGAGATAGAGATAGAGAGAGGAAAGGGTTTTTGGTAGAAAACTCAGAATAAACACTACTTAGTTTTAGTCGTTTGGGCGCAATTTCCTATCATTGGAAAACCTGTCAAATAGGATTTTGCTTAGTTGGACAACCTTAGAAGCAAATGCTTTAGAACTCTGAACATTTTAAATAATTCTCACATGTAGGAATATAGATAGATAGATTCCTCATGCTAAACAAAATATATCATTCTATGTTGACCCTAGCAGACCCCTTCATTTTTCTTTCATCCTGTATGTTCACCACCTTATAAAGATCAAATGAAAATATAAATTTAAATTTGGGTTAAGTATGTGATTCGTCCCTGCAAATAGGGGTCGCTTAAAATTTCGTCCCTGCAATCGCTAATCCTTTTTTTTTGCCCCTGCAAAGTTTAATCAGTTAAAAATTCGTCCTTTGACCCAGTTAATCACTGCCACATCAGCAATTTACCAAAAATGGCATGGGAATTGACGAAAATACCCCTGGCTTAAAAAAACTGGTATGAGGAATCTAAATCATATAATGAAATTAAATAATGGACTAAAGCATTTTGCTTACAAAAAGAAAGCAATGTAAATTTCCATTAGATTAAATCATGAGTTATTTAAAGGCATAATCACCATTCACTACAATCTTTATTTAAGTATCATAAATGATCAGAAATACACTGCGTTTTGTTTACAACCAGCAAAATCAGTATGACAATCTATAAATGTTGGATCTTTGCTTGCAGTCAAGCAAAGCCTAATTTCATATAAATAATCTTGATTCTGAATCTCTTGGCATCGAATTTGTGGCTTGCAGTTCATGTGTTTTCTTATAGCATCGAAAATGGCTTGTCTAGGTACAGCAGTTCCATGGGGTATAATACTCTCCTTTCGAAGCATCTCTCTTAGGTTAATACCATTGTAGAGTTTCAATGCCAAAGAAAAGTATTCATATTGATCCAACATTGGATATGAGCATGTTCCATGCTTTAACCATTGCTCACCCCAAAATCTAAGGTTGTCAATGCGTGGTACCGGTGGATTTAAGTTATCCCTCACTTCTAATGATGGCCAATCTTTGTTGAGTTGATCCTCTCCTACTTTATATACCTGATCAAATAAAACAAATATATATATATATAATGTACATTTTGTAGATCATGGTATAATCTATACTATATACAAAAAAAACGAATAACTTACTTTGGGCCAATTAAACAAGTTTTGTCCGAGGGGATCACATTTTCGTAACTCAGAGTGTTTCTTGCTTGGCCAAAAACCATGAAGGGTGAAGTTTATTGGCAGTGAAGCGATACATTTTTTACCCTTATAAGGTGCATCCTTGCAAAATGTCGGTGGCCATGTTTCAACCAACATAAAATGATCAAACGAAGGTAAAACTGGAGGAGGTGGTGGTAATTGAGGAGGTGGTGGAGACCTTAATCTACTTCTTCCAAGTGTTTCCGCTAAAAGACGTGGATCAGATGGAAGAGGGTCAGCAGCCAACCCAACCCAACATTACATGAAAGAGCAAAGATGACTAATATGATTGAAATGGTGTTGGCCATGGTCATTGGAATAGCTAGTAGTACTTAGGTATTTTGAAGGTTGGGAGTTTGTTTGTGGTTTTGCTAGGCCTCCTAGTAAGTCATTTTATAGGTAGCTAGTATGTAGTCATTTAGTTAAAGAAATAAACTACAATTAACACGAGTTAATAAGTTTTAAAAAAATTAATAGCAGTAATTAAAACCTTAATTAAATGACAACAAATAAATATGGAAAATAAAAACACTATAATCGAAATGTGTCAATTTGGTAACGCTAAATTATCAAAATGCAACACCGCTAAGTGGAGCACTTGCCATTTCGTCGAATTGGATGAGCATTATTGTTTACAACACTGCTAAGTCTAAGTGACGCGACTTTCCCTTTCGTCGAATTGGACGAGCGCTATTTTTTATCCACTAATTTGTTTGGTTTATATTGATTTTCACTTTTCTTTGCACTTGTTGTTTTTTTAAATAATAACTTTACTAAACAAAGGGCTAAATATTTCGTTTTAAGATCTCAGTTTTGTTGGATGTTCTCTTTGAGAATTCGTTCATCGGATCGATGTGGTTCTATAAATTATTTTTAGATTTTACTTTGGTCTCCTTATTTTCTTTGTTCAATTTTGTCATTTAAGTTACGAACATTATACATTTTGATCTCACAAGTTTTTTTAATCATTTTGCTTCTTTAACTTATAAATTTTGGACCCTTTAGTCTTAAAACTAACAAAAAATTTACATTTTGCTTCCTTAAGTTACAAAATAGAACTGTCAAATGTTTGTAACTTAATGACCAAGATAAAATGAACACAATTTAAAATACCTTTGTTTCCAACGTTTGGAACTGAATAGATTAGAAAATATTTAATATTTGGATTACCATGTCATCAGTATGAAATTTTCATCCTTGTTTAACAATGACTAATCTTTATAGAGGAGTATCCGGGATACATAAGGTGGGTTGTCCTTTCTCATCTGAATTTTTTTATAAAAAAAATAAATAATGTCGAGATATATTAATTATATTAATTAAATAAAGTAAAGATGATATACAAGAATAAAAAAAGAAAAGAAGAGAGAAATTATTTTTATGACCTTGCCAGCATGAGCAAGCGAGAATCCTAAAGTTGGGAAATAAGTTCTTCCCACACATAAGCATAAGCATAATCAAAGTGTGTCAGTTCCAGCATACTCTTACGTGCTTAATTAAATCTCATAAAGGCCAAATATCACAATTAAATGGACTATCATTATTTGTTCTAATTTGAGCTTGTTTCCATAAGACATGCAAATGTTGATGTGTTGCATTGCATCTTAATTCACGTAATGTGAGAATTTGCACAATTATAAAAATAAAGTTTCTTACAATTTAAGCAAACATTTAGTCCATCAATTGATTAGAACCGTAAATCATGCATTTTTATATTTACAGTGTAACTAAAAATAATTTCAGTGACCGAATGAGGTACCTATTAGCTATCGATGTTTATATGGTTAAGCGTTCTCCATTGAAGATGGTATTATGGTTTATCCCTTATGGGTTCATTTGGTTAAATTTTTGTTAAAAAAACAATTAAAACATTTTTTTTTTACGGAAAACTAAGAACAAGGTAGAATAACACAAGCTGCCTTTACGTGGACTCTTACAATCGCGTTTAAATATTTCTTCTGAATTTTTTAAAGGAAAATGCTACTTCTCAAGAAAAATAACTTCAAGAATTTTTCAAGACACAGTTGACAAATTTTAATTGGATGATTTATTTGTCCACTTCCTATTTTTCAGCCACACCTCCTTGAATTGTGGCAAATAGTGCATTGTGATTGGCTACTATTTATTCTTGAAGAATTCTTGATGTTATTTTTCTAGAGATATAGCATTGCTCTTTTTTAAATATTACATTAAAAAATAAATTTTAATGGAATATTCTTAAAATAAAATAAAATTAAACATGAATCAAGAACCACAAAAAGATTCCCTCAAGAAAAAAAAACCACAAAAAGACATCTAGTTTTTTTTTTAGTTAATTTTAAATTTCCTTAAAAAAATTGAAAAAACAACCCAAGACATAGAAATTATAATGAGATCAAATACATATTTAACCTTATTGAAATTTACTGAAAACAAGTTCTTCAATCAAAATCCTATCAAAAAAGTTCTTCAATGCAAAATTCAATTAGTGAAATATAATTTGGTAGTATATATCCTATCATTTAATGCAATATAATTAATGGATACCAAATCAAATTATATAGGATTAATTGTTCAAATTCATATGCAATGTACACGAAGTTTGAAATATGACCATCTAAACAAACATATTGTAGATTGAAATTCTTGCTATTTTTGCCCCTCTATTTTTTCCTTTAGACATAAAGTCAAGAATAGTGATTTAGAGATTGAATTTTTTTCGTGATTTTTTGTCGGCATACTTAGAGTATTAAAATATGGGTTTCCACGTAAAATTAAAATTTTTGGGCAAGGACAAATTAATTATAAATTTTTAAAGCGCCAAAAACTAAAAAGAAAAAAAAAACAATGGAAATCTCAACTTAAAAACAATGGAAATCCCCCCCCCCCCCCCCCCCCCCCCCCCCCCCCCCCCCCCCCATTTTGACTAAAACTGAATTTTACCCCCTCTATTATTAAACTTGGAATTTCACCCCCTCTATTTTACATTTTCCAGGATTTTACCCCCCTAATCAAATTTAAACTCATTTAAGCTGATGTAACATTGCTATATGAATTTTAAAATATTATCTTATTATTTACCTAATTAATTATTTATATTAATTGCTCTTAATTATAAAAATAAAAAAATAAATCAAGTAAATTAAAAACGTAACCCAAAATAATATAAAAAAAGACAATTGATTTTATTTTGTTCCGTAACCAAGAAGCCAAACGCAGAAGCTCTTCCCAATACCAAACGCAAAAGCCAAACGTATCGCATCGCTTCCCTTCCTCACTTTCTTGCCAATTTAACATCATTGACCTCTATAAAACTGGGTATACGAAAATGAAAATTGTTTAAAATTAACCACTACATGTGTTAATTTTTGTTTAGAATTAAATAGAGTAAACATTGATTTTGGTCCCTAAATGTGTGATGCGATGCACTGTCTGTTATTATAGTATCTCAATGTGTCAAAATTGCAAACATGTCTCTTTAGTTAATCATTTTGTATTCGTGTCTTTTGTTAGTCATTTTGGTCTCAAATCTGTTTTTTGTTCGTCAATCTAGTCTATAAAATTACAAGCAAAGAAGATATTAGGGACGTATTTACAATTTAAATACATTCAATGACTATAATGACAACGTCTCACACATTCAGAGACCAAAATGGCCATTTACCCGAATCAAATATGTTTTTAGTTTTGCAAACAACCATTTTGGTCCTTAAATGTGTGAGGCACTGCCACTATAGTCCCTACATGTATTGACATTGTACACACACACTACTGCCACTTTTGTTTATTTTATGGACTAAATTGACCAACAAAAAACACATTTGCGGACTAAATTGACTGCCTAAAAACATATTTACTGACCAAAATGACTAATGAAAGAGACATTTTTGGATGTGTTTGCAATTTTGATACATTTAGGGACCAATGTCACAACCAGTTACAATTCTAGGGACCAAAATGGTGGTTTGCCCGTTTTTAGTTTGTATGAATTTTAATTTTTGTTTTTAGTCCCTGTACTCAATTTTTAGTTTAAAATCTCTAGAGTACTGAAAGCATGCGATATATGTAATTTGTAGAACAGAAAGGTCAATACAGTGACTAGAAACAAAATTTAAGATAATTATAGAGACTTGAAAAATATTGAACCCTTATTTTATGTTGATTTCTTTCCTATCTATCCTTAGTTGCTAACAAATTGGAACTCATATTGTAAGGTGTAGTGAAAGCTTACCTTGAATGACATTGTAAAGAAATGTAGCAAAATAACTAGGGTAATGTTATGCTAGTTCCTTTCATTCTTAAGTATGGGTTTGAATTGGATTAAGTATAGTTATTTGAAGTTTTGGCCAAGTTGTTACTGTTGTACCAACGTAATGTGACTCAGTTTTTAAGCTAGTTTAAGTTAAAAAGCTTCAATTGTGAATATCCTAACATGGATCTGGCATAGGTTCAAATGAATTAATCGTTGCTAGACTCAGAGAAGAATAAACCGCCATGGTTAAAGAGAGAAAAGCTTCAAAATGAAGAAAAGTAGTAACTGAATTTCATTAGCCTGAGATAGTTCAATACACTTGCTTATATACACAATAATGTCAGCTCAACATTCTTCTAACTAACTAGATGCAAATGAAATTACAATTGGTAAAATGAAATGAAATTCAAATGCTACTAATTAGTTAACTTGCGCCCCAAGCTATCGTATTTTTGCCTTATTTCCTTCAGATGTTGATACCCCCTCGCAAACTGGTGGTTGGTAGAGATCTACCATCCCTAGTTTGAGCATACACTCATGAAATTGTCTCGGTCCAAAAGCTTTGGTAAACATGTCAGTTGTTTGATGTTGAGAAGTGACTGGTAACAAACGCATAACACCAGCTTGAACCTTCTCACGCACTAGATGACAATCAATGTCTAAGTGTTTAGTACGCTCATGAAATACTGGATTTACTGAGATATGAAGAGCACTCTGGTTGTCACAATAGAGGACAGGTAGGCGTGAAGGAGCTTGCTTCAAATCATGGAGAAGAAAACAGAGCCATTGAAGCTCTCTGGTGGCAGAAGCCAAAGCCCTGTATTCTGCTTCAGCAGAGGAGCATGAAACAGTGGGTTGCTTCTTTGATTTCCATGAAACCAAAGACTTGCCAATGAAGAAACAATACCTTGAAATGGAACGACGAGTGTCTATACAACCCCCCCAGTCTGCATCACTGAAACCAAGCAATTGGAGTTCAGAGGAATGGGGAAAAAATAAACCTCGTCCAGGTGAGCGTTTTAAGTACCTCAATACCCTAAGGGCTGCCTTATAGTGCAATTCAGTAGGAGAAGACATGAATTGACTTAGTTGTTGAGCTGCAAAGGCAATATCAGGACGCGTAGTGGTGAGATACAATAGTCTACCAACCAATCTTCTATAACCAGTAACATCACTGTGAAGAGACCCAGCATCTTGAGTCAAACGCACAGAAGGGTCAAGTGGGGTGCAGACTGGTTTACAATCAGTCAAACCAGCATCAGCAAGAAGCTCCAGACAGTACTTGCGTTGACAAAGTGAAATGCCTTTGGAGGAGCGTGCCACTTCCAATCCCAAGAAAAACTTGATCCCCCCTAAGTTCTTAATACGAAAAGCATTGTGAAGAGCTTGCTTCAAAACATCAAACTCTTGCAGACAAGTTCCTGCTAAAATAATGTCATCCACATACACCAAAACCACAATATAAGAAGTAGCAGTGATTTTGGTGAACAAAGTGTGGTCTGCAGTGGCTTGAATGAACCCTTGAGCATACAGAAACTGAGTAAGTTTCTCAAACCACTGCCTACTGGCTTGCTTCAGGCTATAAAGGGATTTAAGAATGTTGGAACAAAATGTGTTTAACAATGAATCTTAAAGAGTTTTGATGATAACAAGGTATTAAAAATTGTAAATTGGACTAGCTAATTTTTGTTCAAGTGTACAGGACCATAATTATAAAGTTACATCATCATTGGTTCTGAATGAGCAAATAAAGAGCAAAAGAAAATGAAGCTTAGATGATTCTGAAGGCAAAGCGCTCCTGAAGTCAAGCTGCTCCTGAAGAAATAGCGCTCCTGAAGTAAGCTGCTCCTGAAGAATAGTGCTTCTGAAGACAAGAGGTCCAGAAGCCACATCATCAGAAGCTGCGTCATCAGAAGCTGCAGAAGTCATATCATCAGAAGCTGCATCATCAGAAGCTGCCTCATCAGAAGCTATTTCACCAGAAGCTGAATCTCAACTGGATTTGCAAAAGATTCAAGAATTGAAGAATTATCAATGCAAAAGCTGTCTATTGGATTCGAAAACACAAACAAAGGATTAGTGGAATTTTGCAACGGTCATTTCAAAGGTGTTTGAAGGCTTGTGCTTGCATTTTGGACGAAAGCGTTGACATTGTACTTTGTACGAATTGTACAACCACGTTCTCCACTACTCTGTTTTGTGTCCACGCTTCAAGACAAGAAAACAGCTCCAGAATACGGTCTCGCCTGCATATATGTTCCTTTGGATAAGGAATGGATTTTAAATTGGTTCTTCATAGGACAACAACCAAATCAGGCAAAAGATCATTGGTGAAAGATCAAGCTTCAATAACGACTCTTTGGTGTGCTGGCAATTTCACAACGTCTCTTTCACACCTCTATATAAAGGAGTGAAGACCTAGAGTTTTGGTAATGCAAGAACGCTGAACGAAAGACTCACAAGATTTTCACAAGTACCAAACCTCTGCTGAAATTGTTCTGCATTCACTTAGAATTTCTGTGTCTCAAAGTCATATCTTAGAAATTCTTAAGTCCATTGAGTCTGTATCTGATTTGTATTGTGAGCACCTCTGATTGTATATCAAGTGTTCAACCTTAAACAATTTTCTGTGTAATTTTGTTTAGTTAGGAAGTCTCTTGCAGTTGTGCTTGAGCAGGAAGTCTCTTGATTGTGTTCTTGAGCAAAGGAAGTCTCTTGCTTGTGTGCTTGAGCATTGGAAGTCTCTTGCTTGTGTGCTTGAGCATTTGTAATCAGATATTACTCATAGTGAAATCTCCTTGGAAGTGCAAGGGGGACTGGACTACTTCCGGATTGTGGAAGGAACCAGTATAATTGCTTTGTGTCGTTCTTCTTCTCTCTCTGTTTTATTCCGCTGCATTTAGATTCTGATTATCACTTCAGAAGCTGTCTCACCTAGCTTCTGATCAGTGTGTTCAGTTTTTAGGAGAAACGAAGAATTTTTCAAAACACAATTCAACCCCCCTTCTTGTGTTTTTCTCACCTTCAATTGGTATCTAGAGCCTTGGTCTGTTGTGTAACACTTAACCGTGCAACAGTCAAAGATCTGAGAAAAACATGTCTACTCCTCCTCCTACTGGTCCTAGTGATACTAGCTATAAACATGTCTCACATGATTATAGTGATAGTAAGAAAACTAGTGTTGGAAAAGTTCCAAAGTTCAATGGAGATGCTGAAGAGTTCTCTTGGTGGAAGACCAACTTTTACAGTTACATCATGAGCCTAGATGAAGAATTATGGGATATTCTGGAAGATGGTGTTGGTGATTTAGTCCTTGATGAAGAAGGAGCTGCTGTGGATAGAAAGAAACATACTCCAGAACTGAGGAAACTTTACAAGAATCATCATATTATCAGAGGAGCTCTTGTCACTGCCATACCCAAAGCAGAATACATGAAGATGAGTGACAAATCCACTGCTAAAGCTATGTTTGCTTCTCTCTGTTCAAATTATGAAGGGAGCAAGAAGGTCAAAGAAGCAAAGGCTCTCCTGCTTGTACATCAGTATGAGTTATTCAAGATGAAGGATGATGAAACTATTGAGGAAATGTACTCAAGGTTTCAAACCTTAGTTTCTGGGCTACAGATTCTAAAGAAGAGCTATGTTGCTTCTGATCATGTAAGCAAGATACTCAGAAGCTTACCTGCCAGATGGAGACCAAAAGTGACTGCCATTGAGGAAGCTAAAGATTTAAACACTTTAAGTGTCGAAGATCTTGTTAGTTCTCTCAAAGTTCATGAGTTAAGTCTTAATGAACATGAGTCTACTAAGAAGAGTAAATCAATAGCTCTTCCATCCAAAGGCAAGTCATCAAAAGCTCTCAAAGTGGTTGAATCTGAAGAGGAAGAACAGTCAAGTTCAGATTCTGAACCAGATGCTGCTGAAATGGCCATGCTCTCAAACAGACTTCAATATCTGGCCAAGAAGAACAGAAAGTTTCTCTCCAGAAGGGGTAACTCCAGAAGCTCAAAGAAAGAAGATCAGAAGGGATGCTTCAACTGTAAGAAGCCTGGACACTTCATTGCTGAATGCCCTGATCTTCAAAGAGAAAAGTCAAAGGACAAGTCAAAGAGGTCTACATTCAAACCAAGCAAACTCAAGAAGCAGATTAAGCAGAGTTTAATGGCAACCTGGGATGATTTGGGTAGTGAATCTGGATCTGATAAAGAGGAAGCTGATGAAGATGCAAAGGTAGCTGTTGGGTTGGTAGCAACAGCAACTTCAGAAGCTGGATCAGATTCAGACTCAGAAGATGAAAATGAGGTATATTCCAAAATTCCCAGATATGAACTTGTTGAGTCACTTAAAGAACTTCTTACACATTTTGAAGTAAGAACCAATGAGTTGAAGGATTTAAAAGAAAAATATGCTGATTTGGTACAACAGCAAAAATCAACTCTATTGGATCTGAAAGCTTCTGAACAAGGACTTAGGGGCTTTGACTTCATGTGTAAAACATATGAAGATCAGCTCAGGTTCTTATGTCAGAAGCTACAAGAAAAGTGTAATGAAAAACCTTTAAGTAACCATGAAATTGCTCTTGAAGATTTTATTATATCTGGCATTGACAGAAGCAGAGTGGCTTCTATGATTTATAGCATTTACAAGAACAATGGCAGAGGAATTGGTTTTCCAGAAGTGAAACTTGAGAAAACCAATCTAAAATCTTGTTGTGAATGCATCAAGGAAGGTCTGAAAACATTCTTTGTACCAGAAGGGGCTGAGTTGGAAACTGTTGCTCAATCAGAACCTGAAGCTTCTAGTCCTAAGGCTAAGATTACTTCAACGCCAAAGAACTCTAAGTCAAAGGCTATGATCAAATCTGATTCCAAGACTTCAAAGGTCAGGATCCTGAAAAGATCAGAACCTATTCCTCAGAGTCTGGTGAAACCAAAATCTGGGGTTCTGAAGTCTAAGTTTCAGAAGAAGATAGTTACTGCTTCTGAAGTACCAAAACCTAAGGTGATGGTTAATCAGAAGCAACCCAACTCACAGCACAAGGTACAAGAAGTGAAGAGTAAAGCCTTAAGTACTAACCTTCCAGGACCCATAGAACAATGGGTACCTAAATCTAAAAATGTCAATGATGCAGGTATGTCTAAGAGCAGTGCCAAAGCAAAGATCATGGTACCTAGACAGCGGTTGCTCAAGACACATGACAGGAGACAAGTCCATGTTCCTCAGCCTAACAATGAAAGAGGGAGGAAATGTGAAATTTGGAGGCAACCAGTCAGGCAAGATCATAGGTACAGGAACTATTGGTAATTCCTCTACCTCAATTAATAATGTATGGTTGGTAGATGGTCTTGAACATAACCTTTTGAGCATTAGTCAATTTTGTGATAATGGTTATGATGTGCTTTTTGAAAAACCCAACTGTACAGTAATCAACAAAGAAGACAAATCCATTGTGTTCAAGGGAAAGAGAGTTGACAATGTCTATAAAATCAATTTTTCTGAACTGGCTGATCAGAAGGTGGTTTGCCTACTATCAGTGAATGATAAGAAATGGATGTGGCACAGAAGGTTGGGACATGCTAACTGGAGGTTAATCTCTAAGCTTAGTAAGTTACAACTTGTGAAAGGGCTACCAGACATTGACTATCATTCAGATGCACTCTGTGGTGCATGTTAGAGAGGGAAAATTGTGAAATCATCTTTTAAAACCAAAGACATTGTTTCAACCTCAAGACCTTTAGAATTACTCCATATAGATTTATTTGGACCAGTGAGTACTGCATCCCTATATGGAAGTAGATATGGATTAGTCATTGTTGATGATTACAGCAGATGGACTTGGGTGAAATTCATAAAGAGTAAAGATGTTGCGTGTGATGTATTCAGTAGCTTCTGCACTCAAATTCAATCTGAAAAAGAATCAAAAATTTTGAAAGTCAGAAGTGATCATGGTGGAGAATTTGAAAATGAGCCATTTGAAGCTTTTTGTGAAAAACATGGAATTTTCCATGAGTTCTCTTCTCCTAGAACACCACAACAAAATGGGGTTGTAGAGAGAAAGAATAGAACTTTACAAGAAATGGCCAGAACCATGATTCATGAAAACAATTTACCAAAACATTTTTGGGCAGAAGCAGTGAATACAGCATGCTATGTTCAAAACAGGATCTATATTAGACCTATTTTGGAGAAAACAGCATATGAACTCTTTAAAGGAAGAAAACCCAATATCTCTTACTTTCATCAATTTGGATGTACATGTTACATTCTGAACAACAAGCTCTACCTAAAGAAATTTGATGCCAAGGCCCAAAGGGGAATCTTTTTAGGTTACTCTGAAAGGTCAAAGGCATACAGAGTGTATAATTCAGAAACACTTTGTGTTGAAGAATCTATGCACGTTAAATTTGATGACAAGGAGCTTGAAGATAAAACTTCAAAGCAAGGTGAAAGTTCTGCAGAGATACAGGTTCCTGAAGCTACTCCAGAACCTGATCAGATAGCTGAATCTGAAGATAGTCCAGAAGCTGAACCCACATCAGAAGCACAAGATGAAGCTGCTTCTGATGAAGCACAAGATGGCTCACATCAAGCAGATCCTCCCAGAAACACATTCAAACACAAGTCTTCACATCCTGAGGAGCTAATCATTGGAAACAAAGATAGTCCAAGAAGAACAAGATCACATTTCAGACAAGAGGAGTCAATGATTGGACTAATCTCAATGATTGAACCTACAACAGTTGATGAAGCACTTTCAGATGATGGATGGATCCTAGCTATGCAAGAAGAGTTGAATCAATTTCAAAGAAATGATGTGTGGGATCTGGTACCCAAACCTCAGCACAAGAACATTATTGGAACAAAATGGGTATTCAGAAACAAGCTGAATGAGCAAGGTGAAGTAACAAGAAACAAAGCCAGGCTTGTTGCACAAGGGTATAGTCAACAAGAAGGCATTGATTACACTGAAACGTTTGCTCCAGTTGCAAGATTGGAAGCAATCAGGTTACTTCTTTCCTATGCAGTTAATCATGGCATAATATTATATCAAATGGATGTCAAGAGTGCATTTCTAAATGGTGTCATAGAAGAAGAAGTGTATGTCAAGCAACCTCCTGGATTTGAGGATATTAAATATCCTGACCATGTTTTTAAACTGAAGAAATCACTATATGGCTTGAAACAAGCTCCCAGAGCTTGGTATGATAGACTAAGTAATTTCTTAATCAAAAATGATTTTAAAAGAGGACAGGTTGATACTACACTCTTCAGAAGGACCCTTGAGAAAGATATTCTTGTTGTGCAAATATATGTTGATGATATAATATTTGGTTCTACTAATGCATCTCTTTGCAAGGAATTTTCTGAGTTAATGCAGGATGAATTTGAAATGAGCATGATGGGAGAGCTGAAGTTCTTCCTGGGCATTCAAATCAATCAATGCAAAGATGGAGTCTATGTTCATCAATCAAAGTACACAAAGGAGCTTCTGAAGAAGTTCAAACTTGAAGATTGTAAAGTGATGAACACTCCAATGCACCCTACGTGCACCTTAAGCAAAGAAGATGAAGGAGCTAAAGTAGATCAGAAGCTGTATAGAGGTATGATTGGTTCTTTGTTATACCTCACTGCATCTAGGCCAGATATTTTATTCAGTGTATGCTTGTGTGCTAGATTCCAATCAGATCCTAGAGAATCTCATATGACTGCTGTCAAGAGAATCTTCAGGTATTTGAAAGGAACGACTAATCTTGGACTCCTTTATAGGAAATCCTTAGATTATAAGCTAATTGGATTCTGTGATGCTGATTATGCTGGTGATAGGATTGAAAGAAAATCAACCAGTGGCAATTGTCAATTTCTGGGTGATAATCTTATATCCTGGGCTAGCAAAAGACAAACAACTATTGCTATGTCTACAGCAGAAGCAGAATACATTTCAGCTGCAAGTTGTTGTACACAACTACTCTGGATGAAACATCAGTTGGAAGATTATCAGATAACTGCTAACAGTATTCCCATTTATTGTGATAATACTGCTGCTATTTGTTTGTCTAAAAATCCAATTTTGCATTCAAGAGCGAAGCACATTGAAATCAAACACCATTTTATCAGAGATTATGTTCAAAAAGGAATTTTAGATATACAATTCATTGATACTGAAAATCAATGGGCTGATATATTTACTAAGCCTTTAACTGTTGAAAGATTTGATTTTATAAAGAAAAATTTGAACATGCACTTTGTATCTGATTAAATGCTTGCTTGCTCCTGAATAGGATTTTAGGTTCTGAAGTTAGTTCAGAAGCGGTAGTCCATCAGAAGCTCTTTATTGAGGTTCTGAGGAAAACTCGCTTCTGATGATGACATCAGCATCTGAAGTCCAGAAGCTGGATTTGTTGCTTCTGAATAGTTGAATTAGTGGAAACGTTGGAAGTTACCTTTTAAAAAGTAACTTCTGGCCCACTAACTTGGTAGTTACTCTGTGAACTTCTTACGTGGCTTGTATGTGTTGGTGTATAACTAAAAGGGCAATGATGATTTAATAGCTTTGAAAGTACTTTTCACGCGCCCCCAATTTTGTCATTAATGTTATGTTTGTTTGTCTCTTTTGAATTGCAATCGTTTTACTTTTAACACTTTGACAATTCACACACTACTCACTCACAACAAACACATTTGCTCTCAAACCTCTTGCGAAGTAAGCGCATTCTCTCAAACTTAGAACCCTAAAATCTTCATCTTCAAATCTTCGTCAATCATCAAATGGCATCATCAAGCTCAAAAGTTTCAGAATCTACTTCACGGATGGTCCCTGAATTTGACTACAAAGGAAGAAGCATGAAATTGGAAGAATGGGAACTACAGGTTCAAATAGAAAATCCGGTGGATTTTGAATCACTCGCCTTCCATGAGTGTTGGATCAGAAGCTACTATGAAGAGCAGGAACTTATGCATTACTTCAAGATGTTGAATGGACCAACATACGAAGCATTGGTAAGACACTTCTGGGTAAGGGCTAAGGTTTATGACAAAGCTGCGTCTATAACTGAAGAAAGTCAAATGGTGTTGATTTATCCCGAACTGGAAGGGAAGACCAGAGAAGAAATGGGACTTGAGCCATTTACAGGTATTGAAATCAGGTCAAGTATTTGTGGTATTCCAGTGAGAATTGCGGAGTGGCAGATAGAAGCTGTACTCTGTAGAGAGGCCTCTGGAAAATACTCTGGAATTGATCTCTCAAATACAGCTGAAGAACGCCTCTGGAAGGAAAAAGTAAACTTGGCACTGTACAACTCAACGCAAGCATGAAAGTATGCTGATCTAAGCATGGATAAGAAGCTGCTTCTGAAGATTCAGAATGAGGACTTACTTCCATGTGGTGGTAGTGAGAAACCCAATTTGGCACAAAAAGTCTTTCTTCAACACTTCATTAAGAAGGAGAAAGTGAACGTGCCAAAATATATGTTCAAATACTTGATAGAGTGTCTAAAACAGAGTCAGCTGCAGAATAGAACCTGGGTACCTTATGGAAGACTCTTGTCAGAAATATTCTATCAAGGAGGAGTCTTGGACAAGCTAAGCAGTGCTGAAGCCTTCACAGATGAGCTGCTTGATACTAAAACTGGAAAGTTCATTAATGCACAAACCCTCAAGAATATGAAGTTGATCCCTGCTGTCACCAAGCTTCATACAGATTTGAGTGAATCACTTGTTAAGTCTGATCTTATGAAGGACTTTCCACCCATCTGCAAGAAGGATCCCATTGAAGTGCAGATGTACTATATCAAGGAACATTTTGAGGCAACCAATGAGAGAATCAGATTGGAAGATATTCCAGAGGAAATGTATGGTGGTGCTCTGCCACGAGCCAGAGGCAGAAAGTCAAAAAGGAAGATGACTGCAGAGCAATATCTAGAGGTTGAACAATCTGCTAAAAAGGCAAAAGTTGCTACTCACAAGCTCAAAATTGGTAGTTCATCAGTACCTTCTATTGAAGAAGCCATTGAAGACATGGATTCCAGGATGATCATGGATGTTGGCATTACTCTTGATCAACCTGCAATACCAAAGAAGAAAAGGAAGCAAGCAGTAAGGAGGACCAAGAACTTCCCTCATGTTTCTAAGAAGACTGAAGCTGCTACTATTGTGTCAGAAGCTATTGGAAAAGCTATGGAGATTGCTGCTGAGCTACAAGAGTCTGTAGTTTCAGAAGCCAAGCAACTGTTGCTGATGATCAGTGAGTCTGTTAAAGAGGATTCTGTTCCTGAACCAGAGAAGGTAATTAATATATCATCAGATTCCGCATCCACACCATTATCAGATTCTGATGATTCTGATGATGATATACCCTTAGCCCAACTCTTTCAAAAACCAGTAAAAAGCAAGTCAACATCAACCAAAACCAACAAAAAGCCCTCTCAGTCAACTACTTATGAGCCAGTTGGTCACATAATTAATGAGAAGTTGGCTGAAATGGCTGTGCAGAGAGAAAAAGTCATTGAGACTATCTTTCGCCTTAACCCTCAACCCCTTAACATTCAACCTCTCAACATGATTCCTCCAGAAAATGTTGAATCTACTTCAGAAAAGGCCTCTGAAGCAACTCCAGAAGCAGCTGCTTCTGAAAATGTTGTTTCAGAAAACCCCCATCAACAAACACCTGAACCACATAAACCCACAACACCCCCACAATCACCAACAGCTACCATTGACCCCCAACTCAACACTCAAACATTAACTTCACCACAACAACCACCAACTGAAATTGAACACTCCCCACAACCAACTCCCATGGATGTTGACAACTCTCTAGTCAATGTTCAAGCCTCAACCTCCACCACACACATTGCCTCTGACCAGCCTTCATCTTCAAACACACAAACACACTTTACCATTCCAGTTCCTAACCCTGTTCAAGATTTGGAAATCAGTGATTCTGATCTTGAAATCCTTGAACAACCACCCTCAAACATCCTGGAATCTGGATATATTAATTCTGAGCTTCTCACAATCCTGAGTCAGATGCATAATCTTGTGGATCAACGAAGGACAATTGATCTCACAAGTGCATATGAAGACTCCTGGGCATCTCTTCAGAACCGGGCAACTGAGCTAATTGAAAGCATAAGGGCTAAGTGCATCAGAAGCAAGGAAGCTTCTGTCAGGAAGTTAATGGAGCATCTGAATCAGAGTCTCAGAGTAAGAAGTTCTACACTGCTCCTGGCAAACCAGCCTTTCTTCTCAGAAACGGCCTACTTGACCAGAGAAGCAAGGTTGTGTAAGCTTCTGAAGAAACAGATGGCACAGCAGCAGCAAGAAGCTAGAGAAAGGGAACAGGCTCTTCTCCAGAGGCAACAACAGCTTGAAGAACTGTTGCAGAAGAAGATTGAAGAAATGGAGAAGATGAAGAAACAACAACAAACCAACCCTTAGTTGCACACATTTGTGTTATTTTTTTTGTTGTTTGTTTTAAATTCTTAGTCCTTGTTTCTGAAACCATCTTGTTTTATTTCTCTATGCTTCTGAATGCTTACTGCTTCTGACTGCTTACTGCTTCTGATAATTGGATATTCATGTTCATATATTTTGATCTGATTTATTTAATTAATTTCTTGTATACTCTCTTTTGTTTGAGTTTTTCTCAAATCTTTTTGTCTTTTATGCTTATTTGTTTATTTCATTTTTTTGATAATGACAAAAGGGGGAGTATATGTGACAAGTATTTAAAGGCTCTGAGCCCCATTAATGGCATTTGAAATTTTTGAAAAACTTCTATCATTGTGACCTTATTGGTATAAGCTATGAACGAACTAAGAAGTATCAAAATTCAAGTAAAATTAATTGAACCATTCTTCTTTTCTATAAGTTAATTCTTTCATTGATTCAATTTTTTTTAAAAAGCTCTGATATTTTTATTATGCGAAAAATGAATTTAATTAACCTGGATAGAACTTAGGGGGAGCTTACAAACCTCACCTTAAAGACTATCAGACTCAGGGGGAGTTTGAGCTTACAAACCTCAGACTCTGAGCTTACAAACCTCAGAACCCCAAAGTCAACTTGTTAATTAGATTAACAACAATTGATCAATTTTAAATACTTTTGTTTGTCATCATCAAAAAGGGGGAGATTGTTGGAACAAAATGTGTTTAACAATGAATCTTAAAGAGTTTTGATGATAACAAGGTATTAAAAATTGTAAATTGGACTAGCTAATTTTTGTTCAAGTGTACAGGACCATAATTATAAAGTTACATCATCATTGGTTCTGAATGAGCAAATAAAGAGCAAAAGAAAATGAAGCTTAGATGATTCTGAAGGCAAAGCGCTCCTGAAGTCAAGCTGCTCCTGAAGAAATAGCGCTCCTGAAGTAAGCTGCTCCTGAAGAATAGTGCTTCTGAAGACAAGAGGTCCAGAAGCCACATCATCAGAAGCTGCGTCATCAGAAGCTGCAGAAGTCATATCATCAGAAGCTGCATCATCAGAAGCTGCCTCATCAGAAGCTATTTCACCAGAAGCTGAATCTCAACTGGATTTGCAAAAGATTCCAGAATTGAAGAATTATCAATGCAAAAGCTGTCTATTGGATTCGAAAACACAAACAAAGGATTAGTGGAATTTTGCAACGGTCATTTCAAAGGTGTTTGAAGGCTTGTGCTTGCATTTTGGACGAAAGCGTTGACATTGTACTTTGTACGAATTGTACAACCACGTTCTCCACTACTCTGTTTTGTGTCCACGCTTCAAGACAAGAAAACAGCTCCAGAATACGGTCTCGCCTGCATATATGTTCCTTTGGATAAGGAATGGATTTTAAATTGGTTCTTCATAGGACAACAACCAAATCAGGCAAAAGATCATTGGTGAAAGATCAAGCTTCAATAACGACTCTTTGGTGTGCTGGCAATTTCACAACGTCTCTTTCACACCTCTATATAAAGGAGTGAAGACCTAGAGTTTTGGTAATGCAAGAACGCTGAACGAAAGACTCACAAGATTTTCACAAGTACCAAACCTCTGCTGAAATTGTTCTGCATTCACTTAGAATTTCTGTGTCTCAAAGTCATATCTTAGAAATTCTTAAGTCCATTGAGTCTGTATCTGATTTGTATTGTGAGCACCTCTGATTGTATATCAAGTGTTCAACCTTAAACAATTTTCTGTGTAATTTTGTTTAGTTAGGAAGTCTCTTGCAGTTGTGCTTGAGCAGGAAGTCTCTTGATTGTGTTCTTGAGCAAAGGAAGTCTCTTGCTTGTGTGCTTGAGCATTGGAAGTCTCTTGCTTGTGTGCTTGAGCATTTGTAATCAGATATTACTCATAGTGAAATCTCCTTGGAAGTGCAAGGGGGACTGGACTACTTTCGGATTGTGGAAGGAACCAGTATAATTGCTTTGTGTCGTTCTTCTTCTCTCTCTCTGTTTTATTCCGCTGCATTTAGATTCTGATTATCACTTCAGAAGCTGTCTCACCTAGCTTCTGATCAGTGTGTTCAGTTTTTAGGAGAAACGAAGAATTTTTCAAAACACAATTCAACCCCCCCTTCTTGTGTTTTTCTCACCTTCAAAGAAGTTTGCAAACTTGGCCAGGTTTAGGAGGAGTGACACCTTGTGGAACCTTCATATAAACTGCTTCATGTAAATCTCCATGGAGAAAGGCGTTATTTACATCAAGTTGATGTAAATACCAACCATGAATAGATGCAAGGGCAAGTAACACCCTAATGGTAGATAGCTTGGCAACAGGAGAGAATGTTTCGAAATAATCAAGTCCCTCGGTTTGATTGAAACCTTGGGCAACCAAACGAGCTTTGAAACGTTCTATAGTACCATCTGCATGCCTTTTGATCTTATATACCCACTTACTACCTATAGAGATAGCATCTGAAGGAAGATCAACAAACTCCCAAGTTTTATTTGCATTAAGTGCCTCTATTTCTGCTTGCATAGCAGTTAACCACCTAGAATCTTTACTAGCTGAAAGATAACTAGTTGGTTCAATCTCAGTATTTAAAGAGTAAACATAAGCAAGATGTTTAGGAGAAAAATCTGAATAGATGATGAAATTGATCATAGGGTAGTGACCAGCTGTGGAATTGCACACATAATCTTGCAGGTAATGTGGTGCCTGAGAACATCTAGAGGACTTTCTAGTAACAACAGGTACTGCTTCAACTTCCCTCTCTTCAGTGTCACTAACTAAATCTTCATGAAGAACCTCATCATGATCTTCAGAAAAGTGTACAACAATATCAGCAACAGGTTCAGGAGTAGCTACCTAACTGTCAAGGTAGATATGAGTGGAGGGTACACTAGTGACACTAGAGGAATGGAATGGAAATTCTAAATCAAAAAATTTCACATTCCTAGAAACTATTATCTCAGAAGTGTGAATATCAACCAGTACAAAACCTTTGATTCCTGACTTGTAGCCTAAGAAAGCACACTTCCTAGCTCTTGAATCAAATTTATGTCTGTTGACAGGTAAGGTGGATGCATAGCTTAAACATCCAAACACTTTGAGATTGCTCAAATCTGGTGCTTCACCATATAACACTTCATAAGAAGATTTATTATTCAAAATCTTTGTAGGAATTCTATTAATCAAGTATACTGCATGTAAGACATCATAGGACCAAAATTTCTTTGGTAATTTAGATTGGAACATAAGAGCTCTACTAACATTAAGTATGTGCTGATGCCTTCACTCAACTCTCCCATTTTGTTGGGGAGTATACACACAACTTCTTTGATGAATTATTCCTTTATCATCATAAAACTCTTTCAACATAAACTCTGGCCCATTATCACTTCTAACCTTCTTGACTTTACAGTCAAACTGTCTTTCAATAGAAATAAAGTTTTTCACTTTCTGAGAAACTTCAGCTTTATTATGCAACATCACAATCCAAATATGTCTTGTACAATCATCTAAAATAGTAAGAAAATATTTCTGCCCATGCACAGAAGTTGTACCAAATGGCCCCCAAATGTCAAAATGCACTAATTCAAATGCAGATTTAGCATTCTTACTACTAACAGGAAAAGGTAAAACTTTCTGTCTACACATCTGACATACATCACAAGCAGTGTGAGAACTATTAGAAATATAGCTGTACAACTTATTCATACTCATCATTCTATCTTTAGACAAATGACCAAGCCTGAGATGCCACAGAACTCCATCAGGCACATGCTCTTTATTTGAAGCAGACACATTTGAAACTGAAGCTGGATTATACTTTGCATCTGTCCTCAAGTAGTATAAGCCATGTCTTTCTTCAGCTGAACCAATCTTCTTTAAACTGTTCTTTTCCTGTATTATGCATTCATTAACTTCAAAATGCAGAATACAGTTTTGCTCTTTAATCAACTTTGAAGCAGAAATCAGATTCACAGCAAATTGAGGCAAATAAAGCACATTTTCTATGCTCAATTCCTGTGATAATCTTACTTGTCCTCTACAATGTGCTAATGTAGTATTTCCATTAGGTAGATTTACACTAATAGGATCAATTTCACTGCAATTACTAAACCACTTTAGATCAAAACAAGTATGATGGGTAGCACCTGTATCTACAATCCATCCAATATCATCATGCCTATTTTCAAAATTAGCATAGCATGAATTACCTCCATGAAATGAAGAGTAACTGATACCTTTCACCACATTTGCTGAACACTTTGTCTCCAGATTGTTCTTTTCCAATAGAGTCATCAAACTCTGATATTGATCCTTAGTGAGAGTGATTCCTCCACTATCTTCATTCTTGCTAGTGGATGCAATCTGTAACTTGTTCTCTGCATTATCTCCATTAACCATATTGGCATAGGAGTTTCCTCCACCTCTTCCCCAGTTGGGTGGATATCCATGTTTCTTGTAACAAGTGTCTACTGTGTGATTGGTTCTTTCACAAAAGGTGCAAAATCTTCCATTTCCTCTTCCTCTGCCTTGAGAGAAACCATTTCCTCTTCCTTTCCCAAACTGCTTTTGGCCATTCACTGCATTGACTAGACCTGCTGAATCATCTAGTGGTGTGTTTTGAGTATTGACAACACCATACTGCAGTTTTCTTTCTTGTTGTAGTACCATAGAAAACACTCTATTGATTGGTGGCATTGGATCCATAAGCAAAACCTGAGAAGCTACACCTTGATACTCCTCATTCAAACCAATTAGAAACTGTATAGTTCTATCTTCTAACCTAAACTCTTTTGAATTCCTCATAGCTGCACAAGTACAAGCTATAGGACAAGTGCACTGAGGCATTGGTCTATATTGTTCCAGTTCTTCCCATAGACCCCTCAGTTTAGTGAAATACTCTGTGACCTTGTGATTGCTTTGCTTCAGATTAGCAATTTCCTGATGCAATTGAGCAACCCTAATTCTATCACCTCTCATAAAGCGATCTTTCAAATCATTACCACATATCTACTTCATTCTCTATGAAAACCACACTTTGTGCAATAGGTGGTGTAATTGAATTGATAATCCATGTATGTACCAGATTATTACATCTTTCCCAAGCAGTACGGTTCAAATCATCATTTTCAGGAATAGGTATAGATCCATCAACAAACCTAAACTTGTTCTTCATAGCCAAAGCTCTTCTCATCTTCATAGACCAAGCGTGATAGTTATCACCATTCAGTTGTGGTGTAACATTCACAGTTGAAGAGTTTTCAGATGGATGCACAAAGTATGGATCAAGACCTTGATCTTGATTCTGATTATTGTTATTTCTCACCATGATTCAACAGAAACAACTCAAAGCAAACTAAATTGATCGAAAAAGAATCAAACTGGAAGAAAACGAATCAAGATTAACAGAGGAAAAATTGCAATTTCAATTTACGGAAGCAAAATTGCAATTTATGGAAGCAAAATTGCAATTTATGGAAGCAAAAAATTGCAATTTACGGAAGAAGAAGGAGAAAGGAACAAGATTCTTGTTCTAAATGATGAAACACGTAATCAAACGCAAGAAATCAGAGCAATTGCGGAAGCAGAGCAAGATGAATCTTGCTCTGATACCATCAGAGAAGAATAAAACGCCATGGTTAAAGAGAGAAAAGCTTCAAAATGAAGAAAAGTAGTAACTGAATTTCATTAGCCTGAGATAGTTCAATACACTTGCTTATATACACAATAATGCCAGCTCAGCATTCTTCTAACTAACTAGATGCAAATGAAATTACAATTGGTAAAATGAAATGAAATTCAAATGCTACTAATTAGTTAACTTGCTCCCCAAGCTATCGTATTTTTGCCTTATTTCCTTCAGATGTTGATATAGACCATGCAAGTTCACTACTTCTATGGTCATTTTGCTTGATTTTCCCAACAGCACACAAATTTTAAATATTAGAGAAGTTTTCTTTGGAACATTTAAGCTTAAGTTCCCTGGACTTATTTTGGAACTAGTTGCTTAGTTAAACTTAAATCTTAACTTTGAAGGCAATCCAAGAATTGTTTGGTAACTAATTAACTGAGATATTAGAAAAACAGGGAAAGTTTCCTATGTATGACACAAAGTTATTGTTTGAGAGTCTCACATTCAGGGTGATATGGCTCTCACTGCATAAAAGATGGTATAGAGGGTTGACACTTGACATTGAGAATAGTCCTATAGTGAAAGGGAGAGAAAATCCATGAAAAAATGTAAGTCTAATCATTAAGAAAGATTTAGACGTACACAGTATGTCTTTTAATTAATGTGCAATAGGGAATTACAAAGTTATCTAATCCATTATACAAGTACTCCAACTAATTGGATAAGGCTTAGTTACTGTTGTTGTAACGTCGGTTGGTTTTACATGTGATCTTGTTTGAAAAAAATGGCAAAGTTTTAATTCTTTTTTCTTTCTTCAGTAGTTATATATAATGGTAAAAATGGAAGGCCATAAGAATAGATGCTATATATGAAGCATTGACATAGACATGTACAGTGAACTGTGAACATGACACCCACACTTCAACACCGTAATATTTTGAGAAAATATAAAATAATTGAATGTAATATCATGTGTCGGTGTCTTGTCAATGTTGGATACTGACGCGTGTCGGACACCGAACACATCTTCAATCCGAAGTGTCAGAGTTACACATATATGAGTTGTTAAAGTGGCGTGGTTGGCTAGGAAGTCAAAATATGTCTGATCCTTCAAAATTTGTACTTTTTGTTGAGAAAACCGGGGAATGGCAACCCTTAATTTCTTTTATGTTTTAACACTTTCTTCCCATAGAGAAAGAGAATTTCCAATTCATGATGCATAGTTCGCATGGAGAATGCGGTTATTGATTGATAAACACACAAAGTTCCTAACTGTAATTTTTTTTTTAGATTACCACGCCATCAGTACAAAGTTTACACCGTCGTGTTTAACGGTGATTAATCTCCGTTGGAGAACCTCTGGGGGACACAAGGTGGGTTCTTCCCTTCCGATCAGATTTTTTTTCATAGGCAGAAGCCAAGGGTTGAACCTCTAATCATATACTTAAGGAGTCTAAATTCTTTACCACTTGAATCATTGTTGGTTCCTAACTGTAATTTGCATTGTAGGCAGAAAGGAAAAAGTTACAAATTTGGTAGAAAATAAAGTTTCAACATCACACGCAGGAGACTAAGATCACGAATTAAAATGCAAAACTTTTCACAGATGATGCAAAGTTGAAGTACATGATTGAAATATATATTAAAATTTAGGAAAAAGTCCATTCTGTAACCATGTATTAAAAATAAGAGTTACCAACTACCCTTAATTATCAACATTTGTTTAACAACTTGTAAACAGCCACAGAATGTGTACAAAGTATGACATAACCAAGCCACATTATGCATGCATGTGGACTAAGCACAAAACTAAAGCAAACTATGCATTCTCATCAAAATATTAATTTATTTGTATAGTCATAGCCCCACTTAATGCATTAAAAAGTAAGCTTAAGAATGTTTCTATGTGAAGCTACATTAGGACACTTGTTTTTCTTGCAATATCAAGTAATTAGGCTCCAACTTTCTGAATTATTAAGTAATACCATTTTTTCCTACTAGATAAGATTTTAATCCTATTTAATTAATTTTCACTTGCAATAGAATTCATAGTTTGTATCTGTGTCATTCTTCAATATCACTTTCAATTAATTCCACATGTTTACAACCTTCACACTCCACCAACAAAAATGTAAGTGTATATATATATATATATATATATATATATATATATATATATATATATGTGTGTGTGTGTGCGCGCGCGCGCGCGCGCGTGCGTGTGTGTGTGCACATATAGCTTAATTCTCATAAGTCAAAACCAAAAACAAGTCAACAAAAGCATCATCTATACACACATTTGTTTTATGCAACATAAACTCTTATTATTTCAAACTCTTCAATTATTCTACGATTTGAATTATGGCAATCATTGGAAAAACATTGTTTATGCTCTTTTTCTTATCTTCAATTTTCTCAATAGCCTCATCAAGAAAAGGACCTTCCTCAAGCAACATAGATTGGTGGTGCAATTTAACACCACATCCTAAGCCATGCAAACACTACACAACACAAATGAACAATCATTTCAAAATCAAACATAGACTTGAATTCAGGGAAATGCTTGTTCAATTAGCCTTAAAACAAGCTCTTACCATGCAACAAGAAGCACAAGAAAATTCTCAACACCAACAAAACTCATCAGTGCATGAAACGGTTCATGGTGATTGTTTGAAGCTATTTGAAAACACAATTTTTCATCTCAACCGCACACTTGAAGGCTTGAACAATGCAAGCAAAAATTGTTCACCAAATGATGCACAAACATGGCTCACAACTTCAATTTCATTATGCAAACCAATGTCATTGAGATGATAAGGAACATCTTAGCCATCAATATGCATTTCCTAAAACATAACAAAGGTACTAACAATTCTTTTATATTTTTATCTTTAAAATTAAGTATTGTCTTCGCTAAAAATTATTGAATAACTTAATTTGTGAAGAAAGAAATGCGGGTGTGAGAGATGAATTATCGTATGTTTATTTGGTCACATACATAAAGATAAATTATCGAATGGTAATAGGGTTGAACATGAAGAGATAAAAAAAAGAGTTGTAAAATAGGAAGACATGAGAGTAATTGTATATACTTTGTAGATGTTGAAGTATATAGCTTCAATTTTTTTGGCATAAAATGATATAATTTTGTATTCTCCAAATTTTTAGTTAATGATAATATTGATGTTGCTTATTGTACTTGTTATATAAATATGTATAGTAATATGGTCATGCTAATCTAAACTTCTGGTTCTGTAACTTGCAGAAACAGAAGAAGGGTCATTTCCAAATTGGTTTTCTATGCATGAAAGGAAGCTTTTACAGTCCAAGTCTCCAGTAAAGTACAATCTTGTTGTGGCAAAAGATGGTTCTGGACAGTACAAGACTGTGCAAGCTGCTTTAAATACTGCTGCTAAGAGAAAATACAAGACAAGGTTTGTGATACGAGCAATGCTATATCTCTAGAAAAAAAACATCAAGAATTCTTCAAGAATAAAAAGCAACCAATCACAATGCACTATTTGCCACAATTCAAGGAGGTGTGGCTGAAAAATAGGAAGTGGATAAATAAATCATGCAATTAAAACTTGCCACATGTGTCTTGAAAAATTCTTGATACTATTTTTCTAGATAAATAGCATTTTCCTTGTGATACATGTGAAGAAAGGTGTTTATAGAGAGAACATTGAGGTTGTTGTTCATAATGATAACATTATGCTGGTTGGTGATGGGATGCAAATACCATAATAACAAGCTCTAGAAGTGTTCAAGGTGGTTTTACCACTTATAGTTCTGCAACAGCAGGTGAATTATATTTCATTTCCTGTTTTATGTTCTTGTTATAAGAGAAAAACAATATTTACTGCTTGAAAAAGTCGAACTAACAACGGAAGTTAGAGACTGGAAAAATAAAAATCAATCTATGAATTTGGCGGCTCCAATAGGCAGTGATGAATTTAATGTTTTTCGATCTCTAAATTTTCCTTAGTTTTTTAGATGTGTCTTTTTGTACAAGTTAATTTCATGCACCTACTATTGAACATAAAAGATGCGAGAGGGAAAAAATTGAGAAAACCTACAATCATTAAGTGAATTTTCGAAACTTAATTTTAAAACCCTAAAATTCAATATTAAGGTGTGCCATATCAGGTTATCAAGACACTCTGATGGCTCATGCACAACGTCGATTTTATCGGCAATGCTTCATCTATGGCACCGTAGACTTCATCTTTGGCAACGCTGCAGTGGTGTTCTAAAATTGTAACATTTTTGCAAGAAAGCCTTTGGATGGTCAAGCTAACATGATCACGGCCCAAGGTCGAGGTGATCCATTCCAAAACACTGGAATTTCATTCCACAATTGTCAAATTAGGGCTGCATCAGATCTAAAGCCTGTTGTTGACAAGTACAAAACCTTCTTGTGGGCAGGCCTTGGCAACAATATTCAAGAGTTATGGTGATGAAAACTTTCATGGACACTTTAGTGAGCCCCCTAGGTTGGTCTCCATGGGGTGACACTGATTTTGCTCAAGATACATTGTACTATGGTGAGTATGAGAATTATGGACCTGGTTCTTCAACAGAAAATAGAGTAAAATGGCCTGGTTATCATGCGATAAAAAACCCTAATGAAGCATCAAAGTTTACGGTTACTGGACTCCTTGCTGGTCCAACATGGTTGGCGACCACTTCTGTGCCATTTACATCTGGTCTTTGATCATTTATGTTGTGCTATAGCTATTTCTTCATTGCCTCAGTTATTGTACTTAATTCTTTGTAATTAAATTCATTGTAATTCTTGTAAGAGCATGCTCATATTCTTTTGTACACTGCGAGAGATATTCTTTTTCATATTCATATACTCATAAAAAATATTATTCATATACCCATATAATGTTTATATTATTAACATTATCATAGGAAGGCTATTAAGAATAATGATAGTTAGTAGTGTAAGTAATTAGTTCAATTATTGGCTAAGTGTGAAATAAAAAAATTAGTTAGAGTTTATAATTAGGAAGTTAGTTTGTTAATCCCCCTTCTAGCTCTATATAAGAGCATCACTTGTAATAATTTTACTACCTTTTATCAAAATGATTTTCTTCGTGTATTATTCTCATTCAACTTTTAAAGCTCTTTTCATTCAATTTCTCCAAATCCTCAAAATCTTAACATGGTGTGTTGGTTGAAAATATACATGTTGAAAAAGTCCCATGATGCTTAGAATTGTAAAGGAAAAGGTAGTGCAAGACAGTTAAGATTGTTTCTTGAAGTGCAAGGTGACTCCTTCACTTGGTTACTTTCTTGCTTGGCAAGTATTGCATGCCACGAGGTTTTTTCTTAATATATAGGTTCTATCTCTTTGCTACAAGATGCATTAGTCAGAAACACTAGTTTATATCGTTCTCGTTTCTTTTTTTTATACTCTTGTCTTAGAGTGTTGTGAAATGTAGTTAGGTATTTTCTTTGGATGATGTGTGTATATTGTGGCCGTTAGGTGTTTGAGAATAATCGATATGTTGTAAAAAAAAAACTACATATATGTTGAAAACAAATGTAGTTTTTTCTCCGCTTCGAAGTTTTCACGTTATATTCTTGAGTTTCTGTTGTGTTATTTTATTTTCTCTATGCTTGTTTTTCCCAACAACTGGATCGGAACTTTTGGTTTGGTCCAAGGATAAGGATAGAAATTATTATTATGATATGATGTGGTTGCAACATTGTTTGATCTTCCACATCAGGGGAAAAAAAGGTGGTACTATGAAAGTGTTGCAATCACTAGTTTCGCTGTGAAGTTTGGGCTATAGAAAAATGAAGGAAGAATGAATTTTGACTTGTGGAAATTTCAAGTCAAGGATGGGTTGATACAATCAAGATTACACATGGTATTGATTAGTACATGAGAGTTGATTTACCATGATGCAAGACGTACTCTAAGATAATGTCGGTGGTTGACGAAATTCTTGCAGCATGAAAGTTGCACCGTAAGTTTTCAGCTTGCTTTTCGATATGTGGAAATCCTTGGAGAGGTTTACCTGTGATTGAAGTATACTCCTTATGATAGAGTATGATAGATTTTTGAACTTTGATCAGTGGCGAATGTGGTTCCTTCAATTCTTTTCTTTCTTGTTTGGCAAGTCTTGTAGGTCACAAGGTTGTTAGTGCAAGACCAGCAGACCAATGCATATAAATAGGTTATAGTTCTTCATTACAAGATGCATAAGTCAGAGACACTTTAAGTTTAAATTTGACATAGAAGGATGAGAAAGATACTGAGTTATTACTTGTAAGACCCTTTATGGAACCCACCAAGGCGTTGATAGATGTTGATCTGGGAGAGGTTGTGGTATGCTTTTATAACGAATATGCAATATATAACATTTGTTGAGAGGCTCGTGAAGAAGCAACAAGAAAGGAAAACCATAAATTTTCTATGAGACATGCACCTAAGGCGCAAGGCACGGACGCAGAGTAGATAGAGATACTTCATGATGTGTGGGCGAAAAACAATAAGTTTAAAGGTCATAGGGATGAGGAAGAAAAAGAAACGTAGATATCAGACGTCTGGCTTATGACGTAAAAACAGTGTTGCATGGAAGGCAACCAATGGAATTTTACAGTCACTTATTTTGTCCTTTACGTTTCTTATTGCTAAGACAATTTTTCTATGGTGATTATGATGCATGGATATATTGTTACTTTCCTATATATAGTTGTTTTTAAGTCAAATTTGCTTATTATTTTAGATTTTAGCAGTTTAGTAACTGATAAGCCAAAAATATATGGCATATTACCTTTATTTATCTTTCACTTTGTGTAATCCTTAAGTGCATGCAAATCCTAATTTATCCTTAACTTAACTTAATTAGTCTTTTATTGTTTTAGGAACCTTTATTTCAATTGTTAGTGTTTATTCAAGTTTTATGAACCTTTTATGTTGTTAAGTGTTTGATTGAATGAAGAGGTTATGCATTCTCAAAAACGGATACCAAAGTAGCATTGCTAGCCACCATTTTAAAGATTCAAACCACTTTTCTTTATTAGATACTTGTTGGAAATATTAATAGAAAACAGGGTTTGTATAGTCTAGAAAGATAGAAGAGAGTTGTTATGTAATGACAAAAGTCACTGTCCTGAAAACAAATTCTTGGTGGACCTCTAGTATAACCCAATATCGTATTTTCTCCCCAAGCTTGACACAAATTAATGTCTGAAATCAAACAATCAAGGCGAAATCACGTGGAGTTTCATAAACAATGCTCAGAATTAAGAATAAAAAGAAAATGACTAGTAATTTTTATTTGGATCACACATTGAATTCACCTCTCTCCTGAAGAATCAATTCAATCGATTATATTATGGCTTTAAGAGGAAAATAATAGTACTCTCTCCATTTTTTTTCTTTTGATGTTTTACGACTTCAACTATATTTCAAAACATTTGATGTTTTTTATATTTAATATTTTTTTCTCAAGTTTACCCTTGTTGAAAAACATACCATAAAACTATTAAAGAGTTGTAACATTTGGAATTTAATTATAATAAGGACATTTTAGTCCAAAACATAAAAATATTTATGTACTTTAATTACTCCTTATGACTTATGTCAAGACTTATATAAATATTTATGTATTATAACTACTCCTTAAGACTTAAGTACATCAAATAGCGCAAAAACACATTGGAATTTCTTGTCAAAGTTTGTATCTTAGAAATCTTAAAGTCTTAAAAGTTTGTTCAACATTGTTCAATTTACACCCCTGATTGTATATCAAGTGTAAGAATAAATTTGTTTACTTGTAAACAAATAGAAGTCTCTTGCTTGTGAAGCTTGAGCATTAGAAGTCTCTTTTAGTTGTGATTGAGCATTGAAAGTATCTTGCATGTGTGCCTGAGCATTAGAAGTCTCTTGGAAGTGTACTTGAGCATTGGAAGTCTCTTGCAGTTGTGCTTAAGCAGTGGAAGTCTCTTGGTAGTTACCTTGAGCATTAGAAGTCTCTTGCAAGTGTGCTTGAGTATTTGGAAGTCTCTTGGAAGAGTCATTGAGCAATTGTAATCTAGTGAAATTATAGTGAAATCCCTTGGAAGTGCAAGGGGACAAAGCTGTTTATGTGTTGCGGGAGGAACCAATATAAATTGCTTGTGTCTGCTCTTTCTCTTTCTCCCTCTCTTTTATCTATGTGTTCTGTTTTATCCGCTACCTTAGACTCCGACAAGCATCAACACTTACAAAAAGAACTAGAAAAAGGCAACATACCCCCCCAACCCCCCCCCCCCCCCCCCCCCCCCCCCCCCCCCCCCCCCCTCGTCTTTTTCTCACATTCATAGTTGTGATAACGCGGAAGCACTCCATATAGTCAACCCTAATGAATTGGAGGAAATTACTCCTTAGGGTAACTTACATTACTCAATGCCCAAAGGTTTAAATTACACTGCCCTTTGATGAATAGGGATAAATTACCCCTAATGGCAAGCCACTAATCAAACTGTGACATATAGTCAACCCTCCAAATCAAACATGTGAGTTAATTTTAATCCTAGGTAATTTTTACTATTTTAACTTTAATTAATTGTATTTTAGGTGTTTAACTTTGATGAATTTACATTTTAGGGTCAATTTCACATCAAAAAAAAAATCTCCTTTTCTTCATCTTTTTTCTTATAATTAGTTATCATTTTTCATGGAAAAAAAGTATCAAACGGACTTTTAGAGTTATTAAATTCATTGCTTGTTCACTAAATTTGCTATTCAACTATTGCAATTGTTTTTCTTAAAGAAGCTATTGTAATTGTTTGTCATTGGTAATAAAAACTATTGTAATTGTTATATTGCTTTTTTTAAAAGAAAAGGGTCGTTCATTTGTGGATATTTTGGATGCTATTGTCTTGAAGAAGATCAGGTCACAATAAAGCATTACCATACGGTTAAAAAAATAATTTTTATTACCACTAAAAAACAATTACAATAGATAAATGGCAAATTTATTGAACAAGCGATAAATTTGATAACTCTAAAAGCCCGTTTGTTACGGTTTTTTCATGAAATGGTAACTAAGTGAAAGAATAAAGATGAAGAAAATGAGATTTTTCTTTAATGTAAAATTAAACCCTAAAATGTAAATTCATCTAGATTAAATGCCTAAAATCTAATTAATTAAAATTTAAAATAGTAAAAATTACCTCAGCATCCATGTAATCCAAATATTGCCAGGTCAAATATAATCCAATGTGGCACCTCTCAAAACACAAAATTCATCCACTCTTCTCTATCTAGCCTTTTTTTTTTAAAAGAGCAATGATATATGCACATCTGTTTAATGACAACTTTGTTGACAACCATGTTTTTCTCTCTTCTAATTGGTCAAAAACAATGGAGAGAAAAAAAGGAAGAGAGAGGATAAAAACAACATATGAGTATGAGAGAGAAAGTTGTCAAAAGGTTGTCACAAAATGGTTGTACATATATCATTTCTCTTTTTAAAAAGATTCTCTATCTAAGTCTTTTGTACATTGCACATTCATCCACTTAATATTTTGAAACCAAAATTATTTAATGACCCTATTATTACATACATCATAATGGCAAACAGTTCACCAATTTGGTCACTATATTTTACACAACTTATTGAATTTCTAAAAGAACACATTGTCGATAAAGATATATATATATATATATATATATATATATATATATATATATATATATATATATAATAAAAAAATATCGTCTCATAAGTGTAGCTCAGTTGGTAGCTACCAGGGACAATGTTTGCAGGGACCGGGGTTCGAACCCCGGATTCTCCACTTCTCCGCACTTTAAAAAAGTGTGTGATCTTGCCACTAGGCTATTGAACAAAAATAATAATAATAATAATAATAATAATAATATCTAGTGCGGTGATGCCAACTACCCAAAACTCAAGGCTATTAGTGCGGTGATGCCAACTACCCAAAACTCAAAGCACTACCCAAAACTCAAAGCTATTGAACCATATCTAGTGCGGTGATGCCAACTACCCAAAACTCAAGGCTATTAGTGCGGTGATGCCAACTACCCAAAACTCAAAGCACTACCCAAAACTCAAAGCTATTGAACCAAAGTGCGGTGATGCCAACTACCCAAAACTCAAGGCTATTAGTGCGGTGATGCCAACTACCCAAAACTCAAAGCTATTGAACCCAAAAAAAAAAAATATTGAACCAAAAAAAATAATAATAATAATAATACTAATATATAGTCCGGTGATGCTAACTACCCAAATATAGTTCGGTGATGCCAACTACCCAAAACTCAAATCAACCCGCCACTAGGCTATTGAACAAAAAAAATAATAATAATAATAATAATATCTAGTGCGGTGATGCCAACTAGCGGTGATGCCAACTACCCAAAACTCAAGGCTATTAGTGCGGTGATGCCAACTACCCAAAACTCAAAGCTATTGAACCAAAAAAAAAAAATAATAATAATATTGAACCAAAAAAAAAAAATAATAATAATATATAGTCCGGTGATGCCAACTACCCAAATATAGTCCGGTGATGCCAACTACCCAAAACTCAAATCAACCCACTAAGATAATAGCACCAAGTGGGGAGCAAGGTTTGGCACCCTAATTAATAGTAGTGACCAATCAATTGATTGAGTTTCAGTCATTATAAATAGATTATTTCCTTTGCAAAGTAACAATCCAAATACTACATCAAAATTATGTACTCCCTTTATGTGTGTGTGTATATAAATAGATTATTTCCTTTGCAAAGTAACAATCCAAATACTACATCAAAATTATGTACTCCCTTTATGTGTGTGTGTGTATATATAAGATAAGATAATACTATATTTTAAGAATTAATTAAAATAAAAAACAACTATTTTGTTGACTAAAACAACGACATTCATTCACTCAAATTGGTAGACTACATCAATTGAGAACAAATTAAAAATTGCTAAAACCATAAGAGATGAATTTGCGTAGAATTCACAACATCCATCTTAATATCACACGACGTCAAAATACCTATAAATGTGGCAAAGCTTAATATGATGACATTAAAGGGACTCAAATATTCTGCCTCAACATATCTCTCTCTGCATGCATCCTCAACATATACCTCTTTTTCCCTGCCAGCCACAACACCCTTGGTTTTCATTTTCAAATCAATGGCTTTCAACTTCTCCTCCAATCTTGAACGCCAGATACATGAAAACAGAATTGATTTGCTTGGATTTACAGTTGAACAGACAATGAACATTGCCAATTTCATTTCGATAGACTATCACGACAGGCGTCTTCGTTGTGGATTTGTCTACAAAATGATTATTTAACACGTTTCTTCGATTTTCTGGATATTGGTATCTTTATAAATTGCAGGAGCTATTAGCTCACAATACTCCATTCTCGGTTGTTATTGAAAATCTAGCGTTTGAGATTTTACAATTGATTGGAAATCTCAAATGGTGTTTTTAGGGAGCATAGTGGTATGAACTTGAATCCTTCTTAATCGATCACGAGAAGTATAGCAGGATATTTGTCGAGCAACTCGAGTGTAGTGAGAAACTCTTGACGGAAATAATCGATGATATTCAAACTAGAGAACAACAAATTCTTGCAGAGTAAAGAGGAATAATGGCTCAATGGAATGGTTCTGCGGAAGGATCTGAACAAGTCATGAGATAGGTATCGGTAAACTCGCTTTCCTGTTGTTGTTTCCACATAGCCAAGTGTTCAAGGTGCTATCTCAAGACTTGTTCAGATCCCTCAGTAGAACCATTTCATTGAGCCATTATTCCTCTATGCTCCGCAAGAACTTGTTGTTCTCTAGTTTAAATATCATAAGATATTTCCGTCAAGAATTTCTCACTACACTCGAGTTGCTCGACAAATATCCTGATATACATCTCGTGATCGAATAAGAAGGCTTCGAGTTCATACCACCATACTCCTGCAAAACACCATTTGAGATTTCCAATCAATTGTAAAATCTCAAACTCTAGATTTTCAATAACAACTAAGAATGGAGTATTGTGAGCTAATAGCTCTAGAAATTTATAGAGATACCTGTATGCAGAAAAACAGAAGAAACGGGTTAAACAATCATTCTGCAAGACAAATCTACAATGAATACGCATGTTGTAATATTCTTTCAAAATGAAATTGGCAATATGCATTGCCTGTTCAACCGTAAACCAAGCAAATCAATTCCATTTTCATACATATGGCATTCAAAATTGGAGGTAAGTTGAAAACCATTGATTTGAAAATGAAAATTGAGGGTGATGCTGGCACGGAAAGAGAGATATAAGTTGAGGATGCGGCGGGGGGTGAGAGAGAGAGAGAGAGAGAGAGAGAGAGAGAGAGAGAGAGAGAGATGATTAGGTGTATGGAGAGCGTAAAATTGCACCTATTTATATGCTTATGTTAATTATTATATTAATAAAATAATTAATATCGTCCTTGACCAAAAGAAATTAATACGTTCAATAATGAATAAATATAATAATTCAATGTGGTCAAAAGAAAAAAATTTAACGTAAATTTTGTCGTCCCTTACTGTCTTTGAAGGTTTTTGCACACAAAATTTCATAAACTATCAATGCGTTCATACCTGGTATAATTGTTTTCTTGCTAACGTCTATTTCAGGACATTTTTTAATGATTACAAATTAAAAAATTATTCACTAAAAGAAACTTCAATTTCTATTACATGGAATACACAAATTTTCATAAAAGTTTACCATTTATGATCCTTGAAGAGTGTCCAAAAATACTCGTTAGCGTTTTTTTCTTTCTACAATGGTGTAAACCTAGAACCCGCTCTAAACTTTTTTCTATATTGATCTTCTTCATCCACCTTGTTGTAGAAGTGACTCAAAATTGGATTTCTAGAAGTGCAAAATCGGGGCCCGGTTTGGACAAATCGGTGGCCGATTTTGACTGGTTTTCCAGCCTTTGCATTCGACAATTTTCGGTGCCCGATTGGTGAAAATCGGCTGCCGATTCTGCTAAACAGCATAAATATATAACGTATTTTTATGGGCTAGATTTGTTCCAATTTTATGAGGGATACTTTTACTATAAATATAGACCTTGTATCATAGTAAACCTGAGAGAGAGTGGGGCTGAAAACAAGGGTTTAGAAACAAACAACAAACTAGGGTTTGGAGAGATTTCTCTAAGAGGGAGACACTAGGGTTGGGATTGATTCACCTTGGGAAACACTATTAGGATTGAGTCTCTTGGTCATGGGAAGAGATTGGGATTTTGGGTAGAATTAGGTTTGAAGGCTAATTCTTGTAACCCTTTGATATCTCTTTGTAAAGTTACTCATCATTATAGTGGAACATAGGGCTTCACACATCAAGTTTTTATTGGTGTGATTTTTTAACGAATTCACAACAATTGGCACCCACCGTGGGGCAAGGATCAAATGATAATTAAGTACCACCGGTTCGAAGTCGGATATTGAGACATTTATCAGAGATAATGATTTTGGGTTATGGATGGTAAAGATGGAAGCGGTGTTAACACATCAAAAGTGTGAGAAAGCTTTGAAGGGTGAAGGTGCGTTACCGGTCACCATGTCACAAGAGGAGAAGACCGGGATGGTGGAAAAGACCAGGAGTTTGTCTTGTGCCTCTGGGATAAAGTTTTGAGAGATGTAGCGAAGGAACCAACTGCGGCATCGATGTGGTCAAAGTTGGAGTCTTTGTATATGACAAATTTTTTGGCTCATCGGCAATTCCAAAAGCAACAACTCTACTCATTCAAGACGGTGGAGTCAAATTCCATCATGGAGCAACATACGAAGTTCAACAAAATCTGTGATGATTTGGAGAACATTGAGGATGCGGGTGCTTTGGTGGTGTGTTGTTGGAAGGATGAAGAAGGTGATGTTTCTCACCTTTTGAATGATGCCTTGTAAAGCGGTGGTTGTCTGGAGAGATGTTAAACACTCAACATCAGCCCGGAGAAGCAGTGGTAAGAATACTCATGGTCAGTCTGAAGAGATGGAGGTAAGAATACTTTTGATCAGCCTTTGAGGTGGAGTTTCAAGGTGAAAGACACAGTGGGATGTGCACATTTGGAAGTTGAGGCAGAGAAAGCTTAGCTTGAGGTGGAGTTGAACACACCGGGAATGGTACGACCATGGAGACCTTGTGTGCTATACTCTAATGGTGAGCAAGGGAATTCTTCATGAAGACGGAAGCATTCCGGAGTTTGAAGAATGTATAGCATGGCTTGTGGGATTACCAGAAAAGACCAAGGGTAATTGGAAGTAAGTGAATCTTTAGGAGGACGGATTTTATCACTCCAAGGGCTGAAGAAGTTTATGGTGTAGACTTGTGGAACTACCTAAAATTCCTAGTGTAGTTGGATGCAAGGATGGTCTTCGAGAAGGCGGAAGGCATTCCGATGGTTGAAGAGGTTGGATGAAAACTTGTGGAGCTACATGGTGTAGTGGGAAGCAAGGGAAAGAGCAACAATGGTGATTGATGGTTAAATTGACGTCATCACTAATTTAGAGTCAAGGTGGAGATTGTTGTAGAAGTGGCTCAAAATTGGATTTCTAGAAGTGCAAAATCAGGGCCCGGTTTGAACAAATCGGTGGCCGATTTTGACTGGTTTTCTAGCCTTTGCATTCGACAATTTTCGGCGCCCGATTGGTGAAAATCGGCGACCGATTCTGCGAAGCAGCATAAATATATAACGTATTTTTATGGGCTAGATTTGTTCCAATTTTATGAGGGATACTTTTACTATAAATATAGAACTTGTATCAGAGTAAACCTGAGAGAGAGTGGGGCTGAAAACAAGGGTTTAGAAACAAACAACAAACTAGGGTTTAGAGAGATTTCTCTAAGCGGGAGACACTAGGGTTGGGATTGATTCACCTTAGGAAACACTATTAGGATTGAGTCTCTTGGTCACGGAAAAAGATTGGGACTTTGGGTAGAATTAAGTTTGAAGGCTAATTCTTCTAACCCTTTGATATCTCTTTGTAAAGTTACTCATAATTATAGTGGAACGGAGGGCTGCTCTCTCCCCTAGACTAGGTCAGTATTGGACCGAACTGGGTAAACAAATTTCGTGTTTTCTCTCTTTCTTTTCTCTCAATGTTTTCTCCTTTTGCTTGTGTTTATAAGTGTTACCCACGTTGATATTGGTTGCTTGATTACTTTGCTCCACACATCAAGTATTTTATTGGTGTGATTTTCAACGAATTCACAACACACCTGTAAGGAGTGCTTTATGACCAACTTTTCGTCCTAATTCACACCAATTAAATTTTTTTTTCATCCATTTTATTTAAATAAGTGGTTTTCACATATATTTGCTTTTTTTTCGTGATTTTGTTATCATCTTAGTGGGACGTGTTTGTTTTGTTAGTCATCTTCGTGAGGTGTTTTTTTTTTGTGGTGTTCTTTCGGTTCAAATTGACATATTAACTTTCATCAGATGCCCATTAAATCAATGAAATGGGCGTCTTCAATGTTACAAATATTGAGGAAGGATATTTGAGACACTTCAATATCATGATATTAGGCTTTGTCATATTTGTAGGTATTTTGACATTAACCTGGATGTTGTGAGTTGTTCGCAAATTCATCTCTTATGATTTTAACAATTTTTAATTTGTTCTCAATTGACGTAGTCTATCAATTTGAATGAATGAATGTCGTTGTTTTAGTCAACAAAATAATTGTTTTTTCTTTTATTTAATTCTTAAAATATATTTTCTTTTATATATATAAAAAGGGAATACATGATTTTGATGTAGTATTTAGAATGTTACTTTGCCAAGAAAAGAATCTATGTATAATGATTGAAACTCAATCAATCGATTGGTCACTAATATTAGGCTGCCAAACCTTGCTCCCCACTTGGTGTTGTATTCTCGGTGAGTTGATTTGAGTATTGGGTAGTTGGCATCACCGGGTTAGACAAATTTTTTTTACCTTTATTGACAATATATTCTTTTCGAAATTGAATAGGTTTTGTAAAAAGAAAAATAGTGATTGAATAGGTGAACGGCTTTCCGTTATGATCAGGGACGGATCCAGAAATACTGTATAGTGAGGGCCATGTGCAATGACAGACCCAAAAAATTTAAATGGTGTAGGCAACACATGTAACATTTCATTTTTGAAAGCATAAATATACATTATAATTATCTCTACGGTTTTTCATATTCTTGAAATATTGATTGATTTTCTCATTTTCTTACCAAAAAAAGAATGATTTTCTCATTTACAATGTCAATAAGAACACACTCGATATAAGAAATCAAACAATTTTTTTCATTTTACCATTCATTTCTCTATAGATTTCGCATCTGATTCTTGATAATATTCATAGCATAAAGATCTTTTTCAGTTGTTGTAGTTGTCGCAATTAATATCAAAAACTACTCTAAAAGCAAATATATCAACAGAAAATAAACACTACAAAAACTAAAAGTATAAATTCACTCAAATAATCAGAACTCATACTCAAATATGCACTACGTACCAAAATAATTATATATATTATGTGTTATTAAAGATTCAGGATCCGTTGACACCAAGTGTCAACAGATTCGTTGACACCAAATCTTAACTGTTGATTTCTTTTGCAAAACAGTAAGTACTAGACAGAACAGTACATTATAGAACAGCACAACACAAGGTAGAACAGCACAGGACAAATTTTTATATGATTGAATTATTTTTTTTGTTTTATACGATTTTTGAGGGACGAAATGTTATTTTGGTATTTTAGACAACTTGTGCGTGGGACAAAAAGTTGTGCTGTGGTTTGGTGAGGGACAAAAATATCAGTTTTTGTCCTGTCCCTTGCCTCCAATTTGTGTATCTGAAACAGTTTTACAAATCAAACACAGGACAACTTGAGTTGTTCTGTCCTGTGCTTCATTTTTTAGCAAATCAAACGCACCATCATGTGAACCACTTTAAAGTATAATGTAATATATCTTTTTATGATTTTCATTTCCTAATTTGTTTCATTCGTTTTCTCTCTCAGTATTTGCAATTTCCTAATTTGTTTTGGCCATTACCCTCTCCTCTTTCTTCATCCCCTTCATCTTCTTCTGTCTCTTTATTCCTCTCTTTGTTTCTACCGTCTTTCTCTTTCTCTTATTATCAATTTGCAAATCATTTTATCATGCTCATTTTTTTGTGTACCATTTTTTCACAAGTTTTCTTCATTGTATTTCTTATTTCCGTAGTGGGTGGATGTGAGATGAACAAAATTCACTTGCACCTCAATAAAAATAGTTCATATGAACAAAATTGAATTAATCGTATATATCATCTAGTGACATGTACATTAATTTGTCTATGTATGTATACATGAACAGTTTTTATTTTTTCAGTAAAAAAAACGTCAATTGCTTCCATCAATTCTGGTTGAATTCAATTGGCAATTGAATACTTGAATTTCTTTGCAGATTGGCAATGTTAATGGCAGATCATCTAGATAAGTCACACATATGAATTCGTTACAATCTCATTATGAGTAGAGAGAATCCGGCAGAACAAATTAGGAAATGAAAATCACAATAAATATGATACATGATACTTTTAAGTTTTCATTTATTAGCCTTTGGATCAAATGAAATCATTGGTTAGGATTTAGTGTTAATGAATCCTTTGACACGGTGTCAACGGATCCTGACTCGTTATTAAATTATTAAAATAAATAATATATATTCCCCTTAATTCTCTCTATGTCGTTACTTTTGTATATGTATTATAATATAATAATAATAATCTATACTGTATAGACTATACACTTCTATTATCTATGAAGTCATTACTTTAAGATAAAAAAACTTATAGTCACGAACTAGAACTACGCATAGCCAAAAGGTAATACCAAGAAAATACTATCTTACCACCACCACAATAGAAGGGTACTAGTTTTTTATTTTATTTTTCAAAACTAGTGAGGGCCCAGGCCCACATCATACTCTACATGGGTCCGTCCCTGGTTATGATGTACGTAATAATAGTGTCATTAAAGAACTACGCTTTCAAAACATTAAATGGATGAATGTGCAATGTACAAAAGGCTATATAGAGAAGAGTGGATGGAATGTATGTTTTGAGAGGGAACACATAGGATTATATTTGACATGGCAAACATTGGATTATATGGATGATGAGGTGTTAGTAAGATAATTCGTAACTCGTATTGAGTCAGGATCTGTGACACCAGATGTCAACGGATTTGTTGACACCAAATCTCAACTCCAACAAGATTTGGAAACAACCCTGTCACAAACAAGACTCTACCCCCAAAAAAAAAAAAAAAAACTAGGTTTGATCCTCAGAGTCAACAATTTGGAAGATAGTCCAACATTGAAAAACAAAAAACATGAATTCGAAGATTAGTCCTAGCCGGCCTATACAGCAATAAGTATAGACGATAACTTGGAGTCTGTTTTAGGTCAAAGATCCTAATTATAGCGAGTTTACAAAAAATTGGAAGTTGTTTTTTTAAAATAACATGACAGAAGAGTCTACCCTAGAAAAATTGTCTTGAAACAGATCCATTATTGAAAACCAAAGAAATTCCCAACAGTGATTTCCATTGTATGCAGAAGGAAATACTTTCAAATTCATCAAAAATAAAATTCCAGTATCACACACGAGAGCTAAGATCAGGAATTCAAATACAAAAAATTAAAATACCAATGGAACAAGCAAAACTTTTGACTCAGGATGCAAAATGAAATATATTAAAATTTGAGAAACTGCTGTAATCACCTATTAAGAATATGAATTACTAAATTCAAGTAGCCTTTTAATCACATTTTGAATAGCATATAAACAACCAGAAAATGTGTACAAAGTAAGCCATAACTAAAAGAACAAAAAACATATGTTGTTTTCCTCAGACCAAGAAATTACTAATCACACTTCTTGACAGGTCTGAAAAATCACTGTTGATAAATGTAAAAATGCCGCCAAAAGCTTTAACTAGATGTGAAAATCACAAGAATTCCCATGAGCAATGTGAAAAGGAAGCCACTTCTCAAAGTAGAATCTGCAGAAGATGAAGAATGTGTCTGCTTTCTGCAAGTATAAAGAAAGTAAAAATTTAACAATAAGAGAAGACAAACAAAACGAATAGTTTAGAAATTATTTTCAGAGATTTTTCAGAAAACAGTTATTGTGTTTGATACAATAACGAAAATCACTCTTCAAAAAAATATATTTATCAAAAAATATTTTCAAGTAAAACCACTCAAAAGAGATACTCGTTTGAAACAGTTTAGATTTTTTTTTTTTTTAATCAGTAGATAAAACAAATGAAAACTTCAAAATGTGATTTAAAAAAATAAAAAATAGACTTGTAACAAACGGGTACAAAAACACTGTCAATGGAAAAATGAGACGTTACTTTTGTTTGTATTGGAGAGGGCCGCAATATAGAACATTTTCTGGTGCACCAGTCTCTGTGTCGCCCGCTTCTTCAGGATTGACAATCCTCAGATAAGTTTCTTGACCTAGGTACCACCTGTCCAAATTTTCTGCTCTCAGATTCCATGATCCAACATTGTCTAGAGACACCAGGATTGCTGTCCATGCTCCAGGAAAAACCTGTTATATTGGTAAAATAGACAATTGTAAAATATAACAGATTATCATGAACAATTGTAAAATACTCCCTCCAAAGGTATTTATGTATTAGGTCTAACTTTAGACCAAATGCTTGTAACTTTTACATTACATAGTAGTGCCATCTAATTAAAAAAGGGCAACCCGGTGCACTGAAGCTCCCGCATACGCAGAGTCCGGGAAGGGGTCCCACCATTTGGTGTATTGTACGCAGCCTTACCCTGTTTTTACACAAGAGGCAGTTTCCAGGACTTGAACCCGTGACCTTACAGTCACATGACAACAACTTTACCAGTTGCGCCAAGGTTACCCCTCAGTAGTGCCATCTAATTAACGAGAAAAAATTATGTCCTTAATTTATTTTAAAAAGCACATACCTCCATGCATAAGCTTGCTAACATGTACAAATCATTTGAAAAAAACCTAAGGAACTCTTTTAAAACCATGAAACATGTCCTTAGTAAACAGGCCCTAAATTAAAATCATTAGAAAATGTAGCTCGTTATCACTTGTCAATAAAAAGAAGAAGATCACACACCTGAGTTGTGCTGCGAGATATTGCATCCCACTTATTGTAAGTGTTTCTTGAATTTTCGGACCAATCGCCATAGTCCATCCTAAATCCAAGAAATCAATTGTTACAAATGTGATCATTAAACAATATTGTAATTAGTAAGAAGAGAAAGTGAAAGGTGTTGATTCTTACCCAACAACGAAAAAGGAGTACCCATCCAGATGAAAGTTTTGGACAGAGGAGTCATTGTTTTGCAACACAATCTCAATGAACCCTTTATATGTACCGTTGATGATTGATCTATCAATCACTGGTGTTCTGTTCATCGGCTTGCTGGGAAAATCAAGCTTATAAATTCCTCTTAGCTGATTGTTGTCAGCAAGCCGAAACGGAACGTCAGGTTTTAGAAATGAGATTCCGTTAATTGCAGCTCGAGTTGTGCCGTTGATCGCCACCGGTGCTGTAACCTTTAACAAGTAAAAATCAGTAATCTTGATTGAGCCGTACCGAAAGGACCCTTGAGGGTTAGGACGAGCTCCACTTGCAGATGTGTTTAGCCTACTCAGCATCATGATGTAAAAAACAATGCATATTAGCCAGCTGACAAGGGAAAACATCAAGATGCTACAAAATATAACAACAAAATACAGAAAACATATAGCTTTTCCCTTGATCATTCCGAGTCAATAGAACTAAATATAACAAGATGCCATAATCTTTTTAGCACAACTCTCCACATTTATATTTTACACTCCATCAACCAACGTGAGTTGTCACTTAACTCTTGCAAATCAGTGTTGTCAGTCGCATAAAATAGCGGTTTGTTCAAAATCTGTTAGTGTTATATCGGCGCTAGGGCCACTATTTAACAATATTTTGTACAAAATAGCAATTTGTTCGAATTCCGCTATTTCGTTGCCTATTTAACAACACTGCTGCAAAAGGTATCAATGTAGAAGCGAAGCAAGCCAATATGTTAATGAAGTTGTCAACCTTACAAGGAAATTTGTTATCACTATTACATGTTAGTTGATTAACCTCACAAGGGAATTTGTTATCACCCACTCTTGTAAATTGTTATATCCGTAACGCAAAGTAGGTATAGGTAATAATAATTCAGTTTTGGCTAACGCGGATTCCAGAAAATTGCAGTTTGATCAAATTCCGCTATGCAGCCATACTATAGCGCTCCGATATAGCCATTATTTGACCATATTTTATACTGAATAGCATGTCCCAGAAACAATAGATATTTGTTCAGATTCATCCACGCTATAGAACTATAGTCTATAGCTTCAATTTAACAATACTATAACATATTAACCTCACTGACATTCGCAAACAATTTTGAACACATCCTAAAACTGCACTTAACTTAGATTTGATAATATATAATAAAATGAAATAGGCTTCCTTTTATATTATAAAAAGATCCAAAAATACTTAAGAAATAATGAAACATTGAACTATATTCCATGCGATATAATCCTCTATGACATCAGATTCTAAGAAACAAACCTGATACTTTTTGCTTGGTTCATTGATGCGCCCTTGTTATAAAAATCATCTGGTGGTGGTGGCAGAGGACCAGATGCTCCACCCTTGGAATTTGAGTAGTGTAAAACAGCAACACCTGTAACCTTCTGCCATAATGATTCATTCACAAACCTCGCACTTGCAACAATATAGTAGTCTGTACTTGCGTTCTGGTCGGTGGAGAGCAGAAAAGAGTAGGACTGGCCAGCATGAATATCAAAGTTGGTGTAATTTGCCTGATCGGTGTAATACCCTTCAGTTTCTACCAGCAATAGATTATGATTTTGAATTCGAAAGTTTAAGGTAGTTGAAATTCCCACATTATGGACACGAATTCGGTAAGTCTTGCCTGAAAAATATATTTGTAATTCCAGTCAGAATTCAAACTGTTCCAATTCCAACAACTTGCTGAATAATATAACTCTAAAAGTAGTCTGTGGAAACAAATGCAGCAATCTACTTAATACCATTCTATATGATATAGTCAGCTTCTAAATGAAACATTTCGGAAAATCAAGGATATAAGAAAAAGGGTTCGCTGTTCAGAAAAAGAGTTCAAAATTTGATGTTCTCACAGAAAGCACGGAACAATAATAGAAATTATGAATGAGAGAGCTGAAGAATAAGATATAGTTTTTAGAGATAATCAAAACAAATTACTTTACAGAGAGTGAGGAAAAAAACAGTCACAACTCAAACCAATAAACCAGTGGAAAAATTGAAAATGGGTGTGGTGTACACTGTATGTAGGCATTGGTATTGTGTCAGTGTTTCATATCATATCATTATTTGTACGGCATGAAAATGGCATTGCTGAAAAAGACTAATACCAAATTGGACAATAAAAGTTAATGGCGATAAAAATACCTGGATCAACAGTAATTGTTTCATGATCTATCCCATTAGGTACCAGAGTATTATTGTACTGATAAGGTCCCTTCCCATTGATAAGAACACCATCTGGTATTCCGAGGTCTTTTCCACCGTCAAGTGTTGATCTTAGAGCCTATATTTATCAAACAAACATACAAAATAGCAATCAAATATCAACTAAAACTCACAACATCTTCAAAATTTACAGCATAGTCACATGGTTCGGAATTCGCTTTGGTACGTGGTACGAATTCGGGTACGCGGTTCGCGACTGTCAAAAAATTCGGTACGTGGGGGGTATACAGAGTCGGTTCACTGTTTGGGTTCGTAATACGTTCAAATATAATAATCGGTACGTTCTTAATTAAAAAATGTTTAATTACCAATAAATAAATAGATTTTTTTTTCAAAAATAAAACTTTTAAGTGGCAATGCAAATAATTGTATTTCAACATGAAAAAAAAAACCACCGCAAGAAGGATTTTTAAGTGACAATGAAATTAATATTAATTAATAGTAATCAATTCCAAACAATAGGTTCTTTTCCTATGTAACTCAAGTGGTACTAGCTAACCCAAACACTATGTGCCATCAAAACCTTTCCTATACTCGTTCATTTCCTGAAACTCTTCAGTGACACTAAGTAAATGGGCCTGTAACAAAAGCAGAGTTAATGGACTCGGGTTAGGGTAAGAAGATGGCCTTTTAAAACCCCAAATTACCCTTCATCTTCAAGCTATCAATAAAGTGACGGCAGAAAGGCTACAGAACTTGAAAATTCCATGGCATCTTGCAGAAACAGGAACAACAAAACATCTAGCGAAACAAAAAAATCTCATCTCAGAGGTTAGAATGCAGTTCATGGGCATGGTTCACTGGTTCGCTGTTTTCGCCGAATTCAGGTGCGAATTCTTACGAACCAATTCGTAAAAGAACCGGAAACCGGTACGCACGAACCAATTCGCGGTTCCCAGGAGGATGGACGAATTATGTGACTATGATTTACAGCAGAAAGTTTAATGAAAGACGATAACTAACCGTGTAGTCTTGAGTATACCAATCACCAATCATAATGAAAATTTCACCGTCGGGCTGCGCAAAAGGAATCTGTATAATCTCCCTATTGTTGATAACAAAGGGACCAAATCCACCAGAAGCTCTTTGGAAATTAGTGGAAGGGAAGTAAAAGAAACTCCCTATTTGATCCTTCACTTGAAACTGATACGTCCAATTCCATTTCGAAGGAATTGGACAATTCGTACCAAGAACTCCATCCTGCCACGAGTTACGCCGCATTTGAACACCAGGCCTGCAACAAACATTTTTTCTCAAATTTGTTACATTGCAAGTATATGAATAACAATGGTTTTATTTGAACAACAAAAAAAAAACCACCAAATGTGACATAGTATGTGTTCAACACGACCTATCTCTTCTTTTTTATCTTATACAACTTCCACACATTTCAAAATAACATACAGAAACCAAAGGACACCACAGTAAAAATCAAAATTTTGATTTCAGAATATCATTTCTCTATGAACAACGAAAAAGTATAGTAAAATATTGCAATGTAACAGTGAAAGTGTGAAACTCACCATGTTATGAGAAGATCTTCATCCAGCTGATTATACACATTCACTACCACATGATTATTTGTAGTAACATTAATCACAGGTCCAGGAAATTTCCCATTTATAGCTATAACCTACAATCAGAATTTAACCATATTATTATCATAATCAACAATAAATTCTTAGAACATTTAGTGAAAATGCACGCAACTACGTAGACTAATTCCGATTCATACCGCAGTAGGTGGCAAAACTATAGAACCTTTAAAATTTAATTTATAATCTTATGATTATAATTATTAATTATTATTAATATTAATTGTTAATCATATATGAGAAAAGTTAGCTTAAATTAAAAAATTAGGGCACAAACAAAATAAAATTGGGGAAAAAAATTAACAAATGAAAAATCTCACTAATCACCATTGAAATCACACAAGGGCCAATTCCACCATCAGTCACAAAATCACAAACATATAGTTTGAAGCAGAAACTTTAAAAAGTTGATACCTTTTTCAAATTTACACTTTTTAAACATATTTGAAAGGGACTGTTTCATAGAAAACAAACCATAAGAAACACAACAAAAATTGAATATACGTGAAGAAAAAAAACATTTGATTTGACCCTTTTTCAACCTCAGAATCAAACCATTTACACATACAATCTCAACATTCATGAAACACCAACACAAAAAAATTGATCATTACAAAGAAAAAAATCATATAACAAAGTGAAACAGAGGTTAACAAAAAATAAACTATACTATTACAACTGCATGATAAGAATGAATGATTAAAACAAAAACAAAATCAAAGAAAACAATTACTCCACTTTCAGCAGAAACAAACAAAAAAAGGACTCATTTTTATGGTTTATGAACAAAAACCCAAAAAAACAACACTTTTTTGAAAGAAAGAAAAAAGGAATGATTTTTATGCCAAAAGAAAACGACCCAGATGAAAAAACAAGCTTAAAAGAACGAAATGGAATCAGAAAAGCAAAGAAGGGACCTTTTGAGGAACACCAAGAGGAGAAGCAGTGGTGGAAGAGACGTGAAGTTCTGTGTAAACAGTTGGATCACCAGAAAAACAGAGTGTTGAAAACAGAGCAATGTTGAGGATGAAAAAACAGAGAGAGAATCTGAAGAGACCCATTGTTGAAAATTGTGAGAATGAATGAATGTGTGAAGTGCAAATGTTTTTACTTGTGAGAATGAATGTGGTTATATACAGAAAGAAATCAACAGAGAGAGAGAGAGAGAGAGTGAAAACGGCTATTTGTATTTCCAAAACAATGCTTTGTGAGAGAAAATTTAGGTACTACACTCACTACATAGTACAGTGTACCTATTCAATCATATTCTATTGCTTGAAAATTCTTTTTTGAATTTTTTTTAAAACTAATATCCGATTCAGAACCGACTAATACGATGGTTTAATCTCATAGTTAACTTGTTAAGATGTTTCCCTCAACTGATTTAAAATTAAAACATAGTTTTGTATAGATTAGTTCATCGAAATTGATATAAAAGATAATTGAATATAAGATATTGAGAATGGTCGGTTGAAAAAAAATTTCTCAAAAAAATATTAATTGTTTTTTTGTGTGAACGGTGTATTTTTTGCACGAAATCGTATAGATTAATTTCTCAAATCGATTAATGTCACAATAGATGATAAACAGATCAAATGATGATGATTTCTCATAATTGACTAAAATTAGTTTAATGTATTCAATCAGATTATATAAAATAAATATTTTTAAAGATATTTTAAGAATTAACTTAAAAAGGTAGTTTTATGTGTGGATTGAATTGATACTTTTTTGTTTTGATAAAGATTGATGCTTAATGTGAAAAGTTTTTTCTATACAAGAGTATTTCGAAATTAATTTTACTTTTGGAAAGTTGTTATTTTATCCAAATTAATTACAGGAGAATAAATCTGTTTGTGTCAATTAGCAAGATGGATTTGATTGTTCAGAATATTTTATTGCTTAATTTCCGATTATTTTTTAAAAAGAATTTAATTTCTATTAAAACATTTTTATACCTTCATCAAATCAAATCATTTTATGATTCTCCTTTTTTAGATTAATTCCTAAAAAATATCTACAATTTAATTTATGATTTGATTTAATTGTATTGATGTGAAAACAAAAAGTGTTACACTTTTATTGAATAGAAATTATTATTTTTATAAGGGTCTTGCTAACCTGTGCCTCTGGGGCACTAGTTAAACATACCATAAAAGGGAATTATTATCATAAAAGGAAATTGTTTTTGACTTTATTATAAATTAATTATACAATTTCAATGCATTAACTACTATATAATTTCCTTTTTCATATCCTTAACCAGTGTCTGGGGCATCTGTTAGCATTTCCTTTTTTATAAAATAGTGACTTGTTGTAATATCTATTTTCATTCCAAAATTACGGTTGTGTTAGTTTATTTTCTACCCTATGTTTTCCAAAGAAATACGACATTGGTGATTCAGAATTTGACTATGAAGTAAATATAATGTGGTAAAATTCGTTTCACCTAAAAACTTAGATTCTCTTAAATGATTTTTTTAGTTCATGAATCATTTGAATGCAATTATTTGGTTAATGTTGTGTTTGTTTTTAGAACAGATGAAAAAAATTATTAATAAATGAAATGATGTTATAATTTTTATAAAAAAATAATATTAACTATTGATTATTAATAATGTTAACAAAACCTTAAAATTTGTCTCATATAAATTAGTATAAAGTTTGGACATACAGCTATACATCAAAAGTATCTTCAACAAAGATATTCACGTTAATTATATGGACCATCTTCAATAAAGATATTTAGGTTAGTTATATAGAATGATGAAGGATTCACGTTAATTATATAACGTGAGTAACAAAGAAATGGTTGAAGTAGCTTAAATAAGTTTTTTTTTATAAAAAGTTGCTTAAATAAGCTATCACATCATCAAATTACTTTGGTTTATTTTCTCAATTTAAAAGTTGCAAATAAAAAAACTCATTAAAAGTGTGAATTTTATAAAATTGCTAAATTTTCTATCATTGAGAAAAATATGCTTAAGTTTTGTTTTTGAAAGAAAAAAAAATATGCTTAAGTTGGATTTTTTTTGGTACATGTGATGTAAACCTTCTTTTTTTTTGCTTTTGCACCGGTTTTTGGTCCACCAAAGGTAAACGATTAATCCGGCTCATGCGGCATGCGTATTGGCCAAGCGTTGTTCCCCTAAGAATCGAACTCGGTATTCCCCAGGTACGTCCTTAAAAGGAGCTTCTTACCACTGGAGTCCAAACAACTTAGTTAACCTTTACTTATATATATATTAAACAATTTACTTATATATTAAACAATCAATGTCTAACAAAAAAAATCCATGTCAAAAAAAAAATGTTCAACTCAAAAATTAATGTCACATTTATTTATTATAGGAGAATTTTTCTGCTTGTAGTACTGCTGTACGTTCACGAAACGGCAAAATTTTGTCATGTTTCTAGGAAATAGATTCCATATAAAAAAAATCTTTGAATATTTTTCAAGTCAAAACAAAAAACCTTCTTCATTTTGATTGATTAAGATTATTCGTCTCCGTTAAGCGAAATTGCATTAATGATTTATTCATTTCAAATCCTTATTTGATTTTTTTTTAACTCGGTTAGTAGGGATATTGCATATTATATGCAGTGATCGGGGTTCGAACCCCGAACACTCCACTTCTCCACAATTAAATTGTGTGAGCTCTAACCACGCCTACTTAACCAAAAAAAAATGTAACACCCTCCTGTCAATGTTGATTAAATTTTTTTTGAGGAATTATTTGATTCTTTTTTTTTTATGATGGTCGGGGTTCGAACCAGAATCTTGCATATATTATGATTTGTCCATACCAACTGAATTAACCTCACACCTTTTATTATGGAAAATAACTTTTTTTGCACAATGACGCGTCCAAACATGTCACAAAGGATCTCTCTTCCAATTTTAGTCTCTCCATGTTACGGAAAATTTCAATATTGGAATTTTTGCTCATTAATGTCTAATTATAAAACAAATTATCAAACAAAAAATAACCAATTCCAATTATAATAGGATTTGACTACATTTAATGATATAATATAATTTTAAAATATCTTTGAATATTTTTGACATTATTTTTACATTTTTCTATTTTGATATATCAACTTCCAATTAAAAAAAATCATGTTCAAATAAAATTCTGCTTGTAGTACTAGTATGAATGGTTAACGGGTATCGCCAAACTGTGCATGAAAGTGATTACAGGGAACGTGTTTACTGCGTTTGGCTCTCACATTTCCTTTTATTGGGATTTTTCTTCTATTAACCTTCACAATCCAGTTGTACTCAAATCTGAAAGGGGCCCACTGTCCTACATGCATGACTAATTTCTCTTTTTTCTATATATGGATATATCATTTTTTGTAATGAAACTTGTTTAATTTCTTAGACCAGACTTTTCTTTGTTTTTTACAATGTTAATTTATTTAGTATTTTTCTTAATATAATGCTATTTCTGTGATAAAAAAAATTATTTATAAATTTATTTTTAAATACTTTTTATAGAATTAATTCTTTCGAATTGGAGATCTTCGACATGGGTGTGTGATGACGGATTAAGGAAGAATGACTTGAACAGTATCTCCTTGTACCTACAAACACTCTCACGATCAAGTAAGAATGCGTCGAATATCTAATATTTTTAGGGTAGAGGTGTATGTATCCATGTAGAGGCAGTGAGTTGGCTTTTATAGTGGGGGGAACTACGGTTTGAAGACCTCAAATCTCTCATTAGAACAATTGTCTATTTGGACACATGCGGGCATATTAGAGCATGGTAGCTTGGGATTTGGATAGGACGATCCAGATTACTTTGAGCGACCTTGATTTTTGGTGTTTGTAGGGTAAGTATATATGATAGCCCGTGTAGTAGCTAATGACTTAAGGATATCTCAGTCCGTTGAGGGATTGAGTCTTGGTTCATTATAGAACAATTGCCCATAAGCCTTTAGTTGTTGGAGTCATATGATGGCTTGTGTTCAGTCTTTACTTGGATCGTACCATAGTCGATTAGTCTAATCGCCTATATATTTGTAGAGATCATCTAACATGGTGATTATTTTTAGGTGTAATACAATGAGAGAGAAGAATACCACGTGAAAGTTGTTCGTGTCAATGATAAATGGAATAGTTGTAACTTGTGGAATTTGTTATGGTTTCCCTCATTGCACTACGTAATAGATCTTCAAATAAGCTACATTGTCGATTAACCATCTTCCCCTGAAAAGGTTACAAAATTTAGAATCTTATAATATATGGGTAAAGGCAGCAATATGTCAACCCATTATGGATATGGATTCCAATAAACATGCATATTCATACATTTATGTTCTATACCGAAGTACCTCTTGATTGTATCGACTATGAGGTTGGGATCCAATAGTTGCGATTATGAAGTTCTTACCTCGGCTGCAACTAGCTGACACCATGTATCTTCTGATGATTTTGGAAACATGATTGAACTTGAACTTGAGGTTCGGGAACTCTCCATAACTGCTATTTGTTTGGCTCGCCATTGGTTCTCCATCAAGTCTAAGGAACCAACAAAGTCTATATTGGTGAAATGGGTTCATGATTCATGGGTGTTCATCAGTACAACTTCCTATTGGCCAAGTGGTCGTCAAACCCACTGAGGGTTGTACAAGTACATCAAGTCGTGGAAGGTATGTTACAAGATTATATGATGCATATGGATAATTCCTCATTGGATGCCTCTTAAGATTAACTATGGAAAAAATACTAGGCTATGAATAAGGAGTAGAAGGAAGTACATATTGTACATGTGCATACAAGAAACTTAGTCCTAACTTGGGGAACTAGATTTTTTGTGGTAAAGTTCATATTGTCTCACTAAGCGTGCCAAATTTTTTGGTGGAGCAAAAATTCAGTCAAGGTTCAGCTAAATGTCATCAATTGTAATTCCATTTTCTTCAAACGATTAACGTTGAGGAAGGAAATTTATCCATCGGCCATGGGTTCCCTTGTTTTTCAAGTAGAGCATTAAGTACGATAGTTTTTGGGGATTTTAAGTTACACTAAGAAATGCATAAAAATAAAGACATAAAGGTAAAGGGATGAAATATCAAATACACTTGTTTGATTAAGGATGTGTTAAATACGCTTGTTATCTCCTTCTTCACGGTGTGGTGCTTTCACATATTCCTTAAAGCGCAACTCTTATGAGATTGTGTCTCTTATCTCATCCCTTCATGCGGTTGGTATGTTAAAAATATTGAATGTGAGTTTCTTGCATCATTATTCAGTTTCACTATGTTTCGAATCAGTTTGAGGCATTTGTGATCCACATACTAAGTTAGTGGTTATGAGAAAGAATCAACTTCCCTCATTCAACTGCTTTAGCATCGCATATGCTTTTGTCGGTTAGGAGGCTTCCTTACCTTTTTTTTTTGAATCGGCAAATATTATTAATCGTCATCCCCCGCAAGACGCAAGGTATGTACAAAACAAGATACAAATGGTGCTGCATATAGACGGTACACCATAACCACCTAAAAACACCTCTGGAGAAAAAACCCACCAAAACACATCACCACAAAAAACATACTCCAAGAAAACAAGCACCGTAAACACGATATCCACCACCGCCCATCGTCACTACTCACCTACAAAGAACACCCTGAAAAAAAATCCCAGACCCCAACACCCAAGTTGAGCCACATTCCAAGAGCACCTAACCAAAGGATCATGCAGCTATCACAAACCTCGGGACCTCCGATCCACCGAAAGAGCACAACACAAAGCCCAAAAAGCTCTCATTCGCAAAGCGTCTCCTCGCTTAAAACACCAACCACCACCACACAACATCACCCCCCACCACACTTCACACCCCCTGAAAAAGCTCTCATTCGCAAAGCGTTTCGGTACCGGATCCGCGACCACCAATCCAAACCACACCAAGACAACCCCACGTACACCCACGCAAACCAAAACACCACCACCACCAAGAAACAAGCGGCCACACAAACACAAATCTAAAGGAAGATGAAACCCAACAATAAACACGGGCAGCGACGCCGGTCTGTAGCAGAAACACAACCCCCAGATCGTATACAGGCGGCCACCTATGACAAGTAGAAGGCGTCCATTGCCGGAGTAAACAAATAACCATGCAAAAAAACCTCCCACCCCATCACCACCAAACCACCCATCGCACCACCACAACCACCCAACGGGCCGGAAAACACAATCGCACCACCAACAGCCACCACCCAAAGACTCTGATCAACACCATAAAACAAACACAACAACAGAAAAAAAGTAAAAGAACAACCACCACTACAACAAAACTCCGACAGCAACACATCAACTTCATAACCACAACCGTCATGAACAGTGAGCGCTATCTGACACGCCGGCGAACAGAAAGGCAGCGACACAAGATCCATACGTTTGTCCTTAAGGTACCAAACACCAACGAACGCTACCGATAAGTGGAACAGTAGAAAACGGAACTCCAAAACCAAAACACCAAACTGCCGCCGTTGAGAGGCGGCACCACCTTGAGAAAACCCAAACCCGTTTCACACTTGAATCACCAAAGAGAAGCTATGTTAAGCGACCCCAAGGAAGTTTGGAGGTGATGTGGAGGCGGATCTCGTACGCACCACCACGAGTTGGGGCGAAAAAGCGGAGAACAAACGGTAGAGAACAATCACCGTCGTGAGGACCCAACACCACCACCATGACGGACGAACATGGAACCCAATGCAAAAAACCCACCACCCACGACGGACGAACAACACCTCAACAACACAACTGCTACGACAAGAGGAATGAAGGTGGCTATCAGAGAGTGGTGAAAAACACCCCAAAAAGGGTGAGCGACGGCGCGGAGGAGGGACCTCGTCACACCGTCCCATCGTGAGCCTACATCGGAACAAGAAGGATTGGATCCGTGGGGGAGATGGTACTACCAGATCTGGATTCTTAGAGAGATGACATAGACTTTCTCTCTCTACTTAGTGTATTGAGAGGTTTATTTCTTGAGAATTGCTCTTAGGAGGCTTCCTTACCTAATTGTCTATCTGTCAAAATCAGCTAAGTCCAATTGATTATAAAATATTGTAATTAGTTCATCATGTTGTTACATCTTGATGATATTCTACAACATGGTAAACTTCAACTCATAAATTATATACTGGGCAGTGACTATCACTTCCTCAATTGCTATATCAATTTCTCTATGTTAGTTGATTTATCAATAATTTAAAGCCTGAAAGTGTCCATAATTTTATGTCCTCTATTGGGAAAAAACTTGTTGATTAATTTTTATTTTTATTTAAAAAAACGATGTTTATGTATTGGTGAATGATGACTTGTCACGGGGTGTCCAATTTTCAGAGAACTAACTTTTACATGAATGCACTAAAAAAATTACTTCAATTGACTTTATACTAAAGTCAATTCAATTTATTTAAAATCAATTTTATAACTAAAAAGGTTGAGTGCGAAGTATGGTGAGGAGGGGGCAGTTATGTGTTGATGGATGAGGGGGTTCTTTGTGGTGGCAAAACATGAACCATATTAGGAGAGGGGCGGTTTGTTAGATGATCGGTGGTTGTTGGATAATATTTCTAGACAAGTGGGAGATGGGGTTTCTTCGTTGTTCTTGAAGGATCTTTGGTTGGATGGTGTTGCTTTAGATGTTAGATATGCTAGATTGTTTGATCTTGCTGTTAATAAATGTGTCACTGTCGCGGAGATGTTCTCTTTGGGTTGGGAAGTTAATGGTGAGGTGTGGAGGTGGAGAAGGAGATTGTTTGCGTGGGAGGAGGGGTTGGTAATGGAGTGTGTGGAGCAACTTTCGCCTGTGCTTTTGCAGGTTGGTTTGTCTGACAGGTGGATTTGGAAGCTTCATTATTTCCACATGTACACGGTCAAAAGTGCTTATAATCACTTGACTAGTTCGGATGTGGCAATTTGTTGACCGTTGCAATCATATTTTATGGCTTAAGCAAATTATGCTTAAGGTCAATATTTTTACTTGGCATTTGTTCCATAATAGATTAGCAACTAAGATGAATTTGTTTAGGAGAAATATCTTGCATTATAATGACTCTTTTTGTTCGGCCGCTTGCGGATTGGTTGAGGATCAGGATCATTTGTTCTTTTCTTGTGTTTTTTATGGTCTTCTTTGGCTTTTAATATCGGGATGGTTAGACATCTCAACGACTCTTCATGGTTCCTTATTTGAGCATTTTCTTCGATTTGGAGGTCTTGGGGGGTTTTTCCAACAAGTCTCGTTTGTTTTTTAATATTATTTGGATTTCAACTCTTTTTACGATATGGAAGGACCGCAATATGAGACATTTTCACAATAAATCGGAACAGTTGTTATCTTTATTGGAAAAGATTAAACTCCAAGCCTTTTGGTGGTTTAAATCCCATTATGTTGTTTTTGATTTTGAGTATTCGGTTTGAAGATTAAATTTTTTATTATGTTTTCAGGTTGTAATGTAATTTTATTTTTCTTGGCTACTTTGTGGTACCATGTGGATTGTCTTATTGTAATTTTTGGATACTTTAGCGTTCTTTCGTACACTTTTTGCTAGAGGAGTTTGTATTGGATTTTTATTATATTTTGTTTAGCTTCTTAAAAAAAAATATAACTAAAAAGTCAATTTTAGTTACGGTTAATTTACATCAACCTAAAAACACTAAGGTGTAAATTAGCAAGTTACACTCACCTAAAATCATTAAGGTATAAGTTAGCAACCAACACTCACTTGATTATTTACACAATTTTATATCAATGTTCATCAAATTGTTTACACTCACCTCACTAATTTACATCCACTTTCATCATTTCAAATATTGTTTCTTTAAAAGTCTGTCCCTATTACATGTTTTGTATCTTAAGCATGTCACTGTCATTTTTGTTTCTTTTTTTTAAGGTTCTTGCTTTTTGATTATATATATATATATATATATATATATATATATATATATATATATATATAGACACACACACAAACGAGTCAAACTATACATAACTTAAGTTCGACTCATTTGGTTCGTGAACCAAGTTCAACGAATTAATTATCAAATCGAGTCTCAAACTATTTTCAAGTTGGTTCGGTTCATTGTCTATCCTAATCACCACATAATCAAAGGTAGCCCAAGTCTCACACTATTTTCGAACTATTTTTGAGATTGACCGTAGCTCGCTCTCACAAACTTTTGGAAAAAGTCCCTTATAATGGAGGTTGACTGCCCAGTCAAGCTTCTAAATGGACACTTCAAATGCAACCGTTGAAGGAGGAGATCAATGTGTTGCTAGTCAAATTAAGGGCTGCCAAGGATTGAGTAGCAACCGTTGAAGGAGGAGATCAATGTGTTGCTAGTCAAATTAAGGGCTGCCAAGGATTGAGTATAATGATTATAGCCAATAGTGCATAAGTTGTGTTTGTGGATTATGAAATTTTCCTTGATTTGTTTTTTTCCTAACCATTTCTTTTGGATCTTTTCATTTAAAAAAAAAATTCGTTATCACCAGGAAATCATATCAAACTAAGCAAGGAAAGGACAATAGCATAAGATTAGGCTTAAGTATTAAAATCTAAATTCAAGATGAGAAATTAACAATTGTTTAGCATTGTAATCATGTTCTGAGCCGGTCAAATATATTTTGACCAAATCATATGACAAAAAGCTTTGATCAATGTAAATTTTGACCATTCAAAACACTTAAACAAACCTTTGCTTAATGTGAAGCAAATTAATTTTCCAAACAAATTTCAACCAATTTATCTGATGTGATTTAGGGACCCGTATGTTACGGTTTTTGACATGGAAAAACCATTTTGTAAGCAAAATAATCTCTTTTTTCCTGTTGAAGATTTCAACCGTTTATGTTGGGCATTGACTTGGGACAACTTACAAAGTGCATTTCACCATCATGTTAATGTGTGCATCACGATTCATTGAAGAAACAAGAGGGGATAATGTTAATAGACTACCAAGATATGATGATTAACTTTGGTTTGTTTGAAACTAGCTATTAGATATAACAGCAATATGTTAATGGTGATATATTTTTTCAACAAGAAAAGACAAGACTAACACATAATCCTTACTTCACCAATATCATCAGCAAACAAATCAAGATATCGTTGAGAAGGTCACTCATCTCAAATAAACAAGGGACCATTGGTGGAGGTTTCATGCTTCGCCAACCAATCCGCACAAATATTACACTCCCTCTGCGAGTGAATGATAGAAATTCATCAATCTTCCACCACCATAAACCCATTACCCAAACTTTTAGATTATAGCATTACAATGTTTTAGCTAGATGGACATGGTGTAATATTTTTCTTAACTTTTTTACTAATAGTAAATCAGTCTATTGTTTAGAAGTATAAAAAAACTAGCTACATAGAGAGAAGAATTTCACAATAAAGGCACTCCATAGCTCCAACATATAAAATATATCTTAGGATCTCACTCCAAACCACACAGAAACTACCGAATACTCGGGGAAGATGCAAGGGACATCTACGCCAAATTCGGAGCCAAACAGACTAGGATTTTGAGATACTACCAAGATGGCACCTTTTGCACAAAATCTATAAATGATAAACACCTCATCCACGTATATATTTTATTGACAATCTTAAAACTAATGCAGCCAATACCTTCTGAGACCACTCTTAATGTCTCTCCCCTAGCAGCAATGATAGCAGAATTATGTGATAAATTCTTTATTACCTTGATCATTACCCTCCTCCCTCTCCTGAAGCTGTGTATTATGTGCACAGACTTGCCTAAAACACCCAAGGGAGAATTCCAACCCAAGCCTAGTGATACAATGATTAAAAAGATATAAACTAAAGTGACAGATGCATATCCTTTACAAAGAAGCACCAAAGATAATCACCACACCCCACCTGAACAAGAGAACAAGAAACAATGCAAATCCACAAACGATGTCAACGATCACAACTTTGCTTCAAGATGAAAGCCTAAAGCAAGGATTTACTCCACCTTATGTTCGGGCGTTGACCCTACAAATCAACAATTTCATGCTACAAGCGTTTCAATTTCACCCAACCTTTCGGAATCATGGTTTCAAAACCCTAATTTTATACTCCATAATCAATTTACTAATATTTCTTCTTGATCACAAGTCCACGACCACTTCGTCCACCATTACAATTTCTATAATTTTCTTAGTAGCCAAGAACAATAATGACAACTTTGAAGCCCTAATTAGATATTCATTGGAGAAGGAAAGGGATATGCTTGAGCATGATACAATTTGAAGCTTATAAGATAACTAATCATTCAAGTTTAATTATCCCTAAATTTTACCCTTTGCATTGGACCATATTCCACGTGGTTCTCTCATCACTAATGTTAACTCTTCAAATCTCTTCAAATTGTAAGACACCCTATTGCTAAAGAACAAGATACATCACTTAATATATTTATTGATTGTTTCATTCATTTTCTTTCTTCCTCTACCTTAAAACTTTCGCAAATGGGTTTGTTACGCTTCAGTTGGACTAATGTGGCTGATGGAATCAATGTAGGCATAGGCACAATCTTTTGGGAATTTGAATTCTGTTAATTTATTGATCACTCCAGTCCCTACATTTAGTCAAATCTCAAGGGTTTTTCTCTCTCTGTATTTGTAAAGAACGAATTTGCATGTATGCAGAAGAATGAATTTTACAGAATCGGGATCCATATTATAAGTAGTTTCTGGTAACAAAAGCATATTCAAGATAATTGAGTCTTATGTGTGGAAGAGAAAACTGTAACATCCAAGGAATTCATATCTGTTCAGATGTAGATGACTAATCACTAATATAAGATGACCCCCAACTCTATTTAATTTAATGTTATATTTTATATCATCATACTTCAAATTATATGCTTATACTTCAAATCTGATACAATACAATTTGAATAAATAAGAGTTAAAGAAGGGAAAAAAAAATTATAATGAAATTGAAATTATACTCCTTACTTTCTGTACCCAACAACATTTTCACAAATATAATATCAACTACAATAACTTTGATAATTTATTCAATTGATTTACAAAGACTTTATTTCAAGATTCATATATCTTAAGTCGGCATTACTGAACAGCAAGGTATTCTGAATCAAATTGAGAGAAGGAAGAAGATTACTAACAAGTTGAATCAACCATTCTGCAGTAGTAATAAAATCATAAGTTGGTTAATTCAACCACCACTTATTGGAGGTATAATGGCCAACTCATCCTTGTCTTTAACAATGGTTGAATCCATTGTATACTCCTCATTAAGAGCAAGAACCATGCACCCTTTTATTTCTTCCAAACTTGGAAATTGAACAAGAAGCTTTTTCAAACAATCTTGAGTAGTACTTCCAGATGACACCTCCAATGGCACCTCGCTCAAGCCGGTAAGATCCCGCGCTCGTGCAAAAAACAGCACTTTTATCTTTACCAAAGAACTTTCTCTCTTGGTTTGAGTTTGGTCTCCATCCCAAATACTAACATTTCCTTCCATCATAAATATCTTAGGCAGCTATGGACAAACTAGTTGATGTAACACTTGTTTGCAACAAACCTTCAAAAATTCAACATGACAATAAGAATCTATGATCACTATTTGTTCATTCATTGCTAACAATAAATCAGTTTGAAACAACTTATCAAGCTAAATTATCTCCAGCCACTAGAAAGACCCATTAACAAAAAATACATACACATTAAATAACATAAAGCATCATTAATTCAATCAAAATCAAACATAACTCCATGATAACTAGGAGGTTTTAGACCCTTACCATATTCACCAACAGGGTGTTTGGGGATACAGAGTAAGAAACATATTGGTGAGAGGTGTTTTCGTATCGCAATATGTATCGTACGTATCGTAGGATATAAAGTGTTTTGGGATACAAAGTAAGATACGTATCAATGAAGGGTGTTTTCGCATCATATCGTGCCACGTCTCGTAGGATACATACTACATTGAGAATATCCTAATCACTTGGTGGCTGGAGAGCTAAATAACTCAGTTGAAATGAAAACTTCCTAATCATTCACGGCGGAAAGCTAAATATCTGCAATTTTAAGGTACCATAAAATGCCATGGAACTGCCATCCTTTAAAAATTGGCCACAACAGTTTTAAAAAATCCACCACCACAGCCCACCTCGGCCGGTATTTGACAACACTGAACACAATCAGGGAATGGGCAGAAACAACCTTGGTTCAAACAAAAATGTGGTATCAATTGACAAATAATCAAAATCTGAATTTTTCACAGTCAACAGCTTTATGTCTTAAGTTTCTAAAACACAGTGTTGTTAAAAAACGATTTGCGGAAAATAACGGCTTGTTTAAATTCTGTAACACTATGGTGCTTTAGCGCCTCTATATCTGTAATTTGAAAACACTTTATCAAAATCACGCATCACGGAACAATAGTGTTTGTCCAAATTCCGATTAACGGACCAATAACTTGTTTTCAACAAACCTTCAAAAACTCAATCACGACAACAACAATCTATGATCATTATTCATTCATTTATTGCTAAATACACACAAATCAGTTGAAACAACTTATCCATCAAAATAATCTCCAGCTACTATAAAAATGAAGTGAAAACATCATAATCACTTAACTGAGAAAATAATAAATATTAGGTTACCAGAGCAATTAAAATCACGTGATTCTGATGCGAGTAAAATAACAGCAGGAATTGGGCAGAAACAAGCTTGATACAAACAAGAAAAAACGTATCAATTGACAAATAGTCAAAATCTGAAACTTTCACAGTTGAAAACTTGAAAGCAGAAAGCCCGTGTCTTAAGATTCTAACAAAATAATATTCCCAACGGCATACTGCGGAAAGTAGTACTACCTCCGTTCCTTTTTACCTGTCACTTTTTGACATTTTACACAAACCAAGATACTCAATAAATGTTACTTTTTCTTATACAACAATATATATTTTTACTATAATAGCCTTAGTCATTTAATATCTTAATTCATATATTTCTCTCTCCGCAATAAATAACTAAGGGTAATGTTGGTAAAACAACATTTATTGTTGCATTGAACTTTGAAAGTGACAGTTAAAGAGGAACAAAATTTTTCTCAAAAAGTGACACTTAAAAAGGAACGGAGGGAGTAGTTTCTTTAAATTCTATTACGCTATGGTGCTTTAGTGTCCCAAAAGCCGTAATTTAACATCACTTTATACTAAATCACGTAATAGGGAACAATAGCAGTTTGTCCCAATTCTGTTACGCAATCTATAGCCATAAAATGCCATGGAGTTACCATCCTCTAAAAATTGGCCATGGCAGCTGTAAAAAAATCCTCCACTACGGCTCGTCATGGCCGATATTTAAATACCTTGAAAACTAAAACAGGAATTGGGCAGAAAGTAACCTTGATGTAAACAAAAATCTGGTATCACTTGACTAATAGTCAGAATCTGAATTTTTACAGTTGAAAGCTTATGGCTTAGATTTCTAACAAGACAGTGTTGTCAATCATGATTGCAAAGAAAAAAACAGTTTGTTCCAATTCTGACATCCTGTAGAGTTTAGTGACCCTATAACCATAATGTGCTTAATTACTATAAACTGAGAGTGTAAAGTTAGTTTACACATGCATCTAATGATGTGTTGACATATAGATCGATGAATATGACAACTAGTGTGTTTTAATATTTATTAATTTACTTCCTCCGTCCCTATATGTAAGCACCCTTTGCCTCTAATAAAAGGGTGCTTACATATAGGGATGGAGGGAGTACATGACAACCCATCAATTGATGCATGTGTAAAATAATCGTACACCGAAAGTGTATACTAATAAATTCTAACTGTAATTTAACATCACTTAACACTAAATCGTGTATGTCGCCACCTATGAAATACTGACACAATCAACAAAAATCATAAGGTAAGAAAAGAAAGAGGTTGTAAGAAAGTAGATGTGGTGAATTTAGGGGTTGTTGAACAATTTTGATGCAAAATAACAGTTTGATGAATGGAGTGAAACGAAACCTTGAAATGAAAGAGATCTAAATGAAATTGATTTATAGTAGACGCAAACCTCTACAACTTTAGCGTCCAATTGCAGAATCGCGGTGTGGAGTGGACTTAGCTGCGACGATGTAGGATGTTTTGCTGGGTTCAGACAAAATCAGTCACTGGTAAATATTTTTGAAAGAAAGAGGAGAGTTATTATTTTTAGTAGGCTTAATTACAGTTTGGCACAAGTGACGTCTACGTGTGTATTGACTCGATCAAAATTGGACTGGAGCCAAAATTGCAAAAGGGACTAAACATAGGGAGTTCGATTGTTATTGTTTTTATTAGTGGGTCAAAATCGCAATATTTAGATACTTAAGGGACCAAAATTATAATTAAGCCTTTTTAGTATAAATCCAATATCTACTGGCGCAACCCAGGACCTTTTGAGATAGAAGAGACTTTCTTTCAAAAATAAAAAATAAAAAAGCAGAAAAGATTTGGGTCATCTTGTAAAGCGTTACGATCACATTATTAAACTAATTAAAAGTTTAATACTTATTTTAAATGATTAATATATTTTTTTAAGTAGTCTAGTGGTTAGAATTCACCTTTTTTCAAGGTGCATAAGTGCGGTGTCCGGGGTTCAAACCTGGGCCATGCATATAAAAATTTATGTCATTGCCAACTGAGCTATGATCACGGGGACAGTGATTAATATTATTAACCGAGTTTATTAGATCGAGTAATTTAATAATATAATTGATTTAAGCTACAAAACTATTTTTTTACGGAAGTTTATAAAAATAAAGATAAAGGGGTATTTTAGTACTTTTAAAAGTAATTAACATTTCTTTCTTTTTTATTTCTTTTATACCAAACAATAAATCAAATATACTACATTTCTCACATTTTCTTACCTATTAGCTCAGTTGGTAGGGACAATGCATTAATATATGCAAGGTTCGGGATTCGAACCCCGAACACCACCAAAAAAAATGAATATTTATAAGAAAGGTATAAATTACTGCAAACCATGTAGTAATGTGCATCATGAAGTCAGTTACCTCGTGTTGGAGTAAATATTTTCATTCGAATTTCGTATTCCCAAGTTATTCACTTAGAAAAATGAATTTTATCCCCAAAAAACCGTTTATGATTCATCGTGCAACATTCTTTACAATGATTTATTCATTTTAGTCACAAATTAGTTTACTATGGTAAACAATATAAAAATAATATACTAAGTAAGAACAACAATTTACTTTTTATTACGAGTACAAATCATACTCGGTACTTGAAAGTTTACAACTCAAACATTCATTGGAGGCCAATATACTTGTTGTAGACCCTTGTGATTTTTAAAAAATTTAAGGAAAATCGTATTACTCCAAAAAAAAATCCCAAATCAAAGTGAAAGACACCAACTAGGTGAAGGATGATTCACCAACAATTTATGAGCTTCATTTAGTTTTTGCACTTTTCATTGACTTTGATCAAAGGGAAAGGGTCGTATAAAAGCTGAGTTCAAATGCCAAATCTTGAGGGAGACTTTAATGTTTATGTTAGTTGCATTGTTGAATAGAAATAATCTTGCAGCTCCATATATTGCTTCTGTTGGATAAACTCTACTTGAGATTACAATTCTTCCTCCTTGAGCAAAGCTCTCAATAATTGAATGGTCAACCTAATCACATTGAATCGAACCGATTTAAAATTAGTTCGAGACTCGATTTGATAATCAACTCATTGACTTTGACTTATAGTAAGTGTCATTGTTGACATTAAAAATCATGGTTTTAGCCACATTTCGTCCGTCTAACAATTATGATATTGTGCAAAATTATCAAACATGGCTGGTGTGGTCGACATGTGAATGTGATCGCAAAGACATAAAAAATTGATGTCACAGCCACAATTGTGGATTCAAACCGTTTTTTAAAATCTTGGTTTACACGTAAATCCTAAAAGCATCTTGCATGAATAGGTGTTTTAGAATATAAAATGAAATAAAGTTGTCTTCAATAATTCATGAGATAAGTTGCATAGAAAGCATGGTGAGCAAGAAGTACAAGAAGAGGTGTGTCATTCAAACTTACCAAGACCCTCATTGATAATTTTTCATCACTGAAAACTGGAACTTTGCTACCATAAACTGGTTTTTCAACATCAGGAGCCTTTGATGATCTGCACCATACAATAACTCATTTCTTATGATCAGGCGAAAAAACTGACTACTAAATGTAAATTCCTATGAATGAATAAACAACTACGTCCATCAAATTGTAACAATCAGTCAAAAAAAATTCCCCGACTTTTTAAGAATTCGCAATTTCTTCCATGAAATTGCAATACGTCAATCAAAATGGGCTATCCATTATTTTAATCCTTAGGCAACGCGACACAACACGTTAAACAAAGATGTGACAATCAACACATACTCCACGTCAATGTCACGTCTCTTAGAACAAAATTCATTGTTATAATTTTATTGGTATAAGCCTAAAGGTTATTTCTTTTGTTTCAAAATTTAAAATCAAAGTAACTCCTACGCGTTTGTTTACCAAACAAAATTATAATTGTATCTAGAGATGTGACAGAGATGTAATGTGCACATATACCGTCACATCTTTATTTAATATATCATGTTGTTTAATAACTAAACTTAACGTAGAGACCATTTTGATTAATATGTTACAATTCGAATGAAGAAATTGCTAATTTGTAAAAGTTAGTGATGAATTCGGTTGATGGTTACAATTTATGGATTAAATTGTCTATTCACTCAAATGCATACCTTGTACCATCAACACAAAAGAAATTTGTTGAACTACCAAGACTATTAGAGAGGCGGAAATAAATTGGAGTTTGTTCAGAAAGTGTGTCATCTGCAATTGCTTGAATGCCAAATGGTCCAAAATCACTTCTATCTATAGAACCTCTTCCACAATCTATATTGTCATTGCTAATATTTTCTTTAGATTCCAATGATTCAATCTCAAATTCAGCAAATATGTCCAACTGCAAAAAAAAAATAATAATAATAATAATAATAGGAAATGAAAGAGTTAAGTATTATAAAAAAAAAAAGGACAAATAATTTCATCAATATAAGAAATTTATTGGATTTTGAAATAACCTTAAAACAAAAAAGCAACAAATCAAGTAGTATGATAACTTAGAAAATGCTATAGACAAAACCTGTGTTGCTTGACTAATGTTCAATGGAACAACAGAGCCAGGTGTAACAACTACTTCATATTCATCACTGCTTAGTCTTAAGCTCTCTACTTCTTCTACAGGCCATTGAAGCAAATTAGTTCCAGTCTTCTTGTCAAATAGCACTGTTCTTGGAATTGTCTGAAGAAAACAATTGTGTACAAGATTTTATAAATTGCTCTACCAAATATTTTGCAATGCATTTCAGCTTTGGCAAATTGATGTACTTTCAAATATGTCTGGTGGCTAGTAATTCACTACTCAGGTCTGTTATGTATAATGCAACGTCTCTACAAACTGCGTTAAATTTATGGAGATGGTTAAAAATGTTTTTAATTTGTATAAAATCTATAGTTTTTCAAGTTTAATTCCAACACAAATTTTGTCCAATTTTAATCTCTATTTTGCTTTTATAGAACTATAGTACTCATTTCTAAAAAATAAATAAAAATAAAGACTAAAGTTGAATAAATTTTTATGCAGGGATTAAACTTAAATAGGGTTAATTTTTATAAAGACTAAAACCATATTGAACCCTTTACAAAATTTAATAATTACATACCTGAAGAGATGCCCAACCTTTTTCCAAGTCATCACTTTCAGAATCAGTCTCATTAATCCAACCCAACAAAATCCTTCTTTTTTTCACTTGATCATAGAAAGTCTTTGAAGCATAGTATCTTCCATAGTCCAAAAGCAATCCAATACCCACATCCTCAAGTGGGTTATCAGGAACCCATGTATCATTTTCAATAAAATAAGTCCCAATTGCATAACTATCTACTCTTGTATCATCCAAACTAGCCTTTAGTACATGCTTAACTTGTGGTCCATTTACTGATGTGTCCAAACCATTTGACCCGTTTATTGAAACCGGGTAAAAGTCCACACATTCCCACATACCCGTACCCGGAACCGCATGTAAGTAGTTATCATTTAGTTCAAAATTTATGAAATTTGTGGTCTTGTAAACTAATGAAAGACCTGTTTGTTCTTTCTTTGATCCAATTAGGACTCTCCATTTTCCATCTGGCCCGATCCAACCAGTAGTTGGATCACGGAAATCCTTTGAACCAATGCCAGGTGGGGGCTCCATGATTGGGTTATCTGCATATTTAACCCAATCAAGGAGAAGGGGATCAGATAAGTTGGCAGGATGAGCAAGATTTTGCACTTGCACATAGTTGTCGGTATCGCCCGTATAAAGCATTATGATTTCGCCATCTGGCAAAAGCGTTGCGGACCCGGTCCATACACCGTTGATATCGAACCATTTGTCAGGTTCCATGGCAATGGGAAGGTAGAGCCAATGAATCATGTCCTTTGATACAGCATGACCCCATGAAATGTTGCCCCATACAGCTGAATCAGGATTGTATTGGTAAAATAAATGGTACCATCCCATGTGAAACAATGGACCTGCAATCATACAATGCAATATCTTACTTTGATGTCAATTTATTTTACTTTTTGGCTTTTCATGATAAGTGAACAAAAAAATAATCAGGACTTCGCAATTTAGAGAAAATCTTTCATGGATACAACTACAAATTAATATTACTTAGGCACTCACACATGAAATGAAAAAAATTAAAGGAAAATTATTTAGTCACATCGATGGGCATTATTCAATTGTATTCTCTTTTATTTTTCTTTTGGTTTTGTGTGTGTGCCCAAATAATATTTATTTGGGCTTGTGATCAAGCAAGTATATCTCTGCAACTATGTATTAAAGTCTTGGTTGGGCACAAACCCAACACCTCAATTTTGGGCACACACACAAAAGCAAGAAAAAATTAAAAGAGAATAAAATTATAATATATCAATTGATGTGACTAAATACTTTTTATTTAATTTTATTAGTTTCATGTGAGTATGTGCCCAAAATTGAGGTGTTGGGTTTGTGCCCAACCAAGACTTTCTCATTGAAAATGTAGGATTTGAAGTGTATGTATCTAAACTCAATTTTTGGCTCGATGTATATGTGAACAATTTACATGTATACAAATACAAATGACGAGTACTAGCCACATGATTTTTTTTACATGGTTTGATAGAATTCACTTGAATTTTAACCAATAAAATAGAGTGTGTTGAAAAATGTGTTAATAAACTATCCTAAATAATGAAAATATCTTTTTATGGAATTTTTTTAATGAAGTTGGGTTCCAAATGCTCACTAGGACAAACATCAAAACTCAAAGAGTGCTTACAAAGACTGATAGCGAGAGTTAAATCTACGACTTTTTGGGTATGAATTGATTCTACTAAAGATCATTCATCGACAAATAATAAAGATATCAAGACAATTTTAATATAGAATTAATTAAAATGCTCCCCCATATATCATTTTTTTTAAGGCTCCCACACATATCATTCATTTCCTTGAATCTATTTTAAAAAGCTTCCTTCTTTTTTTTTTTTTTGGGGGGGTGGGCGGGCGGATGAGGAGGAGGAGGAAAACTCCGTGGGTCAATTGAGACTCTAGTTGTTTAAGTAAGGCGAATCGTGGGTTGAGGGAGTTAACATGGTTACATGGCTTTACTAGATAAATGGTGTTGGAGGATAATGTAGATATAGAGGATGGGTGTGGTATAAAGTATTGTTGGCTCGTTACAGTGAGGAAGTAGGTGGCTGAGGGTGGGCAAAGGGAAGGGTCAGCGTTGTGGAAGGATTTGACACAGATCTGTAGAGGTGGTGGTATGGGTGTGGGTAGTTGGTTTGATGATAATTTGTGGAGGATTGTTGGAGATGGGGTCAATACTTTTTTCTGGCCGGATTCTTGGGGGGGGGGGGGGGGGGGGGGGGGTATCTTATGCGCTTGCAAAAACTCGATTGTTAGTTGTTACATACATCATGGGAGGAGGATATGTTAGAAGAGTGTTTTGCTTTGCTTCACAACGTTGTTTTGCAGGTCGGTGTAGTGGATAAATGGCATGGAATCTAGATCCTGTTAAAGGCTATATAGTTAGTGACACATATCAATTATTAATTGATGGTGACATATCCAATAATTCATTTCTTTCGAATTTTATTTGGCATAAACATGTTCATTTAAACGTCTCTTTATTTGCTTGACATCTTCTCTACAATCAGATCTCAACTAAGGTTAATTTATTTAGGCATTGCATTATTCAACAAGATTCTCAACTATGTGTGAGTGGGTGTGGTTTTGATGAAACAATGGAACACCTGTTTTTGGGTTGCAATTACTCCGACAATATCTGGTATCTTGTTCGGAATTGGATTGGTATCTCCTACGTAAACCTGTCTTGTTTATTGGACCACTTTATGCAATTTGGTCAGATGGGCAGAAACTCCGGATCTTTTTGATCACTGTTACATTTAATGCGGTTTTTATGTGTTTGGAAAACATAATAATAGAATTTTTAATCGCATGGAAAAATTGTTACAACAACTCCTATACAAAATTAAGCTCTTCTCTTTTTGGTGGTTGAAACTTGAAAGTAAAAACTGATACTTTTTCTATTGATTATCATAATTGGTGGTTTAATCTCTTTCAATGTCTAGGCTTTGACATGTAATTTTTCTTTTTTGGTTTGCTTGCTGCATTCTTGCATTGTAACTAATTATTGTTAAATTCTTTGTGTTATATTCTAACATTCCTTGTACCGGATAGAATGCTTTGCGGTTGATAATATAATTCATTTTGACTTGTTAAAAAAATGATAATATAGAATCAACTAACATTGGGTGTTTGTCACCCAACCAATTCCTTACCATAGAATCAATTTCATTTAATTTATTTTATTTTTCAATTAATAAGAATAGATCCACTGAAAAAGAAAGTTACAAATAAAAAGATAAACATACCGCTGGGATCTAAGCCAAGTCAGCCAAACATCCGCACGTAACAGGAACCCCAAAAAGTCAATGAGATGCTGTTGATTAGTCTCATAATCAAATTTAATGGTAATAAAAAACCAAATAAAGAAAATACAAAATTGGAAGCTATAGCTGATGGTTTTGGAAATTAATCATCATTGATCTAAATCTGATCACCTACCATTCAATGAAAGACATTGACAAAATATGATGGACAAATGAGAAATGAAAAAAAAAATGTAATCACTTTAAATTTGATGAAAAAAAAAAGGTGATATTGTGATTTTGTTGAACTTTAAAATGTAATTTCTATAAAATTACACCGACTCATCTTGATTCTACCAAATTCACTATAAGTCCAAATATGCATGTAGCAGACTAAAATTTAACATGTGTATAAAAAAAGGAAAATGATAACCAATACCCCTGAGTTACTAGTTTAAGGAATCAAATATGGTAAAATTATCTTAAAATATGTGTTGTCAAACTTTTAAAAGTATAATCCCTCCAAAAAAAAAGCTTTTGAAAGTATAAAAAATGCTTTTTTCAATCAAAAGTTTTACTCTTTTGTTTTCTTAACCATAGAAAACAAAATTATCTTAATTGATGCTTAAGTTACACTTACCATTCATCCAATTCTTTTGGGGTTGAAAGTGGAAAGCTGTTCTTTGCCAAGAAAACATAGCTTTTGTCCAATTATTTGAAACTTCATTGAAATGAGATGGATTTGACTTGGCTGAAACCCCTTGAGCAACCCCTCTAGGCAAATTTTTCCATGAAGAAATGTTACTAAGAGGAGTAATTTCAATACTTTCCAAGGATTTTTTGCTTTGGTTTATAGTCAATGCAAGTGCAACCAATGACATTAGAAATACAATGGAACCAAATGTCAGAAAGATAACCTTTGATGATTTTAGTTTACTTTCCAGCAATGGGGTGTGTAGAGCATGGTTATCATTTGAAGGATTAGCCTTCATTTTTTATTTTTTGTTATATTGTGATCCAATTTGAATTTGAGGGTTGCACTATTAATTAAAATAAAAGGGATGGGGAGGGTTTTTGAGAGATGGTAATTAGAATGGTAAGTGTACAGAATGATGGATGGGGTATGTGAATGTTGGATTGGAATGGTTGTTCCAATTCAATTGGAGAAGTGAAGAAGAAATACAAGAGAAAATTATTGCATCTGCATGTTTCTGTTTAGGTTGATATAAAGGCTTGTAGATGGGAAAGTAGGAAGATATATTTTTTAATTTATAATATTGGAGCATAAAATATATTTAAATTTTTCTTTGAGTTATTGAAAGTATTTAATGAATGGTTAATATTTAGTTTTCGTGTTAAAAACGGATTGCAACATGTATATTTATTATATAAAGATTATAAAATATATTTAATACCCCCCTTGAAAAAATATTTAATATTATTTCTTCAAATAATGTAAAGTACTCAATGGATATTTAATATTAATTTCTTTAGCTAATTACAAATATTACAGTAAACGGGTACAATTTGTACTCGAGAGTTTAGCTCAGTTGGTAAAGATAATGTATAATATAAGTAAGGTTCGGGGTTTAAATCTTAACCACCACCTAAAAAACCTGTTATTAGAGAGTGTAACTTTAACATTTCTCTATTCCAAAAGGTTTTATAGCGAAGGGGTCACAAAATTATGTAATTAATAGCCAATTAAAGTAGTTGCTCATGGGGTGGGGGCTATGCTTTTCTTTTCTATGAACTTGTGAAATAAATATAAATTGGGGAACATCAAGTTGCCAACAAATTCATGAACACTTCCTTAAAAAAACAAATTCATGAACACTTCATGAACTAGCTTTTGCGGTGGTAGTATTTTCCTTTGAGCAATTTTGCATTGGAAAACATAATATTTTAACTTGTAAGAAGTTGAATGCACGATTTTTAATACGTATATTTTTATAAAGTTAGCATTTACCTAATTTATATCATGTAAAAATCAAAGATTTACATTTATTAAAAATTTGGTGAGTAACAGTAAAAAATTGTTTTTTTAACCGATAAGTAAAAGAGAAATGATATTTGTACAACCATTTTCTAAAAACTTTTTGACAACTTTCTATCTCATACTCACATTATCTTCTTATTCTCTCTATTCATTTTTCTCTCTCTATTATTTTTGACCAATCAAAGAAGAGAAAATCAAAGATGTCACAAGAGTTGTACCAAAGAGATGGACAAATATCACTACTCTAAGTAAAAGGGTCAATTTGGAGTTGAGGGGGTGGAGGTATAGGTGTTGGAGGTAGCAAGTAGATTCTTCCTATGAAAGAGGTAAGATGATCAAAGTATGTGCCACGAATTGGACTGAACCATACATGAGCTTTTATCCTTAGTAGTTGCTATCTGCACCCATGCGTATAACTAATTACAATTGGTTTCGTGGTTTTAGAGAAAAATACAAAGATTGTAGTAGTAAGAAGTTCATATGATCCTTTATTTCCTCTTTTTTTCTACGTATTTCTAGAAAACTAGTTTATGAAATATATGCTATTGCAATTTTAAACTAATTTGTAAAAAATGTTTTTGTTGATTTTATAGGTTCTCAGAACTAATTTTTCAGTATCTTTCATATGAAATGTGACCTCAAATTAATTTTTTAGGAAATTTTAAGATTACTTCAATTAATTTTCAAAAATGTAGCCTTGAATTTAATCTCATACATTGAAGATCCATTTTTTTTTGGTAGTGACATTGAAGATCCATTTGTAAATACAGATGAAATATAAACTTGATTAAAATTTATTGACACGTTATTTTATTGAAAATACAAATTTGTGTGTTTTCCTCATATTTCATGAAATCCCATAGAGAGACATTTCTCATATCTAGCTTCTATAATTCGTTCGACCAAAAAAAAAAAAAAAAAAAAACTTCTATAATTCGTTGAGACAAAATATTGTTTTTTATCTCAATACTCTTTTATTTCAAAGAAGAGGTTTTCATATACCAAGATCACTTTGGATGTACACGTCGAATTTTTAAAGAAAGAAAAATGTAAATTTTATACTGTTGTAAAGTAAACTTCCAAACAAAATACGTTGCTCCTAAGTACATTTCATCCTAAAAGCACTTGTTAGCATTTTCTTTCAAAAATATGTTTATTATTTTAGAAACATGAGGGTAGGAAAGTTTGCTCCATTTATTTCAAGGACTTATTGAACTATGCTATTTATGAGAGATTTAATAGTAATTTACTTCACAAATGTTTTTCATATTTCATAGAATCTCTTTTAGAATGATTCAAAATCAAGATTTACAAGATACTAACAAGAGATGAGTGAGGGACAGAGGGAACAAGGCACCATGAAGCACATAATGATAATCAAAATTATATAAAATAGGTAATATATATTAATGACATCTAATTCCAAATTACATGTAAAAAATGAACACATAAGAATTCTCCCTTAAATTGAAAGGAAAAAATAAAGGAACAATTCCCTTCATTTATTGGTTTAAGGGCAGTATCCAATAATTCAGAAAGAAAATAAATTAAATAATATTTCTTTTCTAGGGACAAAATAACCCCCTTGGTAGATTTTGATAATCTTTCTGACATATATAATAATTATATGAGCCATTAATTTACAGCTTCCACAAGAGCTTTGAGCAAAAAAAAACTAAGTAATGAAAATGTTATTCCTATCTTGAGGTCTTCTTCAGAGCTTAAATCTGCTCCAAGAAACCCTTGAAAATTGAAATTTTCTCAACCAAACCCAAAATCAGAATCTATCTTTAATATATAGTATAGTTGAGTATATTCTCCTCTATACATTATACTATAGAGCTTGATTTCCATACCACAAGTGACTTGAGAAATTCCATGACCTGCATACACCACAAGTTTGACTTTAAATAAGTTGTTTATCCAAACAAGGCCCTAATGATACAAACATTATTCCAATGCACTAGCAAACAGCATGTCTATTGCCAAAGCAAATGTACAAAATTGCAACAAAACTGTCAAAAGAACCATATAAACTAAATTACAACCATAAGAATTACCTCTGAAGGATCAGAAAGAGAGTAAACCGCGTTGCTTTCTTTAGGAGCGGAAGAGACTAAGATTCCAAAACCTTTATTAACCTCACTCAAAACCTGTTACGGTCCATTTTATATCAGTTATATAAAGTAAGGAAAAGAAAAATTGAAGAACATTCAATTTAAGTATAGCTCATGATAACCAGCAACATATTAACCTTAAATGCATCTTCATCGGTCCGATCGTCACCAATATATATAGCTAGCACATCATCGTCGTCGCTAAGTCCTAAATGAAAACATGTCACGTGTCAGTTACTGCAATACAAATTTCTGATCCTTGAATACACGCAAAATAGCCATTATATAATCAACAAATTAACTCACCAAGTGATTCAAGCAAAAATGTAACAGCTTTTCCCTTATCCCAGTCAATCACTGGTCGAACCTCTAAAACCTGAACATTATCAGTAAACATATATTACTAAGTTGAATAACAGATGTCTCTTAAAAAGGAACATAAACCACTAAAGTTTTGTAACAAGTCATGTCTCTTGTAAAATGAGTAGAAAAGTTTAGATCTAGAACTGGAATAGTACCTTCCGACCATGAGTTAATCGTAAATGTGGATAGTCCTTCATAATATCAAAAACGCGTTGTGCCACCAAATCCCAACTCTGTAAATTATATGAAAATGAAACTAAATAAGAGGAAATAATGCAGTAACCATGATGAAATACGCGATAAGTTGGTTAAAAATGGAATCATTTTAGGCAGAAAAACTACTGATTCATTCATCAATACTTCTAACTACTAAGCATCACAAAAGACTTAACGTTATTATTGACAAAACAATAGTTAAAGTTGCATTGAACATTGAAAACAACAACAAAAAAATAGGAACAATTCTTTTTATACAAGAGCGAGAATCAAAAAGGAAAGAAGGGAGTAGTAGACAGTACCTCCTCGTCTACATTGCGATAATGTACAGACACACAAAACTTATTGTTCTCAATTTTTGCTCCTTTGATGTCTTTTGTACACTCAGTGAGCAACTTACGGACCTGCATAAACATGAGCCAGTCATGATCTATGAGCACTAACACAGATACCGGGCACGACACTAACACTAAGACCGACATGCTGACACCAATAAGAATTTGAGAAAATGAAATATTTGAATGTAATACATATGTCAGTGTTGGATAATAACATATTTCAATCTAGAATAAAAATTGATAGGTGATTTAAGCGAAGTATTTTTCATATATACATTATGCATACCTCATCAATCATAGGCAGGAATTCAGCAGCAGGTTGGAATAAATTAACTTCCTTACCCTGTAATTTTAGAAGATTATAAATCAATATAGGGACCCTTTAGAAAGATACTTCTAGAACTAGAGAGACAAAGAACATAAACATATGCTAGATAGAAATCATGAACTGAAAAGTGGTACCTTCTTATCAGTAGACCTAATGCAATTAGGGTGATTATCAGATACAGACTGTCTAAGAGGACCAATTATGTCCATTCCATGACTACCAGCATAATGGAGATCTGTTAATCCAACAAATTCATGTACCTGAAGAAATAAGGTGCAACAATGGTTGGAATCAAAACCTAACATCAACATTTTTTTACAAGTAAAGTGACACTGATGGTCTTTTTTCAACTGTACCAGAGGGGATTTGAACTATGTCCCTTGAGGTTACAAGGTCGAGCTCTTACCACTGAGCTAGTACAAACATGAAAGTTTGTCATTTACATTTCTCTATATGCAGGTGTTAGTAAACATAAAAGAGAAAAATGAAGTACAGGAAGATAACAGTTTTGTTTCATAGATTTCTTCAGCTACCTTTTCACGACTTCTTCCGCTAATTATTGCAGTCGGGAAATACTCTGCCACATTTTTAACAGCAGCACGCATCTGCAGATGTTACATGATCTGAATCAGTTAAATCAAAACAAGAGAAGAAAAATAATCAGGAGAAAAACAATGCTAGAAACAGTGCTATTCGCCTTTGCAGGATATTACATACATTGTCGGACATGAAAGCACGCTCAGGATTGTCAACAATTGGCGAAAGAGTCCCATCGTAATCAAGAAACAATGCTATTTTCTTGCCTTTTGCAAGGTTAGTAATTTGTTCAAAGGCCCCAATTGCTGATGGAAACTCTAGCTGCAAAAATTGTAAAAAAAGGAAACGAATAAGGATGCTGCACAAACTGAACTTCGACAACAAATTACATAGAGGGTAGTACTAGTATGTGTTTCCTACCAGCCAGGTTAAATAAGCAGCATCAGCTTCAGAAGATGCAACACCATGACCAATATCCATCGATATTTTCTTGTGAGTAGGAGACGATGATCTCATTGCGTCAAGCCAACCATTAGAACGAACATCATCGAGAATTCCTATCTTCTTCCGTGGAATCGTTAGCGATGGACCATGCAGAAAAGTTGAAGTGTTTGTAGGAGAGCATGACAGACTTGAAGGTGCGCCTGCACCGAGCCTTGATCTTGTCCTTGTTAAGGTTGCAGTATCAGCAATGCGAGGAGCATGATTTGTCTTCAGGTCCATTGGATCCAGATCTATTGAGAATTTTACAAGATTGCAACAATGTAAGACCTTAAATTAGAACAAAATTGATGTGTACCAAATTTCTACTTTAAAACCAAAACTTTTAACAAAACAAAAACAACATTTTTGTCACTGTCTGAGTCAATACTTCACAATTAGAAGCTATTGAAAACATTTTTGTCACTGTCTGAGTCAATACAAAAACATTCAAGATTAGAAGCTATTGAAAAGTTAAAATATCAGTTTCATAAGTTAGAACTTAGCAAATGATATTGACTTTGCATATGCATAATTTAATAGGTAGAAGAATTGGTCATGTTACCATCTCAAATAACCATCATGATATAAAAAAATAACATAAACTTTTTCAAAATTTTGTTTGGTAGTATTCTTCTTTAGACCATAAATTCTTAGCAGACTTGTACTTTCAATGAAGATTGATGTCAACTCCACAATCTGATTTTTTTAATCAATTTCTTGATTATTATAATATTATTTTACTTGTTATTGAACGGTTGAGAATGGTTTTACATCACATGATCATGACAACAAGCAATTATACAAAGAACATGGGAATAAAAAAACTGAATAAGCCATTAATGCAAGGAAGATTTGTCTCCTATAACATGAGTGATTTCAAACTAAACTGAGAAAATCAGTAGTCGATATTTCAAGTTTCAACATGTTTACGATTTCACGCAGATGATACTCGATTCACACAAAAGAAGATAAAAAACTTATGATTTGTTATGCACGTACAAGTATTGGTTTCTTTTTATAACCAAATGTTGGTAAATTATATTACTTTAGTTTTCAAGGTTCGAAATTAAAATTTCTTTTGAGTCACTTATCTCAACGTAAGAACTACCTAATCACTTTACCCTATGAAATAAGTTATTAAAAAAAAGGCACGTTTTGTTCCAAATAAATAAATAAATAATTGGTCAAGAATATGACCAAATCAAAAGAAACTACACAAGAATAAAGAAAAAAATTCAGCAATATTGAATAATAACCATTAGTAAAAGGCAAAGGAAAGCAACACGAAAGGTTCAAAACACAAAAGTATAATACCAAAACAATAGAAAGTCAACAAATATACGCAATCTCCATTAAAATAATAACAAACCAAAAACATTGCACATTGCAAGAAACCAAATTTCAAGAATCTTAAAAACAACAACAAATACATAAGAATTTCCTCCAAAAAAAAACAAATAAAGAAGAACAAGAAACATGAAAGAATTCTTACCTAATACAAGCTTTAACTCCAGCTACTTCAAAATATTTAGCTCACAATGCAAGTTTAAAATCTCTCAAGAATCTTCAAAAAAATGGAAACAAAAACAAAAACAAAAAACGAAATATGTAAGAAAGAGTTAATATTAGAAACATGTTTGGTGAGATAATAAAGGAAAGACAAAAAGAAGGAGAAAGAGAGAGAATGTGCACGTGTGAGAGTTAAATGAAAACCCTAAGAAAAGAAAGTGAAAGAGAAAGAAATATAACATTAACATACCAAGAATAAGAAGATGAAGAAAGAGTAACAATAATAATAATGAGAGTTAGGAATGAGAAAGAGAAGAGAAGAGAAGAGAAAAGAATGAAGATGTGTATTTATAAGGGCTGTTTGGAAGTCACCTAACGTGCATTACATGGAAACAACCTCTTTCGCGGTTGTAATGTTGACTATTGAAGATACACCTCATTCTTAAATTAAAAAGTGCTTTTTATATATTTTTTTCTTAATTTATAAATAAGTATATATAGTGATTGAATTGGTGATATAATTGAATGTGTCGGTTTATAGTTGAATCGGTTGTATTGTGTAGTTTTATTTGTTGTTAAAATATTGGTATGAATATGTAAATATTGGGATTTTGATCCTCTCTATAATGAGTGAAATGTAAAGTGAAAAATTTGAGGTTGTTATTATATCTATTTTTAATTTATTAATTAACAATTGATATTATTCGATTTTTAACCTGAGTTGTTCACTTTATAACAGGATCCATAATTTTTTTTTTTGAGAGGAACAGGATCCATAATATTGATATTATTATACTTTTTTTTGCTAATAGATGTTATTATCCCGCGGTTGTGTTTATTATTAGCTTCAAATTTATGATTTAATTTTTTTTTTAACCTCTCAATCTTCAAATCTATGGTTATTCGTTCATATTTGCATATGAATCTTAGATTTAAAGTTTGAAAATACATATGCAAATGGAGCAAAAGGAAAAAAAACAGAAATTAAAAAAAAGAAAGATAAAAGACGAAATTGGTACCGGGAATTAAGTTAAGGGACCAAAAGTATAATTTGACCTAAAATCTACTATTGATTTTGAAAAGGTATATTAATCTAAAGTGAATTCAAATCTTTTCCATATTTAATTAGTTTAGTAGCACACATGAAAGACTTAATTTACATATATTAAGAGTTTGGTACAACTAATTTATATGGCTGACTTGTGTGGTTCGTTTTAGTACAATGTGACGATTTATCCCAATGATGTAGGCTACCCCATAAGTCCTAACAACCGTACGTATCAAGGTCTGGTTCGACTTTGTGGAGGAGCGAGAGTGATTTCTGATGTTGAATCAATGACACAAAGAGTCATATACTTTATGGAGAGAATGTTGATGTGTTAACTGTGAGTTAAATATTGGGTTAATATGTCTTTACCCCCTGTAATATAGGCGAGTTCCGGTTTTCCCCCCTGTAAAAAAGATTCTTTCGATTCCAACCCTGTAATATAAAGATTCCGTCGAAAACCCCCCTGAGCACATTTGAGACCTCCCAGCAGATGACGTGGCATGACATGGCGCGCTGAGTCACCTATTCTGCTGACGTGGCGCACTGACTGTATAATTAATTTTATTTTTTATTTTTTTTATAGGGACACGTGGCATTTGTCATTTTTTTAATTTTTTTAATAAAAATTTTTTTTTAAAAAAAATTCTAAAAAACGAAAATAATTCAGAAAAAATAAAAAAAATTACGAAATTTTTTTTAAAAATTGGAAAAATTAATAAAAATGATAAAAAATCTGGAAAATTTTAAAAATAAAAAATAAAATCTGGGAAATTTTAAAAAAATAATAATTTAAATTCTGGAAAAATAAATAAAAATTGAAAATAATGAAAAAATTTGGAAAAAAATTAATAAAAACGAAAACAAAAATCTGGAAAATTTTAAAATAATAATAATTTTTTAAAAAAATTCTGGAAAAATAAATAAAAATTGAAATAATGGAAAAAATAAATAAAAATGGATTTTTTTTCGAAATTTAGAAGATATTTAAAAATACTGGAATTTAATTTTCAAAATAAAAAAGTTTAGATTTTTTTCGAAATAAAAAAACTGGAAAGTATTTAAAATTTTAAAAATCTGGATATATATTTTCTAAAACCCAATTACAATATGAAAATTAAATTTTGAAAATATATAATCTGAAGAAAAAAATTGATTTTAGTTTAATTAAAAATTTAGGAAAAAAATCTGAGAAGCTTGAATTACATAGGAATATTTTTCTAAAAAGAATTATTAATGCGTGTAAAATTTTAAAAAGTGTCCGTTTACACTCAGGTTCATCGAGCTCGAAAGAGCTTTATGCTTGCTGCTTGAGCAAGGAGTTGTTGGCACTTGGGTTTGTTATTGTGTTGGCAGTCAATCCATTCGCTAAAATTAAATCCTAATTGTTTTTGACAAATGTTCACTATTCATATTTTTTTTGTAATCTGGTTTCGTCCCCGCACGCGGGTTTGCTATGTTATGCTCATGATTAGTGAATTTTTGTTAGGATATTTTAGGACTGTTTCGCTTGGTCTGATTTATAATGATGTATGCCCGTTTTGGGTTTTACCTGGGTTAGGTTTTATGTCCCCCCAGTCTCTGTATCTCTCTCTTTTTCTTTTAATGTATTTTTCTTTTTACTTAAAAAAAATTTAAAAAAGTGTCTTATTTAAGAGACATTAAAATTTAAAAAGTGAGTACCTCAAGTTGCTCTTCCAATGTCTTTTGAACTTCCCAAAAAAATCTAAACTTTTTTATTTTGAAAATTAAATTCCAGTATTTTTAAATATCTTCTAAATTTCAAAAAAAATCCAAACTTTTTTATAATTTTTAAAATTTCGAAAAAAAATCTATTTTTTCATTTTATTAATTTTTTAAATTTTTTTGGAATTTTTTTCATTATTTTCAATTTTTATTAATTTTCCAGATTTTTTTTAAAAAAATAATTTTTTTAAAAATTTTCCATATTTTATTTTTTATTTTTAAAATTTTTACAGGGGGTAAAACTGGAACTCGCCTAAATTACAGGGGGTAAAGACATAAAAAAATTACAAATGCCACGTGTACCCTATAAAAAAAATAAAAAATAAAATTAATTATATAGTCAGCAAGCCACGTCAGCAGACAAGGGTGACTAAGCGCGCCACGTCATCAGCTGGGGGGTCTCAAATGTGCTCAGGGGGGTTTTCGACGGAATCTTTATATTACAGGGTTGGAATCGAAAGAATCTTTTTTACAGGGGGGAAAACCGGAACTCGCCTATATTACAGGGGGGTAAAGACATATTAACCCTTAAATATTCACATTAGATGAATGATTAATTACATGTTAAGCAATGTATAAGTGAGAAGACTCGTATTGTCTTAAGATTTTGAGTAACAATGCATTGTCTAGAACTCAATTATATGGTTACTTTTAATTTTTGGGAAATACTAACAAGTGTCATTATGATATGAAATTTAAAATGAAAATTGTATCTTAAAAATCATGTATTCAACACATTGAAATACTATAAAACAATTTTTATACATACAAATTATCGATTGTTTCCTTTTTTAAATCATTAATAGGTTGTTAGAATGATGCCTAATTTAATACAATGATCCACATACTCTTAAAGATTCCTCCGAAATTCCTAACAATGATCCATAGTAGAAAGTGTCAAATACTAATACTTCATAGTTCATACACAACTTACTTTGACTATCTCTTCCATTATATGAACGGTCTCTACCTAAATTTGTATATGATATATTTATTTTATTTAATAACTTTTAATTAAACTAATTATATAATTTTTTCCTCAAAAATTTACGATGAGGAGGGAATGGTGCACCCGTTTACTTAAAAAATTACATAAGTATTGACACCGGATCAAACTCTTAAATTTAGTTAGCCAAACCCTCATGGTTATATATATATATATATATATATATATATATATATATATATATATATATATATATATATATATATATATATATATATAGAAATTTTAAAAAAAAATGTTAAATACCATCCAATAATAATTATAAGCATGATATAGTCATACACAACAGTAACACGCTTCCACCTCAGTCTTGCGTGTTCTCCATTCACCAAATTTGAAACTTTTTTATTGAAGGCATGAATGAAGCTATTGTCTTTCACTCTTTCTCTCTGTCCCTCTCCCTCATGAATAAAATAGAGTTGATGTTGACCGTAAGAAGAAAGTTAATTCAGCCGTCCTAATTGGATTCAAATACATCTGTGAATAATTTAAGTTTGATATGTTAAACGTTGAATTAAATTTTTAATAAACTATATATGATACGGTATCTACAATTTTCATTTTTTTTATTAACCCTTCAATTTCTAATGAATGGAGCCATATTAATCCGGACTATAAATCAAAATCATATTTTCTCGAATGATTCGTCATTTGTATTAAAGAAGCTATTTCTTTCCATAAACAACAGTTATTGATATGGCATAGTTTTTTTTTTCATAAGAAAAATGAATTTTATTGTTAACAAGTATCGTTTTTTGAATATGTATAAAGTTTAACAAGTTTGACATGAATCTATTTCTACTAATGTGATGCGTGTGATATATATTGTTAGGTTTGACACATAGCTAGTGTCGAGTAGACACAATAGAATAACCTGAAAGCTCGTCCAATGATATAATCTTTGTTGATGGATCTCTTTTCGTCGAGCATTTGATAGATAGGGTGAAACTTTCTTTGTGAAAGTGGTTCCTTGGTAAAAACTTTGGTAGCATATGCTCATGTGCTAGTACCGGTAGAGTTTGATGGTGTGGGTTTTGGGGCCCGATTGTGTTTGTGTGGTTTGGCTTCTGCTTCTCAGTCGCCCATTTGTTGCTTGGGAGGTTTGTGTCATGGACCATGTTAGATGTTCACCTTTAGTCTGTGTGTTCATGTGCCACATATCATGTTGGTTGTTCATCTTTGCTCTATGTGTACTCCTATGTCATGGGCTTCTTTGGCTTTTCTCCTTGGGTTCGTTCGCACTTATGACACGGCCCCGTGAAATCCTTTCGGGAGGAGCCATTGGAACTTATTAGTGGTTAGGTGTCGGTCTGTACTAGAAAAGATATTTTTTTTTTGTTTAGTTTCCAATTAAAGGTTAAGATTGAGTGAATATGAAAAAATGATGGAAAAATAATGTAAAACATGTACTCCCTCCGGTCTCAAATGTAAGAAACTTTTCACTTTTTAGATTCATTCAATAAATGATGTAGGTGATCTATATTATAAACCACGTACATCATTTATTGAATGAATCTAAAAAGTGAAAAGTTTTTTACATTTGAGACCGGGAGAGTATTTGATAAAGTCTTGATGGAAAAGTAGTGGAAAACATGCATTGAAAAGGACGTTAGTCACATGAGTTTACCCCACCTTCAAACTTTGATTTTCTATAACAATAGAAAGAATTGGAAAATTGCTCTATACACATGTTGTTTGGCTGAGACACACATGTAAAAGACGAAAATACCCCTCGGCAGTTAACTGTCGAGGAAAAATAAAACCGGCTGCAGTTAACTATCGAGGAAAACCTCGGCAGTTAACTGCCGAAATCCAATTCCATTCATCGGCACTTGAGTGCCGCAGAGAATTTAATGCATTTTCCTTTAATACATTTTTAATTATATGTAATACGTTTTTTTTTTTATTATATCAAATACTATTTTCAAGGACTAAACCAAAAGTTGATTAAAGTATGGAACTGCTGATTTTGTAATAAAGAAATAAAGAAATGTATATATTTACAAGGAAAGGCCATGTGCGTACAAATTAATTACAACTAATTACATATATATCTTGTCAAAAAAAACTAATTACATATATATGATGCACATAATGATAAAATATTATAGATTAATTAAGAGATATGGTCAACCGATTTGATCATTTTGTTTGCAAAAATAGTGCACCATCAATGACAAAAATATTACTCCATTATGAGGAAGATATGGTTACTTCAACGAATTCTAAAGGAAAATGCATTAATGATGGAATAAATGCTCTGCGGCACTTAAGTGCCGATGGATGGAATTGGATTTCGGCAGTTAACCGCCGAGGTTTTCCTCGGTAGTTAACTGCAGCCGGTTTTATTTTTCCTCGGCAGTTAACTGCCGAGGGGTATTTTCGTCTTTTACATGTGTGTCTCAGCCAAACAACATATGTATACAGCAATTTTCAAAGAATTGAGATTTGGTCTGTCTTTTATTGTGATGAAATCTAATAATTTCAAAACACTTTTTATAGTTGCATATTTTCTGAAACCAAATCATTAAACCTTCAAAACATTTAATCTTTTCTAGCTATACAACTTCCTAGCGAAATGCTTTGGTGCTCAACAAGTCTATCTGATATCAATATTTTTTTTATTGTGCGATATAGTCGTGTACTTGCAGGTCTATAAATATGAACCTAAAAAAAGTTTAAATATAAACCTACATATAGTATGTAATGTCTCTGTCAACTGATTTATTCACATGAATAAATATTTTTAAGAGATTATTTATGGAATGAAGATGATTTTATATAAAAAAAAATATTAATATCCTACATTGTCAAGTGTTTCACTTATCCTTTCAAGACTATATTTTCCTATTTCTTTTTATGAGTCCTTAAAGCATCTTTAATGGAGGTTCTTACTTAACAAAGACCACTCCTCGTTAAGGACTCCACATTGGAGGAAAAAAAATGAGTCTCTGTTAAGCAACGATATAAGGATCTTCTCTCTTTCATGAGCAACTAACGGGTCTCACGTTTAAAAGAAGTAATAAAATATGTACTAGTTGGTCCCACTTGCAAAAGAAGTAATATTTTACCTATTTGTCATCATTTTAAATATAATGTAATTCATGCAAACTATTATTATTATTTTTTAACGAAGTAGTGTAAAATTTGTAATGTTAATTTTTGTATTTTCAAATTATTAAAATGTTGCAGAAATTTAAGTTCATACAAATAAATAAATATTTTATATTTTTTAAGGATTTTAATTAAATATTATGAGGTCGTTTATAATATAATAAATAAACAAATTATTTTTGTATAATGATGTAAAGTTAGTGAGACATATATTTAAATATTTTTCATTAGAGTCCTTATTAGTGTATTGATATTAAAGTTATTGAGTTCTTAATATGTACTTTTATTAATAAATTATAAATATGTGATGTGTTTTGTGATCCATTTAAGAAGTCCCTATTAGTAGACTAATATTGTGGATATTCTTGTACCATTGCTTATTAACTAGCACATGTTAGCATGTTTTTTTTTTCCTTTTTTAAAACATCCAGACTGCCTCTAAGTATTGACATATGTTGCATTACTTTGTGTAATGTAAATCCACCAATAATATGTGCTCACGTCTAATGCACCTGTCTATAAGGTGGAGTGTCTTGTATTTCCTTGAGATTTCGTATCTGGGGTCTAAGATGGTGTGAAAGCTTCTTAATTGTAACAACCAAAGAATGGGGGGTTGTACCGGTAAGAGATATTCCAACACTCGTGTTAGCTGTGTATCCTAACATCATGACATGTCACCAAAGACACTCTTCAAGTAATTTTTGAGGAGGCGATAAACCTACTTAATAGAGAAAGGATTTAGAAGCCATAAAATGAAGGGTCCATAACCCTTTGGTGGATGAAGGGTTGGACATAAATTATATTGTAAATAAATTGTTGTTTGCGAGGTTGATGGCTTTTGTTATTTGACAAATGGTTGATAGTTTTATGTCTGCCGGTAGAGAGTTATTTCAGGATAGTTTTCAAAATTCTCATATCGAGTTTAATAAGAGGAAAATTAACGGAGTCGTTCACGAATTAACGAGGGTAGTCTTATCTGATCCTAGCTTCAACATTTATGATTATGTACCTTTGACATCTTTTAACTAATGAAATGAATTGATTTACTTTCTTAAAAAAAATGATGAACTTTATCAAACTCATTTTTTCCTAACAACAAATTTAATAGCATTTTCCTCTAATTACATTACTTTGAATAATATAAGCTTAATTATATATTTTCCCTGTCTATTTATACACATTCACAAAATTGGTTCCTCCGATTTAAAGTTTTTTATTTAGTTTTTTTATTAAAAATAAATAATTTGACATATTTTAAATGACGTGAATATAATTCAATGATGTAGAATGATCCACACCCATAAAATTATAGAAAATTCTATTAAAAACTTCAATTTCCCATCTTTTAAGTATAAAAATATGTTCTCTTTAAAAAATTATTAAAACATGATTGAAAGGCCGAACCTCACCCATAATAAAACACAAATACAACTACGGACACCACCACGACACATACATGTCGATATCGATAATAATTTTATAAAATCACATAATTCAATAGGGCTGGAAAAATGAGTCGAGCCGAGTAGAATTTCAATCAGCTCTGTTCGACTAGATAAAAATTAGTTTGACTCGAAACTTAACTCGAGTTCGTCGCAAACATTTTTTTTCCAGCTCAAACTCGACTCGATTCAAGCTCGCGAGCAACCCGGTTTGGCTCGATAGCTCGAATCGAATGAGATAAGAGAGAGAAAAAGACAACTATAGTTTAAATGAGCACAATTATAACTCATAAACCTTCTAAAAACCACTTTAAAAAATGTGTTAAAAAAAACTATTAATCAATTAATTAATTGATAACACTATGACTGAATTTCCATAGTTAGTATATGGCTGTGAATTAGCCAAGCTGCTCTATTTATAAAAAGAATTCGCTCCCTGCCGACGTGGGACTTATAAAATTGCAAGCTTATAAGTTACACTTACAACCTGCTAGTTGTTAAATAAACTTAATTGCGATCAACATTTTCAAGGACATTTCCATTTTATTTTTTATTCAAATGCCATTACCTTTGAATAAAATAGTAACAAAAATGCTACAAAAAAGTAAAACTATTATTTCCTGATTTAGCAATGAGTAACAATATTTTTTTTTAGGAGAGCAGCACTATATATACATCACTATATATATATATATATATATATATATATATATATATATATATTTGTGTGTGTGTCTGTCGAGCTGGATCATGAGACAAACGAGTCGAATTATACGTAGCTCAAGTTCAACTCTTTATTTGACGAGCTTAATTTTAAACTCAAGTTCGGTTCATTTGGTTCATGAACCAAGTTCAACGAATTAATTATCAAATTGAATCTCAAACTATTTTCGAGTTGGTTCGATTCATTGTCAGCCCTATAATTCAATGTAATTATATATATTGATATATTATCGAGGTTGAACAAAGTGTTATACCTGACACCGAAACACGTCGAGGTTTTAAATTTAAACTAAAACGAAGATGTTGAATTTAACGATATTGATATCATTGCTTAAACTATTTTTTAAAACAATTCTTATATTTCTAAACAGTCAAATACAGTATGCCACACTTTTTTGCCGTCAACGATATTTATATCAGTAGAAGTTGTGGAAGAAACTTACAAAATGATGAACTTGACTCATCAAAAAGTCATTTCTAACTAACAACAAATTAATAATGGCTGAGGGAAAGCACGTGTGGAGAGTGGTGGGGACATCCTAGCTGGCGACACGAATATGGAAGAAGAAGGATGCATATATGGTCAAAATAGTGACAATATATGACAGACAATAAAACAGTAAATTAGGCTTCTTTTTGTGAGTTGATGTGACATGAAAATAGTGTCGGTACAATGAAGTAAGGGGTGACCATGATCCAACTCAATCCTACTACCCAACCTAACACTTGTTCCTTCCAGCTGCATTTGGCCCCAAAGTACGAAATTTGTTTGGGTATAGGGAGAACTTTTGATAGAAAAAATGGTATATTCTTCATTGTAATACTTTCTTTTTAATGAACTATGTCTTATTTGGATGAAATTTAGATAAATTTCACCATTTTATATGGATTTCATTATTAAATTTGTTTGTAAATAGTCATATGTATAAATGCATTTGAACACTTTCACCATTCGAACTAATTTTTAGGATGAGATTTAACATTAAAAGTAATTGTTATTCCATCTCAAAATTTATGAGCGTGGGAGGTAACATGATTGTGCACGGTACTCTAGTATATGTTTTTTTTTCAGCGTTTCAATGCGCAGTAACTTGTTACTCACGTTACTCTAGTATTTTGTGATAACTTTTGAACAACTTTCTTTCTCATACTCATATTATCTTATTACTCTCTCTTCATTTTTCTCTTTCTATTGTTTTTGACCAATAAGAAGAGAAAAAAAGAAGGTTGTCACAAAAGTTGTCACCAAATAGTTATACAAATATCATTACTCTTCTCATAAGGCTTTTTAGGTGAGATCTAAGTGGTATTATAGTCAGGTTAAAATACAATGTGGGAATTGGACTCGAGTTTGTGTTAGATATGAGTGTGTGTATTGAAATTGTTTAGTTTGTTTGGAGTACAATGTTGTTGAAGTTCATGAACCAAACTCATTTAATAGTTGTTCTCAAGTTGGTACATTATTGTGTTATAAAAAGGTTGTTAGGGTGAAGGTAACTACCACTACTCATGATATAAAAATTGACTCGATCAAAGTTTAGAAATATATCCAACTAAGTTGATTTGGACTAGCCAATATTAAATTTAATATTTATATTGAGTTTAATCAACTCTTACAAAATGAAGTGATGGCCTTGCATATCAAGTAATTGTTGATTTCAGTTAATTCAATTAAGTTGAAATCAACAAATAGAGAGAGATAATTGAGACACCTTGCATTTAGGAACCACAATTAAGAAGAAATGAGACAACCCGAGTTGTAATCATTTCTGCCAAACCGTAACTCACGAATTGGATCATGTTTGAGGAAACATTTATGACTAGCCGATGAACTATCAGCTAAGGGTGTAACCGTTGTTGTCCATTACAGGTTAGGTTTTAGTTTTCACCTATAAATTAGAGGTATGTTTGGTTCTATGGCGAGAAAAACATAAATTTGACTGAAATGTACATGATTAATGCTAGCAATACTCTCTTTTGAACACTCTCTTTAATACTCACTCTTTTATTGGTTTAAATCATTGTGAGTCTACACTTTGAAAATTGAACCCACACAAAGTGGTGAGACATATATTGATTTCATTCAATAAAAGCAGGGGCGAATGACTGTGTTGACATGGGGTAGCATTGGCTACCCCAAAAGAAAAAAAACACTTGAGTATTTAACATAGTTTAATATATAGCTACCTCATTAATATAGTATTTGGCCACTCCAAACAATTTTGTTCGTTTAAAGAGAGATGATATTAAAATAATATATGATCTATTTAGTTTAGTGTCTATTATGGATAAATTTGACTTCTTAAAACTACATATAGCTCAACTTTTATAAATAACTATTGTTAACTTTAATTTATTTTTGTTTTTTTAAGAAAGCTTTTATTTTCTTTGTTGGTGTTTCATTAAATATAAGTAAAAAAAAATTGTGAATTTATTTTACTTATTTATTAAGTTTAATATATTAGTTTTTAAAATAATTTTATTTCGTCTTTATGTTTGGCCCCCTCGTAAAAATTGTGGTAGCTTCGCCGCTGAATAAAAGAGTGAGTGCTAGAGAAAGTGTTAAAAAGTGAGTGTTGCTAGCATTCCTCAATGTACATAATATCTACTTAGTATTTTTGTTAGCCGGAGTTTGAAACTCAGACCTTACATATATTATGTATTGTCTCTACCTACCAATTGAGCTGAGCTCACGAGGACAATAACTACTTGGTTTAAACACACATTCATCAATATAATATTTACTTACTCCATAAGCTTAAATGCTTTACAATTCACAAATGCTTTCCGTAATTTAATATTTCTCTTTAACCAATCACAAAGGTTTAAGATTATTGACGAGGTTAAAGAATTCATAAATGAAGAACATAGTTCATCTTTAATACAATCGCTTGCAGAAAAATAAATCATGTTGAGAGCTTTTCGTCGGTCTCTTCAATTAACTTTTAAGTTTGACAATTGTTTTATTATAAATATAAAAAAAAAAAACAAAAAAGAAAGTTAGAATCTATGTAGATAGAGTAATTTTGGAGTAAAGTATCATGGTAAGAGTTATTTTGAGTTTAGATTACATAATAAAATGCTAAAAAAAAATTATCATTCCTTTTTATCTTTTGGTTATATTTAATTATTTATTTCAATTGTGTTTCCGGTGAGCACATTCTTGTCTCAAATAAACTGTCTTTTTAGTTTTGACAATTTTTTTGTCAAGTAATCTAATAGCTAAAATTCATATTTTAACGTAAATAAGTAGGGTTTCGAGGTTTGGATTCGGACCCCTCCATAAAACAATGCATTGTTCTTGTCAACTGAACTATGCTCACAAGGGCTTGACAATTTGTCTTTAACAAAAGTATTTACTATTTTGTTGGATTTTTATCTTTTCAAAGTCTTTTTGGAAGAAAAAAATACAAAGAAGTTAAATTAAACTCTAAAAACCAATAATGAATATTTTTTAGGCCAAACAATTATTATTGTTAATCCTTGTAAAGAGAGGAAATTTTGATATAAGTCAAATACTTCAATTTCAAATGTATTGAATATATAAACTTTCATAAAAACTTATCAAGGTCTTTAAAAAGTGTCTCCATGACATTTGTTAGCATCTTCCAAAAAAGAATAAGTAATGATATTTGTACAATCATTTTGTAATAACTTTTAGGACAATCTTTTTTTTTTATCTCTTCTTATTGGTTAAAAAAAATAGGGAGAGAATCAGGAAGATAAAGTAAAAACACAATGAAAGTATAAGAGATAAGTGTTTCAAAATGATTGTACAAATATCATTTCTCTAAAGACTTTTGACAATTTTTTATCAAAAGAATTTGATGGTTTTTGTTGGAACTGTGTGGTGGAAGAAAAATGGTTGGAAGTTCGAAGATTTTTTTTACTTCGAACAATGGAAGTTGGAAGATTAAAAGCTAAGTCTTGGAACTTAGATCTAGTGTTGTGTGAAGCGAAATAAGGATGTAAAAGTCTTGCATTGAAAATGATACACCCATTATTAGTGTTTACATAGTAAAAGAGTGTCCCCTTCAGGTACCCAATGTTGTGAATGGGAGTGAACGCTCACATAATTAATTAAATAGCATATGTAAAGCCGTCGTTGAGCTTGGACTAAATGGTAAATTTGTAGTACTCGAAAAATGGGAAGAAAAAAAATATTATTTACTCTTTAATTTCGTGTGTTTCGTGGTCCCCAAGTTTCCATCTGTTTCTTTGGGTCAAAGAGCTAGAGTTGAGAAATGTAGATTTTAGGGTTGACCCTAAACGGTAGCTTCAAAATTTAATAGCAAAGTGGATGACATTTCGAAGCTTGGAGCTATTATCCATGATTGCAAGTGCATGCTTTTTTTTTTTTTTTTTACAAATTCTTTGTGTTGAGTTTACTAGGAGACAAACCCTTGAGGTTGCTCACTTGTTAGCTAGGACTATCGCATCTTATGCTCGTTTCCACATTTTCACTGATGTACCCACTTGTATTCGTACTACTATCATTAATTAAATGAACTAAATTTCCTCCCCTAAAAAAACTTCCATTAGTTTCATACGCCCCAAGTTTCTCTTAACTTAACCAAGTCAATTTCTCCTCCCCGAGTTTCACTTGACTCCTTCCCCGAGTCTTGCTGATATAGGTTGCAAATTCTCCCTATGTTGGGTCGCAAAGGGAGTTTGAGGGATTATCCACAATGAGTCAAGAGCAACCACACAAATGAGAGAGACACCATACTTTTATTCAAGACCTTAAGGCATTAAGTTTATGTGTCCTCTCACTTATAAAATGCCCAACCTCTACTTTTTAAGCAATATGAAACTTCTTGCTCACATTTACTACACAATAATCTCCCCTATCAAGTGTGAGTCCATAAATTCATCGTGCTCACCCCTCAAGTGAAAGCTTTATCATCCACATACAATTGTAATTGCATCTCCCCTGCCGCTGATCAATGAAACTCGCCGCCTGAACACCTTGCCCGGAATACTTTCCACACAAGGAGTCGATCGAACTCTTGTCGAACCTTGACTATGATACCAATGTTGGATCACGAGGGGAGTCTGGAGGATCATCCATATTGGACCAAGAGCAACAATCACACAAGTGAGAGAGACACCACACTTTTACCTAAAAACCTTTAGACATTAGGTTTATTGGTCATATCACTTATAAATCATCCAACCTCTACTTTTCCAAGCAATATTTGACTTTTAACTCACACTTGCTATGCAACATTCTATAAATTGAGGACTCCACATAACTCACAACAAACTCTTGTCGAACCTTGACTATGATACCATTGTTGGATCACGAGGGGAGTCCAGGGGATCATCCATATTGGACCAAAAGCAACAATCACACAAGTGAGAGAGACACCACATTTTTACCTAAAAACCTTTAGACATTATAGGTTTATGGGTCATATCACTTATAAACCATCCAACCTCTACTTTCCCAAGCAATATTTGACTTTTAACTCGCACTTGCTATGCAACACTCTATAAATAGAGGACTCCACATAACTCACAACTCACACCAAAGAAGTTCTTTGAGTTTTTGAGTAGTCATTTCCTTATCATTTTTGTCCCTTCCGGTTTTGATTGGCCATTGTACCATGTTGTCTGGGAACATTGTGGTTGATCGTTTGCCTTGAACAATTTTGAGTATTGCTGCTATATATATATATATATATATTAAATAGAGCGACCTAGTCCGCAATAAAATTTAATAATATCTTTGGTGGTTGATAATTCTTTTTAAATAGTTTTTTGAAATAAAAAAAATAAAACTTGCTCTATACACTCATGTGTCACTCAATACAATCAAAATAGATTATCGGAAGATAGCTTCCTCGACTTTTTTCAAAAGAAAACAGTACACTATCAAAATCCAGCGTCCAATAGAGCAGCGATGGATGTAACCGGCGGGAGTTAACTGCTAATGAGGTCATTTTAGTAATTTTTTGATGTTTTTCAACAAACTATGAAATGTCAACAACAACTTTCCTTTTCCTAACTTTTCATTTCATATTGGGCTTTACAGCAAGTAATGGCCCAAACACAATATTTTTAGATTTAAAAATAATTAAGAGCTACTTTTAACCTTGCCCTGCTTTTTTAAAAACAACACCCCTCCAAATTTATGAATTCGGACAGAAAAAACACATTTTTTTCTTGCATCCAAATAAATGAATTTGGATGGGTCTGAGTTGTAAGAATCATCGATGGAAAAATAAGCTTCCAAAATAATATAAATTATTGAGAAAATTGCTCTTTATGCATCTTAGGTTTGCTCTTAGGCATCCTAAACTGATAAAAATACCCCATCCACAGTTAACTGTCATTCACTAGTTTGTGGTAGTTAACTGTCGCTTCAGAAACGATAGTTGATTGTCGTTACCAAGAACGATAGTTAACTATCAATTAGAGAGAAAAATTATGTCCGTAGAATTTGAATGCATAACTAAGACACAAAATGACATGTCTAGACACATGTTAGTTAGAAACACCATTCAACAAGCAGTAAATTATCCAACAAGAATTATCCCTGATAATCAACAACAAAACATCATCATTCATAATTTAATAACATTATACCAATTCAACATTACATTAACAATACACAAACAATTGAAACTCAACAACAATTCAACATTATAGAAATTGACAATATCGCGTCAAATAACTTGAGTCCATAACTTGACACCAAATCTCTATAGAAAATTTGGGTTGGGCACTTGCAATTGAAACAAACCCAAAGATATACCTTATTATTCTCAACCATCCAGAAAAACATGGATACTACATCGTCATCATCTTTAAGCATCTCAGGATAATTAACAATAGTTCCATTGTCGTTGTCCTAACCTATATCTATGCATGGTACTTGTACATTATCATGAACATTTAGTTTGATTTTCACTAAGATGAACAATGTATTGGTAAAATTGTGTCTTCAAGTCATCCAAATTATCGGTGGGGGTTAAAAAAATCTTAGTCTTCCTCTTGAAAGCTTCATATCAGATATGACCTTCAATTTTTCCATCCTGAGACATGATTCCGGTGCATTATCGACCACACAAAATATGTCGGTGTATTATTAGCCAAAAGAGTGTGAACAAAAAACATGTCATATACTATCTAGTGAAATTGCTTTTTCATCTTCTTCAATTTCTTCCTCTTCTTCGTTTTCACTACTAAAGGAATTAGAATGACTTCATTTGATTCTTTTTTGGGTGGTAGCTCTCCTCTTTCAATATCCATGAGTTCTCGAAACCAAGATTGTCTATCCAAAAAACATATTCTTATGTCTTAGCTTCTTCTTTCTTGTGTAGTTTCCACTATGTACATGATGGACAACTTTCAAAAATATACAAGACATACTTTTTGCAACGAAAAAAATTCAACTTTTGGGATTTCAAAAATACACGAGACACACTTTTTGCAAAGAAAAAAAATCAAATTTTCGGATGGAATAAGGTATAGAAAGTGGTGAGTGAATAGTGTATAGTACAAGTGAGCTACCAGATATATGATTAAATCAGGAACGACGGTTGAGTGTTGTGGTTGGGAACGGCTATTAACTACCGTAACCTAGCAAACGGATGTATTTTCGTGTAGGGTGTTTGAGAGAAAATCCCGGGTGCCTAAAGAGCAATTTTCAATTATTGAAGCTATAAGAAATCTTATTAGGCCCATAAACCATCTCTTTGACTTTTAAAGAACGTTGACATAGTTAAACTACGTCATATTAATTACTCCCTCCGTTCCAAATTGTAAGGAAAAAAAAATCAAATCACACTTATTAAAAAAACTAAAACATAAGAATTTGAAGTATAATTTTTTTATGTTTTCTTTAGAATAAGTTTCATGGGAAGATGTAAAAACAATTTTCATTGGCTATTGATTATGGAGAAAATGAAAGGAAGAAAATTGAATCTAATTTGCATTTAATTTCATGAGAATAAGCAAAAGTTTTTCTTTAAAAAAATCGTTTTTTAAAATAACAAGATTAAATAGGATAAAAGTTTTGTCTTTTTTGCTTACATTTTTGGATAAAGAAAGTGAATTTTTTTTTTTTTGCTTACATTTTAGGACGGAGGGAGTACTCTTCCCTGCAAAGACCCTAACAGATCGAGCTCGAACCCGTGATTTTTGGGTTCATGTATGTCATTTTACCACTAGAACAAGCCCTTGAGTTATATTTCATACATAAATGAGATGGTTTCTCTCCAAGACATCTATCATCTACCTCATATCTTGTCACTTAGTACTTTGAACTTTAAAGGGTTAACTGGTTTTCCTCTGTAGGATATTGGTTTTTAAGTCCAATATATTTTATTCAACTAAGGATGTGATTCTTTATTTCATTATTGCTAAAGCATGACATTAGAGGATCTTCTGCAATATCATGCTTACTGCTTTAGTTTGATTGTTCAGCTCATTTGAAGTGATCAAGCCACTTCTATTTTGACACAGTTTTTTGTAGAGTCACTTTATAAGATGATTTGATCACTTGATGCTTTTAAATGCTTAAATTTATTGTGTCAAAAAGAACATTGTGTAAGTTGACAAAATTTCAGTTAGATAATAATAAACTAACTAGTTGACAAATACAATTACAGCATGAGAATATATGTTTCAATTACAGTTCTATAACAAACAAATTTATACACAGAATAAAAACAAATTAGTATATTATCAAAATAAAATAAAATTGAATGTATCAGCTCCTATCTTTGCACATTACACTTAGTATTGGGGTAGAACCTCCTTTTGAGTTAGAAAAGGTTATGTTTTGTAACTTAGTATATTCTTTGCTGTGTTGAGCTCAACTCAAGCATAGATTATTTTACTTGAAAAATCATTACAAATTGCGCTTGAAAATACAAACAATTTTTTCATTAGTTCTGGTGTACTTAAGATAGTGAAGTGAAACATGTTAAGAACTCAACTAGTTATTTCTTAGGATTTCTCCACTGATTTAGGCCAAACATTGTTGACTTCTGCATAACTTTAGCTGCAATAGTATTTTTCCTATTGCACAAGAGGTGCAAAAATAAGACTTTCATTAGACGAATTCAATAAAATGGTGCATATAAACATATGTCAAATGGGAGTTGGATATTTGAGATCAGTTGATATGGACATGAAAACAAAGTACCAAAATAACTAGAGTACATATCAAAGGAAGCATCAAGATGTAGATTGTTAAAATCCAAAGGGTCTTATTAACAAGTGTCTTAACGACATTGGAGGAAAATTTATCTCGAATATACAAGTAAAACACCGGTCAATGTAATAAATACATCGTTTTCCTATACAAACATACCTCTTTTGATTTCATGATCAATGTCCTAAGGACACGTGTTAGCATTCTCCTCCTCAAAAACCACCTTTGACAATTCACAAGGTGTGGCTCCATGTTAAGAATCCAAACATAGAGAAAAACAAAATCCTACGCTTTGAAGCAGGAGGCAACTCGTGTGAGCTAACAATGGCATAAGGAATCATTTTCGAAAGATGTTAAGCACCAATCATCCTTGAATGATCATTAAAGCTACAAAGGTAAGAATTGATCATTTTCACCTTTGCGATTCCCATTCCCTTTCGCGCCTATATGCATTAATCGAACCAATCACGACTTTTCCAACTCTTCTGTTTCTACGCGCCCTTCTACTCATACTTTTTCTTCTTTGCTTCTCTGAATCAGACTGTGACATAGGTATTGAACCGATCCATCTTAAAGGTAGTAAAGCTGCGACAAACTGTATAAGAATTCCCACAGTCAAGCCTGAGTAATCACCGGATGTAATGCCGAGCAAAGAGGCCAATCCAACACCAAAAAAGCCACTAACTATTGATGATAGGATCAAAGCTGATGCAAGGAAAGAGGTGAGAGATCCTTCACAGCCTTTCGGACATAAATTTGCGAACAGAACCGAGAAAGGAAGGAGTTTAAACTGTGCTAGAACTTCTGCCAAACCCGAAAAGCAAGGAGCGAACACCTCATTTGGAATTCCGAATTTAAGATTTATCTGTCTAACCAAAACAAGATCAAGAAGTAACGACGAAGCGTATAGGATCTGCACTGCGCCTATCAGGTTTCTCATCGGAAACTTTTTCCAATATCGGTTATAAAGTACGGTTCCTGAAAGAAGCATCAACTGACCAATCACTCTAGACCAACCGATGATCATAGGATCAAGATTTAGACACTGTGTCTGATAGCAAAATATGGAGCCCGTAAGCATTGGAACAGTGGCAATTGATCCAACGATCCATAAAAGTGGGTAAGAAATACTTTTGTCGCTGATAGCCACAAAAAGATCCGACGCTTGTTTTTTGATAGTTTCCGAGATGGATTGTGTTGCAAGATTTAGAGTTGATGGTTGTGGTATGCCTAAAGAATCCTCTCTTGTTGAGAAAGAAATTGCTAGTTGTACAGATAGTAAGGCTGAAAATATCATGAACATGATTCTTGGAGGCAGTTTCAGTAGAAAATAACCACCGATCAAGTTGCCTAAGATTCCACCTGCGGCTAATGCCATGAACGCGTATGATTGTAGGCCGCCAATTTTGTGTTTCTTCCCATACTCAGCTACAAGAGCATCCTTTGCAACTTCAGTAATGGATGCTCCCAAGTTACTGAGAAGCACAGCTGCAACTAAGACGGTAAGCACTTCACGTGCAGCAGGGACAAATGCTAGATAATTCCAAGCAAAGATCTGCAAAAAAACTGGAGATTGAACCAAATAAGTTTCATTTTATGGGATAAAAGAAGAGAACTCATTCAGAAGAGAAATTCTTTTTGATTGAAACTCGCAGTAAACGAATATCAAGTTAAATAAAGGAGTTCCACCTTGCATTTCTTAATGTCTTTTTGAACGCTATCCTCTTGAAATCTTATAATACACAGTAATATTTTTATTCAACCAAGGTAAATTTTATTCATAACGAAATTGATCTGGTACTTGTTTTGTTTCCGTGTAGAAATTGAAAATACAAAAAGAAGCCAATTGAACATACCACATGTTAACACGGAAAGAGTTATCTATCTTAATACCGGGAAGCACTTGGGTGACATAATGTCACCGTGACATTAAATCTGGGCCACACAACACACATTGCCACATAACATCTGGGCCACACAACACATACAACACATCTGGGCCACACAACACAACACCTTTGTGTGGCCCAGATTTAATGTCACGGTGACATTATGTCACCCAAGTATTTTCCCTTTCCCTTAATACCTAAACACAAAATAACTTAAAATCAGATCAGACTGATCCAAACAAAAGGAATTACAGGCCTGAAGTAGGTTATCAGTTGCGGTTCACAGCCCTAATGTAATATAAAGGTTTCAGAGGTCACTACGATGGCACAACAACTGCAATTACGGCTGTATTGGTCCGCATTTTGTCGCAATATCAAAGTTCGCAGCATAACCGCAACCGTGGCTGCAAATTAGAACCATCTTAACCACACATGCATTATGGATTATGCTCTAATTTGATGTGAAAATGACACATGAATTAGATAGATTAGTAGTCACTGGCTTTGCTTGGTCTTATTATTATCTTATAAACTCTCTATATTCTTCTCATACACTTTCCAATTCTTGTGAGTTGTTACCTCACAGCTTGTTACAGATAAGGGTTAAAGATCCAAAATTGATGATAATAAAATCTTATGTGTAACTAGAACAAAGTTCCACTAAAGTGAGATATTCACTCAAGAGAGTAAAGTGAATAATATCATCTATTTATAAAAAAAATCAATGGTTGATATTATATGCGCATGCATAACAAATCACAAGTAGCTACAATATCTACCTTTGATTTTCTCAATTTCCTAACTACTCACTTTAGAGGCTCTAAATTCGTATAACTGACACTTCAGATTAAAGGCATAGCATATGCCGACACAACACCAACACATGTGGTTACCGGTTTACGTTCAATCACTTTCATTTTTCAAATTATTACCATTACCAATATCTACATCTCAATATCATCACAATGAAACACAGACACTCCTCGGATTAGCCACACGACACCGACACCTATATTTACACTGAATCGTGTGATTTTTTCAAATTATTAGTTGTGTCAGCGTGTCAATGTCCATGTCGTATACGTGCCTCATCATAGATTAAAATGTAAATATGATGCTGAACTATTAACATTTGAGTATTTAACACATTAACAGAAAAGGCAAAAGCTATGTGGGGATAAATTTATACCTCCAGTGATAATGTAAGGGATTCTGTGAGCACCACCAATATAGATAACATCAGAAAGAATTCCATAGAGTGGTTTAGCCACCATAGGAAGATTAGCAGAATACTGTACAAGTTGCAATATTGAAGGGTCCAAATTGAGATTACTAGCCATATGAAAATTAAGAGCAAGCCAAGGAAAACACCTAAACCCTTGTAACCAATACCCAAATCCACACAATATAAGCATTTGTTTCCCTCCAATTTGACTAGTACTTGAACCCTTTTTCTTCTTATTCTCCTCTTTCTCAATAAACACACTCTTCTCCTCTTCCTTCTTTTTCTTATTCTCTCTCACAACAAAATTTTTATGTGTGTCAACCATAAATGTAGGTTGTTGAGATTGTTTCTCAATGAAGTTTCTTGAATTCTTGTGATGTTGTGAACATGTTATGATTGGTCTTTTGTGATGTTTGTTTAAATTTGGCTTGTTAATAATCACCAATGGATTCTTTTGTGATGAAATTGCAAGATGAATCATGGTTTTTTCAGATTTGAAACAATGAAGAGATTTGTGTGTGTGTTTTTGAGATAGAAAAGAATAATAAAAGGAAAAATAGGGTATGGTTTTGTTGAGTTAGTTATTTGATGCACTCATTGTAGTTATTGGTGAATGAACAATGAAGGAAAGAAGAGAATATAAGAATGAGAACAAAAGAGAGAGAAGAGAAGAGAGGGATCTAGAAGAAGAGTGTGTTAAAAATTGAGGGGTATATTAGCAATTTAAAAATATATATTGTAGACAGTTCTACGAGGTTGTGGCGAGTGGATCTTTGTGTTGTGAAAGTGACACTAGTTTGGTGTTTTGTACGTGTTTTTTTGTGGAGGTTAATGTAACGAGGATTTTGGAGCGGACGTGGATCAAACGCGCGGAGAGTGTGGGTTTGGGAGTTATAGGGAAATTGTTAGGGTTACATGGATCGTGGATTTTGATTTTGTGATTTGATATTTTTGATTTTGTTTTTTCTTAATACAAAAATCAGGTAATTAGGTTTTGGAACACACCCGAACATAATTTAAGACTCAGAGAATGTGTGTTTATAGAAATATCTATTTTTTTTTTTTTGATGTTGTTTATAGAATATCTAGATACATTGATAAATCTAAAGAATAATTGTTTGTTATAATAGTGATCAGAGAAATTTGTTATAGATTGTTCGTTTCAGAGTGTAATAGAAAGAAAAAAAATATTGTTCTTTATCCAAGAGTGTTTAGATGAGACGACACATCTTTTTTAACTTAACCAAAGTTGTGGGTCTCTTGCGCATGCAGTAGGTTAAAACATTTAGACAGAGTTTTTCGCTCATTTGAATCATGCAAGACTGGGGAATTAGTCTTCATAGTTGTGCAAAGAATACCTAAGAATTGTTTAGAGATCATCATATTAACCGCTAGAGTTGAATTCAACTTTACTTAGACCACTGCTTATCAACTAAAACACATTATTTGACGATTTTGTGATATTTTGTAAACTCCAAACGTTGGAAGGTTGGTTTTTTGATGTTGAAGATTTGGGATCGTCATTCACGACCGTTGAAATTTTTTGTAGTACGATGGGTGAGTTTGCAGCAGCAGCAGCCGAACACGTGTCTTCATAGTCACGGACTATTTTATTCTTCTTGTATTTTTGTCTATTCAATGATATTGGCCGACTCCATTTTTGTTTTTGGTTAAATAATTGGTCGACGTGAAGAAAAAGGTAAGTTGATTTGGTAAAAAGTGAAGTGATGCCATATAATTATGCGATCATAAATCTATAGGAGTTGCATTCAATATTTTACAATTTGAGAGTTACCTCAATTCCTTTTATTTAAATAATTTTTTTTAAGAAGCTAAATTAACTTACTTAAGTTTTTTTTTAACAAGCTAAAAAGATGTATTATAAACGGGCAAGATTCACCCCGCACGAGAAGTGCAATAGGGGAACCTACCAAGAGTATTTACAAAGTCAAAGTGCCATAATAAAGAGGCACAAACAGAAGCAGAAAACAGTTACATGTGGACACTCATACAAAGGAGCGGATGTTAACTTACTTAAGTTAACATTGGAGATAATCGAACCTGAGACCGTGAGGAGGAGTACACTCCCAGATCCAAGTCAATACCACCCGCCAACCCAAGTGGATTTACTTAAATAAACTTGATTCAAGAACTTGTACGAGTTTACCTAACATTAAAATTGTATACATCTTATTATATGCATGACATATGTAAGTTAATATAATACTCCCTCCGTCTCTAAATAATAGTCGTTTAAGGTTTATGCACGATTATTAAGGAAATGATTAATTGTGTTGATTTTGATGGTAAAATTAGTTTCATTTACTAAAACACCTTTATTAATTGTAGTTAGTGGAGTAGTTAAGTTGAATGAAATTCAATAAATAAGGGTATAATAAAGGAAAAATAATAATAAATGCTGCATTGGTATTCTAAAGTGACAATTATTTTGAGAAAAAGAAAAAGTGGTAAAGAGACAATTATTGTGAGACGGAGGGAGTATTATAAATAGTTAAATAGCGCAAAATATGACTTAATTATAAAGACAAAATGTATCAAACCACCATAATAAAGTGTTATGTTTAACTTAACATCAAAATACAAAAATTAACGCACAAAATCATAAGTTTTGTAAGTTTTCAAACCATCCAAAAAAGCAAGTTTCAAAGGTTTCTAAACTTGTTAATAAAACTATACAAAAAATAAATAAGTTAATTTATTCAAAAGATCAATCCTTCTCAAACTCCATAACATCATCTTCATTGGTGTTTTCGTCTTCAACTTCATCAAATTCTTCTTTAGATGGTAAAGGAGGAGAAAGATCATGTGTTCCATGTTGTGTTGTGTGTTCTGGTGTTCGTTTTTTAGAATAAGAAAGGTTGCATGTTCATCTAACACTAGTACATTGGGTTGGGCTTTAAAAATGATTTTTTTTTGTATAAGTCGAGAGCAAAAGGACATCAAAAAGAATAGTGTCCAACTGAGTTGGTACGCTACTCTAATCTTTTCCCAATTGCTCATATATTATTAAAAAAGGGAAAAATTACATAAAAACTGGGGGGACATAAAACCTGACCCAAATCGCACTAACAAAGAGTTGTGATTTCTAACTGACCTATAACAACTAGATGCCAGATACGCTGGTGTTGAAGGAGCCAACGAGAACCAACGCAATCTGTAACAGAGCACATTTGTGTTTTATGAGAACTGGAATAAAACCGGCAACGATGAAGCACCATTGTTTGCAATTGGTTATAGAACAGCCGCGATAGCAAAGCACCGACGACAATCTGAAACCTGCAGTCACCACCCACCATAAGCCACAGAAGGAAGGCGGTGTTGTGTCGAAGACAATCAAAGAACCACAACCTGATGCGCGTGTATGCGATGGTGATGACAAATCTCAACAACCCCAATGATTGTTTGAAAGGCGTGACAGTGGAGATGGATTATCCTAACCTGCGCACCCTTGTTGAAGGCTACATCTTGAAACAAGGGTTAGGATGATGGAGGGGGAGAGAAAAGGGTGGTGGTACACGGTTGTTCTCTAGAAAGATGGGAGAGATGAAAAACACAAAGGGGAGAGATGAACCTATTTAAAAATGAATTGGATTTTAATAGAAAACTGGCCCAAAACATGTAAACTCGTAAACTCGGACTTTTTTTTTATAATATCTATATTATTTGATTTATAGAAATTTACTTTTAACTAGTAAAAGACTTGACCATTAACGAAAACAGTAAAAGACTTGTGTATTCGTTCGAGTTGAATAACATTGCACTAATTATATAAAAAAATAACCATATCGATGATATTATGAAATATTTATAAATATTAAATAAAAATTATCATCATTAACATAATGTTTATATTATTAAATATTTTTTTCTTTTATAAGCAAAAAATTGTTAAATATTTGCATTGCGCCTTTGCAGATTTTATTTGTTTATATCTTTATAAACAAATTTTTATATACCTATGAGAAATTTAATATAATAAAATTTTAAAAATTTATGACTATTTTCAAAAAAAAATCAACATTAATGTAGTGTTTGAGTGTAACAATTTCGGCATTTTTTCCAGTTGAGCTACGACTTACGAGACTCTTTGACAACATCTTTATTTCACATTTCGTATTCAAAAACCACCATACTCGTCTTTTATGTGTTTTTATTTTTGCTATTTAATTTCAATTATAACAATCATCTAAAATTTTAATTATTTCCATTCAATTTTCCACGAAAAAAAGAAAAGGCATTTGAGGTATGATGAGAAAGAGAAAGACGACACTCATCGCTAAAAGAGAGGAGAATATATTGTTTTTCTATATTTATGTCATAAGAGGTAAAAAAAAAAAAAAATCAGGAAGCCCAACAAATTAATGAAATTACGAGTATAACTGATGATACTTTTGGCAAAACGGTGAACTTTAATTTTCATATATTAGTAGTTTTTTTTTTTTTTATGTTTTTTAAATTTGAATTTGAAAATAGTTGTAACAAAAAAAAAAACTAAAATAGATAGTTAGTTTTCAATTTCTTATAATTATGATGTATATTTGAATTTTAATTTAATTTAAAAGATAATTGAGTTGTTAGAAGTAAATTTGTCCAAAAAATGTCTAACTATTTGACTTAATTTGACTTTTTAGGCTTGAAAATATTTTCAAGTTAAAAGCATTAAGCATGCTTAAAAGTGGGTTATGATCCCATTTCTTTTATTTAAAAAGAGAAAAACACAAAAAAGTTTAAAAAAATTATAAAATGGAGTAGTTAATAGTTGTAGAACCAACCATCTCTTTTTACGTGTATATTTTTAATGGGAGTTAAGATCCTCTCCTTTTATTATTCTCTCCATTTCTACTATTTGAAGAGATAAAGACACACAAAAAAGTAAAAAGTAATTAATGATGGTGAGACACTTAATAGTAGGATCCACTACCTATTTTATGTCTCTATCTCTCTCCAAATTGCATCTTTCATTTATTTTTATAAATGGAGAGGATTAAATGGCATCCTCCATTTATTTTGATAAATGGAGAGGACCGTTTATTTTGATAAATGGCGAGAACTCAAACTCCTTAAAAATGAAGTTGCTTCGTAACAAACGTGATAATAAGTAAAATTAAGACTTATCTATTTGGTCTCTTAACTTATTTAAAAATTATAAGTTTAACTTTAAAATAAATTGATTTGGTCCTTAACTTATTTTAAAAGTTTGAATGGGTCCATTTACTTTAAACTTAATAAATTTGGTCACTTAACTTACGCAAGTTAAAATAACTTGATAAAAAGCAACTTAGGAAATTCAAAAAACCGCCTTTGTTAGTTATGCATAAGATTGCGAGGCTTTCAGGTAAAGATAGTAAAACAACGTTAAAGACCTTGAAGAAAAAAACACAAACGTAACCGATCAAATGATGCAAAAAAGGATACAAGCAAGCCTCAAGGGAATGGAGAATCGTCATCATCATCTCAATCGTCTTCATATGTTACTAGTAATTGAAAGAATTGGGTTATTTTACATGCTAAGTCTGAAGTCGAGGTGGAGGATGCATGAGGTATAGGGAAGACTATATGTGTGAAGTATAAAGGGGATAAAATTAATATGTTTGAGGTGTTGGCTAAGTTGGAGCAAAGAAGAAGGAATATTGGCACGGGGCAGTAGGAGATGAGGTATGGGTGAGGGAAGCGGCGAGAGGATAGAAGCATATGGCAGTAAGGTTTCAAGTGGGGTGCCCCAATGAGGTCATCACTTATAATGTTATACGGGTTGGGGAAGAGGAATGAAGTGAATACATTGGTGAACGAAAAGAGGCCTCTTGTGTTGTGTATTCAGGAGACGAAGATAAAGATTATTGATGATTTTTTTTGTAATTATTTTTGGGGTTCCAATATATATTATTATTTCTATTGTCCATCGGTTGAAGCCTCAGGTAGGATTTTAACGATGTAGGATTGTTCGGAGGTGGAAGTGGTGTTGACTATGAGTTTTAATCATGTTCCTATTATTCATGGTATTTATTCAAGGAATCATAAACATTTTTTCATCGCAAATGTCTATGCACCTTGTGATGTGGGAGGAAAAGAGGCATTGTGGAATCAGTTAAGTGCAATTATTTCTAATAATTTGAGGAATAATTGGTGTGTTTGTGGTAACTTTAATGTTATTCATTCAGACGAGGAAAGAAACATTAGAGGGGAAACCGCTCGTCATGAGGATTTTACCCATTTTAACAGGTCCATTGAAGGTACTATGCTAGCAGATCTCCCTCTTTATGGTTGAAAGTTTATGTGGTGTCATGGAATGACTTTTCTATTAATCGTCTTGATAGATTCTTATTGTCAAATGATTGGTGTCTTCAATGGCTGAATGGTAAATCTTTATTTTACAAAGATGAGATGTAAACAAAAAATTTTACATAGAGAAAAACTGAAAATGACATATATTACAAATGATAAATCACTATTAACACTATTTTTTTTTTGGAGCAAATTAACCCTATGTTTTAATAGTACTATATATATGGGTATATGATTCGTTGTTTATCATCATGTTAATTTGGTATATTATTCACATTAACTGTAGCGTGTATTGCATGCAACTCTAAATCAGTAAGAATAATGGAGTACTATATTATATGTCCATAATTTTTTTATTATTATAATTGTGACTATTTTTTAATATCAATAGTTTAATCTTTGGTTAAAAACCAAGTACACAATAGAAACTTCTATTCATTAACTTTCCAAGTCCGTAAAAGAAGTTCAAAGGCCAACCAAGTGTAAGTTAGAGTGTAGACATATTATTAAAGTATAATAACATTATGACATGCAAATAAATTGCATGCTTAAAAGCAAAATATAATTTATCAAAATTATTACTCCCTCCATTCCTTTTTTTTGATGTTTTAGAGTTTCAATTATATTCCAAAACTTTTGATGTTTTAGTGAATTTATTATTGTTTTCTCAAGTTTACCTTTGTTGGAAAACACCATAAACTATTAAAGTAGTTGTGACCTTTTGGTTTATCACATGTGAATTTAATGATAAATAAGGACATTTTAGTCAAAAACACATAAATATTTATATACTTTAATTACTCCTTAAAACTTGTGTCAAAAGCTAAAACATCAAAAGAAAAGGAATGAAGCGAGTACTATTTTAATTACTTTCATCATCAATAGCATGATATAGATTTTGTCCGCTAAGGTTATAGGGAGCTTCTACGGTGCAGTTAGAAAACTGACTTTTTTGGAAAAGTTAATTTTGATCTTAATGTTTGATTCATTTTTAAATTGTTGATTACTGATTAATGATCAATAGTAATTCATCTAGTAATGCTTGCAACATTTTGGACATACAAGTACTATTTTATCGTTGACATCTTTAACATGCATACAGAGTTGATGATATTATGTGATAGTCTTAAGTGTTACACTTTGTGGGGTGTTACACTTAACAAAAGGTAGGATAAAATTAGATTAAGTGTAGTCTTGTTAATCTGATTAATTGATGATAATATGGGGACTGAACTTTTGACGCCACTGTGCAAACGGTGGGGTGTTACTCACTACACTTTTGATGTTATAGTGTTAACTTTACCAGAAAAGTCATTTTCATGACTTCACCATAGAATTTTCCAAGGTTATAATGTAAAACTCTTATTACAGAATACAAAAACACTTGAACCTCCAGCATTTTACTCTAAAACGACTAATGCAAAAGTTTTCTCCACAATCAACAGCTTCCTTGCAACTTGGCCACATACCTGTGTTATAAAACAAGAAACAAATATCACTTACACGGGTTAAAGATTTTGTATAAGATAAACAATAAAGTTAAAAAAAAAAAAACATAATTTGGTTTACCATTAACGTTAGTTACAACAAAAAATAACAAAATAAAGAGGACCATCACACAAACAAACTTAATAGTGTTAGTCATATTTTTCTCCTAAACTTGCAACAACTAGAATTTTATTTATATCTTATGTTGTAAGAATCACATGCTTTGTTTATTTGCTTAATACATTTTTGCACTTATAAATTATAAATTTGTCATGTTTGCCCCTTTACCTCGCTCCATCGATAAGGTAAAATATCCATTATTTTTTTATTTGTTAAATTTCTAGAATTTTATTCCTCAAAAAAAAAAATTTCTAGTCTTTTATGATAGGTAGGGGCAAAAATTGAAAAAGAGCAAAAATAAAAATAATAAAATACAAAGTTTTCTTAAGATAAGTTCACAACAAGATTTGCTCAAAAAAAAAAAAAAGTTCACAACAAGATAGACCTTTAAGAAGAGATCATACTTCACTCGGTTAACAATAATATCTAATAAATGAATGAGATAAAAAAATCTCTAATAAATGAATGAGATAAAGAATAGATGCATTCACAATAAATTTTGATGTTCATAACTGACTCATTCACTTCACTTGTAACTTTGATATCCCAAATCCTTTTTCTTGAACAAAGGTCCTTGATTATGCACTTTGCTGTCACAAAGGTTTATGATTCATGATTAAATACAAAATAGTCCATGAATGTGTACTTTCATTATCAATTTAGTCTCTGACGTTAAAAACTTCTATTAACTGATGAGGTTGCGTGCATGAGGTGTCACTTGAACTAAAGTAAAAGTAGAAAATGGTCTATTTAGTCCCTGAACCGAAAATCAATATCCCCAAATTGAATCTCAAATCCCTAAATCCCGAATTTAATCCCGAAATCCTTAAATCTCAAATTTCTAAATCTCATCTAATTCCTTCTTTTGTTCAAAATCAATTTCTTCTAACAGGTGTCAGAGGCCTTTGTGACAACGAGGTGTAGAGTAAGGGACAAAAGTGACCATTTACTCAATTTTTATTTTTTTCTGTCAATAATCGATATCTCTTTTGAAACTATTAACAAAGTTTTACTAGTTCTTTTACCAAATTAATACCTTATTCTACTAGTTAGTACTTATCTCATCTCATCTCATCTCAAATAAATTAATAGTCTGTATCCATGAAGAGTGAAGAAAAAAATGTAAATGTATCTCTGGTCTGTAAGCTCGACACACAAAAACCACCAATTATAGCTTGCTTTGCATAGGACCACCATGATGAAAGAGGAATCGAAAATCAGATTTTCCTTGTACGTGAAAAACACGAACACGTGTTGTTTTGCAGTCAGGGACCAAAACACACGGTCTGGGACCAAAAACGCACGGACTGTGCGTTTCTTACTGTGGTCGTGCATTTTTGCCAGGTAAAACGTGCACGTTTGTGCGCGTGCTGTTTGGTTTGGAACAACGGATTTTTGCACTTTTAAGGTTCCAAATGCAACCCTAGGAGTTCCAAATACCTAAACCTAATTGATTTGAGTGTAATTGAGCTTATATCATTGAATTAACATAGCTTATTTGAGTAAAGAAATTGATTTCGAAACATGAGGAAAATGAGACGAACTTTGAGAACTTTGAGAAACGAATGAACTTTGTGAAACGAAAATGCTATGATTGAATTGCTAAGGTGTTAGATGAGATGTATGAATGTTTTGTGGATAATTACGAGCGTAGTATCCTACTTTTATTGAAAAAAATTGAAAAAATAAACGATTTTGTGAAAATAGATGAACTTTGTCAAAATGATGTTTTTATGATCGAATAACTTGCAAATGGCTTTGTATTCATGATAATATGATGAAATAAGAATGAACCAATATTTGATATGTTGGCTATCTTATGTGGATGATTGTTCATCTATTATGCGAATCGTGCATTGTGAAATAAAGTTGTTTCCTTGTGGTGATAATTGTTGATGATGATGACTCTATTTGTTGTAATTATGACTTGTTGATTGTATGGATGTAAATGATTGATAATGAAATGGTGAATTTTGGTGAAGATATTATATGGTGTAAATTGTATAATATAGAGTTGATGAATTGTGCATTGTCGAGTCTTTACTTAAAAGTCCATGCATTCATAGTCATGTTGAGTCTTTTGGTGAAGAACTTAATTGGTGGTGATTATTACGTTAGTTGGTGAAGAACGTAATTGGTGATGATTATTACGTTAGTGGATAACTCGGTAAGATTACCTTCGAAATCAAAACTTGGTACCACATGTATGTAGAAGTGTATGGAACATTGCATGCACTTGAGATTGGTGAAATGTGTCATACTTGACTATGTGATTTGGTGATTAGGTGCATTGGCGAAATTTGGTGAATTTTGTGACTATGTGGAATTATGGATTTGTATATGTTGCTTGGTTATGCTAGTATACTTGAGAAATAACATTGATGTAATGTTTCATTGTTGGATGACTTGATTAAGAGTTTATTTACTTGATCTTGAAAATGAATATGCTTGCTATGCTGTGAATGGAGTATGATATTATACAATTTACATGAAGTTAGTATTCTAGGAATGATAAGTATGTATATGTGCTATACTTGAAATCCTTGAATAAAGCGTCCTGCCATATTATGTGAAATATTATCTAGCCCCCAGTGGTCGTTTGGTTGACTGCTTGCCTATTTGTATGAATGGGTAGACGGCGTGCATGATTGATATCTTATTGCTTATGAGTTGCTTGAGGATTAGCTTGGAGCTACCTCTTATCTTTTGCTTGGAGTCTTAGATAGGGTTCTGATTAGGCGTGTCGGAATTTTTATATTATGTTATTTATTTATGTTGTTGCTGAGACTTATTGTCTGTTTATGTCTGAGGTTTGAGATATTGTTGGTGATGTATTATGAGACCTGAGACATGTTTGTTGAGATTTGTTAAATGTTGTTGAGATATTTATGATGTTGTTTTTGTGCTGCGAGTTTTTGAAAACATATTTATGCATGTTTTGAGAAAATGAAGGTGTAACATCTAAACTCTTCCGAATAATTGATTTATTTGCATGATTTATTGCATATGGGGTTTAGGGTGTTACAGTAGTATCTTGGATTGTATGATGTAATTCTTGAATTTTAAGTTTACTTTAGTACACCTTGTGTTAGAGGGACTTATTTTATTTTTAATACATTTCTTTAGCCTTTAAAAAAAAAAAAGAGTACTCTCCTTCAAAAAAAAAAAGAGTACTCTATGCCAATAAATTTTTTTATTATAATTGTGACTTTTATTAATATTAATAATTTAATTATTGATTAAAAACTAAGTACACAATAGAAACTATTTATTCATTAACTCGCTAAGTCTGCAAATTAAAGTGTAGACAAATTATAAAAGTAATAACATTATGACATGCAAATAAATTTGCAAGCTTAGAAGCAAAATATAATTTATTACTACTTTGATTACTTTCATCATCAATAACATGAAATAGATTTTGTCCTCTAAAATTACAATGTCAAACTTTTAACACTGGACTAAAACTTCAACGAACACAAAAACAAGTGAACATCATGCATTTTGCTTTTAAAGGACGAATGCAACAGTTTTTCCCACAATCACCAGCTGCCTTGCAACCTGGCCATTTTCCTGTGATATAAAACAAGAAGAAACAAATATTATTTAAAGGGGTTAAAGAATTTGTATAAGATAAACAATGAACTTAAAAAAACAAATTGGTTTACCATTAACGTTAGTTACAACAAAAAATAACAAAATAAAGAGGATCATCACATGAACAAACTTAATAATTTTAGTCATATTTTTCTCCTAAACTTGCAACAAGTATAATTTTATTTATCTCTTATATTGTAAGAACCATATCCTTTGTTTATTTGTTTAATATATTTTTGCACTTATAGATTACCAATTTGTCATTTTAGCCCCTTTATCTCGCTCAATCGATATGGTAAAATATAAAATATTTTTCTATTTGTTAAATTTCTAGCTTTTTATGATAGGTAGGGGCAACAATTGAAAAAGAGCAAAAATAAAAATAATAAAGGGTTAATAAGTTTTTACCCCCTGTAAAATATTTTTTTTGATTCACCCCCTGTATTTTTTTTATTTACCCTCCTAATAAGGCAAACAAAAACCAATTTTTTTCTTCAAGAAATTTCGTTTTTATTTGGCCTATTAGGGGGTAAATAATATGATGAAATAAGAATGAACCAATATTTGATATGTTGGCTATCTTATGTGGATGATTGTTCATCTATTATGCGAATCGTGCATTGTGAAATAAAGTTGTTTCCTTGTGGTGATAATTGTTGATGATGATGACTCTATTTGTTGTAATTATGACTTGTTGATTGTATGGATGTAAATGATTGATAATGAAATGGTGAATTTTGGTGAAGATATTATATGGTGTAAATTGTATAATATAGAGTTGATGAATTGTGCATTGTCGAGTCTTTACTTAAAAGTCCATGCATTCATAGTCATGTTGAGTCTTTTGGTGAAGAACTTAATTGGTGGTGATTATTACGTTAGTTGGTGAAGAACGTAATTGGTGATGATTATTACGTTAGTGGATAACTCGGTAAGATTACCTTCGAAATCAAAACTTGGTACCACATGTATGTAGAAGTGTATGGAACATTGCATGCACTTGAGATTGGTGAAATGTGTCATACTTGACTATGTGATTTGGTGATTAGGTGCATTGGCGAAATTTGGTGAATTTTGTGACTATGTGGAATTATGGATTTGTATATGTTGCTTGGTTATGCTAGTATACTTGAGAAATAACATTGATGTAATGTTTCATTGTTGGATGACTTGATTAAGAGTTTATTTACTTGATCTTGAAAATGAATATGCTTGCTATGCTGTGAATGGAGTATGATATTATACAATTTACATGAAGTTAGTATTCTAGGAATGATAAGTATGTATATGTGCTATACTTGAAATCCTTGAATAAAGCGTCCTGCCATATTATGTGAAATATTATCTAGCCCCCAGTGGTCGTTTGGTTGACTGCTTGCCTATTTGTATGAATGGGTAGACGGCGTGCATGATTGATATCTTATTGCTTATGAGTTGCTTGAGGATTAGCTTGGAGCTACCTCTTATCTTTTGCTTGGAGTCTTAGATAGGGTTCTGATTAGGCGTGTCGGAATTTTTATATTATGTTATTTATTTATGTTGTTGCTGAGACTTATTGTCTGTTTATGTCTGAGGTTTGAGATATTGTTGGTGATGTATTATGAGACCTGAGACATGTTTGTTGAGATTTGTTAAATGTTGTTGAGATATTTATGATGTTGTTTTTGTGCTGCGAGTTTTTGAAAACATATTTATGCATGTTTTGAGAAAATGAAGGTGTAACATCTAAACTCTTCCGAATAATTGATTTATTTGCATGATTTATTGCATATGGGGTTTAGGGTGTTACAGTAGTATCTTGGATTGTATGATGTAATTCTTGAATTTTAAGTTTACTTTAGTACACCTTGTGTTAGAGGGACTTATTTTATTTTTAATACATTTCTTTAGCCTTTAAAAAAAAAAAGAGTACTCTCCTTCAAAAAAAAAAAAGAGTACTCTATGCCAATAAATTTTTTTATTATAATTGTGACTTTTATTAATATTAATAATTTAATTATTGATTAAAAACTAAGTACACAATAGAAACTATTTATTCATTAACTCGCTAAGTCTGCAAATTAAAGTGTAGACAAATTATAAAAGTAATAACATTATGACATGCAAATAAATTTGCAAGCTTAGAAGCAAAATATAATTTATTACTACTTTGATTACTTTCATCATCAATAACATGAAATAGATTTTGTCCTCTAAAATTACAATGTCAAACTTTTAACACTGGACTAAAACTTCAACGAACACAAAAACAAGTGAACATCATGCATTTTGCTTTTAAAGGACGAATGCAACAGTTTTTCCCACAATCACCAGCTGCCTTGCAACCTGGCCATTTTCCTGTGATATAAAACAAGAAGAAACAAATATTATTTAAAGGGGTTAAAGAATTTGTATAAGATAAACAATGAACTTAAAAAAACAAATTGGTTTACCATTAACGTTAGTTACAACAAAAAATAACAAAATAAAGAGGATCATCACATGAACAAACTTAATAATTTTAGTCATATTTTTCTCCTAAACTTGCAACAAGTATAATTTTATTTATCTCTTATATTGTAAGAACCATATCCTTTGTTTATTTGTTTAATATATTTTTGCACTTATAGATTACCAATTTGTCATTTTAGCCCCTTTATCTCGCTCAATCGATATGGTAAAATATAAAATATTTTTCTATTTGTTAAATTTCTAGCTTTTTATGATAGGTAGGGGCAACAATTGAAAAAGAGCAAAAATAAAAATAATAAAGGGTTAATAAGTTTTTACCCCCTGTAAAATATTTTTTTTGATTCACCCCCTGTATTTTTTTTATTTACCCTCCTAATAAGGCAAACAAAAACCAATTTTTTTCTTCAAGAAATTTCGTTTTTATTTGGCCTATTAGGGGGTAAATAATATGATGAAATAAGAATGAACCAATATTTGATATGTTGGCTATCTTATGTGGATGATTGTTCATCTATTATGCGAATCGTGCATTGTGAAATAAAGTTGTTTCCTTGTGGTGATAATTGTTGATGATGATGACTCTATTTGTTGTAATTATGACTTGTTGATTGTATGGATGTAAATGATTGATAATGAAATGGTGAATTTTGGTGAAGATATTATATGGTGTAAATTGTATAATATAGAGTTGATGAATTGTGCATTGTCGAGTCTTTACTTAAAAGTCCATGCATTCATAGTCATGTTGAGTCTTTTGGTGAAGAACTTAATTGGTGGTGATTATTACGTTAGTTGGTGAAGAACGTAATTGGTGATGATTATTACGTTAGTGGATAACTCGGTAAGATTACCTTCGAAATCAAAACTTGGTACCACATGTATGTAGAAGTGTATGGAACATTGCATGCACTTGAGATTGGTGAAATGTGTCATACTTGACTATGTGATTTGGTGATTAGGTGCATTGGCGAAATTTGGTGAATTTTGTGACTATGTGGAATTATGGATTTGTATATGTTGCTTGGTTATGCTAGTATACTTGAGAAATAACATTGATGTAATGTTTCATTGTTGGATGACTTGATTAAGAGTTTATTTACTTGATCTTGAAAATGAATATGCTTGCTATGCTGTGAATGGAGTATGATATTATACAATTTACATGAAGTTAGTATTCTAGGAATGATAAGTATGTATATGTGCTATACTTGAAATCCTTGAATAAAGCGTCCTGCCATATTATGTGAAATATTATCTAGCCCCCAGTGGTCGTTTGGTTGACTGCTTGCCTATTTGTATGAATGGGTAGACGGCGTGCATGATTGATATCTTATTGCTTATGAGTTGCTTGAGGATTAGCTTGGAGCTACCTCTTATCTTTTGCTTGGAGTCTTAGATAGGGTTCTGATTAGGCGTGTCGGAATTTTTATATTATGTTATTTATTTATGTTGTTGCTGAGACTTATTGTCTGTTTATGTCTGAGGTTTGAGATATTGTTGGTGATGTATTATGAGACCTGAGACATGTTTGTTGAGATTTGTTAAATGTTGTTGAGATATTTATGATGTTGTTTTTGTGCTGCGAGTTTTTGAAAACATATTTATGCATGTTTTGAGAAAATGAAGGTGTAACATCTAAACTCTTCCGAATAATTGATTTATTTGCATGATTTATTGCATATGGGGTTTAGGGTGTTACAGTAGTATCTTGGATTGTATGATGTAATTCTTGAATTTTAAGTTTACTTTAGTACACCTTGTGTTAGAGGGACTTATTTTATTTTTAATACATTTCTTTAGCCTTTAAAAAAAAAAAGAGTACTCTCCTTCAAAAAAAAAAAAGAGTACTCTATGCCAATAAATTTTTTTATTATAATTGTGACTTTTATTAATATTAATAATTTAATTATTGATTAAAAACTAAGTACACAATAGAAACTATTTATTCATTAACTCGCTAAGTCTGCAAATTAAAGTGTAGACAAATTATAAAAGTAATAACATTATGACATGCAAATAAATTTGCAAGCTTAGAAGCAAAATATAATTTATTACTACTTTGATTACTTTCATCATCAATAACATGAAATAGATTTTGTCCTCTAAAATTACAATGTCAAACTTTTAACACTGGACTAAAACTTCAACGAACACAAAAACAAGTGAACATCATGCATTTTGCTTTTAAAGGACGAATGCAACAGTTTTTCCCACAATCACCAGCTGCCTTGCAACCTGGCCATTTTCCTGTGATATAAAACAAGAAGAAACAAATATTATTTAAAGGGGTTAAAGAATTTGTATAAGATAAACAATGAACTTAAAAAAACAAATTGGTTTACCATTAACGTTAGTTACAACAAAAAATAACAAAATAAAGAGGATCATCACATGAACAAACTTAATAATTTTAGTCATATTTTTCTCCTAAACTTGCAACAAGTATAATTTTATTTATCTCTTATATTGTAAGAACCATATCCTTTGTTTATTTGTTTAATATATTTTTGCACTTATAGATTACCAATTTGTCATTTTAGCCCCTTTATCTCGCTCAATCGATATGGTAAAATATAAAATATTTTTCTATTTGTTAAATTTCTAGCTTTTTATGATAGGTAGGGGCAACAATTGAAAAAGAGCAAAAATAAAAATAATAAAGGGTTAATAAGTTTTTACCCCCTGTAAAATATTTTTTTTGATTCACCCCCTGTATTTTTTTTATTTACCCTCCTAATAAGGCAAACAAAAACCAATTTTTTTCTTCAAGAAATTTCGTTTTTATTTGGCCTATTAGGGGGTAAATAATTTTTTTTACAGGGGGTGAATCAAAAAAAAATATTTTACATGAGGGAAAATCAGAAATGACCTATATTACAGGGGGTAAAACCTATTAATCCAATAATAAAATACTAAAATTTATTTTCTTAAGATATGTTGACAACAATATAGGTCTTTAAGAAGAGAAACTTCACTCAGTCAACAATTCACAAGCTTACAACAATAATCTCTAATAAATGAATGAGATAAAAATATAGATGCATTCACAATAAATTTTGATGTTAATAACTAAATCATTCACTCCATTAGGAATTCAATTGAGAGAATTGTTAGGGTCATGACTCATGACTTCACTTGTAACTTTGATATCCCAAATCCTTTTTCTTGAACAAATTTTTATTTGTGCTGTCAATAATCAGTATATTTTTTTAAATTATTAACAAAATTTTACCAGTTCTTTTCCCAAATTAATACATTGTTCTGCTAGTTAGTACTTATCTCATCTCATCCCATCTCATATAGATTAATAGTCAGTATCCATGAAGAGTGAAGAAAACAATGTAAATGTGTCTCTAGGCCGTAAACGTGCCACACAAAAACCATCAATTATAGCTTGCTTTGCATAGTACCACCATGGTGGTAAACTCATACAACATCGTTATACTTCAAAATCAGATTCCCTATAATCACATTGTTGTCGCAATCACGCAATCACTTGTATTGATAATCGTCCGATTTTGATCAGATGGTCCAAATAAGAACAAACATTTATTTTTATTTTTTATATTTTAAAATACCTAGCTTAAATTTGGATCATAGATCGATAGTTTAAAAGATCAAAATGATAATTTATTAATTTTTTTCTTCTTCATTCTTTCTCTTTTTTAACTTGAAGTCCATTTCCGCATACATTTTTTTTTGAATGAATAAGCTATTTTGTCCTCAAATTTGTACGGATCGACTAATTTCATCCCCGAATATTTTGAAAGAGGCAATATGTCCCTGAATTTTATGAATATAAATCAATTTAGTCTATCCGTCAAATGTCTTCGTTAACAATGTTGACGTGAAGTTCCAAGTCAACTTCCACATCACATATACTGAGATAAATTTGATCGATTTTTTTTACTTTTATGAAACGAAAATCATTACAGATTGTTACATTGTTAAATCCATCCCTAAATTATTCATTAAAAATCAAATTGGTCCTTGAACTATGTAACTCACTATATTTGACAATGTAACAATTTTTTTTTTGATGTGACAATGTAACAATTTGAAACGACTTTCATTTAAAAAAAAGTCAAAAAAATTTCGATCAAATTTATTCTTATACACAACTAACTTGAAACTTCGCGTCAGCGCTTAATGTGACATGTTGGTACCATTAACTAGATTTAACATAGTGATCAATTTGATCTGACATCCTAAAAATTTGGGGACGAAATCAATCAATACATGTAAATTTTGGTGCAAAATAGGCTGTCCAGTCCATATTTTTTATACTTCATCTTCTTGCTCATGCTTGTCTCATTCACTCAAAACTCAAAGATGGCGTTTCTTCTGAAACCCTCACCACGCAATTTCCACTCCTCCATCACACGCTTCTTCTCTTCAATCTCTTCACAAACCCAAAACGACGCCGAATTAATCTCCAAAATCCTCCTAACACACCACAACCCTTACCACTTCACAGAATCTTCCCTTCAACTCAACGGCATAACCCTAACCCCAATTCTCTTAACCCAAACCCTAACTCTCCTCAAACACCACTCCAAAATCGCTCTCTCCCTTCACAATTTCTCCAAATCTCTCCCAAACCCACCTCTCTCTCTTCAATCCTACAATCTCCTCATTGATATTGTCTCCAAAGTTCATCAATTCGACCTCGCTTCGCAACTCATTGTTGAAATGGACCAAATTAACCTCCCTCCTACACCCACCACTTTTTTCATCCTCATTAAAAGACTTATCTCTGCTAATTTAACCCGTCAAGCCGTTCGCGCGTTCAATGAAATCGAATCGTATACAAATACTAAATTAACATCAGAGCATTTCACTTACTTGCTTGACACGTTATGTAAGTATGGTTACGTTAAACACGCTTGCGAGTTGTTTAACAGAAATTCTAATAGATTTGTAGCTGATGTTAAAATGTATACTGTTTTGATATATGGTTGGTGTAAGATTGGGAGATTTAAGACGGCATTGTTGTTTTTAAATGAGATGAAGGTGAAAGGAGTTGAGCCGAATGTTGTTACGTATAATGTGATATTGAATGGGATATGTAGAAAGGCGAGTTTGCATCCGGAGGAGAGATTTGAGAGGACTGTTAGGGATGCAGAGAAGGTGTTTGATGAAATGCGTGAGAGTGGGATTGAGCCGGATGTGACTAGCTTTTCGATTGTTTTGCATGTTTATAGTAGGGCGCATAAGCCGCAGTTGGTTTTGGATAAGTTGGGTTTGATGAAGGAGAAAGGGATTTGTCCGAATGTGGTGACTTATACGTCGGTGATTAAGTGTCTTTGTTCGTGTGGGAGGATTGAAGAGGCGGAGGATTTGATTGATGAGATGATGAGGAATGGAGTGAGTCCTTGTGCTGCGACGTATAATTGTTTCTTTAAGGAGTATAGAGGGAGGAAGGATGCAGATAAGGCTTTGAAGTTTTTTAAGAAGATGAAGGAGGATGGGTTGTGTGAGCCAACAACGCATACGTATGGGGTATTGATTGCCATGTTTTTGAAGGCGGATATGATTGGAGTTGTTAAGGAGATTTGGAATGATATGGCAGAGAGTGGGGTTGGACCGGATTTGGATTCGTATACAGTTTTGATACATGGGTTGTGTGAGAGGAAGAAGTGGAGGGAAGCTTGCCAATATTTTGTTGAGATGATTGAGAAAGGTTTTCTTCCTCAGAAAGTTACCTTTGAGACACTATATAGAGGTCTCATTCAGTCAGATATGTTGAGGACTTGGAGGAGATTGAAGAAGAGGCTTGATCAAGAGTCCATAACATTTGGGTCAGAGTTTCAAAATTATCATTTGAAGCCATATAGGAGATGAGCTACTATTGTTACACATGAGGAGGTACTTTTGACTTTTGAGACTGTTTATGTCTTAAAGTGTTTAGTTTTTCTGCATATGTAGTGTTTAGGTTTTCTGCATATGTAGTGTTAGTCACTTCTTTGGTCCAGATGAATGGATTGTTTAGGTTAGTTGTATTGTATCTCTATCATAGAGATTCTATGTTTATATCCCCTAAAAGCTGTAAAATGTGGAATGTCAATACTTCAGCAATTAGTTGTATTGTTTAATAATTGAGGGTTATTCTATTTGATGTCATTAACTGTTGTATGGAAAACTTTTATTGAAATTCGGATTACACTTCTTTATCTGCATTGAGGTTCTTTTTAGGTCATGCGAGTGTGTTTTGCCGTGTGTTTTGCCTTTGATGTGTCATTGTCAATAACGATTGGTCTGACCTGTTTTATTTTGATGATTTACTTTTTTTTTTATGACAAAGAAAGCAAGTTAAAGAAGTAGGAAAACAACTAAAAAGTACAAAAGAAAAAAATAAAATGAAACGGAAAATAAGAATGGATAAAGCATATTAACTTGAGAGTGAATACTTGTTATGCTTTGTCTCTTGTCATAACAGCAATATGAAGTTGCTTTGGTTTTTGTCTGAATTAACAATTTGGCAACGTTAATACTATAAATTAGGGGTGTCACTATAAATTAGTTGGTGTTTAGGGATATAAACATAGAGATAATTTGTATCTCCAAAGAAAACTAATTTATCAGCTATGCAGACAGAGGGTCAACCCGTTGTCAATAAATTTCAGCTCATCGAAGATCCCCACTCTCCGTTAGTCCTTTCATCCACTCTTGTGATTTTATTAGGATTTAACATCACTTGTTACTTTATTTTTTTTACATAATTTTGGTTTAACTTACCCTCACTGTATTAGGAATCAACCACACCCCAGACAATATATTTTGTTTATGTAAAAAAATGCATCTTTGCTTTTCATGTCCAACATAGAATAAAGATGGAGCCTGATCAGAGTATATAAAGAGTGATACCCCTCCCTTCATATTCTCTGCTAATTTATAGTATTAACTTGAGAATACTTGTTATGCTTTATCTCTTGTCTGAACAACCCAATGAAGTTGCTTTGTTTTTTGTCTCATTTAACAATTTGACAATGTTAGGGGAGTCACTATAAGGAGTGTGTATAGTGTTAATTGCTTCTTTGGTCCAGATGAATGGGTTATTTAGGTTGGTTTCTTTAGAGACACAAATTATCTCTATATTTATACCCGTAAAAGCTGTGAAATGTTGAATGTCAACAATTTAGAAATAAGTTGCAGTGTTTAATTATCGAACATTATTCTATTTGGGGAATGTGAGTGTGTTTTACCTTTGATGGTAAAGTAAGCAAGGAAAAGAAGTAGGAAAATAGCTAAAAAGTACAAAAAAAAAAAAAAAGACAATTAGGAACGGATAAGAGATTAGGCTGGAAAAGAATATAGTATAAATTGAGAGTGAGTTCTTTCTTTGCTAACACTTCACCTATTCCTACTGTTAGGTTGAGTCAGAGAAGAAAAAAACATAATGGGATCGTTCTCTGTCTGAGGTGTTTTCATGGTTGTGCTGTTTTATTAGCTTTTCTTCAACATTGAGAAGGTTCTGATACCAAAGGGTCCGGGATCCTCACATATACACATACTACAAGAATAAATGGAGTTGTATTGAAAGCAAGGCACAAACTTGTCATCCACATAACTTATTACTCCTTCCCAATAACTTACAAGCTCTTCATTTTATAGAAAGAGTTACAGATATTGACAATAGTTAAATCATACAAGATTCATGACAAATTTGTATGGATTTCAAGATACATCAATATTATGTCTAGTCTGCAGTCAAAAGATTGAAAATTATGCTTGTAAAATTTTAACGTGTCTTGAGATCCACAGAAAGTCTATCAGGTTGTCACAATATTGTATTATGAAGTATTGTTGGTATGTATAACTCTTCCTTTAAGAGCTGATGATCTATGATTTACCTTGGCTGGTCTACCTTCAAGAAGATTGAGGCTAGGGGATCGAGAGAGGCTCAATTCAAGAAAAGAGAAGGTGTCATTTGGAATGAGGAAGAGAATTGGAAATCTCATGAAGTGAATAGAAATCATGATGTTTGAGGAGACCGAAGCATCCAATGAATAAGAGGCATTCTAAAACAAGGAAATCTGTGTATCTGGCATTCTGGCTAGTTGCATGAAGGCCGAGCAATGAAAGCCCCCTTTCTATTGGACGGCTGTGACAACAGGACATACTTGAAGGATGTTGGATATCAGAATTAATTCCATGAATGTAATGTAATACACATATGAATTTAGGTTTTATGATTGGTTGATGATGGCCATGTCTTTTTAAATGTTTATCCATTCTTGGCACTATGATGTCTTCATCAGGTTTACTCAAGGTTTTAAACTTTTGTTCATATTTTGTCGTGTCCCATTTTGTAGTCCTTGATATCTGATGTATATGGTAGAGGGAGCTTGGTTAGTTTGCCTTGTTAACTTTAGATACATCCACATTATATTTGGCCGTGATAAATACATATGATATGACTATAGCCTGAATTCTTGTTTGAATGAATGAAATACCTAATTTTGGAAAGAAAAATATTAGTCTTCATGTAGGACTATAGTACCTGGTAAAGTTAATAGCAACATTTCTGGAACTCATGTTGATCAGTTTTATCAAGAGGGTTTTATGAAACTCGATGTAAAGAAATGGTTAAGGCATTGCTCACTTTAAGCTGTGCAATACTTCCAAGTTCCAATTATAACAGTAGCAATTGTTATCAACACATCAGAAGGTTCATTGAATACCCTGAATGAATGCAATAATGTGTTTAAAAAATACATAGGAAAATACATAGGAAAACACTTTAAACATCTCGTATTATTTTTCTCTTATGTTTCAAATCTCACTCCTTGTCAAATTCTCCTCCCTTTTACCAAAATCCTTCCCTTTTTATCTTTTTCTTTTAATAAAGGGCCAAAATCCCCAACACCCGAATAATCCTATTTGAGACATTGTTGGACATTAAACGTGTAGAAAGATTTAAATTTTGGTTTGCCATATTTTGAGAGTCTAACTTCTTCCACTAGATCCACCATGTCGATGCTCGTTGATTTTTATTTACGATTTTAATACAAATATATTAATGTTAATTAAATGGCCCATGACTTAAACACTTATATCTATGTTTTGATGATGTTCCTATATAATTCTGATCACAATGCTACAATTTTTAAATACTAAAATCTTAACAACCGAGCAAGGAAAAGGACAACACTCCATATATTATATTTGACATATTTTTGTTCAACTTTTATTTATATCAAATAAAGTTTAAATATCCCTTTTACTCAGCCTTTAGTGTTTGTATTATTATAATTTAAGTTTGCATATGAAAAACTTCAAAAGTAACAATCTCAGTTCAACAATGCAAAATAAAAATGAAAGTGTGTTTTTCTCAATTAAATATATTCAATCTTTTTATCTTTTAACTATATACATGATGCATCAGTATACAAATAAAAAGAAACAGAGACACCATCTGTGATTTTTATATAAGATATATTATAGTGTGTAGACAAATTTCTATAAAAAAAAAATCATGGAAAGTATTAAAAAAAAAAAGACAGATAATTTTCTAGATATAGATTGATTCATGGAAGCTAACTTTTAACATTGAAAATATAGGACCATAATTAAATGCTGTCTTACAAAGTGCAACAAGTGCACATCATACAAAAGTAGGACAAGCAAAACATTGTAAACTGGCAGTTCAGTCATACAATACTAACATGTTATATGTTTAAACATATCACATAAACATCATCACATATCCACTGAAAGGACAGCTTCAAAATTACATAAACAAGTAAACTAAAAAACAAGCAGTTGCAATATAAGACTTAGTTAGAAGGAAATGCAGAACTGAGGAACTTCTCATCCTCATGGTCGATCTCCAGATACTTGGATTCCATTAGAAAATCAATTTCTTCATTCTTGAATTTCAGAAAAAACCCTAATGTGATTAGTTCAGATAGTGCAGGAACATGATCATGATTCTCATGCAAAACACCCTCAGATATTGCTTCAGAGAAATTTGTAACATATTTCAATGAATCCTCACCATCCATCTTCTGGATGATAAACATGGAACTTTGACTTTCCCAACGTACCCTTTTGTTTGCCTGCTTTGTAATGATGTCCCCGGATGATAGTGGCAGACTATAGCTTACATTGATTGGCTCCATTGTCTCATGGAAGCTTAAGTTGAGAAGACTTTGAACAGCTTCATCTCTCTTGTTTGGTTCCATTTTAAGGTTAGAACATGCAAGAAAACCAAGAATAAGCTTAACCAACCCCTTTAAGTTGAAAATATTATTTGGATCGACATGCTTCAGTTTAACGCTATCATTCACTAAGGATGATTCTTCTTTGCATAGTGATTCAGAAATATTTCTAGCACCAATTTTTCTGTAAATTTCAGATAGTTCACCCTTGGACAATGGTGTCATGTTATGACGAGGATACCATACAAAAACTTTCTCCCTCTCAAAAAGCTTCTTCATATGAAAGTTATCAGGAATAAATACATCTTTCTTATCTACCATAAATATTTTATTATTTCCTGATGTTGTCGGCAGTTTCATCAAACTCTCAGCAAGTTTTTTCTCTTGTTCTGTGCTCAAATGTTTCGAGATAGACATCCAGAACCTGCAACATTCATCATATGACAATTGCTCCATTGAATTCCCCCAATCATTCCAAAGCTCAACATAGTCTTCTAGTGAGGGCTTGCTCTTGACTTCCATTGCAACATACAAATAAACAAGAATATTGCCATCGTAGATATCTTCAAGAACATAAAATTTTGAACCGAAAAGTTTAGCAGGGTCGTGTATCACACATTCTTGAGAATCAACCCACTTACCACCACCTTTAACTCCATCAAGAATCCAAATCTTTTTTGAATCTCTCTTCTCAGGTTTCCAATTGTGTTCACATAAGTAATTGTATATTTTCACAATGGTACCATGATCAGAGAGAGAGTCAAGGTGGTTGGCAAGCAAAGAGCATCCCTTCTCAACTTCACTAGTGACCCCTATTGCATTGAGTTCTTTCTGGTAAATTGCAATTTTAGGTCCATAGAAATACTCATTGATAAAAGGCCCATCGGTTGGATTCAAGAAAGAACTCCACTTTGAATCAAAGAACAAACATTTGTCTGGAGGCCTGTAACCGGCATGTGTCTTCAACCAATTTTGGGACAATCGTTTTCTGAAATCATCATCTTCAATTGTAGGCTTGTGATCTTGCATCAGAAGTCGGATCCATTCCAGCAAAGAGAACACACTTTCAGGAGTAATGGTGGAAGGATTGGAAGGAAAACTCAAACATTCAGGCAAAAACCTCGCTCCATCTTTCAATTCAGTAACAACACCAATGCTCTCCAGCTCTTCCTTGTACTCATATATTCCCATACCAGACTGTTGGTCACTGTTATAATGAATGAAAGGGAGACAAGTTATGGAAGATATTGATTCCCACTCTGGATCATATAAAATGCACTTTGTTGGGCACCGAAAATCACCAACCTCAGTACGCAACCACTTCATTTCACATATGACGGTTGAGAAATCAGAAGGAAAACTGTAGTCACTTCCCTTCAGCAGCCTGCAACAAGAGAGAAATGAGATGACGTGCTGTTGGTCAATTGAATTTTCCAATGCCTTTTGTTGAAAGAGACTTGCAAATTTTTTGATGGCATCCTTAAAATCAACCAGCACCCCTATTTGCATCAATTCATCTTTGTAACTGAAAATCTTCTCCCCATAAAATTCATGATCAATAACAGGAAGACCATTGAATACCTCTAAAATGCAGCCCCACACTGGATCATACAAGAAACATTCACCTGGTGTTTTGAAACCCATGTTTGTCTTCAAACAGTTCGTTCTCTTTAGCGAACCTAAGAGTTTATTAGGGGAATTCGAGTATTTGATGCATTCCATTACCAAAAGAACAGCTTCAACTGTCAAAGAGGACAATTTTGATGGTGATTTTAAATGTTCAATGACAACATGGCAATTTTCACTTAAGTCAGCTATCACTCCCAGCAACTTGAGCTCTTCTTTGTAATTATGTATTTCCTCACCATAATAATCATTATCAATGATAGGGATATTACTAATCTGTGATGCAACTTGCCAGCTAGAATCATTCAGTACAGATCCCACAGGAGACCTAAGACCACAAGATGTCTTTAGCCAACTTTCCTTTCTAATGCAGTTGACAAAGTTGTCCAAAGGAAGAAGGCTTTTCCTGAGATATTGGATGAAGTTAAGCATCAAAAGAACATGACTTCCTCTTAAAGAGAAAGAAGCAGCACGAGACATTAGTTCTCTTGCAATGAAGTCGCATGCTTCCTCATAACTGAACATAACTCCAACTATTTTCAACTCCTCTTTGTACTCATTTATTCGATTCCCGTAGAAGCTCTCGTCAATCAGGGGAATGTCAACAAGAAATGAACCACTTTGCAAAATTTTCCCCAATGATGAGTCAATTAAGAATGACTTTGAGGGAGGCATGTATTCATTACTACATGTAACCTTAAGCCAGTTGCCCTTTTTTATGCATTCCAAGAACCTCTGCGGTAGGTGCACTCCCTTATACTTCAGATTCCGAATCCAATCCAAAAGCAAAAAGGCATTGTCTTTGGTAAGTGGTGTATCTGCGGCTGAAAACCCAGCATTTGGAGGAGATATGTAAGGTACATCGGAAGCTTTAACATGGGTTTTGAGGAAATCAATAAGCGTCCTAGAACTTGAATTTTGACCTGCATAAGAAGATGCATTTAGGTACGCCTTTCCTAGCTCAACATAACCTGCATTTCTCCATGGATTAGAAACAATCAAGTCAGCCCACTTGCTCACATTTGCAGGCAGAAGAACCTCATTTCTACTTTTAGCTATACATCCATAATTGTCCACAAGTGGCATAGAACTGCATAGGACATCAACTTCTCGACTCGACAAGTAACCCTTTGACAAAGAGTGGTATAAGAAATGAGCATATGCAATGGCAAGTTTGCAGTTATTATCAATAGAACTGCGGAGGACATTAGCAAAAGTGTAAACATTCGTAGTAGCAATATTAACTTCTTTTGCTAACCAATCCAACAAAGTATACTTATTGGGCAACTGAGAGATAGCTTGTTGAGTGCTTTCTGGCATAAAAAACTGCTTTGTCTCACATGCAAAGACATTGTTCCAGTTGATCAGCCAAGAACAAGGACAAGTCTGACCTGAGGCTGCTAATTTTACTCGCTTGGCACCTACACCTAGCTGTCTGCATTCATGAAGACTGAAAAAAGACAGACTCCCGTCAGCAGCCACATGTTTAATCAATGGAATATTAATGATGTTGGAGCCCTTAAAATTTGAAGACCAGTGTCTAGCAACAAACATTAAAAGCTCGAGATAGACATCTTCTGATACTTCATACACAAGATTAGAACTCTGGATACACTTTGCATACCAATCAATACTCACCAGTTTCACCCCTAAAAAATTGAGTATACCACGGTACTCCTTTTTATCAAATGAAGAACTCAAGATTTTCATCTCATAATGAGAATTTAAGTCAAGCAAGTATACTCCTTTCTCATGGGCCTTTGTCAAAATCTTCCAAAATGTAGGCAGTAGCTGCTAACTTCACGAGGCTTAAAGAAGTGCTTCTGCTTTGTGAATGTCTCAATAGGTACAATTTTTTCTTCATGCAGTTTTGCTTTGATTGTATTCCTCATGTGATTGAAGCTCTCAAAAGGAGAACTTTCAATTGGAAGGAACTTGAACAAATTAGGCAAGCTGGATGCTGGAGCTTCATCTGATCCTGCGAGAAGTGTTTTGAATGCATCTATAAAAGCTGACGGTACATATTTAAGTATCCCTTGATTCCACTTATTATCCAACATAATTGTCTCCCTTGATGAAGCAAGGAAAAAATCTGCCTGAATTATGAAAGGAAAATTAGTGACCATTTCTGTAGGAAGAAATGCATAGACCCCTGGTAAGGTCTTGCCCCTGTAAAGCCTCTCCTGATTTGGGAATGCCAATGTCACAACCCACTCCTCCACATCCTTTTTTCTTTCGACTACATTTTCCAACCTGACCGGAAACTTTTGCTTCCACATGTAGTAGCAGCACTCCTTCCCAGCTTCACTATTTTCCGCAGCAGAGAGATGGAGTGTGTAAGACTCAGCATTAATGTTTTTCCTAGTCACAAAATTAATCTCGCTTGAAATGGATACGGCAGTTACAGTATTCTGTTCGGGATCTTCATTAACTTCTCTGACAGAAAGGTGTCTGATTTTAGTAAGGAATAAAAGCACTTCGGGATGAATGCTTGAGAGTTGATGTTTAACAGGCTGGACCTTCTCCGGCTTCAGAGGTAAGATGATTATTGTAGTTGGAAGGGAATCACAAGCACCATATATATTCTTTATGTCAGCAAGAGTTGGCTTCTCCTCAACCCACTCAGGAACTATATAGCCAATACTGCAATGTGGACATGGCCTCTCATTGAACCTTATCTGATATCCATTGCTAAAAATATAAGGCTGAGCAGTAACAAGAAACACACTCTTGAAACCAATTCCTGAAATTCAATCAAAAGAGAGATTCTGTCACATATTTGCATCATCATCTTGAATTTGGCTACTATAGTCAATCTCCAAATTGCATACTCCATTTATTATACAAAATGGAGAGGATCTTTACCCTGAAAACCCCTACAGTTCTGATAGAAGGCGTGTTCGGTGTCTGACACCGTGACAACACATGTGCTTACATTCAATTATGTCATTTTCTTAAATTATTACTAGTGTCGTCGTGTCAGTGTCATGTGAGGTGTTCATGTCAATGCTTCATTTATCAAAACCACCTTTAAAATCTACATGTGAGGCATGCACGGTCTAGATTTTAAGCTCCATTTTTTAGATTTAAACAAAATCAAATTAAACCAGGTTTTTTTTTTTTTTTTGAGGGACAAATTAAACCAGCTTTAAAATCTACATGCAAGACATGCATACTGTCATCTCAATCATGCATATTATATCCAAACAAAATAATGAAAAAAATTAAAATAAAAAATAAATTTGAAAAGAAAAATAAGCATATTCTTACTATGTGTAACTCAACCTACAACTAAACCAAAAACACAATGAAATAAATTTTCACAAATATTAACTCTAGGAGTTAAATTTTTGGATTTAGATGACATGCATGCATGTTATAACAAAAGAAAGAGGTGAAACAGAAGGTAACTATACTTGAATAAGCTCCATGAGAAAATGAACATCTTTTGCATAAAGTTCAGCTGAGAGATTCTTAACGGCATTGTGAAGATCTTGAGTCAAAAGATTAGGTTGTCCTCCAATAGAGAACTTTGTCCTTCGTATATCTTGAATGTGTTCCTTCGGTGAACGTGTACTCATTCTTCTCCTACTCCTCAAAATGAACTAGCAGTGACTGAAGTGTGTGAAATGAAATGTGTGAAGGGAAAACAAGAAGAAGAGTGTACCAATACTAATACGTGTTGGCTTACTTGAAATGTCACGTCAAAGCAAAGAGAAGACTCCTTGGAGAAGTAAGGTTGAGAAAGATAAAATGTTTTTCATTATATATAGGAAATAATCAATAAACATCCAAACACTCATTCTACAGCTTAAAAAAGAAAGATGTGTGTTATTTGAACAATCATTTAGTGACAAGGATGACAATAAATTTACGAAAAGTAAGTATTGATACGGAAACTAAAATAATAGAGAGAGAAAATAAAAATATAACATAAGTATGAGAAAGAAAATTGTCACAAAAATTGTTAGAAAATTATTATACAAATATCATTTCTCGAGAAAGAAATAGAGAAATTGATGTGATAAATATGATATATTAGTCATGTGATAAAAAAAATTAGATGTTGAATAAGTGTTGAAAAAACAGAGGTGTCCAAATATAATTAAATGCAGAAAATTTTGGTTGTTATGTACTTGTTATTTTAAAGTTCAATACATAGTCCCTTAAAAAAAGTTCAATACACAGTTAATTTTTTTTAGGGGAATAAGAAGTTAATTATTGTTTTATCAATAATATATTTAAGAATTTATCACGGATACAAAAATAGGATAAATGTGATAATATATATTAGTCTTAAATTATAAGTCGTTTTTAACTATTTCACATAAAATAAGAAATATAATTGATTTTGTATGAGAAATAGAAAATATAAGTTATTTTACAAAATCATCATTTTTTTTTTATAAGGCCAAGCAAAATCATCATTCAATAATGATATAAGAAAATAAATTAAAGAATTGAATAAGAGTTAATAATAAAGGATCTTGTTAATGAGTGTCACCGAGACACTTTTTAAGCATTACTCCCTCCGTCTCGCAATAATTGTCACTTTAGAATACTAATGCATCATTTATTATTTTTTTTCCATTATTATATCCTCATTTATTGAATTTCATCCAACTTAACTACTCCACTGACTACAATTAATAAGGGTATTTTAGTAAATGCAATTAATTTTATCATTGAAAGCAACACAATTAATCATTTCCTTAATAATCGTGCACAAAATGTTATTTTTTAAAAATTTATAATAGTTCAATTTCCAATGCATTGAATATACATTTTTCATAAAATGTTATCAATTTACACTTTAAAAGAGTTTTTCGAGAACTTGTTAACGAGATCCAATGAGAGAAATGTTAACGGGTATTTCGTTGATATTATAAAACATTTTATAATTTGGAAAAAAAAAAATTTCTTCCTAAGATGACTTATAATTTAGAATCAATTTTCCATCTAAGCAACCCAGAACAACTTGCAAAAGAGTTGTCTGTTGCGTCACAAAGCATGTCATGCATTTATGGTGCTTGAACGTGTTACCAACCCAACAACCATAGGAGTTACATAGGTGTGCACTGCACTAACAAGTCTTTTAATGGTCACTCCTTAACCTCTTCCATCTCCTAATAGTGTTGTTTTAATAAAGAAATATCATTTTCAAATAAGAATTGCAGTATTATTCTTTATTACAACATTAATTGTTAGCTTTTGTATAAATACTCTAACGTTATTTTCAACTCATTATATTCTACTGGTATATATTTACAATAATAATTAATACATAATAATTATTAAAATAATTGTATAACCTTTTTTTAGGAGAGAAATAATTTTATAAAATCATTACACTCATTCATCTATTCATTATTTTTCTTAAATTTTAAAAGACGGTGAAGAGGGTGGCAATTAATAGGTACAGACTGTTAATTGCTAAGTTATAACATTCAAATGGACCATAGACACAAGACAGCTGAAGCAATGGTGCTTCAATAATAATAAAGAAAAAGAAAAAACAACTACTACTGCAGTAGCAACAATAAAGTGCTGCATAACGTAGTTACCATAGTGTAATGGGTTATTCTTACACATAATTAAACCTCTTATTTAGTCCCTTATTCAAATGGAAACATCAAAGAACAATGAAAAATGCTGGGAGTAAAGTCACTCAGCATGGAGTGAGCTGGATTATGCTAAACATAATTACATCTCTAAGTGAAGGATACAACCTATAATAGTATCAGATTACATCTCTAGGTGGAGAATACAACATATAATTTTGTCGGACTCACTGCAGTCAGAGATCGGATGATTCACTGTGTCTCAGTCAAATACGACACTATGAATTTCAAACGTATGATCTTCATCAACGGTCAATATCAGTATCAAGTGACTGCTGACTGCTTCGAATTTATTTCCAGTCGTCAACTTTCAGTATCTAATTAACCATCTAAACTAACTACATGATTACATAATGGTACAACAAGTTTCACTGTGTCAATGTGTATCTTGTTTCTAGATTCTGACAGTATATAGCAAGTTCAGGCATGAGTCCACTTGAAAAATTTACCGCCTTTTTTCCCCATGTTTACTTCCCCGAGACTTGATGGTAGAAGATGTTTTGTATCTGGCCTCCATTTCAACTCTTTGAGCGTTGTAAATAAGGTCGCGAGTGCAGGAGAGATATCGCTATCCTTTATATTTTTACAAGAGACAACTCTAAGGCACTCGAGATCCTTCCATGATTCAATCACGGACTCTAAACCTTCGGTTGTAAGCAACGAGCATCCTTCTATGTCAAACAGTTTTACTCGTCTGAAAATGAAACAGAGCAACAACAACCATTAAGTAACTCATAAGTCATAAGTAACTCATAATTAGTCAAAAAACAAAAGTAACTCATAAGTAACCCCCGGAGATTAGACAAACTTTCATATATCCAGATTGTCAATTAAGAATACCACAGCGACCTTTAAACATTTGCCACAACATGATTTTAACATTTTTCTTCTCATCTATAAATAAAGGAAATTCCAAAACTATCAACTTGATCGGACTTTTTGTTGCACAATTTGTTTTAACAGCATAGTAATTATCAAAATTTAAATTTAAAAACATATTATATGAATATTGAAACTGAACTTTAAATAAATTCATATAACATAAATATTATGAAATTGAAACAAGTAAATTAAAATTAAAACCACTACTATATATATATATATATATATATATATATATATATATATATATATATATATATATATATATATATATATATATAGGGGAATGCTAATGCACACCTAATAGGGGAATGCTAATGCACACCCACTTCAAAATTAGAAGGTGTGCATTAGCATGATACACCTTTTCATTTATACCAAAAAAACCAACCATTTCTTTTTAAAAATAAATTAAATTAAAGGGTAATTTTGTAACTTCAAATTTACTTAGTTTTTTATTTGGGCACATTTCTCCGTATTCTTCTTTTCCTCTATGCCTCATCATCATCATCATCATCATGTTCACTGTGTCTGCTTCATTTCCAGACTTGAGGCAAGTCTTCAACATTGTATACATTTTTTTTTTTGCATTTACCAATTCAGTGGGGTGTATTAGATCGTCGTTCTTGAACAAAACCAAGAAAATGGAATTTTGCTTTCAAAAAAGAAATTCGGAGTAAAATACTTAAAACCAAAAAGCATATATCAAAACCATATGGAAAGAGTAAAATTTGGAATTAATTTGGGAAAAATAGTCAATAATTGAATGTATCAACAAAGCTACATATAGTTTGAAGAGAAGTTGGAAGAACATATCTGATTTTTTCCTTTAGTAGAATTTGCTGTGAATCATTGAGAAAACATGTGGCTTAATTGCAATAAAACATGGTTGAGGAGAAGAGTGGAATAAAATAATCATTAAATTAAAATAAAATGTTGTATTACCTTTTTACCCTTAACTTTGGCTTAACATAAGAAAAGATAAACTGGTTTTTAAGTCAAAAGTAAAAAGGTGTACCTTGCTAATGCACACCTTCTAATTTTGAAGTGGGTGTGCATTAGCATTCCCCATATATATATATATATATATATATATATATATATATATATATATATATATATATATATATATAGACACACACACAACAAAGCACAATAGAAAAGCAATTAGACAGACGCATTAGTGCATGTTTTTCCACTAGTATTGATAAACTAAGTAACTCCCATTTGAGCACAGAAACTGCCAAGCATAATTAATAAATAACTCAAACTAATGATAAAACAAGTTTAGCATGGTTTTTAAAGTATTTTTTATTATTGTTTTAATTTTAATTAGGTGTGCTGTGGCTGAATACACGGTGCTTAAAAAAAAGAATTATGTATTGCTCTTTATACAACTTTTAAGGTTTCTCTCTGCACGTGCAAACTAAGGGGCATGTTTGTTTTCTAATTGCATGTTTGGTATAGATTTTTGAAAACTGAAAAGATGCATCTGATCTTAAAATATCAATGGAGTTCCTTAGGAATCTAGGTTGTTTGCAGTCAAATTACAGTCACTCCAGTAAGCACGTTTTGCCCGTTAGACCAAAATCACACAACTCATATTCCTTCCAATTCACATTTCAAATACAAACTCAATCACACAATTCATATTCCGATTTACATTTCAAATACAAACTTGGATTATGTTAGGAGTCACAGAGTACATAAAAGTACTCAATGTGGTACTTAAGGCATGCGGTTCTCTCACCTAATGGACTAGTCTTTTGGGCCGGACTCTCCTCATAGGCTTAACTCCTAACAGATTACAATCTATCTGATCTAGATCTAACATCCAAAGACATGCTAACAACAATACGATCTATCAAAAAACGTGTTTTTCCAATGTGAATGGACCAATAAATAAACACAAGCTAGATTGTCAATGCATGCGAAGCTATCAGACAATTCTATAAATCTCAACAGCAACAACATCACTAACCAATTCAAAATTTCAATAACACCCACATTACCTGCAAACAACAGCCAAACCGAAAACGCCATCATCCAAACCCCAACAATCCTGAAGAACAATCTCCTTAGCAACTCTACAAACCGAAAAAACAGCTGCCATTGCATTCTTATCCCTTAATTGACATCTCTGAAAATGCAAACTTTCAAGTGCAACACAAAACCCCAAATGTTCCTCCAATCCAGGATTACCATCAATCACCTTACAAGACACAAACCTCAAAGTCTTCAAATTCTCACAAAACGAAACACCAGCTAACCATCCATCATCCATCCTATGATCAACAAAAACCAATTCTTCCAACATCAAACAACACGCCCCAATCGCTTTAATCCCATCGAAACTCCCTTCACAACCAACAAGCTCCAATTTCACTAACCTCTTACACCCTTGAGCTAAAATAGTCAACCCAATATCCGAAACCACAGATTCATAAAACCCATCAACACTCCCAATTAACTTCACCACTTGCAAATTCTTACACGCCGCTACACCACGTAAAACATCGTCATTACACTTCTGCAATTCCAATTCCATCAATGTAACACACTCTTCCCCAATACTAACCAACCCCTCTTCACTCCCACCAGTTACCTTCAACTTCCGTAAATTCGGACACCCTTTTGCAACTTCTTTCAACCCCTTATCAATTGCTTCAACCGGTAACAAATTTTTCCCTTTCACTTCATCAGAAAAACCGAAACACCACTCTGTATCAACCCGCATTGAAACTACACGGTGGGTGATCAAAACGACGCCGTTTTGAGGATGAACAACGAAAGTTGAAGGAACTAAATCAACATGTGAGAGATTTGGGAATCTATAAATTAACCTACCTGATAAAACAAAGTTCAAATCAAAGATTTTTAACGAACGAATTAACCTTCCTTGAAGATTCAACCACCGTTTAGAAACAAGAGAATTTGATTTGGATTGTGAATTGGGAAGCTTGGAGAGAATTTTGAGGAGAATTTCGTCGGAGAGAAGAAGAGTTAGGTCGAAATTGGGGATTAGGGTTTTGGAATTGGGGTCAGTGAGAGAGTGAAGTTGCATGGCGAGGACCATATGGTTGAAGGATTCAGTGGTTTTTGAGTTCAGCAAGGCCTTCTTCAATGGCGGAGAAGTGAAATTAGGGTTTTTGTTTTTGTTATTGTGGAAGGGTTGAAACGACATCGTTTGGTAGCATTCCCAGTTTTTTGTATATTTGTAAGAAAGTTCAGTGAAGATGAGTCTCTTGTTGTGTTTGTGTTATGCTTTCTTCTGCATTTTCTCAATAAAGGGTTCAAAATTGATTTGTATGAATTTTTATTTTTATTTTTGAGGTAAATTTTTTGAGTTTGATAATGTTTGATAAATATAGTTAGATTTGTGTGGGTCTTTTTTTATGAAAAATTATTATGCAATCATTTTATTAAATTTGCTTTTTGTTTTTCTTGGTAAAAAGGGTGCTAGATGGCCTATTGAGATCCACTTGGAGACAAAATCTATCCTTTCACTTTTTATTTGTTTTTATTTTATTTTTTAAGGCTTTGCATTATTTTGTTATGAGTAGACAGAGGATGATTGCGAAATGTTATTTTGATAAAAAAAAAATTATACATAAAAAAAAATTGATAAGTGTTATAAAATATAGATCGATGACTGTTATGAAAATATAAATGAGAGAAAGAGAGAAATGAAGATAGTAGTAATATTTTCTTCTTCATTCCTTGTATTACAATGCTCCCTATTTATAGGGAGAAAAGGAGCAATAATTTGGGATAGTGATAGTGGGATTTGGGATAGTGGGGGAAAAGCAATGGAAAGAAGGTGGGTGGGACATCCACCATCAATTATTTCATAACACTCCCCCTTGGATGTCCACCGAAGATATGTTGCCTCGTTAAAAACCTTATTAGGAAAAACCCATTTGGGATAAAAACCTTAATAAGGGAAAAAGAGTGCAACATTATGCTCCCCCTCAACCAAACACTCGTTCTTCTTTAAAGGTCTCGAAGCTGACGCATTCCAATACTTCGTATGTGCTTCTTGAAAACTGATGTAGGGAGTGCCTTTGTGAAGAGGTCTGCCACATTATCACTCGAACGGATATATTGAATATTCACTTCTTTGTTTCTTTCAAGTTCTTGTGTGAATGAGAAGAACTTAGGAGGGATATGTTTGGTTCTATCACTTTTGATGTAACCTTCTTTCATTTGAGTAACACATGCAGCATTGTCTTCATACAAGATTGTTGGATTCTTATCAGTTGTTAAACCAGACACTCCTTGGATATGTTGCAAAACGGAACGTAACCATCTACACTCTTTGCTTGCTTCATGAAGGGCTATTACTTCAGCATGATTTGAAGAGGTTGCTACAAGCGTTTGTTTTTGAGATCTCCATGATATTGCAGTGTCACCATATGTGAATACATATCCAGTTTGTGATTTAGCGTTATGTGGATCCGACAAATATCCTGCATCTGCATAACCAAGCAAAACTGGTTTTGTATTGTTAGAATAAAACAAACCAAGATCAGGTGTACCTCGAATATATCGAAATATATGTTTTATTCCTTTCCAATGTCGCTTTGTAGGACATGAGCTGAATCTCGCCAGTAAATTCACTGCAAAAGCTATATCAGGTCTTGTACAGTTAGCAAGGTACATGAGTGCTCCAATGGCACTTAGATATGGTACTTCAGAGCCAAGATCCTGTTCATTATCTTCCTTAGGTCTAAAAGGATCCTTTTCAATGTTAAGTGTTCTTCCCATCATTGGAGTACTCAAAGGGTTTGCCTTGTCCATATTAAACCTTTTTAACACTCTTTCTGTATAATTTGATTGATGTACCAATATACCATTTTTGGTATACTCAATTTGTAAACCAAGGCAAAACCTAGTTTTCCCCAGATCTTTCATTTCAAATTCTTTCTTTAAGTACTCTCTTGCTTCTTTAATTTCTTTAGTAGTTCCAATGATATTTAAATCATCAACATAAACAGCAATTATTACAAAACCGGATATTGTTTTTCTTATAAAAACACAAGGGCAAATTGGATTATTCTCATAGCCTTCTTTAAGCAAATATTCACTTAGCCTATTGTACCACATGCGCCCGGATTGTTTTAATCCATATAATGATCTTTGCAACTTAATTGCATACATTTCTCTTGGTTTTGATGTATCATGCATCTTAAGTCCTTCCGGTATTTTCATGTATATATCATTATCAAGTGAGCCATATAAATAAGCAGTAACAACATCCATAAGGTACATATCAAGATTATTAAATACTGATAAACCAATTAAATAACGAAAAGTAATGGTATCCATAACAGGAGAATATGTTACCTCATAATCAATACCTGGTCGTTGGGAAAAACCTTGTGCAACAAGACGGGCCTTGTATCTTACAACTTCATTTTTTTCATTTCGTTTTCTTACAAAAACCCACTTATACCCAACAGGTTTCATTCCTTCAGGTATAGCCACAATAGGCCCAAATACTTTTCGATTTTTAAGAGACTTTAATTCAGTATCTATTGCATCTTTCCAGTTTTTCCAATCATGTCTATTTTGACATTCATTGACAGATCTGGGTTCAGGATCATCATTTTCATTTGTAATTTCATATGCAATGGAGAATGAAAATATTTCATCAATATTTATGTCTTTTCGGCTCCACAAATTTCCCGTATTAACATAATTAATTGAAATCTCGAGATCATTCTTATTTTCAGTTTCACTATCAATGATCTCATTTTCATTATCTTGTGCCTTTTCGAGAGCACACATTTCATTTTCAGATTTATCACTATCTAGTGTCTTTTCAAGATCACTTACGATCATATTCACCTTTTCTGTTCCTTTTCTTTTTCGGGGATTTTTGTCTTTGGAACCTATAGGTCGGCCACGCTTTAAGCGTGCCTTAGATGTACTTGCTACATCATTCAATTTCGAAATTTCAATCCGAGCTGGGACATTTACAGCTGGTATATGTGACTTTGTCACCCTTTTCAAATCAGTAAATGAATCTGGTAGTTGATTTGCTAAACCTTGTAAATGTACTATATTCTTTACATTCTCTTCCCATGATTTATTATATGGATCCAAATGTAATAAATGTGGTACATACCATGTTATTTCATTTTCCAATGGTTTATTTTCTCCACCAAGTGTTGGAAAATTTGTTTCATCAAAATGACAATCAGCAAATCTTGCCTGAAAAACATCACCTGTTAAAGGTTCAAGATATCTAATAATTGATAGTGATTCATACCCCACATATATTCCTAACCTTCTTTGAGGACCCATTTTTGTCCTTTGTGGTGGAGCTATTGGTACATATACTGCACAACCAAAAATCTTTAAATGATAAATATTTGGTTCCTTACCAATAGCAATTTGATAAGGGGTATGTTTATGGTCAGCACTTGGCCTTAGACGTATGAGTGCTGCAGCATGTAAAATTGCATGACCCCAAACTGTAACTGGAAGCTTAGTTCTCATTATTAAAGGTCTAGCAATATATTGAAGACGTTTGATTAATGACTCAGCTAAACCATTTTGTGTATGCACATGAGGAACAGGATGCTCAACAGTAATTCCAATTGACATGCAATAATTATTAAATGATTCAGATGAAAATTCACCGGCATTGTCAAGTCTAATTTTCTTTATAGTATAATCAGGAAATTGTGCCCTTAATTTAATTATTTGTGCAAGAAATTTTGCAAATGCCATATCACGACTTGACAGTAAACAGACATGTGACCATCTACTAGATGCATCAATTAATACCATAAAGTACCTGAATGGTCCTGACGGTGGATGGATGGGTCCACATATATCTCCTTGGATTCTTTCAAGAAATGCAGGTAATTCTGTCTGAATCTTGCCTGGTGAATGTTTTGTTATTAATTTTCCAAGAGAACAAGCTTCACATGGTCTATCTTCTCTTGTAAGCTTTAAACCTTTCAATGAATGACCATGAGTACTTTCAACTATTTTACGCATCATTGTTGAGCCAGGGTGACCTAAGCGGTCATGCCATAAAGTCATAGTTTTGGGATCTTCTTTTACCATTAAATTACATTCAATTTCATGCATATATGTATAATGTAATGCAGAAGGCAATTTTGGTAATTTTTCTAAAGTTTTCTTCTTTCCCAAAACATTAGTAATAATATTAATGTATTTCATATTACCTTCGGTTGTAGTTTCAGTATCATATCCTTGACTATATATGTCATTAAAACTCAACAAATTTCTCTTTGATTTCGGAGAATATAGAGCATTATTAATGACAAACTTTGTCCCATTTGGTAACATGAACATAGCATTACCTGTTCCTTCAATTAAATCTGCAGGACCTAAAATTGTGTTTATTACACCTTTAGTAGGGAATATTTTGGTGAAATATTTCTTACTTTTGATGATCGTATGAGTAGTTCCACTGTCTGGAATGCAAATGTCTTTGTCTGGATCCATTTCTAACCTTCTTAAAATAAAAATAAGATTAAAGAAAAGAGAGGGTAAAACAATATAACATATTTAACAATACTATTTTATTTAGATCATGAAAATATTATGTATTATACAAGTCACACAACATGCAAATTCTTAAAAATATACATATCACACATTATTCAAATACATATATATTTTAACAAATTAATTAATCCATATTAAAATCTCCTTCAACAAAATCAGCAGCTTCAAGACAGGTAGTGTCATTCTTTGGTTCAATCTCATTAAAATTAACTTCTCTTTCCTTTTCCTCCACAGATTCTTTGTATCTTTTACACAGATACTCTGGTGTCCTGCATGTTTTAGCCCAATGACCTTTCTTTCCGCATCTATAACAACTATCATCATTATTTCTAGAGGGACCTTCCTGGATGTTTTTACCTTTACCCTGATGATTTTTGTTTGATTGGTCATATTTGAGAGGCCTATAATTCATATAACCTCTTCCACGACCTCTACCACGAAAATGGTTTCGACCATGATTTCTACCTCGTCCACGACCACCAAAACGAGCATAGCCACTACGTCCTCTTTGGCGATTATAACCACCACGCCCTTGATTAAAAGTTGTGGCGTTTATTTCAGGATATGCCATTGTTCCTGTAGGACGCAACTGGTGGTTTTTAATGAGCAACTCGTTATTTTGTTCAGCCACTAGAAGAGCTGCAACCAAATCAGAGTATTCAGTAAATTCCCTCATTCTATATTGTTGTTGCAACACCACCTGAGATGCATGAAAAGTTGAGAATGTTTTCTCCAACTTTTCCACTTCAGTTATAGTTTTTCCACAAAATTCTAATTGTGCAATAATTTGATGCATAGCAGAGTTATATGCAACAACAGTTTTATAATCTTGGAACCTTAATTTGTTCCATTGATCCATTAATGAGGGCAATAATACTTTCTTCTGATGCCCAAATCTTGCTTTAATTTTGTCCCATAAGATCTTGGGATCTTTTGCATTTGAATACTCTGTTTGTAATCCATCATCGATGTGGTGCTTGATTATACGATTTACTTTTGATTTTTTCTTTGCTAATTCCTCTGGGACATCTCCCAAATCGTCTCCCTCAAGAATCTTGTCTAGTCCCTCACATGCAAGATACTCAATTAAGTTGTTGTTCCAGGTTATGTAGTTGTCGCCAGTTATGCTTAAAATTTTGAATTGATGCATAACGTTTGACATGATTATATCTAAAATACAGAAGAGCATAATCAACATTTAATATACATATATACTATGACAAAAATTAAAATATCATTTTATTTAATAGCAACGATTATAAAAACATAATAATATAATATTTTAATCTAAGCCTCCACCAAAACAAAAAGTAATTAAACAAGCTAAGACTAATAATGGTAAAACGATAATTATAGCTAATCTTACAAAATCTTCTCCTATTTCTTCAATAAGGGCGAAAAAGAAGAAGAACACAATAACCACAAATAGAGAGATGCATATGAAAAGGTTTTTTAGCCATTTTGTAAGTATGTGTAAAAATTTTGAGATGTGAAAAATTATGAATGAAGATGAGGTATTTATAAGGTGAATTTTGTAAAAATAACCGTTATTGTTACCGTTAAAAACACTGTTCATTAACGTTGGAAAATGAGAAAAATATTTTAAGTATTAAATATCATCTAAATTAGGACACATGAGCAGTATAGAAAAACACAATACAACATATATGATAAATAAATATATATGATAATCACATTAAATATTATTTATCTACCTCATGAATCAATATTGTAAATGGGATTTTAGACCTCCATTAAATATAAAAGTTAGATGGGGTTTTAGACCTCCATAAAGCATAAAAGTAAAATTAGATTATATGGGGTTCTTAAACCTCCATAAAACATAAAAGTAAAATTAGATTAGATGGGGTTCTTAAACCTCCAATAAGCATGAAAATAAAAATTAGATTAGATGGGGTTTTTAAACCTCCAGCAGACATGAAAATAAAAATTAGATTAGATGGGGTTTTTAAACCTCCAATAATAATAATAACAATAATAGCCACTCTTAGTTATAAATCACTTAACAAATTGTCAGTTTTCTATAACCGGGGCATATAATAATAATATTAAAACAATAATGATAAATGATATACATAGCAATATTAAGTAATGATATTAAAATGATGAGCATAGATAACCTACCTAGTAGTAGTGTAAACTTCTTATAGAAACAATCGTGCTGATAACGTGTTATAAAATATAGATCGATGACTGTTATGAAAATATAAATGAGAGAAAGAGAGAAATGAAGATAGTAGTAATATTTTCTTCTTCATTCCTTGTATTACAATGCTCCCTATTTATAGGGAGAAAAGGAGCAATAATTTGGGATAGTGATAGTGGGATTTGGGATAGTGGGGGAAAAGCAATGGAAAGAAGGTGGGTGGGACATCCACCATCAATTATTTCATAACAATAAGTTTTTTGTTTGTTCAATACCATTTATGTATACAGTTCGTTTTTCTCTCTCTTCAAGTTACATTAGTAGTTATAAATGATATATTTTTATTTGGTGTTAAAATCTATTAATTTTTAGTTGTTCAAATAACATTACTTTATGTATATTTAAAATGATAAAACAGACCTGATTCGTTTCATTTAAAATTAAAGAATCAATACAATCATGTATGTCAAAATAAATTTGAGAACTAACCTTATATATGGTCACCTTTACAAGGTTCTCAAAAGCCATATCAGCCTGTTTCCTAGAAAACTCGACATCAAAGTTATTATAAATAGAACATAACAAAATAGATCATAGTTTAGTATTTTCTTGCACAATTATGTTAAAAGAATATAACACGTTGGGGTCTTTTTCATTCAATGAACATACATGTTTGGTTTAAGAGAGAGGGGTTTAAAATTAGTTTACCATTTTATCCTTATAATCTTATAATATTAGCATTATTTAAAAGTATTGACTTTTTAATTTCAGCCACACATAATGCATAATCATGAATATAATATTATATATGGTTCACTGTTCTCCCTTACCATTACGGAGGCGTACCTGCAAAGAAACTTCAACGCTTAAGTCAGTGAGGTCTTAATGTGCTTTGAGTTGATATCTCAAAATGAGAGTTTGTACCTGATTTTAGCGTGAACCAATTTATTTATAGACCCATGAGAGGATAAGTTATTTTTACCTTTATGGCTTGGTGTCTATGTGACTCTTTGATTAGACAAGGGGCTCAAGTGTGCTATGAACTTATTATCTGGTGCAAGTGTGGATAGACACCTTATTAGCATAAGATGGGATAATATAATTTGGGTCCTAAAGATTAGGTATTGGCATGGTCAAAATAGTAGTCCCCCAAGTCGTTGCCTCATTGCTCGAGGCGAGGACTTTGAAGTGTTGAGGAACCTAAGGTGTTCTTTTGATGTCAATGGCCAATGTCAAACGAATAATATTTCGCTCTTTGTTCATTTATAGGTATAAGCTTTCATTTGTAGGTATAAGCTTTGGTAAGACAAAGCTATCAATATATCTATGTCTAAGAGTATATACTAGTAGTCTATAGTAGTAGTGAAAAATTAGAGGGCTAACTCCTAAGACATAAGTCTTATTGGGCTTGCATGTTCAACGACTCTGACTTCAACCTATCTTCATAGAAGAAAATCATTATGCTAATAAACTTTTTATCTCTTCCTAAAAGTTTGATTTTTATTCCTTTTTGTCTTTTTTTTCTTCCTTTCTTTAAATAATATTTGGGATGTAAGTAATCTTGTAACACCCTATTTCTAATAAGCGGTAACACGCGCGAATATACAAATATATTCTAGAAATAGATGCTACATCATCAAGCAAAAGCAACATACATGTATAAATTGTCAAGTCTCAAAAACATAGCAGCGGAACACATATATAATCATTTGAATAACATCTCCAAATCTCATGACAGTAAATACATCTCTCAGATACAATCAATGTCTCAACTCCAAACTACATAATCAAAACAAAATCCAACATGCAAGTACTACCCTAGATCAGAGCCCTAATCTAGACACTTGTATATAAAAAGGAGGAACTCCGCTCCTCGGCAACATCAAGCACACAATCTAAGCACCCTGCACTCCATCTACTCGTCCATACATAAAGGTAGGTGGTAAACCACCGAGGGTTAGCATTACATCATCATAATCCATATGAAAACATAGCATTCAAAGAATCATACATATCACATATACAAATCATCCCTCCTAGAATACTAGCATCACATGATTATTATCCCCCACCACTTACATTTCAAGCTATCACATTATTAATATGGCATAGCAAGTATATCCAATCTCTAAACAAATCATCAACATAAGTTCATCAATTATCAATCAATGAAGGATTACACACCTTATTCTTCACTTAGCATACTTAATTCAACAAGTACAATTCATCATTTCAAAGTTATAAGCAAGCAATCACCATTATCAAAGAAATCATCACATCTTATGTATATACATATACATATACAATTCTCACCTCATCATTATTATCAAATTAATTATCATCAAATAGGTTCACCAAGTGTATAAGCACAAACAAGTAAGACATGCAATTAGAGTATGATTCAATTACTCACAACCATCAATAAAATTCACCAATGTACATATACACCAATCCACATAATCACAACATTCACCAAATTTCACCATTACACAAATTCACCAAGTCACATATTCAATTATGACACGACTCATCAATTATTCAAATGCATGCAATGTTCTAGACTCTTCTAGATGCATGCGGTACCAGATCACATCAAGGTCGTCACCTTCGATGCAACAAAAACATCGTAATCACCTCAATTGGATATAAAATCCACCACCATCAGTCATGAATGCATGAACATATGACTCGACTCAATGCATATGTTCACACAAACAATAATCACCTCAACATCACCAATACTTGTATATATGCAATCAACAACAATTCACCACCACTTAACATATATACAATCACCAACAACATCCATAATTCAAGCAACATATAGTTGTCACATATATACACCACCAATCATCTCCACATAAATCAACATATAGTTGCCACATTTCCACATAATTCCTTACAATCCAAATAAAGGAACAAACACAACATATGATCACAAACATCATATTCATCACTCAACAACCATTCATACATCATCTCATAATCATATTAATCTATCCATAAAGGGTTCATAAGCAATTGGCTCCCAAAAATCATTTTCTACCAAGTTCGTCTCCAAAAATCACAACATTGAAAATAATTGAGCATTTAAGTCAAAACCAAGTAAACAAGCCTAATTGCCTATGCCATGTATTCTCATAAGTCACATGTACATGTAGTAGAGGTTACATAAGCATTTCATCGGCCAAACACAACGAAATTATAGGATTCACCAAGTTCGTCTCTTAATTAATTCATTTCAATGCCAAGCAACATAAGAACTTAATAGACCCCTTTAAACAAAGTTATTTCCTTCATAAAACACCCCTAGATGGTTAGGATAAAGCCCCTACACTTTGGAACAAGTTTGGAAGCAATTGGATTGAAGAAAAATGCATTTTTAAGGTTTCTTGTCAGACAGGATCATGGCACGTGGGTCTCCCATCATGGCACGATTTTTCCAGAGTCAAAAACACTGAAATTTCTGGGCAGAATCGTGGCACGTTGGTCCCGTATCGTGGCACGTTCATAGTTTGACAGACAGCATCAGATTTTCAACCTTCACGTTTTCGCGCATAAAAATCAAACTGTTAATCCGTTTTCGATGCCGTTTTCGCCTACATTCTCTTAACACTTAGCTCTATCATAATGTACAGAAAAATTCAAGTTTCAACCATCCCAAAATCATTTTCCAAAACCTCACATCACACTCATTTTCAAAATGGTTAACACTCGAATTTTCACACGAAAATCCCGTTTTCTCCCAAACGAATCGACTAACACAATCACAACATGAAAACATAAATTCTACCAAGTTCAATTCATCCATCAACATCAAAAACTCAGCCAACAACTTCACATATCAAAATTTCACTTTGGTCTTTCACATGAACAACTTAACACAACTTCACAAATTTGAACAACAACAACAAATCTCATCATAATTCACCAATTCATGATACCCAATGCATCAATTCATCAACAACACATCTAACAACAACAACAACAACATCTAATCATGAAATCATTCACAATTTGACAACCACAACCTCATCCTTCATCAATTTTGCACAAAAACATATCATATTCATATATACCCATTTTGGCATACAAATTCAACAACAACAACAACACAATTATCATACAAATCATGTTCTCAAACATAACAACAACAATCATGCACGAATTTACACCAATTAAAATCAATTCATCAATTTCATAAAAATGGGTAAAAAGAAAAAGTTAGGAATTATGGTTGAAACCTAACCCTCTTACCTCTAGCACAAGATTCTCTAACCCAAGCTTCACTTTAGCTCCAAGATGATGAATCCCTCTTGCCTCTAACCCTTGCTCTTGTTCTTCCCTCTAGCCTCTATCTCTTCTCTTCTCAAATGAAAAATGAAATGAAAATGTTTGTAACCCTATATCTTCACTAACATTAGTTTATAAAGGCTCACTTAATTGGGCTTATCTCACAAACCTTAATGGGCCTAACCCATTTCTATTTCAACCTCAAAAATGTTACTACTCACTTACCGGTAAAATATAACACTAACGGTCACTTAACGGTAAATAAAATAATTACTACACCCTCTAGTAACTTGGTAAAATAATAACTCTCACTAAACACTAAAAATAACTTTCTACAAAATTACAAAATTACCCCTACTCTCAAAATGACCAAAATGTCCCTAAGTCCAAAATGACTAAAATACCCTTCTAACACCGAATTCTACGATTCCCAACCAAAAATAAACACAGAGGCAATAATCACATAAGAGCACATATAGCACACATAAATAATAAATAAAATAAATCTAGCGAAAAATCGGGCTGTTACAAATCACAGTATTGATCTTACATGTCTTGTGTTGCTTATATGACATCAGATAGAAAAACACTACAATTTTAATATTTGGATATTTATATTTTATATTGAAAATTTCTTGCAAAAGAATGTCAATTACATGAAATGGAATGAAATGCATTCCATCATATATCAATGACCTATGGACTTTAATCCCGTAACAAACCTTCAAAAGTATATTTAAGCCTATTGGGTTTGTAACGGAATTAAACTTGAATCACAACAAGATACTTTTTTTCTTTATACGGAGGTGGGCTGCCTCCCACATTATCAACACTCCCACCACTATGTTGTTTATATCATAATATTTTAAACAATTGAAGTAATAGATGTTAACCACATGGTTGGAAATCTACCAACATGTTTACCTTCTTTATTCAAAACTTTTATGTCCGGTATGATGCAGTTTATTTAAAAAAAAAAACTATTTTTATGAGTTTTTATCCATTTATTATAAAAAAATACTAAAAATTGCTTAAAATAAATTGCTTTCATTAGTTTCTCTTAAAAAATATTTTCAGTAAATACTATTTTATTCGGAGTTTCCATTGTGATAAGCAACAAATACAAAACACCATATATTTTTCTTAAAATCTCTAAAAAATAATATATAAATTATTGAATTCTAATTTTTATTTTTAATTTATAACAAACTTGCCTTAAGTATATATCTTAGGTGAAATGGCGTTATGTGAATAAAATAGTAGCGTTGGTTCTATTCAATCTACTGATTTTAAATTTTATGTTATTGCAATTGAAACTTGTTGTAAGTATGTGTTCAAATATATTTTCTTTAGCAGCAGAATCGTGAATTGAAATGATACTATTACTTTGTGTTTGGTTCTGTGATGATAATAATTGATTTCTACTAGGTTTTAGGTGAATTGAAAATAATTTATGTTTGAACTCGATCATGTAAAAGTAAGTTGGACAATAAAATCAAAATAAAATTTAGAGACAAAGCTTTGAATTCTTACTTACAATTAGACCGATTCAAAAAGCCAAATTAATTCTAATCGAGAATATTCAAACATAAATGTCAAACATGTATTAGTCGTGTGCTACCACATGGTACATTGCTAATCTATTGTGATTCCAAATCCAACAAAAAGTTTACATGCCTCACATCAAAGGGAAGTAAGTGTAGTTTATTGCGAGTGCTGTTTGAGGTCTAATGTCTTTCTAACCTTTAACTGTGGTATCCATGATCGTAAATTTTTATCATAAAAAAAAAAACTTCTTCTCACTTGGTCACTTAGTTGACATTAATAATACTTGAATATACATGAACATTGATCGAACTCGACAAAGGTTCAATATTAATTTTAGCTATGTTAACCAACAATTTCAAAGTTTTGTATATAAAAATTTGGATTCCGACCTGCAACTATGTCACAATGTTATAGATCTTGATCGTCTAATCTAAAGTCAATAGTTGAGATTGTTTAACATTAGTTTACTAACGGTGTAATCTACACCATATAACATTAAATCAATGATTGAGATTGATCACTGTTTGTAACTGCATGATAGTTTTATTGCAAGGAGTTAGGGTCTAAAATCGAAACGTCAAGACCAATAGAAAACTCTTGTAGCCAACAACAATAAGTAACACTCTAAAGATAAAACTTACCAACAAGAATTCTTACATGATAATCAAATGAAGTAAATTCAACTATTTAACATTATTCAAAACAAATAAAATGCAATTACATTAAAACCTAAACCAATGACTACAATCTCAATTTAAAATCATTTTTCTATGGGTTAGAATCAGAAAAATTGGATAAGTGTACCGTTTTGTGTTCCTCAAGTACATGATCAGATTCAAAAAATTCCAAGCAATATGTGCACTTGTGAACTTCTTCATTTACAACATCATATTCCTTTCCACTTATACCAATTTCTTCAGATATATTGTTATTTTTCTTATGGATTGCTTCATGTCTAACAAGATCTTTGCAATATTGAAACACTTCATGACAAATATCGCATTCAAACATGATGTTGCCATTTTCACTAACCTTTTTCTTCTCACTATAGTATTTCTCCTCAACTTGTTTCCATTCATTCACACAAATAATAGCCATTGTTTCAGCAGCTTCTGTATCCAAATCACTATACACCAATTTAACTTGTGTATTCTCATTTATTTCTTCAATTGCATTAAATTGTGTATCCTCTTCATTTTCTTCAGCTACATTAAATATTGTATTCTCTTCAGCCAAATTAAATTGTCTACGACCGCGTTTCGATCTTTTTCCAGTTGGGTTTTTTAGAAAAGAATCAAACACACTATTCTTACTAAAGTTTACAAGGGTATGATAAAAGTTCCTCTTCAAAGATCGAAAATTATGCATAGGTTTTGGATTGGAAATTGATGAGGAAGATGTAGAAATAGAGAGAGTTTGATGTTTGGTTGACTCAACTGAGTGTTCAGGTGTTTGGTTGTTGATTGGAGATTTTAGAGGGATTGGTAGTTTAGCTAAGTGAGTTTTCATGTGGCCTCCCAATGCTTTCCCATTAGAAAAGGACTTGTTACAAATGTGACATTCTCTTCTATTGTTCTCCATAGTTGGAGAAAATCCTACACACTGCCTACGTTGTTGCTATCTCTTTCTTTTGTGAAAAGTTCGGAAGATTTTGACCTTTAAAAAGACAAAATGTATCAGCAGAAACCAGCTTTTAGGTGCAACTCAATGTAGACCGTTTGATTAAACAATGTTGATTCCTTAACAAAAAGGAAAAATATCAAACTTGCAAAATATAAAAAATGGTATTGTTTTATTGTTTTAGCATATGAAGTTTTCCTTCACTAAGACAATAATTTAACATTTACCAATTGATGATATTTATACGAGGAATCTTTTTATTCAACTTTTAAGGCATTAGATTACACATTTACATAATTTTTTTTAACATGGTACAATGTATTTTATGTTTTAGTTACTAATATTAATTTATTTACCCATTTGCTAATTTCTTCATTATATGTTTAATTTTAATTTTTAATATGCATATCTATTGATAGTGTAAACATTTTTACATTATTACTCAATCATATCTCACCATATAGATGTTTATTAAAATATTTTAGAATATAATATAGAAAAATGATATAATGGTGAAATATATTTAACATCATGTGCTAAAATCATTACACTCGAGGTGTTAGCTGTGCTAAGAGGTTAGTATTGTAACCTCAAAGTACAAAGTTTGAATTCCTTCAGGGACGGTTGCAAAATAGTTATTAGTGTAACTTTGATAATAAAAAAATAATATGCTACAATGTGGTCAAATTATTTTTAAAACTTTTTAAGGTTTGAATCTCAAATTGAAAGATATCTATATTTAGTGTCTGAAACATATTAACTAAGATCACATTCGGTGAATGAAACCTATGGAAAACCAAAAATAAATTTACAATATTAAATCCAAACATATATTTATATATTTAATGTGTAGCCTTTTAATGTTTGTAAATACTGATCAATCACAATTTTTTCGGTTACCATCTAGGGCATTTGTTCAACTAATTTATGTGGTTTGTGTATGAGAAGAACCCAAAAATCTAATAAACAACTTAAGAACATCCCAAAGAACAATTTCACGAGATTTGAACACTTGAATGGCGATTTGGGAGTCACTTTCAACCAAAGCCACTCCCCTTATATGTGCATGTTCTAACATGAAGGGAGGAGACTTGTAGAACGGGTATTATATATGTCCTAACAATTCTAGCCAATTTCACATGGTTCTCCATAGAACCTTCACACTCTAAAGTCACTTTAGCTGATCCATCAACCTCTATCAGGTTGAGGCCATCTTTATTTTCTCTATATCATCTTGTACCATTAGTTGCAAAATAGGACCAGGAGGACATTTTATTTTGATTTGAGTTTATTGTCGTTAATTAAATTTAATATATAATATTTAGTTAATAAAAAACTTATATATATTTTAAAATTGTTTGGGACCCTATTGGTTAAAATCAAAATGGATAGATAAACAATGTGTAAATTGCAACATCTTAAAATCTTTCAAAAAAATAAAATAAAATCTTTAATTTAAATTAATAAATCTTTAATTAATCTTTAATTTAAATTAAATTAAAAGCATTTATTTTGATTTGAGTTTGTTGTCGTTAATTAAATTTAATATATAATATTTAGTTAATAAAAAACTTATATATATTTTAAAATTGTTCGGGACCCTATTGGTTAAAATCAAAATGGATAGATAAACAATGTGTAAATTGCAACATCTTAAAATCTTTCAAAAAAATAAAATAAAATCTTTAATTTAAATTAAATTTAAATTTAATTTAATTTAAAATTTAAATTAAATTTAAATTTAATTTAATTTAAATTTAATTTCATAGTATTCATTGGAGGTGCGGGGAATCGAACCCCGTGCCTCTCGCATGCGAAGCGAGCGCTCTACCATATGAGCTACACCCCCTATGATGATAAATGTTTGACAATTTAATTTTTTTTAAAAGGCTTAAATGCACTTTTCACCCCTTATGTTTCAAAAAGTTGCGATTTTGGCTCCCTTATAAAAAAAATGGATATTTTGACCCCTTAACTTTTGGCCCTCTTTTGATTAGCTGATTTATGTCAATTTCTCAGTCTCTGATGGTGTAAACTGACATGGGGATAGAAGAATGCTGATAAGTGGAGTCCAAACTGGCATGGTGTCCAAACTGACATGATTAGTGGAGTCCAAACTGATAAGTGGATCCTTCTTTAGGGTGGCCAAAAGTTACACCATGCCAAAAATTGTATTGAAGAGAACTCAAAAATTGTATTGAAGAGAAAGAACCTTTTATTGAGAAAGTAAGCAAGAATATAGAGAAAACTCTCCCCCAAGTGATTCTCCTTTTGCAACAGAGCCACTACATGTTTGCAATGCTTACATATCTGATTCAGAATGCTACCTCCTCTAACCATATATCCTTCTATTTATAAGACAGCTCTATAACAACCTCATCAACCAATAACTTTCCTTACTAACTTCATATCTCATATCCTAACCTATATCCTGACAATACACTATCCTATATCCTAACACCATCACACAAGAAAATGTGTCAGAGAGAATATAGAACAGAACAGATGAATTCACCAAAAGAAATTAACACAAACGAAATTCATCCAACTCAGCTTGGAATTACAAGGGATCAATTATTTATATATAGAATTCACCAACTATCTCGTTAACTAACTCATGGATTAACCGATTCTAAACCTAACTAACTTAAGTAGCCAAATAACTTTGTAACAAACTCTCAAATTCAGCATATCTGACATTCACTTCAATAGACATAATAAAAAAAAAAAAAATTTGATGAGACAAAACAATAAAATCAATAAAATTTTAACATTATTGATTCAGTATAATTTGGCACTTGGAGGCAGAAAGGTGTTGTCTACATATGTAATCTACATGTCCAAGGTAACACGGAACTCGAAAACTCCAAACTACATGTTACTCTTTTGGATGTTAACAATGGTACTTTATAGAGCCTGCATTTCTAAATTAGTATGCTCAGTGTTGTTAGCAGAAGAGGATTCAGGACTTTTCTTTTCATTAGTAGACTTCATTTCTTGAATTTCTTGAATTGGAGTAGCATTTACATGGGTCATTTCTGAGGCAATACTTTCCGAGAGCCGTCCCTTCATCTCCATGTGCTCTTGACAAGGCACGCCAGTGCAAGCAGCAGAGTACACAACAAGGATCACCGGGCGAATTCTGGAATCATCAAAAGATTAAGACAATTGTAAAGAAAGACATGGTTTTATGTTATGTGTAAACCATAAAAGCTAGAGGAAATAATTTTCAAAATATTATGCAAGTACAAGTTACTAGGAAACACAAGTAAAATGCTTTGAATATACATAGAATGTGTGTGACACTATGAAATTTTAAAGCAGCCATTAAACCTTTGGCCACCACCTTGAACATGAAAATCGCATTTTGATTTACCATAAACGGAAGAAGCATTAGTAGCAAGTTATCATACAGAATAATTGATTATCAATTTTGGTTTGGCTCTTCTCCTAATTTTAATTGTTTGAACCCAAATCACTCCTACTATTGGGAAACTTTAGGGGAGACTATGTAAGAGTGAAGATGATATGCAAAACAAAACGGTGTAGACAAAGGTACCAAAAGGTGTGCCTAAGGCAACAAGGCAAGGCGCCAGATGGGGCCATCCTCTTAGAACGGCACCTCTTGCTTTTACTCAGGTGAGGCAAACATGTCTAGCATTTTAGCCATATAACAACAACCGAAGTCTTTTCTCACATGGGGGTGTAACATAGATATCACATCACGATGCCATAGCTTCATGTCATGAATAATGTCGAGATATTGTAGGAGCGGGAATGCTCTTCATTTATTGTGATAATCCCATCTTTTTTTTGTTATAAAAGTTCAAAAAATGAAAGAATTATAAAATGCAACTAGGAGTATCTGAGGTGTCCAAGAAGTGGGTAAATACAGCTACTATTTTAAAGTTTCTGAACTGTGCTCCTAGCAGCAAGCAAGCAGCTTAAGATTTTATAAATTGGACATCATAATCATTTATAAGCTTTGAAAACAGGTCCTTTTATTATATACTTCCCTTTTAAGATCTTTTCTGAGCTTCTTTTCTTATACTTCCAATAGAAGCACCAAAACAATTTTATTCCGGAAAACCTCATTATTCATTAAAATAGTTCTTTTAACATGTTTTTAAACCGGTGCGGTGAGTACATTTTTGTTACCTTTCAAATCAAGAAGTTTAAAATGTGAATGTATTACAATATACATACAAGGTTTGATAGTAGAAAAAACTCCTAAAGAAGGGACATTGCTTTTAACATCTAATGAATTCTACATTACACATCAGCAATGATCAGATGCAATATTTACTAGTACAAGTGAAGAAGAAATTCAACACATACCTTTATATGATAATTCTTCTGTAAGGATTGCCAAACCTGACCAGAGTATATGTCACACATCCACCAAGTAAAAAATAAACCCTAAAAAATGAGAATGACGTCCTATGGTCAATGCTACCATTAAAGATTGCAGTCACTGTTGCCAGAGCAATACCACCCTCAATAAAAATGGCATGACAAATGCATGGTTTAATCCAAGGAGTGTCTTTATTAGAGCTTTCTATGTTGAGTCAAAATAAAACACAATGACAAAACAATCCTGTCAAACCTGTAATTAAGGTGGAACGGTAGCAAAAGCAAGTGATTTCTTGCTTAATCATTACTGTAATGAATCATACTAACATAGTCATACAAATAAGTCCTTTAAGTGTGTGGCAGGGTTCAACATTAAATCGTGAATTGCGGAAAATAACAATTTGTTCAAAATTATTGTCTTGCTATCATACTTTTCTTTGTTGATTACACTGCATCATTACTCGAAGTTTGAACTGAACTAAGACCAGATTGATTAAAAATATCCTTAATCTTCATCTTCTTCCTTACAACTTCAACATCATTCCATCTTCCTGCTGAAGCATAGACATTTGACAAAGCAACATAATCTTCACTCTTATGAGCCAACTCTTCAGAACTCTTCTCTTTTAACTTTAGAAGAAACCTACCCACCTTCTCTCCCATCACAACATCCCCATGAATCCTACAAGCACTGAGCAAGCTCCTCCAAATTACAGTGTCAGGACTAATCGGCATTGCCATGATAAAATCATAAGCTTCGTTCAAGTTTCCATTTCTTCCAAGAAGATCAACAACACAACCATAATGTTGTATCCGAGGCACCACACCAAATTTCCCCTCCATATCACGAAACAATTGAAGCCCTTCTTCAACAAGCCCTGCGTGACAACAAGCCGACAACAAGCTCGTAAAAGTCGTTTCGTTCGGCCTCACACCATCACCTCTCATCTCATACAAAACCTCCAACGCTTCTTTCCCTCTCCCATGAATAGCAAGTCCGGTAGTCATTGCAGTCCAAGTTAAAACATTCCTCCATTTCATTCGCCGGAAAACAGACAGAGCACTCTCAAGACACCCACATTTCGAGTACATATCAACAAGTCCTGTCCCTATAAACACATCATCTTCAACCTTGCACAACGTCTTCACCACAAACCCGTGTAAGCAAACACCAATTTCCATCATTCCCAATTGAGAAGCCGCAGAAAGCAAACAAACCATGGTAGTATCATTCGGCCTAACTTCACTCACACCAACCATCAACATTTCCTTAAACAAACACAACCCATTCACCGCATTCTTTTCATTCCCATCTTTTAACGAACAATAACCGGTTATCATCGCATTCCACGTGACAACATTTCTCTCAGGCATTTCATCAAACACCTTACGTGCAAACTTAATATCTCTATTGTTCGCATAAAAATGAATTAACGTAGTTGGAACTAAAACATTGGAACCAAACCCTTGTTTTATAATTAAGGAATGTAACTGTGTTCCTAATTTTAACGTTGGATATGAAGGTGAACGAGCACAAGCTCCAAGGATGAAATTGAAAGTGTTATGATCAAAAGGAATGAGTTGTTTTGAGAAGTGGGTTTTGAAAATGTGAATAGAGTGGTTAAGGGGGGTGCATTTTATGATAGTGTTGAAGAGGAGTAAATGTGGGGGGTGAAAGTAGTAAAAGATGGAATTGAGAATGTTAGGGTTTGATGAAGTGGAAGAGTAATAGTCTGTTAGTTTGGAGAAGAGTTTGGGGGAATTGAGGTTGTTGGTGATTAGTTGAGCATGAATTTGTTTTATGTTGTTGTTTGTTAGGGTTTGTTTGGGAAAAGAATTTAAGAGTGAAATGCATTTGAGTCTTGGAAGAGTTGTTGGCATGAGATTAATTAACCTACCTGAGTGAAATGCGTTTTGAGGATGAACAACGAAAGTTGAAGGGACTAAATCAACATGTGTAAGATTTGGGAATCTATAAATTGTGAATTAGGAAGCTTGGAGAGAATTTTAAGGAGAATTTCGTCGGAAAGAAGAATAGTTAGGTCGAAATTGGGGATTAGGGTTTTGGAATTGGGGTCAGTGAGAGAGTGAAGTTGCATGGCGAGGACCATATGGTTGAAGGATTCAGTGGTTTTTGAGTTCAGCAAGGCCTTCTTCAATGGCGGAGAAGTGAAATTAGGGTTTTTGTTTTTGTTATTGTGGAAGGGTTGAAACGACATCGTTTGGTAGCATTCCCAGTTTTTTGTATATTTGTAAGAAAGTTCAGTGAAGATGAGTCTCTTGTTGTGTTTGTGTTATGCTTTCTTCTGCATTTTCTCAATAAAGCGTTCAAAATTGATTTGTATGAATTTTTATTTTTATTTTTGAGGTAAATATTTTGAGTTTGATAATGTTTGATAAATATAGATAGATTTGTGTGGGTCTTTTTTTATGAAAAATTATTATGCAATCATTTTAAAAAATTTGCTTTTTGTTTTTCTTGGTAAAACTAGCTACAAACCCGTGCTTCGCACGGGGTGGATTGCTTTTTTTTGGGATAATTTTGTTGGCAAACAGATATTTTTTAATACGTTTAAAAGTAAACTGATTCGAAATTTAGATATTACATGCATATAAATATAAAAAATCATGATCTATAACATATCAAATCCTAGATAGGTCTACCATAAGCAAAACCAAAACAGAAGTTATATAACATAGATTCTAAAGTAGTTGTGTTTGATGGATTACAAAGTTAAATTTCCAAAATAACCCCATCATCTTCAATTCCAAAAGTAACCACTACCTTTCGTTGTTTACTGGCCGCAGATGTGTCTGACATACATTTTGGTTGGTGGATCTTCCAAATCAAAGATCAAATTGTCACTCTCTTGTAGGTCGCGGTCTATGACGAAGTCAAATCATTCACCACCTAAAGATTTCTCAGCATTCCTCTTGTCAGCTGTTGTTACCCTGCAATTATATGTCTTGTGTGTCTCCACATTCTCTAAAGTCATCCTTAGATACTTCCTCTTCAAGACTCTTTTGGATATTTGATTAGAAAAATGCTACAATCAAATTAATGGATATCGCACAAGATTTCTAAAGACTTTGTTATATACGAATAATGATGCAACTCTATTTGTTCAAGTACTATAAAAAACGGCATAAAATAAAGGGATAAGTACATTGTACACATGTGAAAGGGAAAACTAATAATATTAACACGCACAAGATAGAGATTCTAATGCAACATTGTCTACTTTACTTTTAGATTTGATGATGAGTCCCATTTCAGTTAAAAAACAAACATCCTAATACAAAAAGAACTTATGCCGAATTAGTTTTGACTTAAAAAGATTGTAATATATGCTACGCACAATCATAATTCAATAGCCATCAATTCTTAACTTAAAAAAAAAAAAAAGAAACATCTTAATCGAATCATAGTTTTGACTTAAAAAAAAAACCTTATATGCATATTAATAACCATGTCCTATTACGGGCTTTCAAAGGAAAGGTCTAAAAATACGGTTAAAAGCATATGAGAAAAAGCTAAGATATGAACATCTTTGTGTAAATAAAATTATAGGAATACTCTTATTCATATTTGAGCATATGTGGGTTTTCGGAAAATGTTACACAAGAGCATATCAGTAAGGTGATTTGGATGTAAATTAGAACAAAGTAAACTACTTGCCCAAGTAATCACTTCATGATGGTTTCTTGACATAAAAAACTATACCTGATAATGTAACGATGGCAACCTAATTATTTCATATCCAGTCTTATGATCTGAACTTCTATACTTCATCTACACAGAGAAGTGGCCAGGCTAATCCATGTGGTATATTTTAGACACATTTAAACTAAAATCTCTAGTTTTTTTTCGATGCATCATTTATAATGACGTATCTTACAGCAGCCCGAGAATATATAATCATATAAGTTATAAGTTACATCTCATTCACAACATATAATGGAGGAAAGAGTGGCACAACAGTAATGCAAAAAATATAGGCATGATGAAATGGAAGTATGAGTAATCAATGTAGACTAACAAACAAAAACCCCATCCAAATTTCATTAACAGTCATTGCAAACCATAAGGGAGTGCACAGAAAAGCAAAAGGATAGGAAACAAAGGCATACATAAGACAGAGAACATGAAAACATAAGTGGCGAAGACGCTAAATACGACAATCAATGGGACATAATACATGACAACTAAATCCAAAGAACAACCATGCATTCATCTTCAGTCTTCAATCTTCAGGCAGCGCAATGTTCGCTTGTTAGTGGTTGATGCCTCCACAACCCTTTCAAACCCTGGACTGGCCTCTTTCCCAAGTTCTTGCTGGTCTGAGTTTCAGATGTCTGAGAAGTGTCATCGTTGCCGTTTAAGCAGCCTCCTTCAGTCTGATCCTGGTTTATAAATAAACATTATATGAAAAATTTGCATCAGCCAATAAAGTCACCGCATGGAAAAGTCTGATAAAGGATATTGCTTCAGCCTCTGGCAGGATTGGGGTGTCAAACACTTTGCAAATAGATTTTCAATTTTAATTTGATAGAGAAAATGGTAAAGAGTTAAAACCCATTGTGATTTCTGAAATTGTAAGTTTCTCTAAGAATAGTTCCTGAAATTCCTAAATTGACAACAGCATCCCTAAAATAGTAAAATGACGTTCATTTTAGTCACACATTATATGGTAAACACTTCGAGTTTTAGCTTATCAGTAGCAACTTGATTAGAAATATTCAACTTTATAGAATAGCTTGAAATATCTGTTAACCAAATATAACATGTAAATGATGATGAAATGAAATTTACAATTACAATTATGTTTTTGTCAATTCCTTAATTTCAAAGAGTAACATGCCAACACCCTACAATTAAATTGACAAATTTTGAGATTCAATGGAACGATATACGATTATCTTTACTAAAGCATAGCATAGCATAGATGATTCATTCAATGGAACGATATACGATTATCTTTACTAAAGCATAGCATAGCATAGATGATTCATTACACTACATTATGAATTTATGCAAATTAAATCAAATGAAAACAGAAGCAACATTCTATACCTTCTTCCCTCGAATGACAACTCCAGCTTCACCTTGAATCACCATATATTTAGTACCACCAATATGTAATCCAGTTGGAGCAAGCGTATCCAGTTGGAGCAAGCGTTCCAGGCTCATCAAAGTCTTTTTTGATAGCATTTATCTCCTCAGGCTTGAACAAATAATCAAAACAAAGGTTACGTAAAACTGACTTCATTTTTGTTTCCTTAGAATTTGTGATCTTTATAACTTAATTGCTCATAAGAACATATGATTTTCTTTAGAAAGGTATTAACTTTACCTTGATTAATAAAAGTTGAAACCATGATCACAGTGACAGTGCCCATCAAAACTCTTTAACTTCTTTTTATAGGCATTCAATTTTTGGTTGTCACCTCTGAAGAATATATAATCTAATCACATGCATGAAAGTTCTAAAACAGATACTTAGGAATCACAATATGATCCCTCATTTCCAAGAGAACCATGCCATTTATCAGTCCTTGCAATCATTTGAGGATCATATTGCTGCACAAAGAAACTTTTTAATTTGAAATATATCTCATTTTTATCCAACCTAGAATATACTCTTTGCCCATTGGAAGTCCAAATTAATTCATCATCAATCTAAGTTCAAGGTTTTCATTTTGACAGCAATCTAAGTTTAAGTTTCTAGCGTCACTGAAAAGTATAGTTGCAAACTTTATGAATAGGTATGTGAAAATGCTGGTCACTACAAAGGGGTGAGGCACACTTTTCTCAACCACAAACAATGTAATATCATAGTTTAAATAGTTATTTGAAGAATGGAGCATTGCAACGTAACAGAGCAACTACCTAAGGATTGATTGGATTTTTGTGATCACCAATGTATATCACTACAGCAAATGCTATCATCATTGCATAAAGAACTTAGCAATGCTAATTTATCAAAATAATTTAGTGATTCCATTGCAGCCAATGTGTTTGGAAAACCAAAGACAAATACAGACCTCCTACCATACAATGGACAGGGATTCAAACTGTCAGTCCCCTCAAAATGCAACCCTAGCAAAGAGGTGGAATACAAAGGTCAGGTTCTTAGATATGAGGATAACTTTGATTCAACCAGCAATGTCCCGTGACTCCAACTGATTAGAAAGCCATCACTGATTATGGCTCACCTCATGAATTCCTCTCATGATAAAAAAAAAATTAAAAAACATGAATAAAATGCAAGTGCAAACAACAGCTTCCAACTATCCGAACATGCAACATTTGCAGCCGAATTATAAGCAAAAAATTCTTCCACATCTTTAGATCTACACACAACCTTGCAGCTCTCTAAAAATGGAATATAAAGTGAAAAATACCTCCTTAAAAACAACATGGTCCTTTAAGAATTTACGATGATGCTGAACACAAGTAATGTTCGAATCATCTGCATATTGCTAAAACAGGCGGTTCAGCAATCCAAATAAGAGGAGGAAAAGGAATGAAGACATGAAAATGAAACCATCTAAATCAATGATATCACCTTAACTGAAACCACTATGAGCAGTTAAGGACTGTTATAACACAATCAAGATATATTTTAAATTTAAAAGAAAAACAGGCGGAGAACAGAAATATAAGTAGCCAGATTGTTAGATTTGATCCAGCAGTAGCAAACCACAAAACTGGCGTATATAACCTTCAACAGTATCAAATATATGCTTAGTTAGATGAATCATTGCAGTATAAGCAATAGAAAAGTATAAATTATAGAGACAGAACGAAAGGAAGTACAATTTCAGAGAGATAGTGTGGAGAGGAAACGATTTAAAACCAATCATCGCGACAAATTACATATTCATCTGCTTGCCTTGTCACGTAGAGAACCCTGACAAAAATTATTCAATTCAGACAACAATACATTTCAAGAATGTTAGTGTAACATAATCCTACTAACTAATGTCGTATATTTGCTTTAAAATTCAATACTTTAATTTGAATTTTGAATGCAAGTGCAGGTGAAAACCCTTTTTGCAATCACATTGAATCTCTTGCAAATATCCTTTGACCCTTTGAACAGAAAAATTGAGCACAAGATTATTACCTCATTGAAAATGCAGCTAGATCGTAAGCTAAAGCAGCATCCTCAGCACTGTCAAATGTTCCAAGCCAAACACTTCTTCCTTTTCTTGTTGTGTCTCTGATCTCTGCTGCATATTTTCCCCAAAGTCTTTTTCTCACACCTATATATGACAGTTTTAAACCAAAAAACACAATTATGTCATGAACCAATCTTAGTCAATTTCCTTTTGCCAAGCAAATCTGCAGGCACCATCTTAGGCAACAAAACAGAACCCTTGACAAAATCATGAGGGTCAGCAGTTACCCCGGACAACATTTCACCTTACTGCGCTCCAGCAGCAGCATTATCATCCTTATTCAATGCAGAAGAACCTTCCACATTTCCCTGGAAAACAAAAATGAGAAATACATTATTTTTCTATATAAATCTAAAATAATATCTTCACACAGCAATCACTGTCCAACCTTGACATTTGAAGAATTTGCATCCCCATCCTCAAACACTTCAATAATTTTAGCATCCATACAGACCCTCCCAACACGATAAGATCCATCAGACCTGGAAACTGCATTGGATGAATGATCAACAACAAAAAGCATCTTGTGACCAATGAGATTTTTCAGCTCAGATGGATAAAAACCAGCATTTTCACCCTGCACATTTGAAATCGTTAAACATGACATATAAGTGTTAAACATACACATAAATTTACTTGATTACACTACTTTACTTGGCACACACATTTGATCTTGAAACTAACCTTCGCATCAGCCACAAGTTTCGCACAAGACTTCTTAACAATGAAAAGATTGTCTGAATGTCAAATACCAAGTACTGAAATTATTCAACACAGATTTTGAATGAGTTTTGTAATAAGCATTATTTATCTCTTCTAATTATATTCTTTTCCTTCTATTTTTTAATAAAACTACGGACAAAAGATGAAGTCCACTACTTGGCTTACTTAAATAGTTGAGCCACAACTACTAATAATAAAATAACAAAAAAATCATCACTAAAAATATAAAGGTCGATACAAAAGGAAGAGATAAAGTACCATTTGAGAGTGAGTCAAAAGAACTTCCCACCTATTCTCTGAAGACTTCTTCCAGCCCTGAAACTTTCAATCTCCCATTATCTTGGGGTCAATCTCTAATCGATATGCAGGTACATACTCACTTGTCCAAGCACTGAAATCAGAACCACCAATTTTCTCTAATTTTTCATAGGATGAAGGCTTCCACCAGAATCACTCTGATTTTATTTTTACAGGCTTGAATCCATCCCTCATCAAGTGATATTTATCCAATAGACTTCTTGCATTTTCAACTATTTCATCTTCAAATAATTTGTGCAAGATGACCGAGAACATCAAACAGGCCACACCAACTCAACCAGGACGTCTTATGCACCATAAGCGGAGCTACCGGGGGCTGCATGTCAATAATTCAGAAAAGAAAAGCTTATAAAATTAGTTATCAACACAAAAGTTCAAATGAACATTAAAATTTCAAATGAAAATCACACTCACTAACAACTCAGGATTATATCGACAAATTTAAGATATACATAGTGTGTCAGTGTGTGTGCTTTCGTTTGTGTGTCTGGGAGAGAGATGCAAAACCTGATTTTAAGAGCTTTCTGCTGCATTGGAATCTTTAAACTTGATGCACTTTTTACGCTAAGTCTTAATTCTTAAGTTAGCAAAATGCCTTAAAAATGGAACAAACTTCCAATTCCTACCATGATTGATGACAAATTTAATCCTAAAGACATTGAATTGAAGTCAGTACCTAAAGGCAATTGAAGTCACCACCTCAAAGCTATAGATTCAGCCAAAGTGGGAAAGTGAGGCCGCAAAACTCAGTGCACCATGAAATGTCTCTCTGTTTTGCAAAGAATCATCACACGGAAGTTAGAAAAAAAAAATAGAAATATGCTATACAAAGTTATAACATCTTTAAAACACAAAAAAAGCTTCTGCAGAGACATATTTGCATCAGAAACTAATCATTGATATTTCTTCTCAGCACAAATTAAACCAAAAACAGCCCAAATCAGTTTAATCATCAAAAATCAAGAACAAAAATCACTTGATTCGACGTTACAGGGAGTGAGTTCTTACCCTTTTAGTGGAGCCCTGTCACAAATACGGGTTTCACCAAACTTCTTCCAAAACCAGCTTATTCCTAGCTTGTATCCAAATCAGCGGCCTAATTACAATTTATCCACTTTTGCCCTTGCCCTAATCCTCCATAATCACTTTCTGTCAGCTTCTAAAACAGCTCAATTATGATTTAAGCAATTCTGTCAACTCCCAAAACAGTTTATCAGTCCACCAACTACTCATATGGTAACTTAAATATAGCATTGGTAATATAAAGAACACATAACCATACCTGCAACAACTTGTATTCCAACTTAAGCTTCTGCAAAACAACTTAATTGACAGCTTATTGCTTATAAAGACTTCAATTTTAACCCAAACACTAAAACATCAATTCAAACATACCCCACAACAACTTAATTGCTACTTTCTAAACAATCTGATGGCAATAGTTCAAAACTATACAAATTGAGAAAGTTAATTTCACATAGATGAATTAAACCCAAAATTGCAAAGAAACAAACCAAAAACCTAAATTTTTGAATTAAAAGCACAAAACTCATTCAATCTGAGACATGCATGGCCTTAGATTCAAGAAGGAATAAGAAAATCACCTCTTTGATGAAGAAGAAGAATACGCCGACCCTTCTTTCTCTGTTCCCGTTTCCTCTTTCTCTCATCCCTCTTCTTCCTCTCCCGTTCCAATCTCTCGTCCCCCTTCTTTTTTTTTTTTTTTCTTTTCACATATATATAGGCAAAGGAGTCCATTTACTAATTTACGAAAATGCCCTTATTAAGGGCAAAAGTGTAATTTCCACTGACATTGATTTTCCTATTTAGTTTAGTAGAGGAGAAGGTTTGGACTAGATAGTGCTAGATGGCCTATTGAGATCCACTTGGAGACAAAATCTATCCTTTCACTTTTTATTTGTTTTTATTTTATTTTTTTAATGCTTGTATTATTTTGTTATGAGTAGACAGAGGATGATTGCGAAATGTTATTTTGATAATTTTTTTTTTTATACATCAAAAAATATTGGTAAGTTTTTAGTTTGTTCAATACCATTTATGTATACAGTTCGTTTACAAATTATTTTCAAGTTACATTAGTAGTTATAAATGATATATTTTTATTTGGTGTTAAAAATTTATTAATTTTTAGTTTTCAAATAACATTACTTTATGTATAGTTTAAATGATAAAACTTAATTCATTTTATTTAAAATTAAAGAATCAATACAATCTTGTATGTCAAAATAAAATTGAGAACTAACCTTGTATATGGTCACCTTTGCAAGCCATATCAGCCATCTCCTACAATACTCGACATCGAAGTTATTATAAATAGAATAGGTTAAAAAAAATATATATAACACGTCTTTAGGGTCTTTTTCATTCAATTTGGGGGGGGTTGTGATTTTTTAAATTACATACACGTCTGGTCTAAAAGAGGGGGGTTTAAAATTAGTTTACCATTTTATCCTTATAATCTTATAATATTAGCATCATTTGCAAGTATTGACTTTTTAATTTCAGCCACACACAATGCATTATGAATATACTATTATATATGGTTCACGGTTCTCCTTTACCATTAAGTAGGTGTACCTACAAAGAAACTTCAACGCTTAAGTCAATGAGGTCTTAAGGTGCTTTAAGTTGATATCTCAAAATGAGAGTTTGTACCTGATTTTAGCGTGAACCAATTTATTTATAGACCCGTGAAAGGATAAGTTATTTTTACCTTTATGGCCCGATGTCTATGTGACTGTTTGATTCGACAGGGGGCTCAAGTGTGCTATCAACTTATTATCTGGTGCAAGTGTGGATAGACACCTTATTAGCATAAGTCTTACTGGCCTTTGCATGTTCAACGACTCTGAATTCAAGGTTTATCCTATCTTCATAGAAGAAAATCATTATGCTAATAAACTTTTTAGTAGAACAAACTTTTTCTGATATAAATTTAGTCTGACTTTTTTTTTCTTTCATTTTTTATCTCTTCCTAAAAGTTTGATTTTTATTCCTTTTTGTATTTTTTTTTTCTTCCTTTCTTTAAATAATATTTAGGATGTAAGTAATCATATTGTTGATCTTACATGTCTTGTGTTTCTTATATAACATCAGATAGAAAAACACTACAATTTTAATATTTGGATATTTATATTTTATATTGAAAATTTCTTGCAAATTGAATGTCAATTACATGAAATGGAATAAAATACATTCTATCATATATCAACGACCTATGGTCTTTAATCCCGTAACAGATCTTCAAAGCATGTTGGGTTTGTCACGGAACTAAACTTGAATCACAACAAGATACTTTTTTTATAGGGAGGCGGACTACCTCCCACATTAACAACACTCCGACCACTATGTTGCTTATATCATAATATTTGAAACAATTGAAGTAATAAATGTTAACCACATGGTTGGAAATCAACCAACATGTTTAACTTCTTTATTCAAAACTTTTATGTCCGGTATGATGCAGTTTATTTAAAAAAAAACTATTTTTATGAGTTTTTATCCATTTATTATAAAAAATACTAAAAATTGCTTAAAATAAATTGCTTTCATTAGTTTCTCTTAAAAAATATTTTCAGTAAATACTATTTTATTCGGAATTTCCATTGTGATAAACAACAAATACAAAACACCATATATTTTTCTTAAAATCTCTAAAAAATAATATATAAATTATTGAATTCTAATTTTTATTTTTAATTTATAACAAACTTGCCTTAAGTATATATCAGGTGAAATGGCGTTATGTGAATAAAATAGTAGTGTTGGTTCTATTCAATCTACTGATTTTAAATTTTATGTTATTGCAATTGAAACTTGTTGTAAGTATATATGTGTTCAAATATATTTTCTTTAGCAGCAGAATCGTGAAATGAAATGATACTATTACTTTGTGTTTGGTTCTGTGATGATAATAATTGATTTCTACTAGGTTTTAGGTGAATTGAAAATAATTTATGTTTGAACTCGATCATGTAAAAGTAAGTTGGACAATAAAATCAAAATAAAATTTAGAGACAAAGCTTTGAATTCTTACTTACAATTAGACCGATTCAAAAAGCCAAATTAATTATAATCGAGAATATTCAAACATAAATGTCAAACATGTATTAGTCGTGTGCTACCACATGGTACATTGCTAATCTATTGTGATTCCAAATCCAACAAAAAGTTTACATGCCTCACATCAAAGGGAAGTAAGTGTAGTTTATTGCAAGTGCTCTTTGAGGTCTAATGTCTTTCTAACCTTTAACTGTGGTATCCATGATCATAAATTTTTATCATTAAAAAAAAAAACTTCTTCTCACTTGGTCACTTAGTTGACATTAATAATACTTGAATATACATGAACATTGATCGAACTCGACAAAGGTTCAATATTAATTTTAGCTATGTTAACCAACAATTTCAAAGTTTTGTATATAAAAATTTGGATTCCGACCTGCAACTATGTCACAATGTTATAGATCTTGATCGTCTAATCTAAAGTCAATAGTTGAGATTGTTTAACATTAGTTTACTAACGGTGTAATCTACACCATATAACATTAAATCAATGATTGAGATTGATCACTGTTTGTAACTGCATGATAGTTTTATTGCAAGGAGTTAGGGTCTAAAATCGAAACGTCAAGACCAATAGAAAACTCTTGTAGCCAACAACAATAAGTAACACTCTAAAGATAAAACTTACCAACAAGAATTCTTACATGATAATCAAATGAAGTAAATTCAACTATTTAACATTATTCAAAACAAATAAAATGCAATTACATTAAAACCTAAACCAATGACTACAATCTCAATTTAAAATCATTTTTCTATGGGTTAGAATCAGAAAAATTGGATAAGTGTACCGTTTTGTGTTCCTCAAGTACATGATCAGATTCAAAAAATTCCAAGCAATATGTGCACTTGTGAACTTCTTCATTTACAACATCATATTCCTTTCCACTTATACCAATTTCTTCAGATATATTGTTATTTTTCTTATGGATTGCTTCATGTCTAACAAGATCTTTGCAATATTGAAACACTTCATGACAAATATCGCATTCAAACATGATGTTGCCATTTTCACTAACCTTTTTCTTCTCACTATAGTATTTCTCCTCAACTTGTTTCCATTCATTCACACAAATAATAGCCATTGTTTCAGCAGCTTCTGTATCCAAATCACTATACACCAATTTAACTTGTGTATTCTCATTTATTTCTTCAATTGCATTAAATTGTGTATCCTCTTCATTTTCTTCAGCTACATTAAATATTGTATTCTCTTCAGCCAAATTAAATTGTCTACGACCGCGTTTCGATCTTTTTCCAGTTGGGTTTTTTAGAAAAGAATCAAACACACTATTCTTACTAAAGTTTACAAGGGTATGATAAAAGTTCCTCTTCAAAGATCGAAGATTATGCATAGGTTTTGGATTGGAAATTGATGAGGAAGATGTAGAAATAGAGAGAGTTTGATGTTTGGTTGACTCAACTGAGTGTTCAGGTGTTTGGTTGTTGATTGGAGATTTTAGAGGGATTGGTAGTTTAGCTAAGTGAGTTTTCATGTGGCCTCCCAATGCTTTCCCATTAGAAAAGGACTTGTTACAAATGTGACATTCTCTTCTATTGTTCTCCGTAGTTGGAGAAAATCCTACACACTGCCTACGTTGTTGCTATCTCTTTCTTTTGTGAAAAGTTCGGAAGATTTTGACCTTTAAAAAGACAAAATGTATCAGCAGAAACCAGCTTTTAGGTGCAACTCAATGTAGACCGTTTGATTAAACAATGTTGATTCCTTAACAAAAAGGAAAAATATCAAACTTGCAAAATATAAAAAATGGTATTGTTTTATTGTTTTAGCATATGAAGTTTTCCTTCACTAAGACAATAATTTAACATTTACCAATTGATGATATTTATACGAGGAATCTTTTTATTCAACTTTTAAGGCATTAGATTACACATTTACATAATTTTTTTTAACATGGTACAATGTATTTTATGTTTTAGTTACTAATATTAATTTATTTACCCATTTGCTAATTTCTTCATTATATGTTTAATTTTAATTTTTAATATGCATATCTATTGATAGTGTAAACATTTTTACATTATTACTCAATCATATCTCACCATATAGATGTTTATTAAAATATTTTAGAATATAATATAGAAAAATGATATAATGGTGAAATATATTTAACATCATGTGCTAAAATCATTACACTCGAGGTGTTAGCTGTGCTAAGAGGTTAGTATTGTAACCTCAAAGTACAAAGTTTGAATTCCTTCAGGGACGGTTGCAAAATAGTTTTTTTTTTTTGGTTACAACAAAATAGTTATTAGTGTAACTTTGATAATAAAAAAATAATATGCTACAATGTGGTCAAATTATTTTTAAAACTTTTTAAGGTTTGAATCTCAAATTGAAAGATATCTATATTTAGTGTCTGAAACATATTAACTAAGATCACATTCGGTGAATGAAACCTATGGAAAACCAAAAATAAATTTACAATATTAAATCCAAACATATATTTATATATTTAATGTGTAGCCTTTTAATGTTTGTAAATACTGATCAATCACAATTTTTTCGGTTACCATCTAGGGCATTTGTTCAACTAATTTATGTGGTTTGTGTATGAGAAGAACCCAAAAATCTAATAAACAACTTAAGAACATCCCAAAGAACAATTTCACGAGATTTGAACACTTGAATGGCGATTTGGGAGTCACTTTCAACCAAAGCCACTCCCCTTATATGTGCATGTTCTAACATGAAGGGAGGAGACTTGTAGAACGGGTATTATATATGTCCTAACAATTCTAGCCAATTTCACATGGTTCTCCATAGAACCTTCACACTCTAAAGTCACTTTAGCTGATCCATCAACCTCTATCAGGTTGAGGCCATCTTTATTTTCTCTATATCATCTTGTACCATTAGGTGCAAAATAGGACCAGGAGGACATTTTATTTTGATTTGAGTTTATTGTCGTTAATTAAATTTAATATGTAATATTTAGTTAATAAAAAACTTATATATATTTTAAAATTGTTCGGGACCCTATTGGTTAAAATCAAAATGGATAGATAAACAATGTGTAAATTGCAACATCTTAAAATCTTTCAAAAAAATAAAATAAAATCTTTAATTTAAATTAATAAATCTTTAATTAATCTTTAATTTAAATTAAATTAAAAGCATTTATTTTGATTTGAGTTTGTTGTCGTTAATTAAATTTAATATATAATATTTAGTTAATAAAAAACTTATATATATTTTAAAATTGTTCGGGACCCTATTGGTTAAAATCAAAATGGATAGATAAACAATGTGTAAATTGCAACATCTTAAAATCTTTCAAAAAAATAAAATAAAATCTTTAATTTAAATTAATAAATCTTTAATTAATCTTTAATTTAAATTAAATTAAAAGCATTTATTTTGATTTGAGTTTGTTGTCGTTAATTAAATTTAATATATAATATTTAGTTAATAAAAAACTTATATATATTTTAAAATTGTTCGGGACCCTATTGGTTAAAATCAAAATGGATAGATAAACAATGTGTAAATTGCAACATCTTAAAATCTTTCAAAAAAATAAAATAAAATCTTTAATTTAAATTAATAAATCTTTAATTAATCTTTAATTTAAATTAAATTAAAAGCATTTATTTTGATTTGAGTTTGTTGTCGTTAATTAAATTTAATATATAATATTTAGTTAATAAAAAACTTATATATATTTTAAAATTGTTCGGGACCCTATTGGTTAAAATCAAAATGGATAGATAAACAATGTGTAAATTGCAACATCTTAAAATCTTTCAAAAAAATAAAATAAAATCTTTAATTTAAATTAATAAATCTTTAATTAATCTTTAATTTAAATTAAATTAAAAGCATTTATTTTGATTTGAGTTTGTTGTCGTTAATTAAATTTAATATATAATATTTAGTTAATAAAAAACTTATATATATTTTAAAATTGTTCGGGACCCTATTGGTTAAAATCAAAATGGATAGATAAACAATGTGTAAATTGCAACATCTTAAAATCTTTCAAAAAAATAAAATAAAATCTTTAATTTAAATTAAATTAAAATTAAATTAAATTTAAATTCAATTAAATTTAATTTAAAAGCATTATTAATTTAAAAGCATTATTAATTTAAATTAAATTAAATTTAAATTTAAATATTTAAATTAAATTTAATTTCATAGTATTCATTGGAGGTGCGGGGAATCGAACCCCGTGCCTCTCGCATGCGAAGCGAGCGCTCTACCATATGAGCTACACCCCCTATGATGATAAATGTTTGACAATTTAATTTTTTTTAAAAGGCTTAAATGCACTTTTCACCCCTTATGTTTCAAAAAGTTGCGATTTTGGCCCCCTTATAAAAAAAATGGATATTTTGACCCCTTAACTTTTGGCCCTCTTTTGATTAGCTGATTTATGTCAATTTCTCAGTCTCTGATGGTGTAAACTGACATGGGGATAGAAGAATGCTGATAAGTGGAGTCCAAACTGGCATGGTGTCCAAACTGACATGATTAGTGGAGTCCAAACTGATAAGTGGATCCTTCTTTAGGGTGGCCAAAAGTTACACCATGCCAGTTTGTACTCCACTTATCAGCATCATTCTATCCCCATGTCAGTTTACACCATTAGAGACTGAGAAATTGACATAATCTCTATCAAAATCAACTAATCAAAAGAGGGCCAAAAGTTAGGGGGTCAAAATATCCATTTTTTTTATAAGGGGGCCAAAATCGCAATTTTTCGAAACATAGGGGGTGAAAAGTGCATTTAAGCCTTTTTAAAACAATTCTAAGATTGTAAAGGTAATAAAATTTTCATTATTTTGATTTTGAGTAAACATAAATTTTTTTAACATGTACTCCCTCCGGTCATTATTATAAGCAAAAATCAACTTTTTAGGTTCATCTATTAAATGATATATTTGGTCTATATTATTGACCAAATACATCATTTAATGAATGAACCTAAAAAGTTGATTTTTGCTTATAATAGTGACTAGAGGGAGTATGATATAGTATTTTTCTATTTTTTAATATTTATTTGCTCTGCTATTTCTTACTTATAGTATAATTTTACAATATATTTTGATTAATATTTAAAAAACTTTATTATTATTTATTTATATTTGAGTTTCTTTGTTTGCTAAATTAAAAACACAATGACATCAAAGAGAATAGAATAACTCTAATACTTGTCAAATGCTCATATATATTATTTAAAAAATAAAAAAATTGGGGAGACACAAAACTTAATCTAGTAAATCCACACAAGAGTGCAAGTCAACCCAAATGTACATGACAAACATTTTAAACCACACAAGTGGATCAAAGTTAATCCTAACAAACACTAATCAAAGGTTTGGAGATTGGTGTACGGAACGACTCCCAACGCGGAAAGAGTCCAGTTTCACTATTGTTTCTTGGCATTGCAGAAGATGGCACAACTCATCTCAATGACTGAGCTCTGGAACCATCCGTTAAGAACTCAAAAATTGTATTGAAGAGAAAGAACCTTTTATTGAGAAAGTAAGCAAGAATATAGAGAAAACTCTCCCCCAAGTGATTCTCCTTTTGCAACAGAGCCACTACATGTTTGCAATGCTTACATATCTGATTCAGAATGCTACCTCCTCTAACCATATATCCTTCTATTTATAAGACAGCTCTATAACAACCTCATCAACCAATAACTTTCCTTACTAACTTCTTATCTCATATCCTAACCTATATCCTGACAATACACTTATCCTATATCCTAACACCATCACACAAGAAAATGTTTCAGAGAGAATATAGAACAGAGCAGATGAATTCACCAAAAGAAATTAACACAAACGAAAATTCATCCAACTCAGTTTGGAATTACAAGGGATCAATTATTTATATCTAGAATTCACCAACTATCTCGTTAACTAACTCATGGATTAGTTAACGAGATAGTTGGTGAATTCTCGTTAACTAACTTATGTAAATGCTACTTAAGTTAGTTATTTGGCCACCACCTTGAACATGAAAATCGCATTTTGATTTACCATAAACGGAAGAAGCATTAGTAGCAAGTTATCATACAGAATAATTGATTATCAATTTTGGTTTGGCTCTTCTCCTAATTTTAATTGTTTGAACCCAAATCACTCCTACTATTGGGAAACTTTAGGGGAGACTATGTAAGAGTGAAGATGATATGCAAAACAAAACGGTGTAGACAAAGGTACCAAAAGGTGTGCCTAAGGCAACAAGGCAAGGCGCCAGATGGGGCCATCCTCTTAGAACGGCACCTCTTGCTTTTACTCAGGTGAGGCAAACATGTCTAGCATTTTAGCCATATAACAACAACCGAAGTCTTTTCTCACATGGGGGTGTAACATAGATATCACATCACGATGCCATAGCTTCATGTCATGAATAATGTCGAGATATTGTAGGAGCGGGAATGCTCTTCATTTATTGTGATAATCCCATCTTTTTTTTGTTATAAAAGTTCAAAAAATGAAAGAATTATAAAATGCAACTAGGAGTATCTGAGGTGTCCAAGAAGTGGGTAAATACAGCTACTATTTTAAAGTTTCTGAACTGTGCTCCTAGCAGTGAGCAAGCAGCTTAAGATTTTATAAATCGGACATCATAATCATTTATAAGCTTTGAAAACAGGTGCTTTTATTATATATTTCCCTTTTTAGATCTTTCCTAAGCTTCTTTTCTTAAACTTCCAATAGAAGCACCAAAACAATTTTATTCTGGAAAACCTCATTATTCATTAAATAGCTCTTTTTAACATGTTTTTAGACCAGTGAGTACACTTTTGTTAACTTCCAAATCAAGAAGTTTAAAATATGCATGTATTACAATATACGGACAAGGTTTGATAGTAGAAAAAACTCCTTCAGAAGGGACATTGCTTTTAACATCTAAGGAATTCTACATTACACATCAGCAATAATCAGATGCAATATTTACTAGTACAAGTGAACAAGAAATTCAACAGACACATACCTTTAAATGATAATTCTTCTGTAAGGATTGCCAAACCTGGCCAGAGTATATGTCACACATCCACCAAGTAAAAAATAAACCCTAAAAATGAGAATGATGTCCTATCAATGCTACCATTAAAGAGTGCAGTCACTGTTGCCAGAGCAATACCACCCTCAATAAAAATGGCATGACAAATGCATGGTGTAATCCGAGGAGTGTCTTTATTCAAGCTTTCTATGTTGCGTCAAAATAAAACACAAGGACAAAACAGTCCTGTCAAACCTGTAATTATGGAACGGTAACAAAAGCAAGTGATTTCTTGCTTAAACATTACTGTAATGAATCATACTAACATAGTACTATAAATAAGTCCTTTATGAAGAGTGTGCCATAGTTCAGCAATAAATCGCGAATTGCGGAAAATAACAATTTGTTCAAAATTAGTGTCTTGCTAACATACTTTTCTTTGTTATTTACAATGTATCATTGCTCAAAGCTTGAACTGAGCTAAGACCAGATTGATTAAAAATACCCTTAACCTTCATCTTCTTCCTTACATCTTCAACATCATCCCATCTTCCTGCAGAAGCATAGACATTTGACAAAGCAACATAATCTTCACTCTTATGAGCCAACTCTTCAGAACTCTTCTCTTTAAACTTTAGAAGAAACCTACCCACCTTCTCTCCCATCACAACATCCCCATGAATCCTACAAGCACTGAGCAAGCTCCTCCAAATTACAGTGTCAGGAGTAATCGGCATTGCCATGATAAAATCATAAGCTTCGTTCAAGTTTCCATTTCTTCCAAGAAGATCAACAACACAACCATAATGTTGTATCCGAGGCACCACACCAAATATCCCTTCCATATCACGAAACAATTGAAGCCCTTCTTCAACAAGCCCTGCATGACAACAAGCTGACAACAAGCTCGTAAAAGTCGTTTCGTTCGGCCTCACACCATCACCTCTCATATCATACAAAATCTCCAACGCTTCTTCCCCTCTCCCATGAATAGCAAGTCCGGTAGTCATCGCAGTCCAAGTTAAAACATTCCTCCATCTCATCCGCTGGAAAACAGACAAAGCACTCTCAAGGCACCCGCATTTCGAGTACATATCAACAAGTCCTGTCCCTATAAACACATCATCTTCAACCTTACACAACACCTTCACCGCAAACCCGTGTAAGCAAACACCAATTTCCATCGTTCCCAATTGAGAAGCCGCAGAAAGCAAACAAACCACGGTAGTATCATTCGGTCTAACTTCACTCCCACCAACCATCAGCATTTCCTTAAACAAACACAACCCATTCACTGCATTCTTTTCATTTCCATCTTTCAACGAACAATAACCGGTTATCATCGCATTCCACGTGACAACATTTCTCTCAGGCATTTCATCAAACACCTTACGTGCAGATTTAACATCTCTATTGTTAGCATCACTTACTCTTAAAGCTTATTAGGTCTAGCTAATCACTTAACCTAATTTTTTCCCTCTAAATACATGTCATTAATTGCTAATTGCTAATCACTTTAACCCTAAAAATTTGAATTTCAAATTTTGCCTTGCCATTTGTTACTGCTTTCCACCTCGGCAATCTAAGTTCAATTTTTAGTAATTTCCCACCCACAACCGATGCATGTATCTCAAGAGGCTGAAGGATGACATTTAATATACCTTGACCTCATTTCTATGTTTCCAACGTGATTGTTATTGTTCTCAATGCACTTATTATTCTACTCTCTTTCCCATGCCCATGTACACCATGTGTTATATATACTGTGTGTTCTGCTATAAATTACTCTGATTTCTTTTTCTCCCCATTTTTTGCCTCTCTCATATTTCTCATATTTCTATCTCAATTCTCTTTCCTGATAATTTGTTCTTCTCCCACGGTTCATCCATGATTTTCCCTAAACCCGTTTGCACGTTTGCAGGAGGTTTTCAGGTTGTTGCTTCATGTCGTCTATTTCGGATAACCAGGAATGCTGGCAGGAGTAGGTTTGTGCGTTTTCAGTTTTTTGTAGCCTGTATATATATGTTGGTTTTTCTTCCCTTGGCTATGAGCAGGCCTTTAGATTATTTTGTAGAGTTATTTTCTGGTTTTGTTGAAGCAAACTTCTGTTATGCTGCTAATTTTATGCTTTTAGTGTGTTTTGGATGCAGAAGAAAGTTTTGATTTGCTGCTATGTTGTTTGTTTAAGTTCCTTGGTGTCCATGTTTCTTTTAAGGTTCATGTTATTGGTGAGTTAGCAACCTGTTTTTGGGCTGTGTATACACTGAACTTTTGTTCGTTCTTAATTTTATTTATTTTGCACCAATTGTTTCAAAATTTTATTAGTCCTTCCGTTTATTGATTACAGAGACAGGAGCTGTTAAAACTTCATTCTATATTTTGTTGATACAAATTGGGTTTATATACGCATCATGTATAAGGTATTAGTAATGTACATGCTTCTTCTTATGTAAAATATTTTATTGACTGTTTCGTGAAACAAAATAATATGAACCATCAAATATGTAGATATAAAATGTAAATGGGAAAATAGCCTTGCAATTCAAAATTTTGCTGAATCTTTTGGACTATTTTTATTCAATTGCTTTAAACACTTTGATAATTAAGGAGATCCGGTGACACGGAGATGATGGAATCCATATATTTCCCCCTCAGAATGTTGTGTTTCAAATGTCATTAAGAAATAACTTACATCATGAATAATATACTTTTTCATATTCATAGAGAACTTCCATTTCTTACATCTTTCTTTTTTTTTTAACAGCCAAACTTTATTAACACACTGCCTAACCTACTCAAGGCGAGAAGGATCAGCAGCAAAGCAAACAAAAGCACTAGCATGTAGGCAAAAGTGCTGAACAGCCAACTGAGGAACAAAAAACCAAGAAACTAGCCAAGGTTACACAGAGGGTTATACCAGAAGAAAAAAACACCTAAATAACCAACCCGGAAAGCTAAGTCACATAGAAACATCAATTCTATGTAATTTGAAACATTTGGTGGTCCTTATGTGCAGTTTTTATTTGAGCAGCTTTATGTTTGGAATATCTTCCATTATTGAATATTTATTTGTTTTGTTGTTGGGATGCATGCATGATTTGGTGTTTTTAGTTTTTGATCTTTAGATGTTGACCCTTTTGTACCATATTCGTAGATAACCTAATATTTACCAAAATAATACATTGTACAATATCTCTTCTTTTATTATATTCTATGATATATGCAGGCTTGATAAGCAAGTATTTTGGTTGGAAACATTTGTAAATATTAAAGTATATATTCTTTTGATGTCGTATGTGTTCTTTAGAAACTCTATTAATTGAAGTGACTTTGTACTTTGTTTTTCTTTTTCATGGTAGTAGAAATTTAAAACAATTATTACAAGTTAAATTGTGATATTCCACCGTTAACGCAGTAAATTAAATTGACCTGTGCAACAACGTAATACTATATTCTTTTTTCTTTATAATTAAGAAAATGAGAGTGTTCTTTTTTAATTATGAAGAAAAAAAGAGAATAATTGTCCCAATACTTATATTGTGATTAAATAAATAAATAGTCTTTAATATATTAATGTTTTCTCTATCAAATGACATTAAGGACATGTTGAGACGAATTTGATTGCGATATTTGATCTCTAATAATTTAATTTGTGTTTATTGATAGATGTATGCGTATCTTACGTGTCAAAGATCATTTATCAATTTCTATTACGGTCGATAGGACCCGTGCGATGCACGGGTCAAGAGTCTAGTAAAAATGAATTAATGTAGTTGGAACTAAAACATTGGAACCAAACCCTTGTTTTATAATTAAGGAATGTAACTGTGTTCCTAATTTTAACGTTGGAAATGAAGGCGAACGAGCACAAGCTCCAAGGATAAAATTGAAAGTGTTATGATCAAAAGGAATGAGTTGTTTTGAGAAGTGGGTTTTGAAAATGTGAATAGAGTGGTTAAGGGGGGTGCATTTTATGATAGTGTTGAAGAGGAGTAAATGTGGGGGGTGAAAGTAGTAAATGATGGAATTGAGAATGTTAGGGTTTGATGAAGTGGAAGAGTAATAGTCTGTTAGTTTGGAGAAGAGTTTGGGGGAATTGAGGTTGTTGGTGATTAGTTGAGCATGAATTTGCTTTATGTTGTTGTTTGTTAGGGTTTGTTTGGGAAAAGAATTTAAGAGTGAAATGCATTTGAGTCTTGGAAGAGTTGTTGGCATGAGATTAATTGGAAAAGCTCTTAAAAAAAATTATATAGAAGAATGAGTTTATATGAGTGTAGAGAATTCTTTCTCTTTTAAGTTAGCTTATTTGGAAATTGATTTTCACTATTACCTTCTAACGTTTGAATACGGAAGTTGTGTCTTGTTTATGGTGCCATTTAAGGTAGGAGACGTGAATAGGTCCCCTACGGGGGAATGGATCCTCTCCAGTGACTGGAGGGTCCAGTGAAATCCTACCCATTGAAAATTAAATGCATTTCTTAAATTGAATGTTAATAAATGTTAAAATCAAGAGAGAGAAGATGTTTAATGACTTAGATTTGACACTGGAGAAAACTGGAGACATTCTCACAGGAGACAATCTATTCCCCCCTACGGTAGGAGACTATATAAAAGACTTCTTTTTTTTTTTATTACCAAAGTGACATGTGTTTGTAGGTTGTGGTACATTGGTAACCTGTTATTACAGGTAAATTCTATTTAAATTATTTATTTAACTGTTGGGCAATCATGGAATTTCCTCCTGAATAAAAAAAATTGTTTTTTCCACCAAGATCTGCAATGATTGCAGAATCGTTGCTATTCCTTGAACACCCATTAATATAATTGATGCAATTTTTCTTTTGAGAAATATAATGACTTCATATAATGAGGTAGTTGAAAATATATTTACGTTTTTATTTAGATTGAATATTATGAGTTTTTTTTTAATAATTGAATATTATTAGTTGAATGGTCATTAGACAAAAAGAGTTAAATAAATTTTTAGTCTCGATAAATATACTGAATTAAAAACAATTTGACATGTTAATGTCTAAGTCAAAAAAAATTCAACACCCAATTTTAGTCTCTATTAAATTAAAATTTGTTTAATTATGCTTAAACATTTTAATTTTTGAACACTTTTTTTACATAAATGTTGGGAACATCAAAAGGAACTCTTTTATAAATTTTTTTTTTAACATACAATGAATTAAATTAGAATATTTCTAAACAACAAAGTTTTAAGATTAAAGTAATAAAAATTTGGAAAGATTCTCATAGACAGGAAGTTAGTCGTCTGATGATTCTCATAGAACGAATGTTAGTCTTTTGAAAGACTCTTAGGGCCCGTTTGATGCACATGATATGATAGAGATATGATATGATATGAAACTGGATAAGGATAGGAAATGATATAAACATGATAAACATTTATCCTATCACATGTTTGGTGCACACATGGAAACAAACAAAATATCATATATATCTCAATTAAATGACATTATTATCCTTGCAATTAATTATAATTAAATATAATTAAGATATTATTAATTATACAAAGTTGTAAAACAAAATTGTCAATCATCTTCTTCCTATTTTTAGGGGTGCCGAATCTTCATTCTTAATGTTCAATTAAAAACAATTCATGGCTTCTTCAATTAAAAAAAATTGTATATTGTCTTCTTCCTTCTTCAATTACAAAGTTCTATCAAAACCTCTTTGTATAACTCCAACTTGTAAAATAATTCATACACGAGCAGAAACCTATAAAAAAATTACAATTACAGTCCAATCTCTTAACGCAACTAATTGTTGTCTCTGTCGAAGATAATACTAAATTCCTAAACTCTCTTTTTATCTCTTTTTAAATTTGACTTGAATACAAAATAGACAATCAAGAAAGAAAGATAAAAAAATTAAACAAATTGAGGAAAAACTGATTATAGGGTGGAATTGGGGTCAGATGTAACGCCTGTCGTAATTATTTAATTATTTGATGAGTTTAACATATATATATATATATATATATATATATATTATGTGATTTATATGTGTGATTTATATGATTTAAGAATTTAAGTAGTTTACATGATTTATAGATAAATTATGTGATTTTCAAGATTGATGTGAAGTATACGATTTTGTGAAGTTATTATGTTGGTGTGACTTATTTTATTATTAAATAAAATAAGATATGAAAATAAAATAAAAATATTAAGAAGTGGGGCCGTGATGTGAGATGAGTAATTTTAGTAGTGAGAAAAGAATAGAGGAGTGTTATAAATAAGAAGTTAGGTTGAGAAATAGTTTTAGACAGAACGTACGTTTTTGGAGAAAAAGGGAGAAAAGTCAGAAAGAGGAGAACAAGAGAGAGAGAGAGAGAGCTGCGATTTCTGCAATAACCAGGTAAGGGTGAGACTAACTTTTAATATTATTAAGGGTATAATTCTGTAGAATGAATTTAACATGATTAGGTTGAGATTTTGTGAGAATTGGGAATTTAGGTTTATGATCGATTTTGATGATTGAACCATGAAAAGATGTTAGAATGATGCAAAACTTGTGTACAGACCTTAGATATTACCTAGGGTGATAATTAGATGCTATTTGGATGAAAGAACCATGAGGATAGATGAAAAGTTGTGATTTTTAGGTTTCTGGCCGTACTGACATTTATCGCTCGCAACTGCGAGCAGTAACACTCGCAACTGCGAGCTACCCCAGACGCTCGCAACTGCGAGCAGGATCACTCGCCATTGCGAGCTCAACCCAAACACTCGCCATTGCGAGTAAAATCACTCGCCGTTGCGAGTTAAGCTGTTAGTTGCCCAATTTGTTCCCCATGCGATCCTTTCGCGCGTATAGTCATGAGTTGATCTTAGAAGTGAGAATGAGGGTTGTTTAGGATGTTTCAGAAGTTCCAGAAGTCTGTTTAGGTGACTGAAATTATTAATGATGAAGCATGAGCAATATTATGATGTTTTTTGATGTATATGTTGATGTAATTCATTCCTCCAATGATGTTAATACATTCAAGCACTGTTATATGTTGTAATCTTGCTGTTATTCGATGATGTTGGCAGTAATGTGTTGAAGTTGCATGAGTCAGTCTAAGTTGTAAAGATTAAAGAAGTTGTCCATGTTTATGGAATTGTAAAAGATGTTCACGATGTTGTCTAAGTTGTAGGAAGATTGAGTCCATTGCATACTCATTAAAGATGGGGGCTTGAGGCCCGGCAGCTTAATGCTCAAACGACGTTGGGGGGTTGAGGCCCGACAGCTTTATGCTCATTTGCATATCAAGAAGTTTCACGATGATTTAAGTTGTTAAGAGTTGCATTGTCAAGTTAAGTCGCATTGTCAAGTCAAGTGTTAAGTTGAATATGATGTCTGATGATGATTTAAAAGATGATGTTTGATTATGATTTAATGATGATATTTAATGATGATATTTGATGATGATATTTGATTATGATTGATATGATGCTAAGTAATAAATGTTTGATATGTTACTGATGTTTTATGTTGTTAAATGCATTTTGATGAATTATAGGTTTAATTTATTGACTGTGAAATCTCACCCCTTCTGCTTGAAAATGTTGCCCTTCGTATGGGTAACTTGCAGGTAATAAAGACTAGAGGCGTTCGTGAGTGGACTCCTCACATTGTGTCTAGGTGCTCTGATACATAACGGGATGAGACTTGCTTTACTTCTATTCCTTACGTGTCTTTTATGAACTTTTTATGAATAAGTATTGAACCAAATTATGAGATTTTCTGATAAGGCCTGCGTGCCAAGACTTTATTCATGTTGAACTATTTCCGCTGCGTATTTTCAGACTTTTATGATGTTGAACCTGGAAGGATAATTATTATTATTATCTATTTTATGACTTTCAAGTAGTATGTGACATTCCGTTTAAGATTTAAATACTCTGATTTATTATGAAATTTTTATGTTGGTAAAACGGGGTGTTACATCAGATCTGTAACAATAGAAGATATGGCGTTGAAGAAATATGGAGGAAGAGGTACATGTAGATGGATGGAGAGCATAGAGAACACAAGCGATGAATTGAAAGAGAGGGCAAAATAAGGATTTTAGTGCTAATCATGATGAGATAATTCTAACCCAACAAAAACTAAGGATAAAAATAACAAAGACTGAGTAAGATATGATTAGAAGTGGGTTTAAGTTATCCTTTCTTATTGGCGCACCAAACAACAAATTGAACCAGGATATGATAGTTTTATCTTATCCTGTCTTCCTATCCTGTGCACCAAACGACCCCTTATAGATAAGAAGTTAATCTTTGGGAGATTCTCATAGAACGGGTGTTAGTCTTTTGAAAGATTATTAAAGATAGGAAGTTAGTCTTTGGAAGATTGTCATTCACAATAAATAGAGTTTCACAGCAACATGTTTCAATTAGGGTTACAAAGAATCATCTCAGACCTAACCCCTAACGGATTTAGCTACTCATAATGGTGATTACAAATAACATAATCATTAGAGGAATCAATACATACATGAACTGGTAAAAGGATGAATAAATCGCCCTCCTAGCCGTCACGTAGTCTCAAAATCGCATTTTGATCTCTTTAAATCGTAACCCTTTTCTTTGGAATAGACTTCATCTTAAATAGGCACAGAAATTCGCCTAAAATCGTCTCACGTTTTAAGTAAATTGTGACACGTTTTCACCTTGTGTAGCAAGAAACTGAATTAGGGATTCACCAAATCGTGTCACGTTTTAGCCATCGTGACACGTTTTTCATAATGTCGAAAGCATGTTTTGGTCTTATCAGATCGTGTCACATTTTCTTCCAATAGTGACATGTTTTGCTTCTTTGCATATTTCTTCAGTTTTCTTCTTTTCTTGCTGCATAAGTTGCCTTGTGAACTCCAAATTGTGATAAAAAATACATAAAAATTACGTAATGACGAGATGTCATCAATTGTCATAGATAAGAAGTTAGTCTTTGGAAGATTCTCATAAATAGTGTGTTAGTCTTTTGAAATATTCTTATAGATAAGAAGTTAGTATTTTAAAAGATTGTCGAGTTGAATTACACCGAAGATTTTGATCGCCGAAATTTTAAATGATACTTCGTTCTTAGTCCAATTAGGTCATATTCAACAGTTGGATTAATTATATTTGATATCGTTAGTCGGTTGGCCTCGTTTTGATCGTCGAAGGAATGTCCTTCCATGTTGATTAGGTTTTTGAGGGGATGATTTGTCGGACTGACTTATACCAAAAATTCCGATTATATATCAAAATTTCAGTTCCTACTTTGTTGTTAGTTCAATTAGATTTCATTCAACGGTCATATTAATTATATTTGATACCATTTGACGATTGAATTTGCTTTGAATGTCGGAGGAATTTCACTCCATGTTGACTAGGTTTATGAATGGATAGTTTGTCAGATTGACTTATACCAAAAAATTGTATTGCCGAAATTCTAGTTCCTACTATGTTCTTGGTCCAATTAGATCATATTCAACAATCAGATTGATTATATTTGATATCGTTATCAGTTGGATTTATTTTGGTCGTCGAAAGAATGTCCTTCCAACTTGACTAAGTTATTGAAGAGATAATATATTGGACCGATTTATAACTATGAGTCTGATAGTCAACTAGTATTTTAGTTAAAAATTAGTATTTCCCTTCACTTTTTATTTTTTTATAAAAAAAAACTATGATTTTAATATTATTTTTCCGTGGCATTAATATCTTCACACTTTTCTCTTTGCATCTTCATCTTCAACCTCTAAAAAAATCTGGGTTTTATGGGTTTCTAACATAAAAAAAAAAACATTTTTTTACACAACTATTTGAGTCCACCAACATAATCTTTGGGTGAAGCTTTTCTCTCTTACAAGGGTTTCCTTATTAACCACTTGAGTTTTTAAACCCAGAAAGAGAATAATAATCGATGTTCTTCCCAAAAAAAAATTCATCTTCACCAACATGTTTTTCTAGACATCCAGATCTAAAATCAATCAATTAACTATTTTTCAACGAATTTAAAAAATTGGTTTAATCACCATTTTTATCCAAATTCAATCACCAATGTATTTTCCAAACCTCCAAAATAAGTAATTAATATCTCAAGATAAAGTCATGTTGCTCATAAGTGATGAATACAATTAGATTTAAAACCAACACAAAGGAACGGGAGATTCAAAAGCATGACTAAATCCCTTGTGAATTTACTTCCGCAATATTGAGAGAAGAAATACATGATTCAAAAGCGATTTCACTTCAGCAGTATTTGCACCACATAATGAATTTAGTGTTGGTGGAAAAAAAAAAACCACAATTACAAACGACATAAAGATTAAAGTTTAAAGATTTCTACTCCATTCAGATATTTATTTTGTTTTTTAGACCAATTATGTTACAATCTATTGTGATTGAGGTTTTTAGAGGAGCTTTACTTTTTTTTTGGATTTCTATGAATCTCCTCGAAGATGATATGAACATGAATAAGAAGAAAGAGGAGGAAGAAGAAGAAAAGTAGAAAAAAACATCACGTGTTGGTGTGAGGAAGAAAGAGACTTCCGAAATTAAAATTATGAGGGGATTAGATTTTGTGACAAATGACAGGAACTTGTTGTGTGAAGTCAAGAACAAACGAAGTCGAAACTCCGACATGGTGGCGGTGGTGGGATACAGATATGTTCTTTGTTTTTCCATTGGATTAACCTTTTCCTGGGCTGCTCAAATATTTTTCAGTTCAATTACAAAATAACCCTTTTTAAAATGGTACTGGAAATTCCACTATGCATACAACAATGTTTTCCAACAGTGATAACAAACAGTCTTGTATGAGCTTGCGGCTTCCAATTTTACGATGCCAAAAACACCATTTTTAAATGAATATAGATGTTTAAATAGTACAATCTTAGTGGGTCATATAACATGTAAATCTCAACCATTAAAAAAAATTACAATTACATCCAATGGTTGACATCAATTTTGCAAAAACAAAAAAAAAAAAAAAATTCAAGTCTCCTACGGTAGGAGACCTAAAGAGGTCTCCCACCGTAGCCTTTGCCCTTGTTTCATTGTTTGGCAAAGGTTGCATCTATGATATAATATACAAGGGTTTGGAAATATGCTATTTACCATGTTGTAGCCGTGAAACCAAGTGATATCATCATATGTCATTCATTGATTGATTTTGAAACTGTCAAGAATAAAATTTGGTCTTCAGCAAATCAGGTGAAAAAAAAATATTACTTTTTCCACCCTATTGAATTCTCACGCGTCCTGCAAATTTCCAAAACTACCCTTCGAATTATGTAATTCAAAAATACCTTTTTCCAGATTTTGAATACATTTTGTTTTGTTTTATATTATTTTGATGCCCAAATCATAATCATAAAATAAATGAAAATATAAACAAAAATAAAGGAACAAAAATAATACACAAAATCTCATTTGATTAATATAATTGATACATTTACAATAAAGCTGAAGCTTAAAGCTTATTACATAGAATTATTAAAACACATAAAGCTTAAAACTAAATCTACAGCACAAGAACTTGAATGGGGGGAAGCTAAACTAGTGGCGCAAGCTGATGAGGAGGAAAGGGGGAGGGGGAAGGAGGGGGGAGAGTACTGGGGTAAGGTTTGTTTCCGGGGCAAAAGAGACCTTGATGGTCAACCTTGCACCCAGACAGATCAACTTGACACCCAGACAAACCGTGCTTCTTTGCAGCACGGTGTCATCCCCGTTGACCGTTCATACAATCCCTGAGTTTCCAAAGGAGCCATTTTTTATGAAAGGCCAACGATGGAAACACATTATGCATAGAAGGAAAAAGATGAGAGGGATGAGAGAGTGTGAGATGATGGTGTGAGAAATGTGAAGGTTTAGAGGCTATTTATAGGAAAAAAAAATTCCTAGATTATAACCCCCCCCCCCCCCCCCCATTATGTTGGTCAAAAAACGTGTTCAAAGGGGTTTTACCAGTCATTAATGCTGGTGAAAACCATTGAAAACGTGTTTCTTGTGGTGCAGGACACCGTCTAAAAACAACTGACTCAGTTCGGATTATATAATCCGGATTCCTCTCATGGATTCCGAATTATGTAATCCGAATTTATACGATATTGGGCAAAATTGAAGGAAGTTGCGCACCTCTGTGGGGTGAGGGACATGTCAGATTATATAATCCGAAACATGATTTTTTTTTTGTGGTCCACATTGCACCGACAATTTCTGTGGTCCAGGACGCCAGAGACCTCTATAATTAAGTGTCAAAATCACTTTAATTTTTGATGCAGGTGGGTTTTATTAGTAATTTAGTAGTATTTTATTATTTCGTTTCATTTTATTTCGGTCTAGAACTTTCTTTTATTACTTCGCTTCGTTTTATTTCGGTTTAGAACTTTATTTTATTATTTCGTTTCGTTTTATTTCGGCCCACGGGTTTGTTATTTCTTTTCCTATTTAAACAGAACATTATGTAGCTTAAGATGCACTTTTTGATTCAATAAAATTATTCGAGATTTCTCTCAATTCCGGTGGATTCCGGGAACCCTTATTTTGATAGGTTTGTCACTTGCAACCTGTCAATTTATCTTTTAGGTTTAGCGCTTGCTAACCCTTGCTTCCGTACTTCATTGTATATGACGATGGTTATGGATTTTAAAAACATTTATTGAAATGCAAGGACTATTTTTCAAAGTCACGCAAAATGTAAGGACCAAAAACATATTTAACCTTAAAATGATTGGGACCCACTAACTGCCACATCAACATTCCGTTAGAGAATTAACAGCAGAGACAAATTTTGATAACGGAGATAAAATGTGAGGATTTTAAAAACATTTAATGAAATGTAGGGACTATTCTTCAAAGGGGCGCTAAATGTAAGGACTAAAAACATATATAACCCTAAATTATAATGATGGTGAGAGTGATGATAATCTTTTGCGTGCTTGCATCAGAGTCGTGTATTTAAAGGGATACATGCATAATTATGTGGCTTATGTGATTAAGTGTATACGTGTAATACTTGTCGAATTTATTTCCTTGTATTCATATAGAGTCTAGGGCATGATGTCTTGCATTTTTATGCAGTGAAAGTCCAGTAACATACCTCTGGCAAATTATGTAGAGAAAAGTCCAGTAACATAATTCTGGCAAAATGGAGAGTAGGTGTGGTACCACATTCATATAGGTCATTAGGAGTATCCATATGCATTGTATATGACGATGTTTGTGCTTGTGTTTGAAAATGTGGAAATGGTGTGTTGCCGTGATTTGTGAAGAGGAGAGATTATACTTAATAACTGTTGAAAATTGAGGAGATAATAGAGATTGTATTCTTATGTTATTTAATTAAAATGTGTGCTTTTCCTTATTATTATGTTATGGCAGGATTTCTCACCCCTTATTTTTGTTGTATTTGTTTTCTTTATGGTGATTGTACAGTGAGCACAGACACTCAGGTCGACGAAGAGTAGCTTTGGGAAGTTTAGAAGGTGGCGAAGAGAGATGCACATCAATTTCTTTTCTTTTAGTAGTTGAAAATAAAAATGTAGACGTTGCGTGCTCTGATTCCTGTAACACTAAGGTTGGGGAAAACGACTATATGGCTTGGATTGCAAATTTGAATTACTTATGAGAACCTTGATTATTTTATTTATGAATATCGAAGAACTAGTATGAGATATTATTATTATTATTATTATTATTATTATTATTATTATTATTATTATTATTATTATTATTATTATTATTATTATGAATCATTTTAACAACTTATTCTATGAAGGTGCAATTTTTATTAAGGAAGGATTTGGTATGCTAACTTAGTGTTAATGTGTTCGAGTTGTGTAACATCCTTGCTAATAAAAATGTAACCATTCTTACTATTAATATTTATAATATTCTCACGGGAAATAGGGTGTTACAATATAACTTACTACTTTATTACTTGTTGTGATTTGGTGCATTGCCAATTTAGTCCATCAGTACTTATGCATGTTTTGGCTGATTGAGAGAGAATTTTAAAAAGCGTCTTCAGGAGGCAGCAGAAGTTGAGGAAGATGGTGATGTTGCTAAGATGTGGCTGGAGTGGGATCAAGTTGTCTGCATCTATCTACTCTACTTTGTGGATATTATGCTCTTCAATGACAAGAGTGACACATGTATTGATGTGACATACTTGAAATACTCCATAGATCTGGAGATGGTTTTCGATCAACATCGAGAGTTGCTTCTCTTTCTTACTTCTACATGGAGCTAACAATGCATCTCATTATAAGACTAAACACTTGGCCTGATACTTGACCTTGTTATAGGTGTAAATAATAATGAATTTCTTATGAAAGTACATTCACGACGTAGACACTTTGGTTTTGTCATTAAACTAATATCCTAGTTGACAACTAAAAAATTGTTTTTTTATACAAAGTTGGGTTGCCTCCCACATGGACGAGTCTCAAAATCGAACTCAAGTTCTTATCCCGAAGAAAAGTCGTATTACCAATACTCCCATTACTATGTTGGTTATACCCTACAATTTGAAACAATATCAATATTAGATTCTAACCACATGGTTGGGCATCAACCATAATATTTTAGTTTCCTTATTCATATCTTTTAAGTCTTGTATGATGTAGTTTTTTTTTTTTTTTTATAACTATTTTTATGAGCTCTCATGATTTTGTTATCAAAAATTATTATATGTCCTCGAGCTTAGCTCAGTTGGTATGGACAATGCATAAAATATGTAGATCCTTACTTCAAATTAGAATCAATTATAAAAGAAAAAAACTTGTAATTGGTAACATCCAAACATATAACATCACACATGTATTAGATGTGTGTTACCATGTGATAAATTTCTACTCAATTGTGATTCTAAATCCAGCAAAATGTTTATACAAAGGTTTTTAAACTTTATTTTTTACATAAACTCGTCTTGCCTAAGTGGAATCGACTCATAAACTTGTACGAGATTAACTCATGTTAAAATAAATTTAAAATTATTATACACATGACATATATACTTTTTTTTTGGGTACAAACATGACATATATACTTATATAATACTACAAATGCATCAATAATCCAAAATTATAACTTAATTATATATAAAAAAAAACATAACAAATAGCCATAATAAAGTGTCATGTTTTTGTCATATAAGTATAACTTAGTTTGGTAGCCGCAAGGACAATGATATGCAGGGCCCTAGACTCCCTATTTCTCCGCATTTAAAATGTGTGAGCCTCAGTCAATAGATTATTTGATCAAAAAAATTTCATGATCATAAACTTGTATCAAACATCATAAATTATCCCACCAAATCATAAAAAAATTGCAAAAAAACTATCGAAAAAACAAGAGTTTAATAAGTTTCCGAAGTTATTAAAATTTAAAATAAACTAAAGAAAAAGATTAGAATATTTCTAAATAGTAAAAATTGAAATAAATTAACTCAATTTCACCACAATTTAAATCTCTTGAAATCAGGTCGAGTTTTGATTATACTTAAAAATGGTTTTACTACCGATTTAGCGTGAAATTCACATCTAAAAAAAATAATATCGGGTAATTTTACGTTTTAACACGTGATTTTGACAACATTCATCCTCCTCACATAATTCTCATTTTAAAAAAATATGAATGATCTATTTAGAGAATAGAAAACAATATTTTATCAAAATACTTGAACATATGACCAACTTAAGTTGGACTATGATCCATAAATTTCAATGTTTTTTTGTTATGCTAATGTTTAATTTTGACTTGAGATTGCACCAACAAATTTTTATATTAACAGTTTAAGTCATCACATGTGTATGAAAATGACATTTTCCAACTCGTTTCAGGCCTAATATTCTCATCACAGGAAAGAAACAGTAATATTTTATGAGTACTCTCGAAGTTTTAATATCTTTTTTACCTTGCAACGAGACATTCCTGACCCTAAATTTTTATTATGAAAAAAATATAGGGTTAATAGGTCTTTACCCCCCTGTAATAAAGGTCATTTCCGGTTTTCCCCCTGTAAATTTTTTTTTATTTACCCCCTGTAAAAAAATTGTTTTGATTTACTCCCCTAATAGGCCAAACAAAAACGAAAATTTCTTGAAAAAAAAAATAAAATTGGCTTTTGTTTGGCCTATTAGGGGGTAAATCAAAACAATTTTTTTTACAGGGGGTAGATAAAAAAAAAATTACAGGAGGAAAACCGGAAATGACCTATGTTACAAGTGGGTAAAGACCTATTAACCCAAAAATATATATTGTTTATCTTCACTTGGTCACTTAATTGACATGTATACTTGAATATACATGAACATTGATACACCTAAACACAAATTCAAAATTAATTTAAGCTATACTAATCAATAACTACAATTTTTTTTGTGTTGAATAATAAAAGGTTTGTTAAAAATTAAGAAATTTGGATTTTGAGCTGTAACTGTGTCAAAAAGAAATAGATCCCGGTCGTTTGATCTAAAATCAATATTCGAGATTGTATAACACCTATTTACGAGTGGTGTAACCGACACCATCCCATATCAAATCAATGAGTGAGATTGATTACTGCTTGTAAATGCGTGATAATTTTATAATAAGAAATTAAGGTTGAAAATTAAGATGTCAAGCTCAATATGAAATTCTTGTAGAAAACAACGATAAGTAATACTCATAAATATAAAAATTACCAACCAAAGTTCTTACATGATAATCAAATGAAGTAAACCCAAATGTTTAACATTATTCAAAACTAAGAAATGCAACAAAATTTGAAACTAAACCAACGACTGCAACCCCAATTTGAAATCATGTTTCTATGGGTTAGAATCATAATAATTGTATAGGTGCACCTTCATGTGTTCCTCCAATACGTGACCAGATTCAAAGATGTCAAAGCAATATTCGCACTTATGCACTTTTTCATTTACGACATCATATATGTTTCCACTTCTACCAATCTCTCCTGCTAGATTGTTAGTTTTCCTATGGATATCTTCATGTCCGAAAAGATCTTTGCTAGATTGAAACACTTCATGACAAATATCACACTCAAACACGGTGTTTCCATTTTCACTTGCTTTTTTCTTCTCAGTGTAGTATTTGTCCTCAATTTGTTTCCATTCATTCTTAAGAATAACACCTAGTGTTTCAGCAGCTTCTATATCCAAATCGCTATACGCTGATTGTAATTGTGTATTATCTTCTTTTTCTTCAGCCATGTTAAATTCTATATTCTCTTCTCTTTCTTCAGCCATATGAAACTGTCTTGGTTTGCGTTTTGATCTTTTTCCAGTTGGGTTTGTTGGATAAGACTGAAACACACTATTCCTACCAAAGTTTGACGGGGTACATTTGAATTTCACTTTCAAAGATTGAGGATTGTTTGGTGGGTTACTTCTTGGATTAACAATTGATGGTGAAGATGTAGAGATAGAGTGAGTTGGATGTTTGGCCAACTCAGCTGAGTATTCAGGTACTTGGTTGTTGATTGGGGGTTTTGGATGGATTGGTAGTTTGGCATAGTTGGATTTCATATGTCCTCCCAAAGCTTTTCCATTGGAAAATGACCTGTTACAAATGAGACACACTCTACCATTGTTCTCCATAGTTGGAGAAAATCCTACACTTCCACCCCCTTTGCTCTCTCTCTCTGTGTTTTTTGTTTGTGTGGTGAAGTTGTAACATCTTGGACCTTTATAAAGACAACATGGATCCTTTGCATCTAACTTTTTAATATAATTGAATACAATCCGTTGGATTAGGTCATGTGTCTTCTTTGACTAAAAAGAAGAAAAGCTTGGACAAAAAATTAAAAAAATGGTATCGCGTTATTACTTTAGCATATTTGAAACTTTCCTTCTCTAAAATATTATTTTACATTTACCAATTGACGATATTTTTATATGGTAAATAGTTTTATTTATTTTTTAAGGCATTAGATTATACATGTATATAGTTTTTTTTTAACTTGACATAATACAATGTATTTTATGTTTTTGTTAATTTTCTTCATTTCTTTACTATATCTTTATAAATTTTAATTTTCAATATGCATATCAAGTGATATCGTAAAAAGTGGAGACCCCGAAGATTTTTTCATAATAATAGGATGGCATTAAGTTTCAACATTAAGACCTCATGTTTTCATTTGAGTTTTGGAATTACTTACGGAACACATCCAAGAGCGAGCACAAAGTTGCATGCTTTTCCCAGAAGATATAGTCCTACTTGGAGAGTATGGAGAAGAATTACTAGTGAGGTTAGATACTTTTTGAAAATCCTTAAAAACGTTTAGGTTTTGCATGAGTAGAAGAAAGACAGAGTATATGAAATAAAATTTTAGTAAGAGGTGAATCATTTCTAGCTTAGAGGTACAAGTTGGAGATCATATCATACCAAAAGTTGTATGGTTTAAATATTTTTGGTTTATAGTGAAAAACAACAAATGAATAGAAGGAAATGTAAATCATCAAACCCTAGTTGGGTGGTTGAAATGGAGGAATGTCTCGTGTGTTTTATGTGATGCAAAAGTACCGCTCACATTGAAAGATTTTTTTATCGAACATTAGTAAAACCAACGTGGTAAACAACCAACACAAACATAAATTAAGCATAGTAGCGATAAGGAAGTTGTGTTGAGAGTGTTGTAAGACTAGACGGGATAGAATTAGACCTAACATGAACATAAATTTATGGGACAATACTACTTAGGTTTACTTGGTAACTGAAGATTACTTGGATCTAAACCTACACCAAGACCTTCTAATACTTCCATCAAGTTACATAATGATGATAATACACCCATTGGTAATATTCCTACTGACAAAAGACCCCTTCATTCAATTTATTATCTCAACACTACACAACAAGATATTGTTGGAACAAAATGAGTTTAACAATGCCTCTTAAGTTTTGATGATAACAAGGTATTAAAAGTTCAATTGGATATGCTAATATTTGTTCAAGTGTGCAGGACCATAGACTAAAATTTATATGTCGTAAAGCAAATCATTGGTTTTGGAAGAACAAATTAGAGTAAAGGAAAATAAAAGAGAAGCTTAGTTCCTAGTCGGAAACTGAAGAAGTCGGAGTCTGAAGTTTATCCCGAAGCTGACTGTCAAAGTCTGAAAATTCATCAGAAGCTGGAATGAAGAATCTGAAGTTAGTTATTAAGGATATTTGAAGACACAAATACTTAGAAGGAATATAAGACTGAAGCAACATATATTTTGAAGATTAGGAATGCTTTGGATGCTTATTCACATAGAAAGGACAATGAAGGACATAATACAATTGTACAACCACTACCTCCATTATTCCAACATTTCCTGCACATGGTACAAGCTACATCAGTGTCTCTGCTAGATTGGAACGGTTAATTCCCTATCAAGGAATGGTTTTCAAATTATTCCCTTCTAGGACATTAACCAAATCAATGTTGATTGATCAAGCTTCTACAACAACTCTTTGATGTGTTGGCACCTCTACAACGTCTCTTTCATACCTCTATATAAAAGATTGAAGACATAGTGAGACTCTGAAATATTTTACAAGTGCCAAAATGCTGTCAAAATCATTGTTCTTCAAATCACTTAGAATTTCTTATCAACTCTCATATCTTAGAAATTCTTAAGTCTTAGAGTCTGAACTGTTTTGTATTGTGAATATCACTGATTGTATATCAAGTGTTCAACCAAACTTATTCTTTGTAATTTGTTTGTTTAGAAAGTCTTTTGCTTTTGTGCTTGAGCATAGGAAATCTCTTGCTTGTGTGCTTGAGTATTTGAAGTTTCTTGCTTGTGTGCTTGAGAAATTGTAATCTTATGTGATCATAGTGAAAAATCTCCTTGGAAGTGCAAGGGGGACTAGACTACTTCCTGATTGTGGAAGGAACCATTATAATTGCTTGTGCTTTTTTCTTCTCTCTCTCTCTCTCTCTCTCTTTGTCTCTCTCTCTCTCTCTCTCTCTCTCTCTCTCTCTCTCTCTCTCTCTCTCTCTCTCTTACATCCGCTGCATTTGACTCTGAACATTGTTTCAGACTATGAAATCTATCGGATTCTGAACTTTGGACTTAATTAATATTGAAGAAAAAGCTAACACAATTGAACCCCCCTTCTTGTATTTTTCTCACCTTCAGTTGGTACCAGAGCGCTTGGTTCTGTTATTCTAGTACTTAGCAGTGAAACAGAAAAGATATGAGAAAAACATGTGTGCTAGTGGTAATTCTGAAATTCCTGGAGTTGCTGTATCATATGATTATGGTACTGATGATAAGTCATATAGTTCCCACAAACCACCTATGTTCAATGGTGATCCTAATACATTCTCTTGGTGAAAAAGCAAAATGTACAGTCACATTATTGGCATAGATGAAGAGTTATGGGATATTCTTGAAGATCATGTTGATCTTACTTTGGATGAAGAAGGTATAGCTGTTGATAGAAAGAAACACACTGCTGCTCAGAAGAAGCTTTACAAGAAACATCACAAGATCAGAGGAATTCTTGTTGCTGCCTTACCTCACAAAGAATACTTAAAGATGAGTGACAAATCTACTGCTAAAGTTATGTTCAAGTCCTTATGTTCTAACTATGAAGGCAACAAGAAGGTTCAAGAAGCTAAAGATATTATGCTTGTTCAGCAATATGAAATGTTCAAAATGAAAGCATTGAGGCTATGTACTCAAGGTTTCAGACTCTAGTATCTGGACTTAAGATTCTGAAGAAAAGTTATGTAGCTGCTGATCATGTGAAGAAAATTCTAAGGAGCTTACCTGCTAAGTGGAAACCTAAAGTGACAGGTATTGAGGAAGCTAGAGATCTAAATACACCCAGTCTTAAAGATCTTATAAGCTCTCTTAAATGTCATGAGATAGGGCTCAATGAAGAAGAACCTATGAAGAAATCCAAATCTATAGCATTGAAGTCAAAGGGAAAGTCGTCAAAAGCTCTCAAATCTGATGAATCTGAAGACGAGTCTTCTTCTGGAGGTTTTGAAGAAGATCCAGAAGCTGGGGAGATGGCTATGCTTTCTAAAAGACTTCAATATCTTCTTGTTCTGGCGAAGGGATACCAAACCTTGCCCTCCACCCTTCTCCATTCCTCGATGTACAGTAAAGAGGGTGAAAAATACGTTTTTAGAGGGGGCGATTTGGAGGAGTTGGCAGACTAGCTCAAAGCCTTCATAAAGGCATAAAAGTTCTGATGTAGTTGGGAAGGGGACAATTTCGTCCATCGGAGCACACTCCGATGAAAGTCGGAAAAGGGAGTCTGAACTCCATATCTTTGAAAACCACTTCGTACATGGGAAACATATTTTATGGATAAGGCGAACACACTTGATTCGAAGTGCTCGGGAGAACAAATTCCCCGTCCTCACTCTGCCCCACAGAGCTAAAAGGAATCTATGCCATTCCGTCCGACGCAAACGACAATACTGACTCCAGGGGCTAATCTCCTATCTAGGAATGGTCGAACTCCACGACCTCATCTCCATTGGGATTGTTAGCCATATCGAACCTGAAATTGAAGGAAGAGAATAAAATGAATCTAACATTTAGATCCACCCTTCGTTTACCTGTCAAATTGATCGTGACAAGGAAGGGATCGAGCATCGTCACTAATGAAACAGATCGGAGAAAAATAATAAAAGTTGGCAGCTTTCTAGAGAAAAAGAAAAAAAATGGTAAAAACCACCCCTTCTACGGCGGCGCAACATCTTTACGGTGGCAATAGGGTGAACTTATTGACAAGTCACAATCCATCACCGGTGGTTTCCCAAAAACAACAAAACATAGACTCTAAGTCCTAAAACTACTCATGTACGGCGGAAACCGTCACCACTAAAGGCGGAAACCACCGCAACCGGGGTGACCATAACCATAGCATGCAGTTTACAGTTTTCAACAAAACAAAAACGATCAAAACGCTGGAAATAAACAAGAATGATGAGAAAAGCAAACCTGCTATGTTTAACGCCCCAAATTTTATCAAAGACATTACTTAAAAATATGTACTCTTTTGAAAAATGAGGCTTTTTAAAAAAATATTTGTTTACTCAAATTCTTAATGGAATAAATATAAACTCTATAGTAAATTTTTAAAATATTTAAATTACAATTACAACTAAATAAAACTAGTATTCTTTTTCATTGAAAAACTCGATGTTTCATCACACATCAAGCTTCATATTTCATCTTTGGTACCTACATCATATTAATGTAGGGGTCAATTTCCTTATCCAAATTAGTTTATACTCAAAGCACAAGAAACAATGCCATAAAATAGATAATAAAAAAACCTCTCGATTAAAAAGAAATAAAAATACATTAATGCATAAGATGTATGCTCTTAAATACTACATGATCTGGATATAAACAAGCCATATTATAAGAAAAGAACTTAAATAAAATTATGCATAAGATGTATGCTCTTAAGTACTACATGATCTGGATATAAACAAGCCAAACAGGCTAAATGAGCCACAAAGGCTAAAACGAGTCACAGAGGTTAAACAAGCCACACAGTCTAAAACGAGCCACAAAGGCTAAACAAGCCACACATGCTATGCAAATGTCATGATAATGAAACCAGCCACACATGCTATGCATATTCCATGCCAATATAATGAATTTCAAAATATATATTCTAGCCACTTAGGCAAATGCAAAATAAAACTCAGCCACTAAGGCAACCACACAATTAACTCATAAAACCAATTACATCTTTTTATTCTTAAACATCACAAAGCATATAAAACATAATAAATATCAAATATCACAATCTTATACAAAAATATCATGAGTCATGATAAAAGTCTTAATTAAATATTTTAAGGCTAAATTTCATTTTTGGTCCCTTAACTATTAAGGTAGTATCACTTTGGTCCCTTAATTAAAATTTGATTTATTTTGGTCCCTTAACTTCTCTCTGTTACACATTTTGGTCCTTTCCGTTAGTTTTAATTAAAAAACGTTAGATTTTCTTCATTTGCTTATGGAATTTTTCTGGGATTCTTGTTGTTGAAGGTTGATGGAGATGATATGAAGATGAAAAAGAGGAGAATAAGATGAAGAAAACCTAACGTTTTTGAATTAAAACTAACGGAAAGGACCAAAATATGTAACAGAGAGGAGAGAAGTTAAGAGACCAAAATAAATCAAATTTTAATTAAGGGAGCAAAGCGATACTACCTAAATAGTTAAGGGACTAAAAATAATGCAATTTAATCATATTTTAATTATTTTTCTTTTCAAATATATTATGGGCGTATGGGAAAAATCCCTTACCTTGGACGCTTTCCTTTCTAATAGTACCCTACAAAGCCGCACTAAATGTTGGGTTCAACCTTTAAAGCTACACAAGTTTGGAACAAGACTTATAACTTTTTGAACAAGAAGAAGGGTTTTAAAGGAGATGAGAACAACACTAGGAGAAGTAAAACCGTATTACACACACTAAAGGAAATAAAGTGGAATTACTAGGAAATTAAAGTGGTGATTATTGTGGAGGACAAAAATGAAATGCAGTTTTAAAGAGTTATTAATTTAGTCAACCTATTTATCTGAAATTATGGGTCGTACCGTCGTAGAGGAACCAAATAAGGAAAGGCAGGTAAGGCAACTGTTTGAAAAGAGGCTATGGAGAGGTACTCCAACGTGCAAAAATAAAGGAGAATAATTATAATTGCCTCTTCTAGTAAATACACCCAGAACACAAAGGTAGAAAATAAAATAGAAATGAATTGAAATGCTTCTAAAATTAGAACAATTGATTAGCATTTAAATGCCAAGTATTGACTATATACAAAAATAAATAAAAGCCAAGTATTGAAGGAGAGAAGGCATGGGTACTGTCGTACTGATCATGTAAACAAATGAAAAAAGGATTTTCATTTTGATAAGGCTAACTAAAATTCATACCCTATAGGCCATTACGATAATCATCATAAATAAAATAAAGGGTCATGCTAACCCGTGTCTCCGAGACACTGGTTAAGCATACCAAAAAAAGGAAATTGTTATCATAAAAGAAAACTATTTTTGACGTTTTATGAATTAATTACACAATTTCAATGAATTAATTACTATATAATTTCCTTTTTAGTATGCTTAACCAGTGCCCCGGGCACCGGTTAGCATTTCCCTAAAATAAAAACTAAGGTAGTGACACGTCAACCATACATAATTAACCATTTAAAAAAATTAATTTTCTCACTAATAACATCTTGAAATAAATAAAAGATGAATATTGAAATATATTAAAAATGACTTATATAAATTTTGGGTCGTTACATTATGTGTTGAGGATAAACTGATTCCGGAAGTGAAGGGTTGAACGACCAAAATGCATTGAAAATTGGTAAGGAATTCTGAAACTTCTGAGTTGCAGGGATACGAAAATGGTGAAAAGTGTTTCCAGTAAATCGAGGGGGTTCCCAGATCAACAATGACCAGTTCAAACGAACTGTAACGGTCACCATCATGGCTCTCGCGAATCTCTCCTCGACGGTTACACTTTCTACAAATTCGTAACCGCCGAGCACACGTGTGTCTTACAACAACTCTGCAAACACTCACCTCTATATAAAGGGGACTCTTGCAGTCCCCAAGGTAGGATCTAATCTCTCTCTCTCTCTAAACCCCCCCATTTTGATATAATACTGACTTGAGCATTGGAGTGTCTGCAAGTACACACCCTCCGCTGTTCCAGTTATCACTGAAGCATTCCACCACCGTATAACCACCGTACAGAAAATGCACGGTAATCACCTTCTGATTAGGTACGATCAATTATTATTAAAGGAAAAAAAAGTGTAAACCAAAAGGCTTGAAGTGGGCGGACTCTTTAAAACAATTCTGGACGGGTAATGAAAGAGAATGGTAGAAAAATAAAAAAAAAAACTTCATTAGAGACAGAATATAGAGACGGACATAGTCATAGACGAATTATTTCCGTCTCTACCAAAAGTTTGACTATTTCAATAACTGCTTGACCACTTAGAGAAGGAAATAGCGACAAAATACACTGGGCACGGAAAAAATCTTCTTCAAATTCTGTCTCTAAATGTCCTTTTGTAGCAATAATTATAAAGCTAGTTATGTAGAGACGGAAAATAATTGAGACGGGATTTTCCGTTTCTAAAACCGTCACAAATACGTAAATTATAACTCTATCTCCCATTGCTTTTTTCCGTCTCTAATTCCGTCTCTGTTAGAGACGAAAATAATTCCATCTCTAAATTCCGCCAGCTTTTTCTAGTAGTGGTCATTTATTTGCATAAACGGTTTTAGATAAGCTCAAAATAAGTCTTATCCAAACCGATGGTGTATCAATCAACTTCTTTTTTTCCAATCAATTTGCTAGGACTTTTCATGTAGGACTGAAGTCTAATAGCTAGGCTAGGACTCAGGGTCAGGCCTTGGGGTGTGCAAACCGTTCAATGCAGGTGGACTTACCCAAGGTTTGGGCCTCAAAAAAATTTATAGCCCAGCAGTACTACTAAGTACTACCCCACTACTCCCCAGGACAACTATTGTGTACACATCTCTGCATTCATATCCCATCGCCAATCTATCATATCTACCACACGAGTTTGTCTATTTTTTACCTAAGTTGTTAATTATATAATGTATGAAAAGTTTAAGTGAGTTGGATTTCGAGAACTAATCAAGTCTAGCCTCGAGGCTAAGAGAACATTTACAAATGTACTTACAAATCATCGACCAAAAAGATCCTCAAGGCTAAGAGAACACTTACAAAGATACTTACAAATCATCAACCAAAGAGAAGCTGAACTGGTCTCCATTACAGAGTACGAGTCAACCACTTATCAATTGAACCAACATTCATTGACTCCATTTCAAGATGTTGAAATGGTGTACGGGTGTTCAAAAACCAAATCACCCTTTCTAAATTGTTGCTAATAACCACATTATTACTATAAATATTGCAATAACAAGTTTTTATTTTTTAATTTCCCATAGACTCTCTCAGTCGGCATTCAAACCTTGTCATATTGTAGTCCTTTTCGCTACACATTATATATACTTGTAGGTCAGTCTATAACCAAGTGAAAAATATCACCTAAAACTTAGGAGAAATGATATTTGTACAACCATTTTATGACAACTTTTGTACAACTTTATCTCTCATACTCACATGATGTACTTATCCTCTCTCTTCCTTTTTCTCTCTCTATTGTTTTTGACCAATGAGAAGAAAGGAAAGTAAGGTTGTCACAAAAGTTGTCATCAAATGGTTGTCAAAATATCATTACTCAAAACTTAATTGTAGACAACATAAGATCTCAAATTCAAACTCAATTAAAGATGTCCAATCTAAAAATATCGGCATTGCAAGTAGCCCTTACGGACGGGGTCTCTAATATTAAATTATACACATCTTAATCTTAATATATATAAATGTTAAACAGTTCTGATAAGTTTGCCCTAATTAATTCCGCCTTTTTTGGTGGATCTGAGTAACTTTTATGAAGAAAAAAAAGTTTGCAAGGAATCGAACCAGGTACCTTATGTGTACACTTTACAACTATAACCACTATGCCACTTCTATTTTTGTTGAAATATTGTTGCTTCCAAAATTGAAATACATGACTAAATCATTTTTTTTAAATCCCCAACCGCCTTAGCGGTTTCCTCTCTCATAGTAGTTATTTTTTATTATTAGCGGTACCTTTATTGATAGTAGTTCTTTTTCATTTTTTTTGGTGTACGCTTACTACGTTATACGTTATTAAAGTTGCATCTTTAAAATTGTAGATAATTTGACTGATCTAGATGATAATTTTATAATTAGAAACTTCACTTTTTTCTGTAATTTTGTCGGTCTCTTTGTTTCTCCTATTAATAGTTTAAATTGATGTAATTTTTGCAATTTTTTGTTGCTTTTTGCAGTCGTTTCATAACATAGTATTGAATGTATAATCAATATGATATTTATATACGAAATTCTACAAAACCCGTGCATCGCACGGGTTAGAGTCTAGTTATGACTAAAGTTGTTAATATTGTATGTATTCAAACTTGACTTTAATAGGTAGAGGGAGTTAGTTAGAAATTGGTCAACCGTTAATTGTCATGACAACAGGCCACATACATATAAATATTTTCAGCAAATAAGAAAAGACATGTCCCGTTGAACTTTCAACAAATACGTGCTTACACTTCTTGCATGTATATATGGCGTGGGGTCAATTATTCCATTTCCTTAGTATATGCTACGTGCTTTCAACTTCTAAACCCCTACCTCTTATTGTCAAAATTAGAAAGGAAAAAAAAAAAAAAAACTAACCCTACCTCCTCTCTTCATGTATATGTATACCATATCCTATCTAAACCATACACACTTATCATTTCATGGAGAAAAATGCTCGCACTCTCTCCAGCGAGAAAAATGCTCGCGCTCTTTCCGGCCGCAGCCAACTCAGGGTGGTGCTGCCATCACCACGGCTTGTCCGTACTCAAAGCAGCGGGAGCCTTGCAAGTATAACCACCCCAGAAAGAACCTCACGGAGGTTCAGCTCTGGTGAAAAATTAACCAATAGTCACCGTTCAAAGTCAACATCGAAAATAAGAACTGAAAACAACGAAGGGAATGCAAAGTTTCTTGATAATAAGAAAAGTAGCAAGTTATTACAATACGGGGTTAGCCCTGATCGTAATGGATCTTCAAAGAGGACCACATTGCCTTCGGCGTGGGCGCTTTCACCGGGAAGGCAATCTCTCGGCTCTCCTATTTGGTCAGAGTCGCCGCCTAAAGCAGTCGGAAGCAATGGTGGCAATGGTGGCGGTAGAGTTGGTAATAGTGTCAATAAAGTGTTGAATTACTTCAAACAAAGGAAAGTGTCATCCATGCAAGAAGAAGTGTATCATAAGTTCAAGATTTTGCATAACAGACTTTTGCAATGGAGATTTATTAATGCTAGAGCTGATACTTCCATGGCTAGGGTAAAAAATGCAGCTCAGGTATTTTTTTCTAATGGCAAATATTAGCAATTAATTGTTAGAAAAGTTACTAGGAAAATTGTAGTATAATCCATTATTTCTTCAACCCTTATATTTCTCTTTTTAAACCACCAAATCACTTCATTACTATTTTCTCAACCAAGGAAATTGGTAATAATACATGTCTATGTTTTTCACATTATAGAGGCCAACCATACAAACATATTTCTTATAAAAATCATATACAAATTAAAATATCAAGATACAAATTTTGTTTAATAAATGTATGGTAGTCTCTATATTATATTATCAGTTATGGTAGACTCTATATTATATTATCAGTTATATATGAAATTTGAATTCCAACAACTTATATTACAAAGTCAAACTTGTCAAGAGCCAAAACCACATGGGCAACAAAGAAAAATGGATATCGTTAACAAAACAAAAACTAGTATGGTATTTGAGTGTTAAATGAGTAGAGACAATCTTCCTTTATTTTTTTAAAAATGAAAATTTCCATTATTAAAAAATTTTAGTATATAAATGATATTTACAAATGACATGCATAAATAATGATATATATATATATATATATATATATATATATATATATATATATATCAAACATTTATACTCTAAAACTTTTTAGTAATTTACCTCCATTTCTTAATAAAAGGAAAGGATTTCTACTCGTGTTACTCAAAAAATTTATATACTTTAGAATTATAGTACTTGTACAGACTAATTATTTGGACCTCTAAAAAAAAGACTTTTTTTTGAAAAAAAAAAGACAAATGTTTGAAAAAATATATAAAAACTTTTACGGTTTAAAAATAGAAAATATGTTGAGAAATATTTGTTGACACAAAAATTATAAAATAATCAAGGGTGGTTTCATTAAATATTTCTATTTTATACAATACAATTTGTATTGTTTATCTATTTTTTTTCCCATGCTCAAAAATAAAATTTATTATTTTTTAGAAACATCTGAGCTTGAGGAAAATATTCAAATAATAGAATAAAATATTATTTTTTTGAAGATGCAAGAATAAAATATTTCTAATTTTCTTTTCCTTTTTTATTCTTTTATTGTTTGCTTATATATTAGACTTTACTAAAAAGTTTTAAAAAAAATAATTTTTTTAGGTTTTCTTTATTTATTTTCAGTATTCATTTATGTTTTTTAAGAAGTCTCTTAAAATTATTAAAAGGAAATAAAATTTTCTTAAACTTATTTATCATATTATTATACCGTATTTAATTTTTATTAAACATTTATTTGTTCTAATAGCTCTTATTTATATTATATGATAAGCTCTTTAATTTTATTTTATTTTTAAAATTTTCTTTCTTAAATATGTTTTTATATCAGGAAAAAATCTTTAAATTGTAAAGGAAATACCGATAAACTTATGTACAGGTGCATGAATGAATAAAAAAATACTCCCTCCGTTTCAAAATACATGTCCAAGTCAACCACTTCACACATGCCAATGCACAATTTTGACCGTTAATATCTTTAATTATCTAAAGTAAAAAATTATAAAAATTTAATATTTTAAAAATATTTGTTGAGACAAATCAAACAACATCTTACATGCTAATATTTGTATTTATACATTAGTTAAAAAGTATGGTCAAAGTAAGTCAAGTGAATAGTGCACATTGCAAAAATTGGACATGTATTTTGAAACGGAGGGAGTATGATTTTACAAAAACTTTCAATTCAAAGTTAATTTAATTTTGACTATATATTCATCTTTGACTAGTTTAATGCAATTCCTCAAAAAAAATTGTACAGATGCATGAATGGGTATATATAGGTATTTTCTTTACCTTTCAAAAAAAGATACTTTCTTGACAAAAAATAAACAATAGGTAATTTCTTTAATTAGTTTTTTTTGAAGGATTCTTTAATTAGTTTTAATACATAGTAATATTTTAATTACATATTGAAACATATAATGTAGATAATAAGTATTTGACTTTAGTCTCTTTCAAAAAAAAAAAAATTGACTTTAGTCAACAAAAGTATTTGACTATATTGAATGTGATTTTAATATTTTTAGAATTTTTTTCGGGTCAAGCTTTTTGAATAATATTATAAAATAGTAAAAGGTAATAAAATGTAATTAAAGTTTAATCATATTTTTATGATATACTATTTTTATAATATAAATATTATTTCCTAGTATTTATTATTTATACTAGCGAAAAGACGGGCACTCACGTGCCCGTCTTTCCGCTTTTTTATTGCGATAACGTTTGAAAATTATGAACGGTGTTTTTTTTATGAAATTTTGATTTTGATTAAAACTAAAAAAATATATAAATGTTTGTTGCTTTCACGTTATAAAAAATCAAACTAACCATGATTATGTATTTCAACGACACCGACAATAATACAATATACCAAAAAAAATATAATCAAATTTTTTTTAATGACACCAACAACAATTTTATTATAGAAAAAGTTGTTTAAGAGTATAATTGAAATGATGATAAAGTAAGTATAAATATACTCATATAGTTTGTTACACTTTTTAAATAATAAAGAAAAAAACAAAAAAATATATTCATATCGTGTTTGTTACATTTGTTTTAATATTAAATTTATTCTTATCTATTTGTTACATGTGTTATTTGTATTGAAAATTGAAGGTATTTTTGAAAAGAAAAATCTAGTCCAAAAGTGATGAAAGAGGTAGTTTTCTTTATATATAATATAAAAGAGTATATTTTTACTATCAGTTTTATGACATGTACCTTATTTTTTTGAAGAAAAATAAAATAAAATACTCATAACAGTAGTAATTAACAATTTTTGTTGCCACTTATTAAATTTGATAAATAATATTTAGATAAATTAAAAATGTACATTTTTTTTTTGTACATGACGATTAAAGAAAATACTAACAGAACAGTTAACACAATCCGACAAAAGATGATTAACGTAAAGGATATCTGTAGGTAAAGAAAAAGCATACTTTTTTTTTCCCTTTTTTTAATAATAACGTGTATTGGAAAGACAGTAGAGGAATGAGGTTTATGTTGGGTGTCAACTTAGTTGGGATGCTTCAGACTCTCCCTGATACCTAACCTTTCTCTTGGCCTATAAAAAAAAAGCATAACACGCACGATAGTCGACAACCTTGTGATTGATACTCCCTCTGTTTCACTATACTTGTCGCTTTTGAGGAATTTATACATACTAAGGACAACCTTGTGATTGATACTCCTTATGTTTCACGGTACTTGTCGCTTTTGAGGAATTTATACATACTAAGAAATCAAATAAATTTTGTTATTTTTTGATGAAATTTTGTGTTTTTCTATAATACCCTTAACCATTTAGTATTTCATTATATTATTTCTCTCTCTACAGTAAATAAGTAAGGACATTATTGACAAACCAATAATTCATGTTGTATTGAAACTTGAAAGTGACAAGTAAAATAAAACAAATTTATTCTCAAAAAGCGACAAATATTATGAAATGGAGTAGATATCTACGACTCTCTCATTTTAAAGCGATTAATAAGAGAGACAATATAAACTGAACAAGGAGATGGAAGACATCTCTTGTTATTAAAAGCTACGCAAATCGTAGAATCCAACTTAAAATTGTACACTTATTTAGAATTGGGAAATTTGTATATTATTATCCATAAATTCAATGTCTTAAGATTTTGGGTGAAGAAGTTGTGTTCAATCTCACTTGTTTTGTTGTTTTTAGTCCATTGTGATCCAATCCAGTGAGATTCTCCCTCGTTGCCCAACAGTTGCATCAGAACCTTGCTTTGACTTGATGAGGGAGCGGAAGAGGTTTGTGGTGCTGGATCAAGAACGGGGAGAGTCTCACACTTGAGGGAGAGATGTTATGATGTGTCAGGTATGATTTACAGTCTCACACTGAACACAAGAGTTGAAGTTGATCAACATATAACTGAGAGGACCTATAAACCCAATGTAATAAGATTTTTGTGTAGATGTGGTGTCCAATTCATTTGATGGCTACATTTAGCTCAATACGATGATTCAACGCAGTGAGACTCCCCCACATGTGCCAACAATAATAGATAGTGAATGAGTTTACTATTGCTAAATTAAGACTTTTAAGAGTATAAATTAAATATTTAAAAAACTCATGATAATAAAATAACATGTGTTATATATATCCTTTTTTTTGGCACTTTTAATCTTTCTAATTTGAGTTTAATTTTCTATATTGTTCCTTTTTCTTCAAATATCAGATAAATTTGTTTTCTGTATGGCTCGGAATCCTAATGCTAAGAAAGATCATAATACAAAAGAGAATAGAAGTACAAAAGGTCAAACATACGATCAAGCTTCAACATATTCTGATTGGTCAACTCTCCCTTCTAATTGAATGGAAAAAATTGGAAAGAAAGAATCAAGAATCAATAGACAAATTAACAAAGAAGTTGTTAGCATTATCCACCATCGTGCCCTTAACTCATGGTCTCAAGGTAATCAAGAATCAATGGACAATGGCTATATTTGTGTTTTTTTTTTGTACATAACTCAAAAAAAATAAAAATTGGATACTTTCTTCTAATTCTCTTTACAGGTAGACATAGATGCCATCTCTGAAGCCTTGAACACAGCCACTAAAGTCATGGAGAATTTTGAGCCATTTATCATGAAATATCAGCCACAGGTTCTTTTTCTCTCCTTGCAATAATTTTATCTTATGCTTTGTACCACCAAAAACCTATATAATGCTTAGTTTCCAAAAACCTAAATTCATAAAAAAGAATGTGGGAAAAAATGGTGCCTTGTCATAGCCAAAATAAAATAAAACTGTAAATCATAGTAAAGAAGTTGTATCATACCAAATGAATGTAAATGTAAATTTAATATTAATATTGCAATTCTTGAATTAAAAAAAAAACAAGAATTGCAATTTTGAAGACAAGTAATGATTGATGCTATTTTAGCAGGTTGAGAGAATTCTTTATCAAGTTACAGAACTAACTACCACATCAAGACAAGAAGAAGAGTGCTTACATGAACTTGTGGGCATTGTTCCTATTATTGCTTCTTTGCTAGTAAGTCTTCTTATTTCCACTGCTTTTTCATGCAATATTATTCTCAAAATGTTATATACTAAAAAAAAATTCTTAACCGTATAGTCAAAATATTATATTCTTGGTATCTTCCTTAGCTATCTTATATTTTTCTCAAGTTTTAGCATTTTTACACCTAAATCATTTTTTAAAACATTTTATTTAATTTGAACTTTACTCTAAACATTGTTATTCCACCATCAATTTTTTTTAACCTTAGACCCAAAACTCTTATTCTCCCAACATATCTTTTTGCTACTTTTTGAATCTCATATATCTTCTTGTCCATTATATCGTTTGTGCTTTTTTGTAGTTGCCTGAAACCTCCTTCTAAGATCATTTGTTGAAGAATTCTTTATTTTTTACCCTTTAAATCTCGTGGCTTATTCTTCACTCTACTTTTAACTCTTACATCCATAACCAATAGCTCTCTCTTGGTTGTTAAGCTCTCTTCAGGTATAACTTTACATTCAAACAAATGTTTCTGCCTGATTTCCTAATAAGAAAGAATATATCTGAAAATATGTAACCCCACTAAGCACGAATTAGCTATAGTAAGATCAAAAGGCAACAAAAAAATCTAGGATGATCTCACCCTCTACATTTATCTCCCCGAAACCATATCCCCCCGTGGAAGCCCTCAAAACCTCTCGAAACACTCCCTACATGCCTGTGTAAATCCCCTCCAAGAAAAAAATCGTTTATCCTAACATTATATCCTGAATTAAGCCTTCTAACTCCTTACAAAACTTTATTTTAAGGTGTTCTTCAAATCCTACCCGAGGTGCATAAGTGCGCTAATAACATTAAAAGTGTCTAGTTCCCCTACAATTTTTTAGGGATATAATCTAATCTCCCATCCTTTTAAAAACAACATTATCATTATTCAGTTTATTATCCACAATAATGTCTGCTTCATTTCTCAATCTAACTTTACGAGTGTACCAAAGATTAAATCCTGAGCTATCTGATTCTTTTGCTTTTTTACCCACCCATTTGGTTTCTTGCAGGCATATAAAACTAGTCCTCATCCTAGTCATATTGTCCATTACTTCCATAGACTTTCATGTAAGAGTGTATATTTTTCATGTTTCAAAACGAATCTTAATCTTATGAACTAACTTCTTTACCCTCATATATGTTCACGAAGATGTGGAAACCCTTGCTTAATGTTCACCGTATCCAGACGGCAATGCAGCGGCGCTTGCTCGTTTGTCATTGTACTCGAGTTTTACAGCGTGTTGTTTCCGGGCAATGACCTAGCATTCCCACTATTCTATATTTTGCATATGTCATAGATATTCGACAAAGTTTTAGGTTAGCTGTCAAAACCTAACACAACTCTCTCTCTCTTTTTATTTGGACTTGAGACCGGCTATGTACAGCAAAGCTACCATAGGCAGGCGTATTGGGAAGGCTACCTCTTTTTGTTTTTTGTTTTTTTGTTAAAGTACAATTACACATTGAATAATCTATTCATCAATTCACTTAGTTGTTTTTAAGTTTTCTTTTCTAATATACTAATGTGGTTTTTTTTGCTAATAGATAAATAATAATTTCGCGTATACTTTTTTTTACGGGAATTTTCCATGTACTTAACTGCAGGAAAAGGAAAATGGCATTCGAGTGCATCTTATTCAAACAAACATGGGGTCTAATACTGGCAACTACCCATGTAGCATTGCTCAATCATGTATCTGAAATGAGATCTCATTTCATGTGTTTAAGGACCAATATTTTTCTAATGTGTTAGGTAGTACTTCTACTGCTATAATTTTGTGACTAATCAAAATGTACGTTGTGAGCGCACCCCACAATAGTTACATGAATTTGTGGAATTTAACGACATTACTTCTGAAGCATTCCCATGATAAACAAGGAAACTAATAGGGAATGGCTAATGTTTCACATAAAAATCTACTTACTGCATACTTCGAATTCTTTTTTTTAACAGCTTGATGATATTCACAATTAAACTTAACTTCAATTTTGGTCCCGCTATTTTCACTATTTTGTAGATTTAACTTCCTATCTTAATATATGAAAAATTTGATCTCTTAATCAAATATTTGTTCCACAATATATGAGGTTTATAATAGTTTATATTTATTTACAATTTTATCGATTTTGAAATTTTCCCTTCATCAAATCATATACCATGTCATTTAAAATATATCATATCATTGATTTTTAGTTCAAAAAAATGATGGAGGTACCAAAACCGTATGATTTAAAATAGAAGGGTCAAATCCACAAAATTTATAAAAATAGAAGGATCAAGATTGCAATTAAACCATAAAATTAAGTGTCAAATCATAAGATATTGGAACCTCACACCGGTATGAACCATGCACCAAGGGTAAATGTGAATGCCTTATAATCCTTTTTTCTTATGACATTTGTTCTCTACCATAAGCAACTAATCCATTTAGACGCAAATTGATGCTAAGAGAAAAAAAAATTGGATTTCAACATACATGGGTCATAAGATGATTAGGAAATATAAATCAATCCGGTCTTTTGCCTTCTTTCACGAACTAGTATGGAAAGAAAAGTGGAACAAAAAATGGAGGAAGAGTCTGCTAAATCATCAAAAGAGATTTTTAGAGCTAAGATATTGAGAAAAAAACTTGTAACACAAGTGAAGCGACTAGTTAATAACTTCAAAAGATCTATGATCCTTTCAACATTTTAAGTCTTATTGGAATACTACCCTCTCTACCATAATTTATCTTATCATTAGAGATGATGTAATTAACATTTGGCAATAGAGAACCCAACTTTGTGAAATTAGAGAAAACCGGTGCAAATAACAAATACATACGTAGAACACGATATGTCGGAGATCTACCTCTTGATATAGATTGGTTCAAAGTTGGCGTTGTGCTGCTGGTGTGACAATCAAACTAGCTATGTAAAACATATTTCGTCTTGGTGGTAGGGCATTGATATTCGGGTGAAAAGACTCCTGAACCATCGCAAATGTTGGGCATGGGTGGCTAAAACATGCAGACATCTACAGGCATGAAGGAATTAACGTTATTAACTGTGTGTAGACAATGACCTTCACATCAATTATATGTATAATGTTGATGTAAATAGAGTTATCATTCATCTCTAATTTACAAAGAAAAGGTAAGGTAGTGTATGCAAGTATTTTATGCTCCTTATGTCGTTAATAAATTGTTGGGCAATCAATGTAAATTGGTTTAGTCTTTCAAAAAAAATGGAAACTGGTTTAGTTATTTTTTTTACTAATCGAATATTTTATTTATCCTTTCAAAATGTTTTAATTAACATTATAAAATTATAAGTAAATTTTGTCTTCACTATACAAAAGTTTTGGGTCCGTTGTTGCCTACAAGAAACCAATGTATCTTGCTCATTTATGCAGCTTGTCCCACATTCAAGGTTGCATAAGTAAGAGTCAAAAAATAAGTGAATTGGAGAGGAAATTGCATTAGGGGCCCGTTTGGATTAGCGTATTTTAGAGCTTATATAAAACAACTTATACAAATAAATAAGTTTTTATGTATTATTTATAAGTTTTTAAGGTAGTTTTTGAAAAAACCGTTTATGAAGATACAATTTTCGTTATCGAGAGCTTATAAATTAAAATAAAAGCTTATTTCTTTACGTAAATTATTTTTCATAAGCTCAAAATAAACTCAAACCAAACCGACTTGCTTTCTTTTTAGTATAAACGTGATCTTCTATGCGAACCACTCTTTTATTCCCACTTTAGTAGTACTTTCATGTTTGGTTGACCAATATTTGAATTTTATTGTCCCATATTGCTATTTGAATCTTCATTGACATGTGTTGTTGGATATATGCACGTCAGTTACTTTACAAGTAAAAAATAAAATTAATCCAATCTTATACACACTCCTTTCCAAAACAAAGTTTCCCCTAACCAATAGCTAATCATAAATTTCCCTTGAGTTAGTCCTTCATGACCAATATAGGTTATAACACCACAACACAATCATTCAATTCCATATCATCCTCGTAACCAACAAAACATAGACGTCAAGAAGAATTGAGCCAACCAACTATCCTAATGAGACATGTTTTATGCTTTTTGAAAAAAGAAAATTAAACATGTTTTTTACTTTTTCTCACATCACAATAAAGAGCAGTGTTTTCTTCGATGAATCAAGAGTGAGGAAAACATCAAGAGGAGAAATGAACATCCCAACTATGTTGACACCCCAAACCTTCCTCCATCCTCTGCCACCTCCCAAAAATATTATCAAAAAAGGGGAAAATAATTACAAGAGGGGGGCCAAACCACTTGGTGGCTACTTAAGAGGGCCGACATTTAAGATTTTTAGGTGAAGATATGTGCAATTCTGGTGGTTGCTTTTAGCTTAATATGATGATCCAACACAATGAGACTCCCCCATATGGGCCATCAATAATAGATAGTAAATGAGGTTACTATTGTTAAATTAAGACATGTAAGAGTATAAATTAAATATTTAAAAAAACCATGTGAATAAAATAACACGTGTTATCCTTTTTCTTGCCACTTAATCTTTTTAATTGAGTTTAATTTTTCTCTTCTGTTCCTTTTTCATAAATATCAGATAAACTTGTTTTTTGTATGGCTTGGAATCCTAATGCTAAGAAAAATCATAATACAAAAGAGAATAGAAGTACAAAAGGTCAAAAATGCGATCAAGCTTCAACATATTCTGATTGGTCAACTCTCCCTTCTAATTGAATGGAAAAAATTGGAAAGAAAGAATCAAGAATCAATAGAAAAATTAACAAAGTAAGTTGTTAGCATTATCCACCATCGTGCCCTTAACTCATGGTCTCAAGGTAATCAAGAATCAATAGACAATGTCTATATTTGTGTGTTTATTTTGTTTGTGTACATAACTCAAAAAAAAAAATTGGATACTTTCTTCTAATTTAATTCTCTTTATAGGTAGACACAGATTGATACAACCTGCTACTAATGATGAACAGATTGTGAGCACTCTTCGAGTGAGTGTATACTCCTAAGAGGGAAGAAAGGAAATCAGAGAGAAAAAAAGAGACTTTTCTTATTATTCAGCATAACCAAAATGATTGTCTGTTACATCAGATATAGCCAATCTTGGCATAACTACTAGCATAAACTTAGGAAAGGAAATCAACAAAATCGTAAATAAGGGAAATAGAATCGTAAACTTAGGAAGGTTTCCTTTACTGGCACACAAAATCCTTCAGCCATCCTGGTTTCTTGGATTGCCTCTTTTCCAATATTGGCCTTGCTTCTATCTCCTCAAAGTTGGGCCCCTCCTCAGCAGGTATTGGACTTTCCATTGATGGGCTCGTATCAATTCTCTCCCCATCAAAAGTCACCTTGTCCTCAAGGTGGAACTCTAGATAACATGCCTGAAAATGAGATACATCTTCCCATGAAGCTTCATCAGCTGGGGAACCAATCTATTGTACCAGTAGCTGTGTATGAGGCTGTCCCTGAACCAGAATAGTACGGTATGCTAAAATTGCAGCAGGGCGCTCTACTGGTTGATTATCAAAGCTCTCCGGAGGTAAATCTTGATGTGGCGGGTTCTCCTTACCACGGAAGGGTTTAAGAACAGAAACATGGAAAACCGGATGAATGCGACTTTCCGGAGGTAACTGAAGCTTGTACGCCACTGGACCAATGCGTTCAAGTATCTGATAAGGGCCATAATACTTCTTGGAGAGCTTATGTTGGCGGTGGAGACGGACAGATAGTTGTCGGTAAGGGCGAAGGCGAACTAGCACACTATCACCGATAGCAAATGTGCAATCACGACGATGAGAATTGGCCTTTTGGGTCATGCAATTTTGAGCTGTTAGTAGATTAGCTTTGAGGTTGCGCAAGAGTTCATCACGAGCTGTCAAAGACTCATCCAAAACTGAAATAGACGTGGATCCACGTGTATAGGCTGGAATGGTCGGAGGCTTACGACCGTACAAAGCTTCAAACGGTGACATTTGCAGGCCACTATGAAAGCTAGTGTTGTAATGAAATTCTGCCCACGGAAGGAACAAAACCCAAGAAGAAGGCTTGTCTTGAGTAAAGGCACCTCAGATTGGCCATCCGTTTGAGGATGGTAGGCACTACTCATAGATAATTTGGTACCACTCAATTCAAATAACTTGCGCCAAAAGTTGCTAATGAACACCGGGTCGCGATCCGAAACAATAGAACGAGGAAAACCATGGTGACGTACTACTAATGAAACAAACAGTTCTGCTACCTTAGAAGCTGTAAAGGATCCGGGAAGAGCGCCAAAATGAGCGGATCTAGACAAACGGTCCACAACGACTAAAATGACCGTGGAGCCATTAGCGGGAGGTAGACCCGTGATGAAATCCATGGTAATATCCTCCCAAACGGCCTCTGGAATGGGAAGCGGTTGTAGCAACCCAGCTGGAACTTGAGTGGATGACTTAATCTGCTGACAAATGAGGCATGTGGCCACAAAGTTTTCCACTGACTTGCGCATACATGTCCAGAAAAAATTAACAGCAATTCGAGCCAATGTTCTCTTTACCCCCGCATGACCACCACTTGGTGTATCATGAAATTCACTGATAACCAGATTACATAATGGAGATTGTGGGTTTAAAACATATCGTCCAACATTCAGAAGCATTCCATTAACAATAGTATAAGGAGCTACCAAAGTACCTTGTGAGCTTTGATTGTGAAACTCCAGAAAAAATGGATCAGATGTATTTTCTTTTTTTAATTGAGAAACAATGCCAAAAGTAGGAGAGGATACCAAGGCAATGAATGCAGATTGTTGCTCAATATGCTCCTCAATAGGCCAGTCCGCAGGGACACGTGATAAAGCATCAGCGACTTTGTTGGAAGCTCCTGGTTTGTACTCAATACGAAACTGAAAACCCAATAATTTCCGCACATAGGCCTGCTGATCCGGTGTTTGAATAACCTGCTGTAACAACTCTTTAATGCTTTTATGATCTGTGCGAATAATGAAGAAGTGTCCCAAGAGGTATTGGCGCCACTTGAGAACAGCCTCGGTGATAGCATGAAGTTCTTTAATATACACATAAGCAGCTTGTAACTTAGGGCCCAATTTCTTGCTAAAAAATGCAAGTGGGTGACCGTCTTGCATAAGAACCGCACCAATTCCAACATTGGACGCGTCTGTTTCAATGATGAACTCTTTGGAAAAATCAGGAAGGCTAAGGACCGGAGCTGCCATCATTGCTTGCTTGAGAGCTAGGAAAGCCGTGGTAGCCTCCTCAGACCAGCAAAAAGAATCACGGCGCAACATATCCGTCAGTGGTGCAGCAATAGTAGCATAATGAGCAATAAATCGTCGATAATAGCCGGTGAGTCCCAAGAACCCTCGGAGCTGTTTGACAGAACCAGGGACTGGCCACTTTTCCATGGCAGCTAATTTACTTGGGTCAGCATGCACACCTTTGGGAGAAACTATATGACCCAAGTACTCAATTGATTCTTGACAAAATAAACACTTTGAGAGTTTGACATAGAAGCAATTATTTTGTAAGCAAGTGAGCACCAATTCCAAGTGTTGTAAATGATCGTCAATTGAGGAGCTATAGATCAAAATATCATCAAAGAAAACTATGACAAACCGCCTTAGAAACTTGGAAAACAGTTGATTCATGGTGGCTTGAAAAGTTGACGGAGCATTGGTAAGGCCAAATGGCATCACTAAAAACTCAAAGTGCCTATCGTGTGTGCGAAATGCTGTTTTATACGTGTCACGGCTGTGCACACGAATCTGATGGTAACCTGCTCGCAAATCCAATTTTGTGAATACAGTAGCACCGCCAAGTTCATCTAGGAGCTCATCAATTTTGGGAATCGGAAACTTATCCTTAACCGTAGCTGCATTCGGTGCCCTATAATCGACACAGAAACGCCAAGTTCCATCTTTCTTACGAACCAACAACACTGGAGAAGAAAATGGACTATGACTTGGAATGATAATTCCTTGATCTAGCGTTTCTTTTATCAATTTTTCCATTTCAGCCTTTTGAAATTGAGGGTATCGATATGGTCGGACGTTCACAGGTTTTGATCCTTCAATCAAGTGAATGCGGTGGTCAACAGAGCGGTGTGGAGGTAAGCCAGAGGGTTGGTGATGAAGTAGTTTTTTTTTGCATCAAACAAGATAAGTATTTGTGTATCGTCTCCACAGGGATTAGTGCGATATCAAGGATATTTCAACATCAATTATCATTCCAAGTATTAAGAGTACTTGTTTGTTTGAATTCTAACTAGCTAAACTAAATTGCAAAAAGTAAAAGCTGAGATAAATAAGGATTGAAACTTGTTAGGAGTATAGTTCCTTAACCAAGCATCACAAATAGCCTAATGATCCATACGAATTCTAGCTTTATAACCAATATTATCACAATCAATTCTAGACTATCCTTCGTGTCCAAAGCGATATAATTGACTCTAAGGTATCGTTTAAACATTCGTGTCCAAATCCCTTAAACGATCACAAAGACGATCGGATCACTTAATCGACCGTGTCCAGCCTGACTAAGTGTCCGAAAGCATTAAACTCTTGATTATGGTGATTATCAAAGATTAACAAAGATGTCAAGTAAGTTTAACCTAAGATATATTGCTACTCTAGCTCTAGATTCAAGAGTTCGTGTCCAAATCATCTTGAATCTCATTGAAAGCATTAACACAAGAATAACAACAATATTGAATATAAATTGCTAGAACCATATATTGCAAGATCAAAAGATTACATGTTAGCAAGGATTAAGTACCTCTCATCCCAACAAAGAATATTTAGCTACACATCATCATGGAAGCCTTGCAAGGATGGATTGAAAAGGAAGGATTCATTCACCTTGTGATGTCTCAACAAAGGAAGAAAGATCCAACTTCCAAAATCACTCTCACTCTATATGATCTACCCTATTTTCTCTCTTAGAATCTATAAAATATCTAATGGAATAGTGAATTTCTAAAGAGAGGTAAAAATCCTATTTAAATGGGCTGAGTTTGTAAGCTTACGCTAATAGCGAAATATGCGCTAATAGTGAAGCAAGTCGGCTTAAGCTGTGGCCAATGAGGTTGTGCCACGTTGGTCCTTGCCCTGTTTCTTCACCCTGGCTACGCTAATAGCGTAGTCTTCTGGAGCTTTTACGCTAATAGCATATATTACGCTAATAGCGTATTTCTTCAAACCCAGCTTCTGCTTCGCTCCAGGTACGCTAATGGCGTACCTCTCTGGACCAATTTCGCTAATAGCATGGAACACGCTAATAGCGAATTCTTCAAAACCAGCTTTTGCTAATTTGCACTTTTTCATGATTTTTGGTCTTTGCTCAGTATCTTGGGGTAAATTCCTGCATAAAAGGATATAGTAAGATATATAAAGCGTAATAAGGCATTTAACGCTAATTTCTCGGCTTTTCCTTCAATAACTTGCAAAACAAGTAACAAAAAGTGCTTAAAATATAACATGAAATTAACACTTTTTAGCACTTATCAGTTGGGCGAATATAGAAGCAAAACGCTCAAGTAATTCTGTAAAATGGGTAGGTAAGTCTATTGGAAACATTGAATCTAACTCCTCACTAAGCGCCGGTGAGGTTTGTGTAATTGCAAAGAACTCAGCAACGTCAGCCGTCTGAACCATAGCTTGCAGTCGATGCAGAGAGACTGATTGTGAAGCCAAAGTTTTGTCGCCAACTATAGTAACCAAAGTACCATTCCACATAAATTCCATGGTAAGGGCTGAGTAATCATGAGAGACTTTTCCCAAAGATTCCAACCATGGGAATCCTAAAACAACATCAGGACCTTCAAATGCCAATACAAACACATCCACATCAAATGTAATTCCCTGGACTAGAATCGGAGCATTTTTACAGCAAAATTGACACACCAAAAATGTACCGCTACCAGTAGCGACACGAAATCGAGGACAAGGAGTTACTGCTAACCCCAAACGTTCAACGAGGGCCGGCTTGATGAAGTTGTGGGTGCTCCCTCTATCGATCAATATGGAAAAAGTATGTTGCCTATACATTCCTGCAACACGCAAAGAACGCCCTTGTAACTGACTGGAAAGGGCGTGCAAACTGGAAATATCACCGGAGACGTCATCCGAAGGGTGGTCCACAGGTTCTGGTATTGGTTCCTCTTCCTCAGCCTCAAGGAGGAGTAGCACTTTACTTTGGCAACGGTGAGACGGGTTCCATTTCTCATCACATTTAAAGCACGGCGATCCCGAATTTCAGCTGGTGATATGTTACGGACAGGGAGGGACGATGTGGGGGTTGGAAGGAGTGGGGGCAAAGTACTGGGCTTTTGGGTTGAATTAGTGTTTTGGGTTTGGGCAGTGTTTAGGGCTGGTGTAATTGGTCCACGAGGCCACCCTTTCCATGTGAAGGGTTGTCCTCTAAACGTGCCTCATATGCGCGTGCCATTGCAAAAGCCTCCATCAAAGTTGGGGGACGGTGAAACTGAAGCTCTCGGCGGAGATTGCGCTTAAGTCCCGTGATAAAGAAACTGATGAGCAATGATTCTGATATGCCTGTGACCTTGTTCATCAAATCCTCAAATTGAGTTTGAAAATCAGCAACAGACCCGGTTTGCGAAAGCTTTGAGAGATCGCCTTCAACGTCCTCGTAAGATGTTGGATCAAAACGGTGGCGGACAACTTCCAAGAAGACGGGCCATGAAGGTAGCAAATGATTCCGCATCGCCCATTGGAACTAAGAGGCGGCGCGCCCTTCCATATGAAAGGATACGATCTGCAGACGAGCGGCTTCTAGAGTTTCATGGAAATTGAAAAATGCTTCGATCTGAAATAGCCAATCTGTAGGGTTTGACCCGTCGAAACGGGGGACACTAAGCTTCAGTGTGCGTGCCGCTGCCCCAGAAGATCCATGGTTTTGTGGTTGAGTTTTTTGGTTCAAATTAGCGACCTTGGAATCAACTTCCAGTAAATGATTGTGTAGAGCGGTATGAATGGAATCAGTGTGAGATTCAAGGGATGATTGAATTAGTGTACGAAGATCTGCGTTTTGTGCCTCCATTTTGGATTGAAGGGCGTTCATAAGTTCTGATTGGTTCATGATGAAAGCACCAATGATACAACCTGCTACTAATGATGAACAGATTGTGAGCACTCTTCGAGTGAGTGTATACTCCTAAGAGGGAAGAAAGGAAATCAGAGAGAAAAAAAGAGACTTTTCTTATTATTCAGCATAACCAAAATGATTGTCTGTTACATCAGATATAGCCAATCTTGGCATAACTACTAGCATAAACTTAGGAAAGGAAATCAACAAAATCGTAAATAAGGGAAATAGAATCGTAAAATTAGGAAGGTTTCCTTTACTGGCACACAAAATCCTTCAGCCATCCTGGTTTCTTGGATTGCCTCTTTTCCAATATTGGCCTTGCTTCTATCTCCTCAAAGTTGGGCCCCTCCTCAGCAGGTATTGGACTTTCCATTGATGGGCTCGTATCAATTCTCTCCCCATCAAAAGTCACCTTGTCCTCAAGGTGGAACTCTGGATAACATGCCTGAAAATGAGATACATCTTCCCATGAAGCTTCATCAGCTGGGGAACCAATCCATTGTACCAGTAGCTGTGTATGAGGCTGTCCCTGAACCAGAATAGTACGGTATGCTAAAATTGCAGCAGGGCGCTCTACTGGTTGATTATCAAAGCTCTCCGGAGGTAAATCTTGATGTGGCGGGTTCTCCTTACCACGGAAGGGTTTAAGAACAGAAACATGGAAAACCGGATGAATGCGACTTTCCGGAGGTAACTGAAGCTTGTACGCCACTGGACCAATGCGTTCAAGTATCTGATAAGGGCCATAATACTTCTTGGAGAGCTTATGTTGGCGGTGGAGACGGACAGATAGTTGTCGGTAAGGGCGAATGGGAGTTTGTTGACGGAGAAGGGGAGTTTGTGGTATCGTGTGTTGAAAGCTCGATATGGGGAGGTTAAGGGGAGGCTTAGGGAAGGCGGGAGAAATTCATCGGTTTGGTGGAAGATGTTGTGTCGGATCCGTCAGGGGGTTGGTGAGGGAGGGGGAATTGGTTTGAAGAGAATATTAGGCGGGTGGTGGGAGATGGGAGGGATACCTTGTTTTGGTACGATAGGTGGATTGGAGACATCCCGCTGAGATTGAAATTTCCTCGCCTTTTTGATTTGGCGGTGGAAAAGGATTGCTCGGTGGGAGACATGGAGGGTCGTGGATAGGGTATTGATGGAGGGGCGTGGGTGTGGAGGCGTCGTTTGTTTGCGTGGGAGGAGGAGTCTGTCAGGGAATGTTCTCTTTTATTACATAACATTGTTTTGCAGGATTCTATTCATGATACTTGGCAGTGGCTGTCAGATCTCATTCATGGGTATACGGTGCGAGGAGCCTACCGCTCTATTACTTCCTCGGACGATATGGTGGACAGGTCCCTTGTTGATGACGTATGGTTTAAGCATGTCCCTTTGAAGGTGTCTTTATTTGTGTGGCGTCTCTTTCGCAACCGCATTCCAATTAAAGACAACTTGGCGATTCGCGGAGCTCTTTCTTCCACGGACGTGTTGTGTGCATTTGGGTGTGATAGTAATGAGTCTGTGACACATCTTTTTCTTCATTGTATTTTATCAGCTGCTCTTTGGGCTCTTGTTTGGAATTGGTTAGGCATTTCTTTTGTGCAGTCTGGTGAGCTTCGATAACATTTTACTCAGTTCCTTAAGATGGCGGGCATGCCAATCTATTCTCATTTATTTTTCAGAATTATTTGGTTTGTTACTATTTGGGTTCTTTGGAAGGAAAGGAACAGTCAGGTATTTCAAAATACGGCTTCCACTCACTTTACTCTCATTGAAAAAGTGAAGCTTCATTCCTTCCTTTGGCTGAAATCTAAACAGGTGTCTTTTGCTTATTCTTACCACGATTGGTGGAAACATCCCATTCTTTGTATGGGTTTTCGTTTGTAATCTATTGGTGGAGTGGTGCTCTGTTTTTGGCACCATAACTTTGTAAATATTTTCTGGTGTTCTCCTTTTTGCACACCTTGTGCGGGGAGCAACACCGTTGGTTTAGTAATATATCTCATTTTGATTTGTTCAAAAAAAAAAATTCTGCAAAATAAAAAAACGTTGAAACTAAATTAAAAACCAATTTGAAATTAAGTTTTCAAAAATAAACGAACGACAATTATAAATTTTATAAACCTTCTTTCTCAAAAAAAAATTATACATTTTTTTTGGTAGATAATTTTTTATAATTTATAATTTTTTTTGTGTGCAGGGACCGGGGTTTGAACCCCGGATTCCCCACTTCTCGACACATAATGTGTGTGAATCATATAAACCGTGTAAACTTGAAGTAGTGTATCTTGTCTTGATGTAAGACAAAAAAATTAATTAATTTTCCCTGTAATTTAACTCATGTTTATTAAGAGCTCTTATACATGGACCACCTTAGCTGATATACACACTTTGACATCCACACACAATTGTGACATGTGGAAAAAATAGTGAAATTTATCCAAAAAGGGGTGATGATGTGATGTGAAATAACTAAAATACCCCTTCCACAAGGGGTGTACATGAGTGGTACATAATAAAGGGTGTCAATCTATCATTTTTCATTTATTAATGGCCAATATCATATGATAATATCCTATATAATGTTCTAAAAATTTATATAAGATGTTATAATTGGTTTAGTCATGATATTTTCTTCATCGATATAACATATAATTGCTTATCGGCTGTTTATTTTTAGCGTATTTTTTCTTGTATAAACCAATAGATGTAATCAATTGTTTTCATTTCCACGATAACTAAATGTTTGAGATGCGGAATCAAACTCATGTTCTTTTGAGTAATTCGTTTTTTGTAGAGTTCATTATACCTATATTTTTTGACAAGTATATTTTTATACATCTGTCTTTTGAAATTTTGATTTCAAGTTAATTTTTAATTTAGTTTCAACGGTTTGTACTTTTAAAATGGAATGGATATCAAAAAGTAAATAAAATTGGACATAAACTCAAATCAAGAAGAAAATTGTTGTTGACACATTAGAGAAGGCTGGGACACACATGTAAAATACGTTTTTGCCCCCTCGGCAGTTAACTACCGAGGAATTAAAAATCCGGCTGCAGTTAACTGCCGAGGAATTCCTCGGTAGTTAACTGCCGAAGTTTTCTGCTACAAGTCTGGCAGAAGCTCTCTCATCTCCATTATTCATCACATCTTCAAAAAAAATTTCTCAAATCTCTCTCACAAATCTCTCTAAAAAACCCAACCAAATCCAACCAAATTTATTCAACAAAATTTTAACTTAAATTTTAGTTGTTATAAATGTTTTTATTTTTTAGTTTTTGAGTATATTTATTTTATTTTAGTTTTTGAGTAGATTTACATAGTATAATTCATTTTTAGAGTAAAATGTTTGTATGATGTTTATGTTATAGTTTAAAGTTTATTGGTTATATTTTAATTTGGTGTTTTAAATTAATTTTTTATTTAAGTTTTTAATTAGATTTACATGTTATAAATCATTTTTAGATTAGATGTTAGTTGATTAATTTTGTTAAAATGTTTGCATGATGATTATGTTATAATTTAAAAATTTTAGGATTATTTTTTTATTTGGTGTTTTATAATTTTTATTTTATTTTAGTAAGACTATATGATTTATTTTAAGAGTAAATATAATTTGAATAATTTTGCTATATTTTACGTTAATTTTTTTTTTAGACAATTACATTTTAGGGTTATTTTTATGATTTTTAGAGTCTATGTATAATTTGCACATTAAGTGTTTGATGAAATGTTTGAACGAGTTTTTCATTGATTCTTTTAAATTTCTATGTGTGTAGATTTGAAACAATGGCCGGATGGATCGACGTTCATGCAACATTCAACGGCGGAGAACCTCAGAGGTTGAAGGTTCGGTGCCTTGATGTAACGTTAAGAGATCTCAAGGATCAACTAAATGAATTCAACCAAGGAGTCAACCCAAGAGACACAAGAAGGGTGCAAAATGTTCGGTATAAACGTCCAAAGCTCGACGAGGGGAGCGTATCATTCACTTGGGTGGAGTTAAAGAACGACGAAAACGTGACGAGTATGTTTTGGGAGCACACCAAGTTCCAGTGGATCGATATGCGGGTGACGTTGCTGAGATCAACTGAAGATATCATCAACAGTTTGATTCCGCCAGAAGATCGTCATTAGTTAGGGTAAGGTGCATTCCAACTACAACAATTGTCTTACCTCTGAAATGGGGTGATTCAAACTTGCCAAACGGCCAGGACTCAAGCATTTCGCTGGGCATTAATGTTTTTCCTTTGAAAAGATTAAATTTTTGTTAGGCTTGCTTAGATGATGGTATTAAGTGTCAAGGAATGGACCTCATTTCGTTGGCACTTGAATACCATCATATAAATCAAGCCTGACAAAAATTTATTCTTTTCAAAGGAAATCATGAATGCCCAGCAAAATGCTTGAGTCCTGTTGTTTGGCAAGTTTGAATTTACCCCATTTCAGAGGTAAGACAGTTGTTGTAGTTGGAATGCACATTCCAACTGCAACAATTCAAACTTGAACGATGGGGCAATTCAAACTTGTTAATTGGCAGGACTCCAACATCCGATGAGCATATTGAACGATGGTATTTAAGTGTCAAGGAATGGACCTCATTTCGTTGGCACTTGAATACCATCGTTCAAGATGTTCATCGGACGTTGGAGTATTGCTGCCTAACAAGTTTGAATTTGCCCCATTCAGTGGTAAGATAATTGTTGCAGTTGGAAGGTACATTCCGGAATGTGATGTAATTGTTTTTTTTTAAATACGTCGTTTATGTAATGTAACGAAACCTGTATAGCAATATTTATTCGAACGAATTCATGCTATTGTAATATTTATTCGAATTCACGCTATCGCAATATTTATTGGAATTCACTCTATCGCAATATTTTAAATAACATAAAATAATTTTTAAAGAATTTCTAATAATTTTCTACCACAATTCTATTCTAAACAAAATAAAACACAAAAAAAAAATTTAAAAAAAAACAAACTCGGCAGTTAAGTGCCGAGGAAAACCACGGCAGTTTAGTACCGAGGAAAACCTCGGCAGTTTACTACCGCCGGTTTCATCATTTCCTCGGCAGTTAACTGCCGAGTCGTCCTGAACCTAGAAATTGGCAGAACCTGTTGAAGGCAGAATTACATGTGTTTTTACACATTGTAAACACATTGTTTGGATAACAAAGCTAGTCAAAGAAAATAAATTTGGCTCAATTTAAGTGGCGCAGCTGTGTTTAAATGGCAAAATAAATTTGGCTCAATTTAACAAACACTAATTAAACGAACAAACTAATGAACCAAATCATCAAAATGTCATAAACAAAAAAGAACATAATGTCATCAAAATACATACATAATGTCATGAAAATCCGAAATGTAAACAACAAGTCCTAATCCTACTGCTGGTCCTGGTCCTGCTGGTGCCTCCTCCTCGGTCTCTGGGCTCTCCTCCTGGTAATGATCGGCGCGATCTGCTGCCTAACATCCTGCAAGGCCGCATACAACTGCTGAGGGGTCATGCTCATCACCTCCTGACCCAAAAACTCATCAGCATGGGCAACAGCGCCGCTAACCATGTCATAGGTGTCAGGGGAGCTTCTCGCCTCGTACCGCTCTCACTGCTCTGCAACGATCTGCTCCTCGTTTGGAGGCCTCGGAACATCTCCCGGGAGAAGTGGCAAAATCTGAGGGTGAGACACAACTGTGTACCATCGTACATAGCCCTCTGCCATACGCCATGGTTGCTCTCCTGCCTGCTCACCCCAATCATCCGCCTTAAGCGTGTGAGTGCGGAAGTCCGTGAAGGCCTGCACAATCTCAGCCGGTGTCAGCGCTGGAACATCCGTCGGAGGTCTAGGTACGGACTGGACGTATCCGTACTGCCTCAATACCCTCTCCGGCAGGTGACGGTACACCCTACGATCGCCGCACATGATCCAGCCAGAATACCAAAATACCTCCTCGAAAGGCTGGAACTCCCTGTGCCCTTCGTACGGCCTCCAGCATACGTCATCAAACGTAATGCGATCAAGCAATGACCGATACGTGGCCCCCTCTCCATGACCCTTCTGAAGAGTCCACCTCGCCGCAACGGGTAAATTTTCAATGTAGTCCGGGTTTGGATCAACAGTGTAAAACTTAGGGAAGTGCGACAAAAACCATGCCTGCATAAACCATACAAATCACATATAAATAAATTAAAGTTAACTAAAAAAATAAAATTTACAATTAACAAAAAAATATAACAAAATATAACAAAATAATAATAGTTAACAAAAAAAATTAAATTTAAATTTAATTTTTACTTACAGTGAGCAGTGTCACGCTTCCCCCAAGCTGCCTGTCTCCGGGCAAACAGGCCTGAGCTAACTCATCGTACAGGTATGCAAGTGCCATCCCTCCCCATGAATAAGCACGCATCCCCGCGTAGCCGTCCGCCATAGCCGTCAAATAGATCAACTGGATGCGTTTGTTGCTTCTATCCCCAAACAACAAGCATCCAACCAAGTATAGAAGGTGGGACTTCACACAATAAGTCCTAACCCTCTCCAACTCCTCCAGCTCCTCTGGATCCTGTGTATCCGCCAAAAGGTTGGCTCTACCAAGGTGCGTCGTATAAAACTCCCTCAGCTTAGGATAACTAATGTATCCACCATACTCAGTATTGCAGATTTTCTCTGCCTGCGACCTCGACGCACCCAAGTGAGTCATCAATAGTGCCTCTCCCTCATGTCTCAGCATCTTCTTCCGGTGGCCCAACATCCGCCCTTCAATCGGGACATGCATAAGACATGCGACATCATCCAAAGTCACAGTCATCTCCCCCATAGCCATGTGAAAAGTGCTGGTCTCGGAATGCCACCTCTCGCATAGAGTCATCAGCAAAGCGTGAGGCACAGTGGCGTAGCCCAAGTATACCAAATCATGTAAGCCACTCTGCATAAGCGGATCCCAAAACCATCTCTGATTGGGGTTTGGACTTCCGAGACTCAAAATCTTGGGGCCATGATTAATTGGTTTTACAAAACGCTTCTTGCGGCACTGCAAAAATAGAAAAATAAACATAGTTTAAACAATGTAAACATTTAACTAATAAATATTAAACTTAACAAATGCTAAAATAAAAATAAAGAAAACATATAAAGAAAATCACATATAAATAAAACATATAAAGAAAACATATAAATAAAACAATTTAAAGAAAATCACATATAAATAAAACATATAAATAAAACATATGTCCATCATTTCTATACACTTACAATAAAATCATTCATACAATCATCATTATGTCCATCATTTCCATCATAACTTAATCATTTCTACACACTTAATCATTCACATCATAACCTAAATACACTAAAAAATCAATATACACTTAATCAAACTATAATTAACATCACTTCTATCATTTCCATAACCTAAACTAACTAAATAATCAAAATAATTTTCATTGAGGCATTTGATCAAACACTTTGTGTGCAAAGTATAAAACATATTCAAATTGTGTTCATTTGCCACCATTCAAAGCCACATTACCATTTAAACAGCATAGGCAACATCTACATTCATTTATCAATTCAAAAACTACACATGCAATCATCAAATTGTCTATTTTAATCATCAACTCATCATTAACCTAACCACATGCAAACTACTCTAATTTTTAAAAAAAATAAACCTAACAAACTAACATTAACATTGCAATGATTAAGGGTACTTACTTGTGATAATGTGGTGATGATTTGCTTGCAATTCGTGAAAATGTGATTTTGGAGAGAATTTGTTAGTGTTTGAAGAAAAACAATGAAACTGGAACTGCTTATGTTCGTGTTGTTTATGTTCAGAAAACTTCGGCAGTTAACTACCGAGGAAATCCTCGGCAGTTAACTGCAGCCGGATTTTTAATTCCTCGGCAGTTAACTGCCGAGGGGGCAAAAACCTATTTTACATGTGTGTCCCAGCCTTCTCTAATGTGTGAACAGCAATTTTCAATCAAGAAATGAATAGATAAATATACTAGTGGTAACTAAAGCTCCTAGGCGTGCGTGCATGTATTGAAGCTTCAGACCCTATTCGAGGTGTGTGGATGCTTTTCATCCCATTGGATCAATCCAGCGGAGCAGGCTTATCTGACTGCAGTGACTGCACGCTTTAAGCGACTGCAGTCAATCAAGATCCGTGGGGTTAAATCTTGACGGAAATGACCTACTTGAGTAACAAAGATATAATTAAGGGACTCAAATGGAACAAAAACTAGTTAAAGGACCAAAGTGAAACATCAAAAATAGTTAAGGGATCAAAACAACAATTTAGCCTTCAAAATATATCACAACATCGATTTTTTAATTCAAAAATGTGATGGAGTGACCAAAATTGCAATTAAGCCTTAAAATTAAGAGCCAAATCGCAGGATATTAGAACCTGGCATTGTTGGGAACCATATACTGCGGGCAAATGTGAAAACCTTAGAACTATTTTTCATGTCCTCTGTTCTTTACCATAACCAACTAATCTATTTCACCTCAGATCGTTACTAAAAAAACAATACTTTCATACATGGGTCATATGATGAATAGGAAATATAAATCAATTCAGTCTTTTACCTCTTTCTCAAGTCAATATGGGAAGAAAAGTGGAACAAAAAATGGAGGAAGAGTGTGCTAAGATATCAATAAAGATTCTTAGAACTAAGACATTGAACCAGAAACTTGTGACACAGGTGAAGCGACTCGCTGATAACTTCAAAAGATTTACTAACAGGTTCTTGGAACATTTCAAGCCTTATCGGAGATATTATCTCTTTTATCACTAGATGTATGACATATATTTTTCGCAGTAGAGAACTCAACTTTGTGAAGATTAGGAAAAACTTGTGCAAAGAACATAAATATGTAGAACAAGATATGTCGGATCTAGCTCTCGAGTTAGTTTATTACAAAGTTGGTGCAATGTTGCCCATACACAATCAAGCTAAGAATTTTGGTGCATGTTATATATGCAAAGGCATTAGTAACTTTCATTGAAAGCTTAATCAAGATATCTACGGACTCGTGGGTAAGGTTGTCTCTAGAAGAGATTATTGATTGCGATGACTAAAACTCAGGGTGCGTAGGTGTAATGACATTGCATTAGAGGACCGCTACCTGAATGGCACCCAAAGGACGATCATTGCCATGTAATAAATAAAAGGAAAGGGTTATATCGAAAATTTTAAGTGTATTCCATTGAATTATTAAGATGAAGTTATCCTAATGAAAGGAATAAAACTCAAATTGATTGAATGATCTAGGAATGTGAAGTGATTACAACATTGATATATATACAAAATAAGAATAAGTTGAGTAAATTGCATAGAAAGTTACCGGTTGTAACTAACTCATAACCAACTAAAATCAGTTTAAGGGTGTGTTTGTTTCAGCTTTAAAAAAAATAGATTTTGTGTCAAAAGAATCTAGAGATTTTTTTATTGAGATTTTAAAAAAAATTTGAAGTTATTTGTGTTTGCCTATTATCCATAAAAATCCATTTTTAAAAAAAATATTAGTTCTAACATGCACATGTGTTTTTTTTGAATCATTGTCGGGTTTGAAAGTGAATTTTAACAAAAGCTTGTTGGTGGGAATTAACATTTCTGATTATTGGTTGAATGAGGCAGCGGCGGTGTTAAGTTGCAAAGTGGGAAGAATTCCGTTTATATACCTAGGCTTGCCTATTGGTGGTAATCCGCGGAGACTATCTTTTTGGGACCCTATTGTGAATCGTATTAAATCTAGACTATCGGGTTGGAATAGCAGGTTTCTCTCGTTCGGTGGCCGCTTGATCCTCCTTAAAGCAGTTCTGACTTCTCTTCCTGTCTAAGCTCTTTCCTTCTTCAAAGCTCCATCAGGTATAATCTCTTCCATTGAATCTTTATTGAATAAATTTTTTTGGGGTGGGGGTGAGGATTGTAGAAAAATAACATGGATAGGTTGGAATTCCTTGTGTTCTAAAAAGGAGCATGGAGGTCTGGGGGTGAGGAAGTTGAAGGAGTTTAATATTGCTTTATTAGGGAAATGGTGTTGGAGGATGTTAGTTGATAGAGAAGGTTTGTGGTACCATGTTTTAGTCGCCCGTTTGGCGAATTAGGTGGGAGGTTGGAGGTTGGGGGCCGGAGTGGTTCTTCTTGGTGGCGGGAGGTAGGTAGGATTCGTGATGGAGATGGTGACGTAGGTGGTGGGTGGTTCGGTAACAATGTTGCACGGAGGGTGGGTGATGGGGCTGAAACTTTGTTTTGGTATCATAGGTGGATTGGTGGTGTCCCGCTTAGTGTACGGTTCCGACGTTTGTTTGACTTGGCTGAGAACAAGACCATTACGGTGGCTAATTTGTTCTCTTTGGGCGTGGGCCGGGAAGGAGATGGGTGGAGATGGAGGCGCAGACTGTGGGCGTGGGAGGAGGATATGCTAGAGGAGTGTAGGGCTTTACTGCTTGATGTTTTGTTGGTTCCTAATGTTTCAGATAGATGGGAGTGGCTTCCAGACATTGCCGACGGGTATTCCGTGCGAGGTGCTTATGACCTATTACTTATCAGCGATCCTCCTCAGTTGGACACGTCTATGGAGTTACTGTGGCATAAACAGGTTTCGTTGAAGGTGTCGGTGTTTGCGTGGCGGCTCATCCGGGATCGCTTACCAACGAAAGCTAATCTGACTATTCATGGTGTTCTGTCTGCTGATGATATTTTGTGTGTGTCGGGGTGCGGTCACGTGGAGACGGTCGAACATCTTTTTCTATCGTGCCCAGTGTTTTCTTCGTTATGGCAGTATGTGCGTGATTGGATTGGTTTTGTTGGGGTGGGCTCTAATAATATTTCCGATCATTTGGTACAGTTTACTCATATGACAGGTGTTGGTAAAGCAAAAAGTTCGTTCCTGTAGCTTATATGACTTTTGTGTACTTGGGTTGTGTGGAATGAACGTAACAACCGTCTGTTCAATAATATTGTAACCTCTGTTCCCCGTTTGCTAGATAAGGTTAAACTGTTATCCTTAGGGTGGCTGAAAGCTAAAAATGCCATGTTTGTTTTTGGCACTCAGAGGTGGTGGTCAAACCCTTTAGGTTGTTTGGGAATTGGCTAACTTTGATTTGTCTATGTTTTGTGATGCTGAACTTCCTGTAACTTTGTAGTGGTGTGCTTGGGAACCGCTCTTTGGTTTGGTATATAATTGGCTAAAACCCACTTTTTGCCCCCTAAGTTTGCAAAAGTTGCGATTTTGGCCCCCTATTAAAAAAAATAGCATTAGTGACCCCCTATGTTTAGGGAAATATGCTCTTTTGACCCTCTAACATAAGGGAAATATGCTTTTTAGACCCCTTATCTTTAGAAAAAGTTGCAATTATGCCCCTTTTTTGGGACACGTGGCCTCTTCTCAGTAATTTTTGGACGAAGGGGGCCAAAAATGCTATTTTTTTAATAGGGGGCCAAAATCGCAACTTTTGCAAACTTAAGGGCAAAAAGTGGGTTTTAGCCTATATAATTTCATTTTGGCTTCTTTTAAAAAAAAATGCACATGTGTTATCTCCTTGTTGTTGAAAAAAATAGATTTTGAGAAAAGTTAATCCTAATAGCTTTTCATTTTAGGGTCAAAATAAATTTTTTTGATAAAATGATTTTTCTAAAAATCCTAAACAAACATTTAAAAATGAAAAAAGTGATTTTTTTAAGGAAAAAAATAGATTTTTTTTGAAAAAAATCAGAAACAAACGTGCCCTAAGTAACATTGGTTGAAGTTGTTGAGTACCCTTGGTGACTTGTTGTAACTAGTTGAGATTGTGATAATGAGGGGATAAGTTGAGATGAATTATCCTCTAATAACATAGGTGTTGGACTCTGATTCTTTGTTTACTAAAATGGGATATTTAAATCATAATCGTGGTTATTGCGTGAAACACATCCCCTCTTCTTGTTGATAGTACATGGATCTTTTGGTGGAAAAGACTTCTAGATCATCCATAATACTTACGACAATCGTTAAGGCATGGGTGGCTACATGCACCTTGAAAGGAACGATAGAACTGCAGCAGGTCGATGTGGTTTGTTCGTTCATTTCCCCAGCCTATCTCACACTCAAGGTTAAAGAAGCAAGAGTCCAAAAACGGTGAATTGAACAGGATATTGCACTGGCTTTCTTCTTAGTATTTGTAAGGGCCAACGGCAGTTAACTACAGTTGGAGGTACTTTGGTCTTTTCTAGTGCAGGAGAGCAATTTTGTGTGTGAGAAGAGCAATTTTCAAGGATTTCTATGTCCAAGTAAAAAGGAGCACTGTTGCTAACTTAGACCTTAATGAATGGTCCAAGTATAATTCTCACAAGGGTGATATAACATGAATTGTTTGGACGGTATGAATGGTCCTATTTGTTCTCTCTGGCTTCCTTAACACAAAGATCACTGTTTCATTCTGGTTGATTTCTTGTTGCTTCAATGTTGAATTAATTTATCAAAGTCTTTTACTTCATTGTATGTGAGAATAATCTCAATGAAGCTAGCATCTTCCCAAGCTGACGCCACCTACCAAAATAGTTATTGTTGATTTGATTTCCTACCACTAACAAGTTATTGAGGTGATCAGTTCGAGCAACCTATGTGACAACAATAACACTCTGAGCCAGCCACTTTGTCCCTCTTAGTTATATGATATAACTATCCATTCCATCACTGTGTCGAAAATCAATCTTCTTACTTACTAAAATATAAAAGAATGTGAGAGAAAACTCTCCTCGAAGGGTTTCTCCTTTTACAAGCCACTACTCTATTCACAATGTTTACAAATTTGAATGATATTCATATCCCCCTAACCATAAATCCCTCTACTTATACATGTTAGGTATCCGGTGGTATTGATAGGGTAACTGCTGATGCAGTCAGTTATTTTAATATATAGTTATTTAGGGGCAGTTAGCATTTTGTATAATATGCAGTATTTGTGTTGATTACGAGCAGTTAGGCAGTTTATTACAGGCAGTTTATGCCCTTTGTTTGTATAAATAAGGTCATTTGGCCACAACAGAAGGGGAATTCAAAATTGTTCAATTATGAACCTTATTGGTTTTGGGCAGAGAGAGAAATGTCTCTTCTCTGAGGAGCTTTTGCTCTGGGATTACAAAGGGATAGTCTTCTGTAATATTTTCTTTTCAATCAATAATACTATTTCTTTTGATTCTCTTTAATTTGGGTTCCTATCAATTGGTCCGACCTACCGGATACGAGAAGGAAACTAGTGTTATCGGAGATGGATGGAATATGGACTTTGAAGTATAAACTATCACAATTTACAGGGACGGATCCTGCTGGATGGATCACAAGGGCTGAGATGTTCTTTGCAGATAATGAAATTCACTCATGTGATAAGTTGCAGTGGGCTTTCATGAGTATGGAGGATGAAAAAGCGTTGTTGTGGTTTTATTCTTGGTGCCAAGAGAACCCAGATGCTGACTGGAAGTCATTTTCTATGGCCATGATTAGAGAATTTGGAGCACAGATGGAGCACTCAACAGATAAACAAATGGTGCAAAATCATGATCAAGAATCAGAACCAAAACTGTGGAAGATGACAGAAAAACACGATGAACCAGTATTAGAGAAGACCATCAACGATGGAGAAGGAAGGTACGTCAATGAATTTTCACCTTCGTCGGAAAAGGTTGTTGATGCTAAAATGAAGAACATTCAAACAAAGAAGAGTCGCAAGGATAATAGAATTGGGGGAAGAGTATTGAACGAGAAAGGGACAGATGAAGAAATGAAAGCAAGAAGAAAATCTTACATGACAGTTAGAAAAAGAGAGCAAGAGGGTGGGGTCTACCCACAACCTTCGCCGGAGCCATTCCCTTTGAATTTGAAAGAAAGGAGTTGCAAATATAAAACTTTGTATGTGGCTTGGTTGTTTGAAGGGGGCTTGTCAAGGTTCCAACAATGGGATCCTGGGGGCAAAAGAATTCAAGTTAGTTTCTTTAACTCAGCCTTGAGGACAAGGCTGTTTTTCTAGCAGTCGGTAATGTTAGGTATCCGGTGGTATTGATAGGGTAACTGCTGATGCAGTCAGTTATTTTAATATATAGTTATTTAGGAGCAGCTAGCATTTTGTATAATATGCAGTATTTGTGTTGATTAGGAGCAGTTAGGCAGTTTATTACAGGCAGTTTATGCCCTTTGTTTGTATAAATAAGGTCATTTGGCCACAACAGAAGGGGAATTCAAAATTGTTCAATTAGGAACCTTATTGGTTTTGGGCAGAGAGAGAAATGTCTCCTCTCTGAGGAGCTTTTGCTCTGGGATTACAGAGGGATAATCTTCTGTAATATTTTCTTTTCAATCAATAATACTATTTCTTTTGATTCTCTTTAATTTGGGTTCCTATCAATACATGATAACCAAAACAACCTCATTAACCAACAATACACTTATCCTATATCCTAACAGCATCACACAAGAAAATGGTATCAGAATATAGAACAGAGAACACTGATTACACAAAAGAAATTAACTCAGATGAAAATGTTATGTCAACTAGATCGCTAACTAACTCATGATTAACCGTTCTACATCTAACGCACTTAATGAACTGATTAACTGCTTGTAACAAACCTTCAAATTCTGCACAATTGACATACACTTCAATAGAAATAATAAAAATAAAAGATGGATAAAACAACGGATAAAAAAGGCCAAAAATCATAGAAATTTTGAAAATATGATTCAGTATAATTTGGCATTTGAAGGCAGAAAAGTGTTGTCTCCATATGTGATCTACATGTCCAAGCTAACACAGGGAACTCATCCCAAAAGGTATAAGAAAATAATTCTCTACCAAGCAAAATTCCAAAATACATGTTACTCTTTTGGATGTTACCAATGGTAATACTTTATATATCCTGCATTTCTAAATTAGTATGGTCACTGTTGTTAGCAGAAGAGGATTCAGGAGTCTCCTTTTCATCAGCAGACTTCATTTCTTGAATCGGAGGAGGATTTACAATGGTGGTTTCTGAGGAAATACTTTCCGAGAGCCGTCCCTTCATCTCCCTGTGTTCTTGACACAAGGCACACCAGTGCAAGCAGCAGTGAACACAACAAGGATCACCGGGCGAATTCTGGAATCATCAGAAGATTAAGTAAGACAGTTGTAAAGAAAAGACAAGGTTTTATGTTCTGTGTCATACAAGCTAGAGGAAATAATTATCAAAATATTATGCAATGCAAGTACAAGTTACTAGGAAACACAGGTAAAATGCTTTGAATATACATGATGCGCGTGACACTGAAATTTTAAAGCAGCCATTAATAACTTTGGCCACCACCTTGAATGTGAAAATCTGCTTTTGATTTACCATAAACGAAAGAAGTATTATTATAATTTTGACGAAATAAGTATTATTATAATTTTGGTTTGGCTCTTCTAATTTTAATCATTAGAACCTAAATCACTTCTCCTTTTGTGAAAAATAACATCTAGCAAAGAACAGATAGACCTGTTCACACAAGGATTATATTTCAAATGTTTAAATGACGCAACTTTAGGGGACACTATACAAGAGTGAGGTGATATGCAAAACAATGCACTGTAGACAAAGGCACCAAAAGGCGTGCCCAAGGCAATAAGGCAAGGCACCAGATGGGGTCAGCCTCTTAGAACGATGCCTCTTGCTTTTGCTCAGGTGAGGCAAACATGTCTTAGCATTTTAGCCATACAACAACAGCCAAAGTCTTTTCTCACTCGGTGGTGAAACATAGATAACATAATGCTATAATTTCATGTCATGAATAATGTCGAGATCAGTAGGAGTAGGATCCTTTCCATATCTCCAAAGAAATGGGAAACTCTATTATTATAATAGGCTAAAATATGGTTTTGGTCCCTGCAAAATAGGCCAGTTTTGGTTTTAGTCCCTGCAAAAATTTTTTATAGCTTTTGGTCCTTGCAAAAATAGGCCAGTTTTGGTTTTAGTCCCTGCAATTTTTTTTAATAGTTTTTGGTCCCTGCAAAAATATGTCAGTTTTGCCTTTAGTCCCTGCAAATCTTTTATAATTTTTTTTATAGTTTTTTTTAAAAAAAATTAAAAAATTAAAAAAATTCTGGAAAATCGAAAAATTAATAAAAAAATTAAAAAAATTCTGGAAAAATAAAAAATTGAAAAAAATATTAAAAACTTCTGGAAAAATGAAAAATCAATAAAAAATCTGAAAAAATAAAAAAAAAAATTGAAAAAAATATTAAAAAATTCTGGAAAATTGAAAAATTAATAAAAATGAAAAAATTTAAAAAATCTGGAAAAAATAAAATTTCGAAAATTTTCTAAAAAAATTAAAATTCTAGAAAAATGAAATTTTCAAAATTTAAAATTTTAATGAAATTCTGAAAATAAAAATTCTGGAAAATAAATTTTAATGAAATTTTAAATTTTCGAAAATAAAAATGAAATTCTGGAAAAATGAAATTTTAATGAAAAAATTTTGAAATTTTTGAAATTTTCATTAGTATTTCTCAAAAAATTTCCGGGAATTTTTGTGTATTTATAAACCGAGAATAAGGGAAAAAATATGTGTATTTATAAACCGAGCTTAGGTTTTTTATGTATTTTTCGAAATTTCGAAATTTTCATTAGTATTTTTTCCGGGAATTTTTGTGTATTTATAAAGCGGGAACTTTTGGGTATTTATAAACCGAGAATAAGGGAAAAAATACACTGAAAAAACCTAAGCTCGACATATATACTAATCAAAATTTCGAAATTTCGAAAAATACATTTTTTCCAGAATTTCGAAATTTCGACATATATACTAATCAGAATATTTTTTATTTTCCAGAATTTTTTCATTTTATTAGATTATTTTATTTTTTTAATCATTTTTTATTTTTATTAATTTTTCCAGATTTTTTAAATTTTTTCCCTTTTTTCAATTTTATTAATTTTTCAATTTTCCAGAATTTTTTAATATTTTTTTTCAATTTTTTTATTGATTTTTCATTTTTCCAGAATATTTTAATATTTTTTTCAATTTTTCGATTTTCCGATTTTTTTTAATATTTTTTCAATTTTTTATTAATTTTTCCAGAATTTTTTTATTAATTTTTCAATTTTCCAGAATTTTTTAATGTATAAAAAAAATTATAAAAGATTTGCAGGGACTAAAAGCAAAACTGACATATTTTTGCAGGGACCAAAAACTATAAAAAAGAAAATTGCAAGGACTAAAACCAAAACTGGCCTATTTTTGCAGGGACCAAAAGCTATAAAAAAATTTTGCAGGGACTAAAACCAAAACTGACCTATTTTGCAGGGACCAAAAGCTATAAATTTTTTTTGCAGGGACTAAAACTAAAACTGACCTATTTTGCAGGGATCAAAACCATATTTTAGCCATTATAATATTAGGTGTATAAAGGCACACATTCCAAGAACATGACATAATTATGCTTTTAGACGCACCCAAAACAACAGTGACGCAGGCCTTCATTTCTTTTGAGAAATGGAGAGGATCCCCTACTCATATAGTCGACCTTTACATCCAAATCCTTAATAATTTGGCCTATAATTTTTCTGTCTCTCCGGATCCCTAGCTATTGGAATTAGACCATCCTTCATATGGTTTTCCCTCCTTACTGATGCTTCTGTGGGCCTTTTCTACGCATGCTCAAATCACCTAAGCATCTTATCTATATCACTAAAAGGAATCTCTAAAAGCTCGGCCATCACTAAAAGGAATCTCTAAAAGCTCAGCCATCTAACATGCAAAGCGAGATGCTAAAAAAGTAATCTATAGTCAGAGTATTAAAAGAATAACTAGCCGGCGGTGTTTGGGGTTCTTAGCCTAAAAGCACAAATACGACATGAGACACGAATGCCATTCAAAACAAGTATATGTCAAAATTAAAAAACTACACGACACATCACAATTATAGTACAACAACAAACAACAATTATAATACAGCACATACTATTAAATATTAATTGAAAACACAAATCTGTTTTTATAAAATTAATATTTAAACAGAAATCTTGAATCCAAAAAGACTGCTGATATTTTAAGTTCGGATCAGTTATTGCAAACAAAATAAAAATACCATATTGTCTGTCTAATTATTGTGATACAACAACAACAACAACAACAACAACAACAACCAAGACTTATCCCACTAAGTGGGGTCGGCTACATGGATCAAATGACACCATAGTGTTCTATCAAAAACCATAGTTGGATCCAACTCATTGACCTCTAAATCCTTTCTAATGGTTTCTCTAATGGTTTTCGTAGGTCTTTCTCTACCTCTTTTAACCTGACTCTCCTCCATTTGATCTACTCTTCTAACAACGGCATCTACGGGTCTTCTCTCTACATGTCCAAACCTCTCTACATGTCTAATTATTGTGATAGTCTTTATATATATAAAAGTTAAAAAAATGAAGTAAAAAATTATAAATGCAACCAGTAGTATTTGAAGTGACCAAGAAGTGTTTGACATAAATACATGCTCGACACGAATATGGCTACTATTTTAAAGTTTCTGTACTGTGCTCTTAGTAGCAGCAAGCAGCTTAAGATTTTATAAACTGGACATCATAATATCTTATAAGGTTTGAAAACCAGTGCTTCTATTATATACTTCTCTTAAGAACTTTTCTAAGCTTCTTTTCTTAAACTTTCGATAAAAGCACTAAAACAATTTTATTCCAGAAAACATTATTATACATTAAACAGATATTTTAAGTTTTAACATGTTTTTAGACCAGTATGCACACTTTGTTAAATTTTCAAAATAAGAAGTTCAAAAAATGCTTGTATTACAATATATACAGAAATTCATACAGAAGAGACGTTGATTTTAACGTCTAATGGATTTTATATTACACATCAACAATAATCAGAAGCAACGTTTACTAGTACAAGTGAAGAAGAAATTCAACACATACCTGTAAGTGATAATTCTTTTGTAAGTTTTGTCGAACCTGACCAGTGTATATGCCACACATCCACCAAGTAAAAAATAAACCCTCAAAAATTAGAAATGATGTCCCTGGGTCGATGACACCATTCAAGAGTGCAGTCGCTGTTGCCAGAGCAATGCCACCTTCAATAAAAATGGCATGACAAATGCATGGTCCAGTCCAAGGAGTGTCTTCATTCAAGCTTTCTACATTGCGGCCAAATAAAACACAGGGACAAAACAGTCCTGTCAAACCTGCAATTAAGGTGGAACAGAAACAAAAGCTAGTGATTTCTTGCTTAGTCATTACAGTAAAAGATACGGCTAATACATTCATACAAATAAGTCCTTTATGACGTGTATGGCACGGTCCAACAATTGTTCAAAACCGTACACAACAGCGCTATAGCACTGCTATTTGACAACATTTTCAACTAAATAGCATATCTCAGAACAACAGCGGTTTGTTAAAAGTCCGCTATGCTGTAGCTGCTATTTAACAACGCCGATTTTACATATAAAGCATGAAGAGCTTTTGACGGTAACGATTACTGGTCGAATGAAACATAGAAAGTTAGATCACTTTCAGTACAAAGGCTCAAACGACCAGTCCAATATAGATAATATATTACACCCTAATTCAAGTAAAGTTTGACAGCTTAGTCATGCAATAACTTACAACTATCCCTATCTTCAGCACATCCAAAGATCCCAGTCATCCAAGGCTCATCAGCAGGAGGTGCATAGCTTTCGGGTAGTGGCTGTCCACATTCCATGCACTTCGGAACTGCCAACTGCAAAGCATTATTAAAATGAGTAAATACCCAGCTACTAATGAAAAAAAATCAAAACTCACCCAAAAAAAGCACAATCGCACTTTTACAAAATTTGCATTTTGCTTTCTGTTGCAATGTCATAAAGTCACAATCGTTTTTATCTCAGACAAAAACATGTATATTGACATTGGTATTAGAGTCGTTGACATTGGTATTATGTGAAAGTATTAAATAAACAACATATAAAATATTATCAAGATCCAGAGTGGACACTGGATTTGGGTTTCCCTTTCTTGCATCTGCCAGTTTCATACCAACACGGGTTTAGAGAACAATCCTTCATACATACAGTAGAAACTAAATTCATTGACATCCAAACCATAAAACCAGTGAGTTAAACTATACCAATCAATGAACAATAGTGTTATTACCCAAAAAAAAGTCCTAAATGAGTGATTCCAAACACACACAAACAAAGGCAAATGAAATGTACAACATCAAGCATAAATAAACTATGCCCATAACTTCATGATTCCACTTTTTCGTAAAAATTATTGCAAAAACCGAATCAAACCAAACCAATTAGTTTTTATTGGTTCGGATTTTTTTCTCTCCCAAAAAACGAACCAAGTCAACCTTTGACAACCCTAACCCTAAATACCCCCACATGTTTTGACTTAGACTGACCATGAAACTAATCTCCAGTCTATGGCATACTCACCCACTCCAATGACGTGTTTTGTGAGAATCAAAAACAAGACCCCACACATTGTTACATGCTATGCACCACACCGACACTTCAAATTGAAGACATGTCCAACACCAACACATGTGTTTACATCCAAAATTTTAAATTCAAGAAAACAGAAGATGCACCGACAGTGTAAAAAACTAGTTTTACACTGGCATCCAATAACCATCTTGTTTACGCCAAATCCCAAAGATAATTTGAAATCAATTATATGACATGGCAGATTAATAGCTTTATATAGGACAACAATGCAAAACTATTTTACACCATGCTCAGTATTAAACTTTTTAAGTTATCATCAGAGTTGAGTTTTAAGGTAAAGTGATTTATGTTTTGATGCATTCATGTAAATGTGAATTTGAGTGTAAAAATCAATTCTAGACTCAGAAGCTACAATTTCTAACTTTCAATAGAATCAATTTTTGGGGCAAAATCAGTTCTAACCTAAAACAACCGAACATACCAGAATCAATTCTACACCTCTAGATTCAAATTCAAGACGTGTTTAGTGTCCAACACTTGTCATTGTCAAACACCAATAAACACGGACACATACAGTTACATTCAACTATTTTCATTATTTTTAATTAGTATCAGTGTCTCTGTGTCAGTGTCGTGCGTGGTAATGTAATTATCAGTATTTCATAGGTTACATACATTGAATGTGAATTCACTAAACAACACATAACATTGAGAAAAATCAAAAACCCAACGCACAACGCAAACACGTATGGTTACATTCAACTATTTTCATTTTTTAAATTATCATCCGTGTTTAGTGTTTATGTGTCAGTGTCGTGTCCGGTGTCTGGTATCAGTGTTTCAACTTTCAAAAGTTACAGACATTGACTGTGAAATTCACTAAACAAAACCAAACATTCTTCAAAATCAAAAACCCAAGAAAGAATTAAAGAAGGATGAAAACCTGAGGAACATGAATGGGCTGATTAAGTTCACCAGGCTGGATATCTTGTTCAACAGGTTTCTGATCTTTAGTCAATTTCACGTAACGGCTTCGTTCATCCATCTCTGATCCAACACAAACCAAATCAACAATGAGAACAGTTACTTTCTTTTATGCTGAGAAAAAAAGAAAAATATCAGTGGCAAAAAAGACGCAAAGAGAAGCGTACGGAGATAGATCTAAAATCTAAATGAATGAGTAGATTGCGGTGTAGTGGGTCACCAAAATTAAATATAAAGATCTGAAAATGAAATTTCGTCGCAAAGTGGCTTATGGCGTGCTAGGAACGATATTAAGACAAAGCTCATTTATAAGAAAAATATATATCGGATCAAAAAACTTTTTGAAAAAAATTTAATTTTTCTATAAAAATATGTAGACCAGATGTTATTTGTAATACTTTAAGGTAAATGTAAATAAAAAAGTTAATTCTTTAATTCTCTAAAAAAAAGTTAATTCTTTAATATATTTTTTTTTTATAAAATGATCAATCATTTAAGTAATGAAATATTTTCAATTTTTCACCATGACCATATTTTCATCAAAGTGTTTACGTGGATGTTTAATGTTAGGTGGTATCTCTACAAATTCAGCGTTTTCAAAAATAAGGTTCATAGGTGTATTATTTAGTTTTGATTTGAAATAAAATAATCTGTTACTTGACTTATAATAATGTTGATGAAATAATTATTTGTAAAATTCGGACTAAGTTTAAGAACAATAAGAAGAAAAATGTGAGTAAGTAATCTTGTTTGATGTCATAAACATTTTTGACCTACCACATCAACGTTAAATGACTCGTGAAAATTTAATTAATATTCTCTATCATTATTAAAACAAAAATTACGTGTTGAAAACTTGACGAGACAATACACATTGGATACATGTGTAAAATAATTGTAAGTGGTCATACTAATTAAACTTGTTTGGTAAAAATAACGAATATGTGACAAGTTAGTTGTGGTTGATACATGATAGCTGATGGTTGATACTTGATAGCTTATAGTTGATGACCAATAGCTGATAACTTAATTAAATTATTTAGTATAATTAGCGGTTAACTAACTAATAAATATAAAATGATATAAAATAGTATTCTTAATTTTTTTACGGTAAAATAAGTTTCATTAAAATGCTAAAATAAAGAGAGTACAGTCAAATTGGCTCTGAGTTGGGACATGTTCCATCCACGTTCTTAAAATCAAATACATGATATCAATACCACGCCTTATGTGCTGAGTTGTCTGAGTACTTGGCTCATCTCTTTCTTGCTTGTCCTGCTATATTTCCGGTTTGGTATCGGGTCTCTTGGTGGTTGGGTTGGGAGTTTGTGACCCCCTTGGTCTTGCGCAACGTTTCCAGGCCTTTACGGGCCTTGTACGGGGGAAGAGAGGTAGGTTAGGTCTGGTTCTTGTTTGGCATTTATTTGGACCATCTGGACGTTCCAGAATGATCTTATCTTCTCTGGTGGCATTCTCTGTAAGGAGCCTATGGTGGATAGAGCAAAACTCTTAGCATGGAAGTGGTTCATGGCTAAGTGTCCTGCTAGTTCCTGCTCTTTTCATGAGTGAGAGGTGCAGCCCGTCTTGTGTTGGTTTCGGTAGGGTTTTGGTGGTGGTATTCCTTGGTTTGCGCGGGGGGTTGGGTGGGGGCTTCTGTCTCCTACCTTTTGTCCAGATTATGGGACTTCCCTTTGTTTTTCTTTTTCTGTTTCTGTTCCAGCAGGTGTTTTTGTTGTGTGGTGGTTGTTTTATTGTGTTTTTTTTTTCCGTCTTAGGTGTTGTTTTCTTTTTGGTGCGGCCCTTCAGGGTTGTTCTCCGAGGCTTTGTTCCTTGGGGTTTTATTTTTCGGTAGCGCCTTGTTGGCGGCTCTATTGGTGCATTTTATACAGTTATCTTTCTTCATCTATTTATATATATATATATATATATATATATATATATATATTTGCCATTAAAAAAAACATGATATCAATACACATGAAAATCTCAAAAGCCAAAATTACACTAACAAAACCAAACTCTTAATAGCAGCCAAACTAAATCCTTCCATGTATGGTCAATGATTAAGAATAATAAAAGATCCACATTCTTTAATTGCATCCATCCTCTGAAGAAGAAAAAAAAATGTTGCTTATGTTCGGTTATTTTGGTGGCATTTGTAGTACTAAATGACAAGCTACTTTATTCACTTTTTTTTTTAAGGAACTTTATTCACTTGCTTGTATATCTATACTATCTATAAAAAAAAAATACATGATTTTAGACCGACTCTTTCACTTCCAATTATACCCTTAAACAAATTTGACTATAAGAATATTATTTTGAATATAAGAATTTATTTTTGTTATATTGTTATAAGAATTTATATTTGTTATATTGTTTATATCATTGAAAAAAATAAATATATAGTTTGTTACAATATGAAGTGTAAAATATTTATTATCTATACCTATCATTTTAATCAAAATTAAAATAATTTTAATTAAAATTTCATAAAAATTATTGTTCGTAATTTATACACATTAACGAAATAAAAAAACAGATGGACAGACATAAACGTTAATCTCTTATATATAGATCTTAGACACAAGTCTTGGATTAATACATTTTAAGAAGACAAAGTGGCATGGACTTTAATTAAACATCAAATACCAACTAGCAAGACAAGTTTCTAAAACAGAATTTCTTTCTCCCATGATCCATCATCGTGCACTATCGTGAGAAATAGGATCACTCATTCATTATTTTTTACAAAGGCTAAACATATATGTATCTCTAGACACTTGCCCGTTTGGTTCAGCTTTGAATATAATTGATTCTGAGAGAATTGATTCTGATAGAATTAATTCTGACAGAATTGATTCTGAGAGAATTGATTTATGTTTGGATACAATTATGTAGAATTGATTAAACAAAATGATTTATGTTTGGATGCAATTATGTAGAATTGCTTTTGAATGTATAATTACTAAAATAGACATAGCTAAAGGAGAATTGATAAAGAATTAGAATTGATAAAGGGAAATAAAGTAAAATAACATGTTGTAATAATAAAATATACAAACCTATACACGTTGTTCAAGGAGAATTGATTCTAGAAAAGCTAGAAGCTAGGATTTGTAGCTTCATGGAGAATTGCTTTTGGAGGATAAAAGCAATTCTGAAAAGCTGAACCAAACACGTTGTTTTTGGCTAGAATTGCTTTTGGCACTGTAGAGAATTGATTTTGGGCTAGAATTGCTTCTCAGAAGCCAAACCAAACAGGCCTGACCCATGTGTAGACCCTACTAATGTTTACTCCATTAGTAAATCTCAAACTAAAACTCCACAACAAAAAGGGTCATCATAATTCATAATAACTAATCACAAAAACAGGAATAAAAAAGGACATTTAACAAATGTCAAAGCACACACTCACATTTCTACAATCTCTAGCTCTTATTTCTCTCGATATGATCTGCATACGGTGTACAAAATATTGAGTAAATCAGGCTCAATATCCTTTAACAAAGTATATAGAACTTTAGATAAGAAAACAAGACACACATCCTAAGATATTTGACAGAAAATAATAGTATAAAATGAGTGTATTATTTACTAAATGAGAATGATTACAAGAGTTTGATACAGAAACCTAACTCCACCCCAAAATATGCAATCTTTGACTATCTCCTTTATCACAACGTATGAAGCACAAACAATCATCGGATTAGGTGTGTTTCAGTGTCAGAAACGCGTCATGTCCGACACCGACACATTGACACATATAATTATACCGAATTATGTGATTTTATCAAATTATTAACAGTGTCTGTGTATCAGAGTTTGTGTCATGTCCGGTATCCGTGCTTCATAGGTCACAACTGAAAAATATATAGGCTGCAAGCATTGACTGTCATGGTAGCAAACACAGTAGCTTCAGTTATATAAATGAATCAAATAATATTCCTGACTTCCATCTCAAGAGAGCTAGGACTAAAAGCATTTTTCAGTTCTATATTCTTCCAGCTATCTAATGATTTGTTCTCTACACCATCAATATTAATATTGGCCATTAGACTATTTTCCCACCCAAATGATGGACAAGAAGTATGAATGCAAATGTAGGACAAACATCAATACGCAGATCAAGCTTCCCTTCCTTGATCCTCATAAACCTATATTGTTGAGGACCATCTTCCCGAAAATCTAAACCATAATGTGAAATTCCAAATACAGTTTTCCCTAATACAAAAAAAAAAAACGATGACAATTCACAATTCACAACAATAAAAAAACATAAATTGAAGCATAACTATACCAGTAAATGACATAGTTGAGCAAATATAACAGTAAAGGTGTGGAAATGTTGCACAACATAAAGGACCTCATCATGCTAACCAAGTACATGTCTAAATTATCCTAATATCAATGGAGCCCAATTTGAATTACTTGTATTTACCAATCTCATAAGGATTCCATCAAATTTTCAGAGCGGAAAATTTCCAACCTAAAAATTCCACCAACCATTAATTAACAATAATCCAACAATACATGCAAAAATAAATAACATAAACATAAATTAACCATATTTATTTGCAGTTGAATCTCTTGCTCAAGTGATACAGGATAGCATCAACATCTTGACATTAAGAACAAGGTGATATCAAACTCTCAACGTAGACTTCTGGTTCAATCCAACGTAATATGTTTTGATTTTCAAGAGTCTTCAAAGTATCATTTTTGGAATCGTACAACACCAACGTCGATTTAGGATTTCCCGGCTCATTAAAATCCATTAACATTTGATCATCCTCGGAAATATATAAAGTCCTCGTATCCAATTCCACCTTGTAACCGTCAGAAATATGGTACAATTTAGTCAAGAGTCTTTATTTCCATATTCCTTCATAACCCAAACATCCAAAAACATACCACTATTTGCACAAATACTCAAGCAATTCTTCAACACCCCCAATGTCTGCCAACTCATCTCCAAATCAGGCGGCTGCAGAAGCTTTTGATACGTCTCCTTCTCTAAATCAAGAGAAACAATAATACTCAAATCACCATCGTATGCCAACCAATTAACGGTGCCACTTACAAATACTCCTGAAAAATCTCTAGAACAAGGATGTGGGAAGTCTTGTATCCTTCTCCAAGACTCTGTGCCCAAATTATGAACATTAACTTCAATTTTATCTTTTAAGAAAGAAATAGCAACAACCTTATAATTGTGAATGAAATGATCATAACCAAAGCTATATAAGGGTGAAGGATCTTCTTTCTGTATAATTTTCAGAGTAGGTAATATCTTGAATTTTCCAATTGAAGGGTTCCACAAAACAGCAGAACCTTGATCCATTGTGAAACAAAGGATGCCGTCGCAAGAGCACAAGCACATAGGAATACCATATCCCTTTTTGAGACAATTAGGGTAACTGAGTTGTGTGTGTTTGACAGAAGAGGTTGAAAAGACGGAGGGAATTGGGGAATCAAAGAGAAATAACTCATGAAAGCAATTGTCCCTAGAGCTTTCAATGAGGTGGTGGCGTGTGGGTGACAATAGAAGGTGTTTCTTTGCAAACTTGGGATCAGAGATTAAGGAATTGAATGACTTGCAGAGGTACCTAAGTTGAAGAAGGAGCTTCACAGGGAGTCTGCAGAGAATTTCAGCTACGAGATCGAACGGAAGTATTGGCAGTTGTGTCGCTTGGAATGACGACAACGTTAGGGTTTCAGTTGAGGTAGTTGTCAATCGTTGCCTCTTAGTTGCGGTTGTTTGGTCCTCGCTGCCTGGGGCCATTCTGAACATAGCACCGGGGAGGAGATGATGGTTCAGTTCTATGGTTCAGCTTTTTTTTAATACCTGTATCAAGAGATATATATATTTTTTAAGAGACGAAGCTATAATGTAGGTATATCAACAACAACAAAAAAATAAAGTAATCGATCGGGTAATACTACTTTTTTTTTCTTGACCAAATCAAAATTAAATATTATTACCAGCGAACGAAAAGAGGGGCACTCACGTGTCTATCTTTCATTATGTTAAAGTTTGAAAATTATGAACGGTGTTTTTTTTTATGAAATTTGGATTAAGACTAAAAATATAAATGTTTGTTGTTTTTAAGTTATAACAAACCAAACTAATCATGATTATCTTATTTTAATGACATCAATAATATAACAAAAAAAAATTTAAATTCTTTTTTTAATGACACCAACAACAATTTTATTATAGAAAAGTTGTTTAAGGGTATAATTTGGATAGTGAAAAAGTAAGTATAAATATACTCATTTAGTTTGTTACATTTTTTAAATGATAAAGGGAGAAAAACAAAAAAATATATTCATATCATGTTTGTTACATTTGTTTTAATATTTAAATTTATTCTTATCTATTTGTTACATCTGTTATTTGTATTGAAAATTTAAAGTATTTTTGGAAAGAAAAATTCAGTCAAAAAATGCTGAAAGAGGTAGTTTTCTTTATATATAGTATGTGTGTGTGTGTGTGTGTGTGTATATATATATATATATATATATATATATATATATATATATATATATATATGGGTAATGCTAGTGCACACCCACTTGAATTTTAGAAGGTGTGCATTAGCATCATACACCTTTTCACTTTGGACAAAAAATACCCTTTCTCTTTCTTCAATTGTCATTAAAAGCATATGCCTCTTAAAGTAATTTTGCCAATCATCTTCTCTTTCATGCTCCTAAACAATCACGTTGTAGCACAGGGAAAGAAGAAAACCTTCTTTTACACCTAAAAAAAAAAAAAATTAAACCCTTCTTCTATTTTTATTTTGATTGTTTTGATTAACCAACACCAAAATTTTTATTTCCATTGTCTATGAATCACATCTGCTGTTGGCAAAAAACAAAACACCACCGTCCATGATTTTTGATAGATACCTTTGTTTCCTCTTTATTCATCAGCACAGGGTTAACAATTTGTATCAAAACTAAAGCTATTTAAATTCTAATACCAAAAGGATAAATTAATATATTCTTTTGGTAGAAGACAAACTTAACATATATAATGAAGAAATGTGATCGGAGTAGCTTGGATTCCGGCAATGAAGATGGGCGGTCATGTTTTGGAGTTATTTTTTTGGAGAGAGAACATGATGGTAAGTTCAAAGCCTCTTTACGGAAAAAATAAGAAAAAATGGGGAAATTAATTGTATGTTTTCAATAAACAAATAAAATTACTATCTTACCCTTTAATCTAAGTTGTTTAAAAAGGAAAAAATGGTTTTTAAGTCCAAAGCAAAAAGGTGTATGATGCTAATGCACACCTTCTAAAATTCAAGTGGGTGTGCATTAGCATTACCCTATATATATATATATATATATATATATATATATATATATATATATATATATAGATTAATCAACCAATGTTCAATACAAGAAATATAAGAATAAAAAATAAGCAAAACTGCACGTTTCGCCCCCTAAGTTTCAAAATGTTGCGATTTTGGCCTTCTATTAAAAAAAATTAGATTTTGGATTTTGGCCCCTATTAAAAAAATGGCAAATTCGGTTTTGCTCAAATGTTTTTTAGATGCTCTGACTTGGCTTCCAGCTACTTGCATCGCATTGTTCCGTTCTAGTATAATCATGTCGAAAACCGATAAAAGGTGTGGGAAATATAACGTAATATGTTTCTTGCATTATTTGTAATAAAAATTATATTTGCATATAATTTGGGGTTTTATACTAGATTACTTGCAAAGCAAGTCGATAAATGCTAGAGATAATAACGGTTGTTTGACACTTATCATCTCCTCTAAGAGAAATCTTGAATTACACTTCATCCATCTCTTATATTAAAATATACATTTTTCTCTCTTGAAAGTAAAAGCCTAAAATAAATTATACTCTCACCCCCAAAATATGTTTAGATTACAATCACCTCACTTAAGAATTAATTATGTACTACACGTTAATTCATTTCAATAAAAAAAATTCATTTCTTTTTAATTTCAATGTCAATGGTAATTAAATTTGATTATTTTACTATTAGCTTAATTATTTAGAATATAAAATACATTGTAAATACCCATATTTTATTGAACTGCTATTATACAAACTAAATTTATAAAGCTCTATGTTAATCTAAAATATTTTATTATAGAGAAGCTTGTTGAGTTAGAAGATACGGCGGTGAAGATTAAGGCTAAAATGGGGAGAATTAGGTTGTGTTAATGATTGTGTCAACCTTTAATGTGCGGGGTCTAGGTGGGAGAGTTAAGAAGAATAAGATTCATGAACTCGTGAGGCAACATAATATCGATTTTTTGGCTTTACAAGAAACAAAGATAGAAGAGGTAACTCCTTCACTTTGTCATTCCATTTGGGGTAGTGAAGATTGTGATTGGGTGTTTAGAGCTTCGGAAGGTAATAGTGGTGGAATTTTATCTTTGTGGAGGAAATCTTGTGCTACTTTGGTGTCTTCTTTCCAAGGGGAAGGGTATGTGGGGGTTTGTTTAGAGTGGGGGGGTGGAGAGAATCAAGTGTTTTCTTATTAATGTCTATTCTAAATGCGACTTGCCGGGTAAAAGACGCTTATGAGATAATCTTGTTGGTGAGCGCCAAAGTAGAGAAGGAGGAGCGTGGTGTGTGCTTGGAGATTTTAATGTGGTAAGAAGAAAAGATGAGAGGAGAGGGGTGAATGTGGAGGCTTCGTCGGCGCAAATATTGGAGATGTTTTTATATAATTCTTTCCTAGGGGAGATGGAGATGGAGGATTTAAATGTGTTGGGCCGTCGTTTTACTTGGTACCACCCGAATGGGAGATCGATGAGCCGTATCGATAGGATGCTTATATCGGAAGAATGGCCCGTGTGTGGGAGGGGGGGGGGGGAATGCTCTTTGGGTGATGCCTAGGGATGTCTCGGATCATCGTCCCTTGGTGTTAAAAAATGGAGGATGGAATTGGGGACCAACACCTTTTCGTTTTAATAATTTTTGGCTTCAAAATAGTGATTTTAAAGGGGTAGTGGAAGAGGCTTGGAGGAGTCAAAATATTTCCGGGTGGATGAGTTTTGTGCTAAAAGAAAAATTAAAAGGCCTCAAATTAGTGTTGAAAGAGTGGAGTAGGGAGGAGTACGGTGGTATAGAAGATAGGGTGGAGAAGTTGGTGGAGGACATTAAAGACCTCGATGAAAATGGGGAGGAAGGTGGGTTGACGGAGGTGGAGGTGGGGACTAGAAAGGTTAAGTTTGATGAGTTGTGGAGCCTACTTAAGGCAAAGGATGCATTGATAGCACAAAGATCTAGGTCGAAGTGGCTAAAGGAGGGAGATGCTAATTCCAAATTCTTTCACAAATGTATTAAATTGAGAAAGAGTAGGAATTCCATCAAGGCCCTTAAGGAAGATGGGGGGTGGGTGGTGTCCCCTTTAGAGGTGCGTAGGAAAGTGGTGGATTATTTTACTAACTTTTTTTCTTGTGCTAGGTGGAATCGACCGAAATTGGACGGCGTGGAGTTTAGGAGGTTAGTGGAAGGAGATAACGATTTTTTGGTGGCTCCATTTTCTCTTATGAAAATCGAGACGGTGGTAAGAGAGAGTGATGGTGGTAAAAGTCCGGGTCCGGACGGCTTTAATTTCGCCTTTTTCAAAGAGTTTTGGTATTTGATCAAGGATGAGGTGCGCATAATGTTTGACCAATTTCATGCTAATGAAGTGTTACCAAAAAGTATGTTGCCTTTTTTTGTGACTTTGATTCTGAAAGTGTCTTCTCCTTTGGAGTTAAAGGACTTTAGGCCGATATCTTTGCTTGGATGTTTATATAAACTTCTTGCGAAGGTCTTGGCTAGGAGGCTTGCGAGTGTTATGAACTCTATTATCTCTCCCTCGCAATCGGCTTTTCTTAAAGGTAGACATTTAGTGGATGGGGTCTTGGTGGTGAACGAGTTGGTGGATTATGCAAAAAAGGCAAAGCAAGATTGTCTAATCTTTAAGGTGGACTTTGAAAAGGCTTACGACTCGGTGGCGTGGATGGCGTGGATGAAGGCTTGTGTCTTTGGTGGAAGTATGTCCATTCTTGTGAATGGTAGTCCTACGGAGGAGATTAGTATTCATAGAGGTCTTAAGCAAGGAGATCCGCTAGCACCTTTTTTGTTTTTACTTGTTGCGGAAGGTTTTAGTGGGTTGATGGCAAATGCGGTGGATCGAAATTTGTTTGAGGGCTTTTCTTTTGGAGGAAGTAATTTGGTTATTTCTCATCTACAATATGCTGATGACACTCCTAAGAGGTTTGAAATGGCGTCGGGGTTAAAGATTAACTTTTTTAAGAGTTCCTTGATCGGGATTAATGTTGATGATGGGTTCATGAGTATGGCTTGTAATTTCCTTAATTGTAGCGAGGGGAGGGTGCCTTTCAATTATTTGGCCTTCCGGTGGGGGAAAATCCGAGAAGTTTGTCCACTTGGGAAGTTGAGTGGGAAGTTGAACACTTGGGGTCATAAGTACATTAGTTTTGGAGGTAGAATTGTGCTCCTTAATGCCATTCCTATTTTTTTCTTGTCTTATTTGAAGATGCCGGTGCAAGTTTGGAAGAGGATTGTGAGAATCCAAAGAGAATTTTTATGGGATGATGTGGGAGGAGGTAAGAAGATTTGATGGGTTAAATGGGAGTCGGTTTGTCAACAAAAGAGGAATGGGGGAGTGGGGATTAAGGATCTTCGGGTCATGAATGTTAGTCTTTTGGCTAAATGGAGATGGCAGTTGCTAGATGGGAAGACCGCTTTGTGGAAAGATGTGTTGACCGCAAAATATGGCAATTGTGTAGGGAGGTTGTTGGAGGGACGCACAAATGGTTGGCCGAGACATACATCCGCTTGGTGGAAGGAGCTTGTGAGGTTAGGTGACTTAGGGGGCACTAATTGTTTTAATTCGGAAGTGGAGAGGAAGGTAGGAAATGGGTTGTCCTCTAGCTTTTGGAACGATACTTGGAGAGGTGATATAAGCTTTCGGATAAAATATCCAAGGCTTTTTTCGATCTCGTTACAACCGGATGCTAAGGTGGGGGAAGTGGGGATGGCTTCGGAAGAGGGGACGGTGTGGAGCTTTAATTGGAGAAGACATCTCTTCATGTGGGAAGAAGAGGTTCTTCTAAGCCTCAAGGAGGATTTGGAGGGTACGAGTTTGTAGTCACAAGAAGATGCATGGAGGTGAAGATTAGAAGATTCCGGGATGTTTTCGGTTAATTCTACATATAGGAAATTGGAGGGGCCTATTTGTATTCTTTTCCTTGTTGCCGCGAGTATTATAGTGCTCCTTGCACTAGCTCGTCGAGAATAATATTAGCAATTCAAAAAAAATCTAAAATATTTTATTATGTCATTTGTATTATTGTATATGTCCATATGTATTTCTTGCTTATCACAATCTTCAGTGGGGGAACGAGGACACAACTATTTGACGGAGAAAGAGTAGTGGCAGACTATGCAAAGATTATTTCAAAGTCAACCAAGTCAATTTCTATGCTACCAATCCAGAAAAAAGACATTGGAGTGTCATTTGGTGCTAGACTTTTGAATGTAGAATAATCTCTTCTCTCATAATTTCCAAAATATATAAAGTTATCTTCCTTTGCCATTCAAAAAATAAATAAACATATCTTCCTTTCTTGTGCTTCATAGTGTTCTAGTCTCTTTGCACTACTAACACCTATTTCGTTCAATAATGTCTACACCAGCAGAGTAATCTCTTTCTAACTCTCTCATCACAACAAATAAAGTTAATGATTATTGATTGTTTATAACATTTATATGGATTTTCCGTTTAGTTGAATGCATATATGAAATATAAATGGAAAATTATGTATAGAGTTTTTATAATCAAATGTTATTTATATACTCCAAATTTCACCAAAATTATATTTTGATTATGCATCAATTTTGCTTATCATATATCTTATAATTTTATTAATTTATTATCCATGATGGCTATGAGATATTGAGACATGCTTAGTATGGCTGCAACTTACTTTTGAGATTAAACAAGAAGTTTTGTGCTTAGTTTTAAATATAATATTTTCCTTGCTATACCATATATTTTTTATTATATGAATTTCTCTAATTTTCTTAAACAAATTAATGAAATTTTCTTTAATGTTTCAGATACTTCTGGTCTTTACCTCCAGTGAGCAAGACTTTTGGAGTGGCATGTTTCATGACCACAGCTGCATATTATATGAATCTTTATGATGCAGAGAGCATAGCACTGTTTTATGGCTTAGTGTTTAAACGACTTCAGGTTTGTAATCCAAAAACTTATCCTTAAACATTGAAATTTAAAAAGTGTGTCCGAAAATTAATAAATTTAAAAAGTTAGCCATTGCATACTAATACTGAAAATTCATTTTCTGATTCATTCACCGTTTAGTTTTCTTGATCATGCAACATTTTTATTTATATCTATTGCAGGTTTGGAGGCTTATCACAAATTTCTTCTTTCTTGGACCATTTTCATTTCCATTTGCAGTTCGTCTGATAATGATGTAAATAGCTTCTATGACTTACTTATACATCTCATTCTGCAGTATTTTTGTGAAATAATGATCATAATTCATAACCATGTTACATTCTCTTTAGTCCATGTAACATTATGTGATCACAATTTCAGGGACTAAATTGTCATTTTGTAAATTTGAGGGATTAGTAGTTCAAAACTTAATTTCAAGGAAAAAAATGTTGATTTACTCATTATATTTACATTGCAATATAGTCTCAAATATTTATTTTCTTTTGTAATGGTCTGAATAATGAATTGTACAGAGCAAAATATGGTGTTTCCTTGGAAAGAGGTCCATTTGACAAGAGAACTGCAGATTTTGTTTGGATGTTGATATTTGGTGCACTCTCACTTTTGGTATGTGTGAACAAATACAGTTTATTTTTTTATTTTTTATTTTAATTTCAAGTAGTCTGATGGTTAAAAATTTGCCTCTTAGGATTAATAAGTAATTAGTGTCCGGGATTCAAACCTCGGCTCATGTATATGTTATGCAATGTCCATACCAATTGAGTTAAGCTCACAGGGACAGTTTATTTAACTTTTTTTTTTCAGTTGGAGAAATGAAAATGACTTTTCTATTGCTCCCTTTTTTTGTTCCTTTTATTTATTAGTTTCATCCTTCTCTTAGGTGATGGCTGCTGTGCCATATTTATGGTCTCCATTCATGGGAATTTCTTTAGTTTTCATGATTGTCTATGTTTGGAGCCGTGAATTTCCAAATGCAAGAATCAACATTTATGGTTTGGTATCATTGAAGGTAAGATGAATTTCCAATGACTCTTCTTTTGATAATTCTGCCTTTTTTTGTTTTGAGAATGAGCTAGTTCACCTCACATAGCCTTAATTATTTGTCTGGCTTCTATATTTTTTGCATCAAAATCACATACTCCCTCCGTTTCAAAATGAGCGTCGTTTTAGGTGTTTACACACATATTAAGAAATGCAATGATTAAAAGAAAGAGAATGATTATTTTACCAAATTATCCTTATTAACTATTGGTTAGTTTTAAAAGTAATACTTTGGAAGTAGTGTGTAGAGTATTAATTGGAGGGTACAATTGAAAAGAAAAAGTTATTATTGCATTGGAAACTGAAAGTGACATTCATTTTGAAACAATTTTTTTTTGCTAAAGCGACACTCATTTTGAAACTGAGGGAGTAATATGTTTGATGAATGAGCAGATAAAATTAGGATTGTGATCCAACAATTTGAGAATATAAATGCATAATATTAATAATGTTAATTAGAGTGTGCAATTGAGAAAATAAAAGTGTATTGGAAACTAAAAGTGACATTCTTTTTAGAATATTTTTGTGTGCAAATGTGACAATTATTATAGGACTCATGGAGTATTATTTTTTTTTAAATATTTCATTTTTTTTATCAACTCTTCAATTTTGGGGGAAATGGACATTGGTAATCAGTGTTCAATAATAAATAAAGTCTAGTCATTAATTATTTCAGTTAAGATTATTCCAACTCGGATAATCTTGACCCATTTGAATATCTCAATTAGATTTTAAAATATCTCAATTAATATTTTAATATGGAAAATGCTGGATAACGCGAGGTGGAGCCTCGTGAAATTTCCAGAATGTGTTGGCAACATTCTGACCCTTTGATTTTATTTAATTGTTTCAATAACTGCTACTTCAAAAAAATATGGGAACCACGATGCCGTTTTTTCCGGGCCAGCATGAATTGTGATTGGTCCAACAAAGCCTCGGGACAAATTCTTGATAAAAAGCTTCGGGACAAATAGCATTGTTGTTTTAATATTTATGCATTTGAATTAATGTGGTGCAGCATAATGTCACTCATATCATGAATACTTTTTGTTGGAACCATTATTATGTTTTTTTTAGCAAAGAACCATTATGCTTTTAACCAATCATAAATGAATATGATTTAGATTGAATTAATACTTTTTGTTCTGTAGGGTTTTTACCTTCCATGGGCTATGCTAGCACTGGATTTGATATTCGGAAATCCTTTAAAGCCAGACATTCTAGGGATGGTTGCAGGACACTTATATTACTTCTTAACAGTGCTTCATCCTCTTGCTGGTGGAAAGTTCAAGTTCAATACTCCTCTCTTAGTGTATCCTTTTCTATTATATATCAGCTTGCAATGGTCACTCCACAATGATTCTATCAAGTTGCTCTCAATTATTTTGACCACACTTACCATATTTCATTTCAAAATGTCACTATGAAAATTTAGAAATAAGACACAAAGATCCATGAAGAGTATCACTCAAAGTACAATTCTACGATCTTGATAATTTTTTAATCCTCTGATTTTCGGGAGAAGTGATCTGAATGTAAGTAAAGTTTAACTAATAATTGTTCTGGTCAGGGTTCAAACTCGGGTTTTCTCTAATGATTCGAACTCTAGAGTCAAAATCATAAACGAATCATATTTTTCAACACTAAGATCCATAAAAAGTGTTACTCAAGCATAGTTCTATGTTAAATTAGCTTATATTTTTACAATAGGTTAATATATTCTTATAATATCTTACATATCATTTATGATTGTTCTTATGTACGTAATATGTTGATACATTCTTAAATAATCCTTAACTTAAGTAAACTAGTCACAAAATAGTGGCATATTGGGGAGAAGGTACCCAAATAAATGCTCCAGTGCAATCTAATCCATCAGCTGGAATTATATTCAAAGGAAGAAGCAACCGTCTTGGTGGAAATCAAACAACAGCAACAAGAAACACTTCACAGGAAACAAGTGGCAATGCTTCTTCCCCTCAGCAGCAAAATCAGGGTGATGGAATTGCTTTTCGTGGAAGAGCTTATCGTTTAAATGGATGAGTGTATGTTACTATGTCGTAATAGATGTTTACGATTTGGTTATTTGAAAGTTCGATTGCAGTTTCTTTCCGTTTCAGACGGTTTAAAGTAGTTGAACTATAATACGAAGGTCTCATGGGCTAGATGTCCGGTTTAGTGTTTAAGACATTGGTATATCGTTTTATGTTAAACAGTTAGTGTTACATTATGTCTTTAAAACCAAATCAGTTAGTGTGTTACATTGGTGTATCGTTTTATGTTAAATCAGTTAGTGGGTTACATTGTTCTTAACATTTTTTGAGACCATGAATTTAATTTCCAATGTACTTTATCTCCTTTTCTCCACTATGATATGATTAACAATTATGTGATTTTGATCCCTTAAATTTAAATTGAGTGGTTTTGACTCTTCAACTTTACCCCTTTTGCATTTACATCACATTTTGACTAAAAAATATGGTGTGGCTAATTTTAGTGAAACAACATATCCATGTGTTTGCCAAAACACGTAAAAATTAACATTCTTTAAATTGGAAAGGAAAAAAAAACCTTTTTTTAAAAAAAAAAGTCAAATTAGATCACTTCAAAGTCTCGAGGCAAGACCATCAACCCAACCTAGGTATTCGTTAAAAAAGAAGAAAAAATAAAAAAGAAACAAAGAGAAAATCACTTCACTCAATTCCCCTTCTTCTTCGTCCTTCCATCCTCACATCAAACATTGCTTCTTTTTCTCTATCAGATTAACATCTTTACTCTCACACTATTGTAAGCACCATTGGAGAAACAACAAATTTGCAGCAATTAGGCTAGTTCTTGGGCACATTATCATTCAGACCACAAATCCATCCTCAACCACAAACCAAGTGTGGAATCTAATAAGTAACAAAAATTGTAATAATTAATATATGAAAATATTATCATACACAAAAACTATTAAGAAAAAACAAATAGAATAACAAATGAAAAATATCGAGTAAACCATCAAATTGGTTCATGTGTCTGTAAATCACTCTCAAATTAGTCATCGACTCTATTAATATTTCAAACTAATAACTATCTTTGTCAAATGTTTTTCGGTTAGATCTTTTTCTTATGTTTTTGTCACATGACAGATATTAACAAAGAGACTTAACTGGAAAAAAAAAAAGTTTGACAAAGATTATTTTGAAATATTAGCAGAGTCAGATACTAAGTTGAGAGTAACTTAAATAAGGACCAGTTTGATGGTTTACTGAACAGATATAAAATTGAAATAGAAATAAATTGCAATGGATGCATACATCACAGTTGTAGGAAAAAGGCATCATATCTTCAAGCTTCTTAATAGTCAAGTGACCATATCCCAGAACGGAGCTAGAAATTAAACTTAGAGGGGGCCGAGTTAAAAGTATAATTTAGTAAAGAAAAGTAAATTTTTAAATGCGCAACATATATAAAATATTTAAGATATATTCAAAATTAATGTGTATCCAAAATTATAAGAAATTTCAAGGATACAAGGGTTAGCGCAACAAGTGTTTCTTGCTTCAGAAGGAATCTATTAGAATGAATGAAGAATGAAAAGAAAGAATGAGATTTAAGAATGATGAAGATAGAGATGGAAGAAAGTTTCTTGTAATTGTGATTTCATTGGTTGATGAAAGTTTAGAGCTTACAACTTATTCATATACAAGTAACTATAGAGTTAACCAACTAACTAGAGTTCAACAAAAGCTTAACAACTTTTTAACAAACTCTTATTCTCTATTATGGATTAACTAACTAACAATATGAAAGTTAAGTACATTATGGCTTTCCAAAAAAATGTAAGACTAAGTAGAGAAAAATATGAAACAACGAAAAATGCAAATGTAGGAGGATGAATTCATGATGAAATCGTGTCCAGTGAATCATTGGTAGTGGCTGAAAGTGCGCGAACAAAATCAGCGATAGTGGTTCGATATGAAATTGCAATGAGGAATCATAAATTAGGATTGTAGTTAAAGATTAGGTTCTTTTATAAATTGTAAACAAGACCTCACTTTTTTTTGTTGTTGTTGTTAAGATTAGTGCAATTAAGCTCGTAACCATAGTTTGTTAAAGGTCCAATATAATGAGTTCAAACAAAAGGTTTGTTATCCAACATCATATAAAGTTCATAAAAAATTAAATAGATTTAGAAAATATTTGAAGAAACAACTATGTTTTGATTTTTTAGGACTCATTATCATTATATTGTGGAAAAAATTTTGACTTTTTTTTTAAATCTGTTATTTGTGCTCGTGTCGTTAAAGAGACATATATTGTTTATAGAGTATGTATTTATATATTCTCCTTGTTACATAGTTTGAAATGTCAATTTTCATATAATAAGAGCTACTATAGATAAAAAAAAAAAAAAATCGTTCAAGTTTATGTTTGATTTTTATAATTTTTTTTTTGAAAGAATGTTTGATTTGTATAATATTATGCTATGATATTTGTCATATGTTAATTTTTTTTATTCAAATCTTGCACTCATGGGTGAAATTTTTTATTAAAATCATATATTAAAATCTATGTGTTTAGATCTCAAAATTTGTAAGAAAGCATATATTTACCAATGTAAAACATATATTTCTTGAAGATTTTTTATGTTACGGATGTTTACTTAAAGAGTCTTGCTTTGTAAGAAAGCATATATTTACCAATGTAAAACATATATTTCTTGAAGATTTTTTATGTTACGGATGTTTACTTAAAGAGTCTTGCTAACAAGTGTCCTAAGGGCATTGTTTAAGGAACCCACAAAAGGAAATATTGTCTTGAAAATACAAGTCAAACAAGTATAAAAGTCTTAACTACACAATTTCTAATGCAAAAGTTACTATTTTTGAATGCTTAAACAATGCCCTAAGGGCACTTGTTAGCATTTTCCTTACTTAAATTAAGCAAGAAGAAGGAGGATAATTTTTTTTTATTCGAATCTCGCATTCATGGGTAGAACAAATGTGTTAGTTGTGCCTTCCTTCATTAAATTAATTTGAATTTTGATTAAATTAATTTTTTTTTACTTGATTTACAGTGTTTGGTAACCGATGCATTAATATCTGCATCGCACTGGCTTAAAACTAGTATAACATGTTTGGAAATATGTTGATGATAAATTAGGACAAAACAACTATGTACATGTTTTTGATGTGATCTCGAGGAGTTGGTTGTGTTTCTTCTTTGGCTTTCACTCTAATTTTGTTAGGACAAAAACACCGCAACCTTTTGATGTGATTCTTAATTTAAAAATACATTTTATATGGTTATAATAAATTTTAAAAAATTATGGATTTTAAAATTGTGAGTGGCTAAGTTGTGAATCACATGGAGGCAGAGTATAATTTGGACCACCAACTCTTTGGGTCCAACTTGGACCACCTCAATATTGACCATTGATTTATTACTAAAATATTTGAATGGACCAGATTTATGGTTGGCAACCCTTCAAGCAAGTTTACTCCAATTCCAAGCTTACAATGATCATGCTGCAGCTGATTATTTCCAACTCCAACTCCAATTCCAGCGGCTTCAATTTTTGGGCTCTCCTTGTTATCGACGCCACCCCGCCACCGTTCTCCACTGCATCCTACCTTCACCGGAATGTGTCGACCAGGCTCGTTACCGCTGCCACTGAACACTGTTCTAATTCTGTGAATATTTCCTCCGTGTTACCTTCTTAAATCTCACTGAACATTTCCCCTTTCTTAAAATTTAGGAATCGACTGTCAATTAAAACATAAATTATTTGGTGGTTGTAATCCATTGAAGATTGCTAGTACTGCATCAATTGAATTCAAGAAATAGTGTAGAATTTTATTTGCAATGTTCTTGCTCACTGTTGCAGATTTCATGCATAAATCATGTTGAAATTTAATTTTTATATGCAATCAATTCAAGAACAAATATACATTAGCAGCAATTCGCGGAGGAGCGATGGGCCTTTCCGGCGGCGGCGAGGCAGCGCGACGGAAACAAGATGGTGAGTCAACGTAAGCAGGAAACGTGAGAAGGGAAGAAGAGAAGATTGTATGTATGGTTGAGAAGAAGAGGAACAGTAAAGAGATATCTTTCATTTTTAATCTCATCCGTTAAATTCTTTTTCACCCACGTGTCAGACACCACATGCATAGAAAATGAAAAGGAAATTGATACATTGTGTCATTGCTTATGGTGTTGTTTGAGTCTTGACTGTATCCTTTACCTGCTATTGTAAGTCATTTAGGTGGTCCAAGTTGGACCCAAAGAGTTGGTGGTCCAAGTTAAATGGACCCTCACATGGAATTCTTTTTTATTAAAATAGATTTAAGTTTTGTCCTTTGTATAATGGATTCAAAAGTTCAGTTAGCTTCTTGTTTACATTGTTATGTAAATACTACTACAATAGGGAGTGATTCAGATTATGAAAATTGATTTTTGACATAGGAAAATATTGTGATGGAAAATATTGTGATGACAACATGTTAGTGACATATTCTAATTTAGTGTATAATTTTTTTTTCCTTTTGTGATAGCAACCATGGTGGTAGTGACACAAACCGAAAATCGGTTGTGTATCTTTCGTTACAAGCTAGAGTACGTGCTTTTCTTTTGTGCTTTTTCTTTCGTGCTTTTGAAATTAAAGGAAAATTTACAAAATAAATATATATATATATATTTGAAAAATAAATATATATATATATATATATATATATATATATATATATATATATATATATATAATTTTCGTTTTACTACCAGGTAGAAAAAACAAATAAATAGCATCACTTTTATTGAAAGAAAAAAAAACAAGGAAAATTAAAGATAAAACTCTTCATAGTTATATGTTCTAAAAGCGGTTACACGATAAACAATTTCTTTTACTTAATTAAATAAAACCTATAAAATTACCCTTATATTTAAACTTGGTTTGAATAATGACAAATTGGACTTTTGTCAAAAAGTATGTGTAGGTTGCTATTTATTTTTTTTTGAGAGATGTAGGTTGCTAACTTACTTCTTAATGTTTTTGTCTATTTTTATAAGCAAACATTTATATTCAGTTATTTTTAATATTATTGTGTTAGTATTTTTATTTTTGAATGTTGGATAGAAATTTAAGGTTTCGTCTAATTCCTCTAATTCTCGATGGGAAAGAGATTTTGGTAATCCAAACTTTGTTAGGAGCTAACTAAAATCTATCAATGATCGGTAAAATCATTATGGAAGAGTAAAATCCTATCTATGGTCGGTTTGCGCTTATTAAATATGTATCATTGTTGCCAATTTATTTTCTTTCGTTCTTCAAAGCTCCCACGTATATTGTTTCTCTTATTGAATCCCTTTTTAAATTGAGACAAGGTGTGTTCGATTAAGGAGTCAGGGGGTTAGGAGGTTTAGGAAGATTTTTTTGGAGAAAAGGAGAGGTTTAGGAAGTTTAATTTAACGTTGTTGGAAAAGCGGTGTTCGAGACTAATTGTGGATCAGGGAGGATTATGGTTTAAGCATGTGACATCAAAGTATAGTACAAATGGAAGTCGAGTTAAAAGAGATGGTAAAAAGGCGTCACTCTGGTGGAAGGATCTTAGCGAGGGTGTAAAAGATGGTGGAGAAGGTTGTTTTGTGGAAAGGATGGGTATTTGCTTAGTTTTTTGGATTAAGTATCTTTTGTACTTAATTGCATCTTTATTTAATATATATTTTTATGTTAATTTTGTTTTTAATTCATAAATCTATATACAGAGCTAAATTTTAATCTAAAACATTTTTTTTAAGGGTTAGATATAAAACATATTAAATTGTAGTTACAAATTGTATCAATTTTTTTAAGGGAGCAATACAAACTAAACTGTATGATATTTTGATATTTGAATCATATGACTTTTTTTACCAAAATTAATCATAATCCAACGACAAACACCCTTAATTATTACTTTATAAACAAAATTCTAGGCTAATATGTAATATTCTTTTGAATGAGTTTGGTGATCTTATATCTCAACGTAGAAGTCTCTTATTAAATAGAAACAATTTTGTAGTGTCGTATGTTCGTAGGCAAGGAAATAAGGTTGTTCATAATATTGTTAGATCATCATCTCACCCTAGTCCCCATATGTTTCATGATGTATCAACTCCTTTGTACCCGTTAATCTTGGATGACATGAATTAGCTTTGTATTTGCTAAAAAAAATGCAATGTTTTTTGGGCTGATTTTCTGGTTTTTAGTTTTATTGGTTTAATTTAATATTATTTTCGATCATTTTTATAAGAGACAAATTATTCGACAAAAGTGAATGTATTGAATTTATATTATGAATCTGGTACATCAACTTTTTTTTAAAGAGATATATTTATTTCTTATAAAAAGAACTAGAGAGTAATTAATTTGTGGAGAAAATAAGGTTTAAATTTTTTCAATGGAGGTCTCTAAAAAAACTGAGGAAGTTGTTATCTACAGAAATATTAATTTTTTTTATATAAAAATAGGGAAATATCTTTTATTTTATTCAAAAAGAAGAAAAATATGTTTTAATATCGGTGTTGTAAATAGGATAATGTTTCATGGACACTCTTTTCTCATACACACATTGTACCACTTCCATGTGAGAGTGTGTGAGACACAAAAAGTGAGTTTTTTGTGTGTATAGAGATCACATGAACACATGTCACAATTGTACGTGGGTGTACAAGTGGTACATGTCACCTAAGGAGATCTATGTATCACTGCAGCAAGTATCTTCTTCTATATGTTTGCTCCATTTCCCGAGGGTTGGTCTTTTATCCTTCTTTTTTTAGCAAGACTTACTCAACTTTTTCCACCTAATTTTTCTCAACTTCTTACTCACTCAACTTTTTTCACCTAATTTTTCTCAACTTCTTTCACCTTAAATATCTCATTACTTTCACTTAACCTTTGCATTATACACAACTCTCTTCTCTCTATATCTTATTCCGTATCCTCCCACCCTTGTACCAATTTTCCTCTTCCCATCAATTTCTTCCCATGATGGAATTTGGTTCCAACCTTGGTTGTAGCAGAATGCACTTGTGAACAAAATATTGAAAAAATAGATAAAAGAAAAGCATTTAACTACAAAATTATTGCATTAATATCAACATTAATTTCCAGTGGAATTGGTGTCTGTATTCCACAGCTAGGCTGCAAATGCGTTAACCATGAAAAATATCTCTTTCAGGGCTTAAAGTTGGTATTATTCTACCTAGCAGTGGCTTGAGGTCAATCATGATTCTAGCTTGACAAGGGGATGAATATCCGATCCGTAAAATGAGCGATGATTATTGTTGAGAATTGTTATAAAGATTGAAAGAAAATGATGAAAAATCTTACTGCTAGGTTAGTAATACCAGCCTTAAGCCCTGAAAGAATTGTTATAAAGTAATCCAGTGAGCAAGACTTTTGGAGTGGCATGTTTAATGACCACAGCTGCATATTATATGAATCTTTATGATGCAGAGAGCATAGCACTGTTTTATGGCTTAGTATTTAAACGACTTCAGGTTTGTAATCCTAAAACTTTTATGATCCTTAGCCATTCATATTTAAAAGGTGTTTGAAAGAACTAATTTAAAGCTTATTTGAGTTCTATCTCTGGAATAACCACTGTCCACTTCTATTATTGGGAAATAAATTTTGTGCTGTCAACCAGTACATCCTAATACTGTAAATTCATTTTCTGCTTGATTCACCATTTAATATTCTTTTGACCATGTTTGGTTATATTTGTTGCAGGTTTGGAGGCTTATCACAAATTTCTTCTTTCTTGGAGGCTTATCATTCAATAGTCTTATTTTAGAAATAATGATCATAACAATAACCATGTTATATCCATTTTAATTCATGATGAGAGTATATTATATTAGGACTAAAATTAGCCATTTCAATAAAAAAAATGGTGGTTTACTCATTATATTCACATTGCACTAATATATATTTATTTTACGTTTTTTCATTTGTTAGATTTTTAGTTGAAGAAATGAAAATGGCTTTTCTATTGCTCCCATTTTTTTTTGCTCCTTTTATTTATTAGTTTGATCCTTCTCTTAGGTGATGGCTGCTGTGCCATTTATTATGGTCTCCATTCATGGGAATTTCTTTAGTTTCCATGATTGTCTATGTTTGAAGCCGTGAATTTCCAGATGCACGAATCGACATTTATGACTTGTTAAAGGTATGTTGAATTTCAATTACTCTTCTTTTGTTAATGTTTGTACATTTGTTGTATCAAAAATCAATCAATAGTTTGATGGATGAGCATATTTTAATAAAGGTTTGAAACAAGATTTGTTTCTCATATGAGATCGGAAGATAAATAAATAAGAATGTGTTGGCATTCAAGTGTAAATGGTAGTCCTCCATCGATTATGAATGGGTTCGATGTTGAATATAAAAGAGAGGTGTGATATGAATCCCCACCAAGAGTAGAATAGAACAACTTAGTCACTAACTTGGCCCACAAAGTCTTTCAAAAGTAGCGAATTTCTTTCATCAACAAAACATGTCTGAATCAATCGAGTAAATGCTTCCTTGAAAAACTTTGTACTTGCTCTTGTGATCGGATTGACTAGGAAACACGGTCTAAGTATGCATCATCCCAAGTTACCTTGTTATCCATGTTCTAATTATGGGGACCCATATTTCTAATGTTTTATAAAGTTTTAGGTGGAGATGTGGTGTCTCAGTCTCTTGATGGTTGAATCCTGACGCTTCTTCGAACTCCCCAATAAGTGGTTCAACTTAGTGGAAGAGAGTGTTTTGGTATTCAAGTGTGAATGTTAGTGTCACATCCATGACTAAAATGAAATATATCCATAGAAACAAAGAATATATTTAACCTTATAAGTTATTTATCAAAAAAGTTCATAATTTTAGAAAAATGTAAAACAATTAATAAAAAATTGTGTCAAAAAAAACCCTCTTGTGAGTCGTCACAAAAACCCTAGTTTTCTTGTGAACCGTCACAAAAGCCCTAGTTTTCTTCTCCTTCATCCACCAAAGAGGGGTGATTTAGGGTCAATTTTTGACCCAAAATCACCCCTCTAACTCGTTTTATATTTCCCTTTTATTGAAATAAGTGATTTTCACATCTATTTTGTTTTTCTTTCTTGATTTCGTCGTCTTAGTGCGACGTTGTTTTGTTCGTCGTCTTTGTGCGACCTTGTTTGTCTTTCTTGTTTCGTTCAGGTATTTGTTCGATTTAGATTGTCAGATCAGCTTCGATCCAATGCAGATCAAATCAATGACTTTGGAGTCCTCAACGTTGCAGATCACGAGACATAAGTATTCTGGAGACTTAAATATAGTCATATGTGTAGGCTTTAGTACTTTGCCGTTTTATGCTATTAACATGGATGTTGTGAGTTTGTTCACATATTCATCCTTTTTGTTTTTAACGAATGATCATACCTGATCAGAAGGTGACTGTCGGTGCTTTGAATGCGGTGGTTGTGACGGCGGTGGAACGCGTCAGAATGCTTCTTGGAGCGGATGGGGGGTGTGTACCTGCATGCACTCCGACGCTCAAGTCAGTAGAGATCAGAGAGTGAGGGTTTAGATGGAAAATGAGATCCTACCTTGGGGACTGCATTGGGTTGGGGACTGCATTGGGTCCCCTATTTATAGAGGTGGAGGGCTGCAGAGCCGTTGTGGTGGCACACCTGGCTCTGGCGGTTACGAAATCGTGGGAAGTGTAACCGCCAGAGAGTTTATTGCGGGAACGTGCAGAATGTGCAAAGAGACGTTGGGGTTCATTTGAACCGGTCTCGTTCGCTCCGTGCACCCCCCTCGCGGAGAGGGGGTGTGTCGCAAGTAATGCTGCCAAACGTGGAGTTTGGGCTTTGGATTGTATTGGGCCTAAGTAATGGGCCAAAGGTCCTTTTGGCCGGTCAAGATTAGCGAATTTTCATTGTATCGATGTACTCTATCAATTTGAATGAATGAATATCATTTATTTTTTGTAAAAAAAAAAAATTATATAAAACACACATCAATTTTGGCTTACTCTTTTCCTTCAATTTTTACCATTCATTTAAACTATTTTATCTATGATTTTGTCATTTTTACAATATTATTTAATTTATTAATTTTTTTAAGAAATCAAAATGAAATATATTAACAAAAATAATTTTTTAGGGAAATAAAAAAAATAATAAAAATTAACCTATAATTTTTTTTTAGGGAAAAAATTAACCTCTAATTTTATATATCCAAAATTGAATAAAAGAAAGAAAAAAGAAATTAATAAAGGGTCTTGTTAACCAGTGCCTTAAGGGCACTAGTTAAGGATTCAAAAATAGAAGTAATTTATAAAATTTAGGGAGAAAAAATTACTTTTCAAACTTTCAATGTGTTTAATACACCATTTCCAAGACAAAATTTCCTTTTTAAACTTCTTAACAAGGACACTTGTTAGCATTTCCCATTAATAAATATTTAAAAATTGAGATAAGAAATTAACTAGTCCCCCTACCCGTGCTATCGCACGGGCATTTATAGTCATGATTATAAAAAGTATAGTACCAAGCAAAGTATCATATAGTAAGAAATCAAAATACAGTATATCATGACAAATGCAAAAAATTTGGAATTTATGAATTGGTTCCTTGAATGCATAAGGCTATACATTATGAAACACCTCCTTGTATACGACATTTGTTGTGTTATCAATGCAATCTCCATTTTCGTCAGTTATGAGTATTTTCAAACCTTTCCTTGATGTCACCCTGGAGACTGCTACATATAATTGGCCGTGAGAGAACACAGATTGCGGTAGGTATACGCCAACTTGTTTTAATGATTGACCTTGACTTTTGTTAATGGTCATTGCGAAACAAACAGTAATGGGAAATTGCCTGCGTTGGAACTTGAACGGAATTCTAGTGTCTGAAGGTTGCAATGATAGTCTAGGCACAAACACCTTGTCCCCAATGTTGCTTCCTGAAATCACCCTTCCTTCCAATACATATCTTCCCATTCTTGTAATGATTAATCGTGTTCCATTGCACAAGCCAGCATTTATGTCCAAATTCCTCAGCAACATAACTGGAACTCCTACCTTTAATGTGATCTTGTGGTTAGGAAGACCTGATGCATTAATTTTGTTCAAAAATTCTGGTGTGTGAACATCATCAGGCCTGTTAGCAACAGTACTACTGGGGCAAGGTGAATCACAACTCAAATATGTTCTTTCTTCACCGGGTATCAAAGACATAACATAATTGTTAATTTCTTCGACAATCAGATTTTTTGGCGTTAAAATAGCTCTATTTTTAAAATACTCTGGATCATTCATATTATGCAAAATAGATGGGTAAATGCATTCGACAATAGATGCAACATGATCACCTGAACTATGGATAAGTAGGTCGTCGGGGATATGCACATTAATTCCATCATCACATGCGTCTCCAACAACACCATCACCAATGCCCAATACCCATTCTGCAAATTCTTTTAATTCATCTACATCAGCATCTGAACAACCGTGCAAAAGTCTCATATTTGTAGTTAGTGTTAAAATCTCACAATGACGCCAGAGACGTGATGAATTGATGCTTGCGTTTATTATGTCTTGTCGGGTTCCTTTAGGAACCACTGGTAGAATTTGCCGAAAGTCACCACCTAGAACGACAACCTTGCCTCCGAATGGAATGTCCGCTTTGCATACATCCCGGAAACTACGATCAACAGCCTCAAAACAATGTCTGTGCATCATTGGCGCTTCATCCCATATTATTAGTTTTGCGCGCAATATCAATTGCCCCAATGGACTTAATGGTTCAATGGTGCAAGTTGAACTTTCGTGAACAATGAATGGTATATGGAACCTGGAATGAGCAGTTCTCCCACCTGGAATAAGAAGTGCTGCTATACCACTTGACGCCACTGTTAGGACAATTTCTCCTTTGGATCTCAATGCAGATGACATTGCTCTCCAAATAAAAGTTTTTCCTGTACCACCGTACCCATATATAAAAAATAAACCTTGTTTATTTGCCTCAACTCTGCCCATTATAGTGTCGTAAATATTTTTTTGTTCAGTAGTCATCGTTGACATCAACCGATCATGCTCCTCTTTCAATGAATCTTTATTGTATCTCAATTCATCATAAATCAATCTATTAAGCCCAGCACTATTTATAGCGACATCAGTTCTTGGCATAGACGGATAGTGGTCCTTGAAATTTTTTCCGTGGGACTGTAGTAGCTTTTCAATTTCTGCAAGGGCATAGCTTTTTATTTGTTCTTCGTCTAGCTGAAGATCTGTATGGAAAAACAAAGAGTTTGGCAAGCAAATCATATGTTATGTTATCAAAAAGATGACCTCGCATACAATGGAGATGATAATTGTTTGAAATAGATTTTCATTTGCATAAATAGCCGTATTCATTATATAAATAGCATTAAAATTTAAGTAAACATCATATGTGTCCATACTGTGAAATTGTGCCGTGATGTGCTATAAACTATACTATTCTTATATCATGGTATATCAGTGGCTATTCTAAGCAAGAAGCATAAGATAAGGAAAAACATATACCTGGAACACGCAAGATGCGTCTTTGGCGATACACTATATCATCACTTAGATTCTCCCATGTTTTAGACCACACTACCTCTGGCCGCGCAAATTGATTTGTAAGCAGCAACGTAACAAATAATCTTCTCATAAAATCAGCGGTTCCCCAAAATGATGCCTGGTTAATGGCATCAATAAACTCTTTGTCATCTTCCAACAAACCCAATGCGAAGCAAGCCTCCTTAAAGGAGTCGTATTTGATGTCTTTCACTGTTTTAATTTCATCATAAGAAGTAGGGCCCTTTACATAATTCAATAAGGTGCGCAAGTAAAATTTCTCCCCAGACCCTGGTGGCACAAAATGAATCCTTCCAACTGATACACCTCTTTGTCTTGGTGACCATTTGTGTTGGGACGCTTTCCATGTAAATTTCAATGGGAATTCCCCATAAGTAAGATCTTTTGCGTCGGCATATATCTTGTTTGCCTCCATCCATGCCAAAAATTTTGTGTCACGAATATGTGGTTTATTTAAAACATCCTCTAAGTCATCATCATCTTCAAATATAATAGGCTCTTCCCCTTCTAAATGAAAACTCAATCGTTCTACAGAAGGATATCTATAATTAATATCGAAAGAAAAAATTCTCCACACAGCTTCACATGCAGACAAATAGCGACAATCATAATACATTTTAATTTCATCACAAGAGTCGGAACCAGACCCATAGAAGGAAGCAGTGACTCGGTCGTGGCCCTTGTTAACGTACTTGAACAAATATTTGATAGAACGTGATTGATTGCACCATTCAACATTAATATGTGCATTAAACTTCAGCATCAATTGTGGGTTGTATGGGACAACATACCTATTATCGGCAAATGAATCACCTTTTTGAACAGTTACGCCATTGTCCCTTCTTCTGTAAACAGGGTAACCGTCAGCATCAATAACGGTGTTGTCGACATATCTTTTCGGAAAATACTTTGTACACTTCCCATTTATCGTACATGGTGAATTAATATTTTCATCACCACATGGTCCATGTATCATAAGGGATGAGACAATATTGTAGAGCTCGGGATTTTTTTCTTTGTCTGGAATTTCAGCACATATTATTTTGTCAATGTTACTTGGATGAACAATTCGAAAATCGGGATGGAGGAAGACCAGAATATGAGCATGAGGAAGTCCTCGTTTTTGAAATTCAATTGTATAAATAACTGCATGATATTAAAATAACAATGGATCAGACCTAGTAATGACATACAGAAAATAGTAAAAGCAAATTTTGGTGATTCATAAAAGCAAATTCTTTCTAACCTGCCTTGACTTTGCCAAATATCTTTCCATTTCGTATCTCTTGAATTAAATGATTAAGTTTAATTTTAAAAATTCTGCTCACCAAGTCTGGCCTGTCTGCTGGCTTCAAATTGTGTTTCTTTAAGTATGAAACCATCTCCGGCCATTTGTGGTTGCATGTAAATGTAATAAAAAGATCAGGGTAACCAACCCAAGAACATATCGCCATTGCATCTTGATAATTTTGAATCATGTAACGTGCACCGCCGACAAACCTTGCGGGTAACACAACCCTTTTCCCCACCGAACTTGGATTGTCCTCGCCTCTAAGCAGTGCTTCATATAATCCCTTGTACATATCAGCTCTAACATCTTTTTGGTGATCACGGTACCATTTTAACCGCCAAGACTCTGTTGGAACAAAATGTGTTTAACAATAAACCTTAAAGAGTTTTGATGATAACAAGGTATTAAAAATTGTAAATTGGATTAGCTAATATTTGTTCAAGTGTACAGGACCATAATTATAAAGTTACATCATCATTGGTTCTGAATGAGCAAATAAAGAGCTATGGAAACAACAAAAATTTGAAGCTTGGACGCTCCTGAAGGCAACTTGCTCCTGAAGAAAAAGCGCTCCTGAAGTCAAGCTGCTCCTGAAGAAATAGCGCTCCTGAAGAATAGTGCTCCTGAAGACAAGAGGTCCAGAAGTCACATCATCAGAAGCTGCAGAAGTCATCTCATCAGAAGCTGCATCATCAGAAGCTGCCTCATCAGAAGCCATTTCACCAGAAGCTGAATATCAACTGGATTTGCAAAGAATCAAGAATTGAAGAATCATCAATGCAAAAGCTGTCTATTGGATTCGAAAACACAAACAAAGGATTAGTGGAGCTTGCAACGGTCATTTCAAAGGTGTTTGAAGGTGTGTGTTTGCAATTTGGACGAAAGCGTTGACATTGTACTTTGTACGAATTGTACAACCACGTTCTCCACTACTCTGTTTTGTGTCTGCACTTCAAGACAAGAAAACAGCTCCAGAATACGGTCTCGCCTGCATAGATGTTCCTTTGGATAAGGAATGGATTTCAAATTTGTTCTTCATAGGACAACAACCAAATCAGGCAAAAGATCATTGGTGAAAGATCAAGTTTCAACAACGACTCTTTGGTGTGCTGGCAATTTCACAACGTCTCTTTCACACCTCTATATAAAGGAGTGAAGACCTAGAGAATTGGTAATGCAAGAACGCTGAACGAAAGACTCACAAGATTTTCACAAGTACCAAACCTCTGCTGAAATTGTTCTGCATTCACTTAGAATTTCTGTGTCTCAAAGTCATATCTTAGAAATTCTTAAGTCCATTGAGTCTGTATCTGATTTGTATTGTGAGCACCTCTGATTGTATATCAAGTGTTCAACCTTAAACAATTTTCTGTGTAATTTTGTTTAGTTAGGAAGTCTCTTGCAGTTGTGCTTGAGCAGGAAGTCTCTTGATTGTGTTCTTGAGCAAAGGAAGTCTCTTGCTTGTGTGCTTGAGCATTGGAAGTCTCTTGCTTGTGTGCTTGAGCATTTGTAATCAGATATTACTCATAGTGAAATCTCCTTGGAAGTGCAAGGGGGACTGGACTACTTCCGGATTGTGGAAGGAACCAGTATAATTGCTTTGTGTCGTTCTTCTTCTCTCTCTCTCTGTTTTATTCCGCTGCATTTAGATTCTGATCATCACTTCAGAAGCTGTCTCACTTAGCTTCTGATCAGTGTATTCAGTTATTTAGAGAAACGAAGAATTTTTCAAAACACAATTCAACCCCCCTTCTTGTGTTTTTCTCACCTTCAATTGGTATCTAGAGCCTTGGTCTGTTGTGTATCACTTAACCGTGCAACAGTCAAAGATCTGAGAAAAACATGACTACTCCTCCTCCTGATGGTGATACTAGCTATAAAAATGTCTCACATGATTATAGTGATAGTAAGAAAACCAGTGTTGGAAAAGTTCCAAAGTTCAATGGAGATGCTGAAGAGTTCTCTTGGTGGAAGACCAATTTTTACAGTTACATCATGAGCCTAGATGAAGAATTGTGGGATATTCTGGAAGACGGCGTTGGTGGTTTAGTCCTTGATGAAGAAGGAGCTGCTGTGGATAGAAAGAAACATACTCCAGAACTGAGGAAACTTTACAAGAAGCATCATATTATCAGAGGAGCTCTTGTCACTGCCATACCCAAAGCAGAATACATGAAGATGAGTGACAAATCCACTGCTAAAGCTATGTTTGCTTCTCTCTGTTCAAATTATGAAGGGAGCAAGAAGGTCAAAGAAGCAAAGGCTCTCCTGCTTGTACATCAGTATGAGTTATTCAAAATGAAGGATGATGAAACTATTGAGGAGATGTACTCAAGGTTTCAAACCTTAGTTTCTGGTCTACAGATTCTAAAGAAGAGCTATGTTGCTTCTGATCATGTAAGCAAGATACTCAGAAGCTTACCTGCCAGATGGAGACCAAAAGTGACTGCCATTGAGGAAGCTAAAGATTTAAACACTTTAAGTGTCGAAGATCTTGTTAGTTCTCTCAAAGTTCATGAGTTAAGTCTTAATGAACATGAGTCTACTAAGAAGAGTAAATCAATAGCTCTTCCATCCAAAGGCAAGTCATCAAAAGCTCTCAAAGTGGTTGAATCTGAAGAGGAAGAACAGTCAAGTTCAGACTCTGAACCAGATGCTGCTGAAATGGCCATGCTCTCAAACAGACTTCAATATCTGGCCAAGAAGAACAGAAAGTTTCTCTCCAGAAGGGGTAACTCCAGAAGCTCAAGGAAAGAAGATCAGAAGGGATGCTTCAACTGTAAGAAGCCAGGTCACTTCATTGCTGAATGCCCTGATCTTCAAAGAGAAAAGTCAAAGGACAAGTCAAAGAGGTCTACCTTCAAACCAAGCAAACTCAAGAAGCAGATTAAGCAGAGTTTAATGGCAACCTGGGATGATTTGGGTAGTGAATCTGGATCTGATAAAGAGGAAGCTGATGAAGATGCAAAGGTAGCTGTTGGGTTGGTAGCAACAGCAACTTCAGAAGCTGGATCAGATTCAGACTCAGAAGATGAAAATGAGGTATATTCCAAAATTCCCAGAGATGAACTTGTTGAGTCACTTAAAGAACTTCTTACACATTTTGAAGTAAGAACCAATGAGTTGAAGGATTTAAAAGAAAAATATGCTGATTTGGTACAACAGCAAAAATCAACTCTATTGGATCTGAAAGCTTCTGAACAGGGACTTAGGGGCTTTGACTTCATGTGTAAAACATATGAAGACCAGCTCAGGTTCTTATGTCAGAAGCTACAAGAAAAGTGTAATGAAAAACCTTTAAGTAATCATGAAATTGCTCTTGAAGACTTCATTATATCTGGCATTGACAGAAGCAGAGTGGCTTCTATGATTTATAGCATTTACAAGAACAATGGCAGAGGAATTGGCTTTCCAGAAGTGAAACTGGAGAAAACCAATCTAAAGTCTTGTTGTGAATGCATCAAGGAAGGTCTGAAAACATTCTTTGTACCAGAAGGGGCTGAGTTGGAAACTGTTGTTCAATCAGAACCTGAAGCTTCTAGTTCTAAGGCTAAGATTACTTCAAAGCCAAAGAACTCTAAGTCAAAGGCTATGATCAAATCTGATTCCAAAACTTCAAAGGTTAGGATCCTGAAAAGATCAGAACCTATTCCTCAGAGTCTGGTGAAACCAAAATCTGGGGTTCTGAAGTCTAAGTTTCAGAAGAAGACAGTTACTGCTTCTGAAGTACCAAAACCTAAGGTGATGGCTAATCAGAAGCAACCCAACTCACAGCACAAGGTACAAGAAGTGAAGAGTAAAGCCTTAAGTACTAACCTTCCAGGACCCATAGAACAATGGGTACCTAAATCTAAAAATGTCAATAATGCAGGTATGTCTAAGAGCAGTGCCAAAGCAAAGATCATGGTACCTAGACAGCGGTTGCTCAAGACACATGACAGGAGACAAGTCCATGTTCCTCAGCCTAACAATGAAAGAGGGAGGAAATGTGAAATTTGGAGGCAACCAGTCAGGCAGGATCATAGGTACAGGAACTATTGGTAATTCCTCTACCTCAATTAATAATGTATGGTTGGTAGATGGTCTTGAACATAACCTTTTGAGCATAAGTCAATTTTGTGATAATGGTTATGATGTGCTTTTTGAAAAACCCAACTGTACAGTAATCAACAAGAAAGACAAATCCATTGTGTTCAAGGGAAAGAGAGTTGACAATGTCTATAAAATCAATTTTTCTGAACTGGCTGATCAGAAGGTGATCTGCCTACTATCAGTGAATGATAAGAAATGGATGTGGCACAGAAGGTTGGGACATGCTAACTGGAGGTTAATCTCTAAGCTTAGTAAGTTACAACTTGTGAAAGGGCTACCAGACATTGACTATCATTCAGATGCACTTTGTGGTGCATGTCAGAGAGGGAAAATTGTGAAATCATCTTTTAAAACCAAAGACATTGTCTCAACCTCAAGACCTTTAGAATTACTCCATATTGATTTATTTGGACCAGTGAGTACTGCATCCTTATATGGAAGTAGATATGGATTAGTCATTGTTGATGATTACAGCAGATGGACTTGGGTGAAATTCATAAAGAGTAAAGATGTTGCGTGTGATGTATTCAGTAGCTTCTGCACTCAAATTCAATCTGAAAAAGAATCAAAAATTTTGAAAGTCAGAAGTGATCATGGTGGAGAATTTGAAAATGAGCCATTTGAAGCTTTTTGTGAAAAACATGGAATTTTCCATGAATTCTCTTCTCCTAGAACACCACAACAAAATGGAGTTGTAGAGAGAAAGAATAGAACTTTACAAGAAATGGCCAGAACCATGATTCATGAAAACAATTTACCAAAACATTTTTGGGCAGAAGCAGTGAATACAGCATGCTATGTTCAAAACAGGATCTATATTAGACCTATTTTGGAGAAAACAGCATATGAACTCTTTAAAGGAAGAAAACCCAGTATCTCTTACTTTCATCAATTTGGGTGTACTTGTTACATTCTGAACAACAAGCTCTACCTAAAGAAATTTGATGCCAAGGCCCAAAGAGGAATCTTTTTAGGTTACTCTGAAAGGTCAAAGGCATACAGAGTGTATAATTCAGAAACACTCTGTGTTGAAGAATCTATGCACGTTAAATTTGATGACAAGGAGCTTGAAGATAAAACTTCAAAGCAGGGTGAAAGTTTTGCAGAGATACAGGTTCCTGAAGCTACTCCAGAACCTGATCAGATAGCTGAGTCTGAAGATAGTCCAGAAGCTGAACCCACATCAGAAGCGCAAGATGAAACTGCTTCTGATGAAGCACAAGATGGCTCACATCAAGAAGATCCTCCCAGAAACACATTCAAACACAAGTCTTCACATCCTGAGGAGCTAATCATTGGAAACAAAGATAGTCCAAGAAGAACAAGATCACATTTCAGACAAGAAGAGTCAATGATTGGACTAATCTCAATGATTGAACCTACAACAGTTGATGAAGCACTTTCAGATGATGGATGGATCCTAGCTATGCAAGAAGAGTTGAATCAATTTCAAAGAAATGATGTGTGGGATCTGGTACCCAAACCTCAGCACAAGAACATTATTGGAACAAAATGGGTATTCAGAAACAAGCTGAATGAGCAAGGTGAAGTAACAAGAAACAAAGCCAGACTTGTTGCACAAGGGTATAGTCAACAAGAAGGCATTGATTACACTGAAACGTTTGCTCCAGTTGCAAGATTGGAAGCAATCAGGTTACTTCTTTCCTATGCAGTTAATCATGGCATAATATTATATCAGATGGATGTCAAGAGTGCATTTCTCAATGGTGTCATAGAAGAAGAAGTGTATGTTAAGCAACCTCCTGGATTTGAGGATATTAAATATCCTGACCATGTTTTTAAACTGAATAAATCACTATATGGCTTGAAACAAGCTCCCAGAGCTTGGTATGATAGACTAAGTAATTTCTTAATCAAAAATGATTTTAAGAGAGGACAGGTTGACACTACACTCTTCAGAAGGACCCTTGGGAAAGATATTCTTGTTGTGCAAATATATGTTGATGATATAATATTTGGTTCTACTAATGCATCTCTTTGCAAGGAATTTTCTGAGTTAATGCAGGATGAATTTGAAATGAGCATGATGGGAGAGCTGAAGTTCTTCCTTGGCATTCAAATCAATCAATGCAAAGATGGAGTCTATGTTCATCAATCAAAGTACACAAAGGAGCTTCTGAAGAAGTTCAAACTTGAAGATTGTAAAGTGATGAACACTCCAATGCATCCTACGTGCAACCTGAGCAAAGAAGATGAAGGAGCTAAAGTAGATCAGAAGCTGTATAGAGGTATGATTGGTTCTTTGTTATACCTCACTGCATCTAGGCCAGATATTTTATTCAGTGTATGCTTGTGTGCAAGATTCCAATCAGATCCTAGAGAATCTCATATGACTGCTGTCAAGAGAATCTTCAGGTATTTGAAGGGAACAACTAATCTTGGACTCCTTTATAGGAAATCCTTAGATTATAAGCTAATTGGATTCTGTGATGCTGATTATGCTGGTGATAGGATTGAAAGAAAATCAACCAGTGGCAATTGTCAATTTCTGGGTGATAATCTTATATCCTGGGCTAGCAAAAGACAAACAACTATTGCTATGTCTACAGCAGAAGCAGAATACATTTCAGCTGCAAGTTGTTGTACACAACTACTTTGGATGAAACATCAGTTGGAAGATTATCAGATAACTGCTAACAGTATTCCCATTTATTGTGATAATACTGCTGCTATTTGTTTGTCTAAAAATCCAATTTTGCATTCAAGAGCTAAGCACATTGAAATCAAACACCATTTTATCAGAGATTATGTTCAAAAAGGAATTTTAGATATACAATTCATTGATACTGAAAATCAATGGGCTGATATATTTACTAAGCCTTTAACTGTTGAAAGATTTGATTTTATAAAGAAAAATTTGAACATGCACTTCGTGTCTGATTAAATGTTTGCTTGCTCCTGAATAGGATTTTAGGTTCTGAAGTTAGTTCAGAAGCAGTAGTCCATCAGAAGCTCTTTATTGAGGTTCTGAGGAAAACTCGCTTCTGATGATGACATCAGCATCTGAAGTCCAGAAGCTGGATTTGTTGCTTCTGAATAGTTGAATTAGTGGAAACGTTGGGAGTTACTTGTTAAAGTAACTTCTGGCCCACTAACTTGGTTGTTACTCTGTGAACTTCTTACGTGGCCTGTATGTGTTGGTGTATAACTAAATGGGCAATGATGATTTAAAAGCTTTGAAAGTACTTTTCACGCGCCCCCAATTTTGTCATTAATGTTATGTTTGTTTGTCTCTTTTGAATTGCAATCGTTTTACTTTTAACACTTTGTCAATTCACACACTACTCACTCACAACAAACACATTTGCTCTCAAACCGTTTGCGAAGTAAGCGCATTCTCTCAACCTTAGAACCCTAAAATCTTCATCTTCTTCAAATCTTCGTCAATCATCAAATGGCATCATCAAGCTCGCAACGAAAAGATTCAGAATCTACTTCAAGAATGGTCCCTGAATATGACTACAGAGGAAGAAGCATGAAATTGGAAGAATGGGATTTGCAAGTTCAGATAGAGAATCCAGTGGACTTTGATTCTCTGAATTTTCATAGGTGTTCTATCAGAAGCTACTATGAAGAGCAAGGACTCATGGATTATTTCAGAATGTTGAATGGACCAACATATGAAGCTCTGGTTAGACACTTCTGGGTAAGAGCAAAATTTTACAACAAAGCGGCATCCTTATCTGAGGAAAGTCAAATGGTGCTAATGTATCCTGAATTAGAAGGGAAAACAAGAGAAGAAATGGGTCTTGCGCCATTTGTTGAAGATGAAATCAGATCCAGCATCTGTGGTATTCCAATAAGAATTGCACAATGGCACATAGAGTATGTTCTCAAGGCTGCAGCCTCTGGATACTACTCTGGAATTGATCTTTCAGATGCTGCTGAAAAACGCATTTGGAAAAAGCAAGCCAACTTGGTGATTTACAATTCTGAGAAGGAGAAGAAATATGCTGAATTGAGCATGGAAACCAAGATGCTTCTGAAGATTCAGAATGAGACCCTGTTTCCAAGTGGTGACTGTGTGAAACCAAATCTAGCTCAGAAGGTCCTTCTCCAGCACTTCATCAAGAAGGAAAAGGTGAATGTGCCCAAATACGTGTTCAAGTACTTGGTAGAGTGTTTGAAGCAGAGTCAGCTACTGGATAAACCCTGGGTTCCTTATGGAAGACTCCTCTCAGAGATATTCTATCAAGGAGGTATCTTGAACAGTCTCAGTCAATCTCAAGGCTTCACAGATCAGCTACTTGACACAAAAACTGGAAAATTCATTAATGCTCATACTCTATTGAATATGAAGCTAATCAGTGAAGTCACCAAACTTCAAACTGATTTAAGTGAATCACTTGTTATGTCTGATCTTATGAAGGACTTTCCACCCATCTGCAAGAAGGATCCCATTGAAGTGCAATTGTACTATATCAAGGAACATTTTGAGGCAACCAATGAGAGAATCAGATTGGAAGATATTCCAGAGGAAATGTATGGTGGTGCTCTGCCACGAGCCAGAGGCAGAAAGTCAAAAAGGAAGATGACTGCAGAGCAATATCTAGAGGTTGAACAAACTACTAAAAAGGCAAAAGTTGCTGCTGACAAGCTCAAAATTGGTAGTTCATCAGTACCTTCTATTGAAGAAGCCATTGAAGACATGGACTCCAGGATGATCATGGGTGTTGACATTCCTCTTGATCAACCTGCTATACCAAAGAGGAAGAGAAAGCCAGCCTTGAGGAGAACCAAGGATTTTCCTCATATCACCTTAAGAGCTCAAGCTGCTTCTGATTTGAAGTTAAAAGAGTTACAAGAGAAGAAAGCAGCCGCTGAAAAAGTTCTGGAAATTGCTGCTGAGCTACGAGAGTCTGTAGTTTCAGAAGCCAAGCAACTGTTGCAGGTGTCCAGTGAATCTGCTAAAGAGGATTCTGATCCTGAACCAGAAAAGGTAATTAATATATCTTCAGATTCCGCATCCGCATCATTATCAGATTCTGATGATTCTGATGATGATGTACCCTTAGCTCAACTTTTTCAAAAACCAGTAAAAAGCCAATCAACATCAACCAAAACCAACGATAAGCCCTCTTCGTCAACTTCTTATGAACCAGTTGGCCACATAGTTAATGAGAAGTTAGCTGAACTGGCTGTGCAGAGAGAAAGAGTCATTGATTCTATCTTTCGCCTTAACCCTCAACCCCTTTGCATTCAACCTCTCAACATGATTCCTCCTGAAAATGTTGAGTCCACCTCAGAAAAAGCCTCTGAAGCAACTCCAGAAGCAGCTGCTTCTGAAAATGTTGTTTCAGAAAACCCTCATCAACAAACACCTGAACCACAAAAACCCACAACACCCCCACAATCACCAACAGCTACCATTGACCCCCAACTCAACACTCAAACATCAACTTCACCACAACAACCACCATCTGAAACTGAATTTCAACCTTTACCTGAACACTCTCCTGAACCAACTCCCATGGATGTTGACATCTCCCTAGTCAATGTTCAAGCCTCAACCTCCACCACACACATTGATTCTGACCAGCCCTCATCTTCTAACACACAAACACACCTTACCATTCCAGTTCCTAACCCTATTCAAGACTTAGAAATCAGTGATTCTGATCTTGAAATCCTTGAACATCCACCCACAAACATCCTGGAATCTGGATATATCAATTCTGAGCTTCTGACAATCCTTAGTCAATTGCTTAATCTTGTGGATCAACGAAGGACAATTGATCTCACAAGTGCATATGAAGACTCCTGGGCATCACTTCAGAACCGGGCAACTGAGCTAATTGAAAGCTTAAGGGCTAAGTGCATCAGAAGCAAGGAAGCTTCTGTCAGGAAGTTAATGGAGCATCTGAATCAGAGTCTCAGAGTAAGAAGTTCTACACTGCTCCTGGCAAACCAGCCTTTCTTCTTAGAAACGGATTACTTGACCAGAGAAGCAAGGTTGTGTAAGCTTCTGAAGAAACAGATGGCACAGCAGCAGCAAGAAGCTAAGGAAAGGGAACAGGCTCTTCTCCAGAGGCAACAACAGCTTGAAGAACTGTTGCAGAAGAAGATTGAAGAAATGGAGGAGATGAAGAAACAACATCAAACCAACACTTAGTTGCACACCCTTGTGTTTTTCTTTTTGTTTGTTGTTTGTTTTGAATTCCTAGTCCTTGCTTCTGAAACCATTCTGTTTTAATTCTCTTTGCTTCTGAATGCTTACTGATTCTGACTGTTTAGCTGCTTCTGACAATTGAATATACATGATTTTTGCTCTGATTTATTTAGTTCATTGCTTAGTATACTCTCTCACGTTTGAGTTTTTCTCATATCTTTTTGTCTTTTGTGCTTAGATTTATTTTAATTTTTTTTGATAATGACAAAAGGGGGAGTATATGTGACAAGTATTTAAAGGCTCTGAGCCCCATTAATGGCATTTGAAATTTTTGAAAAACTTCTATCTTTTTACCTTATTGGTATAAGCTATGAATGAACGAAGGAGTATCAAAATTCAAGTAAAGTTAATTGAACCATTCTTCTTATCTATAAGTAAATTCTTTCAATGATTCAATTTTGCTTTTAAGCTCTGATAATAATTATTGCGCGCAAAATGAATTTAATTAACCTGGATAGAACTTAGGGGGAGCTTACAAACCTCACCTTAAAGACTATCAGACTCAGGGGGAGTTTGAGCTTACAAACCTCAGATTCTGAGCTTACAAACCTCAGAACCCCAAAGTCAACTTGTTAATTAGATTAACAACAATTGATCAATTTTAAATACTTTTGTTTGTCATCATCAAAAAGGGGGAGATTGTTGGAACAAAATGTGTTTAACAATAAACCTTAAAGAGTTTTGATGATAACAAGGTATTAAAAATTGTAAATTGGATTAGCTAATATTTGTTCAAGTGTACAGGACCATAATTATAAAGTTACATCATCATTGGTTCTGAATGAGCAAATAAAGAGCTATGGAAACAACAAAAATTTGAAGCTTGGACGCTCCTGAAGGCAACTTGCTCCTGAAGAAAAAGCGCTCCTGAAGTCAAGCTGCTCCTGAAGAAATAGCGCTCCTGAAGAATAGTGCTCCTGAAGACAAGAGGTCCAGAAGTCACATCATCAGAAGCTGCAGAAGTCATCTCATCAGAAGCTGCATCATCAGAAGCTGCCTCATCAGAAGCCATTTCACCAGAAGCTGAATATCAACTGGATTTGCAAAGAATCAAGAATTGAAGAATCATCAATGCAAAAGCTGTCTATTGGATTCGAAAACACAAACAAAGGATTAGTGGAGCTTGCAACGGTCATTTCAAAGGTGTTTGAAGGTGTGTGTTTGCAATTTGGACGAAAGCGTTGACATTGTACTTTGTACGAATTGTACAACCACGTTCTCCACTACTCTGTTTTGTGTCTGCACTTCAAGACAAGAAAACAGCTCCAGAATACGGTCTCGCCTGCATAGATGTTCCTTTGGATAAGGAATGGATTTCAAATTTGTTCTTCATAGGACAACAACCAAATCAGGCAAAAGATCATTGGTGAAAGATCAAGTTTCAACAACGACTCTTTGGTGTGCTGGCAATTTCACAACGTCTCTTTCACACCTCTATATAAAGGAGTGAAGACCTAGAGAATTGGTAATGCAAGAACGCTGAACGAAAGACTCACAAGATTTTCACAAGTACCAAACCTCTGCTGAAATTGTTCTGCATTCACTTAGAATTTCTGTGTCTCAAAGTCATATCTTAGAAATTCTTAAGTCCATTGAGTCTGTATCTGATTTGTATTGTGAGCACCTCTGATTGTATATCAAGTGTTCAACCTTAAACAATTTTCTGTGTAATTTTGTTTAGTTAGGAAGTCTCTTGCAGTTGTGCTTGAGCAGGAAGTCTCTTGATTGTGTTCTTGAGCAAAGGAAGTCTCTTGCTTGTGTGCTTGAGCATTGGAAGTCTCTTGCTTGTGTGCTTGAGCATTTGTAATCAGATATTACTCATAGTGAAATCTCCTTGGAAGTGCAAGGGGGACTGGACTACTTCCGGATTGTGGAAGGAACCAGTATAATTGCTTTGTGTCGTTCTTCTTCTCTCTCTCTGTTTTATTCCGCTGCATTTAGATTCTGATCATCACTTCAGAAGCTGTCTCACTTAGCTTCTGATCAGTGTATTCAGTTATTTAGAGAAACGAAGAATTTTTCAAAACACAATTCAACCCCCCTTCTTGTGTTTTTCTCACCTTCAGACTCGATCATGCTAAATCCATCGCAACAAAATTGTTGTAACAACTTTCTCGAATACAATAATGCTCCTTGATCATTGACCCTCTGCTGCAATTTGTATGCAAACCACTCTTTCATTGATACAAAAATTCTTTTGATGGGATTCTTTGTTTCTTTTTCCGAAAATCGAATATCTCGTCGAAAACCGTCTTCACCGCGAGAGAATATTAATGGATATTGTAGCGGTAAGTATGATGTCTCAAAAACGGATATACGTTTGAGCAGACCTGATACACACTCAACAACGATGTCCCTCTCGAAATCCGCTGCATCATAATCACCTACAACCAAGGCTGCTACCTCTGATGCAGTTGGTGCATTATAACGCCGACCATCGTATCCCCTTTTGCCTAATAAGCGTAGCTTTACAGTTGGAGTTTCTGATTGTAATAATTTATCTCGCACCAACCTATATGACTTAACAAATGAATTTGCGGCATCAAGCATATGCCTTAACTCGTCAACAATAGTTGACCTCAAAGAATTTCTATCGTCGTCCATTCTACACCAAAATAAAAACAATAATTAGTACGAAGATGACATTGATAATTAATTATAATATTCATATTATACTACTATCATCACATGTATTGTCTGAAGTTATGTTCCAACATATTGCAATGAGAACCATATTATGATATTAAATTGTAACGACCAATAATTACGTAAGTATGTTAAGCAAAAGATGGCGAAATAAGAAAATTACCTCACGGATGCCATCCGATTGCGAGTTTCGTTATCAGTATCATATATATACAATTGTGCAAACTTAGGTTGATCCCCTGGTTTAGGCAACAAACTACCGATTTGGTGGTAATTTTCTCCATTCATTGTAAATACTGGGGGCGCCTTGCCATTGTTTTTGGTCTTATCGATCTTTGCACCAATTGAAGTGAAGGCGAACATGCTGTTAAATGATCTAATGTTATCCAAAAAGTATTTGCTCTTTCTATCATCTTTAAAATACAACTCATGCAGGGATTGAGGTAGGCTGGCGAATGGTGCAATCTCTATCCTTCCTTGCATGCAGCACATAGAAAATTCTGGTGTTGACGTGCTCTTGCTTTTATTTGCTCTCTCTTCATACCACATTAATGCGTTGCAATCCTTACAAACATACTGCGGTTCCCCAACATCAAAATATTCTGAATAATCAAGGGAGACATGCGCAACATTAATAGTTTTAGAGTGTGTCATCCAATAAATTTTAAAAACCAATATTAATTAATTCGAGGTAATCGGCAAGCATTTTTGGAAATTTACCAACTGTATCGGATTCAACCAATAATTTTGTTCTCCTGCGTCTTGTCCTTTTTTTAGATTGCATGCTGTTTTCCATCACTTCCATGTTTTCTGTGGGAAGCAAATGACCATATTAACATTAAAATGAGAAAATTATTTGCTCAAGAGAAATGCACGAACAAAATAAATTATTTTAATCCACCATAATCATTATTAGGAACATCATACTGCTCGCTATTTTGCGCGCAATTAAACCAATCATGAGTGGGTTCAATCTCATCCACATCTGATTCATCCGATAGTGTTTCGCTATTGCTGATATCAACGTCATCTCCTAAAGGATAAAAATGAGAAATTCACAAAATTTAACAAAATAGGACATTAAAGGTCTTGGAAATTTTTTTCATTATAGGTGTATACTTGACTACAATAATTCAGTACATATGAGCACCTTTATTATCGTAAGTATATTGATTGGAAATTGTCGGCGGGATGTCTATTGGGCATATGTATGTATCGGATTCAACCAATAATTTTCCTCTCCTGCATCTTGTCCCTTTTTTAGATTGCATGCTGTTTTCCATCACCTCCATGTCTTCTGTGGGAAGCAAATGACCATATTAACATAAAAAATGAGAAAACTATCTGTTCAAGTGAAATGAACGAACAAAATAAATTATTTTAACCCACCATAATCATTATCAGGAACATCATAGTGCTCGCTATTTTGTGCGCAATCAAACCAATCATGAGGGGGTTCAATCTCATCCACATCCAATTCATCCGATAGTGTTTCACTATTGTTGATATCAACGTCATCTCCTAAAGGATAAAAATGAGAAATTCACAAAATTTAACAAAACAGGGAGACAATAATTTTTAAAAACAGGGCATTAAAGGTCTTGTAAATTTTTTCATTATAGGTCTATACTTAACTACAATAATTCAGTACTTGTGAGTACCTCCATTATCGTAAGTGTATTGATTGGAAACTGCCGGCGGGATGTCTTCTGGGCATATGTTTTGAATTCTGTGACCATTGCCGTTGGTTTTGCGCCTTTTACCAGATTCCATTTCCGATCAACAATGAACAAAAACACAGCATGAGGCTCTTATGACACGAGGAACCGTGTTTCACCCCTTATAAGTCACCTTTTCTTCTTTCCTGAAAATTATATAAATAAATTTAAAGTAGAGCTTAAAATTTTTTGTAACTTAAGTAAAAGATTAATTTTGAATGAACAATGGTGTGATAAGAGGAATAAGGACAATTTTTTATATTTTTTTTTTGAGTAAAAGAACACCTTTTTATATATTAGCATCGTCTATGGAGTGCAAAATAAGCTTTAGTACAAATGAAGAACCAAAAAAACCTTATGATATGCATCTGATACGTCGCTGTTTAGAAAATATAGGATACATATCCGCCGTTATTTATAGAATATAATATACATATATAAAAAATCCTGTGATCAAGGCACCAAAAAATATACAAATAAAATTAATTGAAACAGCATAGAAATTAAAAATAGAAGGTAAAAAATAAAAACTTTAAAATAGAAGACTCTTCAAGATGCGCAATGTTGAAAAGTTTCCAAACCAATACTACTAAAATAGCATCACTGAGATATAATGCACAAACACTTCTTGGTACCGTCTAGTGCACCATCTCAAACCGAAGGGTTGTCTTATAATTAGCAAGTGAGTCAAATGGGAAGTATAACAAATAGTTGGTACAGAGTGAGAAAACAATTAAGAAACATAAGTGAAGGCAATATACATAGTTCGATGAAAATGGGAAGTATATCAAATGTTGTTAGGAATCCAAAATATTTTTGCGAAGCTATATTATGGTCTCAGTCACAGAGCAGAGGTATATGAATCAAAATAAATTACATTTAAGTAAATCAAATATGCATACATATAACATGAATTTGATAGCAAACCCCTTTATAAAATATGAAACTAAAATACATCAAATTCTTTAAGAACGGTTCAAGACAATTTCAAGTATGGGGTTGAATAGCCTTTTGTATGGTGGGAGCAGAATAACATGTTTTAGTATGAGGAAACCATTAGCAAAACACACATTTAGGCATTCAGGAATGTAATAACATCAGATACGATTTCAAGCTTAAATCTAAATTCTAAATAAATGCATAAAGAAGAAGGAAACAACTCACTCTAGAGTAGGATTCGAGCCACTGGAGGCGATCACCATGAAAACCATCACCGCGAGCTGCTATGATAAATCACCACAGCAATTTGAGTTTCTAAAGCTGCAGCACGCCTTTTTTTTCCTTCAGCAACCTCGACTAACACACAATATAGAAAGGGTAGACACAGTCACATCGGTTTAATCAATCTCCACCGTATAAATCATCACCGCAGGGGCCTTCTTGCAACAACCGCCACTGCATAAACCTCCTTCTAGAATTTAACAAACAAAAAAAGAGATGATAATAAATTAGATAGCAATGCAATTCAAAAAGTGATCGGATTACAAATAACCAAAAATCAAATTAAACAAATGCTCCTACTCTTATTCCAACCCCCAATTTGAAAATTCCTAAACTGCAAAATCAACAAACCAAACGCCACACCAATCATATGAACGACAATTACTTTGATTTTGTAAGAAGCCTAAAAAGCTATTGCAAGCTATTTTGAACAATAGAGGAATTGAATGGAAAGAAAGATGTGTGGTTAACCTTAGTCACGGAGAAGAGGAGGAGCAGCTAAAAATCCATTTGATTTTTCTTCTCAATCGACAATACGTGTATTGTATATCTCATGCACCATAGATATACCAACAGGAAGGTTAAGCCTCACTCTAGCACAAGTCCAATCCATGACATCATATATGATAAATTCAATTATGATGGTTTAAGATAAGAAGTTAAAAAAATAGAAAGTTATTTTGGAGTTACATTTTTTTAATGAGCCTTTCAACTGTTGCTTAGTTACTTGCATTTTGGTATATATATAGAGTTTGATTAATGTATAGAACCATACAAAAAGGATTTCGATTAATTAGTGTATAAGATTTTTAGTCTATAAGATTTTTATGTGGACATATATAGAGTCAACGGTTAAAGCAACTCTTGGGTATACATATTTATCATGCAATGAGAAGTTACATTTTTTCTATATATAATGTGAGAAGTTATCTTTATCTAACTTCAGCTAAGTATGAATTAGTGCAGTTTTAATGCTCCAACTTAAGAGGTTCATCCTATGACAGTTGAAAGGTGAACAGCCCCATCATGTATACCAATTAAATGCCATTATTTTGATTAATTGGATCTGTTATAGGGACTGTGCTGCGGCCCTTGGTACTGTTTTTTTTTTCAGGTTTCATGCTGCTGCTTTTGTGTGTAGAAAGGGGACTTTTTCGTAGTTTTTTGGCTTGGCAGTCTTGCTTTCTGATGTTCCTACTTTTTGCATGGCAAGATTTACAGGAGACATGGTCATGTAGATCATAGATCAATTGCAAGTGTGATATCATCCAATGATCAGAAAAAGGAACAGAAGCAAAGAAATCAGTACATTTGAAAGGCAAAATCTCCACCACTTATACACACACATTAGTTTCCTTGTTGCCAAATACCTGTCTGATGACTATTAATATTTCACTCTCCTATTTTTTATTTAAGGAAAATGAATTTTATTAATGAATGTTAGGAATTCATGATATACTGATCAAGAAAAATATTTTTTCCTATGTAAAATGCAGAAGAAGATGCGGTGCAAATTGAAGGTTGTGAGAAAAATGAGGAGTCCGTGTGTGTCTGTTAAATTTGCAAGTTCATACATAAATAGTATACACATTAAGAAAAGAAATAACTTGCTAATGACATGCACTTGTATAAATTGATTAAGTTTTATTTGTATTGTGTTAACAATCAAAGTATTAAGAAGGACTAAGCAGCAGTAAATAAACAAATGTTCAACTCATATAAATAAGTAAAAAAGTGGTAGAAAGGACAAAGAGGTTGTCCAACCTTTTATCATGGGTTATTTAACTCTATGACACAATTATTGCAAACTTTGATTATTATTAAACGGTAGAAAATTGAGCAGATAATTGATTTTCCGAAACATACAACGCAAATCACCACATGTCACTTTGAAATCCAAAACAAAAGCGTGAAACCTTATTACAAAACTGATCCCTATAAAGATATGAGATCTAAATGTGCAAAGTTTGAAAGCCGATTAACAAATGGAGCACAGTAAACGACTAAGCCAGCAAGAAATATTTATGCCGACTTCTCTGTTTTGATCTTTACAGATTTTGTCTTCCTAGAGTTTGTAGAGAGATCTCCCTTTTCACGATTGGGCAATGGTGTTTCAGCATCCTCGGATGATCTTTTATTCTTCAACTTGCTACACGGAGTGTTGTTGACCTCTGCCTGCGAGATATCACCATTGGTAGAATCTCCAGCTTCAAGATGTTGTTTCTGGGTGAACACATTACGTTGGTGTTTAATTAACAAAATTAAAGTACCCAATTACACATGATCATTAATGCCACAAAACATACCTCAACTGGGGCAGATTGGCCGACATCCTCAAGAGTTTCCGGTATCCTGTCCTCTATAACAACCTCTTCTGCGCAAGACTAAACAATTGCGGAATATTTAATTAATTGGACAATCATAACAAATTAATCAATTATTGATAATATAAGACACTCAGATTCCTCTACCTTAGCATTGTGTAGAACCTTAAAACGACCAATCAGATCAACATCATCAGAACTTCTTTTAACAGAATAGTTACGCCAACCGTGCGCTAAGTTACCATCTGTTACTTCTACCTTAAATAGCATCTCCTTCCCAATAAAAACGTTCAGATCCGATGGATAATCACCTTGGTTGTTGCCCTTGCGAGGAAAAAATGATGTAGCATTAATATAAAATATCAATAGCTCTTGAATTATAATGCAAACGCATCGTGAGAAATGCACAAACCTGATTCTGAATTTCAATGAGATCTTGCACACTTCTACCAACATAGTTCTGAACATTGCGATCGAAAAGAATGAAGCTCGACGACCCAGTGGGGTCAATCACCTGAACATGGACTTTGTACCTGGTCATTGAAAGCGCACAACATTTATATGCAAACAACAACGATGCAAAAGTATGCTTTCAAACAATTTTCTGTAAAAATGAAGATACCTTGGCACCGCATTCCTACTTTGATTGCATCTAGAACAGAACATACGACCAGCAACAATTGTAACTCTTCCTGCGCATCTGGTGCATGCTTCATAATACCAACCGTGTTCGGACTCAATGTCACAGACGGTTCCCAAGACAACTCCAACGCATTTCTACATTTATAAGACAATAAATATAATTCAATTAGCATGTTTGTAAACTTTACAAAGCCATCAGAACAGTAAACTTTACCTCTTGCGACTCAATCAAATCTTCTATTGTCATCATTTTTGTTTGCATAAGGTCATCTGCTAGCGGAACCAAAAGGGAACCTGATGCTTGACTAATGCCTTGTGTCATTTGGGTCTCAAGACCCTCAATTCTGGTAAAACACAAATTAAATCAAGCCACCGGTTTGGAAATCTTTAACAATGGCATAAATTAAAATTAAAAATAGTCACCTTTTTCTATACTCAACAATGTCTGGCAAAGTATTGTCAAGCAAAATCTTTGTACCATGGAATGCGTTGCACACTCCCATCGTACCGTAATATTTTTTCAACTTTGCCAATTGAATAACAACAACTGGCGGCAAGATTTGATCCTCTGCTGAAAGGAAGTCATTTATTGTCACTGCGTATGCACCCCATAGTGAACAATGCACTCGGTTGCCGCTGCAAAAGGCGAGTAAACGAATTGCAATGAATGAACGCATTCATAAGTTCAAAATAATTAGCATGAATTACGACTTACCCTTCGTCCTCCAAAGTGAGATCAATTAGCTTGCTGGTCCTCCCATTCACCTCTTTGTCCTTCATTTCATCTTTCTCAACAATATGTCCTATAACATCTGTAATAAAAATGAATATATCTAACCGCAAAAAACATATACATGAAAATTACCGCACTTTTCAAAACAGTATCATTCTTTTTACCAACGTATTGTCCTTCATTTTTAGATTGTACAATCACCATGAAGTTTACGAAGTCAAAATGATAATTAGGGATAGCATCATCATCCAATCTTTTCCAAGAAGTATTGTGCAGCAAATTAAGTTTATATCTATGACGGGTGGTCTGGAATTTTGGGTCATTGCGCGTTACCAAAACATTTTCCACCTCATAGGTACAGCCCTCTGTCACCAGCCCCTTCACTTTAGGTATCAAACTTTTCTTGGCTGTTGCCTGAATCTTCCCATTCTGCGAACGGATATCATAAATGAATGAACAGAAAAATCTTGAAAACTAAATAAACAATTTTGATCATACCTTGTCATCCAATAGCAACATGTGAACAAAACATTCTTCATCAGCATTGTTGAAGTCTGTAACGGACCAAAGGCGCAAAACACGAACCTTGAGTTTCAACTTAATCTTTCCTGCAACAATTGCTGAAACAGGCGTGTACATGGCTGCCATATCTTTCCTGCGATTTTTTCTTATGTCTAGATGTTTCAAAAGATGAAGATGCAAAGCTTCTATTATTGAGTATTTATATGAAACACAAAGAAGTAACGGTTTCTTAAGCCTTTATTAATTTGGCACTATTGCATAATAATGTTCCACGCTATATAAATTAATTATTGAGGAAATGGGAAGGGAAAAATGATGCTTGCACTTCCAAACATCATCGGTTATAAATTTTTCATTTTCCAAATCCAAGAGGCTTGCTCATGTCATCATGAAAGGCATTCAATCAAGTAACGTTTACAGACACCAATAAAAAAAAACGTCTCAAACCATCAATTAAGTAAACACTATATCTCATTACTTGTTTTTTTTTCGCTCAAAAAGAAAATATATAGCTTGCCATTAAATAAATAACTACCTAATTCTACAACCTTTCAAAACGCACGCTTGCAAGCAATTATATGCATTCAGTTTCAAAACGGCTCTTTTTGAGGAATATGTGCCAGCCCTAATTCTACAAACCTTAATTCTGCAACCTTAATTTAATGCAAGCGCAATTGAAGAACCACAATTCATTCAGCTTCAAAACGCAAGCAATGATATGCATAAATGTTGGCTTGCTCATGTCATCATGGAATGCATTCAATTAAAAAAAATGTTTCAAACCATAAATTAAGCAACCTTTCCATATCATTTGGATTAATATTAAATAATGTTACTGATCAAACTTTCACTCACTTGTTTTTTTTTTCGCTCAAAAAAAAAATATGTCAAGCATTGACTTAATCATTCATTTAAAATATATGTCAAGCATTGACTCAATCATTCATTTAATTGATTTGCGTTAAAACTTTCACTAATAATTTTAAATATAATGAAAGTCTGATAAGGGGCATAAACACCATGGAATATATGGAATGCATTCAATTAAAAAAAAATTCTCAAACCATAAATTAAGCAACCTTTCCATATCATTTGGATTAACTAAAATGCACACATTATATCTCATTACCTAATTTTAGATATTTTTGCAAATATTAAATAATGTTACTGATCAAACTTTCACTCACTTATTTTTTTTTTTTTCGCTCAAAAAAAATATATGTCAAGCATTGACTTAATCATTCATTTAAAATATATGTCAAGCATTGACTTAATCATTCATTTAATTGATTTGCCATTTCCACACATATCAAAAAATAAAAATCAAACTGGTTTTTGGCTTGCTCATGTAACGTTTACAGACACTAATAAAAAAACAAATAATGAAATATATAGCTTGCCATCATAAAATAAAAACCAAAACGATTTTTTTTTTAAAGAAAAAATTAAAATGTTGGCTTGCTCATGTCATCATAGAATGCATTCAATCAATTAAGCAACCTTTCCATATCATTTGGATTAACTAAAATGTATAGACTTTATCTCATTACCTAATTCTAGATATTTTTTTTTGAAAGGAAAAATTACAAATGTTGGCATTTCCACACCTATTAAGCAATGTTACTTTCACTTGCAAAGGAGGTATCAAATATAGCTTGCATCCTTTTTTTTTCGCTCAAAAAAAAATATATAGCCTATTTCTGCCAAGCATGGATTTAATCATAAATTTAATTGATTTGCCATTTCCACACTTATCAAAAAATCAAAATCAAAATGTTTCGAAACCATTTTGCTAATTGAATTGCCCGTGGAAAGTGTTCAAAATTGGAATATCAATAAACTCAAGCATGATACTAAATTATAACATCCCATAATAGATACGAACAAATGATGGTCACAAACACAGCCTTATTACATTTTAACAGCATCAGGAAATTTCAAAGATACCAAACGACAAAAAACATAGTCTTTTCAAAAAACATAACGAAAACGGCATGCAACGACCACCATCCAACACTTGTCCGCACAACAATCCAAAATATCCTTTGCTGCTAACGGATCCAAGTAACAAAGAGAGTCAAATTCATCCCCACAGCTGGAGCCCCAACCACCACACGAGCACCTTCCTTAATTCTCCGAGCCTTAACCATTCGATCCCACCCTCCACCAATCTTGAAGTTTGGATGAGGAGTCATTGAAAACTGCAGAGTGCAATCCCAAAGGTTTCCATTATCATCCACCAACCCAATAGCAGTAGTTTCTCTGTCCAAAGCCATATGAGCAAAACCAAATTCCACCAGTTCCTATGAAGAAAAAGGGCGCAATTTCTATCAAGCAATTACACACAAATACGATTAAAAAAATACGCAAATGCAATAAACCATACCAAATACCCAGACATAACATCCTCAGAACCAAGTTTCTTTTCATAGGTAAGCTGAAAGTTATACCCATCATGCGAAAAAGGTCGGGGAACAAACCAGTCAACAACAACCGGAACAACATTGCGTTCAACCTTGAATTCCATTGGCGGTGTAAATGTTGGGCAGCGAACCCTCTTACCAAACCTATTCTTCACTCGAATATCAAACCTTCCATTCCCCATCCAGACAATTGTAATCCAAGCACCAAGTTGTAACTTGTAAAAATCACGCATAGCGTGCCAGCCCCTAGTCAAATAAATCCCTTGATTGTTCCTCTCCACCAGGACCTCAAATTGATTGTTGTTTTGATCCACCAGAGTTGCATATTGTTGTAACTGGTTTCCAAAATCATCGGAAAACATCATAGGAAGCATTATCGCACCCTAAACAAAACAACACCATAACTTAGATGGACACAAAGACAAAAAAAAACCTAATATCAGGAAAATAAGCAACGAACAAACAAATAAACAACTCACATAGTCAACGTCCATCTCAACCATATAGGTGCGGTATTTCAAGCGAAGGTCATTCACCCTAATCTCCATATCAGTAGTTGGATTGGCATACAACGGCGCTGCAAACATTTTTAAAAAATTAGTGCTGCAATGATTTTAAAAAATAGAAACCATGAATTAAAAAGTTCCAGACTTTGGAGAACCACCTATCAACATTTGATATGAAAGCATAGCTTGCATGTTATGTTGGTGCGCCATGAACCCACAACAGCAAAGGAAGGATGAATGAGCATCAGAAACTCTCAATGGATGAATATATAGCAGGCTGGCAACTCTTGAACTCCTGGAAATGGCGACCCATTGAACTGAGAATTGGGAAATCAATGCACATCCGTTTTGAAACTGAATCATCTGCTGTGATTGAATGCATATCATTGCTTGCGTTTTGAAGCTGAATGAATTGTGGTTCTTCAATTGCGCTTGCATTAAATTAAGGTTGCAGAATGAAGGTTTGTAGAATTAGGGCTGGCACATATTCCTCAAAAAGAGCCGTTTTGAAACTGAATGCATATAATTGCTTGCAAGCGTGCGTTTTGAAAGGTTGTAGAATTAGGGTTTCTAGAATTAGGGTTGGCACATTTTCTTAACATCCTTATTAGTATTAGAAATAAGTTTGATAAACTCCACCCTATTCTCGGAACCTTGACTTAGGGGTGTTCACGGTGCGGTTTGGTTCGGCTTTGAGGCTAAAAGTCATCCAAATCGCAAGATAAAAAAGTATGCGGTTTGGTGTGGTTCGGTTGTGTTTTAAAATGAAATCCGAACCAAACCAATGCGGTTTGGGTTGGATCGGTTGATGCGGTTTTTTTCGATATAATTTCTTTGTTGTTTCCAACGTTAAAATCAAGTTAAAAATCTAAAACACAACATATTTGCAACAATGTTTTAGATTTTATCCAACAATGTTTCCAACTACATAGATCAAATTAGAAATGTGGACAAAAATGAATTCTTTTTTATAAGAAATGTAAAAGATTAAGATTTTATCAATATCTAAAGGTCCATGTAGCATATAAATACATTTTTAAATAAAATATAAATACATTGAGAACAGAAACCCTAATTTTGGAATATTTTCTCACTTGGTTGTTGTAGAGAAATGGCGCAGGTTAGGAGCGATGGGGAAGAAGACCGAAACGACGTCGTTTCTTTTCATTCTCTCACGGAGGAAACAACCACCACTCAGAGGCTGCGCCGGCCGGAACCCGAGCTTCCCGCTCTTCCCTTCGATCTTCTTCCCGAGATTTTGTGTAGGCTTCCCGTCAAATTACTCATACAGCTTCGATGTCTCTGTAAGTTCTTCAATTCTTTACTTTCCGATCCCAAATTCGCAAAGAAACATCTTCAATTGTCAACAAAACGCCACCACCTTACGGTAAAATCCAAGAACAATTTGGGTGAGTTAGTTCACTATGATTCCCCAATCCGCTCGGTTTTTATACGCAGACACAACTTTACCCTCCTAGCACTCTCACAAATGGACGTAACTACCTCACCCTACTGCACTCTTGTGATGGCATCTTTTGTGGTATGCTCAATAATGGTTCTTATTTTTTGTGGAACCCTTCCATTAGAAAATTTAAGTTATTGCCTACTTTGGAAATTCCATCTAGAAATCATCCTTTATGTAGCTTTGGTTATGATCATTTTAATGATAATTATAAGGTCGTCGTTGTTTCTTCGAAAAATGAAGTTAGTGTTATTACTTTGGGGACTGATTATTGGACAAGAATAGACGACATCCCATATTATTACTACATCCCTCGAGCTGGAATATTTGTGAGTGGCACTGTTAATTGGTCCGCACTGGATGAATCAGTTTTTAAGTTTTTCATTCTTTCTCTTGATTTAGAGAAGGAGTCATATCAACAGTTTTTCCTACCTGATTTCGAGTATGATTTGTCGATCTTGGGTGTGTTGAGGGATTGCTTGTGTGTCTTTGAAACTAGTTATATATATTGGGATGTTTGGATTATGAAGGAGTATGGAAATAAGGAGTCTTGGACTAAATTGTACAGTGTCCCTAACATGCAAGATCGGGGTTTAAAAGCCTATACTGCTTTGTATATTTCTGAGGATGATCAGCTATTGGTGCAGTGTTATGAGATTGATGCTGAAAGTAGCAACATGAAGTTGGTTCTTTACGATTCCAAAACTGGTACTTTGAATATTCCTGAGTTTCAAAACAACTATGAACAGATATACCCAAAAGTCTACATTGAGAGTTTGATATCACCTTAAGCTGGGATTCAACTGCAACATATATATGGTTAGATTTATTTTTGTTTGTGTTATTTATTTTATTATTGGTGACTTGTTGGATCATTGTTAATCAATAGTTGATACTTGATAGAATCTCTAGGATTTGAGAATTAGAAGGAATGCTGCATATGTATGAGTAATTTCTAAGATGATGAAAAGGTTAGGTTGTTAACAGGATGTCAACATGTTTAGCATTATGAGTGTTTGGATATGTTAGTCATAAATTTTCAAAAGAATTTAACATGTTATTAATTTATTGGTAACTTTGTGTTGTTAATGCCTAACTGATCATATAATACATTCAGTTTTCAGTTTTAAATTACGGGTTACCATCACCACTCAGTTGGTTTTGATGGTAATTATTATTTGAAACATTTCGGGTTCTGTTTTGACATAATACCGGCCTTTTAATTGTGCATACGATTGACTTTTTTTGTTGTTGTTCCCGCTTATTGTTGTCAAGTTTTTTATTTGCTGGGTTGAAATGTTAACATGGTTTAGGACTTGCATTTATTCCGTAGCTGCTAAGTATTCACGGTCTGGTGTGTTGATAGAGATGTGTGGGAGATTGAAAAAACTGAACGAATCGTAACAGGGGACAGACAGAGAGTAGTGATTCAGAGAAAAATAGCTGCAATGTTGCATGCTACATAAATAGATTGAGTGAGTGGCCGTGCTTGCGGCACAAAAAAACGATTCATTTTTACAGCCCTGGCTGCGATTTTACAAATTCACGATCTTGGCTACGGTTTTCCCAAAAAGTGATCTTGTACAGGATCTATTGTGGGGGACGATTAAGATCTCACGTTCTTACACGATTTAAATTGTGATTTTGATAACCTTGATAGTATGCATAAATTCGAATTGACAATGAGAATGTTATGGTTTTTATGTTTTATCTCTTGCTTTTTGATAGTGTTTAATGGATTACTAGATAACCGATTATTTTTTTTTGAAAGAAAGTAGCTTATAGCTTTTCATTCTAAATCAAAGAACCAATACAAGAAGGTATAACATTAAAGTCATGGGGACTAGCTAAGAATGTAGCTTCTTGAGCTAAATTATGAGCGACTACATTCGCTTGTCTCCTACAAAACACCACCTTGGAGTTTTCAAAATAAGAAATACACCATTGCCTACAATCATCAATAATGGCTCCGAATTCGGAGATGTCATTGTTTCCTTTGGTAAAATAGTCTACAACCCTCTTGGCATCTCAAAATCAACATTTGGGAGTTGTAACTCATGTACCCATTGAATAGCTTGTGACAGACCCAATGCTTCACCTATATCCGATACACACACGCGGACTTGACCACATCGTCCTTGCTTTCGCAAAATTCCCGACTTCGTCTCGGATACGCATACCATAACCAACAACATTTAAGTGAGCCGAAAAGGACGCATCCACGTTGCACTTAAAACTACCCCTGCTCGGTTTCTGCCACCTAAACTGACCCTGCTGCATTTCTGCACTACTGCTGCCTGCTAAACTGTTGACCGGATGTGTATCAGCAGCATAAACAGTGCTGTTTGCTGCTGTCCACCCATTCAGCAACTGCTTTGCTCTCAACTATTGATTTGCTGCTCTCAGACATGTGTTGTCAAACTTGCATGTTCATAACCGATTATTCTTGTTGAATGATTAATTTGAAAATGAAAGTTGTGTATATTTTAGACTTTTATTTGCAGGGGTTTTAAGGTTGTTTTGCTGCTAAGATATATGGTCATCATATTGTTGTGCAAATGATATTATTGAATTCTTACACGCAAGCAACAGTGTACAATTCCATAGCATTGGTGAAATGGCTTGAATATGATTGATATGGTGTCCTAGATTTTAATGATGTTTATTTCCATATGTGTGTTTGCTTTATAATGTCTCAATAATTTTATTTTGATTGCACCTGAAGCCTCAAAATAGACTTATAACATCATAGTTGAAATGTCTCTTTTTCAGGTTGGTTGTGTTTGTTCGTTTCAATACAAGGGTTATTCGCTGGCTGCCTGAAATGCTTAGGTTCATTTTGTGGTTTGGAGCTTTGCTGCAAATGGCGGTGAAAAAGGGTAATAGTTCTAATGTTGTGGAATTCCTAAGTTCAGTTTAATTATTTCTTGTGGAGTCAAACTAGATGAGGTGAAAAAACTATTATGTTCTGAATAGTTAGGAAGAGCTTGTCTCCGACTTTTTTATTGTATGTTTGTACGAAAAATACAATCTTGAAAGTCTAAATTAACTGTTTGACTTGTATGTTTCACAGTGTTATTCTTGTTGCAACAGAAAAGAGTTGTACTCTCCTGTTCCACATGTTTATGTTAGGGGTACCCCCATGGCAATGTTGTGTGTTTGATTCTGATCATCTCTGCATGTTTCATTTTGAAACCTCATGACATTTTATCTTTGTTTGCATGACTATGTCATTTCAACTCTTATCTATATTTATTAATGCCGGCAAAATGGCTACATGAAGTTTCCAGAAGTTGAATTGTGGTTATATGGTCCGTGAAAATTAAGTCTGGAGGACAAGGCTATATCATATGAATAAAAAGCCATAAGGCTAGAGATCACAATCACCATATAAAGGTTTTGATTTTGATTCTCTTACCTGTCATGTTTTTGTTTATTTATGTTTCATGAAAAAATGTGATAAGATGATATGTAGGACCTTTTTCTTTTCTCTAACAGCCAATGGTAAGGTATCCAATCCCAAAAGGTGTTTTAATAAAAAAAAAACGGTACTGTGGCACTATATTATTCTCTACTCTCAATGTTACGGACATGCCATATCAAATTTATTCATTTTTCATTTTCTATATACTCTGTACTTATTGTACATATGTAGATTCAATAGCCTTCCCTTAGAGTAAGAGTCTTTGTAATAGTCCAGTCTTAGTTAAGCTAGTCCTTGATACCTTTAAGAACAATTGCACATCCTTATGAAGAGAAAGAGCCACCTGAGAATCTGTGTTCTCCAAACCAATTCTAAGCCATATGTTATGGCCATCAATTCTGCATGTAGACTGGTTGAAAAAACATTGTTTCGTGCAAACACCATGGAAGTACCCATCTGCCATGAGGACATTGGCTAATTTAGATGTTATTTATCAGGTTCATCGTTATCTTCAAAAGACATCTTGGTTCACAAAAAAAATCTATAAGTTGTGTCCCTCTTTGAATGTTCAGTACATAAGTATGCTTCAAATTAATGACGAGTATGAATATTTGACATACAAACACGCGTTTTTATAATATTTTTGATCATTTCTTCTTGACAATATAAAAAGAAATGATAATCACTATGAAAGGCCAGAATCTCACCTTTTAATTGGTTGGTATATGCAAGCTACCTGTATCTCCCCCTTTTCTGAATTCTCGTGTTTGAAAGACAGATGCAGTAAAAATGGTCTACGGAAGGGGTCAAACTCTTACAACGTGACGAATCAAGGTTCGAATATCGGTTGAGAAATGTTTTCACATTTAGCATTTGACAAACCATCAATAATATTGCCTCAGGTGGAGGAAACCCATGGAAAGTGGAAACCAAAACAAAAATGCACCTTCGAGAGTTGGGTCTAGCGGATTGAATTAGACTCTCACACTGTGAAAATCAATAATTGAATTTTGATTAAGGAATGTATCCATAATTAGTGTGCGACACATATAAGAAAAAGGGTCTTTGCTAAATGTAACGCAAAGAATAGGAATATCTAATAAGCATCACACAAATTGTAATGATTTGACTATTACTTTTTCTACCTTATCCATTTCTCTTGTGATCTTTTTTTTTTTTTATACAAATGTCCATGAAATTTTCAGATTCTCTAATCCAAAATGAGTTTCGCCCTGTTTTGGGGTAGAAAAGTGAGTCGTTTTTCACCAATTTAGATAGAATGTAATGTAACGCAACGTTTCGTTTATTGCCCGATTTAAACGGAGATGAAATTAAAACTAAATAAATTTGTCAATTTAAAAAGCTACTCTTACCAACTTTTCATCTGAAGCTTTAATTAAAAAAATTATTTGAAGTTGTTTTTAGATTTTGTTTGTAGATTATGATTATTTTAAAAAACTTTAAAAAACGAATACAATACTCTTTAAAGTAATTTTTTTTCTTAAAAAAAGTTATAATAAACGGTCTCATACTACCCGTTTGTTACATATTAAAATTATTGTGATTTTATGATTGAGTAATTTTAGAAGAAAAAATAGAATCTATTTTGTATTTGTATATCGTAATAAAAAACATTTTAAAAAATAATTTAGTTTCTTTGAATGCAACTATATAAAAGATTTTTTATGTTATAAATTAGCTCGATATCTTGACACCTATTTTATGTCTCTTTTAAAAGTGATTTTTTTTTGTTACAAAAGACACAATAGAACAAAATATAGATGAAGTGTGCTATCAGGTGGAATAACAATAATTTTGATTGTGCTATCCTCAATGTTGACGGGAATTGTATTAGCAACCCGATTCGAGCAGATTTTGGTGGACTCATTCGTAACATTGCAAGCTTTTTTCTAGCAGGTTTCTCAGGCTTCCTGCCTTCCTCTTCGGACATCCTTCAAGCCGAGCTGACAACTATTTTTCTTAGTCTCTCAATGGCAAAGAAGATGGGGATAGTTGAGTTGGTTTGCTACTCGGATTCCCTCCTCTCCATCAATCTTATCGTCGACAACACTTCCAGGTTCCATGTTTATGCGGTTCTCATCCAAGAGATTAAAATGCTTCTTTCCCAAGCCAACTATGCGCTTTACCACACTCTCCGGAACCACTTCAGATGTTGGTTTCAACCTCCACCAGTCCCCCTGATGACTTGCTTCCTTTGCTGAGGAATGATGCTATTGGAACTTAGTTCCTGAGATCTTAGTTTTTCTTGTTTCTGCTTTTACTGTTTTTTGTTTTTTTGCCATTGACAATGTAAGAATTATCCGATGTGAGGTCGCCATGGATATAAAGAGAAGAGCCGCACAACAAAAGGAAATCATGATTTGGAAGGGGAAAAAGAACATCACGCACCACGAAACGCAAAGAAGCGGAGAGGCACATGGACATTAAAAAACAACAACACCGAATGAAAAGAAATTGAGGAGTAACGCCAGTAACAACAAAATTTTATAGGTTTATTTTCTTTACTATGTTATTCCTTTGATCATGTTTGGATAATTTCCTTTGATTAGGTCTTCGATGATTTTAATTTGAGCTGTTTGAACCATATGATTGTATAAACTTTTTTCAATGCAATTATAATCTAGTTTTATTTAGATTTGCTTGAGTGCAACTCTTTTTGTATGTTTACGAATGAGTACCATCCCTAACTTTTTAAATATATGAATTGATCTTAGAATTTAAATTACTACTAGCCATAACTTTGAAATCTGACCTAGGAATCTGAATAACTTAACGGATTAAGCTAGAGATAGATAATTGTTGAGTTATGACATTTACATTAAAGTTCGTATTAAACCTTCAACGGCTACGAAATGATCTAAGAGATTAGGATGTTTTAACTTTAGAAGAGGGTTCTGAGTTAAGAGATTGATCAGAACTATTTGGTTAATTTGTCGTGAAATTATGATAATAATTGTAGAGACTAGATGCAATCACCAAACAACGAGAATTAATTGATTCGAATGACCTGATCACTTTATCTCTGTTATTTTCCAAAACAATTTATTTATATTTTTAGTTTCTATTAAACTCAAATATATGCTCAGCATACTTATTATAATTAAATTGCCAAGTTGAGATTGAAACAATCATGTGCACACAAACTTGTAAATTTTATTGTTTCAATGCATTTTTAGTACACTTCCTAAAAGTTTATCAAATAGCTTATCTTAAAAATCACTTTTCGATAAATAAATTATTAAACTTAATTTTTATTGTGATAAACAAACAAATACAAAATAGTATATACTCTCTTAAAATCTCTAAAAATAATATCTAAATTACTGAATGCTAATTTTTTTTCGTAATCTATAACAAATGTGCCTTAAATATATCTTATGTGAAAAGTATAATGAGTATAATATTAGCGTTGGTTCTTTTCAATCTACTAATCTTAAATTTCATGTTAGTGCAACTGCAACTTACTTTAAGCATTTGTTCAAACATCGTTTTCCTATAATTGAATCATGTAGTGAAACAAACCTATTACTTTGTGTTTGGTTATGTGATGATAAATTTGATTTTGATTAGATTTGAGTTAAATGTAAAATGAATTATGTTTGAATACATTCATGTCAAAGCAAGTTGGACATATAATAAAAAATAAAAACCATTTTTAGAGATAAAAATGCAGATCCTTACATCAAATTAGAATCAATTCTAAGAGAAAAAAAAAAACTTCTAATTGGTAACATCCAAACATATAACATCGCACATGTATTAGATGTGTGCTACCATGTGATAAATTTCTACTCAATTGTGATTCTAAATCCAGCAAAAAGTTTATACAAAGGTTTTTAAACACGATTTTTTTACATAGACTCATTTTGCCTAAGTCGAATTGACTCGTAAACTCGTACGAGTTTACCTCATGTTAAAATAACATTAAAATTATTATATACATAACATGTATACTTGAATAATACTACAAAAATGCGGCAAAGGCTACGGTGCATGACCTTCATGGGTCTCCCACCGGTGTATGACCCTTTTTTTTTTTTTTGCAAAAGTGATGTGAACCATTAGATATAATCTTAAGATTTTCAATGGTTGAGATTAGTAGGTTAACTCACCCACTAATTTTCAAATTTTTTATTATATATATTAATTTAATAAATACAATTGATTTTGGAATAAATTATAAGAAAGTTTCTTGATAGTATGTATGATAGATTAACAGTGGACACCTGTCTTTGAAAATTCTCCGTATACAATAATTTTAAGAGCTTATTTGATATAAAAAAAAATGCGAGTTAAATTGAGATTAGACTATTTTGTGACATTTACAATTTTACCCATGATGTATGTTTAAGAGTATAAGTGTTTATGCAACGTAAAAAAATAACTTCAAAATACATGGTGCCTGAATAAATAGTAAATAACAATTTTATAGTAAACAGAATATCATCATTGTTTGCTCAAAAAAAAGAAGAATATCATCATTGTTACATCTAATACCGGGTCGATAATTTCAATACAAATTTAATATGATAATTTATTTAATGGATCCATAAGTTTAAGACAAACGGAAATATTATCTAATGATATATATATTTTTTGAATAAATTATCTAATAAGAGTATAAGACACCAATTTAAATTATTATGTATTGTCATACTTGTATTGTATTTAATGGTCATATCTAAATAAATATTATCTATTATGTAAACAATACTTTGTTCTTGTACCAAAAAAAAAAAAAACAATACTTTGTTCTTCGGTTTTTTTTATAAACAAAGAAACTATTTCTGTTTATGTCATTCTTTATAAATTACTCCCTCCGTTCTATTTTAAGTGTTTTTTTAGAAAATTAACACCAAATTAGCGTTGTGTATTTTTACACTTTTTCTACCTATTAAACCCTCATTTTAATCCACCAATAAATTCCTATTTGTTTGCACACACTTTATCTTTCCAATAAATTTAATATGTTATCGTTCTCTCGTAACACACTTCAATGGTAATATTGTAATGCATTATCCAATAATTTGCGCTCATTTTAACATTTTCATACCAAATAATTCGGTTGCTCCTTTAACCATCAATGAAAGTTCTTATATCGTGATAATTATCAAACCAAATAACATGACGTATCATTATCAATCCCCTCAAAAAAAACAAAAACATAACCTTTCTAGATTCGGGTAGGGTTTGGGTATGGGTTTGGTGTGGGTATATATATCCATGTTATCCGTGCCGTACCTGTATTATGAGATCGGGGAAAAGTTAAACCCATACCCAAACCCAGTCAAATCAGGGAAAACCCGTCAAATCGAGGTTGGTTTGGGCGGGTACTCATGGACACGGGTTTTGTTGCCATGCCTTCGCATTGGTGATATTCCTACTTACAAAAGACTCATTCATTGAATTCATTATGTCACACTACATAACTAGATATCACCTTCATCAGTTAACAACTTAGCTAATTCTTATCCAAACCCACAAATATTCATTATAGTACTGCTTGTAGAGTTTTCAAATACCTTAAGCATTGGCTTGTCCATGGTCTATTCTTTCCGGTAGACTATTCTATACAGTTACATGGTTTCTCAAATGAAGATTGAGATGAATGCATTTATTATAGGATATATTTCTCAGGCTCATGTTTCTTTATTGGTTCTTATCTCATTTCATAGAGAACCAAAAAGTAAAATACCATTTCTAGATCATCATTTGAAGTTGAATATCGGGCATTAGCTGTTGCAACTTGTTAACTCATTGTTAACCTGTAATTTCGAGACGCTCAATTAATGCAGTCAATGAGGTTTGACTTTTGTTCATTTAAGAATTAAAGGTGTTATCTTTAGCATGAAGATTTCGACATGGTCTGAGACTTAGCAATTGGAAGAATTCAAGAATTTTGAAGTTCGACGAAAGGGTATTCAGAGAGAAGAATGGTCGAAGCCAAGCAGTTGTTGTCGAAAGGAAAATAATTCAAATTCAAAAGCAAGAGTTTCTTAAGACGTGGGGAGTTGGCAGTTTCCATTGAAGACCTTCAGTTTTTAGCAGTTTAGGTCAAATGATTTCAAATTGTACCTTCCATTGTAACAAAAAAAAAATAACGATGAAGTGTCAAATGATTAAAACGTTACATGATTGTGTTTTTTCTAATAATTATTTTTTATGTTTAGAGAAAGACAATAATCAATAATGATAAGGGTCCGTTTGATTCTAGAATTAGGAGGGGAGGGGATGGATTTTAACGGAGGGGAGGGGAGGAGAGATATTTTAAAGAGGAAATTTTGTCTTGGGAATGATGTATTCAACACATTGAAAATTTAAAAAGTAATTTTTTCTACCTAAAATTTGTAAATTACTTCTATTTTTGAATCATTAACGAGTGCCCTTAGGGCACTGGTTTGCAAGACCCTTTAATTAAAAATGTGTTTGGTTCGCAAGGGGATGAGAGAGAATTTAAAATTATTTTACTGTTTTACCCTTAAATTTAATTAAATAAGGATAATAAAGTAAAGAAACAATAACGATGTAATCGATAATAACATGGTGTAGACAATGAAATAATGGATTAGTAATGTGATCGTTACAAGTAGTAATAAAAGTTGTTACAAGGAAAAATTGTTTTTTTTAAAGAAAGGAAAAGTTGCTACGTACAAGGATAATAATAATAATAATAATAATAATAATAATAATAATAATAATAATAATAATAATAATAATAATAATAATAATAATAATAATAATAATAATAAATGTTGTTATAAGGATAATATTGAGATTTTAAATTAATCTAAGGATAATTTTGGCAGTGCAATAAAAATTGAACCAAACAGTTCAAATTTAAAAAATTCCCTCCCCTCTAAAACTCTAGAACTAAATGGACCCTAATAAAGTTTGTTATGATCCAGTCTAGCAATAATAGGAATATAGTTTGTTATGATAGTAATTATAGGGAACCCAGTTTTTATATTTTATGTATAAATAGATCTATGATGCTTTTGAAAAATCAAGAGTGACTAGTGGATAAATTGTAGCTCAAATAATGCTCTTTTAAACCATAGTTTTAAAACTCGGCTCGGACATTGACTCGGTAGGGGTACCGAGTCACTGGGTCAATGGTTGAACCATTTTGGGTCATTGGTCGAACCGCATGGGCAAAGTTATTATGCATAAGCTATTTCCTTATGCACCGTGCATAAACACTTCACAACCATCAGATTTCATCCAAAGAATCAGACAACAACATCATGATCCACCCCATCTCTCTCTGCATTCCTCTCTCAACCGACCTCCTCCACCACACCCTTCATCTTCCGTCCACCCCATCGCCGTCACTTCCGTTCCTCCACCGCCGTCAACTCCGTTTCCCACCGCCGTCACCTCCGTCCTTGTCCTCTGCCTCCCTCTGATTCACTTCTCTCCCTCGCCGCCATTCTCTCCTGACACCATCTCACTCCGCCGGAAAGACCATTCGTCGGCGTTCTCACAACCCACCTTAACCAGATGGCCATGGATTCGCCGGCATTTTCACATCTCACCGGCCACGACCTTGGCGGATCCGGATTTGTTTCAGGTGAAAGAAGGTCTGTGAACAACAATAGATCAGTGTAGGAGTGGAGAGAGAAGGCGGAGGAGAGAGACACGGGCGGTTCTATTTTCAATTGCACCCTGCTGGATCAAAGAAAACCATTAAGTACATCTAATGGTTTTGGAGTACAACTCACAGAAATCATTTCCACAGCAAAATGGTTTTGGAGTCCAACTCACAGAAACCATTTCCACTGCAAAATGGTTTTGGAGTCCAACTCACAGAAACCATTTCCACTGCAAAATGGTTAATGCGTTGGGACTTATGCACGGTGCATAAGGATTTCCTTATGCACCATAACCGCTCCCGAACTGCATGACTAAATCGGATCAACTCGGATGACTCGGTTAGATAACTCGGTCTTGAGGTTAAATTTATATAGCTATTTAACCGGATTAAATCGGATTGAATCGGTGACTCGGTCACTTTAAAAACAAAAATAATGATACATGTAAAATAAAAATAAATATACAACAATTAATTTTATAGGCTAATTGTTCAAATTCAAAACATAGTGATAACTCAAAAAAATTGAGTTATAATCAAGTAGTTGTGAGCAATGACATAGTGGTTTTTGTTGTCATGGTGGAATGTTTTTTTTATATCAAAAAATAAAATAAATAACGTTTTTTCTAATCAAAATAAATTAGTGGTTTTTGTTGTCATGGTGGAATTTTTTTTATATCAAAAAATAAAATAAATAACGTTTTTTCTAATCAAAATAAATTGAAAACATACATGAAGAGTACCAGCTTCAATTCTTTCAAAATGTGTACCAGCTTTAAAAAAATAATAGCGTTAAAAAAAAGGTAGTGGATTCTTAAAAAAAAAAAAAAAAAAAACTAGTGGAATACAAAGTTTCTTGTAAACATGAGTGTTTGAAAATATAAAAAATAAAAAGTAAAATTTATCACAAGTCTATAAGTGGCGTATTGGTTAAACAACTTTGCCTAATTGATGGGTCCTGTGTTCAAGTCCCACCTGATGGGTCCTGTGTTCAAGTCCCACACATGCCAAATGAAAAAAATTTATGCCAAATAATTTTCAAAAATTTTTAAAAAAATAAATGGAAGCGCGGTCAAAGGTAGACGTTGACTCGGCCGGTTTGCTCAAACCCGCCGGGTCACCGGTTTTCACCGGGTTTGGCCGATTTTCACCGGTTAGCACCGGTTTAACTGCATAACCGATCCATTATGCAAACCGAACCGGACACCCCACCGGTTCCCGGTTGGACCGGTCCGACCTGCCGGTCCGAGCCGGGTTTTAAAACTATGTTTTAAACTACGGATCTCACTTACTAACACCTATTTCGTTCAATAATGTCTACCCGAGCAGAGTACTCTCTTTCTCGCTCTTTTAACATAGTATTTTTTTTGGCTAATTTTCAAAAAAATTTTAAAAAATAAATGGAAGCGCGGTCAAAGGCAGACGTTGACTCGGCCGGTTTGCTCAAACCTGTCGGGTCACCGGTTTTCACCAGGTTTGGCCGATTTTCACCGGTTAGCACCGGTTTAACTGCATAACCGATCCATTATGCAAACCGAACCGGACACCCCACCGGTTCCCGGTTGGACCGGTCCGACCTGCCGGTCCGAGCCGGGTTTTAAAACTATGTTTTAAACTACGGATCTCACTTACTAACACCTATTTCGTTCAATAATGTCTACCCGAGCAGAGTACTCTCTTTCTCGCTCTTTTAACACAGTATTTTTTTTGGCTATAACCTGTGCATAATGAAATGGCTATAACCTGTGCATAATGAAATTTGTTGTTCTCATTTATGTTTAGGCTGAAAAACACCAATAAAAGACGTAAATACCCCTCGATAGTTAAATGCAGCTGGATTAAAAATCCTTGGTAGTTAACTGCCGCCAATTCCCTTTTTCCCTCGACAGTTAATTGTCGATGCATCCTGATGCCTCTGCATTGACAGAAACTTCATTTTCTGGACCTGTTATGTGTTTTAAACACATAAGTGACATAACACACAACCTATTTTTTATTATATTTTCACATCAGCAGCAATAATAAATTATCAACATTTACTTCAAAATAAATGCAAATTACCACGATGAAATAAAAACGTACCAACGTCAGTTAAAATACAAAACGTCAACCAAACACGAACAAAAGTCATCAAAGTATGAAAATGAAAAGAGGAAATTTGAACCAGTGCCCCCGGGGCTTTGGTTAAGGAAGCCAAAAGAGAAAATTTTAACTCAAAAAGTAACACTTTTTAAGCTTTTAATGCAATGACAACACTACTTTCAATGCAAATACTACCATATTTGATTTCTTAATCAGTGCCCCGGGGGCACCGGTTAACATTTCCCAAATGAAAATAACAAAGCTTGAAACCAACAACTCCTAAAACTAACAACATAACACTACTCCTGCTGCTGCTCCTGCTCGGAATGCTGGCTCCTCGGCCTCCAGACTCGCCTCCTGGTCAACATCGGTGCGATTTGCATTGCTCAGGGCTCATCACCTCCTGACCCAACTGCTTATCAGCATAGTCAACTAAACTTAAAAAATGGATTATTTTTTTTTAATAATAGTGATCATAGCTCGTTGGTGACATCAATCGATCTAGTTTTTGTTTTTGATTTTTAGTTTTTGGTTGATATCAATCGATCTGGTTGGATATTAAAAGTCAATTAATTTGACTTTGACGGCTTAGATGTCATCTAGAATCAGAATCATGGTACTGCATAAAATTAACCTAGAAGACTGTTCGTGGAAAATGCTTAAATTAGGAATTTTGGACTACCATGTATGTAAGTGTCCTTACTTCGAGAAAAAAATGTATGTAAGTGTCCTCGCAAACATTTCGCAAACATTTAATAGTTTCAGTGTCCCACGTCATTTTTAAGTGTTCTTTTCATTTGATGTATTAAACGTAATTTACACCATTTCAATAATCTCAATTTGAGTTAACCTCGTAAGAAAGTACAAAGCAAAAAACATGTTCTTAACTAACTTTCAGCCTTCGTCTAAGTTGGGCCACCAAAACCAAATTAGGTGGTTGGTTACAAAGATCACTTTGTAATTTGTTTAAAATTAAATTTTTTTTTTTTGAGAAAATTTTGTTTAAAATTATTGATTCTTGCAAGTCTATCAAATTTAATAATATACTCCACCTTCCAGCCACCTTCATCTCTCTCAAATAGCTAACTTTGTTTTTTTATTTGAACCGGATATTCTATGTGTGGAAGTCTAGACATTATTATATCCAACCGAATGGAACCACAATAATAAATAAAGTTTATTTAAAAGATTTAACACTGTTGTACTTCCTTCGTCTCAAAATGTAAGTAAAAATGAGTCAACATAAGTTGATGTATTTGGTACAAATTTTGAACCAAATACATTAACTTTTGTTGACCAATTTTTGTTTATATTTTAGGACGGAGAGAGTATTTTCTTGTCTATATTCGAATCTAGATAGATCTTTGATATAATATGAAGTGATCTTTTTGTGTAAAAAAATATGAAGTGGTCTTTTATCATCTCATTTATGCTTGGTTCAAATAACCAACTTTGTGTTTGTCTACTATCTACGCTAGATTATTCTTTATATATTAAAATTAAGTAATAATGATGGATTAAAATAAAAAGTCGTTGATTTCTTGTTGCTATACGGTAGTTCCAAAGCATGCAAGCAAGAACAAGGTAAACGCAAGCATTATTTATCATTTCTAGTTGACCATCACTGAACCACGGAGTTGCAATATATAAAATTGAATAAGGACCATAAGGATATACCCCTCAAGAAGAAGAAAAGTAAGGTGTTAGGAATATTCTTATTCTAGAAGCAGACCAACTAACTATGGGTTTACTTTTTGTTTTTATTTGTATTTATTTATCAATTAACATTTTACCTTTATTTTAATTGTAAATTTGTAGTTAAATATTAAGTAACTTTCTGAAAAAGAATAAAGAAAGTATGTTTTAGCAACAAGAGGAGGCATGACAATACAAAATTAGTAGTGCGTTAATTGTTTGATTCTAAAAAGTAAAACCGGTCATGGAGTAGGTAAAACAAGAGACAATACAAACCCTGCTAAACTAAAGAACAATATTTTCTTACAAGTATGTAGACTATTAAATCCCCCAAACATGTGTTTTCACCTGCTATACTCGATCTAAACATCAGGATTTCACTCCTGCTCTCCCACTAAGGTCGGTGGATGTTTGTGAGTAATCTATGTATTTTAAAAATGTGCAGATTATGTTTGGATGAAGATGTGACGTTTCCATCTCTTATGGTTCTAGGACAATGACTCGTTGATGCTCTCCAAACTCCCTGATAAGTGGTATCAGAGCATTGGTTAGGCTCGGTAGGTAACAGTCAGGGGCGGAGGCACATACAACATAGTGGGAGCACATGCCTGCACTATGTTTTGTGAAATTAATTAGCACTACATGTCTATATGTTGAAATTTTACCAAGCAGCCCACACTAATCTATCATCCAATTAAAATGTTAGAAACTTCTCTATTCCACTCACATAGAACAAATGACACACACTTCAAAATTTCAATAATACATTTGTTTTTGTCTCACATCCATAATAAAATTCATTAAAGAAAACGCAAACACTACATATAATACAAACCTATCTTACTTTTAGTTTCCTACATTGTTGATCTTTTAAAGGTTAAACCCCCTATTGTAAATTGTAATTTGATATTTTCAATCTTATACATTTATAATTTATTTATTAATGTAATGAGACGGAACATATATTATTAGTTTGTTGACCTTAAATTTGTGTTAATGGTGAAGCTTAAGATACTCAGTTCGTCCGGCATGCCTGAAAACCAGACTCTATTCAATGTGTTGTTTCACATTGTTGTTGTTTCGCTTCTATTCAGTGTGTTGCACACCCTCTATATGTGAAGTGTCATAAACTGCAATTACATTTTCTTGCTAGTTCTTTACTTTAGTGTGATGTATATTTATGTTTTCAATAAAGAAATTATATATATATATATATATTGGTGCCCCCACTATACAAAATTTCTGGCTCCGCCACTGGTAACAGTAGCAGGATCCTAGTGTGGATCAGACTAATGATGTGGCTGCGTAACACTTAAGGGGAATATTATTCGAATTCAATTATATGAATGATTAGTTTCGCATTGAGTGACATCTTTAGGTTCTATTTTACATGGTTTGTTTTGTATAAAAACTAAACCCTTTAATATTTTTAGCAAAACGGAAATTACTCCCAAGTGATTTGGTTATCAAGAAAACAAGTCCAAACTTACTCAACTTTATGTCATAACTAATTTCAAATTTGGCATGAAGATAAGTAAGATTTGCTCTATAATTAAACTTGATACTGGTTAACAATTCGACATTAACAAGTAAATTAGGTTAATTCGTGTATAGTCATAACTACAAATCCATATTATTAAAACCCACATACAATTACACACTATTTAGTTCTTGCAATAATAATATTTAATGATTTTTTTTAATCTTTTTATCTTTTTCTATTTGCGTATATCTAAATAATTTAAGTTTGTGTTGTGATCATCTATGGTTGTCTCAACCATTATTGAGGCCTAAACCAAACTTTAAGAATATTGCCTTTTAAAACAAACACTTTTTTAATAAGAATGTTTATATAAATTGACTTTTTTGCTGTGAAGCCCGGATACGAGATACGATACGGATACGATACTGCACCGATACGCCGATACGGGAAAATTTCAAAAATCAAGATACGATACGGCTGGGATACGTTAATAAAAAAAGTATATAATTAAATGTACAATATAATTATAACCATTTTTTAATATGCGAATATATTAACAAACACAAGAAACCAGGCTCGTAGCACATTAACATAAATATAAATAATATTGACGATTAAGAGAGTGATCATTAGTCAATTACATACGCAATATATACCAAAAAGAGCATCATCAGTGCTATACATCAATGCTACACTATATCCAAAAGGAACATTGTTAGTGCTATACTATATCGATCTAAAAAAGAAGCACTATATCCAAAAAAGAACACATCAGTACTAAGAGTTAACACTAACATGTAACTAACTTGTACAATATAATGTTTTTATTCTTATTTTTTTTGAAAAAAAAAACAGAAATCAAAATAATATAAAAAAACACAAGTATCCGTGAGTATCAGCACGTATCGGAAAGTATCGGATAATTATTTTTTTTAAAAATAAAATTTAATATTTGGATACTCTCCGGATACGTATCGGGAAGTATCGGGCAGGTATCAGTGCAGGATACGCAGGAGATGCGATACGTCATCCATTTTGAAGTATCGGGGCTTCACAGCTTTTTTGAGATACAAAATTGTTTATTAAATTATCATAATCAATTTCATTTTAGATTGTTTTTTAAATAGATAATAAAGTCGAATAATTTGATATTTGCTGAGACATTGTCGATTTTAGATAAGATTTATTAATTTTAGTTTTGAAAAAACTACATTACACAGAAACAACAGTTACAAAAATTATTTACACTATTCTATAAGCAATATATTCATTGGGAAAGAAACAATTACGTACGTCAATTGGTGGATCATTTTCTTCTTGTAGATTTTCACTTAAGATGTTTATTTTAGTATATAAATATAATCCGTCGATGTTCAATTGTGAATTGCAAAATTGGCCATAGAAAATTGCAATGTATAGCAAAGGACACACGTTTGTTAAAGCAATACCAACCATAATTAAGAGTGTTATTTATGTGTTAAAAAATGGTGACTTGTGAATCACAAAACTAATACACCCTCCGGTCACAAATATAAGCAAAAACTTACTTTTTAGGTTCATTCAATAAATGATGTATGTGGTCTAATTAATAGTCCACATACATCATTTATTGAATGAACATAAAATGTGAATTTTTGCTTATATTTGTGACCGGAGGGTGTACTTTTGTGGCAACAACAAACGTTATAAAAAGATGAGAAGTGTTATTTGAACAACCATTTGGTGGACAACTTATGAGACAACCATAATTTACAAAGGAAAAGTAGGTATTGACACGAAAATTAAAGCAATAGAGAGATAAAGTAAAAAATAATGTGAGTATGAGAGAGAAAGTTGTCACAAAAGTTGTCAAAAAATGGATGTTCAAATATCATTTCTCTAAAAAGATAGTTACTATTTGAAAGTGTAATTCATTAGTTAGTTAAATAGTTACTTTGATTAATGGAGTTTTAGAGACTTTACTTAAGTTACAAGTAATTGCCTTGTTTATTAAAAAGTTTGTTATTTTTTGCTGTTTAAATAAGACTTTCCCTTCTTCTCAAACCCCATAATTTTTCATTGTAATAATAATATAAACATATATCCTGAGTCTAAAGCAAGAACTTTACCTATCCAATGGTTGAGATGTCCATGTGACCACCACACAAATTCAGTAAATTAAATACTTCCACCAAATTACTTCATTATATATTATATATATTTTCATGTCCAAGTTTAAACTTCTATTATTAGATTATTATTATTATCACTATTCACGAGTAAAATACAAACAGATTGCCACTGGCGGCTGGCACTTTGACTGAGTTGAAATGTCATGTGATGTGTGACCCCTATTTTCAAAATTGGAAGCTCTGCAACAACTAATGCATCTGTCCTTTCTTATAGTAACTATTTGTCAATTTTTACATTATATTTAAAATATTAGTAACATAATTAATACATACGTATAAAATATTACTAAATTTATTACTAAACTTTTTAAACACAAATAAAAAAAACACAAACAATTTCTAAAAAACGACAGTTAAAAAATCATAGAAGTATTGATAATTGATTTGGATATATAAAATTTTATCAAATACTGTAGCACATATACAAATAGAGATGAAGTGTGTATGAAAGAAAGAAAATGATCTGAAAATAAAATAGCTGCACTGACTTGACATTAATGGAAGTAGTTGAATTATTTAATCCCCTCAAGCCATTGCCATTAGTTGAAAAATTTAATTTCAACGTAAAGCATGATGAATTGTGGGGTCCATCATTCCCTTTGTCACGTTTCACATTGTTTCTTGTCAATTTCCTTGAGACTTTTTAATTAATAATCCAAACCTATTACATGTTTTTGAGTTTTTATTTGAAGCTAGGATAAAAATGGTTTCATTCAACACAAATTTAATCCTCTTGGTTTTTTCCAACACTCAATAATTTCAAACCTGGTATGTTTGTTTTGTTAGTTAAAATTCTGTTAAGGTGGTTGGTTACTGATTTTTCTTTTTTCATTTTTTTTTTCTGTAGTAAATTTTTTGCATTTTAAGCTTCTGAATCTACCTACCCTTCTTTTCTGAGTGCTTTGTGTTCATCAAGTTCAGGAATTCAATTATTTGAAGTTGAAGCTTGAAAGTTGAAACCCTTGTCCTTTATTTAACTGTAGCATGTTATATGTAGCATCGACACTTCAGATTAAAGACATGTTTGGTGTCTATGTGTTTGGTGTCTACGTGTTAGTGTCAGTGTCATTTTTGGTTTCTGTGTCTATGTTAGTGCATCATAGTATGTGCTTATAAATTGCTTTTCTGGTAGAACAATTTTTTGTTCTTAATTGTTTCTTTTCAACTGTTGCAGATAATTCAATTTTGTTATACTTAAGGAAGAGAGATGGATAGGATTCAAAGGATTCAAGAGGGAGATGAAAGTAAAAGAACTAGGCATTCGTCGTCTTCGGTTGTAGCTCTAGCAATCAAGGGTAACAAGAAAAGCAAATATGTTGTACAATGGGCACTTAACAAGTTTGTTCCAGAGGGAATGATTATCTTCAAGCTCATACATGTTCATGCTGGTATAGTTGGCGTTCCCACACCAAGTAATATCATTGTTTATTGTGTTTAACAAATTAACAATTTTTGTTTTTCTTTTACAATACAAAGTAACAATTTTATGCATTTAAAAGTTAAAAAATACTTTTTTTGTTAAATTAAGAAGCTTTTCAAGTGTGTTATGATAACTGCAAAAACTTGCAATTGTATCTTGAAGAGATTGGTTAATGAAGTTTGATCTATTTCAAAAATATCCTGTTGAGTTTGGCTTAAAAAGCTTGTAGTCTGTAACCCTAAGCATTGCCTAATAGGTAAACTATAGCAGCCACTCTTTTGTCGAAGACGTAGGAACAATTGGCCGAACTCTATGATCAATTCCAGGGCTGTTATGACTTATGATTGGCAGTCTTGCATTCTGTGTCAAGTCAGGGAACTTTTATATTTCCGTTACTTTTGCTAACATGACTCAACCTCTTAAAAACTGACTTTTAAGGTGAGGAGAACTGGCCAAGCCTTATAAACACTCCGTGCGCCCAACATGTTCGGGGCCGAACATCTGAAGTGTGAAATAATGTGCATGGTATAAGAGGATATCAGCAACGAGAAAACTGTAGAATACGTTTTTGGCCATGTATAAAGTTATCACTTATCAGTATGATAGGAATAGTAATTACATGGTTAACTCTAATATTTTCCATATAACAAATGATTTTATTATACCTAAGTGACTATAGCTGCTTGTTATGATATAGAGTGGAATATTTTATAAGATTATTATATAGTTATGATAATTCAACATTTTTGTACTTGCAGTGGGAAATATGCTCCCAATTTCACAAGTGCGTGACGATGTAGCAGCTGCGTACAAAAAAGAAATAGAGTGTGAGACAAATCAAATGCTTCTACCTTTTAAGCAAATGTGTGAGCAGAGAAAGGTAAGATATCGTTCTTCATGAAGATTAATTTGAACAAATAGTGCACTATAGGAACTGCATTCTTATACTATTGTTGAAACAGGTGCATGTAGAAGTTGTAGTGATTGAATCAGATGATGTGGCATCTGCAGTGGCAGAGGAAGTAACGAAGTATGCTATAACGAAATTGGTCGTTGGAGCTTCAACTGGTGGCTTATTTAAAAGGTACTAATAAAGATTTATTATCACCAATAGTGCTAAGATCAAACTGCATTTTTCCTCAAATAATTTGTGTCATTTTTATCCCTTTGAAACATATTTTTTATCATATCTTTTTCAGTATGACCATCCAACAGAATTTCTCATCTTCTCGACACCATGTTTCATATTTCTCTGCTTAATGCGTACACTCTTCATCTGGTAATACTCCTTTTGATTGACGCCTTCATTGCCTTGCTTTCAGTAAACATAAGGGTATGTCTGCGAAAATCTCAGTATGCACTCCAAGATTTTGTACGGTTTATGCTGTTTCAAAAGGAAAGTTGTTGATACGACCATCAGACGTGCAGATTGATGAAAGCATTACTGATGACACAAGTGAAGTCAGTTTTTCCTCAAGCAGCTCATCAAACTACACTTCTACCACTCAGACAGGTATATAAATAGGAAGTTTTGCAAAACTGGTTAAAAACAATTTACTCGCCTTTTATAGAATAATTACTACGTCGATGTGTATCAGACTCTGGCTCGGTTGCATCGTATGCTGCTTTACATTCCTCTTCCTTGGCAACACAACGATTTCAAGCTCTTTCAAGTATGAATCAGAACCTTCTAAGCACAAATCCTAGTTTGAATGAAACTAATCATTCTAGAGGTCAGTCCATTGATCTTGGAAGAGGTAACGTTGCTACAAGTTCCGCTAGAAACTCAGATTTTGATCGTGGTCTGAGTCGGGCCTCTAGTTTCAGAAGCATCGTTTCAGACACTGATACTTGGATTTATGATCAAATTTCTTTAAAGGATGCTCCACTAACTTCTAAACTTGCGTCGCCTAATAGGCAGGTAATTGAAATTTCTTTCTGTAGACTTGATGAATAGTCCTAATTTCTTTTCGCGATTAGAATAAACTTTCAGATAAATAAATAATTTTTTTTTTTTATGTTTTTCAATGTGTCACATAATTGAAAAGAATTCCATACAATAAATTTTTATCTTAACCAGAATCATTTTAAAATCCCTTTGGCAAATATGTTTGTTGTGTTTCATCATATCAGAGTATGATAAATGTAAGGTTCACTTTGATCAATATGCAATCCTATGTATTGAGTTATATGTTATATGTAAAACAGCTATTGCTTCATCAAACTTCCATTTGCAAATGAACTTTCTTTGTGGTTGTTTATCTATCTTTCAGGAAAATTTTAACCTTGAGCTTGAAAAGTTGAGAATTGAACTAAGACATGCACAAGGAATGCATGCAGTAGCTCAAACTGAGAACATTGATGCATCACGAAAGGTAATGTCAATTTTCTATTCGATTAGATGATGAATATTTTCTGCATACATGAAATTGAATCGTCAGATTGTAATTTTTAAATGGAGTAAGTAACATTTGTTATTGCTTTGATCAGCTTAATGAACTAAGCAAGAGGAGATCAGGAGAATCCATGAAAATGAAGGAAATCATTGCTAAGGAAGAGGTAGCCAAGGAATTAGCAAGACAAGAAATAGAGAAATATGAAGCTGCAGCAAGAGAAGCTTCGTATTTGAAAGAATGTGCTGAAAGAGAAGCTTCAGAAAGAAAAGAAACAGAATTGAAGGCTATTCGTGCTGCCAAGGAGAAAGAAAAGCTAGAGGATGCTCTAAGTGGTTCCACACCTCAGTACCGAAAGTTTACGTGGGATGAAATAGTTTTAGCTACTTCATCTTTCTCTGAAGATCTGAGAATCGGAATGGGTGCATATGGAATGGTGTATAAGTGCACTTTGCATCACACAACTGTTGCTGTTAAAGTTCTCCACTCTGCCGGAATCAGCCAAAGCAAGCAATTCCAGCAGGAGGTATGGAAGCTATATGAATATATCGAATATGCAAAATATTGTTCTATAGATTAAGACCAAACAATAAGTACATAGTTCTTTAATTTGCTGAAGGACTTTTATACACTCTTAGAGTGTTGCGAGTGAAGGCTATGTGTTGTAAAAAAATTTACATAACGTTCTTTGGTTGTCATTAGACAACGAGCATGGTTTTTATCCGGTTTTAGAGTTTTTAACGATAAAGTCTTGTGTGGTTATTGTGTTCCTAACTTCTCTATGATGTTTCTTCCCAACAAGACTAATATCTTCTCTTTGCTTGCAGTTAGAGATATTGAGCAGAATTCGCCATCCGAACTTGCTCCTTCTTCTTGGTGCATGTCCTGATCATGGATGTCTTGTGTATGAATACATGGAGAATGGTAGCTTGGACGATAGACTATTTCAGATAAACAGTACCACCCCAATCCGATGGTTTGATAGGTTTCGAATAGCTTGGGAAATTGCGTCAGCTCTCTCCTTTCTTCACAGCTCGAAACCACAACCTATCATCCATCGCGACCTGAAACCCGCAAACATCTTGCTTGGTGGTAACCTTGTCAGCAAAATTGGTGATATTGGTCTTTCTACAGTCCTTAATTCAGATGAGTTATCTACCATGTATAAGGACACAGCGCCTGTCGGGACACTCAGCTACATTGATCCTGAGTATCAAAGGAGCGGTTTAATATCTACAAAATCTGATGTTTATGCTTTCGGATTAGTGATGTTACAACTGTTGACAGCAAAACCAGCGACAGCACTTACTCATGTGGTTGAAACAGCTATCGAAGACGGTAATTTAACGGATATATTGGATCCAAAGGCAGGGTTATGGCCATTTCAAGAGACATTAGACTTAGCTAGATTAGCTTTGAGTTGTGCAGAGCTTAGGCGTAGAGACCGACCTGATTTGTTAGATCACGTGCTTCCAACGCTGGAGAGGTTGAAAGAAGTTGCTGATAGGGCTCATCATTCAGCTTCAATGGTTACTATTAAACCCAAACCTCCAAACCATTTCATCTGCCCTATACTTCAGGTAGTCAAATAATACTCCATGATGGCACTGCATTCATTTTCTAATCTACTATTGGTGCTAATTATTTGTTATGAGTTAGTTAATCCTTTCTGAGTTAGTTAGTTTTAGTTATATCAGTTAGTATTTTGGAAGATGCTTATCATACTTCATATGATTTGATGCAGGATGTGATGGATGATCCTTGTGTCGCCGCGGATGGATATACGTATGACCGCAAAGTGATTGAAAAATGGCTTGAAGAGAAAGACAAATCACCAATGACAAACATACCTTTGCCTCATAAGATTCTAATTCCTAATTACACACTTCTATCAGCAATTTTGGAGTGGAAGTCCAAAGAAATATGATTACTTCATTGTTTCTTTTTCAATGTTGATAATGAGAAAAATAGTTAGTTTCTCTAATGTAGCTTGGCTTGAAAGTTTAGTGTGTAGGTCTATATGACATGTGTTAGTTCATATATTGGATATGCAGATTTTGGTTAGGGAGATTGAATTTTCATTGTAGATAAATTTGATTCTATTGTTTGATTCTGTATGTAATATGTATTAAAGTTCATATATTGATTAATCACATCCAAACTAACATTTTCTTTTTATAGAAAAATGTTAGTATATTATTTGTTATATTAGTATTTTCTTCTTCAGCGTTTGAACTCAATCTTTTAACTATTTTAATTTAACGTTTAGTTCAAACCATCTGAACTACTTCACTTAAAATATTCAAACTAACACAACTAATGATAACCTATAGACTATAATTAGCTCCATGGCCCAGCAAAAGGGTGTCATTCAACTAAAACAAAGTTTGGGAATTAACTGATTTGATCAAATAAATAATTTAACCAAATTGTATATAGCAAGAAATTAATATTCCTCTCCTACAAACCATCAATTATATTTATTAATTGAAACCAACATAATGTGACATAATATGTAGTATGAAAAACGATGTTGAGAGATGCAAACTTCTTGAATAGATCTCATTCAACTCTTGAAAAATCAATCTTATAAATTAAACATGGGGACACCTTATTTTATTATAAAATAAAAATAAAAAAATACTAATTCAAAATACATTAGTCCCTAATAAATACGTAAACATCCAAAAATTAACAACCTTTGGTTGAAGAAATAATGTGCCAAGTAAAAAAAAAAATTAGGATTAATAGTGATTTGGTTCTTGAATGTGTAACGAGTAGTCTAGTTTCTCAATGTATTGAAATTTTAAAATAGTCATTGATCATGCACTATGTTAGTCAAAATAATCTCTTGCGTAAAAATGTTTCGTTAATATTATCATATTAATATCTTAATATACTTATATCAATCATTATAAGTATTTACTTACTGTTATATAATAAGAGTTAATGTCAACATTGATGGATTATTTTAGCGTCATACACTAATTTTTTTAAAGGATGTCGAAGACTATTTTCACTAATGAAATGTACAATTATATACTATCTTAAAATTTTGATGCATTGAAAGACTATTTTAGTTATTTGTTAAGCTTTCAATGAATTTTTTTAAAGAGATTAAAAACTAAGTTCTGTTGCTGGTTATTGGTTCTTACAGAACTACATTTGTCGGCTGGTTCCTTCATAGAGTAGACATGACATGTCAGTAATTAACTGCATCAACTTGAAGACAGGCTTGATATTATAATATTGGAATTTATTTAAATGCTTAAACTAAAGTCCAATTTACATAGACAGTGACACTTTTCTCCTTTATTTTTTGAATTATTCAATTGCATGAATGGATTGGTTATTTGTTGTGGTCATTAATGTAACAGAAAGTGATATCTTTCCTGGATTTTTTTTTTTTAAAGATAGGAGTTAAGTTTCATTTTGAGTTGTTGAATTGAATGTGTCACATGTTACTATATCATTCTTTAGTTTAATTTATATATATTATATATGTATACATCATCGGTGTATACAACATCCAATAATATGTTACCATATCAATTAATATAACATGGATACATGTGTAAAAATTTTGTACACATTAAACTTATCATTTTTGGTCATGTTAAATGTATAAAAATTATAAAAACATCATCAAATGTATGTTTTTTAGTCAATATGATCCTCAAAATGTATCTTTATTAGTTTGTTTAATGCATATTCTATTAATTAGTTTGATCCACACAATTAATAACAGAAGATATAGTAAAAAATGTTTTTGTAATTTCATATGTTAGTATTATTACATTCTCACATGTTTTAGGACCAAAACTACTGTATAATCATTTTAAAACTGTAATAAGACAAACTAAACTTTTCAGAGGTTTTGGATTATCTAGTACTACTAGTGTTTTTATTTGAATTTGAAAAAATTGTTTACTTGAGAACAAAAGTGATGATGGGAAATGAGATTATCTTCTTTTCTGGCTAAGATTTTGAGCCAACCATTGAAAAAGTTCAAAGCAAGTTGGTTTCATTGGTTAGCTTTTAAATCTGTTAATATGGTTATTACTTTTTTTTTTCCTTTGTTTTTTTTGTGTGTATAATTGAACATGAGTATATGAGCATGCTAAGATTTGAGGCAATGAGTAATTCAAAGCTGTTTGATTGGTTAGTTAATTATCTGTTAAGTTTGTTATTGTTCGTGTATATGTGCGTGTAAATTATGTGTTTCTGAGTCTTTCCCACTCTCTTTGTTCTTGTGTTCATCTAGTTCAAATTTCCATTTTAACCTTGAGGATTTTTATTATAAAAATATAAAAATCCTTGAGGATTTAATGTTTATTTCACTTCTACTAATTGTGACTTTTTTTCTTTTTCTTTTTGAGATCTTCCCACAATTCCTAATACTCCTTTCTTCATATACTCCAAAATCTTCACTTCCAGGCCGAGTTTGAATCCTAACTGGAACAATCTTTGACCAGACTTTACTTACCTCTTGACCGGACTCTGGATTACCAATGCACTCTTCCCTTGGGAATCAGAGGGTTCATTTGTTCTTTTGTTATTGTCATGTGTATCAGCGGTAGTCCTCAAAAGAGTAGCTCAGTCGTAAGGATTGGCACGCCAAATGAGTATTATGTAGGATGTCTAGGATTCGATCTTTGCCACTAACAAATTATTAGGGAATTATTTTTTTTTTAATATTCTTTTCCACTGTTTTTGTAGGTAATTTTACTTTCTTCTCTGTCATAAGGAAGAGAGATGGATAGGATTCAAGAGGCAGATGACAATAATAAATCATCAGTAGTTGGTCTAGCAATCAAGGGTAACAAGAAAAGCAAATATGTTGTACAATGGGCACTTGATAAATTTGTTCATGAAGGGATAAGTATCTTCAAGCTTATACATGTCAGGGCTGTTATTAAAGGAGTTCCAACACCAAGTAAGATATATTATTTATTTTATATTTCAATTTGTTGACTGTAATATACACAGTTGGACAATTTTTTCGATAAAGATAATTCAATATTTCTGTGCTTCCAGTGGGAGATGTGCTTCCTCTTTCACAAGTACGCAATGACGTAGCAACTTCTTTTAAAAGGGAAGTAGAGTGGCAAACAAATCAAATGCTTCTACCATTTAAGAGTTTGTGTGAGCAGAGAAAGGTTATACATTGTTGTTGATGTAGAATAATTACAATAACTAATGCACTATACTATAGGATCTACATTCTTATAATATTGTTTGTGCAGGTGCACGTAGATGTTGTAGTGATTGAATCTGATGATGTAGCAACTGCAGTAGCAGAGGAAGTAGCAAGGGATGCTATTACCAAACTTGTCCTTGGAGCTTCATCTTCTGGTATATTTAGAAGGTACTTATTCAAATGCCATTATCATATTAAATACCATTTTCAAAAGTCAGAAGAATGGTACCTTAACATGAACATTTTAGAGTGGAAGTTGGTTAACATAGCAGTAGATAGATCAATTATTGGCACTTTAAGGTATTATGGATTGGCGGAATGAGATGGAGCAGAGTAGAGTTATGTTCTATTTTTGGACTTTAGAGTATCTTTTGTCTAACTCAAGTAGAATGTTTGTCACAGCAGCATAAGAACATTTGGCTTGTCGCACAACTGTGACTGATGTATTGTTTCATTCTAATCCGCTCCATTTCATTCTGTTTCATTCTGCTCCTCTCCGTTCATTCTAAAATATCGAAACATACTCTTAAGGGGAGTGAAGTGGTGAGGCAACAGTGATGGACCTTGGTGTCACGAATGTCAATTTTCAACAGCTCAAGTGGCTAGAGCCATCATCATACTTCACAGGAGGTTGGAGATAACTAGGTCCCTTCTTGACTGCTTACATTCTTACTAATGAAAATGAAGGAGCCGGGATATAAACACTTCAAAAGTAGCTTACATAAAAATAAAAAATAAAATTCAGAAAATGTGAGAAAGATTCTTAGCATTAGGTTACATACATGTTCACCAACAGCTTTGAATGGATATATCTATATATTTACCAATATTATATTTCTCTTTTATTAATATGCACTTTTCTGTCATTGACTTTTTTAGTGATCTTTATCTGATCCTACTCCTTTTGAATAACTCCTTTCAGTAAACATAAGGGCATTTCTGCAAAAATATCTGTATGCACTCCAAGATTTTGTACAGTTTATGCCGTTGCCAAAGGAAAATTGTCCATACGGCCGTCAGACATGGAGATTGATGGAAGCATTATAGATAATACTAGTGAAGCCAGTTTTTCCTCCAGCAGCTCATCAAACTACACTTCCACCTCTCAGACAGGTAAATACATAGCAAGTTTTGCAATACTGTTGTTAAAAAGGTAAGATTTGCGGTATATGATTCAAAACAAAATTCCATGTAGGAAGAATAAGTTTCCTAGCACTATTTTTGAACCCTTAATAAGTGTCAACACAACAGAACATTCAAGTTCTTTTTTTCCTAATATCTTTACCATGACAGTGTAAATATATTTTACATAGATGTGCAATCATACTTTATCATCTTACGACATCATAATATTATTCTGTATACATTTATCCAGATGTTTATGTAAAATGTATTTACACTTTCTTTGTATAGTTATGAAACTCATAGCATAATCTAAAGATATCGTGTAAAAATTGTCATTTCTATCATCACAGAAGTATCAGTATTTCTAATACGTTAAATTCTATAGTATGTAATGTTCATATAACTCACATAGATTGTTAACGAAAGTGAAACTCTAGTATGCATGATTTCAACTTTCAAATATTTGCTTACCGATTGCGTGGAAATTTAGTGAGTATTACATAAAAAGATCAAAACTTACTTCTGTTGTGTAGAATAACCAGTGTTTGAATGTATATCAGATTCTGCCTCAGTTGCATCATATAATGCTTTACATTCCAATGCCAAGGAAACACGACGAGTTAAAGCTCACTCGAGTATAGATCAGACCCTTCTAAGCACAAGTCCTAGTCTAAATGAAACTAATCATTATAGAGGTCAGTCCCTAGATCTTGGAAGAAAGAAGGCTGCTGCAAGTTCTTCCAGAAACTCAGATATTGACCATGCTCTAAGTCAGGCCTCTAGTTTCAGAAGCATTTCAGATACTGAATCTATCTTTTACGAACAAAATTATGCCAAGGATGCGACACGAGTTAACAGACTTCCACCATCAAATAGGCAGGTAATTGAATTTCCTTTCCTTTTGACTTAATGAAATGGTACTTACTTCCAACTTGCTCTCTTCGAGAATGGATCTATCTTGATCATTGGGATATATAAATCATATCTTTTATGTTTTTCATTTTGTGATATAATATTTGAGAAAACTCTCGTACAATAAAAGTTTCATCTTGACTATAATCTTTTTTTTTTTTTTTGCTCCCATTTATTGTAAATAAAAATATGTTTTCTCAACATATCGGAGTATGATATGTTCAAGGCTTACTTTGATTAATATGCAATCCTGAGGTCAGGTGATATCTATATGTAATTTAAAACATCTATCACTTCAATTTGCAGTTTAACTTCCTCTTTCGTTGTTCGTAATCAGGAAAACATTAACCTTGAGCTGGAAAAGTTGAGAATTGAACTAAGACATGCGCAAGGAATGCATGCAGTAGCTCAAAGTGAGAACATCGATGCATCGCAAAAGGTAATGTCTTTTTTCCATTGTCAAAAACACTTCTAGCTTCTCTTTCTCTACCATTTGTGCTACCTAATAATTAAGGAACTCCCTTCAATCTTCCATGCCTCTAGTTTAGTTCATTTTGAGTTATCTTATTCTATAAAATGTAATGGAATAATACTTTCTTATTTTAATTGCTACAATCTCAGACTGTTTTTTGATCAAAAAAAAAAAAAAAATCTCAGACTGTTTATATAGAAAAAGAAATTACACTAGTTGTTGTCCCATCAAATCATATTTTTCCTGATCCACCTACGTATTCTTATTTGCATTGTCAAAAGGTAATAAGTATTATTTCTGTGAACAGTTGAATGAACTAAACAAGAGAAGATTAGAAGAATCCACGAAAATGAAGGAGATTATGGCTAAGGAGGAGATGGCCATTGAATTAGCGAATCAAGAAAGAGAGAAATATGAAGCTGCAGCAAGAGAAGCTACATATTTGAAAGAATGTGCTGAAAGAGAAGCTGCAGAACGAAAAGAAACAGAATTTAAAGCTATCCGTGCTGCCAAAGAGAAAGAAAAACTTGAGGATGCTCTAAGTGGTTCCACGCCTCAGTACCGAATTTTTACGTGGGATGAAATAGTTTCAGCTACTTCATCTTTCTCTGAAGATCTGAGAATTGGAATGGGTGCATATGGAATTGTGTATAAGTGCACTTTGCATCACACAACTGTTGCTGTTAAAGTTCTCCATTCTACTGGAAACCGCAAAAGCAAGCAATTCCAACAAGAGGTAAACATCCTTACATATTGCAAGACAAAACAAAAGTATCTAATGCTTTAATTTGTTATAGAGCTTTCCTACACATCAGATGAGAAGTAGTTTATTTTCTCATTGGTATATCTATGTTTATAAGCATATTTCAAGTATGTTCATATAGTAATGAGTATGAGACTTGAATTGAACTGCAAAACAAGACTAATATCTTCTCTTTGCTTGCAGTTAGAGATATTGAGCAGAATTCATCATCCAAACTTGCTTCTTCTTCTTGGTGCATGTCCTGATCATGGATGTCTTGTGTATGAATACATGGAAAATGGTAACTTGGAGGATAGATTACTCCAGAAAAACAGTAATAGCCCAATCCCATGGTTTGATAGGTTTCGAATTGCTTGGGAAGTTGCGTCAGCTCTTTCCTTTCTTCACAGCACAAAGCCACAACCAATCATCCATCGTGACTTGAAACCCGCAAACATCTTGCTTGATGGTAACCTTGTCAGCAAGATTGGTGATGTTGGCCTTTCTACAATCCTTGATTCAGATGAATTATCTGCCATGTATAAGGACACAGCACCTGTTGGAACACTCAGCTACATTGATCCTGAGTATCAAAGAAGTGGTTTAATATCTACGAAATCAGATGTTTACGCATTTGGATTAGTGATCTTACAGTTATTGACAGCAAAACCAGCCATAGCACTTACTCATATAGTTGAAACAGCTATTGATGGTGGTAATTTAGCAGATATATTGGATCCAAAAGCAGGATCGTGGCCACTGCAAGAGACACTAGACATAGCTCGGTTAGCATTGAGTTGTGCGGAGATGCGACGTAAGGATCGGCCTGATTTGAAAGATCAGGTGCTACCAATGTTAGAGAGGTTGAAAGAAGTTTCTGATATGGCTCATCACTCTGCTTCAATAGTTACTATACCTAGACCTCCTAACCATTTTATATGCCCAATACTTCAGGTAGTCAAATACTCCATTATGACATCACACTGATTTTCTAATATAGATACAATAAAAGTATATGGATTATGTATTAATTGAGGTACCATTTGGAGTAAAGGTGTTTCTGACTTTGGTTAAAACATAACTAACACCTGTTCCATATCAATGGCATGAGCTATCTTGTTGAGCTGCCAATGCTTCTTTTTAATAGTAGAAATCGAACTTGATACTCTATGGTTTACAACACACAGACTGCACCGTCCACTTGCACTAGACCCTGATAGTAGTTGCTAATGCTTTTGAAGATGCTTATTGAATTATATCTGATTTGATGCAGGATGTGATGGATGATCCTTGTGTTGCTGCTGACGGATATACATACGATCGCAAAGCAATTGAAAAGTGGCTTGAAGATGATGACAAATCACCAATGACAAATATGGTTTTACCTCACAAGCATCTAATTCCTAATTACACACTTCTATCTGCAATTTTGGAGTGGAAGACCTGATAAAATATGATACTGGCATACTATATTATCTTTGTGTTGATGTATTTAGTTAAATGATTCCTTTAATGTAGCTAGGCTAACTAGAAAGTTCAACATGTGATAGTTACTTGGTTACATTGTGTGCAGCATGCCTATTCTTTGGTTACATGAGGAAGATTGAATCTCAAAGTGTAAATAAATTTGATTCTATTGTAGGATTGTGTATGTGCTTTAAGAATTAAAGCTGGTCCTTATTATATTACTGAAGATTTCATCATCTTCTGTTATCCGAATACATATGTACAACTATTCGTTGAACTGCTTGTTTATATCACATTTTATAGGTTTAATTGTAGCTTTGGTCCCTTGAGTGTCACGATTGTGCGATTTTTGAATTTCGTTTTCAATTGTACCAGTTGAGTTTTCTTAAGTTTTCATCATGTTGCAATCAAGTCATCCCATTAATCTTCCATCCAATTGCTAATAGAAAATGAAAATCATGTACCATGTAAGCATTTTGTTAGCAATTGCTGCAAAATCTAACAGAAGGACTTGATAGGTAAGATGATAAAAACTTCTGAGACCAACTTTGCATGACAACTAACCAAATTCCATGCACTATCTTGCAAGGTCTTTTATCACAACACGAACCATAAAACCAAATCATTATCCCACTTCAACACAAAATACATGGTCACGAATACCTACCATAAAAATATCATCTTATTCAATAGCAACAATTACAAAAACCATGACAAAGATTTAATCTATGTCTCTAGAGAAGAAAACTGATATAATATGTTAGTACAGCTTACCCTTACGGGAAGTTTATGTGCACCTAATGATATATGAAAACATAAACCATATATAATATGCAAATAATTCCAACAGCAGCATAGTGGGCACGTTATTATGGTCTGCAACAGCCAACATCAGAATTGTGCAAACTTGTCATCAAAACGAAAAAATCTGTTTATCCTAAAATAACAAACACTTTTAACTGGTTGTTACTTGTTAGAATGAAAATAATGATTAACATTTAATTTATCACATTTTATAGCTCATATTACCGTATCAACATTTGCACAATCCATCTTAATAGACATTTTTGTTGTCATCAGAGTCAGCTCATTATACCAATATCCGCTTATCAAAATGGTATGTTCTTTGGTTGGTGCTTTAATTTCCTATTTCATACTTTTTTGTTGCAGAATATGATGCTCCGCCACACATCTTACTCCAGACTCGATCCAGATTTCTCATTCCTGACATACCATTCACTCTCCTGACTACTTTTGATTTATTGATGAGTTAAGTTTTTTGAAGGTAGTTTGGCCTGCCACAATCCAAGGATGTAGCTACCATCCTTTTACAACGTTCGATAATTTTATATGACCCAGCACGTGTGACGTGTACAAGGTCACAATAACAGTAAGCCTTCATCTGATCAGCACAAGAGAATTTAGCAAAGTATTCACAAGTTATGTCTAGTGACTCAAACCTCTCACAAGCCATTCCAGTTCTTTTAATTCAATGTTCATATTTTGGACAGAATGTGGACTTGAACTTGGTCTCCACATTATTTAGCAGAAGTTTTCCCTTCCATTAAGGATAACAGAAAAAGTAAGAAAAAATGGTATGGGGATAAGTCATGTTGAGAAGAACTAAATAGTAAAAGGCATGACATGTTATTTTCACAATGACCAGGGCATGTTAAAAGACATGATTTTGAACTATATAAAATGAAATGCATGAGAGAACAAAACCTTCTAACAAACAAATAAATAAAAATAACTACAATTGATCAAGCTGCATATTCAAATGAACCTTAACAATAATCCATAAAGTAACCAATAATCAGAACAAGTACAAAATAAATATCCTAAACAGAAATTGACATATAGGCTTTAGATAAGTCTCACTCTCAAGTGAGATAGCACCACATCTACATTCTAGCATTAAGAACAAGGTGATATCAAACTCTCAACGCATACGTCACGCATGATTTTCGACTCACTAAACTTAAAAGTGCCATTTCTAGAATTGTGAAAAACCAACTTCTGTGTCCGTTCCTTTTCATAAATACAATCCAACAACAAACGGCCATCCTCAAAAATATGTAGTACTTCAATAGTGGCAAAAGATGAAGGAAAATCTCGCAAGAAAGAAACACTATACAACTTAGCCCAGGAGTCATTATTTCCATGTTCCTTCATAATCCAAACATCATGACCAAACACCAGGCACAAACAATCCCTCAACACACCCAAGTACCAACGCAAAGGCAAAGTAGATACATCTACCTCCTTCGGCAGCAAAATTTCCTTACAAGACTCGTTTCCCAAATCAAGAGAAACAATACAATCTTGAAATTTGTTATCATACTCTCTAGCAACCAACCAATTGATCGTGCCACTCACAGATTTTCCCAAAAATTGCAAAGGAGCACAACCAAAAGGAAATTTTTGAATGGTTTTCCAAGAATTGGTGCCCAAAGTATGAACCTTCACCTCATTGTCAGTATCACGTACACTTAAAACAACCACCACCTTGTAAGCATTAGTGATAACATCATAGCCGAAGCCATAGATTAAATCCTGACGAAGATGACTTCGTTTCTTTTCAAGAGAGGGCAAATCCTTGAATTTTCGAATGGAAGGATTCCACAATCGAATATTCAGGAAGCCTCCATTTTCACTTACAAGACATAGAACGCCATTGAACGAGCCAATGCAGGAAAACTGATTGGAAGGTAGCTCAAGCTGCGCGACGGAGTTAGTTGTTACGTCGTCGGTGAAAATACTCTCGAGTAGGTAAGACTGTATAACATTGGAGTTGGTTGAGGGATGGACGAGGTGCGTATTTGAGAGGCGGAGGTGTTTCATGGCGAACTTTGGATCAGAGATAAGAGAATTCCATGACTTGCAGACAGATTTGAGTTGAAGGAGGTGTTTCACTGGAAGTCTACATAGAATTTCTGAGATGAGATCCAAAGAAAGTGTGGGAAGTGGCGGCGCGTGAAGCGACAACGATGATGCTAGGGTTTTGGCTATTGTAGAGACGGCGTCGCGTTGGTGGTTACTGTCGCTGTCCATGTTATTAGCAGCGATTTGGTGAGGAGAAAAATGGGGATTAGGGTTTACTGGTTATCTCGTCTTCTCTGCAATAACGATGAGGGAAAGCGGTCAGTTGGTTTTAAGTGGTGAGGTACATGGGCCTGCTTTACCATCAGAACAAGCCCAATATGAGAATTTAACTGTATCAAATTCTTAGGGGGTGGGAAGAGCAAACAGACACAGTAGATTTCGTTTACATTAGACACATTAAATTCGGATTTATCGGAGTATAGTTGAGGTGAACAAGCACATCATTTGAAGTTGTTATTACAGTCTCTTTTTTTTTTTTTTGGTTACTGTTATTACAGTCTTCTTTACTCTCACGTTATATATGTAATGTAGATAAACTTGTAAAGAAAATTGTGTATAAGTAAAAAAAAATTTTACATGCTTCCAATTTTGTCACATAAATATTTGTTTTTAGAGGTGATATTATAGTGTGTTTTAATCGGATGTAGGCGTTAAAAAAAAAAAAATCATTCGCCTTGAAATTTACCTATAATATAAATGGAATACACTTTTTGGTGTCATTTTTTCATTTCTATGTTAAAATTGAATTGTGCTTCTTCACATACTGAAATGTCATTTACAAATTTATAGTTGTTTATAGAATAGCTAAATGAATAAAAAAAAACTAGCAACTAGACTACTTGACCAAAATGAAAACTTTTAAGAGATTAAATTACAGAATTAATATGATAAACTATTGTAAGAGCCATGGTTATTAACAATAAAAAGGATATTTTTATATTTTTAGAAAGGAAAAAAGTTCAAACTAGCTCAGATGTTCGTTCTATTTAACCGAGTAAAAATCCTATGCCGCCAAAAGAATTTTGCACGCAACGTACAAGCAATACTAAGCAGCAAAGAGAAGAAGACAAAAATCTGTGCCTACAGCGTCGAAGCTGTCCAAAGCAAGACATCTAGAAACGAGCAACAAGGTGGCATTCACATGAAAGCAGTTCGTCCACCCCTTCTGGTATGTCTATCATAAGCAGTAGAGAATTTGTCCACCAAATCATTCATTGCACTACAGGAAGACATATATCAGAAAACGAGCATTTATTAACAACACATTGATACAATACAAGGTTAAAATTCTGAACTGAAATAGCATTCAAGTTCCTTAGTTTTGAAAATATATTCACATATCTCATGGAAAATGTTATTCAACGTTGTTAATAGGGGTATAAAAAAGGTCACAGGGAGAAGACCAATAAGGATGTTAAGACCTCAAATGAGAATTGGGCCAAATAGACAATTGGCTAATCAGTTGCACAAGCCCATTAGATGGAGAGTGATGTTATCAAAACATAGGAAAGGAGAGGAAAATAATAAGACGCCGCAGGGTGAGGGTGAGCAAAGGAGAGAGGGAAGGATATTTAGAAACTTTTCTGCTACAAAACATTTGGTTTGGCTTTAGAGAGTCATCTCTCATCTAAGAGGAGCTTAGCTCTGGGCAGTAGGAGTACCGTTCAACTGTAATTTTCCTTTTTCGTAAATAATAAATTTCATTTATTAAGTGTTGCTATGTTATTTTATCCGTTAGGTTCTGGGTTCCTAACAGGATATATGGTAAATGGGGCTTCATGAATCTACCATGCAAGATAGAGCATACCGACATAATATAATCCATCCATTAAGATATACGTATGAATAGACTCTAATCAAATGACTCTCCCTTGGCAAGTCGTTAATATGGGGTATAGGGAATGAAAGAAAAACTGTGCTACGGATGTGGGTAATATGGAGTGCCAAAGTCCCGCGATGAGTAGTATGTCAATGTGATGCTTGGTGTAGTATTTAAGTGGTTTGGTTTTTTCCCACTGATAACTTGCTTTTAAAGGAAGATTTCCCAAGCGCTCAAATGCTTGTAAAAATGCAACCTTGTATTTATTTTTTCTACCGATTTGTTTTGTTGATTCATGAGATTAAAATAAAAGTAGTTTTGCTAAAATAACTGGTACAAAACCCAAAAGAAAACAAACAAAGGAAACATTTACCAGTATGTCATACATACCTTGAGTAGTTGGTCAGCATGGCAAGGTAACTGATCAATAAGGTGTCATTGTATTCCTGCAAGGGAAAGAAGATATTGTAAGCTAAAAAAAATTATATGAGCCTTTATGCTATATCTTACTGTGATATTAAGCCCACAATCCAGCACAGACATAGTGAAGCAACATGAATCTTCACAGAAAAAACATTATCATGATAGCAATGATCCAACATTTTATGTGGGAATATTCCTTATATTTGTACTGGTGTTGTAGAGACCACTCAAAGGTAAGAAACAGACCACCCAAGGTAAGAAAATCAAATAGTATTATTAATTACTGAAAATAGGAACTAATACAGAAACATATCACAGTAGCCGCCTCAGAGCCAAGCTCAGAGAGATGCTTAAAGCATTATCTGTGTAGCCGAAAACTACAAAGTACCAATACGAATAACTGATTGCCCCCTCATTGGCTCAGTCTACTCTCCTCCTATCAATCCCTGTACACATTTCATTTTCTATGAAGTATTTTGGCGCGTTGAGAAAAATCGAGAGTTAAGGTAAGGAGTGCTTATCACTTTTGCCTTCAAGAATTAATTAACACCTCTCATTTCAGAATGGATGGCTCATTGAATTTGATTTGGAAAATTAAAGCTCCTCTGAAAACTAAAAATCTGGTTTGGCGAAGTAGTAGACGGTGCATTCCAACACGGTTTTGACTGCATGAAAAAGGAGTCAATTTTCCAACAACTGTGTTTTTTGCACCATAAATGATGATGATAGTAATCATATTTTCTTTAATTGTGCCAGTAGTCAAAATATATGGAGCATGTGTACATTTTTGCAAACAGTTGCGGTTGCCAAGAATCATTCAAATTCTGCAGCAGATTGTATTTTCAAGGTACCACAACAGTTCTCAGGGGATGAAGCTACGCTGTTTGCTTGTATTTTGGGCAGTATTTGGAAGCAATGCAACAATACACTATGAACAATACAATTGAGGTGCAAAATTCAGTGTTTATGCAGGCAAAAGTGTTGCTGCAAAACTGGAAAGCAGTCCAAGAAATCGCAAATGGGGCAGAATTGGTGCAAGCTGATACAAGGCATTTGTAAAGAAGCCATTGGCATTTGTATTATCAGAACAAATGGTAATAATCCATGTTAAGCCTAACAACGGGAAAACACTAAATATAATTATTCCTACATAAGTTATTCCTAATTCTTCAGTATTGATAATACTAATGAGGAACAAAACAATGACAAGTAGAGTGATGCATATAAGAAAACATTTAGCCATTTTGAAAGTATTGATAAATATTCTGAGAATGATATGAAAATTATGAATGAAGGTGAAGTATTTATAAAATGGATTTTGTAAAGTGTGAGTTACTGTTACCGTTAATTTTACTTTTACTGTTCATAACCGTTGGTCAATGAGCAAAACACTTTAACTTTTACTGTTCATGACCGTTGGCTAATTTTACCATTACCTTTACTTTTATTGTTCATTATTGTTATTGATTATGTTACTGTTCATTACTGTTGGATAATGAAAAAAAAATATCATTAGAAAAGAAGGAAAAAAATTAACATGCCTTTTAATTCATTGGGTGTTTTCCAAAACATACAACTAACCAATTATTTAGATAGCTTAATAGTACTCAAAAATTAAAAAACCCACAATTTAATATCAAATCAATACTAAATATATATCAAATATGAATTAAGATGGGATTGGATTAATGTAAATGACATGCACCAAGGTAAAAAAAGTGTAGCAACAAAGAGAGTTTAGCAACTAAGATAATATAACAAACTCTCAATTGAAAAACCACAAATATATTACCACAGATACACATAAAGAACCAAAGCAAACAAACAAAGCTTGATACTTAATGGTTCAATGCATAATTATACACTACAACATATGACACAGTGATGGCATACCCTTACAAATAGAATTATAAAACCAATCACATGCACCCAACAGAAAATATCAACAAATTACATTTTATTCAACGTAAAAAAATAAGACGGATAGAGACATTAAATCTTTTGGAAGACCTCTTTAAAAACAACATTAACTGTAGACGTAGATGACTCACCATTATCATCAGCAATCAATATTTTCATCATCCATCCTTCTCCACATTTTCAAAATCAGGCACATCTTTTTTCCCCAAATCTTAGGCCAAATTATCACATAATTTAACCCTGAAAGCAAACCTCATAATTCATATATTGGTTAATCTAATTGCAACTAATAAAACTAATAATAGCGCCTTTCGTATATCAACTAAAAATACTCATGCATTGAACATGATTACTGGCTAATTGTCATATATATTTATTCATTAAAAAATATAACATCCATTACACATAGATTATGACCTTTCTACATATACAAAATAACTACAACATTCATAAAAGATCACATGCTCTCGCCCAATATTAAGGTAACTTGCATTTTGATCCTCAAGAATTCCCCTTATAAAAATATAATCATGAACCAACGGTTACATACATAAATTCAAATGTAGGCATTGCTACAGATAAAGGAAAAAAAGGCATCATTCAAATCGTCCACTTAAAGGAAAATTAGGCATTGCTACAGATAAATATATACACAAAATTGTTTGGTACTAAATAAGCTTTATCATGGTTCCATTTAAGACCATGGCCAAAACTATATTAAACTTCAGGACCAGTTGCAAACATGCATACGAGACCGCGAAACACTTGAGCAGAGAGTTGGTGTGCCTGAAACATCTCACCATCCACATTCCATACACTCTCATTGCCAGAAGAAGTGAAGGTAAATGCAGGAGTCTGCAGGTGCTAGGTAACATTAGTAAGTTGGCAGTGGAATAAGGTGTCGTGGATTAGGGTGAAAAACTAACCTTGCGATGTTCAACAAACTTAAAATTCAAAGGGCTTCCCCCTCTTTTTGTAAGTTGAGTCAGGTGCCTGTATCATTCAACAAGCAAACAAAGAAATGATATTGTTATCAAGTGTGCAAGCTATATTTGATATTTGTGAAATAATGAGGCATATATATTATATATTTAATAAAACATAAACAATTAAACTATGTACGATACGTGAGAGGGAGAGAATAGAGAATTAAATAAAGAGGACTGTTTGAGAGAGCTTAGAAAAACAACTTAGACATGTCCCTAAGCTGCTTTTATGAAAACAGTTTATAGCTTATATGAAAATAATGACTTTATTTTATCTTTTGTTATTGAAATAGCTTATACATATGCGCTTATGCTATAAGCGCTTAAGTAAGGTATTTATCCAAACATAGCCTAATGTGGAAAGAAAGACAGACAATGTTTACCATAAATAAGAAGCATGAGGACATTCTTTAATCATTATGAGATGAAGGAAGCCATCTGAAAGGTGTGCATCAGCAACCAAACCATCGGGTGCTTTTTCATTTCTGTTAGAGATTACCGCAGCCCCAACACTAATAAACCGTCCTTTGGATTTCACCCATCTTCTATTTTCTGAATTTAAATGAGGTGTTAGGCTGCAAATTCCAGCAGCTGCATTATTTGGCTTTTCATTACAAACTTTGCAATTAATACGGCAGATACATCTTTCTGATCTGCGCGGAGATTTCAATCCCCGTAACAGGCTACTTTCACGACTCCTTCTGGAAGTCGTCGAATCGGTTTCCTCTGATTCATCATCTAGGTATGATATTTCAGCCTCATATGACCTGAATAATATTTAGACAGATTACGAAAAAATAGAAAGGTAAATAAGCAAGATGTCAAGAAGTGCCAATAATTGAAATAAGTAACACACAACATGACCGGTTGATACTGACAATACTACTTTCAGATACAAAATGAAACTTCTATGCAAGAGACAACCATTAGCATATAAAATCAATTTTCAAGTAAGTCCAAAAAACTAAAATTGCATAATTAGATGGAGAACCCCTTTAACAAATAATGCAGGTTAACAAGACATTTGAATTTGAATCTGAACCTCAAGAAGAGAATCTAATAAATGGATTGAATTTTCACATAACCAACACGTTGAATCTAATAAAGTCAATGGTTTGAACATTGTAATTACAAAGTCCATGAGACGTGTGTTGTTTTAGCTTTGTGATAGGTTAGTAGTTTGAATTTGTTAGATATAATATACAAATCATTAATGTGTCTTCACCCGACAGCTTGAACTTTTAGGATAGTTAGTTGATAACATGATATCAAAGCATCTATGATGACGAAGTGGTCTAGAGTTAGATCCTTGTAGCCCATATTCATCTAATCTAATAAGAAGTTAAATTTCAGCACATAGTCGGGGATACAGTGTAGTGGTTCAAGACTAAAAATGCATTCACACAGCATAGTTCGCCATGCAAAGAAATAAAAGGTGTAAAAAAAGAAAAGCATGCAATTCAAGAAATGATATTTAGAGCTGAGATTATATCCACTTGGACAATACCTGTGCCTTAAAAATACCACTGTTCCAGCATAATCATAACGTTTGGGACCCATCCAGCGATACTTCTCACTCTCTTTGATAACATCGCCATAAAATCCATACCTTTAGTCATTAAGATAGAAGAATAAGTTACTAAAGAAATCTTTAAAATAACTGCAAGTTGGTGTGTAGTATATAATAAAAGAACGCCTATTTTTGTTTCATCAGGTAACAAAAAGGAAGGAATATTACCCTGAAAAGGAAGCTGCATAGCGCACTAAAGGTTCAACCTTGGATCTAGGAGTTTTTTTCCATCGCACAACTTGAGCTATGTCAAGGCGTACCCTTTTACCAAGGACAATATGCAATGCAGAAGTTATAGGATCTCGAGCTCCAGTTGTACTACAAAATACACAACGTTGTATTCAGAATTTCAAATAACCCACAAGAATAGTAACAGAAAACTACAAGGATAGACTACAATCATGTCTATTGTTTGTGCAGAACTAGAACTGAAAGGTTGTCAAAAATACTGGGAAGAAAAAGTTACCATATCACAATGGCATCAGTTGAACCGGCGGGAATGATCCCAAATCTAAACCATTCATTCGGAACAGGAAACTCGGGAGCCTTATCTTCCGAATCTTCAAAAGCCACAAAAAAAAAAAAAAAACTGTAATTATTGTTTTACATGTTACTTTTCATTGTGGTTCTGTATTCTATGAAATAACTTGATCGTACAAAGGGGGCATAGAAATGGAGATTGCAAAAACACCAACATTTCATAGTAATTACTAAAAAAATGTAAAAAACATGTTTAAAGATAAAATGCAATTAATGGAACATTGGAATGAAGTTTGTAACTAATACACAGAATAGCTCAATTCTTAATTATTGTTCTCGTAAATACACTAGTAATTGTACTTCTTCTTTCCTATATATCAACATGCTGATGAAAATCACAAACAGTTTACAAATTACTTTCTAAATTTATCCATTTCACAGCTCATTTTAGTTACTGTAATTTCGAAGACATCCAAAAATATAAAAAATGGACTTGAAGTGCAGATAAACTGAACTCACTAGAATTTGATATTCTCGACCCAGATTCATTTGCACTTGAAATCAGAGGAAACTGGTCTTCACTTTGACTCGAAGTCTCCTCAAATACTTCATTTTCATTGACAACCAAGGAATCGCCTTTATCTTTAGCCAAATGAACAAAATCTGGAGGAGTTGGTGGGTAGGGAGCTTTAAGCCTGGGAGAAAGGAACCCATTAAGGATTTCATTGAAAAATCCATCACCACCCTGGAACCACCTCAATTAGAAGAATACAATAACTCAAAGGAGCTTGAAAATATCACTTAAAACTTGAAAGCAACAAGGAAACTTAAAAATCATGATTTAAAACTTCAATAACATGAAGCTTCGTCATAAACATATCGAAAAAATTAGACTTATAAGCGACAAGGAAACTTAAAAATCATGATTTAAAACTTCAATAACATGAAGCTTCGTCATAAACATATCGAAAAAATTAGACTTATAATACGAATATGCATATAATATGATTCTATTTTAATAGCCCTAGTCATAACTAAGTTGTAGGATTAAACAGGACATGTATGATAAACAATTAGGATAGTCATCCTTGTGAAATTAAACTGCATAAGATTTAAAATATGAGAAGGAATTGAAAAGAAAGGTATGTAATGAAATCCACTACATTAGGAGGAATCATGATGAGAATGTGTGAGGGAATGAGGGCAGGAAATTATGCAGTCAGATAGTGGATAGAAAGCATAAATTGGGATAACATGAGAGGGAACAATGCCTCCTAAATTTCCCAACATATTCTATATTTTTTTTTTTTAATCCATAAAGTGGGGGGAAAAAGCATCTACTTTTAACGATTTCTGTATAAACATATCACTATTTGTTATATCACACTGACTGATATCAAAAGAAATATTTCAATATATAGTACAATGTAAAATAATAGAGTTAAATTCTTACAACAGCTATAGCACCATCATAGGAGTTAAGCTCCTTATTTGTTATAGATGACATCATATCAAATGCTTGTCCTGCTCTCTCTGTCACAATCACCTGGTGAAGAAAAGAAAAATCGATTATTTGGATCCCATTGACAATCTTATTTGATCATCAGTTACTGTCATAAAGCTGATATTCTCTGACTCTAGTTTGAAATAATGCGGAGCAAAAACATTAGCATTGATGTGAAAATGAATAGATTTATGTATACAAATACTAGCAGAGCCGAAAGTAGGTCACTCACTAAGAAAATCCAAGTTAAATACTACTCCCTCCGCTCCTTTTTAGTTATCGTTATAAGATTATTATTTACACATGCCAAGACAATAAATAAATTATGTTACTTTTGATGGAATTATTAGTCTTTTTTCTACTATAATACCCTTGATTATCTCATTCCATTTTGGGCAAAACAATAGTTAATATTGTATTAAACTTTGAAAATGACATATAAATAGGAATAAAATTCTTCTACAAAAGTGACAACTAAAAAGGAACAGAAGCATTAATCAGTTCAAACTAATTCAATAAAAATATATCAAATTTAAGCAAACCATCAACGTAATAAGACTACCTATCAATCTTTTTCTGGTTAAACAGGGATCAATGGATCTCATTTTCAAAAACAAATGCAGACATAATATCAAACTATTTCATTTTGACCTCTCCTCCAAAATGTGAATGCATGTTTGCATTGATTAAATTTATGTTTTACTAGTAATTATCAACAAATTCATTTCATTTCAATCATATATTCACAATTATTAAATATGCATAACATAACATATCACGGAGTAGTTAATCATATCATTACTGAATGAATTAAGCATGTTTTCAAAACTCAGTGCCATGAAATCAATGCAAATGTAGTTATTCGTGTTTTAGTCACTAACCACAGTTCAAAAATAAGACTTGAAAAGTTGTTTCACAAGGAGTTGAAGCCCATTTGAAGACTCTATGAGCTTCTTATACATAAGCACTTAGATGATAAGCGCTTATGCTATAAGCTATTAATTAAATTGTTAATCCATACATGTAAATATATTATAAGTTTATCAATAGCTATCCATTCAGGAAATCACTAGAGATGCTAAACTTTCACCTTCGTTTCTACTTTGGCGCGTGAGAATATAGGAGCCACAGCTTCCCAGTTTCTACAGCCATTACCTTTTCCACTCTTCGGATGAACAAAAACCTAGTGAATCAGAAATAAGATCTGGGAAAATTCATTTTAATTAATCAATGAAAATGAAAAGAAAAATTATAAAGCAAGTGTTTGATCAATATCGGAGCATACCAGCAGGCTCCTTGGTCTTCCAACTTCAAGTTTCAAAGATGAATTAAGTTGATTGACCCACATCAGACATGTTTGCAAATTTGTATGCCCGAAAGTATATTCAGCCAGGATCCACTGTGAAGGTTGATTCTTACTCTTTATAAAACCGTGCACAGTAAAGTGGAACATCTGCATAATTGTAAGAAGAAAAAAAAACTATGAAACATGGTAAACATATAGAGAACATGACTGCATACCTAAGAACAAGAACAAACCTTTCTATCATGACTCGAAAGTGTACGTTCAGTGCCACGAGGGAGATTTGATTTGTGAATCGAACTGTTATCAATCCTCTCAACAGCATATATGTCCGAAAGTTTGATCTCAGAGGCAACCTTGGAAACGTATTTAATGCCTAAACAAGTTGAAACATCCTGTTCCATTAAATATTTAGAAAATTAAGAAGAAGAAAAATTAGGAAGTAAATTAATGAAGTTAATCATTTAATTAGAATTTTGGAAGAAGCAACATGTAAGGAAAAGTTGGTATTAACTAAATCATGAGAAAATTATGGTACTAGTTTAGTGGAATCGTGACATAGGGGTTCCCTTCAGTAACTAAAATCATGATATTGTATCCATGGATACATATAAAACACAAACAGGATTATTTCGATCATAAAGTATAAAATTGCAACTACATCAAATGCAGTCGCAGGCCTACTCACAAGGAAAAATGATATTCAATTCATGCACAACTTACATAATCTGAACTTGGGTTCAAATCAATCATCCACAAGCAAAAATGATCATGTGAAACGTACAACAAACTATGCTTTAAACAGAAAACATAAGCAAAGTTCGAGACTAAATCCTTTACCCCTGAGTATAATAAGTTTGAACAAACAAACACAAAAAGCTACTCAAAGCAAAATCATTCTCAATCATGATGAAAACTAGATAATGACAGAATGGCCTTTAATTCCAGTCATAAAATTAAATTACAATATGTGAACCATCATAGGCCCTTAGACCTACAAACTCCACCCAAATATTTTCCCCCGGTCAAAGAATGAGAGGCTGTTTAGATCGATTTATTCGAGTTTATTCTCTGCCATAGGGAAACATAAGAGAACAACTTATCCATGACTTGTTTTCCGTATGTTCGTAATCTCTCTAGGATAGTTTATGAAAACAACTTATAGCTCGTATGAAAACAATTTGATTTTATAATATATAAGCACTTATCATAAGTGTTATGCTATAAGAGCTTAATTAAGTTGTTTATCCAAACAAGGCATGAATCAAAAAACATATCCATTCCAGTATAGTTGAATGCTTAAACAAAGGGTGCCAATTGTCAAATCAAACCAACATATACCAAGACAATATCCATATGCAATTTCACAATCTAAGCAATAAATTTTCACAAACATATTAAAAGCAATAAAAAAAAAACATACATTTTCCAAAGGCTCCACGGATTTCCAAGACAACCCATCTGAATTTAAGCTAAGAATGACCTCACCAACATGATCCAACAAAAGGGTTGAGTTAAAAATGGATCCTTTACGATCCAAAGATGTACTTGGGAGAGATTTGTCTCTCTCTCCTCCCAAGTCAAAATCGTTTCCCTCTCTCTCCATTCACAAATGAAGAGTCAAGGAAACGAGATTATATGTTTTTCTTTAGTATATTCAAAGACAAGATTTTGAATAATTTCAGCAAAGATTGAAAGTTGCAACAATCAGAAAAAAGTTGTTAATCTATGACTTATTGAGGTTGAGGTTTTTCTAGCAGAAACCTACGTTTTGTTTTTGTGGTTTTTTTAGGCGGCTTCTATCTAAACAACTTGTGGGTAAAAGAATTGACTAGATTTAGCACGAGACAATGGTCCACAAGTTTTGACATCAAAATTGAAGGGAATTATTGAACAATATACTCCAATGGATGTCTCATTTTGATTTAGTAAGATTTTTAGCATAATCATTTAATTAGTCTTAATTAATAATCTCGTTAATAGAATGAGACTGATGATGATGATGATGTGTTAATGTCTATTTCGTCGAATTTCTATTTTAATTTGGTATTCAGCTCAATGATCGACTAATTTGAGTAGTTTAATCTCATCGTTCATTTGTTGGAGGACCCGTTTAAAGTCGAAACATAGCTTTGTACGGACTTAGCTCATTAAAATTGGCCGCATGGAAATCGAACATGAGACCTTGAGAGAAGCGTACTCTAATGTCATGGGACAACATCACTTGACAAGCCCTTATGAGTTTTGTCAATGTCAATATTGTTACATTCGACGCTACATTTATGTTTGAATTGAGACATCGCGGTTTCTATGAGTTTCATGTGGTGTAAATGGTTGGACAAATCTCATTTTATACATATTAGAGACAATATAAAATGGTGGGACTCATAACTTCAATCAATAGGAGAATAAATATTGAAAAGAGAGTGTAAAATACAGTACTTTTAGACAACTTTTTTTTTTTGTCAAAAAATACTCAAATCGAGAGATTATATCATTCAACACCGCCAAAAACGTAAAGGATGAATCTACGAATAAACTCACAGCATCCAAGTTAATAGCATATAACGGCATAATGCCTACAAGAAAGATTTTATTGTTTAACGTTTCTTTGCAAGATAATGTGGAAGATACATGAACTTTGGATCTTAATTTTAAGGAAAAATTACACTCATCTCTCGTGATTCTCTCAAATAACACCGACATCCCATATAGTTACACTAACCTCCCTTAAATTTTCATCAAAAAACAAACACCTCGTTTCGTATTAACACCGTTAAATTACAGTCAACTCTATAATCTATCTTTGGAAAAAACTCAATTCACAACCTTTAATTTTTAAAAAAAATCTCCTACTCTCACATATTTATGTGTTTACCATGTGTTCACTTCACACCCATGAATCCTACATTCTAAAAACACACTTATTTCAACTTAATTTTTCCCCTTCAACAAGTCACACTTCTTTTTCGTTGCCAGATTAACTAATTAATTTTAAAATAAAATGATTTTTCCTCTTCCACGCCACTTCACTTCACTCATTTTCATTTTCCATTAAAAAAATAACTAAACAAAAAAATCATCTAAAATTTTGTCAAAAAAAAAAAAATCATCTAAAACAAAACCAAAACCCTTTCTTTTCATTTCACTTCATTCATCTCTTCTTCCATTTCCTTCAAAACCCTAAAACCCTTTCTCTCTCTTCTCTCTCTCTCTCTCTCTCTCTCTCTCTAACCATGGGAAGCAATCAAGCAGCAAACATCCTCTCAAACCTCGCACGCGTCGCATTCGGTCTCGGCGCCGCCGCAACCGCCGTCAACTCCTCTCTCTACACCGTCGACGGTGGCCAACGCGCCGTCCTATTCGACAGATTCCGCGGCATCCTTTCCGAATCAGTTGGTGAAGGAACTCATTTCCTCATCCCATGGGTTCAAAAGCCTTACGTCTTCGATATCCGCACTCGTCCTCACACATTCTCATCAATCTCTGGTACCAAAGATCTTCAGATGGTGAATCTCACTCTTCGTGTTCTCTCTCGTCCTGATACTCAACGTCTTCCTACTATTGTTCAGAATCTCGGTCTTGAATATGACGAGAAGGTTCTTCCTTCAATCGGTAATATCATTACAATTCTTAATACAACTTATAAAATTAGCTTTAATTATGATTTAGGGGGGTGTATTGGATTAGGATTTTAAAAGACTATTTTAATAAAAAAAAGTCTTTAAGATTTTAAAAGACTGTGTGAGATTGTATTGATTCTGTGAGATTTTAAAAGACTTTTTATGTAAAAGACTTTATACACTCAAGATTTTAATGGATTTATCACACTGACTTTTAAGGATTTCAAAGGATTTTATGGGATTTTAAAATTTTAAAGGATTCAATGAATTTAGGGGAAAAAAGAATAAACTTACAAGTGTGAATGATAAAAATAATGAACAAATAAATTCTAGCGTTTGAATAAAGAAAAATAAAACCAATAAAAAATTCTTTTACTATTGATTTTAAAATTTTAAGGATTTTATGGATTTTATAAGATTTTAAGGGACTAAAAAACACTCTTAACACATTATTCTCCATACACATTTTTTATTTGTTAAAAATGTTATTCCCACAAAATTCAATTGTACATATTTAAAATTATGACAGCCCTTACAAATCTTTCAAAAAAAAATATTGTGTCAGCCCTCATTTTGTGTTTGAAATTAGAGAAGTCGTTTGAGTTTTTCTAAGAGAGGTGAGAGAGAGAGGAGAGAGGAGAGAGGAGAGAGGAGGGAGGGAGGGAGGGAGGGAGGGAGGGAGGGAGGGAGGGAGAGAGAGAGAGAGAGAGAGAGAGAGAGAGAGAGAGAGAGAGAATGGAGAGATAGAGACGAAGAGCGAAAGGAGAGAGGGGGGAGGGGAGAGAGAGAAGGGAGAAGAAAGAGATAGTAACTTTTAAATGAAAAACAATCCCAAGAAATCTCATCTTTTCATGAAAGACTTTTTCTTGTTAAAATTACACTACAAAATCCCACAAAATCCATCAAAATCCAATTTATTAAACAATCCTTCGAAATTTGAATGATTTTGAATACCATGAGACTTTTTTTAAGTGATGAAAAGTCTTGATTGAATACCTCAAGACTTTTTTAAAATGACAAAGAGTCTTGATTGAATACCACAAGACTTTTTTTAAGTTGCAAAAAGTCTTGATTGAATACCACAAGACTTTTTCATAATTAAAAAGTCTTTTAAAATCCCATAGAATCCTAATCCAATACATCTCCCTTAGTCTCAAATTAAAAAATTGTTGCGTTTAGGGTCTGTTTGGCAACAACATATTTGAATTTGAGCTTATAGCTTATATTTATAAGTTCATTTTACTAAAAACACTCGTTTGATTTGTCACAAGCTTATAGCTTATTTCTTACTAGCGTATGGATTAAAGCTTATGATTTATCATTTTTTATGTCAATTTTGCCCTTTAGCCTTAATTAAAAAAACAATAATTCAACATATCTTTTTATGTCATTTCATATTTGTAAGCTAGTTCAACCGCTAAATTTAGTAAACACTGTGAATTTATTGATCTAGCTTATCCACTCTTAGCAATAAGGTAGCTAACTAATAGCTTATAGTGGATAACTGCTAAACTAGCTTATTGCGGATGTCTTATAAGCTACTCCCAAATTATAAGTCCTTTTGACCATTTCATTGGAAAGAGTAATTCAAAATAGTTTTACAAAATTAAAGAATTGAAATAAGAAAAAATAATAAATAGTTAAGGGTATAATAGGAAAAGTAACATTAATGCTTCATTGGTATTGTAAAGTGACTTATACCTTGGGGCAATTTTTTTCTTTAGAGCGACTTATAATTTGGGACTAAGGGAGTAGTTGATATCAGATAAATTTGTAGTGTTTGGCTATTGAAGTAGTTTATAATTTTTCCAATTAAGATTGCAGGGGTAAAATTGAGATAAAAAGTGATAAGTTATAAGCTTTAAGCTATAAGCTACTTGAGTTAGTCTATCTAAAAGCGCGATAAGCTTATAAAAATAAGCTATAAGCTTGTGAGAAAATGACAGTTACCAAACACCAAACAGGGTCTTTTATAGTCATACCAGCTTATAAGCTATAAGCTTAAATATGTGTCGTACCAAACAGATCCAAAATCACGCCATACAACCCAACAAGCTAACATCAGGGGCTAAAAGCAATTGTTTTGTAATTTATAGGGACTGAATAGGAAAAAAAAACAGAAACTTACAGTGACTTAAAAAAAACATATTTAAACCTAGGATGATAAATCTTATATGTAGCTATTTAGAACAAGTAACTTGTCATTAATGTGGAACTAAATTTGACAACTCTTAACAGGTAATGAGGTTTTGAAAGCTGTTGTTGCTCAGTTTAATGCTGATCAGCTTCTTACGGATAGGCCTCAGGTTTCGGCTCTTGTTAGGGATAGTCTTGTGAGAAGGGCCAAGGATTTCAATATTCTACTTGATGATGTTGCTATTACTCATTTGTCATATGGTGGTGAATTCTCTAGGTATATTTCTTTCTCTTTTGTTTCTTGGTGTATATTGAATTTGTTAATCAACTATATATGCTATGAGTCGCGAACACTGACACGTGGATACTGATAATGATTAAAGAAATTGAATTAGTTATGGATTTGTTTGTTTAAGATTCAGGGCCTGTTTGTTTTGAATCATAGAAGTGATTATGGTTTTTTTTTTTTTTTTTTTTAAGATTATAATTGAAGTGATTATCAGACAAGCCTGTTTGTTGCAGCTTATTTTGTAAAAAAAAATCACATTTGGAAATTTTCATGAGATTGTTGCAGATTCTTAAAAAAATGAGAATCTGAAAATAATCTAAAAAATGCTTCAAATACAATACAATCTGGAAATGAGTTTACATAATATTTTTAGAGATTATTTTTTTTTTGACCTAGAACTGATTTGTGTTTGTTTATAGTAATCATAATTTTAATCTACTCACTTTCATCTAATACAATCATTTGATTAAATTAGAAAAGGCTTAAACAAACATGATTAAAATCACAAAATGATTGATTAGCTGAGAAAAGTAACTTTACTTGCGAACGTGTAACAAACGGGCTTTGAATGTAACTTAATGTGTCGGTGTCGTGTTGGACACTCGACACACCTTAGTGTTGGTGATATATAGACTATATGAGGCAATCTCCAATTTCGGTCCTTGAAATTGTATAGTGCCATAGTATTTAGATTTTTTTTGTGTGTAATTTTAAGATATTAGTTATTCTAGTCCATACATTTAAGTAGCAAATCAAGAGGTAACAATCTGAGATTTAGATTACAAATATAATGACTAATTTGATTCATGAGTAATCCTTGGGACTGATTTGATGTCAGGTATTTAATTTCAAGAACTAATTTGAAATGTTTTTTAACAACACATAACATTTGAACTAAATCACCGACACTTTATGATTTTTAAATGTTTTCCATTTTTTTAATATCAAGAAGACAAGAACTAACTTAATGGTGCCTGTTGTTTTAGGTGACCAAGTTGAGCTTTCACTCCTAACTATGCTAACTCACTATACTAGCTAACTGTGACAAATTGATTAATTACAAATAGACTTTTAACTTACTCATTACCTAGAACCAACTTACCAATATTTTTAATTTCAAGAACTAACTTATTGGTGCCTGTTGTTTTAGGGACCAAGTTTAGCATTCGCTCGTAACTATGCTAACTCACCATACTAGCTAACTGTAACAGACTGATTAATTTACAAATTGACTCTTAATTTACTCGTTAACTGGAACCAACTTACCAATATTCTAAACTAGCTTGACATTCCTGAAGTGGCCTTTCTGTTCTGATTCTCTGTACGATCCAATATCAGGGCTGTTGAGCAGAAGCAGGTGGCACAGCAAGAGGCAGAGAGGTCTAAGTTTGTTGTGATGAAGGCGGAACAGGAGCGTCGTGCTGCGATCATCCGTGCTGAGGGAGAAAGTGATGCTGCAAAGCTGATTTCTGATGCTACTGCTGTTGCTGGTATGGGGTTGATTGAGCTTAGGAGGATTGAGGCTTCCAGGGAAATTGCCGCTACTTTGGCCAAGTCTCCTAATGTCTCTTACCTTCCTGGTGGAAAGAACATGCTCATGGCTCTTAATCCTTCACGTTGATGAGGGTAATCACATTGTTTTGGTTCTTGCATTTTTGTGGTTTTAATTTGATTTGCCTGTGTTTTGATTTCTTCAAAAAAAAAAAATTGATTTGCCTGCATTAGAGGTTGAGTATCTGTTGTATGTCTTACGTATGCCAATTTGATTTGCTTGCCTTGGAAGTCGCATCAGTTAGTATGAAAATTCCTTGAAAAGCGATGTTCAAATGCCCAAACAACGTACTGCACTTCTGCCAATCTACTACACTATGCAATAAGAAATGACTAGTTAACCAGATCTGCATGCCCACGACCAATATTTAGTATTAATCATATTAAGTATCATAGTCCAAACAGAATCATTAACCCTAGTTATTAATTGTCATGATTGTTAAATTGTCCATCCACATTTTTGCATACACATACAATACCCGAAGTTTGTATCTATTTTTACTTTTCCAGTTGACAGTATCTGTCAGTTTGTGAAGTTAATGCACACTACACTTTTTTTTTTTTTTTTAATTTATGAAAAAGCACTTTGTTGATTATGAAATATTGACGCATGGACAAACTTTATTTCATTCCATTGTATCAAGTTGTTTTGGTTATATGTTAAGAGATAAACATAATTGTGTTTGTCATTTGCACTCTAAGTTATTGTCTTATTGGTATTAATTACTATCTTTTACTTCTTTAAACCAGTCCTACCCTTTTCTGCCTCTCCGGAATAATTAGTGGTTGGTTGAGTTGCTGTTTCAAGATTTTGATGTACATGTTCCTCTAGCGTATCATCAGGATGCTATATGTTTAGGCTATTTAAAGTTATCTAATGTTTCAGTACTTTGAACTGAAAATATTTAACTATGGCTAAGCCCCCCTAATAATTTCCTTCTTCATTTCAGGGATCAATGATATTGTGTCATGGCATGCTTGGATTGGATCATTGCCGCTTGGCTCTCGTTTGTTAGACAGATGTTTATTTTTTCTTACTTTGTAGATCCTATCTCATCTGAGCAAGGTTTCATATTGTTCCTGAAAACAAAAGTTAGAAATGAACTTGGATCTTAAAGCTTTGATAATTGCAGAATAACTAAATGCAAATTACAAATAGTGAGCGATGAGATTGAATACTTTAAGTTGTTTCAAAATGATATGTCATTTATCAACCATTTAGCTCTAAGGGTACTTGTGTGTTTGGGGTGGTTTCTACATTTTTATGGAGAAAAATTGAATATTCACATGGTTATTTGTCGTGGTAGTTGGATTGGAGAGTTAAAGAGGTCGAATATTTGATATCCAACCCAACTTAAAAACTATCATCAATACTAATATTTTTCGTTCCAATTTTTTCTTAATACTACTTATACTTTAACATCAAGTTTCATGCATGTATAAGGCAAATTAGTTTATCACTTTGTCAAATTGATGTTCAGCAAAAATATCTATTTGATAAAAAAGCCAAATCTATTTAATGCTCTTCAATAAGAAAGATGGATCTCATTCCTCATACATCCTCTAGTCACTATTACAAACAAAAATGTCCTTGCCAACAAAAGTTATGTCACAAAGTATATACATTTTAATTTTTTGGATGCAAAGTACTATAGTTTATTTATATAAAGAAGAGTGAATTATGTAACGTAACATATATTGAGTTAAAGGTTTGTCAAAAAATTATATCTATTTTAACGGAATTTGTTTGGTTTACTTTTTTTTTCTTGGATGTTGGTGGTGTTTTTTTCTTAGATTAATTAAAAAAATGTATAACTTGTTTATGTCAATAAAAATGCTATTAGAATTATAGTTTTAAAAAATTTACAAGTAGCATTTTTTATTTAAAAATACTAGCCTTAAAAGGTTATGAAAGTCCTTATTTCGAAGCTCGTTTTAATTTTTAAGCCTCGCTTAGGCCTCACTCCACCGTTATATTCTTCTTCGTTTTATTTTCTTTAGTACACACATAACATGCTTTTTTCAAACCTAAAAATGCAGCGCCTTTCACCGCCGCTCTCCCTCACCTCCCTCAAATCCAGTCATCACAATCAAGATGTAGACATCCAGCTTCGGTGGTGCACTTTCCTCTCATGGACGCAACACCGCCAAACCATAGTCGGGGTCGTTTCACACGTCGAGGGACTGTTTTCTGTCGACGGTGCCGCCTCTGAAGTGATTGTGTTCTTGGTCTTTTGGTTTTCACGATCTAAATCCGCTTTGGATTCGGATTTGGTTTATGTTTTATGATCTGGTTTATGCATCTCTTTGCTGCCTGATCAGGCGTTTCAGATCCTAACATGGATAGCTGTTTGTTCTCAGATTTATGGTATGTTCGAAGATTTACGGGTCAATTTCTTGGAGATTGATCACGCCTTGTTGTTATTGATATAGCACCGCCTCTTTCATAGCGCCAGTGGCTATTGGTGGTGCTTATGGGTTTCAAAAAAACGCGACAATTTGCGTATGTGTGTTGCTATTAATATTGATCTTAAATCCGTACGAGCTGGTTTGGTTCTCTGTATTATTTTGGTGGTTTTGAGCGCTGACCATTGACTCAGTTGTTCGAACAACAAGACTCAAAAGGGTCACGAGCTAACTATTTTTGTGTTAGAAGCGGGGGGATAGAGAGAGAGAGAGAGAGAGAGAGAGAGAGAGAGAGAGAGAGAGAGAGAGAGAGAGAGAGAGATGTGGTGCGTGGGTATGTTTCGTGTTGGCGGATTGTCTGTTCTCCGATGTTTTAGATTTGACTATTTTAAAGCTTTAGGGTTGTTTTGGTTAATTTTGCTTATTGGTATTTGTCGTGTGGTCATGACTTTGATTTCTCTGATTATCATCAGAGTTGTTGAGTTATGCAGGTTTCAAAGATATGGTGACGCGTCGATGATGTTTGAATATTTGTCGCAGTCCTTGTGGCTGACTTCAGATTGCTTTGGAATCCTAGTCATGTCATTCGTATGATTGACATTGGACTAATTGGACTCGAAAGAGTCAGTCTTGCTTGTTGCCTCGCTGCAGAGAGTTGTTGGTTCTTAGACTATTCTGTGCTGACGGTTGGTTCATACACCAGATATCTGACTTTGGTTTATTTAGGATTAATCATTGGAGGTTGGATAATATGTGTGACATAAAATGTTTGTAATGCCCGTTTGGGTTGTCCTACACATTTGTGTGTTTTTATTGGATTAGGTTTATGTTCCCCCAGTTTTTTTCCTGAATTTTTTTTTTTTAATAATATTTATGAGGACATAACACAAGATTATAGTATAGTTGAGAAATCACTTATTCTCTTTATTGATGTTGATATGCTTTGGCCTTATAAAAAAACATGCTTTTTTCTCACTCTCAGTCACTTATTTCCATTTTGCGAAAAATATTAATCATTTTGATATGGTATAATTTTTTAAGGCAAATGAGGTGTAAATAGTGAACCATTTGCACCATCCTAAATATGTTAAAATAAAAGGGGAATATTACAATTACGAGGACATAAACCCGACTTAATGAAAACAAAAAACACTAAAAAGTGTTAAACCAACCCAAAAGAGGTGAATAAACCACAATAAGACAAACTTGGCGAGTAGGTTCAAATACGGAGCAAACAACCGCATTTCACATGTACAATCTAACGAACCCACATACAAACGTGAAACTAAATTGAAAAAACTAAAAAAAAAAAATGCAACTAGTGAACCTAACCGCCAACAGGGGAACATGCACAAAGCATCAACGTTCTGAGGCCAATCAGTCCAAAACTAGGACTAGAACTGGTCCTGATTAGGAAACCAAAATATCTAACCACAACACAACCAACATGATGCTGAAAATATCTGTCAAATTGGAGAAATGAAGGCCGCTATAAGTAATTAGGGCTAAAACGACCCCAATAGGGCAAAAAGGTGGTGCAAAGGAAGGATCTTGTCGCACCACCACCCATTGAGACTACATGGTGTAGATGAATTTTGGATTTGGAGGGGATGGAGGCTCAACCGAAACAGATTTTAGATAGAGATCAAGAAATTGGTTTTTGATAGAGAGGACCAAGATGTCAATGTAACATGTTAAACACTTAGGCTTTGTTTGCGAGTTTGGAGGGGAAGGGAGGGGAAGACTTGGGAAAAAAGGAATGAGCAAGTGGATGAAATAGAGGAAAATGGAAGGGGAGGGTTTTGGGGGTTAACTTTTCTTCATAATACTAAACCCTCCTCATTTGGGGGAACTAAAAAATTGTATTGGAAGCGGGTTTTGGGGGGTTTTGGAGGGTTTACATGAATTCTTCAAATTTAATCTATGTTGTTATATTATTTTTTAAATTAAGAATATAGTAATCATGTGCATTAATTTATCATTATCTAAAAACCTACTCTTTTAATTTTTTTGAAAGATTTCTCCATTTTTTGTGATATTTTCCACCTCTAGAAGCCTTCCCTTCCCCTCCCCTCCAAACTCGCAAACAAAGCCTTAAAAAAGATTGTCTCTCGTAAAGAATTGAGGTGTGCCATGGCTGATCATGAGAATTTCGGTGTCAAGGGCCAACTAAAATAACGATGCCCCTCTTAATCATATTATTAGAATTTTGCATTCGTGTATAGTCTTGGAGTTTGAACAAAAACATGGGTACCAAAGTGATTACAAAGAATTTAAGCTACAAATTTACAACAACAAAAAAGAATAAGTAAAGGAAAATTCATTGATGTTAATAGCATTAATAGGACTACATGTACAATTAGCCAAATCAAAAATACCACATATCATAGAAATAAATCTAAGAAACGTTAAAACAAACAGCATACAATAACATCACCAACATTTTTCCTCAAAACTAACAAAATCTGAATTCCAATAAATATTTCATTTTTCTTTGGTTGATATGAAATGATCTGGAAATTAAACAGCTTGTTGATAATTAAATGGGGTTCTAGAAGGGATTAAACTTGAGGTCACAATTTCGTAAGGATCAAAAGTATATTTCGCGCTCTATTAATTAATTAAACAAAAGATAAAAACAAAAGATAAACACCATTTGTATCTTGTTTCGTCCATACCTTGTGTCTTGCGGGGATGACGTTTAATAATATTTGCCGTTTCAAAAAAAATAATTAAAATATCATTAATTTTAAACTACTTTTTAAAAAATATTAAATAAATCATATATAATTGATTTTCTATCATTTTCAATTAAACGTAGTTCTTGGATTCACGCGTACCAATATATCTTGCAAAGAACACATGTCTCTTCCATTCTTCGTGTATTAAATATGACTCTTGAAGTTATCAATTTCAATCACAAACAACATGCTATCAACTATATGCACGAAGCACCTCATTCTTCATGTATTAAATATACCTCTATAAGTCATGTTTGTCATGTGACAATAAGTATTATATATGTTAAAAATACAAATTGTTTGTACGCCTAAAAATATAAAATGATTGTAAAATTTAACTTCTATAAATTTATGTACTACTACTAGCTGAAAGACAAGCACTGCATGCTCGTCTATCAACATTTTTTTTTCAATTATATTTTATGTTGTTTTTAAAATTAAATTTGAAAAGAAAAATATCATTTTGTTCGGCTAAAAGATAGTGTTTGGACTTCCTATAATTTAGATTTGGCAAAATTACACAATTAGTCCCGTAACTTTATTTTAGGTAACACTTTCGTCCTTTATCTTTTTTTTGTGACGATTTAGTCTTTATGTTATAAAATGACAATATCTTATCATTTTTTATGAGAATTTTTTCAAAGAAATTTTATTTTCTAGATTTGTATGATGAAGATTTGCGTTTGTCTATGAGTTTGATGGATTTTTTTTGGAGTTTTTGATAATTATTTTTCATCAGGGCCGGACCTTGGGGAGTGCAAGAAGCGCTACTGCACCGAGCCTCTAAAAACTATGGGCCTCAAAAAAAATTATAATACCCACCCCCATTGAAAGAATCACAACAATTATTTCTTTTTCGCATAAACCATTCGTTTTCCCCTTTCCTACGACGTAGGAGTGACATTCCAAACGGCATCGTTAGCTAAATTTCACCTCTCTTTCACTTAATTTTATTTTGTTTTGTTTCGTGTTTAAAAGTTCTTCTGATTCTGATTTTTTAATGAAGTCTAGCTACACAAAAAAAATTGCGTTTTGATTTTACTGAGGCCAATTTTAAAAATAGAACCGAGCCTCCTATTTCATAGGAACGGCCCTGTTTTTCATAAAAAAGGATAACTATGTTGTTATTTTATAACATAAAGGACTAAATCGTAACAAAAAAGATAAATGACGAAAATGTCACCTAAAATTAAGTTAAGGGACTAATTGTGTAATTTTGCCTTTAGATTTCAATTTAAGGTTTTTGTTCTTTCTTAACTTCTTAAAAGTAATTTAGATTTCAATTTAAGGTTTAAATATCACTTTGTTCTTTCTTAACTTATCTTAAAAGTTCAGTTTGATCTTTCAACTTTAAAACCGATCAACTTGATTCTTTAACTTATTTTAAAAGTTTAGTTTGGTCCATTAAATTTAAAACCGATAAATTTGGTCATTTAACTTATATAAGTTTCTCTAAAAAAACTTATATAAGTTAATGCAACTTGATCTTCAATAGATGAATATTAAAAATTAAAATTTCATTTATTTCACAAAATTATATTTGACAAAAGACCAAACCAATTTAACGCACTTCATCAAGAATTTAAGCACTAACTTAACGGTGTGATTGGAAAACCTTGCCTACAAAATTCATTTGAACTTGTTTTATGATATTTGTATTAAAGAGCAAAAAAAAAAACTACAAAAAAACTTGACAAGGATGAATACATTTCAATAACTTTTGGGGTAAACAACCATTTTCGTCTTTGGACGTGCATCTTATTGTCATAATAGTCTATGACTAAAAGGAAGAAAAAAAAAATACAAAATTGTCTCCGACTCGAAAATGCATTAGCCACATTTAGCCCCCAACATTAAATTTGGCCATTAAGTGTACAAAAAAGTCAGAGACACACTAAATGTTTACTTTGAAATGAGCAATGAGTTAATTTCACCTCGTTGTCTTCATTCACAAAACCACCGTTCAAAATGGGATCCTTGCATAGTCTACCTCCTTCAGAAATTGTCGCCGACAGTCGTCACCCTCTCCCTTTTCCTCGCTCTAAAATAAATATGTTCATTGTCGAGAAAACCACCTCTCTGCCACCAATGGGTTCGGTGCCCATTTCTCAAGCGGTTATCTCGCGTTTTCTTTTCGCCCTTTGAACAATAATATGCTTCCTCTTACTTTTTTTTGTCCACCCACTGATGTGCCATTAACGCGAGAATGAGAATGTTGTTCCATCGAAAATCTCCGCCGATAAAGACCACCGGTACCGGCGTGTTGAATTTGAGAAACATGCGTTTCGCTCTGCAGTTCTCTATCCGTTCTTACAACCGAAGTTTCTGAAAAATATAAAACAAGATTACAAGAATAGGTTAGTGCTATGATTTTTCGAATAGAAACTCTAATTGGTGAGTAGCTATGGACGGACAAACCATGATGTGATTCTTATTCAATTTTCCCATAGACTTCCATAATATAGTCGGTAGTGCAACAATAATTTGATGTTAATCAGTTTCCGGTTGAATTGAACAAAATGTTTTCAATATATTTTGAGTCGGTGTATTTTGGATCGATGTTTGTGTTAATTTTTCTGATACTTATCATATCAATTTATCACGTAGATTATAATAATTGTTCTTTTTAATTTTTTTGGTCTTTTTATAAATTGACTATGTGCAAATGTCAAATATAATCAATAAAATAAAAGTATAAATAACAATACTCCTATCACCTTATATCTTTTTTATAAGAAAAAATAACAATACTCCCTCCCACCTTATATCTTTTTTTTTTTAACAAAAAAACAATACTCCCTCTCACCCTTAAAAAACAATAATCATCCGTCTAATTTTAATCGTCTCTTTAAGGTTGTGGGCGGTTTTTAAAAAATAATTAGTTGAATTAGTCTCAATTGTAAAATTAATATTATTTACTAAAACATTCTTATGAATTGTAGTTAATGAAGTTGTTACTTCTGTTAAACAAGAGTACATCAGTGAAAAAATAATAATAAAAGTTGCATTACTATTTTAAAATTACAATTATTTTGACACTTATTTTTTTTCCTTCTTCAAACTGAAAATCGAATTGAGTCAACTAGATGTAGAGACAGAGAGTATTATTTTTAGTATCATTTGAACATTATATTAAGATTATTTTGTGTATACCGATCCTTTGATAATTCATCTTCTTTGAGCTTTTCCATGGCTTCAAAGCCCTTCAACTTTATACTGTTCATCTCTTTACTATCCCTGGTAACATTCTCTTTTCTCACTCTCTAACTCACACACAGTGGAAAACAAATCAATCATTTTTAATTTTCCAAAACTCAAATTCAACAACTTTGTACCAAAATCTTAATTGGGCTTCCCTTTTTATTCTTAAAAAACAATAAAAAAATTTGGGTTTTATTTTGATGTGATGGGTGTAGTTTTGCAAGTGTTGTGATGGGCATGAAAGTGTGGAATTGAAGCAGTATCCATTGGTTGTGAGCACATGGCCTTTTATTGAAGCTGTAAGAGCTGCATGGAAAGCTGTTGATACTGGCTCCTCTGCTGTTGATTCTGTTGTTGAAGGTTGCTCTACTTGTGAGGAACTTAGGTGTGATGGAACAGGTTGTGAACTTGAATCTTTGGAACATAATTTGGACTTAATTAAGAACTTATTCAATAAGCGCTTACTGTATATGTTGTTATGTATAAGTTTTTCTATAAGCTATTGCAAGAAATGTATAAAAATAAGCTCAAAACATCTTAAAAGCATATCATAAGTTATTTTCATGATAAGCTTTTCCAAATAAGCTTTTGGACGTTGATAGTTATTCTTGCTTGACAAGAGGAGGAGAACTTGAAGATTTATCTTTATTTTACCCCTATAGCCTATAGGGATGGCTTAAAAAAGTATTGATACTGTTTTCCAGGCCTGTTTGGATCAGCTTATCTACTGAAATAACAACTTGTGACACTGTTTGAGAGAGCTTATAAAAAGAGCTTATGACATGTCCATAAACTATTTTTCAACTTATTTTTTTAAGCTCTTCATGGTGGCATATGAAAACAACTTATAGATTATATGAAAACAATTTGACTTTATTTTATCTTTTCTCATGGAAACAACCTTTTCATAAGCACTAATATGATAAGTGCTTATGCAATAAGTGCTTAATTTAGCTATTTATCCAAACATGGTTTTTTACACTCTCTTTCTAAACACACGCGCGCACGCGTGCAAGATTTAGTTCGTTTGAGGTTGTTTGTTCATGTTAAGTGTACTTGGGCATGTCTTCTGAGTATCTTATGCTTAACAGTTGGTCCCGGTGGGAGTCCCGATGAGAATGGAGAAACTACAATGGATGCTTTGGTCATGGATGGGGTAACTACCAATTACCATGCTCTGTAGCTGTTAGTTATTTTCTGTCTTTCATTCTAATTGTTCATACACTGGCATGATATTTGGTCACATCTTCTGCTAAGGGAATGCATAGGTGACCATGGAAGTAGGAGCTGTTGCCGCCATGAGATATGTAAAGGATGCAATCAAAGCTGCAAGGCTAGTCATGCAACACACTGAACACACTTTGCTTGTAGGAGAGAAAGCATCAGAATTTGCAATATCAATGGGTCTTCCAGGACCTACAAACTTGAGTTCATCAGAATCTATAGAGAAATGGACCAAATGGAAATATAGTAGCTGCCAACCGAATTTCAGGAAAAATGTATTACCTGCAAATAATTGTGGTCCGTATCGTCCAACTAATTATGTTGAACTCTCTGACGAAACATGCTCCAGTACTTATGAAAATCAAATATTAAGATTACCGCATGTTGGTCTTCACAGCCACGATACTATATCAATGGCTGTTATTGATAGAGTAAGATCATCGTAACAACATAAAAATTGATTTTTTTTATAATACAGCTTAAAATCGTTGCAAATGACAGTTCTTTTTTTGTGGTTTAGATGGGGCACATTGCTGTTGGCACATCAACAAATGGGGCAACGTTCAAGATTCCTGGCAGGTAATCTTGTCGGTGTTAATATTAGAAGTTGGAAGATCTTCTCATTTCTTGAATGGCTAAAGTTTATTTCCTTTCAAGCTATTTTTTTTTTCTTTTTAATTTTTCAAAAGCCACTATCCATTTATTTATATTTTAATTTTATTTTTTCTGTTGTAACAAATCCATGTTAGCTCTCATCTGTGCTGTACTCGAGATAGGATGGCTTTAGCAAATAGATTTGTTTCATTATATTTTCAATGGCAGAAGTTATTCCACTTGAGCCATGGCAAATTGCTTCTATCAATACCCAAATACACATGCTGATTAATGTATATGATAGAGACCAACTGGTATTACTAGAATAAATAGAGAAAATCCCAAATTACAGTAGAACTCCTAGAGGATTGGAGAGACTCTAGACGCTCCCAATGCCAAAAGGTCCGAAGTCTATACAAAATGACAGGATGATCCCCTCTCTAATCACTCGTCTCTATTTATAGGCAGCATGCCTTATATAGCCCAACTATCACTTAACTAACTAACCCATTAACTAACTAACTAACTAACTAACAACTTAACTAACAAATAAAAAATTATTAACTAACAATAGCAAACCTATCAGTATACAACACACCGCTAATGCATCAGATCATGGTTTTGAAATTGAGATTTTTAAATTGTGAATCGGAAGACCTATTTTAAATTGAGATTTTTGAAATTGATTCAAAAAAAAATTGTTAATTGGAAGACCTATTTTATGAATCGTGAATCGAATCTTATTATGAACTCTAAGATATACTACCAATATAAATGTGCCATTTATAAGTAAAGCAAAGCAACTAACAAAATTTTAAGCAAATTTATCCAATATGAACCTCAATAATTCAAGACTGTAGTCATAAATCAAATGATAAGAGAAAAGTGGCTGACTATACAAAGTTGACAAAAAAGGGATGACTAAACTTAGATAGTGATTAATTGGAATGAATCCGAATTCTTCATAGTGAACCGGGATTCAAAATGTGATTCATATAATCCAAAATGGATACATGCTAGAAATTTGTATGGATTGAGTTCAGTTTTGTGTCCTATCGATGAGACGACGGTTGCATGTATCATGATACCAATAACCATGCAAAAGATGTTAATAACTGTTATTTTTTTTCTCTACATATGCTTCGTATAATTGAGTTTTCTTTTGAAATATTTTTTGATTGTAGGGTAGGTGATGGTCCCATAGCTGGATCCTCAGCATATGCAATAGACGAAGTTGGCGCATGCTGTGCAACTGGGGATGGCGACATCATGATGCGCTTCCTTCCATGGTAGTACGGAAACTCCATAGTTCCTTTCGTTTAGACTCTGATCTGCTTTGCATTTGATTGTTTTGCCTTCTCAATATTAAAATTGTATAGTAATATTGGTCCTAACAAACGTGTAGCCAAGCTACAAGTAGCCTGTTGGTAGTTTCTTTACCCTGTTGATAGTTTCAACTTCGAGTAGCATTTTTCTTGTATAGTTACAGCTTTTATGAATCAGTTTATGTGTTTTATCTTGTGAACTTTCAAGATTAACATTTCATTTCAATTTCAGCTATCAAGTTGTGGAAAGCATGAGGTTGGGAATGGAACCCAAACTTGCTGCTAAGGATGCAATAGCACGAATAACCAAAAAGTTTCCAGACTTCGTGGGAGCTGTCGTTGCCCTAAATAAAATGGGGGAACATGCTGGTGCCTGCCATGGTTGGACATTTAAATATTCAGTAAGGAGCCCTGCAATGAAAGATGTAAAAGTCTTTACTGTGCTACCCTGAAAGATAGCATGTTCGAGAAATTGGTACCGGTATCAACATTTAAATTTAAGTGATTATTATGCTAATTGTATTGGTTGAGGAAATTTGATGCAAACAAATGTGCTTAAAGTGTTACAACTTTTGTGATATTAATTGAGCATTTAACATGGATTGTGCAAGATCGATCTTTTCTCATATCTATCAACATCAATGCTTGCATGAAGATCAGACTACATTTCAATTTTGCCAGTGTAAGAAGTGAAATTAATCACAATCACCTGCATAACTATTTGCACTAACATCTCTCTTCCGTGATATGGTTGTAGAAGTGAAAAATGGAGGGACAAAATTGAAAAGGGTAAAAAGGAAATCTTGATAAAATAGGGATTCGTATTCAGGGATTCAGTTTCTTTCTTGCCGTGAGTTCTTGGTGGTGCTTCTTGCACACCCTCGACGTGAATAAACTTTTGCTGATTCTAAAAAAAAAAAAAATGGTATTCTGGGGTGTGCTCAAATAGTATGTGATATTCGGTCGAGTATTTAAATGACTTGCTTCTCCTTGATAGCTAACTTTTAAGGCAGGATTAACATGTGCATGTGCATGTAATATCAAATCATTTTCTGCTATCATTCATATAGCATTAGAATTGGATCTCATTATAATTCCTCTTTAACTCTGTCGTCACTTATTTTTCCCACTATTTTCTTCCAAAACCAATGTTCCTGCCACACTTTCTCCATCTGTTCAAGTGGCACATTTTTTGTCTCTGGTAGGAAACAATACACAAACACAGTCATCACCACCACCCAACCTCCAAAGAAGAAGAAAATCCCAGACTTGAAGTGGCAAAGCATGGATAGAAAAGTCTGAGCAACAATAAAAGTGAAGAGAAAACTCACTGCTACTGTGATGCTTTGTCCAGCTGATCTAATCTCCAATGGAAAAATCTCACTTGGTACTAACCAACCTAGTGGACCCCACGACCATCCAAACCCAGCAACATAAATACATATCATTATCAAAACCATATAAGCATACCCTTTACTTAATCCACCATGATCTTTCAGATGAACTGCCATTATGCCTCCAACTATACATTGTGACACAAACATTTGAATGCCTCCGACTATGAACAAGGTTCTCCTTCCAAGTTTATCTACTATGAGCATTGATATGAATGTCGAACCGGTACCTACTATGCCTGTCATGACAGATGATAGAAGCGATGCACTTTCTCCTAACCCAATTGTTCTGAAAAGTAAAGGGGCATAGAAAGCGATGACATTGATCCCTGTCACTTGTTGGAAAAATGGTATTGCTATTGCCATTACAAGTTGTGGTCTATATCTTCTTTTCAATATAATCTTAAATGATTGTTGTGAACTTGTTTTTGAAGTAGAACTTGCTTTAGTGAGGTCCTCGAGTTCTGCTTCCACATCTTCTACGCCTCGTATTCGTTGAAGTACCCGCTTCGCCTTTTGATGGTCTTGGGTGGTTTGGATTAGGCTATTGGGAGTTTCTGGTAGGAAAAGTGCACCTAGTGTTAGGAAAGAGGCTGGAACTGCTGCCATGGCTAGGGATACACGCCAACCCCAACCGCCTTTGATCTTTTCTGTTCCATAGTTGATTAGATTAGCAGACAAAGCGCCTATACCAATGCTTAATTGGAAGCCATTGTTTATTGCCCCTCTAAATCTAGGTAATGCCATTTCTGAGAGATATAGAGGAACTGCCTGCAAAATTAGGACATAATGTGAAAGAAGTTGTAGTCTAACTGTAATTAGAGCATGACAATTGATGTTAGATATTAGATAAACTTCTTAGATATATATTTGTTTGGTTCAAATTGGATTAACTTATACTTTAAGTGAAGATGTGACGCTTGACGTGAACTCCATATCACTGCCATGTCTCTTCAGGAAAAAGTGTCACGTCTCCATGTTACTTGACATGATTTTCTATCGGATTTGATCGGATAAATGTTTTTGGGAAAGTAACTCCTTGCCTTATACACAACAATTTATAACAAGCAATTTTCTCCTTGGAAATGTGACATTGATGTAGATTTCACGGGGATTGATACATCTTCATTTTTTATTTACGTGTTAAAATTTCAAGGACGAAATTGATAATTAGTAAAAATCAAGGACTAATTTGATTGATAGTTTCAGGGACAAAATTCCCTATTCACACTAGTTTCAAAATCTCTTGATTATTATGAAACTATTTTAGTATTTCTATGTGTTTGGGAAGAAAAGGGTGACAGGAAAGAAAAATTGGCTACCTGGTTAGCAAAACCAACCCCAACTCCAAGTAAAAGTCGACCGACTATGAGCATGTACACGTTAAAAGCTGCACCTCCAAGGGCTGTGCCGGCAAGGAACGCAGCACCACCTGCAACGATAGACGGCTTGCGACCAAAGACTCTGGTGACATAAGAAGCAAAGAAGGAAGTAACAAAACCAGCAACATAAAGAGAGGATGTAAAAGAAGTCAGTAGTTGACTGTCAAACATGCAATAGTTGCTAACTTTATCATCTGATTTCATCTTAAGGTATATGTTGTGGAAGAATTTATTCAGAAATGGTTCCATTGATGTCACTCCACCTGTTATACCAATGTCATAGCCAAATATGACACCTCCCATAGCAGCCATCATACAAGAGAGAACAACATAAAGGGTTATCCTGCCATTGTTCTTTTGTTCACTTGGACATGTTATAGCCAATCCAACTGCCATTATTAACTTTTTTCTTTAAGCTTAAACAAGTAGAAGCTTAGAAGAGAGAGAGAGTTCGTTGTTTGCATATACAAAGATAAATAAGCAAACAATGTCTCTTGACTTGCATAGTCAATTGGTAGCAATGAACATGAAGTCCAAGTGGGGTATGGTAAACTTCAGAACGTTTATTGGTTTGAATGTTCAACATATTGATAATTTAGTGTAAGAATTTATTTAGAGTTTATCTAGGCTTATGTGATAATATAAACACTTAACAAAAAAACGTATGAGATATATACACTTAAGTTGCTTTTAGCTTATTTCAATGTAAGCATTTTTTTGAGTTTGAACTATGGTTGGAGCAATCCTTAGTCAGACTTTACTCTTAACCCAATTTCGGATTACCAAAACCCCCTTCTTAAGAGTATCGAAGGGTTAAGATAAAAAATGTAAGGTTTTCAAATGAGTTTTTAAATCATTGTTGCAAATACAATAGGTTATTAAATAGGTTGTTTATCCAAAGACAATTTATAATTGTGTTAAATTATTCTTGTAGGTTCCAGAGTGTGATGCACAAACCAATACAAATTAAAGATAATATTATTGGTTATCTAAGGCAACTTCCGGTTAAAAATTAAGCTAGAGACTAATCTTTCGAGGTACGAAGATTCATTTAAAGGGTTGATCTCTCTCAACAAATGTTCTTTTATACACACCGACGAGAGATCAAATTCGTGATCAAGAAACTCAGTTATCAGTCAACTGAGTTAGTAAATTAAAGCTAATATTGAAATAATATTAACATGACTATTATGGTACTTTTATTATGATTTAACATTTAAAAAATGTGTTTTTTATACTCAAGTGAAGTATGATGACTATGTCTATGTTATCAAGGCATAAAATAACTTCCTTGCATATGACGTGTCTCTTTCAAAATAGTGTGGTGCTAATTTGCTACTTTGTTAGGTCAAAGTTGCACACCAGCAATGCCCCTATATACAATAATTGGAGAAAAATAATTGTATGTATGGTGAGTGTGACAGGGACTTGCTTCTAACCATATGTTTAGAAACAAACTCAACAATTTGAATGGTTGATTTATTTGACAACAAGGAGATGGTTGGGACCAATTTTATCAAGGATTTGTGGATTTTGGCATATTAATATTCCAATTTTACAAGGAACATCACACGTTTAGTTGAGTTTCTATGAATATAAGAGAAGATTAAAAAGGAAGGGTTGAATCTTCAACAACAAATCTCACCAATCATATCTATTCAATAAAATTGTCTATGACTTCTAATATGATGATCGGCTGGACCTAGCCTCTATTTGCATTTAAATAGTTAGAATTTGAAAGAGAATAAAGGAAAAATTATAACTTTTTTCACCCTATGAGTTTCTTGCTCATGATATTCAGATTTTAAAATCCGAAATATTTTGACATGTTTTGAAGATTTTTATGGGTTATTGTGCCGTTTGAATTCTAAAATCCGAACTGCATAGGACGCGCAAGAAACTCATATATAAGATGGGAAAAGAAGGTGTCTAAAGGAAAGCTGTATGTTAAAAAAAAAGGAAAACTATATATATTTTTGAGAATGTGATTGGTGAGATTTACGATCTAAATTACGAATTATAATCTGTAATCAGTGTATAAACATTTGTCCTAGATTTTTATTTTGTCTACTGGTTTTGTTGGAACCATGATATGCCATGTGAAATTTGAAGTACTTTGGAAACATCACAAACCCGGTGGCATTTCTGAAAAGAAAAAAAACTTGTGATATGAAAGTAAAAAATTGATTTTGCTCACCTAAAAGCTAAGAATTGTAGCTTCTATATTAACACGCCTATGAGGCGGAAATCAATTAATGTTCTTTGAAGCCAAATTTCATATTTTAATGTTAACTCACATTTCAATATTATCAATGTGCAAACTGGGTGTCTAAACGTAGTTCCAAACATACCATAAAATATTTTGTGTTATGATTTTTTTGTTTTGTTTTTGAATGACATTGTTTTATGAAATTTGTTGTTATTAAAATGTATTACTCTTGTATTTTCAGTTCATGTAATGATCCAATGAGGTCTAACAGCATGTAACTTTTCTAGGCTTTCCATTGGCATTAACTTTTCCAAGGTGTCTAATAGCATATAATGATCCAATGAGGTCTGAAAGGGAATAAAAAATAATGTCATGTTAATTTGAGTTTTATGAATTTGAAGTTTGTATTATAAAAGTAGGCTAAAGTGCAACTTTGGCCCCCTATCTTTCAAAAAGTTGCGATTTTGGCCCCCTAACTTTGAAACTACAATTTTGGCCCCCCATGTTTAGGGAAATATGCTCTTTTAACCCCCTAACATAAGGGAAATATGTCTTTTGACCGCTTATCTTTTCAAAATGTTGCGATTCTGACCCCTTATCTTTTCAAAATGGCCCCTTTTTTTTGGACACGTGTCGCCTTCTCAGCAGTTTTCAAAGTTAGGGGGCCAAAATTGTAGTTTTCAAAGTTAGGGGGCCAAAATCGCAACTTTTTGAAAGATAACGGGCCAAAGTTGCACTTTAGCCATAAAAGTACTCACCAGTTAGATTTATTTTGTTACCTAATCTTTCTGATGGAATGGTGTTGAATGACAAGCTTTATTGAATCTTGGATTTTGCTAACATTAGTTCATCATCTAGTTGTTTACACAAACCATGCATTCTTTGTTACTTTGATTTGTTTGTAAGTATCATTTAATTTGCTGATGAAATTTTATGATTTGTTATGGTGTATATATTTCCTTCTTGTATAATGTATTTAAAAGTTGATATGAGTTCTTGCCTAATTTATGACAGGGACTTGCTTCTAACCATATACTTAGAAATAAAATCAATAATTTGAACGGTGATATCTTTGGGAAGGATGGGGTGGGCCAGTTGGGACCAATGTTATCAAGGATTAATTTTTGGACTTTGGCATATTAATTAATATCCTAGTTTTATTAGCTTCTAAAAAAAAAAAATCCAAGTTTTATTATCACACATTTATTGAATTTCTATGAATAAAGATAAGTGTGGAAGAAGAAGATATTTCGGTACTTACTACATTAATTAACTATGCAGCACTGACACTTCAGATTGAAGACGTGTTTAGTGTCCGACATTGACATGTGTGGTTACATTAAAATATTCCACCTTTTCAAATTACTATCGGTGTCAATGTGTCAATATCAGTGTCGTATCCATATTTTGTCAATGCGTAAGTAGTTAAGGCACCACAGTGTGTTTGCCTTCAATCTTGTCTCCAACAATTTTTTTCCAAAAAAAATGTTCTCTCCAAACCCTATCCATTTGCTCAATTGGAACATTCTTGGTTTCTGGTAACAGAAAATAAACAAACACTGTCATCATAACCACCCAACCTCCAAAAAAGAAGAAAGTTCCATACTTGAAATGACATAACATACTAAGAAAAGTTTGAGCAACAATGAAAGTAAACAGAAAGTTCACTGCAACTGTAATACTTTGCGCGGCTGATCTAATCTCCAATGGAAAAATCTCACTAGGAACCAACCATCCTAATGGCCCCCATGACCAAGCAAATCCGGCAACATAAATGCATATCAAAACTAGAATCAAATATGCATATTTCTTGCTTATTTCACCATGATCACCAAGTTGTGCTGCCATTATACTTCCTATAAGAATTTGTGAGAAGAACATTTGAATTCCACCTGATATGAACAAAACTCTTCGACCTAGTTTATCGACTATAAGCATTGATATGAATGTTGAAGTAGTACCTACAATCCCTACCATAACTGCAGATAAAAGTGAAGCACTTTCACCTAATCCAATGGTTAAAAATAGGATTGGAGCATAAAAGGAAATGACATTGATTCCTGTGAATTGTTGGAAAAAAGGTATAGCTATTGCCATAACAAGTTGAGGTCTATATTTTCTTTGTAAGATGTTCTTAAATGGATGTTTGATAGAATTTGACATGATACTTGCTTCAATAAGGTCCTCAAATTCTTGTTGAACATCATGTGTCCCTCTTATGGATTGCAGCATTAACTTAGCTTTTTGATGGTTTTTGCTGTTTTGGATTATGCTGTTTGGTGTTTCTGGGAGGAAAAATGCTCCTAAAGTGAGGATTGTAGCTGGAACTGCTGCCATGGCTAGAGAAATTCGCCATCCCCAACCGTCTTTGATCTTTTCTGTACCAAAGTTGATTAAATTTGCTGATAGAACACCAATTCCAACACAAAGCTGGAAGCCAATGTTGATTGCTCCTCTATATCTTGGAAGTGCCATTTCTGATAGATATAATGGAACTGCCTGCAGAAAAAAAGAAACTTTTGATCCATCTAAAGTTTATTTTAATGTTACCAAGATAATAGTATCCAATCCAATGAATTAAAGAGCTTAATAACTATAGATTCAATCCATAGACATGTTTTACACTGACACAATGACGATTAGAAGCTAAAAATTGGATGAGATATTACCTGAAAATGAGTTTATAAGTGTGAGACATTCCTCATCTCACAAGTCGGTTTTGTATGGTTGAGTTAGTCTCAACCCAAATTTTAACATTATATCACAGGTTATCCAAAATCCGTTGAGCTACTCGGTCCGCTATTGGGCCACTCACGTCACACTAGATATATCCGGGTGTGAGGGGGTGTTGAGAAGTTCGACAATTGATGAAATATTGAATTTATGAAAATTAAGTGGGAGACATTCCTCATCTCTACAAGTCGGTTTCACAGGCTTAAATTAGATTCAACAAAATTTTTAAGAGATCCTATCTTACTACATCTATTATAGTCTAAAATTAAAAAGTGAAGTGTGTTAGGAGTTCTACACCGACTAGATAAAAATATTCATTGTGATACTTAAGCCTTGAAACTCTTCCAGATAATAGACCAGTCTTGTCCTAGCAGCATGTCATAAAGGCAACCATATATTAACTTACATATTTATGTCACTATCACTAAAATTTCTAAATATGTGGCCTAAAGAGTGCCATTATCTCTCTTTCTCATTATTGTTCTTAAAAACATGGTAATTGGAGAAATATTATACCTGATTAGCAAAGCCAATTCCAACTCCAAGAAGAACACGACCAAGTATTAGCATGTATATATTAAGTGCAGCACCACCAAGAGCTGCTCCAATAAGGAATGCAGCACCACCTACAAGAATTGATGGTTTGCGACCAAAGGCTCTTGTGATTGATGAAGCAAAGAAAGATGCTAAAAGGCCAGCTATATATAGTGATGAAGTGAATGTTGTTAGGAGTTGGCTATCAAATTTGCAGTAATTGCTTATCTTGTTGTCTTGTTTCATCTTGGTGTATACATCTGGAAAAAACTTCTCCAAAAATGGCACCATTGATGTTACACCACCTGCAAAAAGAGAAAAAAATTGAAGGTTCTAAGTGTTGATGTATTCATTTTTTCTTTTATTTATTTTTTCTTTTTATTTACAATTTCATCTATCTTTATTCAATCAAATATCATTTTTTTTTAGTTAAATCGTGTTTACCCTATGCCATTTGGGCAAGTTTTGATTTATCCCATGTAAAAAAACTTTGGATTTCAAACTCGTAATTTAAAGATTATTTGGTTTTGGACTTTCATGACTTCAAATTTAAAATTTAAGGTATTTTCACCCCATGTAATTTCAACGAATTTTGGTTTACCCTCATACCATATCATCTATTTTGTATAGTCAAAATTTACGAAAGATCAAAATAAAAAATCTTTAAATTATAAGATTGAAATCTACAGTTTTTTTTTTATAGGAAGATAAATCAAAATTCGTCCAAATGACAGTGATGTAAAGACAATTTAATCTTTTTTAAATAATCGCATAACATTTCGTAATTTTCAAGATTGTTATCGCAAAAAATGGACAAAAATTATCCACTTGTACGCTACTCGTATCTATAATAACTATATAAGGGATCAAAAATATTGGACTGATATTTTCATTCTTCTAATTATATCTTTCATTTAAAGTATAGTAATTATAATTTTAAATTTTTATAATTTTATTTAAAATTTTAACTAAAATAATATGTTAAATCTCATTATAATAGAAATAACTCAACTATATTAGTTTAAAAAAAGTACAAATATCACTTTTTTTTAAAAGATAGTACAAAATATCACTTAAATCTTTATTTGATTGTGGTGTGTATTCACAAAAAGCAAAGTGTGATTTAATAATTGTAAGAAAAGATAATGAAGTTGAATGGTATGAGATTCACCTGAAATTCCTATATCATAACCAAAGATAATGCCTCCAGTGGCAGCCACCATACAAGAGAGAATCACAATAGGAGTCATCTTTCCATTGTATCCTCTTCTATTGCTTGCAATTGGTAGCTCTACTACTGCCATAGCTCTTCCTAATCAAAATTTCAATTATGTTTCTCCTTCACATTATTAATACATATAAATATAGATTTATAGTATGTGTCCAAATCCAATCCTCAAGTGTACTAGTAGACTAAAACACATATAGTGCAGCCTTTCTTGACTATTATATACTTTGTATATTGTCCGTAAGTGGATTGAACGTTGAAATTTCTTATGATACTTCGAAATTTCGGCTTTGTTAGGATAAAATCAGGAGAATTTCTTTTTCTACCCCATTTATCACTTGCATTCTTTAAAGGCTAAAATATGCTTTTAGTCCCTGCAAATATAGCAAGTTTGAGTTTTAGTCTCTGGTAAAAAAAATTTAAAATCCATTCCTGCAAAATTTTTTGTTTTTAAAAAAAGTCATTGACCCCACTTTACTGATGATTTGGCGCATTTTTGCCTACATGGCATTCGCTGACTGTGCAAAAATGTACATGTGGCACACAAGTGGAAATTGTCTTATTTTAAATATTTAAAAATCATTTTAATTATAATTAAATTTGATTTTCAAAATTAAAAAAAAAAGGTTTAATTAAATTAAAAATTGAAGAATCAGCATCGTTCTCTTCCTCTCTTCTTCTTCTCCAACCCTCTTCTTCTGCAATAACTACATGTTTCACCATCTTCACCATTTTTTCGCTCATCCTCATCCATCCACTTAAAAACAGCAGCAACTACAACAACAATCTTATTGCAACTTACAAACAACAACGCTAAGATAAACAGCTAAACAATCTCCATGGCGATCGAACAGAACCACCCAACCTCGAACCAAACACCTCGAAAAGCTTCGATCTTCCAGAAATCAAAGGGAAAAAGAAACCACAAGCATAAAACGAGTGGATCTAGAAAAAGGGTCGACGACAAAGTTTCGTCGTCGTTTTAACACAATCTCTCAAGATCCAATCCAACTCGCTAATTGGGTCAAATCTCCAACTCAAAACCCAGAACATACAAATAGAAACAACAACAACAACAACATTCGTGGTCACTGGACAGGAAAATGGGTCACGTTTTGTAGCTTCCATAATAACAAGCACAACCCTCTTCATTGTGCACTGAAACAATTTTCAATTTGAATCAGAATCAGAAATTAAATGGGTCACGTTTCAGATGGCGTGTGAAGAAGTTGCACATTCAAGACCTCTCTTCCTCATGATCTAGATTGTTGTCATAGTAGTTTCTTCCTTATACGTCTTCTCTGCCTTATACACTATTCTTCTACAACCTCTTCTTCAGCTTGGTCCTCTTTTCCTCCTCTTTCAAGTAACCCACTCTCTCTTACTTGAATTTTAATTAAATGGGTTTAATCAAAATCATAACAGAAGATTGATGGATGAATGAAGATGTAGATCGAAGAAGAGGAAGAAAGGGGAAAAATCTCCCAAATTCTTCAGATATATTTTTTTTAATCAATTAAAATTAAATGTTTTATTTTAATTTTAAAAATATATTTTTTTGTTTTTAAAAAAGATTTTTAAATAATTAAATTGAAATAATTGCCACGTGGCTGCCAACGATTCAAATTTACACAATCAGCGAATGCCACGTAGGCAAAAATGCGCCAAATCATCAGTAAAGTGGGGCCAAGGACTTTTTTTTAAAAAAATTTTTGCAGGGATGGATTTCAAAACTTTTTTTTTACCTCCTTAAAAAAAAAAAAAACTTTTTTTTACCAGGGACCAAAACCCAAATTCGCTATATTTACAAGGATCAAAAGCATATTTTAGCCTTCTTTAAATTGTTGATTTTGTCTCTACTCGGATTATAATATAAAGCATTTTTGGACTATGTAGTCCAAATCTTGTAAAAACTCATAAAACACCTGCAATTTACCCTGATTCCTCTAATTTCTATCTCAAAGTAGTTTGGAAAACATAATCAGTAAAAATAACAAGAGTTCAGATTATATAATCTAGACTACGCCTGTTGGAATATTTTATTATTTTATTATATTCCAATATCATTATGTGAGCAAATATCGTAATAATAATTATATTAGCTATTTATCAATTGTGAGCCTTAGTTGATTAGTGATCAAATTAAGTAATAAGACTATTAAATTTCTATTTAGAATATTAATTAATTAATTAATGGATATGGACTCAATATGAGTGGATGTCTGGATGACCCATTAACGGAATAATGGGAAACCCTAATGGTCATTCAATATAAAATAGGCTATGGTCCCCAATATATCGTACGCGGCAAACTCTCTCTTCTCCCCATCTGAAGAGAACTTGAGGCATAAAGGTACCAGTTGAGGAAGAACCAAATCTGTCGCCGCTAACGTTCTTGTTTGTTTTAGACCACCTCTCACTTTGTTTACCGTTGTTGTTGGTTGCTGTTGAAAGGGCTTCCATGAAAGCTTTATCCAGGTATTCCTAGTACCCTAATTCTTGATATCCTTGATAAATCAAACATGTCGTAGATCCGATCATAATCATGTTCAATGTTTTGTTTGCTTCCGCTATTGATTCATAATTGTTGAACATGTTTTATGAAATCTGTTTTTTTAGTAAGACCTAATTTTCCAACAACGCCAACCCCCATCAGACCAATTTATACGAGCAATGTAGTTCATATGCCGACACAGTTCGGATTATATAATATAGATTTGTAAAATACAAGTTCAAATTATATAATCTGAATTGTTTCAGCACATACATATTGTGTATTTGTGACAAAAAAACACTCTTTTTGGCAAACATGGGCCGAATTGCAACACACATCAAAGCATGACACATAAGAGAACATATAATTAAAGCATAACACTTTTTTTTTTTTTTTTGCAAAATTAAAACATAACACATTGTAATCATAATAATTAAACATTTTAAACTATTCAAAACAACATATCCAAACCTTACATCATAATCCAAAACAAATATACAAATCAAACAAAACATAAACACCTTCTATTGGGTAGCATGCCCCTCCCTAGCACCCCCTCCTCCTCCAACAATACACCATTCGACCCACAACCTCAATAAAGATATATACTCTAAGTTCTGTCGTACCCTCCTGCTCAGGTGGCATTCGAGGATCCCTAGCAGGTCTGGGCAATATGTACAGATGTGAAATCCTGAAATACCATCTCATGTATCTATATGACATATCGATAACGTTCAACGATTATCTCCCAAATCTTGAGCAGACATCACACGATCAAGAAAGCTGGTATATGCCATAGACACCCAATGTCGGATGGTCACGGTTGGAGCAGACTCAACTGGATGTCGGAATGATCTAGACAAATCCAAACCGGCGCAACACGCAAATAATGGACTATGTGAGTTTCATATTTGATCCAGCCTGAGTAGAAGTTGATGGTATGTAATTCTCATGTCTGGAGGTATTTGACGCACATCTTTAATACATAATTTGTATTTATAATTTGATCTAGGTGTGCTCTGCAAGACTCTGTGATAGGGAGACCTTCATTGGTACAAAAACCATAACACGCAGGTGTTGATCCTCCATGCAAGACTGTGTATAATCTCTAGGGGCGACTTCATGGAAGTGCTGAAATATACATGACTGCATTAACATATATAAATAAGTGAACAACACATAATATAAAATGCTTAACATTTACGCAAACAACAATTTGTTTGTTATACCTAAAACAATGTCATGTAGCCAGCCAACTATCTGGTCTTATGAAGGTATGCAACATTAAACTCCATGTATAAGTGTGTCAGGGAAGCCACCCCTCATGCAAATTTGGTGACTATCTCAACATCACAAAATTACTGCAGGTAAGTCAAATCAAGGTAGTGGACGGTCTTGTCAATAAAGAGTGTGATGCCACCAAGTATAACAAATATATCCAGACAACACAATCATGGTTCAAATGTATCTCTTATATATCATCAACCTTCTTAGCTTTACTTGTTGGATGAAGATGACTCTCGAACGTTCTAGCCAGATAGTTGAATCATCATGAGCCCCCTCCGTGAGCTCCACCTCATAGTGAGCCTTCTCAGGGTCATCACCTATTAGATCAAACATCAGTTTTGCCTTGACCTGTCTTCTCAACTTATCTTTGCGGTCCAGCAAACGACCCTCAATGGCCAGATGCAACAAACAAGAGACATCGTCTAACGTCGCTATTATCTCCCCAATTGGAAGATGAAAGATCAATCTCTCCTCATGCCACCTCTCAGTAAATACCAACAACAGTCCATGGTCAACTATTCTATAATTGACACGCGTAAGCCAATAAAGACACACTACTTTTGATGGCATCTCTAAACCACTGCTCACTCACCTTATGCTTATCCTCCTTGTACAGATTTTTAAGCTTCTTCCCGATATTGAAGCACTTTAATTGGGACAGAATCACAACAAACCATTTTTATTAGTTTAAACAATTAATAAAACATAGTACAAAAATAATACATTTGACAAAGGTAGCACAACAATAATAAAACATAGATGATAATGTCAACAAAATTAACATTTAATACACCTAAGCCTATTTCGGATTATATAATCTAAATTCATGAACAATCTAGTTCGAATATAATGTGAAACAATACATCACCCAAAAAATTAAAGTTGCATAATTTTAAGAAAAGCCTTGTTTTAAAAATCAGGTTTCCATTAACAACATAATAAAGTTGTGGAAGATTTGTTGGATTTTATTGACTAACCTTTATCAACAATTAAAATAATGAATTATTATATCAACTATTAAATTATAATTATAATCTTGTACTAAATTTTAAATAAAAGTATATTTATTTTAGTACTATAATTGAAAATGGGTCATGATAGGTTGGACCATTTTTCATAGTAAGTGCATCAAGAGATATCTGTCTCCGGTACCAATGAGTATATATACTAACCATCCCATTTGCTTAATAGTTTCCAATACTTGAAAAATTACACAAGAATGGAATGCAATCACGTAACAAGCTGCAAACTAATTCTTTCTGAATGACAAAACCAATTCTCTTAAACACTACATATATGGACTTAGGATACACTACTTTGGTATGCGTGATGGTTTGAACTCTTTGTCAAAGGTCAACAAGTCAAAAGTGTCAAATGTAAATGATATAAAAACATGATAATTGCGTGATTTTTAAGCAAATCATCTATATTAGATTTAAAGAAAATGCTAACATGTGTGCTTTGGGCATTTGTTAAGAAGTTTAAAGAAGAAACTTTATCTTGGGAGTGGTGTGAATTTAACATATTGAAACTTTGAAAATAAAATATTTCTACACAAACATCTATAAATCATTTTCTCTTTTAAATCCTTAATAGACTCTCTTAACATCCACAATAGAGATATCAATTTTTTCGGCACGTAAATGCTTTCTACTCTTTTTTTTTTGTTGTTGAGGAAATTAAGTGCTTTCTACTTGTACATCTCATTTATACTAAATCACTCTAATCCAACACCTCTAAAAGAATTTATAAATGTACCCCACCAACAAATTTATATAATCTATTAGTAACTCTATATCATTTATAATTCAATATTTAACATTAAAATATTGCGTTGTTAAAAAAAGGGTAAAATATGCTTTTCGCCCCTGTAATTATAGGTCATTTGAATTTTCGTCCCTGAGCTTACTAATCCTTCCATCTTGTCCCTGTAATTATTAATCATTTGAGATTTCATCCTAATTACAAAATTTTGCTGAGGTGGAGGGTAATTAATGACGTGGCATGTGTTTAATGGATTTGTGTAAGGACACGTCAGCTGTGGGGCGGGGCAATGACATTTTTGCCCTTAATGAACCTGGGCTCGCACAAAAAGACCTTAATGCCCCTCTCTTCTTTATTCTTTCTTCTTCTTCTTTCTTCCCTCTCTCTTCTTCTCACACGTTCTTCTTTCCTTCACCAACACCAACACGAGATCTGATTCCACCACCACCACCGACATCATCGAACTCTTCAATCAACACAACCAACATCGTCCATCTCTTCCATCACTAACACCATCGATGTACATGATTGCACAGTGCTTTGCAGTTTGACAAGAGAAAGTGCCATTTTGCAGAAATGGACATAGCAGCACTAGCTTATTGTTCTTCTTCATCTGTAACAATGTTTCATCCCTACCCATCAAATCCTTCACATTCTTGTTCACCCTCAGCCTTTTCCTGTCACGAACGACGGTGGTGAATCGATTTCACAAAAGTTAAAGAGAAGGAGATTTTGTTCTTTAGAAATCGATTTCACAAAAGTTGAAAAACAATGGTGGACGAGGTCAGCTTCAACGCTAGGTTAGGGAACTCAGTTGTCAGAAATCTGAATCTCAACCCAGTGCAGAATATTATCAACAAAAACAGGATTTTGTTCTTGAGAAATCAATGGTGGTGAATCTTGGTTGGCGACGGTGTGTTGGTGGCGGTGGTGGGAGTTTGGGAGAGAAGAGATAAGGAAGAATTGAAAAGATTGAAACTTTCAAGGTTTGAAATTGGAGAGAATAAGGGAATGGAGAGAAGAAGAGTGTGCGGGGTTGTGGATTATGAACAAGTGAGGAAAAATTGAACATTTTTGTTTTTCTTGTTACATAAGCAAAAATAATCGATTTTAATTTTTGGCCTGCTGTTTAGCTTTTAATTCTGGACCTTGGCTTTTGGCTGTGTTTTGTATCATTTTAGGTAGCTCCCTGTTTGTAACTGTTTCATTCTGTTCCTCTTGGGATTTTTGCTTTGCGCCTAAAAGGCCTTCTTTTGTATCAGTGGCTGTATGCACTTCTTGTGCAAGCCTTTTCTAATATATGTTGTTTCAACAAAAAAAAAATCGATTTTAATTTTTCTTTTTTTGGTTTATGAAAGTGCCCATTTTGATAAACTAAATCATTCTCCTGGAAAATATTTAACAGATAAAGATAGAAAGGGATAAGAGTTGTTGTTGTTGGGTTCATTGAAATCCATGGTGTTTGGTGGTGGTGACGGAAGAGAATGAAGAAGAAAGGTGTAGAATGGTCATTTCACACGTGTGTAGTTTCATTAAGGGCAAAATGGTCATTTCGTGTGTAATTTGCCTAGTCATCCATGTTCTTTTCCAGTCAGATTGCGCCACGTCATCGCCACGTCACTAATTATGTGACACATAAGTAATCATATGTAATTAGGACCAAAAGTCAAATGATTAGTAATTGCAGGGAAGGTTTGGGAGGATTAGTAAGCTCAGGGACGAAAATTCAAATGACCTATAATTACAGGGACGAAAAACATATTTTACCCTTAAAAAAAATATATTCTGTGACACACATAAAAAGGAGTCAAGAATTGAGCATTCTTGCTCTATAAACATCAATTAAGTTTTTTCTCTTTTCTTAATAGGAGTACTTATTAAGTACCAATGTTTATTGAGACGCCAAACATCTCAATCAAAGATGATCTTGCGAAACTTATCAGGACATCAAATTTAAGGGAAACACTAACCAGGGGCAGACCTGTTCAAGGCAGGGTGTGGCAATAGCCACACCAGCCCATACCCAGTTTTTAACTTTTTTTGTATTTGTCCACTACAACCAGTCAAGCCCATCAGTATTACAAACAGTTTCTTTCCTGATTTTACCTCACACCCCAATAATTATACCCCCACCCCTACAAATTCAATAAACAAATACTAATTTTAACCATTTTCAAGATCACACCCATTCACCTATCGCTCATCAACTTCAATTGGCACTTGTTGCTTATGCTAGGACTCATAGAGATGTTAGTGGTTTTTCCAATAAGGTTAATTTGTGTTAATTTAATTCAATCATTTAATCTTTGTTGCTACAACTATTTTTAATATGACTTCTAATTAAATTTAGTATTATTTAATTATTTGACAAAAAATTTTAGCCTCACTAATAATGTGAGTCCAGGTCCGCCCCTGACATTAACCAATACATCTCGGACATTCATTAAGGAAGCAAATAGTAAGTATTATATTAAAAAATTGTGTGGTTAATTTCTCAATTTTTTTTTGGTAGTGGTCGGGGTTTGAACCCAGACCAAACATATATTATGCATTGTCCATACCAACTGAGCTAAGCTCACGAGGTCTGTAAATTTCTCAAAATTAAAATAAAAGTGTCATTTTTCGATTTAAAACTTTTTTATTTTATTTCCAAAACTAGTGTTCAGGGTCTCTAAATTTAACATGTATCTTTAGACCTTGATTAGCATTTCTCATTAAAAAAAATCTTGTTTAACTCGAGCCGACGTAAATCTGCATGACACCTACGCTGACGTAAAATCTGCATGACACTTACGCTGACGTAAACCTTTAGGGTGTGTTTGGTAGAAGAGAGTTAGAGGAGGGAGAGAAATAGACAAGAGAAATAGGGAAGAGAGAACACATTTCCACAGTTTGGAACAGCAGAGAAAAAGGAGAGAGAGACCAAATATATGTGGGCCCCATGGCTATTCTTCTTCTCTGCTAGACAGCGAAGAAATGCAAAAGAAACCCCAACTCTTTTGCTTTTCCACTTTTACCCTTCGTTCTTTGCAAGCTGTGCACGCAAGTAAACACCTTGGTATTACTGGGTAGTGTTTTTTGTTGCTGTTAAATAGGTAGTTTTTTTCTTCTTTTTACGGGTGGTTATAGTTTTAAGTAATATTATCATCATCAAATTAATTGTAGTAATAATTATGGAGCAAAATGGGTACACATGTGTTGGTATTTTTTTTTTTTTTTTTTGCATGTGTTGGTTTATTATTAGATAGATAGGTATACCAGCAATGGAAATAAATTTATGAGTTGATTTAGTTAACTAAAATATTTAAACCCTGTCAAAAAACTAAAATTAATTAATCTAATCAAATTAAAAAATTGTGTTGATTTGTTAGTTTAATAAATTAGTTAAATGAATTCACATATATAGATAAATTATATGTTGATTAATTTAGTGTTGTAAAAAAAGGATTTTTAATTTGGGGCATTTTAGTACTTTCAAAAGTAATCAACACTTCTTTCTTCTCTATTTCTTCCATCTTTCTTTTCTACCAAACAATCCATCAAATCTACTCTATTTCTTACCTATTTCTCTCTCCTCTTACTCTCTCTCACCTATTTCTCTCTTCACAACTTCTCTTCACAACCAAACAAAGTGTTAATATGCATGACCTATTTTCATCCTTGTTAGTAGGGTCAAAATGTGCTTTTAACCATTTTTTAATCTGCTTAAGAACTATCGAATTACATGTGTACTTATCGGAGAAAAGCCATCTTATTTTTTAATCTTTAGAAAAGCCGTCTTCAATTTGGCGAATAGACATTTTATGGGCACATAAAAGAATCAACAATCCTTTTTTAAAAAAAAAATTAATCTTATACATGAGCCGAGGATTGAAACTTAAATTCTCCATTTATTTATTTAACGGTAATTTTTTGTTGTTAAACTATTTGATAAAAAAGAAGAATCAACAACTTTTGTTTTTGAAGCAAGAGGATCGACAATTTGCCTTGAAGTTCCGAAGTTGATTTATTTCTCTTTTAATTTTGAAGAGGATTGTTTGAACAACTAAAAATTAACAAAGTATCTTAACATTGTATAAAAATATATTATTTACAACTATTAATGTGACTTGAAAAAAGAGAAAAAAAGAAAAAAGAAAGTGAAATAGTAATTAAAAAAGTGTCAAAAATAAAAATTTCTTATGATTATTTTAATAGCAAATATTAATTGTTAGTTTGTTCGATATATTTACTTCTTTACTTGAGTTTGGATCTATGACCTCCAATTCTTTTTTCCTTAGTTCAAACTAGTTGAGCTACCCAACCCTCATTTTCTTATTATTTTGACTAAGTTGATATCATAAAAACGGATATTTGATGCGTAACTAGTAAGCAGGAGCGGACCTCTTCAAGGCACAGTGTGGCAAGTGCCACACCAGCCTAGGTCCCCCCTTTTTTCTTTTTTCTTTTTAAATTTTTTTTTACCTATTAACTTTATAATAATTTTATTCATATTTCCCTCAAAATATTTTTTTTTATTCATATATTAATACAAACTTAATTTTTTATGTTTATACATGTGTCTATATTTTTACTCATATATTGATACAAAGACATATTTTTTTGTAATTTATACATGTGTCTATATTTTTACTCATATATTAATAAGATAACCTATATTTTTAATTTATATATGTGTCTATATTTTAACTTATATATTTACACAAGGACTTATTTCAAAAAAAAAATTACACGAGGACCGATTTTTTTATTTATTTATACACATGTCTATATTTTTACTTATATTTAATACGGAAATAAATTTTTGTACAATTTGTACATGTCTATATTTTTATAATTTCTAAGCAATTGCGACTTGATTTCAAAAAAAGAGCGCAACACGCTCACCTGCCCGTATGCACGGGTATCATGCTAAAGCATTTGATTCATCTCTTGTTACAAATATAGAAAAAGATGTTCTTAGAACAATTAGTAATGATATAATTTTAATTCATTTTCAACAAATGGAAAATAAATTATTTTCTTTGTAATTTTGTTTGATACAACTATTTTTAATATACCTAGTTCTTTTTAAATCTAATATTATTTAATTATTTGATAAAAAAAATTGCCCCACTAATATTTTGAGTCCAGATCCGCCCCTGCTAGTAAGCAATAAGTTCCCTCAAAAAAAAAAGTAAGCAATAAGTTAAATGGTTGAATTCAAATAGTTAATAAATTTTTATTTAATTCCTTAAAATAGTTTATTTAATTGGTTATGTTTTTCGACCAATAATCAAATTCAATTACTTAGTCTTTGTTTGAGAGTTTGGAGGGAAGAGGAGGGTAGAGCTTTGAGAAGTGAAAAATATAAGGAGAAATAGAGAAATCTTTCATATTTTTTGAAAGAGTGTTTTTTTTAGAGAATACATTAATACTTATGATTAATATATTTTTATGGTGTGTTTGTTTCATGGTTTCAAAATTTATTCTCATGATTAACTTTCCTATGAATCATATTCCCATAAATATATTTCTCACAAATATGTTTGGTGATATTTTTTTATATTTTTAGGATTTTTTTTAAATTATATAATTTTAAAATATAAAATAGAAATAAACAAAATAATATAAGAAAGTAGGTGTTTATATTGGTAGTTGTATTTTATTCCTGAGAATAAAAAGTTTCCACCGTCTTAACATGAGATTAAAAAATTGAGAAGTTGTGTGTAAATTTTATTCCTCAGAAGAAATAGTATGCACGACGAGAACGATTTTTTAAACTTATAAAAATTGATATAAACCCTTCAAAATTCTCATCTAATACAATTTTTTACGTCCCCAAATTAGGAGAATTTTGTATTATGAAGAAAAATAAACCCCGAAAGTTCTCTCTTCTCTTTTTTTCTTCTTTTTCAAAACCCTCACATCTCATCGCGCCCAAACTCGCAATCAAAGCCTTAGTAAAATAATTTTTAGTCAAATTTTAGGTATATTAGTCAATGCATCGAGCTATTCTCCACAATATATATATATATATATATATATATATATATATATATATATATATATATATATAATATCGTCATTTCTAATATTGAAAAATTAGCCACAATCTAAGGGATAATTTGGGGAGAATTTTAAATTTGAATTATAGAGTTTTAGTTAAAGACGGATTGTTGAGAAGAATTCAAATTTAAATTCTAGTTAAATTGAATTATAGAGTTTTAGTTAAAGACGGATTGTTGAGAAGAATTCAAAATTAAATTCTAGTTAAAATAATTTTTGATCTGTAACAACCCAGACTGCTTTTAGGATTGCCGACTAACCCCACAAACCAACACGAGTCTTTTCAGCGTGTTTTGTCCTCACTCGCACGCTTACCGGAAAACTTCCCGGTAGGTCACCCATCCCAAAATTGCTCCAAGTCAAGCACGCTTAACTGTGGAGTTCTTATGGAATGAGCTACCGAAAAGAAGATGCATCTTGTTGACATGGGTAGTACCTAACAATTCTTATAAGCCTTCCTTCAACCATGTAGTCCCATACCTACACGGCCTCTGGATCCCTCTCATTTCGATGTGATTCGGTTCCTCTTATTAATAAGCCTTCCTTCAACCATGTAGTCCCATACCTACACGGCCTCTGGATCCTTCTCATTTCGATGTGATTCGGTTCCTCTTATTAACGTGGGGTCATCCTTACGGATAGTGCCTGTTCCAACTGGCGGGAACCTTTCGTATCCAACTGGCGGGATATCGAAAGCCACGTCGTGGGTGTTACATGCCCACCAGCTTCCGCCTGGTTCGTCCCCGAACCACACCGTACTGGGAGAGGTCTGCTCTGATACCATTTTGTAACATCCGAGACTGCTTTTAGGATTGCCGACTAACCCCGCAAACCAACACGAGTCTTTTCAGCGTGTTTTGTCCTCACTCGCACGCTTACCGGAAAACTTCCCGGTAGGTCACCCATCCCAAAATTGCTCCAAGTCAAGCACGCTTAAATGTGGAGTTCTTATGGAATGAGCTACCGAAAAGAAGATGCATCTTGTTGACATGGGTAGTACCTAACAATTCTTATAAGCCTTCCTTCAACCATGTAGTCCCATACCTACACGGCCTCTGGATCCCTCTCATTTCGATGTGATTCGGTTCCTCTTATTAACGTCGGGTCATCCTTACGGATAGTGCCCGTTCCAACTGGCGGGAACTTTTCGTATCCAACTGGCGGGATATCGAAAGCCACGTCGTGGGTGTTACATGATCAATTTTTACTTACCGCTCGACTGAATTTCGGTTAATGAGAGGACCTTTCTCCTAAAATTCAGAGGGCTAAGACCCGGAAAATTCATGGTCGAATAATTTAAAAAATAGTTTAGATAAATGAATTTTCATGTTTTCCTAAAACTCAAAATACAATTTTATTGAAAATTAAAAAAAATGAAAATCGAAAAGAGTAAGAGTGATTTTTGTTAATGAGTATTATTAAGGTCCTACAAAAAAAAACATTGAATTAATTTTTCGAAAAATGTGGAAAAGTGCAACTGGTATGGGATCGAATTTTCTTCCTTTTGACACTTCGAATCCAGTTTTTTTCTATTTTAACCATCATGAAAAATATAGGATCATCCTTTTAATTAGGAGTTTGGTGTGGTCTAATATTCCAGCCACATAGAAGGCGGCTTAATGGAAATGTCACACTTCTGTCATGCATGCTTTGATATAAAAAAAAATGCTCTGGTCATTTTTGTACCGATAGAGATCTTGTTAGTTTCCTACAAAACAAAAAAAAAACATTTTTTTAATAGTAATGACTATTTAAATGTTGAATGATAGATGCCAATGTGACACTATAAATATTTGGTCGAAGTAGTAAGATAATAAGCATTTACAAAGATCATAGAGTACACAAAAGATTATCATAAAAAAAAAAAGAGTACACAAAAAAAAATGGAGGCCAAGAAGAATAAGATTCTTGTATTTGGTGGAACTGGTTACATAGGAAAGTATATGGTGAAGGCAAGCATCTCATTAGGTCATCCAACTTTTGTGTATACTCACCCTATTAATTCAAAAACTCCTAACTCCAAGATACAACTTTGCAAGGAATTCAATTCCATTGGAGTAACACTTGTTGAGGTAAGTCTTGTTTCTCTCTATTATGTAATGAAATTAAATAATTTTTGTTAATTAATTAATTTCTTGATAAGTATATATCAACAATAATTTATTGCAGGGAGAACTTGAGCATGACCAGATTGTGAAAGTGATTAAGCAAGTAGACATTGTGATATGTACCTTTCCATACCCACAAGTGTTGGAGCAACTCAAAATTATAGATGCTATTAAAGTTGCTGGCAATATCAAGGTGATAAAAAATTCCAATTAACTAAAAAAGTTTTGCAATTACACAACAATAATGTAAATATAATATAAACTCTTATCATTTTCAATGACACCAACAATATAACATTTTTATAGGAAAATTTAACCCAAAATCTCACATCTCCTTTATATATTTTTAATAATATTGTTCCTATCGTAGTGGGATATTTTAATCATATTTATCTATTTTTTAATTAATAATTTAAATACTGTTATAAAAAGGATAAAATAATAAATAAAATATTTTAAATGAAAGGTAGAATAGAAAGGAAAAAATCAGCCCAAACTCGTGTATTTTTTTTTTTTTTGAAAAATGATATTTGAAAATTCATGTTGTGACAACTTTTGTGATAACTTTATCTCTCATACTCACGTTACTTTTTACTTTATCTCTCTATAACTTTGGTTTTCCTGCTAATACCTATTTTTTCATTGTAAATTATGGTTGTTTCATAAATTGTTAACCAAATGGTTGTTCAAATAACACTCATCCTTCTTTGTGAGTGTGTGTGTGTGTGTGTGTGTGTGTGTGTGTGTGTGTGTGTGTGTGTGTGTGTGTGTATATATATATATATATATATATATATATATAACATGAGGCACTTTGTATCCTCATCTTTAAATTTTATTTTCTTTTAATTGTTGCTGTTAGTTTTTTAATATAACTAAATATCTTTGAAATATGGAACTATTTTTCATTTAATAAGTGTATATATTCCCTACAGAGATTTCTTCCATCAGACTTTGGTGTAGAAGAAGACAGAGTAAAACCTCTTCCTCCATTTCAAGCTTTTCTTGATAAGAAAATAAAAATTAGAAGAGAAATTGAAGCAGCAGGAATCCCTTATACTTTTGTCTCTGCAAATTGTTTTGGTGCATACTTTGTGAATTTCTTGCTTCGTCCTTATGAAAACAAGAAAGATATTGTTGTCTACGGCAGTGGTGAATCCAAAGGTACATATTTTCCCATCAGCTAGATAGTCATGTCTCATGTGTTAAGGAAAAAATGTGATTGAAAACACACATAATATACCTTTCAAAATAATTGTATTAGGTTATATAAACATATATGATGGCACAAATTTATGGACTTTGACTGTAATAGATGAGGGGTAAAAAATAGTTAGCTTTAGACTTATAGGAATTATTCTTAACATAATATACCTTTCTATTTAACTACTTTTTTTTCTTCCCTAAAAAAAAACTACTTTTTTTTCCATATATTTTGGTTGCATTCAAATGAATTATTTAGTAATCTCACGAGATAATTTTATATTTTGTTAGCTATACTAAATTATGAAGAGGATGTTGCTATGTACACTATTAAAGTGGCAAATGATCCAAGAACACACAATCGCATTGTTGTGTATCGACCTTCCAAGAATATCATTTCACAAAATGAGTTGATATCACTATGGGAGCTCAAAAGTGCTCAAAACTTTAACAAAGTATTTATTCCAGAAGAAGATATTATCAAGCTATCACAAAGTAAGACTTTGTTTCATTCAATATTTTTTTTTTACTATATTTCAAATTTTGACTAATGTTATGTAAATATAATACATACATAAGCTTTGTCACAAAAAATTTTGCATTCTCATTTTAAACCAATTAGCTTTGTCACAAAAAATTAATTAACTTTTTTTTTTGAGAGAACAAAAAATTAATTAACTAATTACTACTAGTTTTAGAGTTTAAAATTATTTAGTGATAATACAAGAAGTTTTATGCAAACTCATCATCATATTGATATAATCTTATCAAATTATAATATTATTTTTGAAGTATGTTTACAGCAACGAAATGGTGAGATATATCATTATATATTGTGTGTAGTTATTAAACTATTATTTTTTCCTCAAAAAATGAATAAATTAAACTATTAGTTTTAATATATGTGTCAAAAATTAAATCAATATTTTGATATTGTTATGATTGAGAAATTTAAAACTGACTAATGGTAAAATTATGTCTATATAATGATGCAGCTTTACCCCCTCCAGAAGATATTCCAATTTCTATCGTTCATAGCATATTTGTTAAAGGCGACATGTACTTTGAGCTAGAGGAAGATGACCTTGAAGCTTCCCAACTATATCCAGATTACAACTACAAATCCATTGATAAACTTCTTGATAAATTCCTTGTTGATCCTCCACCCCCTGTATCTGCTGCTTTTGAATGAACCTAATTTATTTTAATAAATTTCGTAGGTATACTGAAATATTGATTGTACTATTAAATAATTTGAGAACGCATATGCTATCTATTGTGAGTTCTATTGAATAAATTGAGATTGAGTGAATATATTCTCTTTGGTAATACCAATTTTGATCCATTATCAACGTGCAGCAATTACATATTTCTTTTTAGTATATACATCCTCCGGTCACTATTATAAGCAAAAAACAACATTTTAGATTCATTCATTAAATGATGTATGTAGTCTTTATTATTACCTCCGTCCCTAATTATAAGACCCTTTTGAGAATTTTTTTTGTCCCTTTTTATAAGACCCCTTTGCTATTTCCAACTACATTAATTATTTCTTTACATACATGCCCCTATTTATTATACATTTTTTTCTTCAATCAGCAATAAATAGCATATGGAAAACATAAACTAACTCTCTCTCCTAAGGATAAAAATGTAAAAACAATAGTGATTTCAAACAACTTTAATAAAAATATCCACTTTCTTAATTCCCGTGATTTTATCAAAAGGGTCTTATATATAGGGACGGAGGTAGTATAAACCACATACATCATTTAATGAATGAACCTAGAATGTTGGTTTTTGCTTATAATAATGACCGGAGGGTGTACATATAATTAAATTACAAATTGGACCCATTTACAAATTTTATGATATGAAGAACTTTAATATTTCACCTTTTCCAACGATTGAAAACAATTACTCCCTCCGTCCCTATATGTAAACCCCCTTTGCCTTTTTCACATTTCTTAAGAAAAGTTGTTAATGTAATTAATGTGTCTATTTTGTGTGTTAATATTACTAAATTGTCCTTTGTTTGTATGTGTATTAAATTTGACTTTACATATTTCAAGACAAGTTAGTAGTACTAATTAGGGGCATATTTAGGAAAAAATAATAAATACATCTAGTAATTTGAAAAGGAGTTTACATTTAGGGACAAATATAAAATCAAATGGGTGATTACATATAGGGACGGAGGGAGTATTTTATATGAATAGTTCCTCTAAAAAACGAAAGTTCTACGGATTAGCTGTAAAATAATTGAACCGATCATTTTTTGCTTAAAATTCATTTTTAAGAACGACTATGGTTAGACTAAAATATTCATTTTTTGAGAGTCAACATTTTCATTAAACATGACAACTATGTGGAGGGTAGTTGGATAGTTTATGAGCAGGCTTATTGGTCACACTTTCCACTGTTACCAAATCTCGATGCATAACAACATTTGGAATAGGAATTCCCACATGCTTCAAAGTTATATGGGACGACCTCTCAAAAGGAGATTCAACTTCAATGGTCTCAAATTTTATCGACTCAAGAATAGGTTTCATACCTGGTTGTCCAACCATTGTGGACGTATCCACAATTAATTTCATAGGTGACATTTGATAAAGAAAAGTAGAAAATATTGCTTGCCTTAGGATGCTGCTCAATATGAGTAAACATGGGGGACATTTGTGTTGCTTGTGCATCTACCTCAAAGGCAATAGACAATTCAATATGAACCTGTGTGTCACGATTCAATTATGAGGTGTGATATGTGTTTCATTAATAACAATAGTTTCATTATTAGTAACAATAGTTACATCATAGGTCACGACATTTGCATTAACATTATCGTCATTAGTAATAACAATACCATCATGAGTAATAGTCATGACCTACGTTTTCCACAACCTTCTGAGGGATTAACCAACGGCAAGTAGTGATATCACGACCAATAATTTGGTAATATGTGAACAAAAATCAGGGAACCAATCATAAGTAACTTCCAATTTGAAAGCAAAGTCGCCTCATTCCACCAATATTTCATCAAAATACAAGCGTAATGTCCAAATAATTCTTCGTTTGGGACGGTGTTCTCATCTTTCACAGCCTCTCGATGCTTCTCATGTGCAATATGTGCCTTCTCATGGCGGTCCTCATGAGATCTAGCATTGTGGTTATCTTCCTCCTTTGTGTTATCATTAGCAGCATTCACGGTCTCGAGGGGATAATTTGTGTTACCTCCCTAGACAGCTCCTTATGAGTTATTCATCTTCGATGGTGATTGGCCGATTAGAAGAATCACCCTGCATTTTGGGTTTATCTGGCGTAACCATTTCCTTTTTGTTCTTGGGGTGAAGCTTGTTGCGAAGAGATATTGAGTGTCCAATGGTGAAACAATTGGTACAAAACATAGGTAATCGTTCATAAACAATGTCAACATAGAGCACAAAGCCCTCAAGTTCAACCACCACCCCTTCAAAAATTCTCTTGGATAGGTCGATGTCGCCTAGAATGCGCACATAGTGGCCAAAAGCTCGCTTCTTCGTTGCATCATCAATCAACAAGCGAATACCGACCCCACTTGTTAAGAAAGCGTTTGAGTAGACTCACATATTTTACTTTAATATTTTGTAGTTTCATGGTTTATAACATACATAAAATATGTAATTCATTTTTTCAAAATATCCTCCCAAGATTCTCAACAACTTTAACTTTATGTTTAACGATTATTACAACTTACATTTTGTGTATATATTATGACATTTTTATTGACTCATATCCGAGTATTTTTCTTGCTCCGCTACTGAATTGATATTGATGTTGAGTCTGGTCTCTTTTTGTTGCATGGGTTGGAGGACTCTTGTACTACTTGAAGAATCTTTTGCTCATAAAAAAATGATATGGATTCAAAGAAGTTTGAACGGTGGGTCCCTCGTTAAGAAAAAAATCCGTGTTTTTTCAGAAGTGGTGAACAGGATAGCCAACTTTATACATGCAATACGACTGACTGGTGTGCAGATTTTGCGTTGTCTTTTGCATTTTATAGGGATTTCCAACAAGAACTTATTCTAATAATATTTGCTTTTTTAGCATCAAGTATTGAATGATAAATGTGAATTGATATGGAAAATTGCTGTTGACACATTAGCTTTGGCTAAGAAACACATGTAAAAGACGTTTTTGCCCCTTCGGTAGTTAACTGCCGAATTATGAAACCGGCTGCAGTTAACTATCGAGGAAAACTTCGGCAGTAAACTACCGAGGAAAATTGAAAACTTCGGCAGTTAACTGCCGAGGAAACCTCAAACCTATTTTCTTTTTGACAAAAACTATTAATTCTTTAATCCTAAATTTTCCTTAATTAAATTTAATTCTTTAATTATTTAAGGAATTAAACATAATTCTTTTTATGATTTCATTCATATGATTTTGTTGCCATAATGAAGAAATATGGATTTTGTTGCCATTAAATACACGATTCTTTTTATAAAGTTGTTGATTTCATTCATATAATTTTGTTGTCATAAATAAAAAAATATCAGATCCTATAATTACTACATATTCAATCACGTTTCTTAATTAAAAAGAGGGTTTTTTTTTTAAGAATAGAAAAGTGGTTTTATTTGTACAAAAAAAAAGAGTTATTATTGATAGAATAATTACAAATATAATTATTTGAAAGAGGGATGAATAATATTTGAAATATTATAATTTGTCAACAACAAAAAAATATCTGAAATATTATAATTAATTACTAATAATTACAAATATAATTATTCTATCATTTGTAACGTTTTTGTTGTTGCATTTTTTTTATTGAATCGTCATTTTAGGTCCATTAACTACTGATTGCAGATATTATTCATCTCTCATATTTCTTCATTTATGACAACAAAATCACATGAATGAAATCATAAAAAGAATTATGTTTAATTCCTTAAAAGGATTAAAGAATTAAATTTAATTAAGGAAAATTTAGGTTTAAAGAATAAAAAGAATTAATGGTTTTTGTAAAAAAAAAAATAGGTTTGAGGTTTCCTCGGCAGTTAACTGCCGAAGTTTTCAGATTTCCTCAGCAGTTAACTGCCGAAGTTTTCCTCGGTAGTTAACTGCAGCCGGTTTCATAATTCGGCAGTTAACTACCGAAGGGACAAAAACGTTTTTTACATGTGTTTCTTAGCCAAAGCTAATGTGTCAACAGCAATTTTCATGTGTTTCTTAGCCAAAGCTAATGTGTCAACGGCAATTTTCATGTGTTTCTTAGCCAAAACTAATGTGTCAACAACAATTTTCATTGATATGACCTAATTTTTCGTGCATCACAAGTGGTAAGTTTTATAATAGCCAACTTTCTGCATGCATTCACAATTATTGCATTTTCTTATGATGCCCGATGTACCCGTGTGCTCTTACAGAAATACTATTATTTTCTTTTTTGGGGTTGGGGGATTGTATTCTAGTACATTTTGTCTTCTCGGGCATAGTTCGAGGTTGCAATGATAAAAAATAGACCCAACTTTTCTATTTTATTTTCTATCATCATAGAAGAAGTTAGACATTTGTACTTCAAAAAAAGTTAGGCAATTGTACTATTTAGTATTGATTGAGTTACTACAAATACTCAAAGCAATAAGTTAGGCATTTGCAAGAGCAAAGAGTTACCCAAAAGAAAATGGAGGCTAATAAAAATAGGATTCTTGTATTTGGTGGAACAGGTTACATAGGAAAGTATGTGGTGAAGGCAAGCATCTCTTTAGGCTATCCAACTTTGGTGTACACTCGCCCTATTAATTCACAAACTTCTCCCTCAAAGATACAACTTTGCAAGGAATTCAATTCCATTGGAGCAATTCTTGTGGAGGTAAGTCTTCTAAATTCTTTCCTTTAGTCTTTTTCTTAACCATCAAGTTTCTGAGAGAGTGGGAATCGTGAAAATCCAAAGTTCGACTAAAATTCGACTAATTAAAGTCTAGCTGATAGTTATTTCAGTTAGAACTTGTACTCAGATTCTCTTGAATGATTCCTCATTAATTAAAGTTCATTAACCATTTATTCTCAACCACTTGATTAATGCTTAATAGTTAATTTTCTATCTATGTAGTATATGCAATGAAAATAAACAATTCATTTTAATTAATTATTTCTTGATAAATATAAAAAGGAAAATTCTATGGTGAAGTCATGAGAATGACTTTTCTGGTAAAGTTAACACTATAACATCAAAAATGTAGTGAGTAACACCCCACTGTCTGTACAATGACATCAAAAGATCAGTCCTCATAGTATCATCAATTCATTAGATTAACAAGACTACACTTAATCTAATTTTATCCTACCTTGTTTTAAGCGCAACACCCCACAAAGTGTAACACTTAAGACTATCACATAATATCATCAACTCTGTTTGCATGTTAAAGATTCCAATGATAAAATAGTACCTATAAGTCCAAGATGTTGCAAGCATTACTAGATGAATAACTATTGATCATTAATCAGTAATCAACAATTTAAAAATGAATTTAAAAATGAATCAAACATCAAGATCAAAATTAACTTTTTCAAAAAAGTCAGTTTCATGACTGCACCGTAGAAGCTCCCATATAAAAAATAATTAATTGCAGGGAGAACTTGAACATGACCAGCTTGTTAGAGTGATTAAAAAAGTAGACATTGTGATATGTACCTTTCCATATCCACAAGTGATGGAGCAACTCAAAATTGTAGATGCTATCAAAGTTGCTGGTAATATCAAGGTATAATAAATATTTCCATAAACCAAAAATTTCACAAGTCAATGGAATCTCTATCCCAACTCTATGTTATTTTTTTGTCTCATTTTTTTTAACAAGGCGTACTTTTGATTGTTTGGTTTGCATGTAGTCTATAACATGGATGCCTATTAACTAATGATTATCATCTCCCTAAAAAAACTAACGATTACCAAGGTTTTAAAAATGATCTATAACCCTAAAAACGACCGCGACAAAATAGTACAAGTAGTATCCGATATCGTTTTATTCTCCGTTTCAACAAAGTGAACAAAAATAACGTAAACGACCGTTGGTAATCAAATTCATTTTATAAATGTATATATTTCATTTTATAAATGTATATATTTTTTGTAGAGATTTTTGCCATCAGATTTTGGTGTAGAAGAAGACCGAGTGCATCCTCTTCCTCCTTTTCAAGCTTTTCTCGATAAGAAAATAAAAATTAGAAGAGAAATCGAAGCAGCTGGAATCCCTTATACTTATGTCTCTGCAAATTGTTTTGGTGCATACTTTGTCAATATCTTACTTCGTCCATATGAGGAAAAGAAAGATATTGTTGTCTACGGCAGCGGTCAAATTAAAGGTACAAATTAAATTTGATTGCATGAGCCTTTCAAGATAGTGGTAGATTATAACTTCATATTTGATTTTATGAAACGCTAATTTTCATGTAAGAAGATATAAACCATATATGCATGACAAAGATACCAAAAGGAGTGAAATAGATGAAGGGTAAGATGTTTTTATAATCTAAAATATATTAATAGGGAAATGCAAATGGTACCGGTCCAACATATTTATAAGTCTAAAACAAATTTTATAGTGAGACATTTTAAAATAAAATAAAATAAAAATTAACACGAGATTAACGATATTATAAAATAAAAAATTTGTGTTCATTCCAAGATTTAAACCTAAGCTAAGGAGGATATGAGACGTTATCTTTACAAAGTGAGGTAAGCAAACATCTATTAGACTATTACTAAATTTTCATATTATATATTGTTAACTACATCGAATGTTGAGGACTTTTTTTTTTGGCAAAAAAATCAAATAAATAGGCATATGGCTATTTTGATCTTTAGACCGGCTCTGAAAGACATAAAACTGTAATTGACAACAGGGTAGCACAACTAATTTGAAGCAAAGGGCTGAAAGAGTTCAATGAGTTAAAGGAATTGAATTCAAACTTTAGTAAGAAGAAAAATATTAACAATTTATATATGTTTCACACCTTAAGTTCAGCACAACTTGGTTAGTAACATGACTAAGTTTAGTCTTTAAAAAAAAAAACTATTTACTTAAATTGACTAGACTTGAACTTTTAAAAAAGCCTATTAGACCTAACAAGCTGACCTATTTATCTCACACGCGTGCGCGCACATATATAGTTTCAGTCTTATATTTATTATATAATAGTAAATAAATTATAATATATCACCAAAAAATTATAAAATAAAAATAGTAAACATATATATCACATCGACATAGGGCCGTTTTGCCTACTTAGTTTTAGACCTATATTGACCTATATATTTAATTATGTTTACATTTAAAGACATTAGTATAAAATAAACTTTCATGTCAATATAGCCTTCAAATAAGGTCATGCTAGACTTAAAAAATGACATATGAGAGATAATAGGCAAGAATCGGGTCTTCAAATTTTAAAACAGGTTAGACCTATTTAAGTTAAAGTTTAGTCCGACCTTCCAACTTCCATTCCTACTCTCTTCTGTCATGAGGCATTGGCATGTTTCTACTTCTGCGCTCCTCATCAACTGGTATCTGAGTTCTGGTTCGACTTGTGGTTGGAGCCTAGTATTTGGATCAAGTATATGATGTGGGCCGGAGACTATGACCCATATACCTAATTTTCATTGTTTTGGGTGGAGATGTATATATGTCTAATCATTTTGGATGGAGATGTAACATCTTTCTCTTTTGTGGTCTTGGAGCATTGCCCCATTGTTGCTCATGTCGGTCCCTCAGACTCTCCCACAAGTAGCATCAGTGTCCTGGTTTGGATTGGGGCAAGGGGGACGCAGGAGTAAGATCCTAGAATTGGATTTGGTATAGGATGTGGGAGACTCACATTTGAAGGAGATATTGTTGCTTTCAAGTATTAGTGGTTTAATCTCACAACGACTATTCATGAGTTCAATGTTGGTTACATAAGAGAAATGATTAATATACCCTAAACCTTTACATAATAGCTACAATAATTATTATCTATACTCTCGACATATATTAGCATAACACATTAGCCTTGGAAATAAAAGAATATCGTATTTTCTATTCATTTTTTCCCCTCTAAATGATAAATAAAATATACTCATTTAAACTTTAAGTCATCATCTTTCTTCTATTTTCTGGTTGTCCAAAGTTAACAAATCTTGTGGGACATTGATTTTTCTTAGCGGTACTAAATTATGAAGAGGATGTTGCTATGTACACTATTAAAGTGGCAAATGATCCAAGAACACACGATCGCATTGTTGTGTATCGTCCTTTCAAGAATATCATATCACAAAATGAGTTGATATCATTATGGGAGCTCAAAAGTGGTCAAAACTTTAAAAAAGTTTTTCTCCCAGAAGAAGATATTATCAAGCTATCACAAAGTAAGACTTTAATTTATTTTTACTTTCTTTGAAATTTTTACTAATGTTGTGTAAATATAATACATATACAAGCTTACATTGGTAACTTTTGTTTATGATGCAGCTTTACCCCCTCCAGAAGATATTCCAATTTCCATCCTTCATAGTATATTTGTTAGAGGCGATATGGTGAACTTTGAGCTTGAGGAAGATGGCCTTGAAGCTTCACAACTATACCCTGATTACAACTATACATCAATTGATCAACTTCTTGATAAATTTCTTGTTGACCCTATACCCCCTGCTCATGGAGCTTTTGAATGAGGTTATTGATTAACGTTGGTTAGATTAGTAAGTTTCTGAGAGTACTATTAAATAATTTGATAAAGCATATATGCTATCTGTTGTGAGTACTTCATCTTTTTATTTTATTCCATTATCAACGTGCAACAATTTCATCTTCTTTTTTAGTACTTACAATTGTTGTACACCAACGGTGTAAAGACAATTCTTTACACGGTCATTCAATAGTAATCGATCTTTCTGTCACCCGTGAAATAACCTAAATATCTTAATTTCAACTAATGTTGTTTCCTTCTCTTTCGATACCTTGGTCAGCTGATTTAGCACACTACGATTTTTGTTAGAGTTTACATATTAGAAAGGAATGAATTTTTTTTCCTTACTTTAAAGTTTTATTGTCGATAATACGTTGGAGCGAAGGTGACAACTTTTTGCCCTCTATTTTTTCAATGAGGTCAATCGATCACACCTTCATTCAACCATCATTTTCTAAGAAATAAATCAATTGTCAACAAGTTTTTCTTTAATACATAAGGTTTGCACTATAAGCATGAACAACACATCATTAAAAATTTAAAACTGTTGGGACTTTTAATAGTTGGGAAGGTTGTAAACGTGTAAGTAGTAAAATTGGTTATTGGTTAGTTTTGTTTGATAGGCTTAATAGTTAGAGAATAGTAGTTATTTTGTATTTATCAACTTTGTGTGTATTCTGGCCATATTTGATGTAAATAGGACCAATCCCTCCTATAATGACGTTCTTTTACCACATTGTTTGTTAGTAGATTATGAAATGAACTTCTAATGCACATGACAAACTAATATTAATTAAATTAAATGCAGCATAATAAATAAGTCTAGCAAGTAGAACAAACAACAACAATCGAGTCTTATCTCACTAAGTGTAATCGACTGCATGGATCAAACAACGTCATAAATAAGTCTAACAAGTATAAATGGACAAAAGTGTTCTTGTTATAATGCATGTTTTTTCTCCAACCCAATATCTTCTAATGTTCACGTACAAATGCAGTAGGTCTTCAAACAATATGACTGGTTTCAACTTTCAATTGAAAAAACACATAATTAAGTCCAAGAACTTGTATTAACTTTCCAAATTATGAGCCTTACACGAAATCAAGCAAACAGGTGATTTTCATTTTACCAGACTAGCAAATCATCAAGAATAAAGAAAGATAATACTTCAGTCAACATCTTCAATAATTTAAAGACTATATCTCATACACCAAACAAAAAATCAAAGCAAATACCAATAAGAAGGAAATAAGAAGCAATAAATTCAAGATGCATACATGCAAACAAACACACATTCATGGAAAATCAATTTCATTGCAATTATTCACATCCTAGTTTCTCTGTTTCCTCAAAATATAGGGTTTAGTTCTTTAATTTATTCCTATCTTCTTCAACATATAAGAATTATTTCTATCTTCCTTTCCTCTCATCAATCTTCAATGAATAAGAATTATTTCTATCTTCTGAATCAATGTTATCAAAATCAAGATTTTGCTTCAGGTCGAAAAGGAAGAGCAAAATCAAAAATCGTAAAATCGCAATCAAAATCGATGGATTTTATCAAAACAAAAATAATGCTAAATCCTTCAAAAAAAATAATGTTAAATATATGGTATAAATTGTCGAAAGACTCAATTTAAATCTCAGAAAATACTTATACATAAATGACTAAAAAAAAAAGGACAAAATCCTTCAAAATCATGCAATTTTGTATGAATTTCACAATTGTGCAATTTTGATGTGATTTCACTAGAATTTTGCCTATTTTAGAATTCTGCTATGGATTTGAGTCATTGGAGGTAAATAAAGTTGCAAAATCCTAAATTTTAGGATTTAAGTCGGAATTTTAGCAACAATATTCTGAAGTACCTTCCCTCTGACAAGGTATAGTGATTCTAGTAGCCAGCAATTCAAGTTCATTTACTCTTTGGCTCACTTTGTAAGGTTTTTCTAGTCTAATCTCATTTTACCCTATGAAGATAAATTCAATTTACAAATACTAACAGAAAATTATCACGGTGTATAGTTGTGTGAATTACACCAGAACTAAATACTTCCTCTGTCCGTTTTCGTATTCCGATACAAGTTAGTAGTATTAATTAGAGATATTTTTAAGAAAAATAATAATAAATGTACTTAGTATTTTGTATAAGGGTTTATATTTAAGGACTATCATTTTTTTCCTTTTCAGAGGGTTAGGAACGGAGGGAGTAATATGAAAAAAAAACTAGTTTATATAATATTAAAATATACTCCCTCCGTATTTCCAATACATCTTTAATTTTTTTCTTCCAACTTTTCTCTCACACAATTTTCAATGCAACTTTAAGTTTGTCTTTTTCTTATAAAGTAAGGACAGTTTAGTAAAAGTGTTATGTCTAATGATTATTTCATTCCATTTCTTAATCTGTGTGTCAAAATCTTAAACGACACTCATTGTGAAACGGAGGGAGCATGTGTTTAGTTTACCACTATATTGTGGAACTGTACGGATGAATAATTAGAATTATATATATAAAAATAGCCATAGAGAAGCAAAAATATTAGAGCTTTCTTGTCAAAGTAATAATGTATAATCTAAATGTGTAAGATGTGAAAGAAAGAAGGTCCAGTCTTCTTCTTAGATATATCATCCTCTTTGCAATATTTTTGTTGTAATTGACTCAAAATTGATGATTGAAGGTTTGACAAAAATTGTATCATAATTTGGAGAAATTGTGGCGTGATTTGCCTCAAGTTTTGGAGGTTTTGGTTCGACAAATATCGTGGCAAGAAGTGAAGAAATCGTGGCAAGATTTTGAAGATAATGTTAGTATGGTACTATGTACTAACTTGAAATCGTGGGCACGATGAGTGTATATCGTGGCACGGTTTTCTTGAGACTCGTGCATTATATAAGACTTCATTCTTCATGTTTGAGTACGACTCCAAGAGAGAGAAATTTAAGGAATCAAAGGAGATAACTTTTGGGTTGAGTGTCTTTGATAAAGAGTTCTCTTGAGTTGGAAAACATTTGTAAACATCTTGGGTGAGTGAAATTATTGAGTCTCTTGTTCTTTGGAAGAGATTGAGAAAATGATAGAAATTAAGTTTTGTTCTTGGAGAGCTTACTGAAGCTAATTTCTTATAACTCTTCTATCTCTTTGTAAAGAACTCATTGATAATAGATTGGAGAGATCAATCTCTCCCCTAAAATAGGTTATTGTTGGACTGAATTGGGTAAACATTTCTTGACGTGTTTGTTTATTTTCTCTCTTTATTTTTTGCTTGTGATTTTGTGTTTTACACTTGATTCCTAAATTAGATATTGTTGTTGTTTAAAGTTATTTTTATGGGAAATCTTTATATAATACAAAAGGATACTTATATGAGCATAAGTACACGTGGCACCTCATTTTGCTTCTAACATTTAATGCTCCTCAAACAATTTTTTTGCAAGCATTAGACCTTTGATCAAAAAAGTTGACTTTTTTTCATCAATGCTAAACGTTTTTTTTTCTCTATAAGGAATGATTTTCAAAGTATTTAAAGAAAAATATATATATTATAACATTTGTATATTTGGAAGAAAAAAAATCCTTTGATAAGAATACAATATAATACTCAATGGTATACTTTTTGTTTGCTAACATGTTTTTCTTTGACTAATTTACTCATGTGAAATTTAAATAGCTTACACTACTAAGATAATTGTGGGTGTTTACTAATTTGTTAAATAAATGTCTTTCAAGTGGTACTAACATGTTTTCCTAATTCAACTTTCAATTTATGGATTTCTCCCATTTAGTATCAAAAACATATATTCTTCCTCAATGAAGATTTGGTTCAATTGTCGTGAGTTTAGCTTTTACTGCTAACGTGAAAACTTCTTGATGGGTGGTACGTAAGTATCTCGATTAGAGCTCGATAAATCTCAAAATCTATCCTAATTCAGATGAGCCCTTGGAGTCTGACTCACTAAACTTTCACTTATAAAAAATAAATAAATTAAAAATAACAAGTTTTCTTTGTGAGAAAAACATCCGCAATGCAAAATATATTCTTTTATTTTTTTTTTCAAATGTATTTGGTAGTTTTGAATATGTCCACCAACAAGCATATTTTTCTTTTAGTGAATTTTAATGGAATGCTTACTAACAAGTATATATACATCATCGTTCATAAAAAAATAAATAATACACATCATCATAAATATAAATATTTTCTCCAGTTTGATGTAAATATGATTTATTTTCAATTTAAATGACTGAATAAGTATACCACTTCTTTTTACGATCACACCGCTTAATTAAGGGAATGTTTAATATGACGTTTCTTTTTACCATTTCTTTTTTACTTAATTAAAAAAATATCACATCATTTAAAATGTTAAATAAATATGTAATTTATCAGCTCAAGTAACACATCAATATTTTTCCATGGTTAGTTTCCAGCAAATACCAAAAGTCTTCTCATGGATAATCACATTAGGCTAAGAGTAACCACAAAGATGAAATTGACACCACATCTACGTCCTAATCTTTAACGCACTAGGTATATAAGTCATCTCATGTATATGTTTCTCACCACATACTCTTGCATCCAATATGAAGTTTTAACTCATATATGCCATATTAACATATCTCCTTTACGTGTGAGACTTTTTACATTTGTGATCTGGTAACATAACCAAATAAGATTAGAGAAAACATAACATGCTATAAAAGTGGGTTGGTGGTGATTTAATGGATGAATGTTTTTATTCTTTTCATTCATGAGAAGAGAGAAAGTAAATTAGAAAAAGATAGAAGACAAAAAAGCAATTCAAACGTGAGAGAGATGATAAGAAAAAAAGAAATGTTTGTGCTTTGTCTACGAGAGTATATAGAATAAAGTGAATTCCTGGTGATTTACGAGTTTGTTGAAGGAGTTCGAAATTTTTTAGTATATATTTTACCAAAAAATTAAACTAAATAAAAAATGTCACATTGTTTTAATAATAAATACAACAACCCTTTATTTTGTCAAATTAACAAAACACATGCAATTTTTCATTGTCAAATCCAACCAAAGATCAAAAGTGAATGAATTTGAAATAATAGAGGTTAAATAAAAGATATAGCATGAAAGTGAATAACAATCAATAATTAAAATTTAAGATAAAAAATTAACAAATGTCATTCAATACCTAACAAAGTAGTTTATCATAATTTTGGGATAATGTTCAGACTTTCAGATGAGCCTACATTGAGTTAGATCACCATATTTGGTCAAAAGCAACCATATAAGTGTGATTGCCACACCACATCTTCACAAAAAATCTTAAGTCATTAAGTATATGTGTCATCTCACTTATATGTTGTTTAAAATCTACTAATTTATCCAATGAAGAACGTCAACTCACACTTGATACATTAACATATGTTAATCAAGAGTGTGACTATCCACATCCGTAAATATGTGATATAGTCAAATAAGGTCAATCGTAGGCACATCATGTTCAAAAAGGTAGTTTGATAGTGATTTCATAGAGGCAAATTTATGTTTATTTATTTCATGATAATAGAGAAAGGAAATTAAAAAGAAAAAATAGAATAAAAAAAAATAATTTGAACATGATAAAAATGATTAGGGAAAAAAATATATGTAGCATGCTTTATCCGAAAAATTATTGGGAATAAACTGAGTTGCCGGTAATTATATGGGTTTGTTGAAGGGGTTGAAGATTTTTGGGTAATTATTTTACGAAAAAATTAGACTTAATTAACAAAGCGTCACGTCATTTTCAAATGTCTAATAAGCATGTGCTTTGTCAACTAACATAACACATCTTCATTTTTCCATTGTAACATCCCACTAAAGACCAAATGTAAAGTAATTTTAAATGATAAAGGTTGAATAAAAAATGGCATGAGAGCGAATGACATCAAAAAACTATATTTAAGTTAAAAAATAAATAAACAAGTGACATCTAAACACCAGCAAAACAGTTCATCTTAATGTTGGGACGACACAGGGAGCCTATATTGTGTTTGATCCTCATATTATGCAAAGAACAATCACACAATGGACATTGACACCACATATCGACTTAAAATATCAAATGAGCTTATGAGCATGTATTTTTTTCAACTCATCATAACACTTCTACATTTTTCAATTCTTAGATCCCACCAAAGACTAAAAGTAAAATGGTTTGAAATAATAGATATTGAATAAAAAAACAGCATCAAAGCAAATGACATCCCTAAACTATAAATTTTAAGATGAAAAAATTTAATAAATGATATCCAAAACTAACTAAATAGTTCATCATAATATTGTGTCTTCTGTGGGAGCCTATTTTTTTTTTTTTTTTTTTATATAATCAGTTTAGGCTAAGATCAACCACAAAAGTAAGATTCACACCACATCTTCATCTAAAATCTTAAGACATTATGTACATAAGTTATCTCACTTATATTTTCCTCACCATCTACCATTGAATTCAATGTGAAACTTTAACTCACATATGACACATTAACATCTCTCTTAAATGTGAGACTTTTTGCATGTGTAATATGGTGACATATCCAAATTATAAGGACAAACTGAGACCTAACATGAAAAAGGAATTTTTTTACATGAGATAGATGGTAAGGAAAACAAGTAAGGGGTGTGTGCTTTAACCTTTAAAGTATAGCAAATGGATTGAGTTGCTTGCAATTTTGTAGGTATGTTGAAGGATTAGGAGATTTTGGGGTAATTACTTTACGAAAAAAATAGACTCAATTAAAAAACGTCCTATCATTTTAAAATTTCTAATAGGTATATATTTTTGTAAACTCAAAATAATACATTTATCTTTTTTCATTATCAGAATTCACAAAAGACCAAAGTCAAAGAATTTGAAATAAGGAATGCTGAATAAAAAAACAATGAACGTGAATGAAATTCAATAACTAAAATTTAAGATAAAAAAGTTAAACAAATGACATATAAAAACTAACAAAACAGTTCATCATGATTTTGGGACTTCTAGGGGATTATGCATAGAGTTTGATCACCATCTTAGATTAAGAGAAACCTCACAAGTGAGATTGATATCATATCTTCGTCCAAAACCTTTAGGCATCATGAGTCATCTCACTTATATGATGTTCAAAATCTATTATTCCATCCAATACAAAACTTTAATACACACTTGATAAATTATCATTCAACTATCCACCTCTGTAATTACATGACGTATTTAAATATGGTCAATTGAAATCACAAAATGTTCAAAAAATTTGGTTGGCGGTGGTTTCATGGAGAGGGGTTTATGTTTCTTTCTTCCATGAGAAGAAATAAAGAAAATTAAAAGAAAAAAAAATCAAAAAAGGAATTAAAACACAAAGGAAGATAGGCGAAAGAAAATAAGTATTGTGCATTTTTTTGTGAGAGTATAGAGAATAGTGTGAGTTGCTGGTTATTTTATGGGTTGGTCGAAGGAGTCCGAGATTTTTGGGTAATTATTTTACCAAAAAATTAGATTCAATTAAACAAACGTCACATGATTTTTTTTAAGGAAAACGTTACATGATTTTAAATTGTCTAATAAATATATATTTTTGTCAACTCAACATAACACATCGACAATTTACCATTTTCACCTGCCACAAAAGTCCAAAAGTGAATAAATTGAAATAATAGACATTGAATGAAAAAAAAAAAAAACATATGGAAGAGAATGCCATATAAAAACTAAACGTTAATAAGAAAATAAACAAATGACATCCAAAAACTAAAAAACCGGTTGATAACAATATTGTGATTTCCGCATAATCCTACATTTAGTATGATCATCTCAACATACAAAGATAATCCACACATGTGAGTTTGACACCACATCTTACCTAAACCTTAAGAAATTATGTATATGGATCATATCACTTATATGTTGCTCAACATCTACTCTCACATCCAATGTGAAACTTTAGCTCACAGTCAACACATCAACATATCTCACTTAAGTATAAGACTCTCTGCAGCCGACATTTGTCACTGGGATTCACCCATGCTTCATTCGCAAAGTCGACCCAAGTTATAATATCATCATTGGACCATATGGAAAGAGCCAACACTGGTGTTAATCTACTCATTAGACATAGAGCAACCACATAAATGAGAATAATACATCTTCATCCAATGTTTTAATTACGACGAAATTCTAGCCTGTGCTTGGCACGGGTGTCCATACTAGTGATAGATATAGTGACAAAATTTATCAAGAAAATTTCCAGACAGTGTATTTGCTAACACCTTTCCTTATAATTACACATCATTAGCTCCTTTGATTTCCACCAAATAACAAATTTAATTGGTTGAAACCTTTTCTTGATAAATTCTTGATAAAACTCTCTAGATAAATAGCAATGCTCTACTTTTATATTGATTACTACTTCCCTTTTCCTCCACACATCTAAATTTATTGGTGTTTTATTTGTCCAAATTCACGACATGTTTTATCTTCATGGGGAGTCTATATCAACTTCTTTTCTACTTCTCAATGAAGAAACCTCATTGACTAGTCTTTTATCACATTATCACCCGTTGAAAATAGTTTGCATCAAGAAACTCATTTTGTGGTTCTCGTTGTTTTTTCCTCTCTTTCAAACTGAAATCTTACATGCCCCCTCTCTCTCTCTTCCATTATGCATTATAGGGGAAAATACATTAATCTTCATTAAGGTCTTTTTAAATAACACTTGAAAATTAACATCATTAATGTACTCTTATTGGAAGTTTGAGTAAGTCATTGAGCTTCTTTTACAAAAACAATAACAATTATGTTGAGGTTCAATCAAAATCTCAAGTTCGATTCTCTTCAGTGTCAATTTCGAGAGATTAGTTTAGCTTTCAAAACAAATTCCGTTGAGGTTCAAGAATGCAATTTACGATAAAAATTTGGTTCCTCCATATAATTAGATAGTGGTGTTGATGTTGATGATGTTTAATGGACAGTTCTTCAAGCTTTTACAAACCTCTGCCCCCTCTTACATTGTTCATATCCATTTTTATATTGCTACTGCTTTTTCTTGAAAAAACAAAAAGAAAAATCATCATGTGATAAACTGGTATATACGAGATGTACCCATTATTTTACATCATCAAATAAAATAAAACAATTGACATCATCCCTTCCTTACATTGTTCCCAATTATCAATAATAAGAAATTTCTTACAAATCAGATATTTATGATGCTACCATATTAATCTTTGTACAAAAGAACCATCTCAGTCAGGCCTTTGAAAATACATCAAGTTTTATGAAATTTCGAGAATATGATTTATAATTCAAATGTTTCCCCTCTCAAAAATTCTGAAATATAAATTACATTTCTTGAAGTTTTTATTTTTCAAAATTTTCTTAAAATTTTACAGATTTTTTTTTTTTTTTAGCTTTATTGATTATAAATGTATTCCGGTAAGGAAGTGACAAGTAAATTTTAAGAATTGTATAAGAACATAGATTGAATTTGAAGAATTGATATAAACCCTTCAAAATTCTCATCTAATACAATTTTTTACCTCGCCAAATTAGGAGAATTTTGTATTATGAAGAAAAATAAACCCCGAAAGCTCTCTCTTCTCTTTTTTTTCTTCTTTTTCAAAACCCTCACATCTCATCGCCCCTAAACTCGCAATCAAAGCCTTAGTAAAATAATTTTTAGTCAAATTTTAGGTATATTAGTCAATGCACCGAGCTCTTCCCCACAATATATATATATATATATATATATGAGTAATGATATTTTGACATCCATTTGATGACAACTTTGTTGACAATCTTGTTTTTCTCACTTCTTATTGGTCAAAAACAATGGAGAGAGAAAAAGGAAGAGAGAAGAAAACAACATCATGTGAGTATGAGAGAGAAAGTTGTTCAAAAGTTGTCAAAAAATGGTTGTCAAAATATCATTTCTCATATATATATATATATATATATATATATATATATATATATATATATATCGTCATTTCTAATATTGAAAAATTAGCCACAATCTAAGGGATAATTTGGGGAGAATTTTAAATTTGAATTATAGAGTTTTAGTTAAAGACGGATTGTTGAGAAGAATTCAAATTTAAATTCTAGTTAAAATAATTTTTGATCAATTTTTACTTACGGCTCGACTGAATTTCGGTTAATGAGAGGACCTTTCTCCTAAAATTCAGAGGGCTAAGACCCGGAAAATTCATGGTCGAATAATTTATAAAATAGTTTAGATAAATGAATTTTCATGTTTTCCTAAAACTCAAAATACAATTTTATTGAAAATTAAAAAAAATGAAAATCGAAAAGAGTAAGATTGATTTTTGTTAATGAGTATTAGGTCCCTACAAAAAAAAAATTGAATTAATTTTTCGAAAAATGTGGAAAAGTACAACTGGTATGGTATCGAATTTTCTTCCTTTTGACACTTCGAATCCAGTTTTTTTCTATTTTAACCATGATTGTAACAAGAAAAATATAGGATCATCCTTTTAATTAGGAGTTTGGTGTGGTCTAATATTCCAGCCACATAGAAGGCGGCTTAATGAAAATGTCACACTTCTGTCATGCATGCTTTGATATAAAAAAAAAAATGCTCTGGTCATTTTTGTACCGATAGAGATATTGTTAGTTTCCTACAAAACAAAAAAGCATATTTTTTAATAGTAATCACTATTTAAATGTTGAATGATAGACGCCAATGTGACACTATAAATATTTGTTCGAAGTAGTAAGATAATAAGCATTTACAAAGAGCATAGAGTGCACAAAAGATTATTGTCAAAAAAAGAAAAGAGTACACACAAAAAAATGGAGGCCAAGAAGAATAAAATTCTTGTATTTGGTGGAACTGGTTACATAGGAAAGTATATGGTGAAGGCAAGCATCTCATTAGGTCATCCAACTTTTGTGTATACTCACCCTATTAATTCAAAAACTCCTAACTCCAAGATACAACTTTGCAAGGAATTCAATTCCATTGGAGTAACACTTGTTGAGGTAAGTCTTGTTTCTCTCTATTATGTAATGAAATTAAATAATTTTTGTTAATTAATCAATTTCTTGATAAGTATATATCAACAATAATTTATTGCAGGGAGAACTTGAGCATGACCAGATTGTGAAAGTGATTAAGCAAGTAGACATTGTGATATGTACCTTTCCATATCCTCAAGTGTTGGAGCAACTCAAAATTATAGATGCTATTAAAGTTGCTGGCAATATCAAGGTGATAAAAATTCCATTAACTAAAAATCTTTTGAATGACATCTCTTTAGGTTAAACACAACAATTCTCTCCTTGTCTTCCAATGATGCGTAATTTTCTAAATATATACCAGCAGTTGATGGGCATTGTAAAAAATCATTCTTATCTTTTTCACTTACACAAAAATATTGCAAGTATAATATAAACTCTTATCATTTTCAATGACACCAACAATAATATAACATTTTTATAGGAAAGTTTATTCGATGGTATAATTGGAATAATGAAAATCCAACCCAAAATCTCATATTTACTTTATAAATTTTAATAATATTGTTCCAATTGTAGTAGGGTATTTTAATGATATTATCTATTTTTTATTTAATAATTTAAATACTGTTATAAAAGGATAAAATAATAAATAAAATATTTTAAATGAAAGATAGAATTGGAAAGGAAAAAGTCAGCCCAAACTCATGAATTTTCTTTATATATATACTTATATAGTGTGTATATATAACATGAGGCATTGACTATGTATCCTCCTCTTTAAATTTTGAGAAATGATATTTTGACAACTATTTTTTGACAACTTTTGGACAACTTTCTCTCTCATACTCACATGATGTTGTTCCTCTCTCTTCGTTTTTCTCTCTCCATTGTTTTTGATCAATAAGAAGTGAGAAAAACAAGGTTGTCAACAAAGTTGTCATCAAATGGATGTCAAAATATAACTACTCTTAAATTTTATTATCTTTTAATTGTTGCTGTTAGTTTTTTAATATAACTAAATATCTTGAAATATGGAACTATTTTTCATTTAATAAGTGTATATATTCCCTACAGAGATTTCTTCCATCAGACTTTGGTGTAGAAGAAGATAGAGTACACCCTCTACCTCCATTTCAAGCTTTTCTTGATAAGAAAATAAAAATTAGAAGAAAAATTGAAGCAGCAGGAATTCCTTATACTTTTGTCTCTGCAAATTGTTTTGGTGCATACTTTGTGAATTTCTTGCTTCGTCCTTATGAAAACAAGAAAGATATTGTTGTCTACGGCAGTGGTGAATCCAAAGGTACATATTTTCCCATCAGCTAAATAGTCATGACTCATGACTCATGTGTTAAGGAAAAAATGTGATTGAAAACACACATAATATACCTTTCAAAATAATTGCATAAGGTGATATAAATTACCATATATGGCACAAATTTATGGACTTTGAGTGTAATAGATGAGGGGTAAAAAATAGTTAGCCTTTAGACTAACTATAAGAATTATTCTTAACATGATATACCTTTCAATTTAAGTTTAACTACTTTTTTCAATATATTTTTGTTGCATTCAAATGAATTAGTTGGTAATCTCACGAGATAATTTTCTGTTTTGTTTTAGCTATACTAAATTATGAAGAGGATGTTGCTATGTACACTATTAAAGTGGCAAATGATCCAAGAACACACAATCGTATTGTTGTGTATCGACCTTCGAAGAATATCATTTCACAAAATGAGTTGATATCATTATGGGAGCTCAAAAGTGGTCAAAACTTTAACAAAGTATTTATTCCAGAAGAAGATATTATCAAGCTATCACAAAGTAAGACTTTGTTTCATTCCATATTTTTTTTACTATCTGAAATTTTGACTATTGTTATGTAAATATAATGCATACATAAGCTTACATTCTAATTATAAACCAATTGGCTTTGTCACCAAAAATTAATTAACTAATTACTACTAGTTTTAGAGTTTAAAATTATTTAGGGATAATGAAAAAAGTTTTATGCAAACTCATCATCATATTTATAATCTATATATTGTAAAAAAAATCATATTGATATAATCTTATCAAATCATAATATTATTTTTAAAATATGTTTTTTTAGGGCAACAAAAGGGTGAAATATACTAACGGTAAAATATGTCTTTTATGATGCAGCTTTACCCCCTCCAGAAGATATTCCAATTTCCATCGTTCATAGCATATTTGTTAAAGGTGACATGTACTTTGAGCTAGAGGAAGATGACCTTGAAGCTTCACAACTATATCCAAATTACAACTACAAGTCCATTGATCAACTTCTTGATAAATTCCTTGTTGATCCTCCACCCCCTGTATCTGCTGCTTTTGAATGAACCTATTTTATTAATAGTGAGCTTTGATGTTGGTTAAATTAATAAATTTCGTAGGTATACTGAAATATTGATTGTACTATTAAATAATTTGAGAACGCATATGCTTATTGTGAGTTCTATTGAATAAATTGAGATTGAGTGAATATATTCTCTTTGGTAATACCAATTTTGATCCATTATCAACGTGCAGCAATTACATATTTCTTTTTAGTATATACATATAATTAAATTACAAATTGGACCCATTTACAAATTTTATGATATGAAGAACTTTAATATTTCACCTTTTCCAACGATTGAAAACAATTACTCCCTCCGTCCCATATTACTTGACCTATTTAGAATATTTGCACTATTCATGTACCATGTTTTGACTCTATTTTTCTACTAATATATAAAAACAAAATATAGCATATAAGATGTTGTTAGATTCGTCTCGATTAATATTTTCAAAATATCAAATTTTCGTAATTTTTTCTACTAGATTATTAAAGAAATTTAAGTTTAAAATTGTGCATTGGCATACGTGACAGAGTCAACTAGGTCAAGTAATATGGGACGGAGGGAGTATTTTATATGAATAGTTCCTCTAAAAAACGAAAGTTCTACGGTTTAGCTGTAAAATAATTGAACCGATCATTTTTTGCTTAAAATTCATTTTTAAGAACGACTATGGTTAGACTAAAATATTCATTTTTTGAGAGTCAACATTTTCAGAGTCAACATTTTCATTAAGGAAAAAGATTGATGAACACCCTTCTCCATACCACTCTTCCATACACCCCTTATGTGGCATGGGTATTTTTGAAATTTCACACAACTTTCTCTTTCTCACCCTCTTCTCTCTCTTAGATCTCCCTTTCTTCTCCCTCTCACTCTGCCTCTCACTCACTTCCGGTCGTTCCCACTCTCTCCCTTAAACAGTGAAAACTCAACCTGGCCTTCTCCTCCCACTCTCACAGTCGTCGGCCGTCAGAGTCATGCAGGACTGTTCAATCTCTGTATTGTGGTGCTTGTTGCGGTGAATAGTAGGCTTATTATTGAAAATCTGATGAAGGTTTGTCTATCTATCCGCAAAATTTGAATTTCCAACTTGTAAAACAAATGCTTTTTATCTGTTTAATCAATTTTAATTTTCTAAAATTTTCATTTTTATATGTAATTATATGTTTTGCAGTATGGATGGTTGATTCGATCTGGCTTTTGGTTTAGTTCAAAATCGCTGAGAGATTGGCCCCTCTTCATGTGTTGGTAATGGGTTTGATGATCCTCTTTAAGAATAGACTTAAAAGTTGATTTGAATGGTGCAGGTTGTTGTTCTACTTCATATTGTAATTACAACTGTTGCAATTATCTATCCAGTTTTAGTCATCCTCAGGTCAGTATAGACTTAAAAGTTGACTCCTCGACTTCTATCTAAACTAATTCAGACAATTGTTATCATTCATGTATCATATATCAATTTTGAAGATTTAAATATATAAGCTTCATTTGATGAATGTGTTATAGTCATGAAATTATGTCAATATCTAGGAAGGGATGTTTGAACATTATTTTTGCATCATATTAAAAAAGTTTCAAAGCTGTTTGAGGAACCTCATTTAGTGTTTGGTTCGTATAAAGTAGAAGTTAAATTATATTTAAAATTAATATAATTAGAAACACAGAAGGTAATTTCAAGGGAACAAACAATTGGGAACAACTTTGTGGCTTCTTCATAGATATTCATGTCATGTGATAAAGGCCTTTGACAGACATTCATGTAACACTTGCAAGCTCTTAATTGACTATTTGATCAAAGTAAATCCCTGTGTTTCTTGAGCATAAAAGTTGAGCACATCTGTGGCATTTATTTTAAACATTGATTTGGCTTATGATGGATATGAATAATATCTATAATAAAAGGTTTTTCTTGGTCATTTCATGGGCATTGGTATTGTGAAGATATCTTATGGATCCGTGGCCTTACTGTGCAGGTGCGATTCTGCTTTTTTATCTGGTTCCACGTTGATGCTATTGACTTGCATAGTGTGGTTAAAATTGGTGTCATATGCACATACAACCTATGATATGAGAGCGCTTGCTGTTTCAAATGACAAGGTAGTGATTAGTATTTCGATAAATATAAGAGGTTATGCTATATGTTCTATGTGGTTTTTAGTTTTTGAACAACAAATTCCTGCATGATTACACTGTAGTATGTGGTTCTAGTATTCTAATTGTTATAGTAAAATCCATTCTGCTTCCACTTCCAATCCTCTGTTCTTGGCTTCTTGCTGGATGGTGATATTATGCTATAATCTGTTCAAATGAGTGTGTGATAAAAGTTATGCTTTTTCCCCTTATTCAATCATGTTACCTGTGGTATAGGGAGAAACAGTGCCTGATACTTTGAATATGGAGTACCCACACAATGTGAACTTCAAGAGTTTAGCATACTTCATGGTTGCTCCTACATTATGCTACCAGGTAACAAAAGTTTTTAACTTAAGTGTTGATATATGTAATTCTTGCATGTAAAATTATTGTGTCATCGTTGCATCGATTTGGATTCTCAACTTCTACCGACATTTTCATGCATTTATTTTTTCTGATGAAAGCACATACAAGGCACTGTTCTGCAAACTTATTTATGACTATATTTTTGGTTTGGAGTATGTCTGAGGTTTTTAGAGTAAGGGCTGTCAGAATCAGTTGCACTGTTTCTCCCAAGTTCTCTCTTCATTAGTGGATTTTTTCCTATGGACTGCTTCCTCAACTTGTCTCTGATCTTTAGATCAATTTGTCTGACTGTCTATTCTATCCTCCTTTTGGTCATCTGCTTAGCTTTTATAGCCTCTGTTGGGTTTTGACCCTGATCTTTGATGCATTTTGTCCCAGCTGCGGTAGATGTAGTTTGGCTTCTCCTATCTAAGCTATAGTTACAACCCTTACTTCTGTCTCAAATGTGATTGGTCTCGGCTTCTTTGCATGTACAATTTGGCTCCATCTCTTGTGCTAAATGTGGTCTCTCCCTAGCTCTTATCTCAAATTTTTCCTTCAATTTCTGGGTTTGAGGGTTGTAATTTAGGGATTTTGTGTTTTGAAAATGGTTTTGAAAAATTACATTGAATAATGTTAATAATTGAAACTTTGATTATAATTGTAGTAGTTTCTAAGTGTTTCTTTGGATTCAATTGTAGGATTGAATGAAGAGTCAAAGGCCTATGCTGAGATGCTTTTTGATACTCTTGCTCGGCAGAGAGGGATTCAAGGAGGTTCGATTAACAAGATCCAGTTTAGGGAGTTCTGGGACTGTATTTCAGACCAAAGCTTTGATACTAGGCTCAAAATATTCTTTGACATGTAATTCTTTGTTTTAGTTAATGTAAGTGTCAAATATTTGTTGAATGCTCCATAAACATATCACCAACATTAATGTAAGTGTCAAATATTTTTCGAATTTTATTTTATTTTATTATGTGATGTACTAATTCGGCCATGTATATGATATGGCTAACTTATTTAGTTTTATTGTTTGAAGCACTTATTCCACCATGTAAATGATATGAGTAAATAGTTTAAACTCGAATACATATATCGCTTTAAAATGCCTTAAAATGATATTGTTTTCACTACATTTTATCACTTTTGATATTTCAGTGATAACTTGCCTTAAAATAATATTGTTTTCACAGGAAAATTATGTATAACCAAATATTTGAAGTGTGTAACCACAATTTTACAAAGGCGTAACCATGTTTTTTTTTCTTTCATGTGTTTAAAACTAGTCGTGGGACATTCTAATTTACGAAAAAATGGTTACGCCTTTGACAAATTATGGTTATATTGTTCGTTTATTTGGTTATCTATAACTTACACGTGCAAAAAAAAAAAAAAAGCAATTCAAGCCAATTGTCAGTGAGACATTCTAATTTACGAAAAAAATAGTGGTCACACATATGTAAAAATGTGGTCATACAGACCATATATTTGGCTAGTTTTTCTTTCCCAGGTGTAAATAATATCGTTTTAGGTGAATCGAACGCATGATCTCATTTGATCACTGCACTAAAAGCATTTCCAACCATAAATAACATGTTTTACAATCGGCAAGTTTATCACGCCTAAGGACGGACAAGTTCTAATTTATGAAAAAATAGTGGTCACGTATTTGTAAAAATGTGGTCATACAGACCATATATTTGGCTAGTTTATATTTCCCAGATGTAAATAATTTCGTTTTAGGCGAATCGAACGCATAATTTCATTTGATCACTGCACTAAAAGCATTTCCAACCATAAATAACCTGTTTTACAATCGACAAGTTTATCACGCCTAAGGACGGACAAGTTCTAATTTATGAATAAATAGTGGTCACGTATTTGTAAAAATGTGGTCATACAGACCATATATTTGGCTAGTTTATATTTCCCATATGTAAATAATTTCGTTTTAGGCGAATCAAACGCATAATTTCATTTGATCACTGCACTAAAAGCATTTCCAACCATAAATAACCTGTTTTACAATCGGCAAGTTTATCACGCCTAAGGACGGACAAGTTCTAATTTCTGAAAAAATAGTGGTCACGCATATTAAAAAATGTGGTCACACATACCATATATTTGTCTAGTTTATATTTACCAGGTGTAAATAATATCGTTTTAGGCGAATCGAACGCATGATCTCATTTGATCACTGCACTAAAAGCATTTCCAACCATAAATAACCTGTTTTACAATCGGCATGTTTATCACGCCTAAGGACGGACAAATTCTAATTTATGAAAAAATAGTGGTCACATATTTGTAAAAATGTGGTCATACAGACCATATATTTGGCTAGTTTATATTTCCCAGATGTAAATAATTTCGTTTTAGGCTAATTCATTGATATAAAAACATAGTACTTATACCACAGCAACAGAACTGAGACTAATTTTCTACTCCAAGACACATGATCCTCAATAAACAATATAATTAAGCATATGGTCCAATAACATATATAAGCATATATATAAACTGACAGTTGAGTTAACACTCCATCATCAAGATTGAATCAAATAGACAATAGGAAACCCAAATCCAAAGTAAATAAACTAGGAATTAATTAATTAATTCTCTTCATCCAATTCCTGCATTTGCTTGAGGACCTCAGCACAGCCAGAAGCAACCTCCTCTGCCATGTACAACATAGCATTGGCAAACCTGTCATTGGAGGCAATGCCGTTGTAACGGGTGAGAATAACGCGTGTAGTGCTTGGTCACGCCCAGGTGCTCTTTCGCTACAACTACGCTCAGGACTGTTTATTAGCTTCACATCACACACTTCATTTGCGCGATCCTGATCCACATAGATTACAGTAATTTGTGAAACCAGATCAGATCTGATACTCCATTATCTCAAAAAGAGTGGTTATCATGTTCTCTATTCCACACCCATAACCAGCACGGCAAGGGTCACATACAACACACCCTTCAAGCAGAAAAGGGTCCCCCACCTCCTCCTTCATTTCCTTCCTTCTCACCACCACCACCACCACCTTCCTTGTCTTTCTTTGGTTGAACTACCTCAACCTTCCTCTTAAGCTTCTGTGATAAATTCTCAACTAGCTTTTTCACATCCATTGTACCCTTCACAATCACATTATCTTTCTCTTTATCAACTTTCATTTCAAGCACTCCTACACACATCAAAATCATATTCTTCATATCAAAATCATAGAAAAATAAATAAAATCATTTTTATTTTAAATATTGAAAAATAAAAACCCACCTTTGGTTTTCATAACAATTTTCCCAATCTTATTAATACATCATTGACAGTGTAGTACCAATTTCAAAACAGAAGTAGTAATTGACTGTTACATTAAACAAAAATTATATTAAAAACCAAAAAATAAAAATAAAAATGAAACAAATTAGAAAAATACAAGAACAAAAAAAGAGAAAAAAACATAACCTCTTTTTTGTCTTCATTTTTCTTCTCATCAGATTTTTTGTTTGGTTCATTTTCCTTCTTGCTGTTATCCTTCTTGGGAAGTGGTGAAATGAGTTCAACTTTCTTCTTAATCTTCTCTCCTCCATTGTTGTTCTTATCTCCTCCACTGTTGTTGTGTTCTTCTTTTTTCTCTCCTCCATTGTTGTTGATGTTGTTGTTTTCTTGAAGCCATAATGAAGGATGAAGATTGAAGAAGATAGAAGAAGAATGAGAAAAGGGAGAAAAGGAAATGGCATGAGTGAGAGAGAGATGAGCCGATTCTTGCTACAGTTGTTTGCTTTTTTTATTTATCATTACTCATTTTTTTTAATGACATGGATTTGGCCAAATTTTTAATTAATAAAAAGTTGCCAACAGGAAGGGTGTAGAGTGGTATTGCCACCTATGGTGGTATACCTATCATTACTCTTTCATTAAACATGACAACTATGTGGAGGGTAGTTGGATAGTTTATGAGCAGGCTTATTGGTCACACTTTCCACTGTTACCAAATCTCGATGCATAACAACATTTGGAATAGGAATTCCCACATGCTTCAAAGTTATATGGGACGACCTCTCAAAAGGAGATTCAACTTCAATGGTCTCAAATTTTATCGACTCAAGAATAGGTTTCATACCTGGTTGTCCAACCATTGTGGACGTATCCACAATTAATTTCATAGGTGACATTTGATAAAGAAAAGTAGAAAATATTGCTTGCCTTAGGATGCTGCTCAATATGAGTAAACATGGGGGACATTTGTGTTGCTTGTGCATCTACCTCAAAGGCAATAGACAATTCAATATGAACCTGTGCGTCACGATTCAATTATGAGGTGTGATATGTGTTTCATTAATAACAATAGTTTCATTATTAGTAACAATAGTTACATCATAGGTCACGACATTTGCATTAACATTATCGTCATTAGTAATAACAATACCATCATGAGTCACGTCATTTGCATCGACAATGTCGTCATTATTAAGAAAATTTTCAATTTGAGTAATAACAAGTGTTGCAGGGATAATAATCGACGCTTCAAAAGCCTTGTAGGATCCTATGCCATATGTATTCTCCTTGTCAACATATTTTTGAATTGTTTTCTTCATAACATGTGCATGTTTCTTACCACGACCTACGTTTTCCACAACCTTCTGAGGGATTAACCAACGGCAAGTAGTGATATCACGACCAATAATTTGGTAATATGTGAACAAAAATCAGGGAACCAATCATAAGTAACTTCCAATTTGAAAGCAAAGTCGCCTCATTCCACCAATATTTCATCAAAATACAAGCGTAATGTCCAAATAATTCTTCGTTTGGGACGGTGTTCTCATCTTTCACAACCTCTCGATGCTTCTCATGTGCAATATGTGCCTTCTCATGGCGGTCCTCATGAGATCTAGCATTGTGATTATCTTCCTCCTTTGTGTTATCATTAGCAGCATTCACGGTCTCGAGGGGATAATTTGTGTTACCTCCCTAGACAGCTCCTTATGAGTTATTCATCTTCGATGGTGATTGGCCGATTAGAAGAATCACCCTTCATTTTGGGTTTATCTGGCTTAACCATTTCCTTTTTGTTCTTGGGGTGAAGCTTGTTGCGAAGAGATATTGAGTGTCCAATGGTGAAACAATTGGTACAAAACATAGGTAATCGTTCATAAACAATGTCAACATAGAGCACAAAGCCCTCAAGTTCAACCACCACCCCTTCAAAAATTCTCTTGGATAGGTCGATGTCGCCTAGAATGCGCACATAGTGGCCAAAAGCTCGCTTCTTCGTTGCATCATCAATCAACAAGCGAATACCGACCCCACTTGTTAAGAAAGCGTTTGAGTAGACTCACATATTTTACTTTAATATTTTGTAGTTTCATGGTTTATAACATACATAAAATATGTAATTCATTTTTTCAAAATATCCTCCCAAGATTCTCAACAACTTTAACTTTATGTTTAACGATTATTACAACTTACATTTTGTGTATATATTATGACATTTTTATTGACTCATATCCGAGTATTTTTCTTGCTCCGCTACTGAATTGATATTGATGTTGAGTCTGGTCTCTTTTTGTTGCATGGGTTGGAGGACTCTTGTACTACTTGAAGAATCTTTTGCTCATAAAAAAATGATATGGATTCAAAGAAGTTTGAACGGTGGGTCCCTCGTTAAGAAAAAAATCCGTGTTTTTTCAGAAGTGGTGAACAGGATAGCCAACTTTATACATGCAATACGACTGACTGGTGTGGAGATTTTGCGTTGTCTTTTGCATTTTATAGGGATTTCCAACAAGCACGTATTCTAATAATATTTGCTTTTTTAGCATCAAGTATTGAATGATAAATGTGAATTGATATGGAAAATTGCTGTTGACACATTAACTTTGGCTAAGAAACACATGTAAAAGACGTTTTTGCTCCTTCGGTAGTTAACTGCCGAATTATGAAACCGGCTGCAGTTAACTATCGAGGAAAACTTCGGCAGTAAACTACCGAGGAAAATTGAAAACTTCGGCAGTTAACTGCCGAGGAAACCTCAAACCTATTTTTTTTTTTGACAAAAACTATTAATTCTTTAAACCTAAATTTTCCTTAATTAAATTTAATTCTTTAATTATTTAAGGAATTAAACATAATTCTTTTTATGATTTCATTCATATGATTTTGTTGCCATAATGAAGAAATATGGATTTTGTTGCCATTAAATACACGATTCTTTTTATAAAGTTGTTGATTTCATTTATATAATTTTGTTGTCATAAATAAAAAAATATCAGATCCTATAATTACTACATATTCAATCACGTTTCTTAATTAAAAAGAGGGTTTTTTTTTTTAAGAATAGAAAAGTGGTTTTATTTGTACAAAAAAAAAGAGGTATTATTGATAGAATAATTACAAATATAATTATTTGAAAGAGAGAGATGAATAATATTTGAAATATTATAATTTGTCAACAACAAAAAAATATCTGAAATATTATAATTAATTACTAATAATTACAAATATAATTATTCTATCATTTGTAACGTTTTGTTGTTGCATTTTTTTTATTGAATCGTCATTTTAGGTCCATTAACTACTGATTGCAGATATTATTCATCTCTCATATTTCTTCATTTATGACAACAAAATCACATGAATGAAATCATAAAAAGAATTATGTTTAACTCCTTAAAAGGATTAAAGAATTAAATTTAATTAAGGAAAATTTAGGTTTAAAGAATAAAAAGAATTAATGGTTTTTGTAAAAAAAAAAATAGGTTTGAGGTTTCCTCGGCAGTTAACTGCCGAAGTTTTCAGATTTCCTCAGCAGTTAACTGCCGAAGTTTTCCTCGGTAGTTAACTGCAGCCGGTTTCATAATTCGGCAGTTAACTACCGAAGAGGCAAAAACGTTTTTTACATGTATTTCTTAGCCAAAGCTAATGTGTCAACATCAATTTTCATGTGTTTCTTAGCCAAAGCTAATGTGTCAACATCAATTTTCATTGATATGACCTAATTTTTCGTGCATCACAAGTGGTAAGTTTTATAATAGCCAACTTTCTGCATGCATTCACAATTATTGCATTTTCTTATGATGCCCGATGTACCCGTGCTCTTACAGAAATACTATTATTTTCTTTTTTGGGGTTGGGGGATTGTATTCTAGTACATTTTGTCATCTCGGGCATAGTTCGAGGTTGCAATGATAAAAATAGACCCAACTTTTCTATTTTATTTTCTATCATCATAGAAGAAGTTAGACATTTGTACTTCAAAAAAAGTTAGGCAATTGTACTATTTAGTATTGATTGAGTTACTACAAATACTCAAAGCAATAAGTTAGGCATTTGCAAGAGCAAAGAGTTACCCAAAAGAAAATGGAGGCTAATAAAAATAGGATTCTTGTATTTGGTGGAACAGGTTACATAGGAAAGTATGTGGTGAAGGCAAGCATCTCTTTAGGCTATCCAACTTTGGTGTACACTCGCCCTATTAATTCACAAACTTCTCCCTCAAAGATACAACTTTGCAAGGAATTCAATTCCATTGGAGCAATTCTTGTGGAGGTAAGTCTTCTAAATTCTTTCCTTTAGTCTTTTTCTTAACCATCAAGTTTCTTTTTGGTTACAAAAAGTTTAGGTGGGTTCGGCTCCGGTCACCACCAGGGTCAGGGCACGCCTCCGGGCCCAAAGGGCACTTATAGAGGTACTTACAGATCACCCACCAACACTGCCCTCACATCGGCAGAGGGAATCGAACACACAACCTAAACTTCAACACAACCATCAAGTTTCTGAGAGAGTGGGAATCGTGAAAATCCAAAGTTCGACTAAAATTCGACTAATTAAAGTCTAGCTAATAGTTATTTCAGTTAGAACTTGTACTCAGATTCTCTTGAATGATTCCTCATTAATTAAAGTTCATTAACCATTTATTCTCAACCACTTGATTAATGCTTAATAGTTAATTTTCTATCTATGTAGTATATGCAATGAAAATAAACAATTCATTTTAATTAATTATTTCTTGATAAATATAAAAAATAATTAATTGCAGGGAGAACTTGAACATGACCAGCTTGTTAGAGTGATTAAAAAAGTAGACATTGTGATATGTACCTTTCCATATCCACAAGTGATGGAGCAACTCAAAATTGTAGATGCTATCAAAGTTGCTGGTAATATCAAGGTATAATAAATATTTCCATAAACCAAAAATTTCACAAGTCAATGGAATCTCTATCCCAACTCTATGTTATTTTTTTGTCTCATTTTTTTTAACAAGGCGTACTTTTGATTGTTTGGTTTGCATGTAGTCTATAACATGGATGCCTATTAACTAATGATTATCATCTCCCTAAAAAAACTAACGATTACCAAGGTTTTAAAAATGATCTATAACCCTAAAAACGACCGCGACAAAATAGTACAAGTAGTATCTGATATCGTTTTTTCTCCGTTTCAACAAAGTGAACAAAAATAACGTAAACGACCGTTGGTAATCAAATTCATTTTATAAATGTATATATTTCATTTTATAAATGTATATATTTTTTGTAGAGATTTTTGCCATCAGATTTTGGTGTAGAAGAAGACCGAGTGCATCCTCTTCCTCCTTTTCAAGCTTTTCTCGATAAGAAAATAAAAATTAGAAGAGAAATCGAAGCAGCTGGAATCCCTTATACTTATGTCTCTGCAAATTGTTTTGGTGCATACTTTGTCAATATCTTACTTCGTCCATATGAGGAAAAGAAAGATATTGTTGTCTACGGCAGCGGTCAAATTAAAGGTACAAATTAAATTTGATTGCATGAGCCTTTCAAGATAGTGGTAGATTATAACTTCATATTTGATTTTATGAAACGCTAATTTTCATGTAAGAAGATATAAACCATATATGCATGACAAAGATACCAAAAGGAGTGAAATAGATGAAGGGTAAGATGTTTTTATAATCTAAAATATATTAATAGGGAAATGCAAATGGTACCGGTCCAACATATTTATAAGTCTAAAACAAATTTTATAGTGAGACATTTTAAAATAAAATAAAATAAAAATTAACACGAGATTAACGATATTATAAAATAAAAAATTTGTGTTCATTCCAAGATTTAAACCTAAGCTAAGGAGGATATGAGACGTTATCTTTACAAAGTGAGGTAAGCAAACATCTATTAGACTATTACTAAATTTTCATATTATATATTGTTAACTACATCGAATGTTGAGGACTTTTTTTTTTGGCAAAAAAATCAAATAAATAGGCATATGGCTATTTTGATCTTTAGACCGGCTCTGAAAGACATAAAACTGTAATTGACAACAGGGTAGCACAACTAATTTGAAGCAAAGGGCTGAAAGAGTTCAATGAGTTAAAGGAATTGAATTCAAACTTTAGTAAGAAGAAAAATATTAACAATTTATATATGTTTCACACCTTAAGTTCAGCACAACTTGGTTAGTAACATGACTAAGTTTAGTCTTTAAAAAAAAAAAAACTATTTACTTAAATTGACTAGACTTGAACTTTTAAAAAAGCCTATTAGACCTAACAAGCTGACCTATTTATCTCACACGCGTGCGCGCACATATATAGTTTCAGTCTTATATTTATTATATAATAGTAAATAAATTATAATATATCACCAAAAAATTATAAAATAAAAATAGTAAACATATATATCACATCGACATAGGGCCGTTTTGCCTACTTAGTTTTAGACCTATATTGACCTATATATTTAATTATGTTTACATTTAAAGACATTAGTATAAAATAAACTTTCATGTCAATATAGCCTTCAAATAAGGTCATGCTAGACTTAAAAAATGACATATGAGAGATAATAGGCAAGAATCGGGTCTTCAAATTTTAAAACAGGTTAGACCTATTTAAGTTAAAGTTTAGTCCGACCTTCCAACTTCCATTCCTACTCTCTTCTGTCATGAGGCATTGGCATGTTTCTACTTCTGCGCTCCTCATCAACTGGTATCTGAGTTCTGGTTCGACTTGTGGTTGGAGCCTAGTATCTGGATCAAGTATATGATGTGGGCCGGAGACTATGACCCATATACCTAATTTTCATTGTTTTGGGTGGAGATGTATATATGTCTAATCATTTTGGATGGAGATGTAACATCTTTCTCTTTTGTGGTCTTGGAGCATTGCCCCATTGTTGCTCATGTCGGTCCCTCGGACTCTCCCACAAGTAGCATCAGTGTCCTGGTTTGGATTGGGGCAAGGGGGAAGCAGGAGTAAGATCCTAGTATTGGATTTGGTATAAGATGTGGGAGACTCACATTTGAAGGAGATATTGTTGCTTTCAAGTATTAGTGGTTTAATCTCACAACGACTATTCATGAGTTCAATGTTGGTTACATAAGAGAAATGATTAATATATATACCCTAAACCTTTACATAATAACTACAATAATTATTATCTATAGCCTTGGAAATAAAAGAATATCGTATTTTCTATTCATTTTTTCCCCTCTAAATGATAAATAAAATATACTCATTTAAACTTTAAGTCATCATCTTTCTTCTATTTTCTGGTTGTCCAAAGTTAACAAATCTTGTGGGACATTGATTTTTCTTAGCGGTACTAAATTATGAAGAGGATGTTGCTATGTACACTATTAAAGTGGCAAATGATCCAAGAACACACAATCGCATTGTTGTGTATCGACCTTCCAAGAATATCATTTCACAAAATGAGTTGATATAACAATGGGAGCTCAAAAGTAGTCAAAAATTTCATAAAGTTTTTGTTCCAGAGGAAGATATTGTCAAGCTATCACAAAGTAATACTTTAATTTGTTTTTACTTTCTTTGAAATTTTTATTAATGTTGTGTAAATATAATACATATACAAGCTTACATTGGTAACTTTTGTTTATGATGCAGCTTTACCCCCTCCAGAAGATATTCCAATTTCCATCCTTCATAGTATATTTGTTAGAGGCGATATGGTGAACTTTGAGCTTGAGGAAGATGGCCTTGAAGCTTCACAACTATACCCTGATTACAACTATACATCAATTGATCAACTTCTTGATAAATTTCTTGTTGACCCTATACCCCCTGCTCATGGAGCTTTTGAATGAGGTTATTGATTAACGTTGGTTAGATTAGTAAGTTTCTGAGAGTACTATTAAATAATTTGATAAAGCATATATGCTATCTGTTGTGAGTACTTCATCTTTTTATTTTATTCCATTATCAACGTGCAACAATTTCATCTTTTTTTTTTAGTACTTACAATTGTTGTACACCAACGGTGTAAAGACAATACTTTACACGGTCATTAAATAATAATCGATCTTTCTGCCACCCGTGAAATAACCTAAATATCTTAATTTCAACTGACGTTGTTTCCTTCTCTTTCGTTGCATTGGTCAGCCAATTTAGCACACTACGATTTTTGTTAGAGTTTACATATTAGAAAGGAATGAATTTTTTTTCCTTACTTTAAAGTTTTATTGTCGATAATGCGTTGGAGCGAAGGTGACAACTTTTTGCCCTCTATTTTTTCAATGAGGTCAATCGATCACACCTTCATTCAACCATCATTTTCTAAGAAATAAATCAATTGTCAACAAGTTTTTCTTTAATACATAAGGTTTGCACTATAAGCATGAACAACACATCATTAAAAATTTAAAACTGTTGGGACTTTTAATAGTTGGGAAGGTTGTAAACGTGTAAGTAGTAAAATTGGTTATTGGTTAGTTTTGTTTGATAGGCTTATAAATAGTTAGAGAATAGTAGTTATTTTGTATTTATCAACTTTGTGTGTATTCTGGCCATATTTGATGTAAATAGGACCAATCCCTCCTATAATGACGTTCTTTTACCACATTGTTTGTTAGTAGATTATGAAATGAACTTCTAATGCACATGACAAACTAATATTAATTAAATTAAATGCAGCATAATAAATAAGTCTAGCAAGTAGAACAAACAACAACAATCGAGTCTTATCTCACTAAGTGTAATCGACTGCATGGATCAAACAACGTCATAAATAAGTCTAACAAGTATAAATGGACAAAAGTGTTCTTGTTATAATGCATGTTTTTTACCCAATATCTTCTAATGTTCACGTACAAATGCAGTAGGTCTTCAAACAATATGACTGGTTTCAACTTTCAATTGAAAAAACACATAATTAAGTCCAAGAACTTGTATTAACTTTCCAAATTATGAGCCTTACACGAAATCAAGCAAACAGGTGATTTTCATTTTACCAGACTAGCAAATCATCAAGAATAAAGAAAGATAATACTTCAGTCAACATCTTCAATAATTTAAAGACTATATCTCATACACCAAACAAAAAATCAAAGCAAATACCAATAAGAAGGAAATAAGAAGCAATAAATTCAAGATGCATCCATGCAAACAAACACACATTCATGGAAAATCAATTTCATTGCAATTATTCACATCCTAGTTTCTCTGTTTCCTCAAAATATAGGGTTTAGTTCTTTAATTTATTCCTATCTTCTTCAACATATAAGAATTATTTCTATCTTCCTTTCCTCTCATCAATCTTCAATGAATAAGAATTATTTCTATCTTCTGAATCAATGTTATCAAAATCAAGATTTTGCTTCAGGTCGAAAAGGAAGAGCAAAATCAAAAATCGTAAAATCGCAATCAAAATCGATGGATTTTATCAAAACAAAAATAATGCTAAATCCTTCAAAAAAAAATAATGTTAAATATATGGTATAAATTGTCGAAAGACTCAATTTAAATCTCAGAAAATACTTATACATCAATGACTAAAAAAAAAGGACAAAATCCTTCAAAATCATGCAATTTTGTATGAATTTCACAATTGTGCAATTTTGATGTGATTTCACTAGAATTTTGCCTATTTCACAATTGTGCAAAATCCTAAATTTTAGGATTTAAGTCGGAATTTTAGCAACAATATTCTGAAGTACCTTCCCTCTGACAAGGTATAGTGATTCTAGTAGCCAGCAATTCAAGTTCATTTACTCTTTGGCTCACTTTGTAAGGTTTTTCTAGTCTAATCTCATTTTACCCTATGAAGATAAATTCAATTTACAAATACTAACAGAAAATTATCACGGTGTATAGTTGTGTGAATTACACCAGAACTAAATACTTCCTCTGTCCGTTTTCGTATTCCGATACAAGTTAGTAGTATTAATTAGAGATATTTTTAAGAAAAATAATAATAAATGTACTTAGTATTTTGTATAAGGGTTTATATTTAAGGACTATCATTTTTTTCCTTTTCAGAGGGTGTGCTTATAATTAGGAACGGAGGGAGTAATATGAAAAAAAACTAGTTTATATAATATTAAAATATACTCCCTCCGCATTTCCAATACATCTTTAATTTTTTTCTTCCAACTTTTCTCTCACACAATTTTCAATGCAACTTTAAGTTTGTTTTTTTTTCTTATAAAGTAAGGACAGTTTAGTAAAAGTGTTATGTCTAATGATTATTTCATTCCATTTCTTAATCTGTGTGTCAAAATCTTAAACGACACTCATTGTGAAACGAAGGGAGCATGTGTTTAGTTTACCACTATATTGTGGAACTGTACGGATGAATAATTAGAATTATATATATAAAAAAAGCCATAGAGAAGCAAAAATATTAGAGCTTTCTTGTCAAAGTAATAATGTATAATCTAAATGTGTAAGTTGTGAAAGAAAGAAGGTCCAGTCTTCTTCTTTGATATATCATCCTCTTTGCAATATTTTTGTTGTAATTGACTCAAAATTGATGATTGAAGGTTTGACAAAAATTGTATCATAATTTGGAGAAATTGTGGCGTGATTTGCCTCAAGTTTTGGAGGTTTTGGTTCGACAAATATCGTGGCATGAAGTGAAGAAATCGTGGCAAGATTTTGAAGATAATGTTAGTATGGTACTATGTACTAACTTGAAATCGTGGGCACGATGAGTGTATATCGTGGCACGGTTTTCTTGAGACTCGTGCATTATATAAGACTTCATTCTTCATGTTTGAGTACGACTCCAAGAGAGAGAAATTTAAGGAATCAAAGGAGATAACTTTTGGGTTGAGTGTCTTTGATAAAGAGTTCTCTTGAGTTGGAAAACATTTGTAAACATCTTGGGTGAGTGAAATTATTGAGTCTCTTGTTCTTTGGAAGAGATTGAGAAAATGATAGAAATTAAGTTTTGTTCTTGGAGAGCTTACTGAAGCTAATTTCTTATAACTCTTCTATCTCTTTGTAAAGAACTCATTGATAATAGATTGGAGAGATCAATCTCTCCCCTAAAATAGGTTATTGTTGGACTGAATTGGGTAAACATTTCTTGACGTGTTTGTTTATTTTCTCTCTTTATTTTTTGCTTGTGATTTTGTGTTTTACACTTGATTCCTAAATTAGATATTGTTGTTGTTTAAAGTTATTTTTATGGGAAATGATAGATATAGTGACAAAATTTATCAAGAAAATTTCCAGACAGTGTATTTGCTAACACCTTTCCTTAATTACACATCATTACCTCCTTTGATTTCCACCAAATAACAAATTTAATTGGTTGAAACCTTTTCTTGATAAATTCTTGATAAAACTCTCTATATAAATAGCAATGCTCTACTTTTATATTGATTACTACTTCCCTTTTCCTCCACACATCTAAATTTATTGGTGTTTTATTTGTCCAAATTCACGACATGTTTTATCTTCATGGGGAGTCTATATCAACTTCTTTTCTACTTCTCAATGAAGAAACCTCATTGAGTAGTCTTTTATCACATTATCACCCGTTGAAAATAGTTTGCATCAAGAAACTCATTTTGTGGTTCTCGTTGTTTTTTCCTCTCTTTCAAACTGAAATCTTACATGCCCCCTCTCTCTCTCTCTTCCATTATGCATTATAGGGGAAAATACATTAATCTTCATTAAGGTCTTTTTAAATAACACATCCGTCAGTTTAAAAATGAACGCATACCTCCAATATATATTTCTTTAAATGACACACATCTCTGTTGAAAATTAACATCATTAATGTACTCTTTTTGGAAGTTTGAGTAAGTAAGTTGATAGATATCTGGCAAGTGTACCAAAAACTATCGAAGTAGTAAAAATATCGATCCACAAGGACTGTGTTAATTTCAATTGTAGCAAGCGCGTTATATGTTAGGATGTGTAAAGTTTGTATTTGGTTGCCCTCGGCAGTAAAGTTTGGTTTTAATCAGAGTTGATTAAAGTAGAAAGAGTTTGAAAGAAAATTATATTGAGATGAATGGTTAAGCCGGTGAATCCACTATTGCTTTATATGAAAAAGTCTCCCTCTCTCTACTCTCAATTACTACTCAGTTTTTACGATAAATTAACTAAGTGACTTTGATCAATCTCTCGCATCAAAGCCCTTTCCTAAGTCATAACCCTATTAATCTCTTAACGTGATTGAATAACCGCGGAAGCAATATTGGAACGTTAATTCATGTATCATAACCCTCAATTTCCTATCTCTAGGCTCCTAGTGTTGAGTTAAACAAAATTACTATTTCAGGATTAAAAGCTAGGGCTAGTAGTCATTCAATTCCTAAGATCGATTCATGTGATTGCAAGAAGCTAGGGCTAGTAGTCATACAAAACAATAATCATGAAAAGCAATAAACGCAAGTAATTCTGAATAAAAACTGAATAGCATTGATTATAGAGAGAGTTCAACTACAAAATCATATATTACAAAAGTTTCATCATGGCTTAACCAAACTAAAGGTTTAGCTACTCATAGCTAAACAATCATAAGAAATAACAAGAGAAAACATACATAAATCTAACCAACGGGGTGTTGGTATGAGATTCAGGGCTCGTTCCTTGGTCTCCTGTCGTCCTTAGTGCTCAAAATCGCAATAATAATCAGTACCAAAACCCTTGCTAGCAGCTGGATATTTATAGAAAGAAATTAGGGTTTCAGAAAAGCCCATCATCGTGCCACGTTACGGGTTGGTCGTGGCACGATGCTTCATTAATCCTACGTGGCAGCAGACAAAATCAACCATCGTGGCACGTTGCATGTTGCTTCGTGCCACGAAATTTCCAGAGATGAATCTTTGTCCCACGCTTCCTTCAACGTGCCACGAACATAACCAAACGTGGCACGATGCTTTGAGTTTTAGGCAATTTTCCTTGGTTTCTTGAAGTTTCTTCTCTTGAGCTCTTGTTCCTGTTTTGGCTTGATTTCACCATGAATTCATTGCAGTTGACTCTCTAAATGCTATAATAAAGACCTAAATATGACTAAATAACTAGTGTTGATGCACTGTCATCACAACCCCAAACTTAAACCATTCCTTGTCCTCAAGGAATCAATTTGCAAATGGAAAAATCGCAGTGAGATAACAACTTACCAACCAATGATATGCTTAAAAAGTTCACTCCCTTCCGGTGTAATGATGTACCGGATGCCAAGCTCTTTCCTCCAAATCCACAACTCCACGCAATTGTTTGAATAGGGTCACACAATCATCATGCAGGTCTGCTGTATTACCATAAGCTTGAAAAATTTCTAAACTGTCAATCAAAGTCAGAGTCAAGTACACACTTTAAGGTCTTTCAGGGTTATAACGGGGCTTAGGTGAAAGGTGGATATAATTTGGGAAGTAGTGTTATAAAACAATGAAGTTAAGCTCATACTACTTGGGTATCCTTGATAACACACAGAAAACCAATCCTTCCTTTCAAATTTAACACAAAGAGTACTAGAGAACTTATTATTTTTTCTGAGACATATAAACATTGTTGGTCTCATACACAAGATTTTTTTTTTCTGCACCATTTCAAGTGCTTTTTATTTTCAAGAGATAACATATAAAATTGAATCATTTCTCTTTTCTTAGTTCTCTAGTACCCCCACCCCAAACTTAGTAAGTTGCTAATTCCAAAAGCAACCCCAAACTTGAACATTTCACAACCTAAAGAGCTTCAAACAAATACTTGGGACATTCATTCCTAAGGTCTTCTAGGTTTGTAATGTGGCTAGTCACCGAACAAAAGTGATCTATACCTAATGGCTCAAATTGGCTTTACAAAGGATAAATAATTCATAAATCAAGGTAGGCTCAAAAAGGCTCAAGGTACCAAGCACTTTGCCTTAGTGTGTACAAAACAAGACCAATTAACAAATAGAGAAATATCGCAAGTTCTAGAAACAGCAGTTGCATGGAACACTCATATATGTAAAATTGGAAAAATAAAATTTTGGTTATGGACCTTACAAGTTTAGATATCTGGGAGTTGTGGCTACCTATTTCCTTTGCCGAACACTTCCCTCTGAAACAATTAGGCATCATCCTCCTTGAACTCTTTGGCATATCATTGGTATAGTACTGTTATGAGACTGATAAATTTCCACAAACAAACAGATTCGTTAATAATAAACAAAGGAAAGCATTACAAACGGGGGGAAATTAAAGTTAAACAAAGTGCAAACCAACAAAATGTTCCAACGGAATGAAAATTACATCAAAATAAACGAAACAAAGATAGAAAGCTGAAAAAAAATAAAATTGGACTCAAGTCCATCACTGCTCATCGTCATCAGTGGCCTCTGGATCACCCTGCAAGCCAGCATAAAATTCATTCACGCTCTGATCACTAGCTGCCTTCCCACGAGCAAAGTCGGATCGAAGGCGACCCTCTCTCTCTCCAGCACGTCTCCTCTGCTCCATGATGTAGTCCTCCATGTTGGCTTCAGTGCCAAACCTATCAAAAGCATTGCTCTGAAGGGACCTCTGACGGTGCTGATCAGCAGCAAGAGAAAGCTCCGCCCCAAAGTAAGGACCGTCCACATACATCTGTGATGATGTATCCTGGGCCCAGCAAGCCATACCTCCCAAGTAATCAAGCATCATCGGGTGTAGTGGTGGGTATTGAGGCGCATCCTCCTGCATAGGCTGTGCCTGAGATGGTCCTCCATGCTCTCGCTGAACCGGTGGTCCTTCACGACCTTTCTTCTTCTCAAACTTCACCATAGCAGTATCATCAATAGCTCCCTTTGACTTAAGCATGATGTCTCCAAGCTCCTCCGGGACACCTTCCTTCTTACACAAAGCATTAATCAAGCAAACGTGCCCCAAATGCACCGAAGTCCCGCAATTTGCCATTTCCTTAAGACTCAAATTGATCAGTCGCCCAACATTTATCCCATAGCCAAAGATGATGGCCTCTAGAATATACAACCTCTCCATAGGCAGCTCAGATGTAGCAGAAACACTTTCCAAGGTAGAATGAATGAATGAAGCCCAAGCTTTGTATTGTGGTTTGAGGTCCACCACATCCATCCTAGTAGGAAACCCAGTAGCTCTGGACCTAACATAATCAACACCCTCTTCGCCAATTTCCTGCAAAATCTGTTGAAGCACATCATCGGAAGGAAAATTATTCGAGCTCCTGGACCTCCTCATTTCTACATGACATTGTCTTGGAGGCTTTAGCCCTAGAAATGCATTGATGGCTCTAGGGCTATAATCTATCTGCTTTCCACGGACATAAACCACATTATCCTCATCTCCAAAGGCATTAGGAAAGAACTCAAGAGCAATGGTGCGATTGCTTTCTTTTTCAACCATGTCGTTCAATCTCTTCCACCCAAGCGTTCTTATAGTTGTTTCAAATTGAGGATACCTCTGAAGGTTGATGAAATCAAACCTCCTTTCACCAGAAAACTTAAACCCCTTGATCTTTTCAAACCTCTCGGCATGTTCGTCATCCTGAAATTTCTCATAGTCGGGTTGTTGTGGTGGTTGGGTTGATTGGGTGTTGCGGGTTGTTCTGGAGCGTTTGTTGGATGTTGAGGCCATTTGTGGAGTTAGGTTAGATTGTTTGGATGTTTTGGGATTGAGGAAGATGGAGATTGAGTGGTTAGGGTTTGTGAAATAAGGGTTATGTCGAATTTGTGGGAAAAAATTGATGTGTTTGATGAAGTAACGGGTTGGAATGTTTGTGAGAATGATGAAGATGTATGAATGGTGGTTAGGTGTGAGTTTGAGAAGTAGAGAATGGGTGAGACGAAATTTAGGCAGAGTTTTGGTAAGGGAGAATGTGAATGGTGAGAAATTTGTGAAGTATGTATATATAGAATAAGGACCATCGTGCCACGTTACAAGGAGATCGTGCCACGAAGCTATTTGTAACGGTCTAAAAAATTTAAAACTTCCCACTCACGTGCCACGATGCAGAAAAGCGTGGCACGATCATCGTTCTGGGTAGCTTCGTGCCACGATCATAGAGCCTTCGTGCCACGTTCTTAGTTCTTCCAGCAAACGTGCCACGTTCTGAGAGTGTTCGTGCCACGAAATTTCCAGTGGCGAACAATGTTGGAGCAACTCTCAAAACGTGCCACGATGAAGAACCATCGTGCCACGATTATCTAGGTTTTCACAAAAAAACTTCTTTTCAACTTTCTAAAAATATTTTTGCTGTTTTTGTTTTATGAAAATGCAATAAATAAAGACAATACCTGAGTGGATTTAAATCCGATGGGTTGCCTCCCATCCAGCGCTTCTTTACCGTCACTAGCTTGACTTATGATGACCCTTAAGGATCATTCAACACCACTCCCGCTCTATTCTTTGGGAGTTCACCTCCAAGGTATGGTTTCAGCCTTTGTGCGTTTACCTTGAAAGTTTCTTGCTCACCAGGCTTACTAAGCTCCACTGCTCCATAAGGAGACATATCTACAATCACGAATGGTCCGGACCACTTGGATTTTAACTTCCCGGGAAATAACTTCAACCTGGAATTAAACAGCAAAACAAGTTGTCCAATATAAAATTCTCTCCTCACCAACCCCTTGTCATGATACCTCTTAGTTCTCTCTTTGTAAATTACGGCGTTCTCATACGCACGCAATCTCATCTCCTTTAGCTCATTAAGTTTTAATAACCTTTTCTTTCCAGCTAAAGTTTGATCAAAATTTAGGGCTTTGATAGCCCAGTAAGCTTTATGTTCCAATTCAACCGGGAGATGACAAGCCTTTCCGTAAACCAACTGATAAGGGGACATCCCAAGGTGCGTTTTAAACGCAGTTCTATATGCCCAAAGAGCGTCATCTAACTTCCTAGACCAATCTTTCCTAGAAGACGCTACAGTTTTCTCCAAAATTTGTTTCAACTGACGGTTTGAAACCTCCGCTTGACCACTAGTTTGAGGATGATAGGGAGTTGCAACTTTATGTTTGATATTAAACTTTTTAAGCACAGTTTCAAGAAGATTGTTGCAAAAGTGCTTCCCCCCATCACTGATCAAAACTCTAGGGGTTCCAAACCTAGTGAAAATATTTTTCTTCAAGAAATTAACCACAGTTTTAGCATCATTAGCAACACATGGTATCGCTTCAACCCACTTGGTAACATAGTCAACACACACAAGTATGTGGAGATAAGAGTAAGAGGAGGGAAATGGTCCCATAAAATCTATGCCCCAACAATCAAAAGGTTAAACTTCAATGATTCCAGTTAGGGGCATTTCATTCCTCTTTGAGATACTACCTGTTCTTTGGCATTCATCACACCTCTTTACGAACTCTTGGCAATCCTTGAAGAGAGTGGGCCACCAGAAGCCACTTTGCAAGATTTTCGCAGCGGTTCTTTCTCCACTATGGTGGCCCCCATAAGCTGAGCTATGGCAGTGCCACATGATACTATTAGCTTCCGTACCTGCAACACAACGTCTAATCAAACCGTCAGCACTTACCTTAAATAAATAAGGATCATCCCACAGATAGTGGTTTGCATCCTTGAAAAACTTTTTCCTCTGGTGCTGTTCCATGTCATCCGGAATTATATTACCGGCCTTAAAATTCGCCATGTCGGCAAACCAAGGCCTTTCTTCAATCGCCATCAACTTTTCATCTGGGAATTCTGCTGTGATAGCCTTCTCTTTCTTCGTCACCTCCTCATTTTCCAACCTTGAAAGGTGATCAGCTACTACATTCTCCACTCCTTTCTTGTCACGAATCTCTAGATCAAATTCTTGTAATAATAGGATCCACCTCAACAGCCGAGGCTTTGAATCACCTTTTGTCAAGAGATATTTAAGAGCTGCATGATCTGAAAAAATAATGACTTTGGAGCCTATTAGATAAGAACGAAATTTCTCCAATGCAAATATTACTGCAAGCAACTCCTTTTCAGTAGTGGAATAGTTAACTTGATTTTCATTTAAAACCTTGCTTGCATAGTAAATTGCATGGAAAAATCTGTTCTTTCGTTGGCCTAAGACTGCACCAACAGCATAATCACTTGCATCGCACATAAGTTCAAAAGGTAAATCCCAATCGGGTGCAATGATTATTGGTGCAGTCACCAACTTGGTTTTAATCAAAGAAAAAGCATTTAAACACTCAGAATCAAAATCAAAATCATTTTCTTTGACCAAGAGGTTACAAAGGGGCTTAGAAATTTTTGAAAAATCTTTTATAAAACGCCGATAGAAACCGGCATGCCCCAAGAAACTCCTAACTCCCTTAACATTAACAGGTGGTGGAAGTTTCTCTATAACCTCTATCTTTGCTTGATCCACTTCTATGCCTTTAGCACTTATTTTATGTCCCAAAACTATACCTTCGGTAACCATAAAATGACATTTTTCCCAATTTAAAACAAGGTTAGTTTCGGTGCATCTTTTTAGTACTTCATTTAAGTGGAACAAGCATTGGTCGAAAGACTTACCAAACACAGAAAAGTCGTCCATGAATACCTCAATGTTCTTCTCTATCATGTCAGAGAAGATGGAGAGCATACACCTTTGGAAGGTCGCCGGCGCATTACACAGCCCAAAGGGCATTCTCCTATAAGCAAATATACCAAACGGACAGGTGAAAGCAGTCTTTTCTTGATCTTCCGGAGCCACTGCAATCTGATTATACCCTGAATACCCATCCAAGAAGCAGTAAAAGGCTTGACCAGCCAATCTCTCTAGCATTTGATCCATGAATGGTAATGGAAAGTGATCTTTCCTTGTTGCAGAATTCAGCCTCCGGTAGTCTATGCACATTCTCCAACCGGTGACGGTACGTGTGGGTATCAATTCATTCTTTTCATTAGCCACTACCGTCATTCCTCCCTTCTTAGGCACCACATGAACAGGACTTACCCAAGAGCTATCAGAAATAGGGTAAATCATACCTGCATCGAGCAATTTTAACACTTCTTTCTTGACAACTTCCTTCATTGTTGGGTTTAGTCTTCTTTGAGGTTGAACCACAGGTTTGTATTCAGCCTCCATATGTATTTTGTGCATGCAATAGGCTGGACTAATACCCTTTAGATCAGAAATGCTCCATCCCAATGCGCCTTGATTACTTTTCAACACCCTCATTAGTTTCTCTTCCTCTAAAGGTGTCAATGTATTACTGATGATTGCTGGTTTGGAAAAATCCTCACTAAGAAAGACATACTTCAAGTGTGGAGGGGGTTCTTTCAACTCTGGATTTTTTTCTTTTTCATTGTTCAATGTTTCCGATCCCCCATATTTTTCACCAAGTAGGTTTTCAAGTGGCGGGTGATGCATTTGTTGCTTGCTTGCCTCAAGTTGCTTGACACAATCCTTTACCTCAATATCTTCAGTATCTTCATCATTCTCTATAGAATTAACTAATTTTCTCTCTAAAGGTTGTGTTGGTTGAGGCTTACGAGAATCATCTTCAATTATCTCCTCCACAACATCAATTCGGTAGCACTTAGGATTTTCAGCTTGATGTTTCATGGCTTCAAAAATATTAAACACAACTTGCTCGTTGTGGAATCTCAACATAAGCTGGCCCATTTCAACATCAATCAAAGCTCGACCGGTTGCAAGGAAAGGTCTTCCAAGAATGAGTGGCATGTCTTCATCTTCAGCCATGTCTAGGATTACAAAATCAGCAGGAAATACTAGCTCATTTACCTTAACTAGCACATCTTCAAGTATACCAAAAGGGTAAGAGATTGACCGATCAACTAGAGTAATGGTCATTCTTGTTGGCTTTGGTTCCCCACATCCAAGCTTCTTCATCATCGAAAGAGGCATCAAGTTGATACTTGCCCCTAAATCACACAATGCTCTACCAATGTCTACCGGTCCAATAGAACAAGGAATAGTGAAAGCACCTGGATCTTTTAATTTGGGTGGAAGTTTCTTTTGAAGAATTGCACTACAATTTTCTGAAAGTGCAATGTTTGCATCATCTTTTGGTTTCCTTCTTCGAGTCAGCAAGTCTTTCATGAACTTAGCATACATGGACATTTGATCAAGAGCTTCACCAAAGGGAATGTTCACCTGAAGTTGTGAGAAAAGCTCCATGAACTTCTTGAATTGACCTTCCTCCTTCTTCTTCTTTTTGGCTAAGTGAGGGTATGGAAGCTTCACATATGATGGAACAACTTGTGGCTGATCTCCATCCTTCAATATTTGACTCTTAGACTTCCTCAAGATTGATTCTTCATCAATCAATTTCTCACTTTTTTCTCCCTCTATTTTTTTCTTCCTTTCATTTTCAACTACTCCTTGATCATTAACTTTTTCAACTACAAACTCATTATTCTTTTCAACTTCACCTTCTTCTTCTTCCTCCACTACTACTTCATCAGCTTTTTTTGGAACTTTTGGAACTGGAGGTGTCAAGACCTTCTTGCTCCTCAACTCAATAGCATTGCAAGACTCATTTTTAGGGTTGTCTTGTGTGTTACCTGAGAATCCGCCTTTGTTTTGTTCAGCCAATTGTTTAGCTAATTGCCCAAGTTGAGTTTCAAGCATCTTCCTGGAGGCTTCATTGTTCTTTCTCTCAGCCTCTTGACTCTTCTTCATCTCTTCAAAGTTGCCTTGAGTCATCTTCATAAAGTTCATCATAGTTTCTTCAAGAGCTGAAGGCTTCCTTTGTTGTGGAGGATTAAGCATCTGAGAGTTCAAAGCGTTGTTATTTGAGTAACTGAGATTTGGATGCTTGTTGATACCTGAGTTGTAGTATTGATTTTGCCTTTGATAACCTCCCATGAAATTAGCTTCCTCACTTGATCCTTCTGGAACACATTCACCATTGGGATGTTCTTCACCGCATAAGTCACATTTGATTGCAGCCACCTGTTGTTGCTTATGAGCCAAAGTAAACCCTTGAAACTCCTTAGTAAGAGCCTCTATTTGTTTGTTCATGGCTGCTTGGTTAACTAGGATTGTTGTTTGTTCACTTACCCCAAACACTCCTCTTTCTTTCTTCTTAGCTTCAGCACGATATTCATTACCCGCCATATTTTCAATTAAGGCTTGAACTTCATGATCAGTCTTGCTCTTAAGACTTCCTCCCGCGGAAGCATCTAAGAACATTCTTGTGTTTGGTGTCACCCCCTCAGTGAAGATTTGGAGGTATTGTTTCTCGGTGAACTCATGATTAGGGCATCTCTTCAGAAGCAAATTGAATCGCTCCCAAGCATCATATAATGACTCACCTTCTCCTTGCTTGAAGTTAGAGATCTCCATCTTCTTTTCCCAATATTTAGACATAGGGAAATATTTCTCCAAGAACTTCAGCTCTAACTCTTCCCATGTTTGGACAGTCCCATTTGGAATTGTTAGCAACCAATCTTTTGCTCTTCCCGTCAAGGTGAAAGGGAACAGCCTTAGTTTCTTCTGTGCTTCAGTCACGGTGGCTGGTTGCACACAAAACTCGCAAGTTTCAGCAAAGCGGCTCAAGTGTTCATGAGGACTCATGGCTTCAGTCCCATCAAATTGTTTATCCCTCAAACCGTTGAGGACAGTTGTCTTGATGTCGAAAGCAACGGGGTTAGCTGGTTGAAAAGTGTGGGTCAGTTGACCGCGATGAGTGGCTAACCCATAATCTCCCAGCTTAGGTCTCGGTGGTACAACTCCTCTCCTTCCATAGTTGCAGATTTAGGAGAAGAGATCGTTTCAGATTCAGTTGAGAGTGGTTCCGGTATTTGTTCTCGAACACCCGGTGGAACGGACTGAGCTAACCTTTGCGACCGGACAGTTTTCCGAAGTGCTCTAGCAGTCCTTTCAATTTCCGGATCGTACTCTAAGTCGTCTGAGCTCTGTTTACCTCGCATAAACAGCAAAATACCTTAGTAGCACTGCACAACGCAAAGTAATCAAGTGAATATGAGAACAGAAAAATAAAAATTAAAAACAGAAAATTAAATTGCAAAAACCCTAAATTATAACGTAATTGCCTTGTTGAAATAATTCAACAGTCCCCGGCAACGGCGCCAAAAACTTGATAGATATCTGGCAAGTGTACCAAAAACTATCGAAGTAGTAAAAATATCGATCCACAAGGACTGTGTTAATTTCAATTGTAGCAAGCGCGTTATATGTTAGGATGTGTAAAGTTTGTATTTGGTTGCCCTCGGCAGTAAAGTTTGGTTTTAATCAGAGTTGATTAAAGTAGAAAGAGTTTGAAAGAAAATTATATTGAGATGAATGGTTAAGCCGGTGAATCCACTATTGCTTTATATGAAAAAGTCTCCCTCTCTCTACTCTCAATTACTACTCAGTTTTTACGATAAATTAACTAAGTGACTTTGATCAATCTCTCGCATCAAAGCCCTTTCCTAAGTCATAACCCTATTAATCTCTTAACGTGATTGAATAACCGCGGAAGCAATATTGGAACGTTAATTCATGTATCATAACCCTCAATTTCCTATCTCTAGGCTCCTAGTGTTGAGTTAAACAAAATTACTATTTCAGGATTAAAAGCTAGGGCTAGTAGTCATTCAATTCCTAAGATCGATTCATGTGATTGCAAGAAGCTAGGGCTAGTAGTCATACAAAACAATAATCATGAAAAGCAATAAACGCAAGTAATTCTGAATAAAAACTGAATAGCATTGATTATAGAGAGAGTTCAACTACAAAATCATATATTACAAAAGTTTCATCATGGCTTAACCAAACTAAAGGTTTAGCTACTCATAGCTAAACAATCATAAGAAATAACAAGAGAAAACATACATAAATCTAACCAACGGGGTGTTGGTATGAGATTCAGGGCTCGTTCCTTGGTCTCCTGTCGTCCTTAGTGCTCAAAATCGCAATAATAATCAGTACCAAAACCCTTGCTAGCAGCTGGATATTTATAGAAAGAAATTAGGGTTTCAGAAAAGCCCATCATCGTGCCACGTTACGGGTTGGTCGTGGCACGATGCTTCATTAATCCTACGTGGCAGCAGACAAAATCAACCATCGTGGCACGTTGCATGTTGCTTCGTGCCACGAAATTTCCAGAGATGAATCTTTGTCCCACGCTTCCTTCAACGTGCCACGAACATAACCAAACGTGGCACGATGCTTTGAGTTTTAGGCAATTTTCCTTGGTTTCTTGAAGTTTCTTCTCTTGAGCTCTTGTTCCTGTTTTGGCTTGATTTCACCATGAATTCATTGCAGTTGACTCTCTAAATGCTATAATAAAGACCTAAATATGACTAAATAACTAGTGTTGATGCACTGTCATCATAAGTCATTGAGCTTCTTTTACAAAAACAATAACAATTATGTTGAGGTTCAATCAAAATCTCAAGTTCGATTCTCTTCAGTGTCAATTTCGAGAGATTAGTTTAGCTTTCAAAACAAATTCCGTTGAGGTTCAAGAATGCAATTTACGATAAAAATTTGGTTCCTCCATATAATTAGATAGTGGTGTTGATGTTTGATGATGTTTAATGGACAGTTCTTCAAGCTTTTACAAACCTCTGCCCCCTCTTACATTGTTCATATCCATTTTTATATTGCTACTGCTTTTTCTTGAAAAAACAAAAAGAAAAATCATCATGTGATAAACTGGTATATACGAGATGTACCCATTATTTTACATCATCAAATAAAATAAAACAATTGACATCATCCCTTCCTTACATTGTTCCCAATTATCAATAATAAGAAATTTCTTACAAATCAGATATTTATGATGCTACCATATTAATCTTTGTACAAAAGAACCATCTCAGTCAGGCCTTTGAAAATACATCAAGTTTTATGAAATTTCGAGAATATGATTTATAATTCAAATGTTTCCCCTCTCAAAAATTCTGAAATATAAATTACATTTCTTGAAGTTTTTATTTTTCAAAATTTTCTTAAAATTTTACAGATTTTTTTTTTTTTTTTAGCTTTATTGATTATAAATGTATTCCGGTAAGGAAGTGACAAGTAGATTCCTCTTATTGTAAAAAATAAATAAATAAATAAATAAAATAGACTTCTCTTGTTGTTTTGGGTTTCTATCGAGAACGAAAAATTTGGTTCCAAACAATACAAAGAAGTAGGTAGATTAGGTGCTTTTTGGTCGGGGGAAGAATTAGGCAGTTTATTTTGAGAACTATGAGTTAACTTACAATTAAAACAATTTAGGTATTGGTATTATTTAATTTTGGAATTTGGTTCCGAAGCTATGGACAATACTTGGGTGCCATTAATGGCACCGTGCCATTAAATCCTGGCCATTGATGGCACCCAACACACACATCACACACACACTTGGGGCAATGTGTAGCCCTGATCTAATGGCATGGTGCCATTAATGGCACCAAAGTGCCACCCGTCATCAAAGGAGTGGGTGTCGAAGGTAACAAGAAGTATAAGATATTCTTGTCGTACAGAAGAAACGTGAGCAAATTGATTAAACAACAATGGCCACTTATTTTTTTTTTTTATCATAGTCTATTGGCTATTATTATTTCCCATGCCTGAATCAGGCAAATTTTGGACATGGCACAAAATATAAGTCCCTTTCAACAAGGGCCCAAGATTATCTCCAAAATAACAATTTGCATAAATGCCAAATTCATCTTTATTGTGCAGGAGATATTCTTGGGTGGTCACAGGTCCAAGAAATTGGATTTGGTCACTCTCTCTTATGTTTTTCTTCTTCTTTCACACTTTCCATTTCCTCTCTCTCCTCTCTTTAAATGTGATGAAGTGTCAGTTATTGGTTGGTTGTGACTATGTGGTCATGTGACCAACTAAGAATTACTCATTGTGCAGAGTGATGGATGGATGTGCTGTCCCTATCATCAAGATAGCCCTCCATTCTCTTCACTTGTGTACGTTTTCACTTCATTCAAGTTGTGTTTTATGTATTTTTCTTTATTATCAAGTCAATAGTAAGTGTTTAGACTTGTAACCTCAAGGGATAAAGTTCAAATTTTCGTGTGGACAGTGATAAAATGGTCATTATTGGTGGTTTAATTAATAATCCATTATTTTCATTACCAAGAATATATGTCAAAATTAATGTACGTTTGAAAAAACAAGGATCTCTAGTTCTAGAGGTTTCACTGGTTCGATCTCTGGTCTAATTTTTTAAACATTGTTTGGTATGTTGCAAAGCTTTTTTCTTCTAGGAATTCATTTGATCCTATATTTTCTCTCTAAATTCAATAGAATAAATCATTTAAAAGTAAGATAAGGAAGGATCTTCACTAGCAAACTTTGTATATATGGACCCTTTGCCCTCAGTTCAACCCCGGTTTAACCAAACTGCAATATAACCAAGATCAAACCAACTGGAAAGTCGGTCGGTTGTCCCAAATTGAAGCTTCGCATAATGTTAATCTTAAATAGAATATTAAAACAGTGCAACAAGGTATAATAATAGCTTGAAATTTTAGATACAACCTCCAACTCAATAAAATATTAAAATCATGCATTGCAGGAAAAAAAAATTATTATGTCTAATTTTGTTTAAGCAACACTTCCTTAATAACTTTGTCGAAGTTCATGTATGAACAACCACCCGGTTTAGTGTTCTCCTCCGCCTTCTTCTTCAATTCCATGGCCTTTTCTCTCATATTCTTTCCTTCATCTCCGGCTATCAATTCATTGATCAGCTTCGCCACCTCCTCTCTCTTCACATTCGTATCGATTTCCATACCAATCTTCCATTCATTACAAATAAATCTACAGTCTGTTGGCTGATCGGCAAAAAATGGCCAACATAACATTGGCACTCCAGCACATATGCTTTCAGTGGTTGAGTTCCATCCGCAATGAGTCAAGAATCCACCGATTGAAGGGTGGTTCAACACTTTCTCTTGTGGACACCAACTTGCTATTAGGCCTCTATCTGAAATTTCATTCGCAAAGTCAGATGACAAAATCACTGAGCCACCAATGACAAGATCGGGCCTAGTGATCCACAAAAATAGTGTCTTGCTATTTGCCAAGCCCCAAGCAAATTCCTGAAGTTGCTCCGGAGTCATAACTGTAATGCTTCCAAAATTCACATAAACAACAGATCTTGGTTCCTTCGATTCAAGCCATTGAAGACACTCGATATCTTCTTTCCAAAGGTTGGAATCTAAAGAATCCAATTGATGAATTTGTGGAGTTTGGTTCAATAATGAAGGTAAAGGGCCAATCGGGTAAACATAAGGAATTATAGAGGAGAGAGCATTTATTACATCACTCTCAAGTTCATTGAAAGTATTCAAAAGAATAGTAGAGTCTCTATTAACTCTATCTGCAATTTCAATAAAGAATTCTAACATAATATCGTTTGGATTTGTTGTTCTGATAAAGTCAACAATATCCTTCAACCGAAAATTTTTCAAACCTGGAATCCAATCTACTTTTGTTTCCAAATATCCATTTGTTAGATAACTCTCATCTGCATATCATAAGTACAAAAGTTAATAGTTTGAAGGTTCATATACACACACATATGAGGTATTATACATTCAATGAGAGTTATTTGTTGAAATATGAATTTTAGTTTTGAAGTTTTATAAAATTTTGTGCATGTCATCTTCTCAGCGAGAGTTTTTAATTTGACGGTTGGCTTGTTATTAACTCGATTAACGAATCTATAAGGTGTCAGCTCAGTAGTAAGAGTTTAACCTTGTAAAATTATCTATCATTAGAAATAATTTCCCCCCTTCAATAGTTTTTGAAAAATAAAATGGAATAACTATATATATATGTCAAGAGTTAATCTTGGAGTAAGTTGAATTTCACGCGCGCGCATACCCACTATATATATATAGAGTACACATACTATCATCATCTATCAAGAAAATAGACTTAGCAGTACCTTTGAATGGTGTGATGCCTCTTTCTACAAAGGAACGAAAGTGCATAACATTCAATAAAGAACATGCACTTGATGGAAAAAAGAGAACATTAGGGAGTGCAAATTCTTCAGCAGCTTGTATAGTAAAGCTCATCAAACAATCAGAAACTAAGCAAGTAACTGGTGGAACAGTGGTAGAGTGATTAAGTCTAGTAATAAGTTCACAGTAGGGTTTAAGGAAATTCTTTCTTATAGATTGACAAAGAGAAGGCACATGTTGACTAACATCACCATCACCTTCTAGTGATGTTAGACCATCTGGGATGGTTTCAAAGCTAAAATCAGTGAAACAATCTAAGGCATTTGGACCTCTTGATTTGAGCAAGCGTTTGTGATTGTATTCAGTGTTGACAAAGGTTATGTAAAAGCCTCTAAGGTGAAGTAGTTTTGCTAGCTTGAACAATGGATTGATATGGCCTTGAGCTGGATATGGAATCAACACAGCATGTGGTTTTGTGTTTGCAAAGTTTACCATTTTTGATAATTTTCTATTTGGATGTTATGTGTGCAATATATGAGGTTGAGAAACAAGTGATAAGCATGTGCTTTAATAGATAACAAAAAAGGAAGAGGTCCAAACAGATAAAATCTAGGAGGTTCTAAAAAAAGGAAGTAAGTTCACGTGACTCAATTATTAATATGGCTTCATTACAATGATATGAAGCATCGACATACAAACAAAGACATGGAGGATGACATTGACACGTCCATACAAGTAATAATTTGAAAAAACGAATTAATTGACTGTAATTATATGTGTTGGTTTAATACAGACACATATAGGACACTAAACACGTCTTTGATCAGAAGTGTCGGTGCTACAAAGTTACATTGTTTTTTTATAGCCAAATGTAAATGGGGACAAGATTGTCTCCGATGATGGGAGAGTGCATTGGAATCACAACCACACATTTTTCTCTACTTGATTTGGTCAAAATCATTAAATAACCTTTGGATGGTAGGAAGGAGATTTACAAAGAACTGCATCCAGTGAAAAGTTCACTAGAGAGAATCCTCATCCATTGGTTGTACCGTCAGTTTTTGAAGTTCGAATCGTCAAGCTATCACAAAGTAAGACAGTTTTATTCAACAAAATACTCTTTTTTTTTTTTTTTTACTTTACATGATGTGATTTTGATCTATAATGTATGAATATAATTATACACATATAAGTTCAAATTTTTCTTTATTGTCAATTAATTTTAGAGTCCAAGACTAGAGACTGTCATATTGTATCATCTTATCAATGATAAAATTATTTCTTAAAAGTAATAAAATGGTAAAATATAATTTATATAGCTGTATCTAATCATTATTCAATCAAATTTGACCAATAGTAAAAAAAAAAAAATCATCGTGATGCATGTAGTAATAAAAAAATAATATTTAAAAAGCATGTAAATATCGTTTCATGTAACAAAATTATTGATCTGAATGTTGACAAAATAGCTTGTCACTATGGAATAAAATAAGGAGAAGAAACCACTACAAATGCAATGTCCTTAAATTAGACTCAATAATGCTGGCAATGGTGTACTGTTCCGGGATAGTTAATCACATTGATGCAATTCATCCTGATAGAATGGAGAGCTATAATCTTGCATAGCCATTGCAGCCGTAAATTCGTGTATCTTGGAAATTGATGCAATTCGAGAGTGCGGCTGCTAAGTTTTCCAAATCTTCCCTTGTATGGACTGCACTGAGGGCCACTCGCAACCTAAAACAGAGGCAAGAAAGAAAGGTAAAAGATGTAGGCATGGAAAAATATATAATCAAAGGTAGAAAAGCTTCAACTTCCATAACCCAAAATTATAGTTCACAATGCACATCAGGTCGGCCTCAATGGCTGGACAGCTTATTTTTGGGATAGACCAAGGTTAGGCCAAACTTATTGTGGGTCATAATTGCATGGTACTTTCAGCACTCCCTCCCTACATCAGTTTGGAAGTGTATGCATCTAGAAAAACTAGCAAATTTCTGGACAATTTGTGCAGTCCGATTGTGCACTTCCAGAAAGATGTGGCTTTATTAGTAGTGAGGGTGGGTAGAAAGTAGCACTCAATAATTTTCTAGTCTAACCTAACCGTTTACAAAATTAGAGAAAACGAGACCATGGACACCAAAAAAAATCACTAACAACATAAGTAATTTAATGTTAAATCATATATATACCAGTTATCCCTTACTCTATCCTTTAGTCGCTTCTCACGAAAAAATTTATTTTTTACTTTCAAGTTCAACTTAAAATTATGGATTCAAGTAATAAAATATTGGTCAACAACGCACGTTGACTGAGTCATTTGTGTCTGGCTAGTGAATTTTTCGGCTAGGGCAGGCCAATGTAGAAACAGTTACGAGCTTAAATTTTGTTAAATCAATTTGTGTTTTACATCAAACTAATAAGATTGAGCCCATTTAAACACCTCTGATAAGTTCTATTTATCTTTTAGAATGAAATTCAGGTAAATAAAAGCTACTAACCTGCAGGAGTTAGGAGGCACAGTTGGTGGTCTGATTGCAGTCACATGGAAGCCAGCTTGTAATAAATGCCTGTTCAAGAAATACATCAAATGCTTAGTGTTGTAATGCCTGCATGATCAGCTTCTGAAGTAGTGGACTCATGTAATACTTAGATCTTCATTGGGCACCAAAAATGATGGGAGGGAAAGTGAGGGAGGGATGCATACCGGCTTGCTTGCAGTGCTTTGTCTTCAATGCCAACGATAAGGGATATGATGGGACTTGTAACAGGGATTCCTGTAAGCAAATGAAAGTCTTTCACCCGGTTCCAAATGGCCTTTCTACGCCATGTCTCATGTTTTGCCACTCTAACAGCAGCTGCAAAATTACATCATATTTTTAACAAATATGTCATTCTCACAAGAGGAGACTCAAACGATTGTAAAAAGAAATGATGGTATGTTTTTAATCTCCGAACAAATATTTGAACCATCACATACCAAACATTTCTTTCTTTGCATCAGATTAAAATTACTAATTCTTTTTTTTTTTTAGGAAAAATTACTAATTCTTATCTAGCAATTTTTGTATTCAAAAGTAAGCATAAATAAATGTATAATGATTCCTTCATATGAACTCAAGCAGTCCAATATTGTGAATGCAAGCAACAATCAGGTAAATAGAACTATCCACTAATCTATAAGATCATGCTAGAAGTGAGAGGGATAGATAAGAAATGTATCACATGTTACACAGATAATATAAGGATATAACGATCGGTATGAAGGATAAGGGCAAGAAAAAATATTGAGAAATAGGAACAAATGGTAAATGTTTTGCTTTTTGGAAAGCCTCAATATTTAAGATATATCAACTCAAGTACAACACTGGAGCTCACCATGAGCAGCAGCAGCAACTGGAACCGGCGTAGCAGTTGAAAATATAAATGAACGACCTCTTGACTGTATTAATAACTTCCACGATGTGCTATAAGAATTCATAGAATAGAAAAATTTATTGGTGAACTACTCATGAAACAATATTGCTTTTGTCCTGATGTAGTGCAGAAACATAAGAAAAGCATGAAATCGATCAACCTTAACGTTAATTTCAAAACCACGTGTACACAGATAGTTTACCTGCAAGCTATAAATCCTCCATGGCAGCCGGCAGCTTTACTTAGTGTACCAATGCAAATATCCACATCCTTCTCACAATTGAACTCCTCAGCAACACCACCACCATTTTTGCCACAAACAAATGTCCCATGAGCCTGGAAACGCACATTTTTATTTTGTTAGTGTATACTTGCATTGTACTTAATAGCAAGCTAACCAAAGAGAAGACATATTTTGCTTGTATCAGATAAATAGTTACTCAGGAAGACAATAAATAGTAGAGTGGGTAATTACTTGGAGTGGGTAATTACTTTCTAGAAATATAAATGGTACGGAATCTGTACTCGATGGTTATTATTTTAAGCCCTTCTTAGGTCTTAACCTTAGTCCGGGGATCAGAACCATATACATAACAACACATCATAGTTGTCAGAAGAAAAAGAAGTCTGAACAAAACAAACCAATAAGAGGTCTTACATCATCGATGACTAACAAAAAGCCATGCTTCTTGCGGAGTTCTGCAAGCTCAACCATTGGTGCAAAGTCCCCATCCATGCTAAACAAGCTGCAATAAATCAGATGAACCATAATGCACACACCATCACTGTAAAAATATCTTCTAAGCATAGTGATATGATGTCCTCCTTTTCCCTTATTGCATTTGTTGCAAAGTACATTTGTTTTGAATTCATTCATGTGATGTATAATGGAGAAGTTTTTATTTATATTCATGAAACAGTTAAAACTTTTATAATTTTATTGAAGCATCACAGAGGAATAATTCAAAACAAATGTACTCTGTTTGAAAGCTTTTTATATACAACAAACAGAACAGATGTTTGTCAAGCATTGTCTCTTCTCTACGGATGCAAGTACATTATATAGGATGGTGATACTAGATATACAAATACCACATTTACATCGAGAAATTCAAGATACAGTCAAGTGTTAACTATACTGTAGTGTAGCTAATTGATTTCCACTAGCATAGATTTGACTATTAAGATTAATAAAATAGGTCATAAATTGACATGCAGTCAACAGCAAGCATAAATAACAAACTTCAAAGAAAATTTAACAAGTGTCTGCATATATAAAATCCATCACGTGTGATCCACTAATTTTTTACATACTTTTATAAACTTGTCAACCCCAGAGATTATCTAAGAACAAATATAGGAGATATTTAGGCTATGTGTGAGAAAATGCATGCATATAACACGAGTTATTCCAAACCTTGAACAAATTTTCCAGTTCTATTTCACTAGTAGCAGAATGACTAACCTGTCGGTTATCACAATTTTTCTCTTCATACTGCAATGAGATCTAAAAATCATAGAAGTCATAAATGTTAGTATAGACTGTACCAAAAGGGGAATAGGGAATGAATAATATGCAAATTTAAGGAAAAGCTAAACTCACAAGAGTGTATTGAGGTGGGACATGTCACAATGTCTATATATGTACGGTTTAACCCCTTTTTGCCGCTCAGCAAGACGAATACCATCAATTATTGACGCGTGATTTAATGCATCAGAAAAGATAGCAATCTTTTCATCATCTGAAGGTATGCTATTCCCAGCTAAGAGAGAACCAATACTTCCAATTGCTGTCATCAAGGCCATATTGGCAGCAAATCCTGTAGGACAAAGAAGGCAATCCTATAGCATGGATTTTAAACCAAAAACAGGTCAGCATTTCATACAATCTAGACTTACACACATTTTCCCATCCTTTAATTCACTATTCATTAGGTGGGTCTGAGAAGAACGTAACCCGCAAGTTCTTTAAATTCAAAAGGTATGTGACTCCATTAGGATTATTTTATACTTTGCCACTGATATATGTAAATTCAATCATGATCATTGAACCCAGAAATATAAATAATTGAAAATTGAAAATGGCAATAATGAATGTATATGTTATTATTTCACACATATTAAGTATTAAGGGTTTGTTTGGATTGACTTATTTGAGCTTATCAACTGGCATAAGCACGTGTGAGACTATTTGGGAGAGCTTACAAAAACAACTTATGCCATGAGCATAAGTTGTTTTAAGCTGATTTCCATAAACTCTCCATTATAACTTATGAAAACAACTGATTCGAAAACAAATTGACTTCATTTTATCTTTGGTTATAGAAATAGCTTATACATAAGCACTTATATGATAAACGCTTACGCTATAAGCGCTGAACTAAGTTGTTCACTAACATTGACAAAACAACAACAATTCCCCCAGGTAACCAAAAAACATATATCACCTTGAACATCACTTTCCCCCATATATACTGCACAAATAATCACCAAGATCAAGCAATGTTCAAACTAGGACATAAGGCTGATCACAAGCATGCAAAATTTGTCTACTGAGCATCATTACACAGACTTTAGTCATGCCCAAAAACTGTATAGTGATTCTTCATTCTCAAGATTAATAATACATTACTTAGGATACATAGCAGAACCAATAACAAAACCAGAACAGTTTAAGGAGTTCTCAAAAGCCAGTCCTTACCTCTTTCTTTTTCAAATCTGCCAAACTCGACTCTAGCTGCCTATGATAATTGGTATATCCACAAATAAGAGCAGAACCCCTTGGTCCCATCCCATGTTCTTGAGCTGCCTAATATGGAACAATGAAAATAACAGCATTAATCTCACACAAAGAAAACTGAAGAAACAAAGACCCGTAGAATAAAATTCAGAAGAAAAAAAAAATATCATTTAAAATTCACAAAGCAGACCTTTGCAGCAGCCTTTCCAATAGTCGGATGGGAACTCAGGCCTAAATAATCATTTCCAGAAAACAAAATTAATTTTCTAAACTTCTCATGACATAACCCTGCTTCATCATCACCAGAAACTGCACCATAAACAATCTCTTCACCTAATCTCACCACATGAAAAAGAGGAAAAAAAGGTTCAACGTTAATGCCCGAAATCATAACAGAACACAAATACGAGCAATATTACTAGATGAAACAAAGTAAATTCCCTTTATGCAAATAACAAGAATAGAGCGGAATCTAAAAGTTAAACCAAATCTTCTTTATTTAACGATTATATTTGCATGATAATTGCAACAACAACCAAGTCTTATCACACTAGGTGGGGTTGGCTATACGAATCAAATGACATCAGAATGTTATATCATAAATCATAACAGAACACAGGCCTCTAAATCTATCTTAATTACAATTTTTCTTGACCTTCTTCTGCTTCTAACAATTGGTGTGTCATCCATCTGATCTGCTCTTCATATTGTGGTATTTGCAGGTCTGCCACACACACCCAAATTACCAAAGTTTAGATTCAACCATATTTTTATAATAGGTATGCTACCCCTACTCTCTCTTGATCTCTAATGCTATCATTCATAATCCTTTCTCATCTACCATTTCCACTCATCCAGCATAGCATTCTCATCTTCACTACATTGAGTTTATTGTGTTGGCTGTTTTACCAACACTCAGTCTTGTAACATCGCCTGTCTTATAGCTTATAATTACAAAACGAAATTCAAAATAATTATAGGAACTAAAAACATATTTAACTAGTACATAAATTATAATTATTAAGCAAATAAACATGAAGAATGATAAATGAAAATTTTCCTTTATATATAAAAAAAGATATTAAAAGGGTTAACACTGCAAACATTCTTTGCACACTCTGTAATCCGTGCCTGGTGATGTTCGACTTGTGTCAATATCATACACTAACATCTAGACATGCAATTACATTGAATTATGTTATTTTCTCAATCTATTATAGGTGATGACGTGTTGGCATTGTCATGTCCGGTGTGTTATGTCCAGGCCCGGCCCTGAGGGGGTGCAAACAGCTCAACAGAGCTGGGCCTCCCTCAGCCATGGGCCTCAAAAAAAATTTAATACCCACTAGTACTACTACTGCCCTCCAATTTTTTTTTAATACCCCCAACCATTTTTTGTCCCCTTGTTTTAGTTTTTTAGGCCTATTAGAATTAGGTCCTCTTGCTTTTGATGTTAGGTGGGGGTTCCTCGTGTATACGGTAGTCATTTTCACCTTTGGGTTTACCGCATATATACGGCACCTTATATTTATCTTTTAAAAAATATAAATAGAACATTACTCTTTTAAAAAAAATACGTTTTGATTTTATCACTGGCCTCTTTTCATTCCCAGAGCCGAGCCTCCGAATTCTTAGGGACGGCCCTGGTTATGTCTTGTGTGGGTGCTTCATAGTTGCACATGCAAAAACATACAACAAAAAAAAGTTAGTGCAAAAGATAATTTACCGGAACTTGGGGTATCATGCATCCATTTCCTAAACGTGGTTTCACGAATTTGAACCTCAACAGAAGAACGATCCCATTGCTGCATTTCATCAAACACCTCAAACGCATCATCATTTACCCCACGTTGGAGACAAATGGGTCGTAGAGATCGAAGTACTCTGAGAGAATCAAGGGTTGTTAGTGCCTCTTCGACCCATTTTTGCCACCATGCACTTGGTATTGGTATTGGTGCCTCCATTGTTGAATGAAGTTACTGTTTGACAAAAACAAAAGAAGAGAAGAGAAGAAGGTTTTGGTTTGTTGGTTGGTTGGTTTGGCTTTTGGATGCTACATAGACATAGACATAATAGACTTAGTCAGTAGTAGTTATGACGTGGAACATGGATGGTCCTTTTAACCAGTAGCTGTTTCTAAGAGTCAGTGTTGTGATAACTGTTAAATATGTAGACACTTTTCAACGTCGCTAACCTTTCCGTAACATTAATGCTAATCTTCAATATACTGTATTGTACATGTTGTTGTCTAATACTCCGGTCATATTTATAAGAAACCTTTGATTTTTTTTGATTCATTGCATAAATGATGTACTTCCCTCTGTTTCAAAATACATGTCCAATTTTTGCAATGTGCACTATTCACTTGACTTACTTTGACCATACTTTTTAACTAATGTATAAATACAAATATTAGCATGTAAGATGTTGTTTGATTTGTCTCGACAAATATTTTCAAAATATTAAATTTTTATAATTTTTTACTTTAGATAATTAAAGATATTAACGGTCAAAATTGTACATTGGCATGTGTGAAGTGATTGACTTGGACATGTATTTTGAAACGGAGGGAGTATTTAGTAAATATTCTATATCATCTATATTAATTACTCAATGAATCTAAAACGTCAGTTTTTTCTTATAAATAGGACCGAAAGAAGTAGCTTTGTGGTCGGTATTTATCACAAGTGATTAAGTGGAAAATTCGGAGTTTAAACTCATACACATCTATATATGGTCGGTTGTAATAAAATATTGATCAAACAGACTTGGTTAGCATCGAGCTAGTTTTTTAAAGAGTAGTGATATTTTGACAATCATTTTAATACAACCTTTGAGACAACTTTGTTGTTCTCTCTTCTCATTGGTCAAAAACAATAGCGAGAGAAAAAGGAAGAGAGAGAATACAAACATAATGTGAGTATGAGAGAGAAAGTTGTACAAAAGTTGTACCAAAATGGTTGTACAAATATCATTTCTCTTTTTTAAAAGATATTTTTTTTTATAAGATGGATGTTATAAAAATGCTTGGAAAATATTTTGTAAATATGCTATAATATAATGAGTTTGGAATCATAAGAGTTTAGCATTGTCAAAAATGGACCGAGCTAATGGGTCGGCCCATTAGCCCAAATTTCAGGCCGTTGCTTTTTTGACATGAAATACTTCCTATTGACACAAGTAATTTATCAAAAAGCCCCCAGCGGTAGTTAACTACCGCTGGCACATCCGCCGGCAGTTAACAGCCGTTGGGGTCCCAGAGGTTGTTAACTGTTGCTGCTGTCTTTCCCTCCAAAACCAGCAAACCCCTACCTCACCTATTCATTCATCACTTACATCATTCCTATACCATACCCAAAAAAAAATCCCATTTCAAAATTTTTGTGTCAAAATCTTGCCTCAAAATCATTGCTGATCGATTGCTAAGACGTTTCTACACACAAAATGCATCAAAGAACAGGTATTACAACGTTAAAATCCATTCCATTTGATTGATTTTTCTGGTTTTTTTTTGTATTGTCACGCGTTGTAGCGGCAGTTAACTACTGCTGGGAGTGAGCGGCTGTTAACTACCGCTGGACACTTAGAAAATTTCAAAATTTTCTAAGTGGCAGTAGCTATTGCCAAATTTTTTTTTCCAATTTTTTTTTCTTTTGTTTTTTTTGTTTGTTTATGTAATTATATGATATTAGATACATGTTTATTAATTAGTTTAGTAATTGTATGTTGTTTATTTATAGATAATGTTGAGAATGCGGGTGATGATCCGGGTGATCGAAAACCTAGAGTTGTCGATTCCATTAAGGTTGAAGCTCCCGCTAAGGTCGAAGTTTCCGTTAAAGTTGAGGCTTCAAGCGTCAATTCCGATGTGTGGAAACTTGGTGACAACGAAGTGGACACAACTCATTTCTTTTCAACCCGAGACACATGGAAAGATAAAGACGAATTGCTCGGTTGGGTCCGTCGACAAGCAAATAGGGCTGGATTTACGGTTATCATTAGAAGATCTTGTGAAGGAAGAAATGCTATGTTGGAGTTGGTTTGTGAACGGAGCGGCGATCACAAATTACCAAAGAGAAAAGTGAAGCATGAAGCAATGGGATCAAGAAAATGTGGGTGATTGTTCAAGGTGCGTGGATATGTCGTTAGGGAAGACAATGCTTGGAAATTGCTACAACTACATCTTGGATGGATTGTATCCTCCCAAAAATGCCAGTAGTTTTGCACCTCCCGACAAATGGTTGACATTGCCGGATATGGGACACAGCGTTGCATCATATTACAATAGGCCGGTGTTAGAGATGACTACATGGAAAGACTACATCTCCGAGACTTTTTTCCCACTTAGAGGTCGGCCTCCGGTTAACCCGAAAAGCAACATGATTTGCCTTGGTCTAATCCCAAATCATTTTGTCCTTCTTTCATTAAAAGATGGTTGCCCACTACCTCCAGCATCCACACAGGAGCGAAGAGGCGGCAACATGGGAGGATGAATTCTTGGATCAACACGATCGTTTCCGAACACTCATGGACATTGAGCTCAAAGAAAGACCGGTTCCACCAAAAAAGCCAACAAATCAAGACAATCCAATTATGTTTGATGACACTCCGGTTAAAGAAAACACCGAATTTGAAGATGTTCTGGAACATTTAGATGATTTGCTTTTATTAGATGAAATGTGACACTTTTTGGTCGGTGTTAATCCGTTTTTTGGTTGATACGCGCCGACGTATTTTTTTGGATATATAATGTAATGACCAATTTTTTGGGTGATATGTAACTAACCTTTAACTATTTATATGTATATCAACATATTTGAGTTTCGCATTTATTAGTAATTAATGTACATTACGTGTAATGTTTTGCATAATGTGAAAAATTTGACGAATTTCAAACAATTGTGAAACGTTAACGCATTATCGGTTTTGTTTAATGTTACCGAATAATTGATAAATTATAAAATGTTGATGTTCGTGATTGCTGGATGTTGTTGTTTCGGTTTCATTTAATGCGGAATTGCCGTTTGAAATTACATGTACAAACAGGCCAAAATGGCTGGAAAAACCAGTGCATACTGCACTGGTTCTGTTAACTGGTGTGAGCGGCAGTTAACTGCCGCTAGCTTCCAGCGGTTGTTAACTGCCGGAGCTTTAACCAGCGGATGTTAACTGCCGCCCGTTGGGGGTAAACGCGTCATTTACTTGTGTCAATAGGAAGTATTCTATGTCAGAAAAGCAATTTTCTTGCCCAAAATGCATTTGGGTTTTTTAAGCCCTAGCTCGTTTGACCTGAATAAAAATGGGGTTAGGTCAGGCTAGCTCCTCAAGTTTTGGGTCAGTCCTCTATCAATATTTTCATTTGATTTTTGATAAAAAAAACACTATATTTTTTGAAAAAATTATCAACTAATTTAAGATTTATTAAAAAGATATTTAATAAGTAAACTTAATAAAAATGGATGAACTTAACTCAAAGTTTTAAAATTTTAAAGTTTAAAGTGTATTAATTTAATTCAATTGAAGGAATAAATCAACTTGGATAAAGAGGTTAGTCTTTACTTAAAAACTAGAGAGGTATAACTATTATTTAAGAATACAACAGGATAGACAAGTGTAATTGCATGTATAATTGATTCCTAAACCCAAAGTATAATTTCAAAGCCAATTTATTTACTTTGAAAGGTTGTACAACATTAATCCTATTATTTAAATAATGTCAAATGAGGGTACTTATCAGCATAACCCTTAAATAATTTATGGTTGTGATTCCATTCTTTTTGAGCCACCCTCTGATTTTAGATCGGAACAACCACCATATTCACCAGCACTTCCACATCTGCCACCATATTTAGCAGCACGAAGTTCTTTTTTGAAATCACCGCCACCAAAACCTCCTCCAGCAGCCCCAATTAATTCATTTTCTTTTATGTTTTGGCATTCAGATGTTCCTATCAATAATGCAATTATCGCAACAAGTACTCCAACATACCTGAGTAAATTTTCCATCTAAATTTGCACAAATTAGGACAGAAAATAGTAATAGAGCTGAAAACTCTAGCTCTTCCTTTGTAATGAGAATACTTGGCTAGGAGTTCTATTTATAGTAGCACATACAATTAATACACGAAGACTTATGAACATGGTCTAAATTTCAAAGATGGCCCAACTTTCAAACTTTGTTATTTGGAAGATTAAGTATATCGACCGGTGTATTCATATAGTCATGTTAACCATATTGACCGGTGTATTCATTCATATAGTCATGATATTCATAATAGTCATCACAACTTTTCCCAACAATCAACCATTATTACTTTAAGGGTCATGTTAACTTTGCCCTTATAACACATGTTAAGCAATCTAAAAAGAGCAATTTTGCATTGGAAAACATAATATGACAACTTTTAATAAGTTAAATGCATGCATTTTGATATGTGTATTTCTATAATGAGTATCTTAACATGTGCCATTGATGGCACAAGTTAGCATTTGCCTTACTTTAATTGTTAAAAGAAAAACAATTATAGCTTGAAAGAAAAAAAAACCTATTCTCCCTCTAGGATATTTTTTTTTCTATGGAACTTTAAAAACCTATTTTATATTATATTATAGGTTTAATTTATCATCTGGTCCTTTAGTTTTATATTTTTTTTAAAAAAATTGGTGTCCTAACTAGTAAAAGTTTCAATTTGGTCATTTAATTTATCTTTGTTTTCGTCATCAATTTAGTCATGTTTTATTAATTTTAAACATCTCAAAAAGAACATCTCAAAAAGTGTATCAATCATGACAAAAATGTTTCATTTGTGCACTTCGTTAGTCAAAACAGTCCTTGATATTAAAATGTTTCATTAATATTGTCATGTCAGTCCTTCAATATATCTACTTATTGTCATATCAGTCCTTATAAGTACTTACTTATTGTCATTTCAGTCCCTGCATGAAAAGAGTTATTGTGAGTATTGAGAGATTATTTTTGCGTGAGATACTATTTTGACTAACAGAGTGCACAATCAAGGAATCTTTTTAAAATTTTATGCATTGAAAGACTATTATGACTACTCATTACACATTCAAGGACCAAAATGACTAATTATATGTATTGCAAGATTTCCACACATAGAGTCTACATCAAATCCTCTCAATCGCGGGATTTCGAAAAAGAAGTTTCCTTGTATTATCACCAATAACAAAGCCTCAATATCTAAGACTAAAAGGCACAATACTCAACTTCGAATTCAACATATTTAAGTTGTACAAAAGAGGGCAAAGCCCAGAGAGAAAGAAAACTAAGAAATTAAATGGACGTTCCTAGGCATATAAACCCCCAGAAATATCACCAAGCAAAATACTCTGATGCTCACTAAGGGGAGTCTCCAAAAATGAATATCAAGAAAATCCATCGAAATGCTGAAATTAGCAAGCCAATTTGCACTTTTGTTGCCTTCACGCCAAGTATGGGTAATTTTGACCATCAAACTCAAACTAAAAAGCTTTCGAATACGCTTGACCAAAGTTGGAGTTGTTCCACTAAAATTGCAATTTTCAGTAATCATGTAGACCAAGATCTTTTAGTCACTCTTCATTATAAGATGAGTGGTGTTCTCCCTCCATGTCATGTCCAAACTTAGGTACACGCCTCACATTTCCGCATTAAAAGCAGCACACATTCTAATCTTCTTGAAGTAGCCTTTGATTCGTCTGCCATCAGAGTCCCGAAGAAGCCTCCACACCCTGCAAGAGTACCAGATCCCTTCCAAGCACCATCACAATTAAGCTTAACCCAACCAATCGGAGGTCGCATCCGACCGATGTATATATAGCTTCCTTTTGATGAGGACTTTTATGCACCATCTTCGTATTGTCTTCTATCATTGTTGTAAACTTTTGAATTACCAGTGTTGGATTGCTTGGTCTTTGAAATCCTATTTCAAAATAAACTTCTTTCGCCAATTCCACAAACACTAGCATGCTATCATGAAAGTAGTTTGCCAAGTAGCAGGATTATCTCCAATTCCACATATTTACAACTTCTTATAGCCAAGAAACTTGCACATTTACGGCAACAAAAAGACTTTTATGAAAATTCACTATGAGCCAAAAAAAGATTGATCGTTATCGCTATAATATTGGACCAAATGTTTTCCCTCGTAATCAATGTATCATCAAGATCAAGAGACTATAAATATGAAACCCTAAAATCAAAAGTACCCACAATGAAGCCAACAACAATCAAATATAGAGAAAGTGATAGAGAGTCTCCTTGATGTAACCCACGCATCAGAACAAACTTTTGTCCGCTAGTTTAAAAGAAAGATAAAATTAGAAGAAGGAATGACTGCACGACAACATGTATCCTCTACATCCTTCAAAAAAGAAAAACATGTATCCTCTACAAATGTTTGAGAAAAATAGGTGTTTAATTGAGTAAAAAAAATTAAATTTATAAATAAAATAATCTAAATGAAGAAATAAATTTGAAGAAAAGAAGATTACTGCTAAATTTAGTATCCTATAGTAGGTATAGACCAATAACAAACTAATAAAATAATTCATTCTATTTCAGCATCACAAGCATGGTTTAGTGGTAATGAATATTTCTTCAAACGAACGCAGTGGACTCACAATAATGTCGTTAATGCTATTTTTCTCTATGGATTAGTGGTAATAAATTAACATCATAGGCACAAAATGACACAGATACAAGACATGTGGAAAGTTAATTTTTCCTTTTCCCTTTTACTTTTTCCTTTCTAGATTGGATATGATGACGCATAAGCTTTGTTGGCGGAGTTACAAATGATTAAAAAAAGTTTAAGAAGCAAATGTGTCACAAATGCAACAAAATAAGGGCGGAGAAAGAAATGGCTAAATAATAGTATAATAGAGAAGAAAAGAATATCATTGATTGGAATAATAATTAGTTGTAACATTTTTGTTTGTTTTTATTGGATAAGAAAAAGGAATAACGGTGCTTTTCTCTAGCTCAAGTAAAGTACATTTTATGCATCTTCCTTAAGTTTAAAGGCAACGAATTTGTATAAATGTAGTGAACATGAAACACTATTATCTTGTGTGATTAGAAATATTAATGGTGCTAAGGTAGTGGTGCATAGCTAGCACTAAATGGAAACCAATTTTGGGTTAGTTGCAGGCTCTCACAACAAGAATGAATTCATTATCATACGTCAAGATGGTGACTATGCTGTAAGTAATTAACAAGTTTTTATATATCATTCAATGTCTAACTTTGAATGACAAAATTATAGACAATGTTTATGTAAATTTTCGTCATTTATTCATTTTTTTTTTCTAATGATACATTGATATACTTTGTTATTTAGTTAAAGGCTTAAATACAATTTCAGACTCTCATTTTTTTCAAATTCACAATTTCAATCCTTCTATGTTACTTTTCAAGAATTTGGTCTCCATACATATTATTTATGTAAATTTGGTCATCGTAGTTGTTTAAGTACACTTTCAAACCATTAATTTTGGAGGGTTTTTTTGACTCAAAAGGGACCAAAAGTGTAAAAAAAATCCAGAGACTAAAAGGGTAATTAAAAATGCAACGACTAAAACAATGAAAAGTTATATGTTTAGAGAACAAATTAGTGAAAAGTAGAATAATCGAACCAAAATCGTAAAATTGAAAATAAAGGGACACCAAAAATGTATTTAAACCTTAGTTTAATATATACATGCGCTCGCACCTGCGCCCACACATATATAGTTACACTGAAATAGTTATGCATGATGATTTGGTGTGGTTTATTTATACATAGAACAGATTTGCAAGAGTTATATGGTCAAACATGCCAACTATGTGGAGAAGACATAGGGGTTAATGCAGATGGTGACCCCTTTGTGGCTTACAATGAATGTGCATTTCCTGTTTGTAGAAATTGTTATGAGTATGAAAGAAGGGAGGGAAACCAAGTTTGTCCTCAATGCAAAACCAAATTTAAGCGTCTCAAGGGTATGCACATATATACAAAGTATATTTAATCAAGTAATAGTATTGAAATTTTGTAAGTTGTAACTATGTTCTTTTCATTTTACTTTTTGCTTCAAGATTATTTACATATAAAAAAAATTAATAAATTTTGTTACTTTGATAAAAAAAATATATATTTTCTTTTTGGTCTAACTATTTATCTTTTTTCTATAAACTCTTAATAATTTATTATGTCATTCTACTTTGTTTTTTTTACAAAATCTCATTCTACCTATTTCGCTCTTTGTAATAAATACTTAAAGGTATCAATGATAAAATCATAATCAATGTTGCATTAAACTTTAAAAATAACAAGTAAATAAGAAGACCACTTTTTGTACAAAAGATAGAAGTAAAAGGGAACAAAGAGTTTTTTTTTTATCTGTCTCTATCTCTAGTATTGTATTTTTTACAACTTGATAGGACGGTTTAACCTTGAATCTCTTGTAAAGAATATAAGAGAAGTATTGAAATCACTCACTCTATTCTTTTTCTAATGGGAAATGATAGATACGGTGACAAAATTTATCAAGAAAATTTCAAGACAGTGTATTTGCTAACACCTTTCCGCCAAATAACAAATTTAATTGGTTGAGACCTTTTCTTGATAAATTCTTGATAAAAACTCTCTAGATAAATAGCAATGCTCTTTTGTAATATTCACTCTTTTATGAAATGAAATATATGCGAGTTCCACAATTTTGAAATTATGTATCACATAAAATAGTGGGCTCCATATCTACTAAGAGATTAAAAGTGTTGGAATGATTATTGTTAGTAATGTCTTGTAAAATCAAATCATCTTCATTATATCTAAGGACAATTGAAAGACAAATGTTAAATATGTTTGGATTTTAAAACACTCACTTATTTTGGAACAAAAACAAAATGATAAAACAACCAAAAAAATAAGAAATGAAGGCACTCCTTTTGTTTCTCAATTGATCGGGTGTGGCATGAGTTTTGAAGGGTGTGCTAGAGTTGAAGGAGATGATGAGGAAGATGACATTGATGATTTAGAGAATGAATTTGATGAAGGAGGAAATGAACAAGATATGCAAATCCCAATGTCTCCTGAGGTAATGCTTCAAAGTTTATTAGTTTTTTGTGGTTTATGTTATAACATCATGAGTCAAAAGGTCGGTATAGCTTAGTTCAAATGACAATGTCGATATTGTTAGACCGATCACCTTTATCGAGTTCTATTGTAATCTTGGAGCTGTATGTGTGGATTTTAAGTGCGCTTGTTAACTTCAGAAGTTTAAATTTCTATATCAGATTATAACAAAATAAAACAGTTTTGTCATGTCAAAAGAAGGAGCAAAAAATTGTTGCTTATATACTTTCTATTTTGCATGCATGCACTCATTGGAATAGGGTGAGGAACTGTCTGAAGAGCAACATGCTATAGTTCCTTTAAGTTCAACAATTTTGAGAAAAGAGATAACTTTATTGCAAGCAAGATCAATGGATCCTTCCAAGGACCTAGCTGCTTATGGCTATGGAAGTGTTGCTTGGAAGGATAGGATGGAGATATGGAAGCAAAGACAAAACCAACTTGGTAATATGAGAAAAGATGATAATGATAATGAAGACATGGATAAGAGTGTAGATGATGACAATGAATTTCCTTTGTAAGTATCACTTTTTTCTTTTCTTTTCTGAAAACTCGGTATCCGATCCAAGAATCGACTAATCCGAGGGGACCAGTCCCACAGCCCACTTGCGGGGCCCCATTTAAAGTCAGAGCAAAGCTCTGGACTTGCCCCACCGATTGAATTGTAAACGATTGAATTGCTATGTTGAAGTCCGTTAAGAAACTAAATTGATGGAAAACCTTTACAATTTGAATGAAAATAAAATTGGACAATATTTTTTGCTTTTAACACTTAGCGATCTTATTAGAGACAGATTCATTTTTCCAATCTCTGATTTTTGTTAGTAAATCGAGTTTTTTTAGTAGTTAACAAGTCTAAATTATTCATCACACAAAAAATACCTCATATTCTCACCAACCTTTCAACTCAAAGGGAGAGCAGAAGTGAAAAGACATAAACTTTTTCACCAGTACAAAATTTCTAATGCCTAGGTTTCATCAACCGGAATTCAAACCTAGGTCTGCCATATGCTATCATAAATTTTTAAGGGTCTGTTTGGAAGGGGGATTTTGGAGGATAGTTTTCTACATTTTAATATATTTCAAATTTTACAAAACTTGAACGAATATCATGATATAATATATATGATCACATAACAATTCAATCATAGAAACAAATTGTTCAGTGTTATTTTAGGTTTATACACACATTTGGCACGTCAAATTTGTCTTAGAAATTTACTCCGTGCTACTCCTTTTTTCGTTCAAATTGGTAGTTCCATTGATTGTCCTTCCCGTTTCATTATTGTCTTGCAGGTTTTCTATTACACTGGCTGCATCATTAGCTGCACACCACGGAGCAACCTCCGTGGCTGCATTTCAAGTCTGTCTGCAGGTTTGGTTGGCAGTGTCCCTTCTTGCGGATGGTCTGGCTGTTGCCGGGCAGGTGAGATATGATTCATTACTCTCTCGTCTTCTTTTTTTACCAAACTCTGAATGACTTGATTGTTACTTAATTCCAACAAATAGAGTGGATTCCTACCCCTAGTTGTAACATACTGATCCCTGCCATGACGATGTTCTTTTACCATATTGTTTGTTACTAGATTATGAAATGAACTTCATGATATTAAGCTATATGAGACCTTCTAATCCACACGACACCATACTCTCCACAAATTAAAGAAAGAAAAAAATGGATCAAACACATGAACTGTTCACAAATATTCTGATATATAAATCCCCTGAAAGTAAAATACATAAAATAAAATAGGCAAAAATATAGTAAAATTCAAGAAAATAAATATGTCTAGCAAGTACAACAAACTACAACAACCTAGCAAGTAACGTTCCAATTTTATCGGATGTCCGCGAAGGGGCAATCTAGCAAGTAGAAATAAGAAAAGGTATTCTTGTTATGACGCATCGAAACTATGAGGACTCTCTTGATTCCAATAATCTTTGAAAAACTTTTGTATCCTTCACCATGTTTTTTCTGCAATGGAACATCCTGTGTTCACCTATGCAGTAGGTCTTTGAATAGAACTAGTTTCAATTGAAAACACACACTGTTAAGTTAATTCTAGGAACTTGTATTAACCTTTCCAACACATTCACATTATTGGCCTTTGCATGAACTCAAACAAGCTGTTCTTTTTTAGTTTACCAGACAAATAAATCATCAAAAAAAAAAGAAAGTTAATCGTTCAGACAACTTCTTCAATAATTTAAGGACAGATGCCACTAAAAAGGAAATAAGAAGCAATAAATTCACTTCTAGAACTAATCAACCTATCATTCTGTCAAACACACAGACAGGGACGAGGAAAAAATGCAAAGGAATTAGACACTAGATTAGAATTCTATCTATCGAAACAGTAAGGGGAACAATAATATAGTAAAATGCAAGAAAATAAATAAGTTTAGCAAGTACAAAAAACAACAACAAAACCATATCCCTCTAAGTGGGGGCCTGTTACATGGATCTATGACACCATAAATAAGTCTAACAAGTAGAAATAAGCAATAGTTTTTCCTTGTTATAATAGTCTGCGACTCTTGATTCCAATCGTCTGCAACCCAACATCCTGTAATCACCAATGCAGTAGGTCTTCAAAGAGAAGAGCTGGTTTCAATTGAAAACACACACAGTTAAGTTAAGTTCAGGAACTTGTATTAACTTTCCAACAAATTCAGATTATGAGCTTTGCATGAACACAAACAAGCAGTTGATTTTTATTTAACCAGACAAATAATTCAACGATAAGAAGAAGAAAAAAAATGTTAATCCTTCAGACAATATCTCCAATAATATAAGGTCTAGATCTCACACACCAAACAGAAACCAAGCTGCTAAAATAATCAGGTAGATTTTGGCTCCTTTGCATGTCAGACAGACAAGAGGCGCAAAGTGTAAAACAGAAAGTCATTGAAGATCTTAAGTCGTCATTTTACCGTCCCAAGAGACATTCCAACACAAGTCAAAATGAATCAAACAAATTCATGAGAGCAATTATTTATTAAAAGGCATAGATTGTATTACTATTACATATTGGGAAAATTTAAGTACATATGATTTAATTGTGCACAAGTATTTTGTTGTGACACACACACACACACACACCAGTTAGGAGCATCTACGAGGCCTAAGTTAATTCAATCAAGCTACTCTATCATGTGATACAAGTTGCATGCATGTAAAGAAACACACACATATTCATGGAAAAATCAATTTCAATACCATTCATTATACACATTCTAGTATCTCTGTTTCCTCAACATATAGGAATTTATAACATGATGTGTTTACTTTACCTCTCTATCTTGTGGAATGACAAGAATGAATGATTAGATTTGTATAAAGAAAAGGGCCATGGAGAATAAAAAAGAATAAAGCTAGTTTGACAAGTTAGTAATATTTTGTGAGCTAGAAGTGAATTCTCACAACAATAGTTGCATGTGTGATTTGAGATAGACACATTAAACACATTTGTTTCTCCTAAATAATAGTTTTGTAACTGAAAGTTAGTTATTATAAGGGATACAAAAATGAAATTATGAAACGAAGACAATGTATCTTTAAAAAGTTTCACCTCTCGATGAAGCGAAACTTTGCTGAGGGTGAGTTTTGAAGCAAAAAGTCCACCATTTCAGCAATTATCCATGAAGATCGGAACGCTTGTACATTCAACGACTTCAAGTAACACAAGGAAGGGAACTCAACCTCAAATAAACTATGAAAGCGGGAAAGAACCTAATCAATCAGGAAGTATTAAGATCAGAGTTGCAATAAGTCAATGATAAAATTTAAAATTACAATGAAAAAAAAAGCAGCATTGAGTATAAAATACCTCAAGAACGCAATAAGTGATGGTCAATGATTCTACATTAGCAAGCTCAACCAGCAAGTTGAATAGATTTACTGGGTTCTCCTTGAAAAACGAGCAATACTGTAAATGAATATTTAGATGTTTGATAGAAGAGAGAACGATCTTGGTCTTGCTCCCAACAAATTTTGGAATATAATCAGCACCATTGAAAACAAAGGAATGAAGTGTTGGAGCACATAACTCGAGTCCGAAAAAGATTTTGAAATCGGGTTTGGTGATGGTAGAATAGCAACCATACATATGAGGATACATATGTATAGTTAAATTGAGAAGCTTGGTACACGAAATGCGAAGGTTTTGTGCATTACCCCTAAGTACACAGCAGTCAATGATCAAAGTATTCAACATGTTAAATGTGGAAAAGGGGTCGACGACAGAACCATCATCGTTACAACAAAAGGAAATGTGCTTTAGAGAGAGAGTGGTTAATGCTGGGAAATTGAAAGACTGAGAATGAGAACATGGAAATATTTGATACCAACCGGAGGGAACCATTAAATCTTTACCAGTAAGATTAAGAGACGTTAAAGTGTGAGATGAAAAGAAACAGGAGGGAAGGTGTTTAACAGCGGTGTAAAGGAGTTGAAAGTGTTGAACGTTGTGTGAAAAGGCGTATTCTATAGTCTTTAGGTATAGGTCACGACTGAGCACATGAGTCCAGTTGAAGTGGAAAACGAGAGAATGGATGTCAGTTGAGTGATCGCGAAGAGACAACAACATAGATAGGAACTGTTCAAAACTTTCGTCGGTACTAAATTGATCAACACTTAACGTAAGAGTGGAAAGAGTCTTCCAGAGATTGATCCATCTTTTGGATAAAATGCAAGTTTGAACTGCCTCTTTGGCATTCAAAAAGGAGAGTATGTGATGGAGAAGACAGTCTGTCAATTCACTGATCCTGTCTTGAATTTGGATGTCGTCCCTACGTTGCCTCTTACTTTGCCTTCGTGTCTCCACCATTGTTGTCTGACAAAGATGAATACAATTAAAGAGACGAAATTGAAATGAAATTATTCATTGAATCGAGAAATGTATCCTAAACTAATTATGTAGTATAAAAAACAGACTTTTTTATCAAATGATACATATCCTGTAGTATAAAAAAAAAAAAACAGACTTTTTATCTGTAACTAAAAAAGATTCATCTGCAAAAGAAATTTGATAGAGTATAATTACAGATGAAAAGGAGAGGATGAAGATGGTGGAGCAATGTAACGACCACCGGAGACACACTGAAGGAGGGAGGCGGCGGCTAGGGTTTGTTTGAGAATGAGAGAGTTTTCCAGGTTTCTTGGTGAAGAGAGAGAAAATTAAAATATGGTGTGTGTGGAATAAAGTTAAATGACAAAAAATAAAATAAAAAGAAAATTATAAAAAAAAATACTCTGTACGAGATAGAAAGGGGTAAAGGGTTTTTTTATTGCAAAATTAGTGTAACATAATAAAAAATAAAAAATAAAAATAATAATAATAATAATAATAATTTCTTTATCAAATAATACAAAAATAGTAGTAGTTTATTTAACCTCTAAAAATATAGTTTAATAAAAATCCATTTTTTTTTTAAAAAAAAATGGAGTTCTAACATGCACATGTGTTATCTCCTTGTTGTTCTATATGGAATTTGGTGATCTTATAGACTTGAAACAGATTTTAACATTTCAACAAGAACTCAGGTGTTTCGTCCTTAGCACACCGAATGCTAGAACGACCTTTCGGTTATGTTAATATATTCCATTTTAGCTTCTTTAAAAAAAAAAAAACATTTCAACAATATCTATATATTCAAATGGATGCTTCCATAGTAGGTAAATGCTATGTTCTTCTCAAACATTTATGTTTTTTTTTATGGATTATATAAATGACACTAGAAGAGGCATCATAGTTAGACTTCTTTTTCCAATGGCCAACTTGAAATTTCTAGCTGCCAAAGCCTTTGCTACTATTTCCGACGGCCATGACACTCACAAATATAGAAGGAAAATACAATTTTGCAATATACTAAGTTCGAACCTCGAATTTCTCACTTATTCATCTACCTATTAGACTACTTAACAAACAAAATATTTATTACCATCGAATCACAAAGATATTTGTCCCCACAAATATTTATTCACCTACGAAGGTCACATGACAATGTTTTGAACAAACCAAAAGGTCAACCCCTACCATATATAGAATATAAATGTGGGGACAAATAGTTTTTATGAATGTTAAATTAATGAGAATTATTTTTTGATGGACTGTAAAAAAAATAGTTTTTTTTATAAAAATTAAAAACTAATTTCAATCTTTCATTTAATTATTTTTTTTGAACAATCTTTCATTTAATTATTGAGTAGTGGTGGTCACTATTTTCTGATATTTGACAAGTATTCATTTTTTTTTTTTAAAAGATTCAAGTGGAGATATTTCTGGTAGGAAGAAAAATCATACTTTGGCAATTGCAGTCACTATTCCGTTGGTCGTCATTTTGCTACTGGTGATCATAGTCTTCGACGCTTACATGAGAAAAAGAAAGGAAAGAGGTAAATTTCTTGACCCAAATAAAATATATTTCAATTCAATGACATAGAGTTCTTGAAATTTGTTTCTAAAAAATGTATTCTACCTCTTTTTTTAGATATATGCCCTTTTTTAATTCCTAACCTCTTTCTATATGAATACTTTCAAATTATTAGCAACAAAAGAAAACCATTCAAATTATAAAGAGCAAATTGCACTTATCTCCCCTGAGGTTTTATTAAAAGACATTCACCTCCCCTCTAATTTAGAAAAAAACATTAACCTCCCTTAATTGTTTCATGATTGGAGCACTTTCCCCCTTGGACACTAACATCTGTTAATTTTAACTGTGCACACCAAATAGACAAACACTAAAGAATTGGCAAATTAAAAGGAACGTCAATCATGATATGTCAAAATTAATACCCTCTTCATCGTTTATCAGTTTGGATTTTTCTCAATGTTATCCTCACTAAAGAATTGACAAATTAAAAGGAACGTCCATTTTGTTTGTTATCCTAAGACTATTTTTTTGTTGCAAATTAAAAGGAACATGAGAATTTATGCCCATTATTCTCCATCTTTTAACCCACCTTAAACACAACCACGCAACAAATATGAGAATTTAGGGCCAAAAGTGATTAAAAATTGATAAGAATGAAATATTCAAATAACCTCTTGATAATTGACGGATAAAGATGTAAGATGATGTCCAAGAAGGCTGGATGTTGGTGAGGAAGATTAAACGTTGTTTGATGGTATGCGATTAAGCAAGATGCAAGAGACAAGTAATGGTGTGAAGCCAGTTGTGTTTTGGTGGAAAAGTGATGAAAGGTCGGTGACAACGATTCATATTCCTAGTTTTTGGGAGAAAAAGCAAATTAGGGTTTAACTTTTGATGTTAGAGATAAAAAAGTGGATCTAGAAAGTTAGTTAACGGTGTTAGCATAAGGAGGTTAATGTTTTTTCTAAACTAGAAGGGAGGTGAATGTCTTTTAATAAAACCTCAGGGGAGGTGAGTGCAATTTTCTCAATTATAAATGTATGTTGTAATTATATCTTTACCGAAATACCTCAATTTTTGTGGCGCGTAGCGGCCGACCCCAAAAATGCTATAGCGGGATAGCGCTATGATCGCTATTTGATAACTTTTTTACAAATTACGTAAATAATACTATAAATTATAAACAAACATATACCTAATATAAAATTAAATATAATGTGTTTATTACTTTACCTCTCTATCTTGTGGAATGATAAGAATGAAAGATTAGAATTGTATAAAGAAAAGAGCCATGGAGAATAAAAAAGAATAAAGCTAGTGTGACAAGTTAGCAATATTTTGTGAGCTAGAAGTGAATTCTCACAACAATAGTTGCATGTGTGATTCGAGATAGACACATTAAACACATTTGTTTCTCCTAAATAATAGTTTTGTAACTGAAAGTAAGTTAGTTATTATAAGGGATACAAAAATGAAATTATGAAACCAAGACAATGTATCTTTAAAAAGTTTCACCTCTCGATGAAGCGAAACTTTGCTGAGGGTGAGTTTCGAAGCAAAAAGTCCACCATTTCAGCAATTATCCATGAAGATCGGAACGCTTGTACATTCAACGACTTCAAGTTACGCATGGAAGGGAACTCAACCTCAAATAAACTATGAAAGCGGGAAAGAACCTAAGCAATCAGGAAGTATTAGGATCAGAGTTGCAACAAGTCAATGATAAAATTTAAAATTACAATAAAAAAAGCAGCATTGAGTATAAAGTACCTTAAGAACGCAATAAGTGATGGTCAATGATTCGATATTAGCAAGCTCAACCAGCAAGTTGAATAGATTTACTGGGTTCTCCTCGAAACACGAGCAATACTGTAAATGAATATTTAGATGTTTGATAGAAGAGAGAACGATCTTGGTCTTGTTCCCAACAAATTTTGGAATATAATCAACACCATTGAAAACAAAGGAATGAAGTGTTGGAGCACATAACTCGAGTCCGAAAAAGATTTTGAAATCGGGTTTGGTGATGGTAGAATAGCAACCATACATATGAGGATACATATGTATAGTTAAATTGACAAGCTTGGTACATGAAATGCGAAGGTTTTGTGCATTACCCCTAAGTACACAGCAGTCAATGATCAAAGTATTCAACATGTTAAATGTGGAAAAGGGGTCGACGACAGAACCATCATCGTTACAACAAAAGGAAAGGTGCTTTAGAGAGAGAGTGGTTAATGCTGGGAAATTGAAAGACTGAGAATGAGAACATGGAAATATTTGATACCAACCGGAGGGAACCATTAAATCATTACCAGTAAGATTAAGAGACGTTAAAGTGTGAGATGAAAAGAAACAGGAGGGAAGGTGTTTAACAGCGGTGTAAAGGAGTTGAAAGTGTTGAACGTTGTGTGAAAAGGCGTATTTTATAGTCTTTAGGTATAGGTCACGACTGAGCACATGAGTCCAGTTGAAGTGGAAAACGAGAGAATGGATATCAGTTGAGTGATCGCGAAGAGACAACAACATAGATAGGAACTGTTCAAAACTTTCGTCGGTACTAAATTGATCAACACTTAACGCAAGAGTGGGAAGAGTCTTCCAGAGATTGATCCATCTTTTGGATAAAATGCAAGTTTGAACTGCCTCTTTGGCATTCAAAAAGGAGAGTATGTGATGGAGAAGACAGTCGGTCAATTCACTGATTCTGTCCTGAATTTGGATGTCGTCCCTACGTTGCCTCTTACTTTGCCTTCGTGTCTCAGCCATTGTTGTCTGACAAAGATGAATTGTACAAGAAAATAAAATGAATAAAATTAAAGAGACGAAATTGAAATGAAATTCATTGATTAGAGAAATGTATCCTAACCTAATTAGGATAAAAAAATAAAAAATAAAAACTATATAGAAAGAAAGAAGATGATGGGAGGCCAAAGTTGGATGGATGGATGGATACCTTGCACGCAGTAAGTCTAACGAGTGGCGGTGACGGAAAACACAACGACGGTGACACCGAAAGTAATATCAATGACGACAAATGCACGGCGGCATAAAGTCTAGATTGGGCCAAATGACAACATACTTACAACCACAAACGACACTGCTTTCATAATCCCAAATCCACAAATTAGCAGAGAAGTCAGTTGTTATTTGAAAATTCGGTCAGTTTCATGGATTCAAATTTCGAAATTTTTGAAGCAGCAATTGTGGAAAATTGTTAACATAAATGGTTTATGTGAAATCGTTTTTGAAATTGCACAGGGGATCAAGGACATGTATTACTATGAAGGTTGTTGGTGTGGCGTAGAACGGCGGCGACGGGAAGATTAAAGTTGTGAGTGAGTTGAATGAGTGTAAGGTTGAATCGCGATTGCAAGGTTGTGACTTGTGATTCAGAAGAAAGAATTACAGTGAATTGTATATAGTTTTTTTTTATTGTAAACCGGTTTTGAACCGATTCTGAACCAGACCTAAACTAGTATTGGGAAAAAACTGGTTTTTGATTGAAAAGGGTTATGGATTTGAACCAAACCATAAATTTGGTTTGGATTTCGTTTGGTTTAAAACCATGAACACCCCTACTGACATGTGATTTGATATGACGTGTGATGCCATGTCATATGGGGTAATTGCTTTTTTTTTTCCTTCCAATTCTTTTTCTTCACAAATATCTGTAGAGTATCGGTATCCGATACGTCTCCATTTTGAAGTATCCAGACTTCATAGATATAGAGATAGTACATTTCAAAAAGGTCACCAAAAGATACTAATAGCATAACACCGACAGGCCGAAAGTAACAAAGATATGAGGATTCATGTCATCGTTTAGTTGCTTTCAATCAACACTAATAATGAAAACAACAAAAAAAATACCAACTCCAGATGATGATGCATTACATGTTTCACCCTTATGGGTAACACTTGAATGACATTGATGTCACATGACATTGGTCAACCACAATGTCACTCAAGTGTTATCCCATCCCTCATGAAAAATTCCAAATTAACATAGAATTAAGACCAACTGAAAAAAGAAAGAAAAAAATAAAACTGAACTATAACATGTCTATGTAAGATAAGAATTGTTTTCCATCTGCAATAATAATGAAAACACGTGTGAACAGAAGATACGAATTATGCAGCATGTAGGGTAATTAGATACTTGAATAATTCACCAGGCAAAGGCTTGTTTTTCCCTAAGTCATCACATATACAGCTTTTAGGGTTCATTGATGCAGACTGGGCAGGCTGTGTTGATACAAGGAGATCCATAACAGGTTTATGTTTCTTTCTTGGCTCCTCTCTAATATCATGGTGCACCAAAAAGCAAAGCACAATGTCTAGATCTTCTAGTGAAGCAGAATACAGAGCACTCTCAGCTGCAGCTTGTGAAATGCAATGACTGATCTATCTTCTCAAAGATTTAAAAATTCACAATACTAAACTTCCTGTATTGTATTGTGATAACAGAAGTGCATTACATATTGCTGCAAACTCAGTGTTTCATGAAAGAACTAAACACTTGGAAATAGATTGCCACTTTCTCAAGGATAAAGTTCAAGATGGAACTATGAAGCTTCTTCCAGTTTCAAGTGTAGAACAAGCAGCTGACTTCTTCACTAAACCACTGCATCCTAAGCCATTTCTTACTTTGTTATCCAAGCTTGGCATGGTAGACATATACCAAGCTCCAGCTTGTGGGAGGCTGTTACAAAATAAAAAGGAAGAATAAGTTACTTGTGATGCAAGTAACTCAAGCAAACCCTAACAAACTTCAACATGCCAGCTGTTTTCTGTTGTGACAGGAGTTGTGATACTATGTAGTTAGTGTATGATAGATACAATGTACTCTCATTAGCTTATAAATAGATGCTTTCACATTGTAACTCTTTTTTTTTCTCTTCAAATTGATGCTCAAAATTAAAATAATTATGAATAAGTAAGTGGGTAATGAAAAAATCGAGAGAGAGAGAGAGAGAGAGAGAGAGAAGAAGATCTAAGATTTAACGTAAATTACATTTTAATAAAATAAGTTGGAAATCGAAACCATAGAAACTGGGATTTTGATGGATTCGCGATTTTGAACAAAGGAATGAAGTGTTGGAGTACATAACTCGATTCCGAAAACGATTTTGAAATCGGCTTTGGTTGTGGTGGTAGGAAACAAACCATAGAAACAACGATACATATGTAGAGTTAAATTGACAAGCTTGGTACATGAAATGCGAAGGTTTTGCGCATTACCCCCTAAGTACACAACAGTCAATGATCAAAGTATTCACAACATGTTAAATGTGGAAAAGGGGTCGACGACAGATCCATCATTGTAGCAACAAAAGGAAAGGTGCTTGAGAATGAGAACATGGAAATATTTGATGCATGAAAATAAATTAGGAACAATAATATAGTCAAAAGCAAGAAAATAAATAAGTTTAGCAAGTACAACAAACAACAACAAAACCATATCCCTCTAAGTGGGAGCCTGTTACATGGATCTATGACACCATAAATAAGTCTAACAAGTAGAAATAAGCAATAGTGTTTCCTTGTTATAATAGTCTGCGACTCTTGATTCCAATCGTCTGCAACCCAACATCCTGTAATCACCTACGCAGTAGGTCTTCAATATAATGAATAATATCTTTGAAGCAAAACAACTTTAAAACGCCTGCAAATGAAACACCAAAATATAAAAAATTCATTTTCAGATTAATCATTCAACAAGAATAAAAACAGTTATATTGTCAATAATTGATTTTCTTGGCTATTATATCATTGTATTCTTCTGATAAGGTATATAGCTTGAAAAATACTTAGTAACATGTAGTAGGTGTTCTTTAGACCTAAGATATCAGGTGCAGGATTAAATGCAAAATGTCCTCTTGCTTCATGCTTATTATTTCATCTAGACTAACAACAATTCAAGTAAAGTCATTGCTTCTGGAGGCATAAATAATAGTTTCATCTTTTTAACTCCACAAAAATAAATCACTTATAAGATTAATGCTATGATGATTAAGTAGAAATGTAAACAAGTCTAAATGAGTAAAGCATAAAATCTGCCACCAAAATTATAGTGAGGTAACTAACTAAGTTTAAAAGAGTAAAGCATATACCGCTTCTTTGGATATGATTGCAAGCTCCCTTGACTTAACGCCTTGTTTAACAAACTCCCATGCTCCTGCAATTTCAAAAACAACTCAATTTTTCAATATGCCGCGAACGTGTAAAAGATTTCTTACACGGTCAAGCAATCACATTTGTTGAATCATTACAAATATCTACTTTAATAGTTGTGTAGTGTCAAAAGCATAACGAGTATACTAATTTTTCATATGAAGCAATCATCACAGTTTTCACAAGGCCTTGAGAATTCCATTTTCCACAATAGTACAATTCAACATAAATTCTACACCAAGGTCCAAGCATCTCATGCTACCAGATGTGAGACTTAGGCCTCACGTCTCATACGAGTATACTAAACTAATTTTACTACTTGAATTAATAAATAAGCCACACATAAATATTATTAAGTGAGTGTTTGAAAGAGCTTATTTACAACTTATTTGAATTTATATAAGCCCTTGTCGAAGTGTTCGGAACATGACAGAACTTATAAAAATAGCTTATAACATGTTTAACAAGTTCAACAATGTTATCAAGATCAACAAAAATGGCACATGAAAACACTGAATCAACAACACTCATTCACCTAACTCAAACAAAATCAGATTGTAAAGGTAACAGGAAAACAAAACACCCACATTTGCATGTATCATCTCAAACCCTTTCACAAACAACCACAAAACGCCTAAGTTAATTCAATCAAGCTATTCTATCATGTGATTCAAGTTGCATGCATGTAAACAAACACACACACATATTCATGGAAAATCAATTTCAATACCATTATTATACACATTCTAGTGTCTTATTTCCTCAACATATAGGTATTAACTAGTTTCATCATTCCTATCTTCAACGTATAGAAATTATTTATACATTTCCTCTCACCAATATGAATTATTTATCTTCCTAAAAACCTTCGCTTTGATAAAGATTCATGGTTCACCATGTAAGGCTTTCCTAGACAAATCTTAATATACCCTATGAAATTAAATTATGAAAAGAAAGTTTCACAGGTAAAAAGAAACAAAAACAGAGAAGGGATAGAAAAATGAAATTATGAAACCAAGACAATCTATATCTATCTTTAAAAAGTTTCACCTCTCGATGAAGCAAAACTTTGCCGAGGGTGAGTTTTGACGCAAAAAGTCCACCATTTCAGTAATTATCCATGAAGATCGGAGCGCTTCTATATTCAACGACTTCAAGTTACGCATGGAAGGGAACTCAACCTCAAATAAACTATGAAAGCGGGAAAGAACCTAAGCAATCAGGCAGGAAGTATTAGGATCAGTTGCAACAAGTCATATTCTTGATAAAATTTAAAATTACAATAAAAAAATAAAAATAAAAAAAAAGCAGCATTGAGCATAAAGTACCTTAAGAACGCAATAAGTGACTGTCAAATATTCGATATTAGCAAGCTCAACCAGCAAGTTGAATAGATTTACCGGGTTCTCCTCGAACGGTCTTGGTCTTGATCCCAACAAATTTTGGAATATAATTAGCACCGTTAAAAACAAAACAAAGGAATGAAGTGTTGGAGCATATAACTCGAGTCCGAAAAAGATTTTGAAATTGGGTTTGGTGATGGTAGAATAGCAACCATGCATACGAGGATACATATGTATAGTTAAATTGACAAGCTTGGTACACGAAATGCGAAGGTTTTGTGCATTACCCCTAAGTACACAGCAGTCAATGATCAAAGTATTCAACATGTTAAATGTGGAAAAGGGGTCGACGACAGAACCATCATCGTTACAACAAAAGGAAAGGTGCTTTAGAGAGAGAGTGGTTAATGCTGGAAAATTGAAAGATTGAGAATGAGAACATGGAAATATTTGATCCCAACCATAGGGGACCATTAGATCGTTACCAGTAAGACTAAGAGAGGTTAAAGTGTGAGATGAAAAGAAACTGGACGGAAGAAGATTAATATGGATGTAATGGATTTGAAAGTGTTGGATGTTGTGTGAAAAGGCGTATTCAATAATCTTTTGGTATAGATTATGATCGATCATTTCGTGCAAAACAAGAGAATGGATATCGGTAGAGTGATCGCGAAGAGACAACAACATAGATAGGAACTGTTCAAAACTTTCATCGGTACTAAATTGATCAACACTTAACGTAAGAGTGGAAAGAGTCTTCCAGAGATTGATCCATCTTTTGGATAAAATGCAAGTTTGAACTGCCTCTTTAGCATTCAAAAAGGAGAGTATGTGAAGGAGAACACAATCCGACAAGTCACTGATCTTGTCTTGTTCATTACGTATCTTCTTACGTTGGCTTTGTGTCTCCACCATTGTTGTCTATCTGAGAAGAAAAAGAAAAAAAAAGAATCAAAAATATTATAGGTTTTTGTTTTTAAGAATCGAGAAATGTATCCTAATTAAAAAAAAAAAAAAACTATATAGAAAGAAAGAAGATATGAAGGCCAAGTTGGATGGATGGATACCTTGCACGCAGTGACTTATGGGAAAAGAACCGTCTCGATCGATTGATACCGCCTGAGGGAGAGGAAGTGAGCGCAATTGCATTTTTTGATTGATTTATACAACTTTTAGTGGGCTTGGGCCTTGTTCAACTTTTGTTGGTTGGAAGGATCGTTTTTCCAGAAATTAAATTGCTTTGCATGCCCCTCCTTTATTACTATTTTTTACGACAATCATTAAAACATATATGGTTATTAAGTTAACCCCAACTCAACTAATCTTTAACTTTTATCATTAAAAAATATGATAATACTTTTGATTTTTACTCATATTATTATTCTTATCCTTGGTTTTTGGTGGGTTAACAATCTGATGGTATAAAAGTATCAAACTCGTATTGTATTCTCTATTTCCAACAACACCTTCGACACCCACTATTTTGTTCTTTTTTAATTTATTTATTTTCAATTTTCTTCCCTATCTTCCAAGGAGAAAATTGTTTCTTGTTATATTTTTTTGGTTCCCTAATGATATTTTCCCAACTTGATGGAATAATTTGCACTCTTGTTTCTTGTTGTTTCTTGTTCTTCACGGTCAATTTTCTTCATGTTATTTTTCGTTTGTCGTTTCTTATTCCCAATTCATTGAAATCAAGTTAATTACTAACAATAACATAACAGTTTGATCACAATTTTTTTAGTAAACGATATATGCCATATAATGTCCTGCACTTGACTCTTCTAAAGAAAGCAATTTAATTTAAAGTAACTCACTAACCACCAATTTTTCGATGTTGAAGTATACATTCAATCTATTAATCATCCAAATTGTGTTCTAACGTACATGATTTTCAATTGTTCAAATATACATCATATCAATTAATCAATTAGTGTTCAACCTTACACCTAATTTCCGTAGATAATAACGTTCAAGAATGTTTATTATTTTTCGGTGGATGGCTGATGAGTTGTGACAAGTTGTTGTATTCTGTAATCATCCATTGAACGAAATAAATCACATTTGAATTGCGTTAACCATATAAATTGTTATCAAAATAACACAGTAACACAGTTCTTATACTTAAGTTTACTTGTGTAAGGTTTTTTCGCTGCACTTGTTACATGTCCTTATTTCTTCCCATATATCTCTAGTTAGTGATCTCTCTCTCTGTCTGTGTGTGCTTGTGTGTGTCTATAAACACACACACAACACGCGCGTTCATATTTGTTAATTTTTTGTCGTACTAAACACCTCAAACACAACCATAACCTAAGTAAATAGGGAGACTATTCTTTTTTTGTACATGCAAAGAGGGTATAATGGTAAAACAAGAATTCTTACGTAATCAAAGTTACCGCATGACAATACAGGAGTTGTCTCAATGTATACTACCTCACCCGACCTTCCGAATACATCACTTACAACACATTCACGTTGTATAATCCTTGGTATCTTATTTACTACTTGCATGTGTGAGGGAGAACTTCGATTAATCAGTCAACACAAGAGTGTATCGATATCATGTAAAATATTTACTAATTACAAAGCAATTTTCTACTAAACTGCAACACTTGATCAAACTTCTCCCTACAATGCATAACAATTAACATTTCTTTATAAAGTTTGATAGTTTATTGAATTCTTTTTTCTTTTTAACTTTTGAAAGCTTCTAGATTCTTCATTTATATAACTAATATTTTATTATATGCCGAAAAATGTATCAAACTAATATTTATCAAGTACACATATTTGTTTGTTTTTTTTATATTTATCGTTGAGAAATATTTTTCCTATAGTTTTTTCTTCAAATTAAATGGTGACAAATATTGATGTGAAAATTCTAATGTTTTCATTGGTTGTGTGTGTAAAATTGTTTCGAATTGTCAACCCAGTGTTTTATTTCATGTTTACCACTAAAAATTATTTTTCTAGTGTTTTATTTTATATTTATCACTAATATATATTTATCCCGTATTATTTGTATATGTGTTATGTTGCATTTATAAGTGAGAAATACATGTTCTTTGTTTTTATAGTTATTATTATTACAAATACATGCCGAGTGTTTTTAACATTGATAAATATTTGTTCCATATTATTTTCTTATATTTAACAGTGACATAAAATTGTAATGTGTTTATTTATATATTTATTTATGACAAATACTTGACCAAATTAATTTATACTAGAAAGTAATTTATTAACAACGATTACTTTATATAAATATTTTCATATATTACCACGTGTCTCTTGATGAGTGGAATTATATGAATATTTAATCTACCCACCAATCAATAGACACATGGTAGAGATTAGGCTCCCATAACATTTATAAAATATATTAAACATATTTTGCGAAAATTTGATGTGATTGCATACCTCATAAATATAACTGTATCAACTTTTTTCTTCATGACTTCCAACATATTCATATGCAGCGGTTAATATTCCACCCTCGCCCTAATTTCCAGTAATTTCTAAGAAATTCAACTTTGGAGGAAGAGCTGTAAAAGAGATACAAAGCTTTCATATCAAACTTCCACATATTTTGATTTCGAAAAGAAAAAAAACTATTTTGATACTTCAAGGAACCTGTCAATATATATATTGTTTGATGTTTCTTAATGTCATCTCAAACATATGAATAAATTATGTCTTTATATCATTGGTTATATATATGACATAAAAAGAGCATAGGACGGTGCAAAGAGACAAGTAAACCTACACTCAATAGTTGTATAAGATATTACAAATGTTGGTTCACTAGAACGACCATATCAGGAGACATTTGTGTAAATTTTGCAACAATGTAACATCCAACAACTTTAAGAAGAATGCGGAACATCTAACTAGATCAAAACAAAACAATAAAGAACAATGATATTTGAACATCACAACTTTGACAACTTATGTGACAATCTATAAAATCATGTGTTTATTTAGTTAAGAAAGGTAAAGAAAAAATTATTATAAAACTCTCATGATGTGTTTTTAATGTGGTTTTATAAGTTGTCATATTTGTTGTCAAAATTGTAATATTCAAATATTATTACTCAACAATAAAATGGAAGTTAGTGCATAAAGGCATACATTGAAAAATAATTGTGAAATTCAATGGGAAACAAGTTAAATTCCTATGGACAAAAGAACAAACCACCCACTTTAACAATTGTTGAAGTATTTAATGCTTCAAAATTGCTTTCAACCAATGTTGACGAATGTGATTTGTACCACTAAACTCTGCTAAATCCATTACTTCATCCAGTTACAGTACCAGTCACCTTAACTTATGTCTTCTCTTGCAGGTCACCAATTATTTTGACATTTGTTATTTCTGACCTGCCTGAAATTGAGACGAAGAATTTTAATCACATGTTAATTGCCGATGGATATTAGTAGAAAGTTTAATACTTAAACTCAACTCCAACAAACATTTTTTCAAACTTAAATGTCCATCAAACTCTGCTTACAATGACGTTAAACTGATGCATTCCCCAAGATTGTAATAACACACAAAATATCTGCTCAAAAAATGTCAGCATTTTCTTAAAATGTTAGCGGACATTACAAAATCAATAAGCGTCCTGGATGTTTGCTGAGTCAGTAAACTATCATTGTTATCTCTATAAGTTAAAGTTTTTTATGGTAGTACTCGAGGCAGCAAGAAAAAAACATTCAGTCAAATGTTAAGTTAAAAGCCTTAATCATTTTAATCCTAAAATATCCTTATATATTAATTTATGATCATGATGCACCCTAGAAACAGTGACAAACAAAACAAACCTCTGTAGTTTAGAACAATTTTTATATGTCACTTACCATTTGTCCAAACACTTAACAAAGTCATTGATTTTCTCAATTGTTCTTACTTACATGATTGATTATGTGTATAGATTGATGCCCAGTCCATTTAATCACAAAATAAAAATAACTATTTACCTCCAACAACTGTCTCTTCTTCTTTTTCTCCAACAACTGGCCATTGCATTGGTGGAAGTTCGGTAATTTCGTACTCCCTGTTGCCTCTTCTCTTTAGAACACCCTCAACAAAGTGAACTCCCTTCTTTCCTTTAACCTCCTTCACGGTTCCAATGAACCCTTGGAAAGATGATGTCATGCCTATCAGTTCTTTTCCATCCAAAACACGTTTTACGTTGTTGATGATATCTTTTAGATCAAAAGGAGGAACTTCTGACTTCCAGCCAACTCCAAAACCTTTGGCTCCATTAACTAAAACCATGGGCAAAATAGACGAATACCTAACCAAACATAAAATATACCAAACATACATCAAAATGAATAATAAAGTATTGTATATTCTGTAAAATATCAAAGTGAAAATGTAAAACAAAATTATTATTCAGGTTGTACACTAATGCCATCCTCGTTTAAATATGTAAGAATCTGGTCATCATCTTTTTGAAAAACATGGCGTGTAATGGGGTTTAGCCGCGTGTGGATGTACCTGTGAGAAGCATGATCTTTCCCTCTCTGAATTGAATTAAATTTAATATTTATTTAATGGAATAACAATTGACAATTTCTGTACATACTTATGCTTATGAATGAAATATTACACATATGTACTTATTATACTTACCATGTTGCACATCCCAAATTGGCCAACACCCTTCAACAAATTCAGGTTGGCAGTGGCGGCGCCAACGTATTCTTGAGCCATCTTCACAATGATATTGCCTAGATTCACCTCGCCATGATGGTAAGACGTTTGCTCAGTCACATATGCTGCAAGCTGAGCCACTTTCATTTCTTGGTTTAAATTCCTCTTGAACGAGCAAAACATTATTTTTCTTTGCCCTGGTCTGAAACCATCTATAAAGGAAGGTATTGACCTCAACAGAGTATAGTTGGCATAGTGTATATATTCGTTTTGTATGAAGTCATTGTATGTGCAACTTTGGTTTACGTTAACGGGCATATGCATTTCTTGCTCTTTCTCCCGCTCCTCTTTCTCCAGCTGCTCCAGCTCCTGCGAAGATAAAACAAGAGAATATAATTTAGTTTATTTTAAATTGACAAATGAAAGGACCCTGAATCTATATGTAACCTAGATCTGAACCTATGTCCTATGAAACTTTTCATATTTAAACAATTTTTGTTATGATGAAGTATTATATTCATTTAATTTTCCACTCTTTATAGTCGGTTAAGGAGTAAAAGTAATAAGGCACATCAGAACTTTGAGAACATGCCTGCATACAAACACAGAAAACAATTTAATTTAAAGTAATTCACTACCCACCAATTTTTCGATGTTCAAATATACATTCAATCTATTAATCATCCAAATTGTGTTCTAACGTACATGATTTTCAATTGTTCAAATATACATCATATCAATTAATCAAGTAGTGCTCAACCTTACACCAAATAATCGTAGATAATAACGTTCAAGAATGTTTATAATTTTTCGGTGAATGACTAATGAGTTGTGACAAGTTGTTGTATTCTTTAATCATCCATTGAACGAAATAAATCACATTTGAATTGCATTAACCATATAAATTCTTATCAAAATAACACAGTAACACAGTTCTTATACTTAAGTTTACTTGTGTAAGGTTTTTTCGCTGCACTTGTTACCTGTTTTTATTTCTTCCCATATATCTCTAGTTAGTGATCTCTCTCTCTCTCTGTCTGTGTGTGTGTCTATAAACACACACACAACACGCGCGTTCATATTTGTTAACTTCATTTTTTGTCGTACTAAACACCTCAAACACAACCATAACCTAAGTAAATAGGGAGACTATTCTGTTTTTGTACATGCAAAGAGGGTATAATGGTAAAACATGAATTCTTACGTAATCAAACTTACCACCTGACAATACAGGTGTTGTCTCAATGTATACTACCTCACCCGACCTTTTGAATACATCACTTACAACACATTCACGTTGTATAATCGTTGGTATCTTATTTACTACTTGCATGTGTGAGGGAGAACTTCGATTAATCAGTCAACACAAGAGTGTATCGATATCACGTAAAATATTTACTAATTACAAAGCGATTACCTGCTAAATTGCAACACTTGATCAAACTTCTCCCTACAATGCATAACAATTAACATTTCTTTATAAAGTTTGATAGTTTATTGAATTCTTTTTTCTTTTTAACTTTTGGAAGCTTCTAGATTCTTCATTCATATAACTAATATTTTATTATATGCCGAAAAATGTATTAAACTAATATTTATTAAGTACACATATTTGTTTGTTTTTTATATTTATCGTTGATAAATATTTTTCCTATACTTTTTTCTTCAAACTAAATGGTGACAAATATTTTTTTTGAACAAGCCAAAATGGAATATATTAAATTACCAAAGGTGATTCATCTCGCACAAGATGTGCAAAAGAGAACACCCAACATAAACAGAGTTTAGTTACAGTCTTACTTCAAAAGATAAAACGAATAACAGAAGAACATAGACAAAAAGCTACACCAACACACCCATGCATAATAAAGGATGTTGTCCCCAGTCATTATAACTGAAGGCAAAGCTGGGCATATTTGCCTTAAGCCAATTAAAAGACATAATCTTGACCATTTCTGCTAAACGATCCGAAGTCAATAACTTTTGCTGAAAAATCCTGTTATTTCTTTCCTTCCATATAACCCAAACACAAGCATGCCAGATTAATGTCATAAAAGAATGAGTAGACCTCAACAAACCTGCCAACTGACCAAATTGCTGAAAGTGGTTGCCTATTGTAGCTGGAGCAATAAAAGAAATGCCTACCCACCGATAAACATAGTGCCACACTGAACCGAAGACGTTACATTGAAGAATGAGATGAGCTGCAGTCTCAGAACAGCCGCACCCCCCAATGCAAATATTGATGGTGAAAATTCTAATGTTTTCATTGGTTGTGTGCGTAAAATTGTTTCAAATTGTCAACCCAGTGTTTTATTTCATGTTTACCACTAAAAAGTATTTTTCTAGTGTTTTATTTTATATTTATCACTAATATATATTTGTCCCGTATTATTTGTATATGTGTTATGTTGCATTTATAAGTGAGAAATACATGTTCTTTGTTTTTATAGTTATTATTATTACAAATACATGACGAGTGTTTTTAACATTGATAAATATTTGTTCCATATTATTTTCTTATATTTATCAGTGACATATAATTGTAATGTGTTTATTTATATATTTATTTATGACAAATACTTGACCAAATTACTTTATAGTAGAATGTAACTTATTAACAACTATTACTTTATATAAATATTTTCATATATTACCACGTCTCTTGATGAGTGGAAATATATGAATATTTAATTTACCCACCAATCAATAGACACATGGTAGAGATTAGGCTCGCATAACATTTATAAAATAAATTAAACATATTTTGCGAAAATTTGATGTGATTGCATACCTCATAAATATAACTGTATCAACTTTTTTCTTCATGACTTCCAACATATTCATATGCAGCGGTTAATATTCCACCCTCGCCCTAATTTCCAGTAATTTCTAAGAAATTCAACTTTGGAGGAAGAGCTGTAAAAGAGATACAAAGCTTTCATATCAAACTTCCACATATTTTGATTTCAAAAAAGAAAAACTATTTTGATACTTCAAGGAACCTGTCAATATTTATTGTTTAATGTTTCTTAATGTCATCTCAAACATATGAATAAATTATGTCTTTATGTCGTTGGTTATATATATGACATAAAAAGAGCGAAGGACGGTGCAAAGAGACAGGTAAACCTCCACTCAATAGTTGTATAAGATATTACAAATGTTGGTTCACTAGAACGACCATATCAGGAGACATTTGTGTAAATTTTGCAACAATGTAACATCCAACAACTTTAAGAGGAATGCAACAACTCTAAGGAGTAGAAGTATTTTTCTTCTAAACTTTGAGAAGAGGCAGAAGTAGAAGAACTTGAATCTTGAGAAGAGGCCTGGTAAACAACTCAATATATAAGTAATAAGCTATTTAGAGATAACATAGCTAAAGTATAAAGAAAATCATTCCAGGATGTTCATTTCCTAAGCTTACTACACCAGTAAATAACCAACAACCAAACACATAAACACATTTTTATTAAGGAGATAGTAAAAGCAATTTGTATAATCTCAAGAAATAATACTAACCTTGTCTTTGTCTTTCGGCGTCACTTTTACTGTGGGAGTTATGAATAGACATAAAAAATCTGGCTCCTTTAATAGTGATGGCCACACTTTGTATATTAGGTTGATCAGTAGACCTTTGATGTGTGAACCATCATGGTCCTGATCAGCCATAATCATAATATGGCCGTAACGGAGAGAACTAAACGCAGTCAAAGTACCCGGCTTCTTTTTGTCTTCCTTTTCAAGCTTTAAGCCTAAAATTGTAGTAAGATCTTTTACAATTTTATTTTTCCATACTTTGATGGCCTTCTTCGAAACCGGGTTGATTATCTTCCCGCAGAGGGGAAAGACACCATAGTGATTTTGGCTGTATTCATCAAGGGCGGATAGTCCTGCCATCTAATTACAAGAGAGAAAATAGTTGGTGAACAAACAAAATCTCATGCTATAACTGCTATAACTTAATCTAATTTACAAATTTTCTACCTAACTCAATTATTTCTTTGTCCCCCCTCCCCCCACGATAAAACGTACTAAAAGAATAGGAAAATAAGCTTTGAATAGATCAACTTCTACTACACAAGAACATGGCAAAGCTTTCATTGAGTTAGGTAGAAATAATTGAGTTTCAGCATGAAGTAAGCTTTCATTGTCGCCATGGCAAAGCATGATGAATGGGTTTCAACATGAGCAAATTGATGGATGCAAAGAGCATAACGCTCGATGGGCACAACTTGCTTATTTAAACAGACCAGGTTACACAATCATAGATCGAATGGAAGCAAAAATGAAGCTCTTCCCATGGTGTTGAGAACTCAATTCCACAACCTCCCACACAACCATACACATCTCAGCTCTCCAAGGCTGAATCAACCGAGTCATGTGAAAGAATTCTCAAGCTGTTGCAAGAGGAGGTACATGCGCTTCCGACTTGGGACGATATTCTTCGGTTGAACAAATTGAGGAACATTCAATCACCGATGAATCGTCCATGTGAAGAATTCAATAGTTCCTCCTTCAAATGAATTCAATGGAGGAACAATAGATATTCTTGTCACACTGATATAAAGAAGAGTATTGACACTACCAGCTTAATTCATGTGTCTCTTCTGAAACAAGACGCAGTCGATCCAACGACAGAGACGCCGATATCACTTTCTCGCAACATCTCAACACCAGATTACGATTTTCAGAAGACATTTGCAGAGTTCGCAGCTGCACGAGAATGCAGCAGGCCTCCACTGCCACCTCAACCACCGGGATTTGCGTTGTTACTTACCTTCTGCAACAACAACGCTGTTGCCTTCTCCCAAAATAGCGAAGAGAACTTTGTTGGAACCACAGAAGGCAACATCCTTTCCAATGAGACGAGTTACCACAAATCCAACTTGGTCTGAAACGATATGGAAAAGCTTGATGAACTCATGCTAAATGTCCCAACGAAGTCAAGGTTGCTGCAACCACCAGATTGGACCCGTGACACAATGACAGATACTGCACCGCCTCCTAAGCCACCTTATCGATGTTTTTTTACCACTCATGCCCTCCGGACTCAGTGGGAGCGCAACCAGAACGCTGAGATATGTCATTGATGGTTGTCTAGAGGGAAATCAAGAGGTTGATATCGCTAGAATTCGCCATGATTCTAGATTTGTCCCTCCTGATCAATTTTGTTCGCGTGGTGCTATTATGATTTTGGGAACCTTTTGTATAATCACTCATCTAATTGATACGAGTATGCACAATTTTCTTTACATGTTGATCGACCACTACCTAAACCACCATATGGGACTTGTGTGGTCGTTGTCTATCCTCCACCGTCGCCGGCACCACCTGACAGAGTTTGTCGTGTTGTCATCTCAACGATGCTAATTGTACAACTTCTGTAACAACCCAATTTTTAGATTTATTTTTATTATTCTTAATTGTGTTATATGTGCTCTTGTGTGATTATTTTCCTCCGTGTGTATTTCTGGTTGGGATTCGCAGAATTCAGTGTTAGAAGGGTATTTTAGTCATTTTGGACTTAGGGGCATTTTGGTCATTTTGAGAGCAGGGGTAATTTTGTAATTTTTGCTGAAGGTTATTTTTAGTGCTTAGTGAGAGTTATTATTTTACTAAGTGTTGGAGAGTGGAGTAATTATTTAGTTTACCGTTAAGTGACCGTTAGTGTTATATTTTACCGTTAAGTGAGTAGTAACGTTTTGGGTTAGAAAAGAAATGAGTTAGGCCCATTAAGACATTGTGAGTTGAGCCCAATTGAGTAGAGCCTATATAAACACTAGTTGGTAGTGAAATTGGGGCTTTACCAACATTTTCATTTCATTTTCACAATTAAGATAGAGATAGAGAGAAGATAAGGGTTCAAGAAGAAGAACAAGAGAAAGGGGTTGGAGGCTAGAGCTAAAAGAGGAATTCATCATCTAGGAGCTAAATTGAAGCTTGGGTTAGAGATTCTTGGTGCTAGAGGTAAGAGGGTTAGGCTTCACTCGTAATTTCATAACTTTTCCCTTTTACCCATTTTTAAGAAATTGATGAATTGATTTTAATTGGTGTAAATTCGTGCATGATTGTTGTTGTTATGTTTGAGAACATGATTTGTATGATAATTGTGTTGTTGTTGAATTTGTATGTCAAAATGAGTATATATGAATATGATATGTTTTTGTGTGAAATTAATGAAGAATGGAGTTGTGGTTGTTAAATTATGGATGATTACATGATTAGATGTTGTTGTTATTGTTTTTAGATGTGTTGTTGATGAATTGATGCATTGGGTATCATGAATTTGTGAATTATGATGAGACTTATTGTTGTTGTTGAAAGTTGTGAGAGTTTTGGTGAATTGGTGAATTTTGTTGAGTTGTTCATGTGAAGGACCAAAATTAACTTTTGATATATGAAGTTGTTGGCTGAGTTTTTGGTGTTGTTGGGTGAGTTAGAATTATTAGAATTTCTGTTTTCATGTTGTGATTATGTTAGTCGAGTCGTTTGGGAGAAAACAGGATTTTCGTGTCAAAATTCGAGTGTTAACCGTTTGAAAAATGAGCGTTGATGTGAGGTCTTGGAAAATGATTTTGGGATGGTTGAAACTTGAATTTTTCTGAAGATTATGATAGAGCTAAGTGTCAGGAGCGCGTAGGCGAAAACGGCATCGAAAACGGGTTAACGGTTTGGATTTTACGCGCGAAAACGTGAAAATTGGAAAATCTGATGTTGTCTGTCAGGCAGCCATCGTACTCCGATTTTTGGTACCGGACTACGATTTTGACCAGGTTTTGGAGTGTTTCGACACGAAAAAAAATCAGACTACGATGGGTAGAAATCGGGCTACGATTTTGCCTGACCAGAAACTTTTTAAATGCATTTTTCTTCAACCAAATTGCTTCCAAATTTATTCCTAAGTGTAGGGTCTTTATCTTAATCATCTAAGGGTGTTTTTATGAAAGAAATAACTTGGTTTAAAGGGGTCTAATGAGTTTAACTTGTTTTGCTTTCAAATTGGTATTCTTTTGGAAAAATGATAAAGTGAGACGAACTTTGTGATTTTCATGAATTCATCGTATTTGGCCGACGAAATGCTTATGTAACCTCTACTGCACTTATATGTGACTTGTGAGAATACATGGCATAGACAATTGAGCTTGTTTACTTGGTTTTAACTTAAATGCTCAATTATTTTTAATGTTGTAACTTTGAGAGACGAACTTGATTGAAAATGAGTTTTGAGAGCCAATTGCTTATGAATCCTTTATGGATAGATGTTATACCTTATGTGAAGATGATTGGTGGTGTATATATATATGTGACAACTATATGTTGCTTGAAATATGAATGTTGTTGGTGATTGTATATATGTTAAGTGGTGGTGAATTGTTGTTGATTGCATATATACAAGTATTGGTGATGTTGAGGTGATTTATGTGTGTGAACATATGCATTGTAGTCGAGTCATATGTTCATGCATTCATGACTGATGGTGGTGGATTTTATATCCAATTGAGGTGATTACGATGTTTTTGTTGCATCGAAGGTGACGACCTTGAGGTGATACGGTACCGTATGCATCTAGATGAGTCTAGAGCCATTGCATACATTGTTGATGAATTGAAATGCATTTGAGTTGTGCATGGTGATTGAATTTGTTAATTATTAATTGACATGGTTGAAATTGTGATGCGTGTATGATATACTTGTTGGTACGAACTTGGAATGATGATATTGAATGATATGAGTGTCGTTAGTACTTGTGTACATATGTATGAATTGTTCTTGAATATATCTTTCATTTCCAATGTTCTTGATTAAATCTCATATGGATTATGATGATGTAATGCTAACCCTCAGTGGTTTACCACCTACCTTTCCGTATGGACGGGTAGATGGAGTGCAGGATGCTTAGATTGTATGCTTGATGTTTCTGAGGAGTGGAGTTCCTCTTTTTGTGCAAGTGTCTAGATTAGTGCTCTGATCTAGGGTTGTACTTGCATGATGGATTTTTGTGTTGACTATGTAATTTTGGAGTTGAGATGTTAACTGTATCTGAGAGATGTATTTATTATCTATAGATGTGGAGATGTTATTCATATGTTATATATATGTTCCGCTGCTATGTTTATGAAACTTGATAATTTATACATGCATGTTTGATTTTCGTTTGGGCGACGTAGCATCTATTTCTAGAATATATTTGTATATTCGCGCGTTTTACCGCTTATCAGAAGTAGGGTGTTACAACTTCTAAAACCACCTGAACAAGTAGTCATTCTATCGTCACTGCTTGAACCAGCTATACTCATGTTGGCCTTAACTCGAGAATGCAACATGGCAATCAGACTCAACTTCGGTCACCATAACCAAGATGATACCAACACAATCCAAGTTCACAACAGAGAGCTAATATCAATTTAAGAATCCAAGTCAGCAAGTTTGTATAACAAGGTGACATGTAGACATAAGGGAGTAAAAGAGGTGCACATTAAGAAATTAGAGTGGTTATATAAGTGAAGGTGTGTGACTAAGACTGGTGTCGAATAGATGGAATCAATTCATCTTCTATGTTTCTTTCTTATCTTCTATATTCAAAGCTTATTTTCCTTTATAACTTCTAGTATCATACAACAACAACAACACAACAACACAACACAACACAACAACACAACAACGCACAACACAACACAACACAACACAACACAAATCAAATCAAATCAAATCAAAATCAAAATTAAGCATAATAACAAGGTCAAAACATTTTTCTTACCAACGAAAACCACCTGTTGGTCAGGAGATGGAATCTTGTAAACCTCGAAAATGTGTTTCTTAACTTGATCTATGGTATCATTCCCATTCACTGCCACCGCAATTGTTGGTCTTTTTCACCTTTTTGGTTTGAGTCTCTTGCTCCTTGGTTTTCTTGGTTTTCGCCATTTCAGTAGGTTTTGCGATTTTCTTGGTTTTCACCATTTCAGTAAGTTTTGCAGGTTTCGTGAGAGAGGAATAGAAGTAGCAATGTAGAATCGGGAGAATGTAAGAGAAACAGAGAGTGTTGGTAAAGTTAGGGTTTCTTTCTAATTTGAGAATGTAGAATCGCTATAGACTACAGAATTTGTTTCAAACATTTTTTAGCGGCACTTGATTATTTTTTATTTAATCAATAATTTATTTATATTTTGTTAACAACTCTTTTTAACAAATTATTTTTTAAAAAAATTCATTCATAAAATAGTAAGGTGTAATCCATTAGGATTAGGATTTAGGATGGACTTTGGGGTCGAGTTAAAGAGTTAGTTTAGGTTTGTTGTTGGTTTGGCTTGTTGTTGTGTTGACTGTCTGGAACTCCCACAATGACATTATCTTTGTCGGAGGGATTCCTACTGTCAAGAAAGAACTAATAAGTGGTTAAATATGATAACCAAGTTGATAGCAAGTGGTTAAGTTCTAAGGACCTAATTGATAATAATTGTTAAATATAGGGATCAACTTGACCAAGTTTATGAAATAAAATATATAGAAAACTGAATTTTTATCTTTGAAAAGGTTCACTTATTATCAGTTAGTTTGAACCTGGTGTTTCTAAAAAAATGTGCTGCTTGATAGTGTCACAACCAAGTACATCCATCGGAACTGATTTTTTGCCCTTTGCACTCATGTAAACCTTGGTCGTTTTTTCCTTGGCCATAATCGTGAGGTTTCTAATTCGGGTTTTGTGAGAGAAATATCGGAGAGAAAAGAAAATTGCTTTTTTGACATTCAAAACGTCATATTGACACATGGAAACAACATCAAAACAACACAACATCAAAACAATACAACAACACAACAACACATAACATACAACAACACAACATCATGAAGACAATATAAAACAACACAACATCAAAACAATACAACAACACAACAACACATAACACACAACAACACAACATCATAATAGCACACAACACAACATAAACATACAACAACACAACATCACATCATATCATTATATTTCTTACAAATGACGAAAACCACTTGTTGATGATACATTGGAATTTTGTGTTTCTCAAAAGTGCGATGTTTGATCGTGTTAATAGTGTCACAACCAAGCACATCCACCGAAACTGATTTTTTGCCCTTTGCACTCACATAAATTTTGGTCGTTTTTTTCTTGGCCATAATCACGAGGTTTCTAATTCGGGTTTTGTAAGAGAAATATCGGAGAGAAAAGAAAATTGTTTTTTTAACATTTAAAACGTCATATTGACACATGGAAACAACATCAAAACAACACAATAACACACAACAACACAACATCATGGAGACAACACAACACAACACAACATCAAAACAACACAGCAACACAACAACATATAACACACAACGTCATGGAGACAACATAACACAACACAACATCAAAACAACACAACATCATGGAGACAACATAACACAACACAACATCAAAACAACACAACAACACATATCACACAACATCATGGAGACAACATAACACAACACAACATCACAACAACACATAACACATAACAACACAACATCATAACAGCACAGTATAAACACACAACAACACTACATCACATCATATCATTATTTTTCTTACCAATGACGAAAACCACTTGTTGATGAGAAAGTGGAATTTTGTGTTTCTCAAAAATGCGTTGTTTGATCGTGTCAATAGTTTTATTTCTCCAATTTCAAATATCATCAATTATTTCTCCAACTTTTCAATATCTTTAAGCCACAATTTTAAACCAATACAATTCAATAATATTGCAAATTTAAATTTTTAAAAGAAGCAGTGATGGGGTGAAGTTAAAGTTACTTTACTTACTGGTTTGCACACTGTCAAACTCCTTAAGTTTATTATGTTCATCCATTCCAAACAGATGGTTAGCAGTTCTTATCAATCCTAACTTTTTCTTTAAATCATCATCAGTCCCATCAGGCGGATCTTCTTTGAGGGTAACCTTGAAACTCACCTTATCATACCATGTTGCGTGTCCCAAATTGGCCAACGCCCTTCAACAAAGTCAGGTTGGCGGCGGTGGCACCAACATATTCTTGAGCCATCTTCACAGTTGTGTTACCTAGATTTACCTCGCCATGGTGGTAAGACGTTTGCTCAGCCACTTTCATTTCATGGTTTAAATTCTTCTTGAAAGAGCAAAATACTATTTTTCCTTTGCCCTGAAACCACTTATAAAGGACGGTATTGACCTAAACAGCGTAGAGTTGGCATAGTGTATATATTCATTGTCTATGAAGTCACTGTATGAGCAACTTTGGTTTACGGGCATCTGCATATTCTGCTCTTCTTTCGCCAGCTCCTGCGAAGATAATGCCAAGATAAAACACGAGAATATAAGTTTATTTTAAAGTAACCTAGGTCTGAACCTATGTCCTATGAAACTTTTCATATTTAAACATTTTTTGTTATGATGAAGTATTATACTCATTTAATTTTCAATAATGTTACCTTGTTCCTTTTGATTATCCACTCTCTCCTTTTCTGGGCAGCTTTATCACTAAATGTCATAAGAATGGCTCTCCTATCTTCATCACTTCCCCAAAAAAAAGCCTTTTTATGGAATTCCATTTTGTCAAAATATATTCTGGCTTCAATCTCTGTACTTGTGCCCAAGCCCTAGAAAACATAACATCCAAAAAACAATAAATAGATTAAATATATATATGCATCTTGACTTATCCTAAACTTAACATAAACCATACACACATATTTCATCATAAATAAATTCAAATTCTTAGCATGCCTTTTTCCAATCTTCATACTCGGTTAAAGAGTAAAAGTAAAGAGGTCCAGCAGGTTCAGCCACTTTAGAACTTTCTACCACTTCAGAATAACTTTGAGGACAGGCCTGCATCCAAGCATCCAAACACAGAAAAATAAAAAATAAAATGAACGAAGTACACAAAGAAACAGAGAAACAAAGAACAACCAAACACAAACACACAAAAATTCATAAATTCATACTTTTAGCGTAGCTCGTATGATAGGAGTGATGAATTGGTATAAGAAGTTTGGATAATCCCTCAACAAAGAAGGCCACATGTGATGGATAAGATTGATCAAAAGACCTTTAATGTGTGAACCATCATTATCTTGATCCGCCATTATCATAATATGGCCATAACGGAGAGTGCTAAAAGCGGAACTCTGGGTGGAAGAAGAACTCTCTGTCAAAGAACTATCTGTCTCGTTCTCATTCTTGTCTTCCTTTTCAGGCTTTAAGCCCAAAATCCTCAACATATTTTTAATGATTTTGTTCTCCAATACCTTTGTAAATTTCTTGCATTCAGGGTTAATTATCTTACCGCAGAGAGGATAGACTCCGTAAAGGTTTCTATTGGATTCATCAAGTACTGACAGTCCAGCCATCTATGAAAAAAGATATTAAAAAACAATGCAAAATAAGATTACAGGAGATGATAATTGCATCAAATAAGAGTAGAACTACAAGTTAATAAGACAAATTTTTTAAACAATGCAGCATTGCAGTACAAATACAAGAGGATAATTGCATTGTCATCAAATGTGTCAACTAAAAGTTAATAAGACAATTTTTTGGGGATTTCACAGCCACTAACTTCTGTGGTTTGCGGTGTTTTTTAATATTTACGGTTTTTTTGGGATGTTACACCTATATGCCCTATATGCGGCATCGTTGTATCCTCTTTGCTTCCGGTTATAATAACATTTGCCAAGTTCCCACCAATACATAATGACCTATACTTTCAGTTTCAATGTTTTTGCCCCACAACCCCCTAGAATCAATAATTTAACATACATACAATTTTAACTATATCTGATGCAGAATCCAGGAATACAAGCTACAAATAAATACAGTAATTAACAGAAACTCCCCCAATCACGTCAACAAGTATCACTCTCCTCTTTTAAAGTAAGTGTACAAGCATATTTTTCAAGCTTATATTGCAACTACAAACCAAACACACTTAAATTCCCCCAAATAAACTCAACATTTTTCAAGTTGTTAAGGGTCGCTATATGGAGCATTTCTCTCTAACATATAGACATTTCCAGTGAGTGTTTGTTCAATCTTATTTTAAAAAAGAATCAGATAGTTCAGTAAATGCAATGATAGTTTTATTTCCAGAGTAATCCCAACTTGTCGAAAAAAATGAAGCAATTAAACCTAAAAAGTAAACCATCAAATTTGTCATAGACTTTGTAAAGCACTCTCAAATAGTTCCCTAAGATTATGAATATTTCAAAAAGGTACTTTATTGTGTCAAATTTTTACTCATTTTAGTCCTAGGAGTCAAGAAAGAACTAATAAGTGGTTAAATATGATGACCAAGTTGATAGCAAGTGGTTAAGTTCCCAGGACCTAATTGATAGTAATTGTTAAATATAGGGATCAACTTGACCAAGTTTATGAAATAAAATATATAGAAAACTGAATTTTTATCTTTGAAAAGGTTCACTTATTATCCGTTAGTTTGAACCTGGGTTGGAATTTAAGTGCCTACTAGTTGTTCTTCATCGGAAACAAATAAGCCTCTGGAATTCGTAATCGGGGGTTATAATAACATTTGCCAAGGCATTGCAGTACATATACACATATACAGAGTGTCATCAAATGTGATCTCATAGTATCTCATAGTACAGTTGCTATAAGCTAAGTTGCTATATCACATTAACTACTAACTTATGGTGTAACTTGATACTTTCATTCTTATTCAATAATAAGATTTCATTATATCAATTATACTTTACTTCATTTAAAAAGAATGCATTGCATGCATATGAGAGGTAATTGCAGAGTGTGGCATAGGCTAGTTCTACATTCTCCCTAGCAGTTGAAGCACTTCATGCATTTATACAAGACGAATCAGAACACAAGTAAGCTTGTACTCACAAGGTTGTTTGTGTTATATTACTTCTATCATGTGTTTTACATATCCAGCAAAAAATGAATTGACCCATTGTTATAGATATTTAGAATTGTGCTAGGAATAATGATATCTTGAACAAAAAGTGAAGACATAATTCTGAGAGAATAGACTACTGCTCCTAATTTTATCAGCAATACAGAATTAACTAATACATAATTAACGGTTGCTTAACATGCTCATCATTACCTCCTAGTAGTTTGCTAACACCATCTCTCTACTCTAACCAACTTCCCACCACCTCACATGCGCCAACCTCCTCTCACCTTGCTGCTACTTGTCCTCTACTTCCTTTTCTAGTATAAATTTTTAATATCCTAGGCCCTGTGTCCATTAATACATTTTTCTCATTGTCTTATTTTTGTGTTTGGCTTTCACTCCATATGCACCAAGATGGTTGCTACTTGCTAATCGCTATCAAAGCATGAGTTATTATAATATTTTTCTTATCTCTAATATTTGACCATATCACATCAAATTCACAAAAATTGCATAAAAGAGTAAAAATACCGCCATAGCTTTGCCAGAATCGCCTTCCGTCAATATTAATGTACACTTTTTCCATTCGTCTGTTCCATCAAGCTTGGCGTCGACCAATTTTGGGATATCTGATAAATCCTGGCTGTCATTATCCTCCTCGACCAATCATTGAGACCAACATCAATATTATCATGTTTATCCTTATCCTTATCTTTATCAGGTCTGGAATCTGTAGACAACATAACATAACACAACATCAAAACAACATAACAAACACAACTAAACATAACACACAACAACAATACATCATAACAGCATAACAACACACAACATCACATCATATCATTATTTTTCTTACCAATAACGAAAACTTGGTGTTTCTAAAAAAATGCGCTGCTTGATAGTGTCAATAGTGTCACAACCAAGTACATCCACCGGAACTGATTTTTTGCCCTTTGCACTCACGTAAACCTTGGTCGTTTTTTTCTTGGCCATAATCGTGAGGTTTCTAATTCGGGTTTTGTGAGAGAAATATCAGAAAGAAAAGAAAATTGCTTTTTTGACATTGAAAATGTTATATTGACACATGGAAAGAACATCAAAACAACACAACAACACACAACAACATCAAAGCAAAACAACAACACATAACACACAACAACACAACATCATGGAGACAACCTAACACAACACAACATCAAAACAACACAACAACACAATATCATAACAGCACACAACACAGCATAAACACACAACAACACAACATCACATCATTATTTTTCTTACCAATTACGAAAACCATTTGTTGATGAGACAGTGGAATTTTGTGTTTCTCAAAAAATGCGCTGCTTGATAGTGTCACAACCAAGCACATCCACCGGAACTGATTTTTTGCCCTTTGCACTCACATAAACCTTGGTCGTTTTTTTCTTGGCCATAATCGCGAGGTTTCTAATTCGGGTTTTGTGAGAGAAATATCGGAGAGAAAAGAAAATTGCTTTTTTGACATTCAAAACGTCATATTGACACATGGAAACAACATCAAAACAACACAACAAAACATAACACACAACAACACATCATCATAGAGACAACATAACACAACACAACATCAAAACAATACAATAACACAACAACACATAACACACAACAACACAACATCATAACAGCATAATAGCACACAACACAACATAAACATACAACAACACAACATCACATCATATCATTATTTTTCTTACAAATGACGAAAACCACTTGTTGATGAGACAGTGGAATTTTGTGTTTCTAAAAAATGTGATGTTTGATCGTGTCAATAGTGTCACAACCAAGCACATCCACCGGAACTGGTTTTTTGCCCTTTGCACTCACGTAAACCTTGGTCGTTTTTTTCTTGGCCATAATCACGAGGTTTCTAATTCGGGTTTTGTGAGAGAAATATCAGAGAGAAAAGAAAATTGCTTTTTTAACATTCAAAACGTCATATTGACACATGGAAACAACATCAAAACAACATAACATCAAAACAACACAATAACACACAACAACACAACATCATGGAGACAACATAACACAACACAATATCAAAACAACACTGCAACACAACAACACATAACACACAGCATCATGGAGACAACATAACACAACACAACATAAAAACAACACAACAACACATAACACACAACAACACAACATCATAACAACACATCATAAACACACAACAACACTACATCACATCACATCATATCATTATTTTTCTTACCAATGACGAAAACCACTTGTTGATGAGACAGTGGAATTTTGTGTTTCTCAAAAATGAGTTGTTTGATCGTGTCAATAGTGTCACAACCAAACACATCCACCGGAACTGATTTTTCGCCCTTTGCACTCACGTAAACCTTGGTCATTTTTTTCTTGGCCATAATCGCGAGGTTTCTAATTAGGGTTCTGTTAGTGAAATATCGGAGATAGACCACTAATTAGGGTTTTGTGAGAGAAATATCGAGATAGACCAGGAATCGAGAGCGTATTAGGTTTTTGATTAGGGTTTCTAGAATCGGAGATGTAGACCAACAATCGAGAGGGAGAGTGAGTGTTTTGGTTAAGTTGCGTTTCTTTCTAATTTGAGCTATGTAGTAGTTTGAAACACTTTTTAAGCGGGGAGAGACACTTGATTTTTTTATTATATCTAGGCCCCGTTTGGTTTAGGCTTATTTTGAGCTTATGAAAAATAGCTTAGGTAAATAAATAAGTTTTTATTTTAATTTATAAACTCTTACTAACGAAAACCGTATCTTCATAAACTGTTTTATTTACATAAGCTGTTTTATATAAGCTATAAAATAAGTTAATCCAAACGTGCCCTTAATTTATTTGTCAACAACGTTTTTTAGTTTTAAAATTTATTGAAAAATTTCACAAAATACTATGGTGCAAACCATTAGGATGGATTTATTGAGAAATTTTGACCAAAGTAGGAGTCGTTCCACTAAAATTGCAATTTTCAGGAATCATGTCGATCAAGATCTTTTAGTCACTCTCCACTATAAGATGAGTGGTGTTCTCCCTCCACGCCATGTCTAAACCTAGGTACATACCCCACATTTCAGCATGAAAAACATCACACATTCTAATCTTCTTGAAGTAGCCTTTGATTCATATGCCATCAGAGTCCCAAAGAAGCCATCCACACCCTGCAAGAGTGCCAGATCCCTTCCAAGCACCATCACAATTAAGCTTAACTCAACCAATCGGAGGTCGCATCCAACCGATGCATATAGTTTTCTTTTGATGAGGACTTTGTATTGTCTTCTATCTCTCTAGTAAACTTTTGAATTACCAATGCTGGATTTTGCTTAGTCTTTGAAATCCTATTTCAAAATAGATTTGTTTCGCCAATTCCATAAACACTAGCATGTTGTCATGAAAGTAGTCTGCCAGCATGATTGTCTCCAATTCCACATATAGATTTGTTTCGCCAATTCCATAAATACTAGCATGTTGTCATGAAAGTAGTCTGCCAGCATGGTTGTCTCCAATTCCACATATTTACAACTTCTTATAACAAAGAAACTTGCACTTTTATATATGGCAATAAAAAGACTTTTATGAAAATTCACTTTGAGCCAAAAAAAGATTGATCTTTATCGCTCTAATGTTGGACAAATCTTTTCCCTTGTAAATGTGAAACCCTAAAATCAAAAGTACTCACAATGAAGCCAACAGCTATCAAATATAGAGAAAATGATAGAGAGTCTCCTTGATGTAACCCACACATCAGAACAAACTTGTCCGCTAGTTTAAAAGAAAGATAAAATTAGATGAAGAAATGACTACACCACAACTTGTATTGTATCCCCTCTAAATATTAGTATAGAAATATAGATATTTGAGAAAAATAGGTGTTTAATTGAGTAAAAAATATATATAAATTTGTAAATAAAATAATCTAAATGAAGAATTAAATTGAAAGAAAAGAAGATTACTGCTAAATTTAGTATCCTATAGTAGGTATAGATTAACCAATAACAAACTAATAAAATAATTCATTCTATTTCAGCATCAAAAGCATGGTTTAGTGGCAATGAATATTTCTTCAAACGAACGCAGTGGACTTACAATAATGTCGTTAATGCTATTTTTCTCTATGGATTAAAGGTAATAAATTAACATCATAGGCACAAAATGACACAGATACAAGACATGTGGAAAGTTAATTTTTCCTTTTCCCTTTTACTTTTTCCTTTCTAGATTGGATATGATGACGCCTAAGCTTTGTTGGCGGAGTTACAAATGATTAAAAAAAGTTTAAGAAGCAAATGTGTCACAAATGCAACAAAAAATGGGCGGAGAAACAAATGGCTAGATAATATAATAGAGAAGAAAAGAATATCATTGATTGGAACAATAATTAGTTATAACATTTTTGTTTGTTTTTATTTGATAAGAAAAAGGAATAACGGTGCTTTTCTCTAGCTCAAGTAAAGTACATTTATGTATCTTCCTTAAGTTTAAAGGCAAAGAATTTGTATAAATGTAGTGAAGATGAAACACTATTATATAATAGTGTGATTAGAAATATTAATGGTACTAAGGTAGTGGTGCATAGCTAGCACTAAATGGAAACCAATTTTGGGTTAGTTGCAGGCTCTCACAACAAGAATGAATTCATTATCATACGTCAAGATGGTGACTATGCTGTAAGTAATAACAAGTTTTTATATATCATCTCTTGCATACATATACATACATAAACTACTAAACATTGTAAATTACATACACAAATGAATTTATTTTTAAATTTTGGCAAAAAATACTTTTTGATGTAAAAAAAATTTCAATGTTGGCATCGATCTAACTTTGAATGACAAAATTATACACAATGTTTATGTAAATTTTCGTCATTTATTCATTTTTTTTCTAATCGATTTATTCATTTTTCGTCATATATACAATTTTAGACTCTCATTTTTTTCAAATTCATAATTTCAATCCTCCTATGTTACTTTTCACGAATTTGGTCTCCATACATATTATTTATGTGAATTTGGTCGCCATAGTTTCTTAATTACACTATCAAACCATTAATTTCGGATGTTTTTTTGACTCAAAAGGGACCAAAAGTGTAAGAAAATCCAGAGACTAAAATGGTAATTTCGGTCAAAAAAAAAGTAATTAAAAATGCAAGGACTTAAACAAAGAAAAGTTATATGTTTATATACCAAATTAGTGAAAAGTAGAATAATCGAACCAAAATCGTAAAATTGAAAATAAAGGGACACCAAAAATATATTTAATCCTTAGTTTAATATATGCATGCGCTCGCGCGCGCACAGATATATATAGAAAAACATGTAAGCAACTAAAGGATGTATACTTACATTGAAATAGTTATATATGCATGATGGTTTGGTGTTGGTTTATTTATACAGAGAACAGATTTGCAAGAGTTAGATGGTCAAACATGTCAACTATGTGGAGAAGACATAGGGGTTAATGCAGATGGTGACCCCTTTGTGGCTTGCAATGAATGTGCATTTCCAGTTTGTAGAAATTGTTATGAATATGAAAGAAGGGAGGGAAACCAAGTTTGTCCTCAATGCAAAACCAAATTTAAGCGTCTCAAGGGTATGCACATATATACAAAGTATATATATTTAATCAATTAATAGTATTGAAATTGATTACTTGTTACTCATTTCTTTTCATTTTAGTTTTTGCTTCAAGTTTGTTTACGTATAAAAAAATTAATAAATTTTGCTACTTTGATAAAATTATGTTTTTTATTTTCTTTTTGGTCAAACTATATTTATCTTTTTTTCTATAAACTCTTCATAATTTATTATGTCATTCTACTTTCTTTTTTGACAAAATCTCATTCTACCTATTTTGCTCTTTGTAATAAATACTTAAAGGTATTAATGATAAAATAATAATCAATGTTGCTTTAAACTTTAAAAATAACAAGTAAATAAGAAGACCACTTTTTATACAAAAGATACAAGTGTAAAAGGGAACTAAGAGAATTTTTTTTTTTTCTGCCTCTATCTTTTTAGTATTGTATTTTCTACAACTTGATAGGTCGGTTCAACGTTAAATCTTTTGTAAAGAATATAAGAGAAGTATTGACATCACCTACTCTATTCTTTTTCTAATATCACTCTTTTATCGGATGAAATATATTAGAGTTCCACAATTTTAGACGTACGTACCACATAAAGTAGTGGACTACAAATCTACTAAGAGATTAAAAGTGCTAGAATGATTATTGTTAGCACTATTCAAAAGTGAGTATAAATACTTCATTATAATGTCTTGTAAAATCAAACCATCTTAATTTTTTTTTAGACGGAAAACCATCTTAATTATATCTAAGGACAATTGAAAGACAAGTGTTATATATGTTTGGATTTTAAAATACTCATTAATTTGGAACAAAAACAAAATGATTAAACAACCGAGAATATGAAATGGAGATACTCCTTTTGTTTTTCAAATGACCGGGTGTGGCATGAGTTTTGAAGGGTGTGCTAGAGTTGAAGGAGATGAAGAGGAGGATGACATTGATGATTTAGAGAACGAATTCGATTTCGATGGACGAAATGAACAAGATCATATGCAAATTCCCATGTCTCCTGAGGTAATGCTACAAAATTTATTTGTTTGTTGCGGTTTATGTTCTAACGTTCTATGAGTCAAAAAGTTAGTATAACTTAGTTCAAATGGAAATGTCGATATTGTTAGACTATGATCACCTTTATCGAGTTCGAGCTTGTAACCTCGGAGTTGTATGTGTTGATTTTAAGTGCGCTTGTTACCTTCAAGAGGTTTAAATTTCTATATCACTATTATAACAAAATAAAACAGTTTTGTCATGTGAAAAGAAGGAGAAAGAAAAACTGTTGCTTATGTACTTTCTATTTTGCATGCATGCACTTATTGGAACAGGGTGAGGAGCTGTCTGAAGAGCAACATGCTATAGTTCCTTTAATAAATTCAACAATTATGAGAAAAGAGATAACTTTATTGCAAGCAAGACCAATGGATCCTTCCAAGGACCTAGCTGCTTATGGCTATGGAAGTGTTGCTTGGAAGGATAGGATGGAGATATGGAAGCAAAGACAGAACCAACTTGGTAATATGAGAAAAGATGATAATGATAATGATAATGATAATGATAATGATAATGATAATGAAGACTTGGATAAGAGCGTGGATGATGACAATGAATTTCCTTTGTAAGTATCACTCTTTTTTTTTTTTTTTAAAACTCGGTATCCGATCCAAGAATCTACTAATCTGAGGGGATCAATCCCACCGTCCACTTGCGGGGGGCCCATTTAAAGCCAGAGCAAAACTTTGTATGGACTTGCCCACCGAAATTGGCACCAGGGGATCGAACTTGATCACTGTCTAAAAGAAAACTAGCATTAAAATGAATATTATACATATGGATACAGAAACACAATTGTTTTCTAATGAGATTTTGCATTTTCTTGTGAAAATGATCAGAATGGATGAATCAAGGCAACCATTGTCAAGGAAGTTGCCAATTCCATCAAGTCAAATCAATCCGTACCGTATGATCATAATAATAAGACTGATTGTTCTTGGATTCTTCTTCCAATATAGAATTATGAATCCAGTAGACAATGCATATGCTTTGTGGCTTGTGTCAGTAATATGTGAGATTTGGTTCACTCTTTCATGGATTCTTGATCAGTTCTCAAAGTGGTTTCCTGTCATGAGGGAAACCTATCTTGACAGGCTTTCCTTAAGGCAAGTAATCTACAAATAGTTTGGTAGTATAAGTTGTTTTATTTTGTTTTTTGGAAAGTAAATAAGCCTGGATTAAGGGAAACTAAAATGTTTATAAGTGGTGGAGAGTATGAGTCCACGGACTCGAATGGACTCATTAGAGTTTATAAATAGTAGCGATAAAGGACAAACAATTTAATCGTCAAATTTACGAAATAGTATATTAGTCCATTAAATTGAGAAACGTCGATTAGTTTAGTCCCTCCACCAAAATAAACGTCTTTCAAATCCAATGAAACACTTACTTATTGACTTGAATAGTCTTGTGCAACATTAAGGGTTTAAGACTAGAATAGAACCTTTAAAATTGTGATGTTAGATTTGGAAAAAATGATTGAATTGTAGACGTTCAATTTAAGGGACTAAATTGCTATTTTGCAAATTTAAGAAACTAAATTGACGAAAACCTTTACAATTTGAACGAAAAAAAATTGTTCAATAATTTTTGTTTTTAACACTTAGCGATCAAATTAGAGACAGATGCATTTTCCCAATTATTGCATAGTGAAGAGATTAGTGATGATAAAGCTTAGTTATAGAGATAACTTGTTCTCCAAGTTATCTAGTTAGTTACACTTACCTAACTGTATTAGTGAGATTGTTAGAATACAGTTAGTATATGATAGTTATAGTAGTGTTTCAGCTTTACTATATAAGATGTAACTTTACTTCATTCATAATTAATGAGAATAATTCATTCATTTGGTTCCTTCATAATATGGTATAATTTTTTACCAGACTTTATTTACTTCCGATCAGATACTGAAGTATTAGGGTCCATTTCCCGTAAAAATCATAAGGTTGAAACAAAAAGAAATACTTTCTTTTCATGTTTATGTTTATGTTTTTGTTTATAAACAACTTTTTCTAATTCAAATAGGTATGAAAAGGAAGGTCAACCATCACAACTTTCACCAATTGATATATTTGTGACTACAAATGATCCATTAAAAGAGTCTCCTCTAGTGACAGCAAACACAGTTCTATCAATTCTAGCAATAGATTACCCTGCTGAAAAGGTGTCATGTTATGTTTCTGATGATGGAGCAGCAATGTTAACATTTGAGGCATTATCTGAAACTTCTGAATTTGCAAGGAAATGGGTTCCTTTTTGTAAGAAGTTCAACATTGAACCTAGAGCTCCAGAATGGTATTTTGCTGAGAAAATAAATTATTTAAAAGATAAGGTGCATTCATCATTTGTGAAAGAGAGAAGAGCAATGAAGGTAATCTCTTAGTTCAATCCTACCGTCCACTTGCAGGATCCTTAAACAACATTCATTTTAAAACACAGGATATCATGCATATTTGAACACCTGAAAATCATGTACAATTGACATAATTTGGACAATTTAATATACGTATATTTGAACACCTGAAAATTATAATTAACCACATTCACATATGTGGTTAAATGTGTCGAGTTGATGGTTAATTAATAGTGTCACTTTGTTATATTTATTAATCATCATCGAATTTGATATTTGAATTGTGTTAACCATCTAAATTGATGTCGAAATTTGATATCAACTTTATGTGTGAAAATATAATTTCTCAATCTTAATATTAGTATATGGTAAAATTTTATTGATCATATTGCAGAGAGAATATGAAGAATTTAAAGTTAGAATTAATTCTCTAGTTGCAAAGGCTAAGAAGGTTCCAGAAGAAGGGTGGACAATGCAAGATGGAATGTTGTGGCCTGGAAATAATATTCGTGACCATCCAGGAATGATACAGGTTAGTGATAGAGCAAATTTAAATACATTTTTAGTCTATCTATTTTGCTTTATTTATGACTTTATTCCTCGTGCCTAAATTTATTATTTTGGTCTTCCAATTTTCAAAGTATCACTTTTTCTCATTCATGTGATTAGGGTTGAATTTTGATAATGTGACAAGTTAAAATATTATGTGGCCCTAGTGGACCTTCTCTTATCAAAATAAATATTATATCATAAAAACAATCAAATTTGATGCAACATATTCTCAACATATTTTTTGCATATATACAAAATCCTCTGCACTACCATCTCTATAGTCTATAATACATGTGGTAATTTTTACACAACAATTTGATTGTAGATGTCATATGTTTATCAGGTTTTCTTAGGTGAAAATGGGGGATGTGACATGGATGGAAATGAATTGCCACGTTTGGTGTATGTTTCTAGAGAAAAGAGGCCTAACTTCAATCACCAAAAAAAAGCTGGAGCCCTAAATGCATTGGTAAGCAATACCTTTGAAATAGAATCCTAATAGATTGAAGAAAATGAAGATGAAAATAAGCTAGAAAAAATTCTCAAAAAATAAAAAAACTATTTTTTTGTTTTTTTTTTTTTTTGGTCAAGTAGCCTAGTGGCTAGATTCACACATAATGTGTGGAGAAGTGGGGAATCCGGGGTTGAACCCCAGCCCCTGCACAAATTATCCCTGGTAGCTACCAACTGAGCTACACTTACGGGACAACTATTCTTTAATTTATTACATTAGTGTCAACTTTTTTATGTGATTCCCTTTCGTCAAATAATGACCGTAGGAAGATCTGTGTCATGCGATTTTGATCGGCGATTTACATTGTTTTTAATTTATTTGTCGAGGTTTAAATTTGGACCGTCCGACTTCAATTAAACCGCCTCTAATGCATTGACAATTCTATGAAACAGGTTAGAGTGTCTTCTGTACTTTCCAATGCACCTTTTGTGTTGAACTTAGACTATAATCATTACATCAACAATAGCAAGGCTATTAGAGAAGCAATGTGTTTCATGATGGATCCATTAGTAGGAAAAAGGATTTGCTATGTTCAATTCTCACAAAGATTTGATGGGATTGACACTCATGACCAATATGCCAATCAAACAAATACATTTGTTGATGTATGTAAACTCTTGTCACACTCTCAAAAAACTTTATTATTATTTTTTTTTGGTTTTTAATTTTGAATGGAAATTATAATAAGCTAACTCTCTTTTCTTATAGATAAACATGAAAGGTTTGGATGGTATTCAAGGACCTACATATGTTGGAACAGGATGTGTATTTAGAAGACAAGCACTTTATGGTTTTGATGCTCCTAGGAAAAAGAAGGCACAAAACAAGACATGTAATTGTTGGCTAAAGTGTTGTTGTTGTGGATTGTGTTGCATGGGAAAGAGGAAGAAGAAAAAGATGAAAAAGTCTAAGTTTGAGTTAATGGATAGTAGTCATAGAAAAGTACACTCTGAATCATCTGTTGTTGGGAGTACTAAAGGTAAATTCTCTAGTATTTGCTACATGTTATATTCAACCCTAAAAAAATAAAAAAAAATAAACATCAAGCATATATATCAGACCGAAAATTTCAACCGATTAAATCGGTAAGTTAGTTGATTGGTTTGATGTCGGTTATATTACAATGGGAAATGATCAATACCACGAAAAGTTGATTTACGACTCAATAACGAACCATTGATTTCAATCCACTCCCTCCCTGATTTCCGCCAAAAAAGAAGTTATTGAATTATCCTGAACTAATATCACACAACTCAGCTTTTTCGTGGTTCCCGTGAATTCTTTTTCGTGTTATATAGCTATGCTCTATTACAATTTAGTGAACTATAGTTGGTTCAAATGGTTTTCATTTTTCAATTGTTATTTATTTATCATCTGATTTAATCGTAGTTGAACCGATTGAATCAATTAAACCTAGCTTACGGGTTTCACTAGTAAGAATACCTAATTTCATTATAGAAAAATGTTAGGTTCTGTGACTTTTGTCAAATCCTAGTAAATACATAGATGTATTATAAATACTAATCTTATTCAACTAGAACATAGATGTATTATAAATACATCATTCATTTAATCTAAACTTATAAAATCTCAAATGTAGGAAATGAAGATGAAGATGGCTTGTCTCTAATCTCAAGTCAAAAGTTAGTCAAGAAATTTGGAGAATCTCCAATTTTCATTGCATCTACTCAATTGGTTGATGGTGAGACACTAAAGCATGGTGGGATTGCTTCTCAACTTACAGAAGCCATACATGTCATTAGCTGTGGCTATGAAGAGAAAACAGAATGGGGAAAAGAGGTATATAATTTGTTACCATTACTTTTCTATTCTAAGTCTTGTTGGATAAACAACTTAATTTATACGCACTTATCATATAAGCGTTTAGGTATAAGTTATTTCTATAATAAAAACAAGTTATAGACACATCGTATGTTGTTTTCGTAAGATCTCACAAACAATCTTAAAAGTGTTATCGCGAGTAAATATGTTTAAACAAGTCAATCCAATGCAAACAGTCATAAACACTTGTTCGACTATATAAAATTCTTTTTCTTCGTTCAGGTTGGATGGATCTATGGTTCAGTTACAGAAGATATCTTAACAGGTTTCAAAATGCATTGTCATGGATGGAGATCTATATATTGCATTCCTGAAAGAACTGCATTTAAAGTATCTTCATCAAATAACCTTTCTAATGGTCTACAACAAGTCTTTCAATGGGCTCTTGGATCCATTGACATATTCATGAGCAAACATTGTCCAATTTGGTATGGATATAAAGGAGGATTAAAGTGGTTAGAAAGGATTTCTTACATAAATGCTATTGTATATCCATGGACATCAATACCTTTGGTGGCATATTGTACTCTTCCTGCTGTTTGCTTGCTTACTGGAAAATTTATCATTCCTGAGGTATGAAGCCTTTTCGAGCGTTTTTGGCCGTATCTGTGATTTTCTTGTAGTGCAAGCAAAACAGCTTTTGTTGTCATTGAGTTTGGCAAAAATTATCTCTGCTTATTAATATTATTCTTGTTGTCAATGCAGCTTAGTAATACAGCTGGAATGTGGTTTATTTCACTTTTCATTTGCATTTTCACAACAAGTGTGCTAGAGATGAGATGGAGTGGAGTTACAATTGATGAATGGTGGAGAAATGAGCAATTTTGGGTAATTGGAGGTGTTTCAGCAAATTTATATGCTGTATTTGTAGGTCTATTCAAAGTCCTAACAGGTGTAAATAGCAACTTCATTGTAACATCAAAATCAACAAAAGATGATGAAGACAAGGAACATAATGAGATAATGTTTGGTTTGAAGTGGACAACATTATTAATCATACCAACAACATTGCTTATATTAAACATAATTGCTATGGTTGCTGGATTGTCACATGCAATTAACAATGGTTTTGAATCATGGGGACCATTATTTGGGAAACTAATGTTTTCCTTTTGGGTGATTGTTCACTTGTTTCCATTCCTTAAAGGTATGACTGGAAAGAATAATAGGACTCCTACCATTGTTCTTGTTTGGTCAATCTTGCTTGCATCATTCTTCTCTGTCTTGTGGGTGAAAATTGATCCATTCTTGCCTAAGTCAACTGGTCCAATTTTAGAAGAATGTGGATTGGATTGTAACTAACTACCAAATTTGGTAGTGATATTGATATAGGAGTGTTATTAGAGGAAAACTAGATATTGTTTGGTTGTGGGTTGTAGGGAATATTGTTTAACTTTTTTTTTTAAAGAAAAGATTGTATAGCTTATCTATAATGATTGACTTGATTCTTGGAGTACAATTTTGGATGTTAACCTTTATAATGACTTCTGCTTGATGAAACTTCACTAATGCATTTTCTTTTGTTCTCTAGATGCATAATTAATTTTGGTATTCATAATTGCGATTAGTTTGTAAACTTAGTAATGAAAAGTGTTGATGAATTTAGATCAAACGTAAGACCGTTAATGAATTGATGAATAACTAACTACCATCCTACGAGGGTATTAAGAGTTTCTTTTCAAATGGCATGTCATAATTTGAATGGTGGTTAATGGGAACAAAAAGTATTAGGGCATGTTTGGATTTAGCTTATTTTGATCTTATGAAAAAGAGCTTATGCAAATAATTAAGTTTTTATGTTAAATCATAAGATCTTACTAACGAGAAATGTATATTCATAAGTTGTTTTTTTCATAAACTACCTTAACAAACTTATAAATAATACATTAATGTTTATTTATTTGCATATGCTGCTTGGTATAAGCTCTAAAATAAGCCAATCCAAACGGACCCTTAGTTGTATATACAATGGTTGAAACTTATTGACACAAATATCAAAAGACCGTTAATTGCCTCAAAAGCGCATTGTCTAATATTGGTAGCTATCACTCTTGGCAATACGTAGAAGATATTGCTACAACTAGGATAGTTTATGAAAATAGCTTACAGCTTATATCAAAAACAATTTGACTTATTTTCTATTATAAAAACAACTTATAGGTAAACACTTATATATATGATAAGTATTTATGCTATAAGCGCTTAATTAAGTTTTAAATCTAAACCGGACCAAAATATGAATACAAATGCACATGATTTCTTCATAATGTCACCAGATAGAGAACTTTCTTATAGTTGTGTATATAGTTTAGGGCATTCAAGTTAGATAATGACATGGCTCAAATTGAATTGAATAATTTGAGATACCTCACTCTCTCTCCCACCCCTCACACCAACTGTGACAAAGGGAGAGAAAATTGCAACATATTTGGAGGTAGCAGAAGATTCACACAATTACTATTACAAATTACAATTACAATTACAAATTAATTAAAAAAGACAAACAATGACAGAAAGGAACGTGCCCAACTTGGAGAAAAACACCACATTTATTTTACTACATTCAGGACTCAGGGTGAACAAAGAGAAGGAAAAAACCTATATATATTTTCTGCTATCTTTCTTGGGTACAAATATTTTATGTGCTGACTCCTATATACATGAAAATGATGCCTATGCCTCTCCAAGGACAATTGTAGCTCTAAGTCCTTGATTCTTCAATAAATTTATCATCCAAATAAAACCTTAATAAAATCACATTTGGAGAAGATTATTCACAGTAACTGTAACAGAATTTGTCCGCTGCAAGTCCTGTACAGCATCAAAAGCTTTAGATTCAATATATATCAGGCATTCATTTTTCTGCATAATAAAATTAAGGACCAAAAAAATAAGTAACTCCTTCAAGGCTTCAACAACTATAAGATGCAAATACACTCCATCAAATATAATACTTAATAATTAAACCCTTAAACTGTGTTGTCAAATAGTGACTATTGAGGTGCAATATATAGCACTGTAGCGCATTGAAATTTGAACAATGTGCTATTTTCTGCTACCCAAACATTGTGGATCTTGGAATCTAGGCCTAAGTGCCAACTTGTACAAGTTATAGCATGCTGAACAGCTAGAAATGATGGAAAACTAGGATGGTTACAATTTTAAGCATTATATTTTTATTATTTTGTTGAAAGGAAGCATATTTAACCCTCAAGAATTTGAATATCATCAATCTGATCTACTCTTTTCACATATCTCCATCTACCTCCAACAATTGGACTATCATCTATCTGATCTGCTCTCTTTGAAGTACTTCTATACAAATTTTCGTTCCTCAAACGAGATTCTACCATCTTTCCTACTATGGGACTACCCCAATTTTTTTCTATAATGGTTGAATTTCTAATCATTTCTTGTGTAGCCGTTCACCCATTGCAATTTTCTCATGTTTGCAACACTAGGTTTGCATTCTTAAAGTACAAATTTACTTCATAAACTGCATTTATCACCCATCAGTTATCATACCATTCATACATACCCAAAGTTCAGAAAAAATTACTTCAAAAAATGTTTTGCACTGAAATATACATTATATAATGCAAAAAATCTAAAACATACCTGGAATATTATGTCGTCCGGAATATGAGGTAGAACCTCCCGAACAGTCTCAGCCATAGCAAGCACATTTGCTAAATTATCATTTGCAGGCCGTGAAGCGGTCCTTATATGTAAACCACCATTTCCTCCTGGCAGTCTTACACCAGTGGAAGGAGCGGTCGCCTGACTTGGACCACTCGCGGAAGCCTGAGAAGGATTAATAGGCCAAAGGTTCCAAGAAGCATCATCAAAGGTTGTCTGAGCATAGGTTTCTCCGACAGATGCAAGATGTCTCATCATCATTTGAACTCTCCCGAGACCTACTGTTCTGATAGCAGTAGATGGACCAGCTCCATCAACACCCTGATTTGGCCAAGAATGCAACCAACCTGAGTCCAGTCCTGCGCTCCTAGATAAGAAAAGGCCAAATCGGCAAAAAAATATGCTTCAATACACATAAGATAATAAATCTACATATAAAAAACTAAAATGGAATAATCAACCATTCTGATCTTGCAATAAATCAAATAAGAGACCAGCTAAATAAATGAAGACTTGTAGGCATAGAGTTTGAGTTATATCCCATATATATGGGACACATTTCCGATCCTTTTTACTACTATAGTGTTTGTTTCCATTGATTGATTGCTGAGCTAGGAAGATTTTGTATCCTCTTATACATATTGCACACAACTGTTCAAAACGACAGCTCCACAAAAAAAGAGACAGAAGGACATGTAGCATGGAGTGTGAAGATTTTACCTCCAAGGAACACCTTCGGCATTGTTGAGTGTCGGATTTGGAAACAATCCTGTAGGCATGTTATGTCTAGCCGAGTTTTGACGATCGAATCCGGCACTCATTTGGCGTGCAAGTTGCTCATCACTAGATATTACCCCTGTACTAGAGTTTGTTTCATTTTCAGGCCGGCCTGCAAAAAGTGGCTTTCGGCATGTTGGACAAGTATACATCTCAGTCAGGCCTTGATCCAACCTAAAATCAGTTCAGAAACATATAGGCATCATCTCACTAAAATGAACGAAATAGAAACAGATAAAAGTTCATAAAATCAAACCATACCACGATCTCAAACACGCAAGATGGAAGAGGTGATTGCAGTTTAGCTTTTTAGCCTTAGCCATAGGTTCCTGTCATAAGCAAATTAAATTTTTTATTGAAAAGTATACCCAACTGACACCAAGATCGACCAGAAAGACAGGTTTGGCAAACTAGCATACTCTACAAATAGCACATTCATCTTCATATCCTCTTAGCTCTTCAGTGGTTGCATCAGGAAGAGCTGCATGAAGTGCTCCTAGAGCTATCCTTAGTCTAATAAAGCCTTTTATGCGGTTTATCATTGCACTAAGTAACGCCTGCTCAAAAGAAAATCAATAAACACAGGTGGCAGAATATGCAATCATCAGAAATATTCCAAATTTATGCAAATTAAGAACAATAGATATACAAAAATATTTACACGTATATTTAGAAATAGCACTGCATCTACAAGATGGAAAGCCATGCCATGAAGCCGCCATATATACAAGTAATGACCAAGTGCCATAAAAAATGTGGCCATATCTAGGAAAAATCCCAAGTTCCGGATAAGTATTCCCTTCCATTCCAATAAAGAACCTACAGTTATACCACATAATTAGGAAGTTCAAATGCAGAAGTTGATAGACATGCTATAACTTATCGAGGAAAAAGATCAAAAAAAGTTCACACTAATCAGATTATTTCGGCAATGTTAACCAAATATGTTGTCTGCAGCAACAATAAAAATTGAAAGATTTCAGGTATTCTGAATAAGAAAGTTGAATGAAAAAATGGTGATACAACACATGCTCTGCCTAGGTAATGCAAAGAGAATCATATATAAAACAGGAATGCACGTATCTTAATACCCCCAATAGAGTTGATTAGTTATTATAAGTTCCAGGATCAGACTTTTATCCAAACTACCTGCGGTTAATGTATCAAGCAGTTTAGTTGTTCGGAAATCACTGCCACTGCAAGCCGAATGATGAATCCATATGTCAAGTAACTGAAATCCATGCACCAAAATGGCCTGCAATTCATATCACACCATGAACAATCTAATTAAATCCAGCATGATGATATGAGTAGATCTCAAATCTGCAAAGATGCATTTTAAATACCTGCAGTGTCTCGAAAGCAATACTCAAAGGCTCAAAGAAAAGTAACAGGAACATAGAGGACCCATGTGTGCTATATATTTCAAGACAAAGCCTTATCCTAGAAGCATAAAAAGAGAAGTGTCAGAAACATTCCAAGCTATAAAATTACAATAATGACATCGATTGTTTCAAGCCTTTACGAAAATTAAATCTAAGCATGCTCAAACGGGAAAAGCATGATTTCCACAGCCCTAGCTGTCATTTATGTTAAACAAGGATTGTATCGAAAAAGAGGAGTGAAAAGAGTAAGCAGTACCAGAGAACATCAACCAAGAAAATGAATAACAATGCTGAATATACACGAAGATATGTCCAGGGTGTGGCAGATGGAGATGCATTCAGCCGCTCCAATCGATCTCTAGCCAGAGCTTGAAACATCTATGCAAAATACGTAAATCATGTGCAAGAACGTGTTAATGAACATTTTGAACATAACAAATCTCAAAAGAATTACTTCAATCTGTTATCTTCTAGTATAATATACACCTTTAAAGAACAAAGTACGGCCAACCAAGTTGACCAAAGACCTGCTTGATAAAGTGTTGGTGGCACAATCAGTGGAAGAAATGTCCCCTGTCCATCCACCATGACATAATAAATAACAATTAAGTAGCATAAATGTGATTTATCAACATCAAACTGTTCCCATTACATTTAAACTTTTCAAAGTTGATACAATATATATTTACTAGGTGCTCACAAATGTTTTCCATATCTCTAAGTCAACAAACTTGCACATTATCAAATGATGAAAAGTAAGAGTTTGAAGCGCAAAATAAAAAAAATCATTAGTATTCCTGCAACCATGTTAACTAGCTTATAAATTGTTCCAAACACTAAGCCAACATATAAAAGGAAAATAAGGAACACGATGAAAAAAGGGATGCCACACCAATGGAGTGTCTTGCAATCAAAAGCATTACAAATTAGACTCAATATTATTTTGAAGAAACAATTACTTTGCTAAGTTTCACTTTCAATAAATAGTCTGAATCAGTTTGCAGGGCAACACATTTAATAAACCACAGAAAAAGAAAAGAACTAACCTTGTAAATGACATAATTAACGAGACGTTCAATCAGTTTACGAGTTTCAGAAGGGTACAACTCTGAGAAAAACATAGCCTGCATGCGATAAGAAGGACCATGAACAGAAAGAACAATGTTGATGTAGGGAAAAACGATATACCATGGAAAAAAATCATGGACACCATTGTAGCCTACTAAATTACTTCAAAAGTAAAGAAAGAGAGGGGTGTAAAGTATTATGGTATCCCTTTTCTCATAAAAATACATGTCTGCAGGAAGTAAAAACGTGTGACAACAATTGACCATAACAACTTTTGTGAGCTTATTCTTCTATCAACCCACCAGCAACATGATATGATAAGTAATAAGGCTGTCACTCATGTCCTAGGATGAACTATAAATTCTTGTTGTGAAGACACCAGAACTGGCTATGAGCGCTTTGGTTGATAAGTTGGAGTTGTATGTCATGGACAAACCGGTAAGCTTGACGAAACAAAGAGAATTGTCTCTTTGAATTATAGTCAACTCATCCATAATCTATGTTTGGATCATTCAAAAGTAAAGGAATACTATATATAGATATCTCAGTTGATCGAAATATATATCACAACACCCCCCTAAAAGAATGAAAATTACACTCAAGCACCTAGCCATTCTACTTTAACACTACTTGTTTCACCCTCTTAGTTTAAAATGAAGCACGAGAAACTCTGCAAATGGTATTAAAATCCACGTAGTCTACCAGAAGTACTAAACATACAAACCACCACAAATCAACATGTCCCATTGGGCATAATGCCATAATCTATTTATACTTTATATTAGTAACTACTATTCCATTACAAACTCACCTTGAGACTAAGATTAAGAAGGACGAATACATTGATCATACAATTCGTCAACCCTATGGTGGTATACAAACCCAAAGGTAACTCAATGTCATGGTCGACATTGTCCAAGTGAATTGAATTCCAGCCAATTAGTCCATCTGATTTAAGCTTCTCTAATGACAAATCTGTGCAAAACTGAAGACCTACAAAACTTAACACCGTAGAAACCGCCGAAATTGCTATAAACTTCACAGCCATTACTAATAATAACTTCAGCCTCTCTAGTGCTAACACCAATCTCCTGGATTTTCATCTGACTTCAATCATTGCCGCCCTTTGTCCATCATTAATATGGTTCAACATCCAATGGAACCAGAGGGCAGAGTTTATGAAATCAGCTTAAAATGCCACCATCACTCAGCTACCCTCTCAGGTCTCCAAAAGAAATAAGATACCCTAACAGAGAAAGAATGAACAAGTGATTAGTTAAAAACTTACTAAATTGCTACCAAAAAAATCCAAATAGAAAAAGAGTTTAATGAATGTGCATTGACGGTGTAAACTAGTTTTACACTATCCTCCAATAAGAACCACCATGTTGTCAACTTGTCATGTATGTCTATATTATTATAACCGCTTTTTGAAAAGAACTATCAAACGCTCCATTCTTATTGGACGTCAGTGTAAAACTAGTTTGACTAGTTTACACTAACCATGCATGTCAGTGTAAACTTTGATCCCAGAGAAGGTCATCGCATACCTCACTACTTTCAACTACTAAAATTATAATGTAATGTCAAAATTGCAACCACTAATTACACATATTTGGATTGCCGGTGAGTTTGACGAAATCACAGGAGCACCTTTGATTTTGCTAAAACTCCAAAGTTGCAAAAATCACCGTGATTCTACCGAAGTCACCACCAATCAAAACATATGCACTAAATCAAATGCAGCAAATAGCAATCAGAGTTAGCACATGTGAATATTTCACAATGAATTTTCCAACAACCAATTTTGAAAGAACAAATTAGATTAATTAGTAATTAATTAACTGGTGATAAATCTAATACAATTGACTCAATTTTCATTTCCAATTCAATACAAGTTAGAGAAAACGAAATTGATACAATTCAAATTCACCTACCTACCGATCAATGAGATTTTAACTAATCAAGTACCAAATCGTATAGAACCCTAAAATCATACCCCAAAGAGGATTAGAAATTTGCAACCAAACGAGAAAAACCCAACAACCAAAATGAATCAAAAAATTCAAAGGGTAAGCGAGGAACAAATAAAAATCATTTTTTTTTTTTAGGAAATGGATAAATGCAAACAAAAATTAGAGAAAATTAAAAAAAAAATGAAAAATGAATTGAATTGAACCTGAGTCGATCTAGAAAGAGGGTGAGGTAAGGAGCGTTGGGGTTTCTGCAATTATCAATCGGAATTCCGAATCAACAGAGAGAGAAAGAGAAAGAGAGAGAATTTAGGCAGAGAAAAAAGAAAGACTATTTATATCTGGGTCAATAATTTTGCGGGAATTTAATTTATGTTATGTTATGTTAATTAACCAACCAAAATAAATAAATACTTTATAAAAAAGCAATAAGATTGATTCTGTTCAAAAGAAGTTTACTCACCATAATATCGTAGATTCAACTAACTGTTGTCTGATGTAAAAATCTTTTTAATTGATGATTTATAAATACCATCTTATTTGAGCTTTGATATATGCTCTGATTTTGATGCGTTCTTTGAGTCTAATTTATCTAAAAAAATTGTAAGTAGTAACATTACTTTCTACAAATGAGTTTTTTGGAAGAAAAAAAATTAAAAAGTTTGGGTTAAAACTCATAGGTTAAATTTAAGTATAATTCATGTATTACATTTTTGTTTGTTTTTGTTTTTGTTTTAGTTTTTAAGGGGTGCATTACATTTTTTTTATAGATGAAGTGATAAACATCACATGAAACTTATACATAATTATGAGATGTCTGTCTCTCTTCCTCTTCTCTTTTGTGAGACGTCACCAAAACCCTAGTTTCTTCTCCTTCATCCACCAAAGAGGGGTGATTTTGGGTCAATTTTTGACCTAAAATCACCCCTCCAAGTCGTTTTTCTATTTCTCTTTTATTGAAATAAGTGATTTTCACATCTATCTCGTTTTTTCTTTCGTGATTTTATCATCTTAGTGCGACGTTGTTTTGTTCGTCGTCTTTGTGCGACGTTGTTTGTGTTTCTTGTTTCGTTCAGGTATTTGTTCGATTCAGATTGTCAGATCAGCTTCGATCCATGCAGATCAAATCAATGATTTTGGAGTCAACGTTGCAGATCCGGAGACATGGGTATTCCGGAGACTTAAATATAGTCACATGTGTAGGCTTTAGTACTTTGCTGTTTTATGCTATTAACATGGATGTTGTGAGTTTGTTCACAGATTCATCCTTTTTGTTTTTAGCGAATTTTCATTGTATCGTACTCTATCAATTTGAATGAATGAATATCGTTTATTTTTGTCAAAAAATAAAAAATAAAAATTATGAGATGTCTAATTCGAACTCGGATGAAGATATCCAAATTAATAGTATTAATGTTTTATTTGTATTGTAAAGTTATTTACTATTTATCAACAATGGATTTGTCTAAGTTGTAACTTGTAAGGGACTTGGGCTCATTAAACAAGTGGTCAATGGTTCGATTATTGACCTTTGCGTATTGAAAAAATTCGATTGGGATGGAGAAAATCCACATTGTATCTCCTACAGATTCTTCGATAGAGATTAGTCATTATTAAGTGACGGTGAAAACTTCATCCCAATATCTTAGTAATCTAAAAAAAGTTATTTACAATTTGAGACATTTTTTTTTACAAAATAACTTACGATTTAGGACGAAATGAGAGAGTGTATTTCTATGTGTGTATTCAAATAGAAAGAAAAGAATATTCACAAACTTGAAGATTGCAATTAAATTTATGCATGAGGGATGCGCTAATACCCATACTCTCACGACTCTTATAGAGAGAATAATCGATAATCATAATATTAACAATGAATCGAGTTTCATTACTTGGACTCATGTTTACATAGAAGCCAATCATGTTGAAGACGATTTCGTCAAATATAGACTGATTTTATACTTTAGTTGTAGAATTTTATAATTTTTTCTTGTTTATTCATCAAATGTTTTTTTAAAGAATTTATCAAATGCTTTGTCGCCGTCAATTTTTATTATTATTATTATTTCTTATTCAGAATTCAGATCAATTGTCCCTGGTCATTTTATGTCCAGCACACCGTCACTGCTAACTAGTACAGCCATTTCATCGTTGCCAATTTTAATTGTATCACTTTTTGCATATGTCAAAGAGTTGTGCAATTATTTTTAGGAAAATGTTAACTTGTGCCCTTATGGCACAAGATAAGGTTCTTAAAATAGAATTTAAAATAAATATTGCATTGAAAATATAAGTTTTGAAGTTTTTAAGGTTATGAATGCACAATTTCCAAGATTAAGTTTCTATATTTATTTTCTTATCTTGTGCCATTAGGGCACAAGTTAACAAAACCCTTATTTTTATACGAAGACGAAGATTTGTGCAAATTTGATGAAGTGCGTAGTAGATGTTTACACCTAAAACTTAATTACTTATCGGTAAAAATTGACAGACCAACAAATTTAGAATTAAAGGAGTTTCTTGCTTCCGATTGAAAGTCAAAAGAATGCAAATGCAACTGAATGTGAGTTCTTAAAAAAAAAAAAAACTGAATGTGAGTTAGTCGAATCTTTTTTAAGTCTGTTGAGGTCCACAATGATCGTAGGATGTTAGAATTTATCAATAGTAGAACGTGACAATTTGATAATTTTACATGTATTTTATTTTTATGGCTTCCCTAACTAAAATAGTTATGAGCACTAAAGCACATTTTTAAGAAGTTGATTCCGTAAATGAGGATATATCAAGTCAAACGCAGGCACCAAATGCCTCCAACAACGAGAGAGTTCATGCAATATTCGCGTAATTATCCGAGCAAATGCTAAGTATGTGTTTGTATGTGCGGTGAGGTAGTTTTAAACGCACGTTCAGTTTAAAGCTACAATTTGTAGCTTCGGTAAAAAACACGACAAAAAGATATTGTGACACGATAAATCAAAGGTAAAAGCGGATTTAAACATAGGATTTTTTATTATTTTTTTTACAAAAGCAATGCTAGATTTTTTTTTTTTTTTTTTTTTTACAAAAGCAATGCTAAGTTCTATAAACGTTGTTTTAGCCGGTAAGCATAGTGTTTGCATTTGCAAACTTAATAATCTCTTCAAAAGACTACAAATTTAAAACTTCTTTATTTCTTGAGAGGAAGCTGCTCTATACTTAATTTACTGTATATTTGTAAGCTTTTACATTTACCAAATGAAGAGTTTCCCTACATTTGTATTTCGTTTCTAATTTTGATACATTCAAGGATTAATGTGACATAAATTACAATTCCATTGATAAAATGATAATTTATCAATATTTTTTTTGGGTCAATTTTTTGGGTGTAAACCGGGTATCCTCCGCGCGCAACTGCGGAGACTAATCCCTCGAGCATTGTGGTACCCAAATGAGCGGCAGCCTCTCCCTAAGAGTTTTAACGCTGTTGCATGCCCAAAGTTGGAATCGAACCCAGGACCTTGGTTAAGCTAGAAGAGACTCGTTCCATCTCATCTAAGCGCTTTTGGGTTTTTTTTTTGGTCAATTAGCATAGTGGTTAGAAATTTTTTTTTTTAAAATGAATAAATTGGGTGTCTGACGTTCGAATTTCGACCCCTATATATGTTACACAGTGTCTTTATCGACTGCGTTAATTTCATGAGACAATTTATCCATATTTCTATGTACCATAAATTTTAATTTACATCAAAGTAAAAAAATTCATTTTTTTAACCGTTTTACAATGCAACTTCAAACCCTCACAAGTTCTAACGAAACTTACAAAAAAATGTTCAAATTAATAGAGCAAATATTGTGACCAATATTCGAACACTAACTATTGTGACCAATACTTGAACACTAACTATTTCACTTATGTATATGAGTTCTCAAATGCCTATAGTAATTCTGTCACTAAAGTCTATTTGCTAAGACATAATTTTGACCTTATAATTTATATTTTATAAAGCTCATTTGACTAAAAAAAACATGTTTGGTAATCGCCACATTGTCCCAAGTTTATAACTTGAAATCAATTAGTTTATCCGTCGTCAGCTATAAACTAACTCATCAGTTATCACATTTTTTTTATATAATTTTTTCATGTAAATCTAGGTATGCAATACAAATTATAGGGGGGGTATGATAATAACAAGTTTTGTTTGACTATTATGCCCTTGCAAAACCCATTCAATAACAGCCCATTCTATATAGTCAAATCAAATTAATTGCATGAGAAAAACGATAGTGCACACTACTCCTACAGAGCTAGGTTTTTGAGCCATTGTTCTGCGGCGCCACAATTTTGCGACGAATTCTCAACGGATTCGTTAGATAGATCGTAGCAACAATGGCAGGAGGGAAGATAAGGAAGGAAAAGGGAAAACCTTCTTCACAACACACACCATATCAAGGTGGAATTTCCTTTCACAAATCAAAAGGTCAACATATTCTGAAAAATCCATTACTTGTTGATACTATAGTGCAGAAATCTGGTATCAAAACTACTGATGTTGTTCTTGAAATTGGTCCTGGTACTGGGAATTTGACTAAGAAGCTTTTGGATGCTGGTAAGAAGGTTATTGCTGTTGAAATTGATCCTCGTATGGTTCTTGAGTTGAATAAACGTTTTCAAGGAACCCCCTCTAGCCGCCTCACGGTAATTTTCTTCCTTTTTGCGTAAAAATTGAATTTTTGTGTAATGTTGTTTGGTTTTTGTTGAATGGTAGAAAGGGTTTTTTTTTTCGAATAAAAATTTGATTTTTTTTTTTTTTTAATGTTGTTTGGTTTTTATTGAATTGTAAAAATCTTAAACATTTATACTATTGTAAAAATGGGGTTGTGTTAGCTCCCATGGAGCACTGATACGGATTAATAATTTATTTGTGTGTTTGATTTTGATTGTATTGTAAGAATTTTAAACCTTCATGACATATATGGAGTTGTGTTGGGACCTATGGAGTTGTCTTAGTAAACCTTCATGACATATATGGAGTTGTGTTGGGACCTATGGAGTTGTCTTAGTTTTTAGGGGGAGTGAATAAACGCGGTGGCACGCGAAAACAAACACACTAAAGTAGTCTGTAATTGTATCAAATGTGAGAAGTAGTACAAAGGAAGGAATTTGACTCCTCAAAAGTAGATGTATTAAGTAGTAAAATACGGGATTAAAACCATTAATTATTCATTTGTTCACACAAATTTGTGGAATAGTTATCAATTAAATTTAACAATGGAATAATTCCATGGCATCAAGTCTGAGTATGTGTTTGTTTTTGCAGTGAAATAATATTAGATGTGTGTCCAATTCAAAGCTCGCGCTATCTTACTGTGAATCCCTAGTGCTTGCTTGTTTTTATCATGATTAATTGAACATATGTGGAAACTAGCATAAATTTCAGAGGATATGTAACAAGACAGTATGAGGCATTACTATTAGAGGCATTATTTTGACTACGTTCTGAGATTCATTTTGATAAAACTGTGTTTGTCCATGTTTGTCCAGTTGTGCATGTATATATTATTTCTTTAAATCGAATCAGTATTGTTTTCTATACAACTTGTTATAAATAAGAAACAAAATATGAGAGTATAACCTGCTTATGATGATGAATAAACTAATTAACACTTAATAAATGACTAAAGGACTTGTTATCGTGAGCATAACTCAGTTGGTAGGGACATTGCATTATCTATGGCAGAGGTCGTGGTTCGAACCCCGGATTCCCCGCTTATTCACCTTAAAGGTGAAATTCTAGCTACTTGACAAAAAAAAAAAAAAAATGGTTAAAGGCCTGGCATTTGTTTCTTTTTTAAATTTTGCTATCAGATCTTCTTCAGATAGAATCTCAACACCTGCTTCTGAGGTGGCAGACCACCATTCCATGATTTCTTCCTGTACAAAAAGGGAAAATAGCATCAGTTGAAATTAATAGCCAAAACATGTGCTCCTACATGTGCACCATGCCACCATGATTTTGCCAATCCGAACACGTGTATGCCATATCCACAGACACCAAACATGCTATTAATCTAAAGTATACGTGCTACATAGGTAGGTTAGGACTTGCATCTAATATACTAGTCTTTTGGGTTGATTTTGTAAGAAAGTAAGAAAGAAATTTACTGGGTTAGCATTGATGATGAAAGAACCGGTCCAAGTGAATATAATTGATAATGAAAGAACCGGTCAAAGCGAATAAAATTGTGGTTTGGGCATCGGAGATCTACAGAGTATGCCATTTCCAGCTTGTGGAAACCAAAATAATGCAAGACCTGAAGGAGTAATGTGGTGTGTGAGAATAACGAGTGTTGTTCTTTGAGATTTTCTACAATTGGTGGTATATGCTTTTGAGATTTTTTTTTTTCTTGGATGTTTAATCAAACTGACCTGAAGCCATCCATATAAAAAATTGAAATAATTAAATGTGTCTTTGATTGATTCTAGTTGACTGTTTTATTTGACTGGAATGAGATCTTTGTGATGGGTTCAGTATTGTTAATGAGTACTTGTGGAAAAAAAAAATCAGGGTTGTTACTTGTCTCTTTAACCAAAAGTATATATTTCAGATTTCTTTGATGCAGTGGTCTGCTTTAATGCTTAGATTAGTATGAGGCTTCTTTTTATTTTGAAAAAATATATGGAGGCTTCAGTATGACAGTAATTTGTTTCTAATGCTTTACTAATATGCGAGGATTTTAAAATGTTCGTTACTTTATCTTTGACTGCTGAAAATGTTATTGAAGTTATTGACCTATAGTCAAAGCTAGTCGCGGCTAGTCTGGCTAAATGTTTGAATTTTATTACGATACTCTTTCAATGCATTTTCTGCTTTTACCTGGCTAGAAATGAAAGCATTAACCTGAAATTCATGTTTCTTTTAAATGTCACTTGGAAAGAATTGACATTTTGCTATTGTGTTGTATAAAATTAGGTGTGACGAGATGCAATTGTCTTGTGTTGTGGTTTTCATATACTGTGTTGATTTGCACTAGATGGCTTTGATAGTTTGTATTCTACTGCATGTGTCATTCTGCCTCTCCAAGTATCCCAACTTCCCTAGCACAACATATACTTTTCCCTGGTTGTTTAAACTTAGCATCTGAAGGTTTTTTTTTTTAGGCAAATGATAATTAGTTAGTTGTTATGTTAGTTTTCAGGGTTTGAATCTTGGACCTCTTTCTTAAAACTTCTTTGGTATCCCTTAGCTCGCCATCTTAAGTTAATTTATCTTTACTTTTATATGATTATTGCAGGTTATCCAAGGTGATGTGCTGAAGACTGAACTTCCATATTTTGACATATGTGTGGCGAATATTCCATATCAAATATCTTCTCCTCTCACATTCAAGCTACTCAACCACCAACCTGCATTTAGGTGTGCAATCATAATGTTCCAGAGAGAATTTGCCATGAGATTGGTTGCTCAGCCAGGTGACAAACTCTATTGTCGTCTTACGGTAAACACTCAACTCCATGCACGAATCTCCCACCTCCTTAAAGTTGGAAGAAACAATTTCAGGCCTCCACCAAAGGTTGATTCTTCCGTCGTACGGATTGAGCCTAGAAAGCCCCGTTTCGAAGTTAATCAAAAGGAGTGGGATGGATTTTTAAGGATTTGTTTTAACAGAAAGAACAAAACACTTGGTGCAATATTCAGGCAAAAGAATGTGATATCTATGCTTGAAAAGAATTACAAGACTGTGCAGGCACTAAAACTCTCGCAAGAAGGTTTGTTGAAGGAAGCAGACACTAAAGTTGACTTCTCTAATTTTGCTGATTTTGTCAACGATCAAGGGATGGAGATGGATGATGATGGAGTAGATGATAATGATGAGGATGAAATGGATGTTGAAGATGGGGGGGCATCTGAATTCAAAGACAAGGTTTTAGGTGTTCTGAAAGGAGGAGATTATGAAGAGAAGAGATCTTCCAAACTCACCTTGCTGGAGTTCATATACCTGCTTTCTCTATTTAACAAATCTGGCATTCACTTCACCTGAATTTATATTTATCCTTTTCCAATTTTGTTTTTAATATTCCAGTTGATGCTAGTATTTCTACTAAGTTAGTTTTTTTTTTTAAAAAAAGAAAGTAGTATCAGATAAATGGTCTTTGCTACTTCAGCATTATATTTTGTTGAGCTCCTTCATAAGCTTATGCTACCTGATATATAATCTATAGTTGAGACAGATTGAATGTTATTTTTTGTTTGTACTACTTTATGAGGAGGATCTATGTTTTATTCAAATGTCTAGTGATATCTCTCTGCAAGAATGTAGTTACTTTGTTACAAGCACAATATTTTTTTTGAAGGATACAAACACAATACACTCTCCGATCACTATTATAAGCAAAAATTACATTTTAGATTCATTCATTAAATATCTTTAAAATGTTGATTTTGCTACCGGAGGGTGTATTTTGTTGCAAGCATGATATGTTTTACAATCAGCTTAATGAAATTCAATTCTCTCAAATTATGAGAGCCGTAATAGATTTTAGTACAGTAGTAGAATTTTAAATGAAAAGGACAACATCAACAAAAAAAAAAATGTATTACTAATAGCATGCATTTGAGGGTAATTTAAGTACTATATTGAAAATAAGTTACATGGGAAAAATCATGTTTCCCTTTTAGAGCAATGCTACCATCAGTCACTTTGACACTCACGGTTGGGCACTCTCTTCCTGATACGGCCACGTCACCCTGTTTTTAATGACAGTTACTTGTTAACAGAGACCTCAAGTTTAGTTTTTTTGTTTTCTATTTTATTTTATTTTTTATATGCAAAAAATCAAAGGCTTTTTGTAAAGCTATTCGTCTGCAACCCAGAAGGATGGATCCGAACCAACATCACATTCACAACAACCTTCAATCTCCCAAATTTCCCAACCTTATATCTTCACCTGAGAACCAACCTTCAACCTTTAGCACCTTAATCACACATCAACAAAAAAAACAAACCTTTCCCCAAATTTCCCACAAAGGGCCAAGGCATTATTCCAGTAAACTATCAATCCCGAAAATTCATATGCTCATGCCAATAACTATGCTATGCATCTAGTAAATTCAAAGCAAAATAAAAAACTGTCAACACCAAGAAATAAAAAGAAACTCAAGTATTCCCTTTCCTTTTATTTTTTTTTAATCGCTGTATTCTCTTTATTTGTGTTACCCAGAATTGCAAAACACACACACAACCTTATGAACAGTCACAAAACAACCTTACAAATATGTAACGACACAATCGCCTTCCCCTAATTCTTCAATCTGTAACAACAATAGAGAGCTTGCAATAAGAGAAGTTGATATGAGAAATTCAATGGGTTCAGTTCAGCACACAAAGAATATTTGTTATTTGAAAAGAAAAGAAAAAAAACGCATGAGCTTCTTCTCATGTTGTTATGGATCTTCTTCAATTCCTCCTTCTGCTGATATTGAAGATTGAAGATGTTGGATTAAGGTGTTTTTGGATCTGGGTAGTGGGTACAACGCAATTTAGTTGAGAATAATAATAAAAATAAATAAAAGGCTGATAAATTATACTTGTTCAACCGGTTGCCGGTTTAAGAGATTAAAAAAGAAATGATGTGTCCCTAATAAAAGAGAGAGTGACAGTTCGCAAGTGTATGAGCGGCTGCCCCTAGCATTGCTCTATGCCTCGTTTTATTTCTTCACGTACATGCCTCATTTTTTTCACAATATGGTCTTCTCAGTTTGATTTTTTTTTCTTAATTCCTATTTTATCATGATATTATTGACTATAGTCTCCCATATTTCTTGTATTGCCAAAAAAAAAATCTTACTGTAAAAGAGAAGTTATGTAACCAAAAAAAAGAGAGAAGAAGTTATTATGTTGAGCGGCAAGTGGTTGTATTGTAATCGGTCACATAAACGTTACTTTGAAAATGCAAGGGGCTAATTTACACAACCAATGCATGCATTATGCAATGCCAATCCCTTTTTCCAAGAATTCAATTATACACTACTACCTCCGTCCCGTTTTATCTGACCCAGTTTGGTTTTTCACACAGATTAAGAAAAATGTATAAATAAAGGGGAAAGTGGAATATATTGTATTGGGAATGATGAAAGTAGTATTAATTAGAGTTATATTGTATTGGGAATGATGAAAGTTGTATTGAAAATTGAAATGACTCAGTTATTTTGGGACACTTTTTTTTAGAAAATGGGTCAGATATTCCGGGACGGAGGGAGTAGTAAGTCATTTCAAAAGACACATTCAATAGCTAATAAATTGGAGTATTTTACACAAACAAAATCCATTTTGCACCTACTATATATGAATGCTGAAAACAGTACACTACATTTCATCTGCAGTATCTGAATTTGCAATCACATCATGGTTCTTTCTTTTGTTTCTCGTTTGATAGCTGCTACCATGGCTGTTTTTCAAATTGAGGAGCAAGTGTCTTTGAAAGTTCTGGTAAACACAGAAACCAACAAAGTTTTATTTGCTGAAGCAGGCAAAGATTTTGTTGACATTCTATGTAGCTTCTTAACATTACCATTAGGTACCATTGCAAGACTTGTTCAGAAAGATTCAAATATGGGACCGGTTACAATTGGTTGTCTCAACTCTCTCTATCAAAGTGTCGAAAATATTGGACTGTTGCCGATTAATAATTCATCAGAAGATTATTGCAGCACTCTCAAAGTTAATATTGATGATACTGTCCCTACAAATTACTTCATGTGTTCGAAAGATCACGGTCATCATTGCCCTTTTATTTGAGCATAGGTACAAAAAGAAATTATGGTAGGTGTGGTAATCGTTTGAACCGTTCAGTTTCGCTAGCTCAGCTGTGCAATGGATTTGTTAAAGGTGCTACGACTTTCGTCATTACTGATGATCTAATTGTCTCACCACACTCCATCGATCACACGTTATTGGATCTGATCAAGAATTTGGGAATGAAAAACACATGTTCAATAAAAGAAATGACTGTCAATGTCACTAAGGAAAAGGTTTTATATTTGCAATTCATTTTTGTTTCCTAAATCATTGTTCATATTTCTTAGTACTTTCTCTTATTCGCCACTTTTTAACTCTAATTTTTCAATTCACTACTGTCTTTGATTGATTAGTGCTAATTCTGTACAGGTATTGGATCTGCTTAAGTGTTCCTTGCTCTCCAAGACACCTCTAACCGATTTGTTTTTGGGAATGAAACCATCTATTGAGCGATCAATGATGCGATCAACGATTCTCTCTTGTGATGTTGAAAACATATTTTGTAGTGATGTTCAAATCACCATCAAGTTGGTCGTTAGAAAATCGGATGACAATATATTGTATGCTCTAGGGGGGAATGATTTTGCAAATTTGATTATAAATTTTCTATCCTTTCCACTTGGAGGAGTTTTAGGTAGGTTACAAGGGAATAATTCTTTAGGTAGTATTAATGGATTACACAAGAGCTTAACTACTTTAAATGAAGACAAGTATTTGACTTCCAAAGAAGCAAAAAACAGGCTTCTCGAGCTACGTCTTTTGCAATATTATTGTTATTACCAGTGTGATGCTTCTGATGAAAGAATTATTCGCGTTCAACTTTACAAAAGCGATGAAGATTGGAGTAGTGGTGGAACTTTTTCAAAAATGGAACTGGTTACGGATGAAGGTATGTCAAAAGATCACAAATGTACTTGGTTACGGATGATCTGGTCATAGAACCATGGTTGTCTCCAATTTCGTCTTTATATTTGCATAATCGTTTCAAAACTCCTCTTGATGATTTGGAGGAAAAAGTTGTCACTATTGGCACCGAAGAGGTAAATATAAAAGAGTGAAAACTATGTAGATTTATAACCTTCACTATTTTGCTTATGTACTGTTTAAAGTTTTCACACTAGACTGATTATGCAGCAGTTGCTGATCTCACATTGTTACGTTTGTGCAGAGTTACAGCATATTGAAGGCAGCTTTAAGCTCAACATCTGCTCTAACGAATGGTCTCCGTCAGTTGTTAACCTAAGTAATTAAGCATGAGGAATGAGAATCATTCACTTTATGTTGTTTATTTAAGATATGTTAGAGGAAGTTTGTAATGAAAAACATTTCTAGATTACTATTTTGTTGTTGTTATATCATTTTTGGCACTGCTGTTTTAAGATCTTAATTTTGAGTTTAGAATGACATATATGTAAAATCAGTTACATTTCTTTCCTCTCCACATTATCTGTATTTTCTTGGTATTTGCAGCATACATAAATTATCACTTTGTTAAGGTGCAAAATTCATTGGTATGTAGTGGTATTCTTAAGCACAAGTTGTGCAGAAGATTAGCAGTATAGTTCACCAAGAAAGATAATATTGGACTGCAAGCTCAGCCTCGGTGAGTGATATAATTTTTAATTCTTCAAATTTTATTAGTGTAATGAAGTTGCCACTTCTTCAAACAGTGAAACAAGCATCAATGAAAATATAGAAGGAGAACTTGATTACACTAATTCAAGTGAGTCAACTGAAGAGAGCCAATTAGATCCGAATAGAATCAACCTGTTTGCATGAGGGTCTATGAAAGTGGAGAAGGTCTTTCAGAAGAAGAAGGCATGACTAACATGACCATGTTTGCATCTGCTGATCCAATCTCATTTGAGGAAGCTGTGAAGAGTGAAAAGCGGAGAAATGCAATGAACTTGGAAATAGAATCAATTGAGAATAATGACTCTTGGAAGTTGACAGATTTACCGGCTGACGGAAAGAAGATTGGAGTGAAATGGATATTCACAACAAAGCTCAATGAGAATGGAGAAATAGATAAATACAAAGCAAGACTTGTGGAAAAAGGATATGCTGAACAACATGGTGTCGATTACAATGAAGTCTTCACACCGGTAGCAAGATTAGATACAATTCGACTAGTGCTTGCGCTTACTACTCAAAGGGGATGGAAAATCTATCAATTGGATGTAAAGTCAGCATTTTTGCATGGGCTACTCAATGAAGAAGTGTTTGTGGAACAGCCTTGTGGATATGAAATTAACGGCAATGGGCATAAATTATTATTATCCCAATAATAATACAAATTATTATTATTATTATTATGCCAATACATATAAGGGTTTTTCTATCATGTGCAAACATATAAATTGTAATTCGAAGTAACGCAACAACAACAAAACACACTTCTTGGAGACAAGACTGGTCAAACTTTCTTGTGGTGAACACAATTATTTTCATATCACAATAGCAATGGTTCCTAGCATGGAATCTTTGATTTGATTTCATTCAACTTAACAATAACATCTTTTATCAACATTCGATGAACAAGAAACTCTTCAGAACATGCAACTCCAACTCTAGCAAAAATCACCAAACACTTTTTAATCTTGTTTTCCACAATTCCTGTCTGATCTTCGACAAACGGCATAAGCAAACGTTGGTCCACTATCTCAAGGATTCCATCAGAAATTTTCATTTTACAAAACTTGTGTAGGCTTAAATTCTCACAAAACATACTATCGATTGGTCTCTTTCCGGTGAGCATCTCTAACAGAAGAATCCCAAAGCTGTAGATATCTCCCTGTGGTGATACTGGAACACCTGTTCCGTACTCTTTTTCAAACAAAAACTACAACTATTTAGGGGAGGAATAATGAAGGAGTATATTGTGTGTGTATATGTATATATATCACAATGATGGTCATAACTAATTTAAATAATAATAAATTAGCAATGCTAAATTTCTGAAAGATAGTAACTATTAATGGATTTAAGAACTTTACCAGGAGGAATATATCCTATTGTTCCTTTAATTCTAGAGGAAATTACTTGATCTTTACTTGAATGCTCGGTGGCTCCAAGAATGATCCTAGCTAAACCAAAGTCTCCTAAGTGGGCTACATTGTCATCATCAAGAAGAACATTGTTTGGCTTAACATCACAGTGAACTGTAACTTGCTCTGTATCATTGTGAAGATAATCAAGTGCATGAGCTACATCAAGAGCAGAATCTACCCTTTGTGTGAGGTTGAGATTGTGATTTTCAGACCCTTCAATATCATGCAACATCTTTTCTAGACTCCCGTTAGACATGAACTCAAAAACAATAGCCTTGAAATCTTCACCTTTGTAATCAATACTTGAACAACAAGTTAGGATTCTTACAAGATTTCGATGCCTCATCTTTCCTAGAGCTTTGCATTCCGCTGTGAAAGTCTTTGCTGCTCCACGTGTTTCAAGATTCAAGACCTTTACAGCAATAAGTCTTTCAAAATTAAGAAGAGACCCTTTATAAACAGAACCAAAACTTCCTGTTCCTATCAAATTGGATGAAGAAAATGCATTGGTCGCTTCATGCAGGTCTCCATAAGTAACCCTCAATGGCTCATTTTGCAGAGATGGCGAAGAAGGTAACCTTTTTGACTTTCTCGTGAGAAAATGCACGATTATAAAAGCTATGAATGAGATCAAAACCCCACAAATTACACTGATGAGGATAAGTTTCTTTTTGAGAGATCTTTTGTGTTTCTTGGAGGGCACCCTAAAGCATGCTGGAAGCTTCAATTGAGGTATCCCTCCACAAAGGTTCTTATTTCCGGTTAATGAAATTGTTGACATTGCTAAAGACACCTCCTGTGGGGACCTCACCATATAGATTGTTAAAAGACAAGTTCAAAGTATTCAAAAGTGCTAGGTTTTCTAGTTCAAAGGGGATTGTGGTTGAGAAATTGTTGTAAGAAATGTTTAAGGTTTCGAGCGACCTTAACTTGCCAAAGGAGGAAGGTATACTTCCATTGAAGAAGTTTCTCTCCAACACAAGCTCCGTTAAAGTAAAACAATCACCAAGTTCAATGGGGATTTCACCAGACAACTTGTTTTCATGTAGATACAATATTGAAAGGTGCTTAAAGTTACCGAACCCTAAAGGAAAAGGACCGATCAGATTGTTCTTAGACAAGTCAAGATTTACCAAATCTTCTAGATAGGCAAATGTTTGAATGGGTATTTCACCACTCAATTTGTTATCAGATATACTTAATGTCTCTAAATGGGTGCAATGTCTAAGGGAAAATGGAATGCTTCCGTGCAAATTATTGATAGGAAGATATAGTTCGGACAAGATAGTGAGATTTCCAATACTATTAGGAATGACACCGTATAATTTGTTTGATTGCAAGACCAATCGTACTAGATTCTTCAGCTTTCCGATTGAATTTGGAATCGTTCCCTCGAGGAAATTATTTCCAATATTTAAGTAAGTTACACCGATTAGTTGTCCAATTCTTTCTGGTATCACCCCATATATTTGATTAGCCTTCATATTAAGCCAACTGAGACGGAAAGAAAAATTTCCTATAACATTCGGCAACATACCACCAAATCCATTTTTACTAAAAATGAGTGCTGACAATTGACTGCAGTTGGTTAACGAGGAAAGAAAGTCCAAATCATGATCTCCTCCACTCCCAAAATTATTAGCGCTAATATGAAACCGCTCAAGTTTATTTAATCGACCCAAAGTAAGAGGTATTGGGCCATTAAAAGCATTCCATGATATATCAAACACTTGCAATTCAGTGAGGTTGGAAATTGAAAACGGAAAGATTCCAGTTAATAGGTTATCTTCAACATAGAATCCTTCAACCGCTTCAAACAACCAACTTGTTTTGGAATTTCACCATGCAAGCCGATATTTGAAAATTTGAGTATTCTTTGAAATGTTAGATTTCCCAAGGCTGGTTCAAGAGTAACACCCCAGGTTTGATTCTCCAAATGCAAGATAGAGACTCTCATGTGAGCACGACCGCATTTAACCCCTTGCCATTTACAAAAATGTAGAGACTCATTCCATGACGGCAGAGAATCAGGCACGTCATTTGTAAGTTTTTTCTTCAAAGCAAGCAAAGCTAGCTTGTCTGTGTCTGAACTCAAAGAGAGAACAATGTTTACTAGTAGCATGCTATACACGCAGAAAATAAACATCATACTTTCTAATTCCATGATATATCATACTCAAAAAATCATAGTAAAGACCATGTGGATCCAACCTTTCGTTTTAATTTCTCATGAGTGTTTGCCTAAATACAAAAATTATTTTACCTATTTTATCCTTCGGTGAATGCCTATATTGGTGCAGCACGTAATAAAGACATGTTGGTCCAACCTTTCACATGATGCTAGGATCCATTTCCATCGATGATTCACTTGGAATTGATTAAGGTGAGAAAAAAAGATGATAACATTATTGCAAGATCGCAAAACAAACCAAAAGTTCATCATGAAGATGCAATGCATTGTCCTATGGCTATGATCATCAATGGTAACCCAATTATCAAAGTTTTTTTAATTGGAAATACTTAGCTTGGTGCGGGTTAAGATCGTCTCAGTTTCTTAACATAAATGTTGAGCTCTATTTAGAGATAGACATAAAGTCAAAAACAATTTAAAATATATGTAGTCTCCGTAAGTATAACTCATTTTGTAGATAGTAGTATTTTGTTCACGTTAATCACGAAACAACAAAACAAAAATCAAAATTTCCTTTATTAATCATTTATGTAATGTGTTTGATCTACCATTTGAAATTCAGAATGGCTAATGAACAATTAACCATTGACAAGCATGCCAGTCGCCACCTTAATCTTCACTCCTCAGCAGTTACATTTGTTGAACCATATTTCTGATTGTAATCACCAACACATTTGATTAAATATTGCATTAAGATACCATAATCGCTCATCCGATTCTTCAGTCACTACTGTTAGAACATAATTTTCTTCTTAATGTTCCACCTTTTGACTCAACATATTTGGTGATGCAATGCAACAGACTACAAAGAAGTATTTATTCAAAAAAAAAAAGACTACAAAGAAGTAATTTCCCTAGCTGCAGGATGGTTTGGACTCTTTCTCTAAGCTTGTGCTTTTTGCAAGAAGGGTCACTTGAAAGAGTGTTTTTGTGTGAAGAAAGCATGTAGGGTTCAGGTGAATGTGTACTCTTGAAAAAATTTCGGCGTTGTTACTTGCTCTATAAGCAAAATGTTGAACTTTGGAGTTTCTTTGATGCAGTGTTTTGCTTTTAATCCTAAAACTAGGGTCAAGATCCTCTCCATTTATAACTTTTTCCATTTGTTAGACTAGAAGTAGTGCTCGGTATAGATATTTTTTTACTATCAAAAGTTTAGGAGTTCTAGGCTTCAATATTTAGGGTTTTGAAATGCTAGTGTGTTTATTAACTCATCTTTAACTGTTGAAAGTGTTGTGAAAGTTATAAGTGTAAGTATATAGTTGAAAATCGTCTATGACTAGGCAAATGTATGAACGTTGTTACTACGACTTAAATCCATTAGTTGAAAGATTCTAATAAGACATTGTTACTAATTAAACTGCGTTTACGTGATAGTTAAGTAAAACCCTGCCTTCTAACATTAGGAATGAAGTACATATGAAGACTTTCACTTGAAGAAAGTTTTTTAGAGGAGAGTTTTTTAGAGGAATTTTGTTAGAATCTTTGACATCCATTAGATGCTCGGAGGTTTTCTACAACTAAGATCCTTTGGATATTACACTAATCCGCGAGTCAGCAACAAAACGTCTTATTTTCATATATATTTTTAACTGGGATGAACTAGCTCCCAAGTGAACGATTCCACGAACGCTGTGTAGGTTTAAATCTAGAGTATTTACTAAACTTCAATAAATTTATCATGGCTTGATTATATCTTACTTAACTATAATAAATCAAAAAATAGACATATTTTTCATCGATTCAAAAACAAAAACTCCTACAAAATCATTAAGTAATTACCATTGATTCATTCATCATTGATAGTTCAATTTGAAATTAAAAGTTTGACCAAGAAACTTGTCAATCCACCTTTTTAGAACATTCACCACATGTGTATCAATAAATTCAAAAACTCCTTGATATGGAATTACAACCTCATGGACTTCATCTTCATTTGCTAAGATTTTTGGTTGCCAATAAACTTTTACTCCATCTTTTATAATCGGTTTCTTGAGCTTCGTGTATTGCACTCCTTTAAGTTCACTAAATTGTAGAGGTGGTGACATCCATGGACGTAGTGGCATCAAATCTTTCAATTGTATCAATTTCGGTTGATCATGCTTGCAATTAGACACCATCGCTGAATGTAATTTGTAAAGTTCAACTATCCTGTAAAAGTAAAAAATTGGAGAGAGTTAAAGATTAAAAAATAGAAATTATGAGGATTTCGAGTAATCGAATGAAAAGAAGGCAATATATATACATGCATTATGTAACAAACTCTTAGTTCAATTAGTTACCATGTGAACCGATTTGATATGAATGGGTTTCTTTGGAAGATAAGATTTTCATTTTTCTTCGGAAAAATATTAGATCTTTTTTTTTTGTTGCTTAAAAAATATATTATATTTTGAATTAAGTAGGGTGACAAATATTTTCGTGAAAAAAATCCATAAAAGAAAAAAAAATCGTTAAAAACTCCTCAAAAAGATTATTTTCGTTAAACACTCTTAAAAAAACATCTTCGAATTCAACTAATCACCACCTTCACAAGTAAGTTTTTTACTGTTTGATATATGTATTTCTATTGTATTTTGATGTAACAAACTATGTTTATCTTTGAGTAACAATATGACAAATATAATATAAATTTATCTGAAAAATATAATTTAAATTCTTATATCTATACTATCTATACTATATATAAAGAAAACTACTCATTTTAGCATTTTCGGGTTGGATTTTTCTTTCCAAAAATACCCTCAATTTTCAATACAAATAACACGTGTAACAAATAGATAAGAATAAATTTAAATATTAAAACAAATGTAACAAACACGATATGAATATATATATATATATATATATATATATATATATATATTTCTTTTTTTTCTTTATCATTTAAAAAGTGTAACAAACTACATGAGTATATTTATACTTACTTTTTCATCATTCCAATTATACCCTTAAACAACTTTTTCTATAATAAAATTGTTGTCGGTGTCATTAAAAAAAATAGATTATATTTTTTTTGTTATATTACTGATGTCATTAAAATAAGATAATCATGATAAGTTTGGTTTGTTATAACTTGAAAGCAACAAATATTTATATTTTTAGTCTTAATCAAAATTTCATAAAAAAACACCGTTCATAATATTCAAACTTAACATTATAAAAAGAGCAGGAAGACAGACACGCGAATGTCCGTCTTTTCGCTAGTTTTTCAATAACATCATTATAACATTGTACTCCCTCCGTTCCTTTTTGAGTGTCTTTTTAAAAAATTAACACAAAAATAGCATTGTGTATTTTTGCACATTTTCTTCCTATTATACCCTCATTTTAATCCACCAACAAATTTCTATATATCCCCATAAAACATAAATTGCTATAAAACATAAATTGCTATATATCCCCCTATGAACAGGGGAATAAATTAGCTTCAACAATGATGTGCCATGAATAGAGCTTGTACCACACGCAACACAATGAATGTATATTAAAAACTAGATTCTATAGCAGCAATATAATGCAGCATTATTATCAAGAAAAAGAATATAATAAAATGATCCTCGTTCGGCAAATTAGCGTGGATGTCCAAGAAGTATTTAAACAAAGGGAAATGTTAATATACAATATTTATAAATTTGCAAAAACATTGCCATGCTTAAGATATACATAGAGAACAATGTTCTAAACATAGGTAATATGATCTCTTAGTTAATTCAACAAAGTATATATTTGTACCAAAGTTTTGAAGTAAATGAAATTAATAGAAGTTTGTAGAAACAAAATGGTTTTGTCTTTCCTCTTCTCATGCATTGCATGTTTACTATATTGATGTGGGTCACTTACACTCTGTTTGGTAGGATAGAAATAGGGAAGAGAGAATAAAGGAAGAGAGAAGTTGAAGAGAGATGGTGAACTTCTCTTGTTTGGTAGTGAAGAGAAATAGGGAAGAGAGACTAAAAAGCCATGGGTCCCACACAAAATTCTTTCTCCCCATAACTGACGAGAAATAGAAGGAGAGATGGGATGCTTTTTCATATTCCTATTATACCCCTAATTTCTCTTTTCATTCAATTAATTTTTTATGCCTTTGTTATAATTTATTGTACTGTAATTTTTTTCCAGCGACAACTGTGCTTTGTTCATTCCTTAAAAAAAGCTTTATTTCATATGAAGTGGCTGTTTTCTAGTATAAATATAGAGTGTGTTTGCTATTTCACAAGTGTACTGTTGTTTATTATTTCACAAAACATTTACGAAACAGGGCCGTCTTAAACAATTTCTAGGCCCGGTTTTAGTTGTCCAAAGGCTGAAGAAAAAAAATTAAATTTTGGGCCCGAAAAAAATTAAAATATTAAAATAAGGAACTATAAAAATAAATTATTGAAAAAATGGCTTAGGTGGGACTTGAACCAAAGACCGTGCACTCAACTATACATTCCCGCACTACTAGAGCAACGCGCAATGCTTGATTTATTTTCGCTTTAATTATATATAATAACTATTTTAGTTCCTTACATATTAAAAAAAAAAAAGTATTTTGGGCCCCAAAAAAGTTGTGGCCCGGTGACATAGCCCAGCCTCGACAGGCTATGGGCCGGCCCTGTTACGAAATATTACAATTTTTTTTGCAAATACTATTATTTTTATTGATAGAAAAAATACTTAAATTTATTATATAAAAAAATATATGTTTCATTTAAAATAAGTAGTGAAATTAATTAATTGAATTTAAACAAAAGAATCAAATTAGTTTGAATGGAAATGTTATTTTAACATAGGGACATTATAGTACTTTTAAATATAAACAACACTTTTCTCTTCTCTATTTCTCTCATTTCTCTTTTATACCAAACAATCCATCAAATCTACTCTATTTCTCATCTTTTTCTCTCTTTTCAAACTCTCTCTTACCTACTTCTCTCTTCACAACTTCTCTTCTACACCAAACACACCATTAGTTGTAAACATTTTTTTTTTTGCTTACACTTTCAGCCTATTAGTATTATCCTCTAAACTCAAGGACCATTTTATTATTTAGCTTTGTTTAAGGTTTTATAGACCAACTCATATTACAGAATATTCTAGAGCGAAAGAATTTCTTTTTAGGTGAATTACCTTAAATACAAAAGCAAAAGAAGTTCATTGGATGGAAAGACTATCAAACCTTTACCAATACATAGCAAAAAAAAATCAAATCAAAACACAAAACATACTATATATACAACATATAAGAATTAACAAAAATTCAATCTATTAGTTGGAAAGGATCTTACTTTCAATAACTCAAAACCAAGCTTTCAGCATGATTTGTTATATGGCCCCCCTGCGACTTGTATTTACCGTTGGTAATTCTAGCTCTTTCTACACTATCATCTCTCAAATTATAAACTAGTAGGTCTTCAAAACAGTTTGCCAATATCACTGTATCACAATTTTTAGAAACGTGCAATGGCATCCACCGAAAATGAATTCTTTTCCCCAATTTATGATATATAATTTGAAGATTAATCTGAAGTAGTTGAGTCCAAGACTCTTCAACACCATACTCTGTCATCTTCCATATAACAAAATGAGTTACTTTAACAACATTAGAAAAACAAAGACAATCCATCAACACACATAGATATGGTTGAATCAATGGAACTTCATCAAAACCTTGAGGGAGACGTAACTCCTTGTATGTTTCCGTATGCAGATCAAGTGAAATAATCATAAATTGTTCAACACTAATATACTTGCTATTATAACAGTGTCTGTCGTAGTAATTGTGAAGTGTCAACCAATTAATACTACCACTCAAATGCACTCCCTTATCCAGATGTTTATAATTCACCGGAAAACTTTGAATATTTTTCCAAACATTATCGCCTAAACTAAAAACTTTCGCTTCTTGTAAGGCCACCACCTTATAAGTATTTGTTGAATCATCATAACCAAATGTAAACTCAAAAGGGTCGAATGAGACAGTAGAACGATACCCTAGTGTATTTGATATTGTCCTTGTGGCAGGGTTCCAAAAACAAAGCCACATAAATTTACATCTATAAGAATGACCGAGCAAACATAGCAATCCATTGCAGGAACCGACAACCTCTTGACAATTCTTACCCTTCAATTGATAGTAAGGATCATCGGTAAGGGTGATCGACGAACTTTCCAACAAACAACTCAAGGAGATTGGTAAAACACTTCGACCCTCTGTATATTGTTTATCGATATACACTAGTGCGAGCTGGGGTTTTCGTAGAGATCGTTGAAGGTGCAATTTGATGAAGAAAGAGTTGGAGATTAGGGTTTTCCATGACTTAGACACACACTTCAGTCGCATTAGAGATTTCACGGGAAGGAAAGAAAGCACTTCTATGATAAGTTCGTCGGGGAGGATTATCGGCAATGATGCCGCCTTAGGCAGAAGCTGCAACTTCGGTGGTGGGAGATTCATCAGAGCGATATCTCTGTAGGGTTACGCTGCTGCCTTTTTTCTTGAATTGAAAGCCAGACGCTAAAATCGTGCACAATTTTAGGTTTTATAGTTGCAAAAAGTGGAAAGGAACAATCTTTTTCTTCTTTTTATGTTTTTTTAAAGGAGCCGTATTTTATTTTTGGCTTAATACTCCCTCAGTTACTTTTCAAGTCTGTTTTTAGAAAATTAACACAAAAATAACATTGTGTATTTTTGCACATTTTCTTCCTATTATACACTCAATTTAATCCACCAACAAATTACTATTTTTTTACACACACTTTATCTTTCCAATAAATTTAATATTTTATATTTTTCTCGTAACAAAAAATTGTCAGTTATTATCTTTTTCTTCAACAAATTCCTATTTTTTTACGCACTCTCTTTCATAACAAACAATTGTCAATTTTCTTCCTTTTGAACATTCATGGAGTTTTTTATTTTTCTTCTCTCAAATCTGTTCTTTTATTTTGCACTTGAAATTTTAAACAATTGCTACTCATCTTATTTATAGAATTTTAAGTCTTTATGAAACCATTGTTTGTAACAAAATTTTGTTTAAATTTGAAGATAACAAGAAACAAACTTTGTCTAAAAAAAACAAACAAACTTTGTTTTTAAAAAAAGAAAAACAAACTTTAATTTTCCAAATAGATAAGATTAATTAGTTTTATTGAAAAAGATAAGAGTAATTGACAAAGGGTATAATTGACAAATCGTACTCTTAAAATACCAAAAAGACAGTTAAATAAGAATGAAAAATTCACCCTAAAAAGACACTTAAAAAGAAACGGAGGGATTAATAAACAAATTTGTTTAAAAATATAATTAGAATAATGAAAAGTTCAGCTCAAATATTCTGTCCCTTTATATATTGTTATAGATCCAATCTTATCGTTTGTTTCTTCCTTTTTTAAGAAAATCAATTACACTTTTATCCATTATTCCTTTTTTTTTTCTTTGTTTCTCCCTTTTTACATTTTTATTATATCTACACTCGAGTTCGGGCGAGAATGGCCCGTGCCCATCTATTCGCTTTTTTTTTATGTGTATAAATCATGAACAATAGTTTTTATGAAATTTTGATTAAAATTATTTTGAGTTTGATTAAAATTATAAGTATAGATATATTGCACTTTCATATTCTGACAAACTATAATTATTTTTTTCAATGACATCAAGAATATAACAAATATGATATAAATTTTTATCTTTTTGAATGACATCAACAATATAATATTTTTATAGAAAATTTTGTTCAAGGGTGTAATTGAAAGTGAAAAAACCACTCCAATTTATTAATATTTATTAGTATGATACATTACATTGATCTGTTATTCGTTGATTTATAATTTTTTGGCTTAAATATGTTATTCGTCCCTGCAAATAGGGGTCGCTTAAAATTTCATCCCTGCAATCGTTAATCCTTTTTTTTTGCCCCTGCAAAGTTTAATCAGTTAAAAATTCGTCCCTTGACCAAGTTAATGACTGCCACATCATCAAACTAACAAAATGGCATGAGAATTGACGAAAATACCCCTGGCTTATTTTTTTTTTGTTTTTTTTTCCTTCAAAAAAAATTCAGTTTTTTCCCGAATTTTTTTTACGATTTTTTCCCGAAAATTTTTCAGTTTTAATTTTAACAGTTTTTTTCGGAATTTTTTTTTACTTTTAATTATTTTTTCAGATTTTTTTAATTTAAAAAAGAATTTTCAATTTTTTGGAAAAAAAATTAGCCCAGGGGTATTTTCGTCAATTCCCTTGCCATTATGGTAATTTTGATGACGTGGCAGTCATTAACTGGGTCAAGGGACAAATTTTTAACTGATTAAACTTTGCAGGGGCAAAAAAAAAGGATTAGCGATTGCAGGGACGAAATTTTAAGCGACCCCTATTTGCAGGGACGAATAACATATTTAAGCCTAATTTTTTTAATACTATTTATTAGTATCCCCTAAAAAAACTATTTATTACTATTTTTTAATCCTATTTTTTTATTACGGCGAGGGATTTGACTTTAAGACTCTGTAAGATTTGCTAAACAACTATTAAATGGGAGTTGGTGTCACTTAGCAGAGGCTTCTACGACTTTCATTTTGTAACATATGAAGATTTGTGCATGGTATGGACAGCAGGCACTGCCAATCTCAAGTTGGGGGTCCTTCATCTTTCTCAATGGACGAAGGATTTCAATATTACACTCATAAATAGACACATGCTCAAATTTGGATTAAACTTATTGAGTTGCCACAAAAATATTGACAAGAAAACACTCTTTTTGAAATAACAAGAGTCGTGGTTGCCTCAGCACAACTGGGAAACTGGAGGAAACAAGGACTGGAGCAAATCCGGCCAAACTCGTGAGAAACCTCTTCTTATCGAGCATGTTGCCCCAAAAAAGAACGGTTAAAAAATGGAAACCTCGTGTGCATGATGGTGAGGTTGTACTTCCAAGCCTGCATAGGATGAATTAGAGGCTACAAATAGTGTGGAAGAGGAAAATATTGTTTTAGAGAAATCTATCGTTGACTTGTTGTGCCGAAACCTACGGAGATTGCCTTGGGAGCACAAGGCGGTACATTGATTGATATTAATGACAACACCTTGGTCAGTACCTCCTTTTAGCTTTGCTTTGCAGAATCTCACCAATGAGGTGCCTAAAAACAACATCTCGACATATTCAGAGCTAGTTCTTGTGCTTGTAGAAAAACATGACACAAAGACTACTAAGCTCGTTGAGGCTCCACTGCCAAATGACCAAACACATGCTCAAGGGATTAATTCCCCTACGACTCGTAAGGATAGAGTGCCTAAGACCCACGTGCATAAAGGTACAACGGTTGATCCACCCCCCACATAGTAATCCCGTGCTACATAAGGAGGTTGAATTGCTTCAACAAATTCGGGATATGTAGAATATGATGTAGAACTGCCTTTCACACCCGTTCCAAGGGTAAACCATCACCCTTTCCTTAATGAAGTTTTTTATTGGAATATTCGAGGTATTAGCAACTTTGATACTAGATTTGCACTTAAGAATTTGTTGTTGTTGTTGAGCCTAGGATCTTGTTCCTATTCTTCTTCGAAACCAGTGTCATAATTGTCTTCATCCATGACTCTAGATCCTCCCACATGAAGGCAACAACTATGCAAACAAGCTCACCAATCTTGGTTAAGCTATTTAGGGCTCTATCTGGTGGACGAATTTGCCTACTTTTGTTAGAGAGGTATTTTAGGAACCTTTTTGCTTTGCCTTCTTTTCGCTTTCTTTAGACCTTTATTTTTTTTGTCTTTTGAGGGTTTTGGTCTGTCTTCCCTCTTGTATATCTTTTTTTTTTTTTTTTAATAATATACATTTTATGAGTTAGGCGGCATATGATGGGTGTTTCTTCGAGGTGCCAACTTAGTTGGAATGTATGTGTCTCCCTGATGTCGGTCCTTTCTCTTGATTCATCGGAAAAAAGACGATGTTTTTCTTCCCGTAATATTAATTTTTAACATATTATATGTTCTATTTTACATCAAACCTATTATAATACCATGTCTTTATAAACCATATTAAATTGGATCGGTCCAGGTTTTTTAAATGAGTCATCTAAAACTGAACCGAACCGCATGTAATTTTATTTTTGGATTAGATGAGTTTTTGCCTCAAAATTGAACTAAATTGCACTGCGAACACCCTTACAATTTCATGCCTCCACCAAAGGTTGATACATGTTGGAACTTGATCAAAGGATAAACACACACACACACTTTTTTTTTACAGACACACACACGCACACTTAAATGTGTTTGAACGATGGAATATTTTGAGCCAATGTAATTGAGAAAATTCAAATCCTTTCAAGTAAAATCCACTATTTGGATGATTAATTTAGAGAATTTCAAATGATACCTAAAAGTTATGATTTTAAAAAAAAAAAATCTTGTAATTTTTTTTCTTCAAATTCAGTAAGTTTATCCCTTTTTTGTCGTCTCCCCATTTGCTCTTGTTCAATAACTTCTTCATTTGCATTAGGCTCTTGTTAATCCTCATACTCTATACATACATTTGAGAATGTTTAAAATGAACAAATACACATGGCATATCCAAATCAAATTTAAAAGAAAAGTTACATGTGGCAATGTAAGGTTGAAGCATAAAAGTCATAGTCCAATTACACCATTTAAGACAAACTTTTTTTTTTAATGACACCATTTATGACATATTAAAGTAACAAATTATAACCAACAATCAAATAAAAATCTTCAACAACAAAATTTTGAAAAATAATCTAAATAAATAATTATATAAAATGACATAATTTCAAAATTAAAAAAGTAGAATTATAATATTTTAAATCTGCAAAAATAGTTTTTTTTTTATTTATAAGATATATTTTGAATTGATTGAAAAATTACAATCTCAAATGACTACATTGTTTCTTGCATATGAATTTTTTTGTCAAAATAAAATACTAAAAAATATGAGATAAATATCATTACTGTTAAATATAAAAAAAAAACATCGAGGGAAAGCATTTTTCAAATATAATAAATATCTTTGAAATAAACAAGAGACTAATATTTTTCGATAAAACTATATGTTTGTCATTGATAAATAGAAAAATATACAAGACAAGTTTTTATCAAGAGAAAGAAATACAAGACTTGGGTTGGGGGCCAACGACCTGACCTAATAAACCACTAAAGCAAAACCCACAATTCAGTACAAAAATGGTAATAAAAGAGAACAGTCCTAAACAACCATTTCCACTTACAATCCTACGAACACACGTAGGGGCGCTACAATCGAGCGGTAGTGGCACGAAACCTCATCCTCTATACATCCTCGGCCTCTATCCTCTATACATACATTTGAGGATGTTTAAAATGAACAATACACATGGCACATCCAAATCAAATTTAAAAGAAAAGTTACATGTGGCAATGTAAGGTTAAAGCATAAAAGTCATAGTCCAATTACACCATTTAAGACAAACTTTTTTTTAATGACACCATTTTTGACATATTAAAGTAACAAATTACAACCAACAATCAAATAAAAATCTTCAACCACAAAATTTTGAAAAATAATCTAAATAAATAATTATATAAAATGACATAATTTCAAAATTAAAAAACTAGAATTATAATATTTTAAATCTGCAAAAATTGATTTTTTTTATTTATAAGATATATTTTGAATTGATTGAAAAATTACAATCTCAAATGACTACATTGTTTCTTGCATATGAATTTTTTTTGTCAAAATAAAATACTAAAAAATATGAGATAAATATCATTACTGTTAAATATAAAAAAAAAACATCGAGGGAAAGCATTTTTCAAATATAATAAATATCTTTGAAATAAACAAGAGACTAATATTTTTCGATAAAACTATATGTTTGTCATTGATAAATAGAAAAATATACAGGACAAGTTTTTATCAAGAGAAAGAAATACAAGACTTGGGTTGGGGGCCAACGACCTGACCTAATAAACCACTAAAGCAAAACCCACAATTCAGTACAAAAATGGTAATAAAAGAGAACAGTCCTAAACAACCATTTCCACCTACAATCCTGCGAACACACGTAGGGGCGCTACAATCGAGCGGTAGTGGCACGAAACCTCATCCTCTATACATCCTCGGCCTCTATCCTCTATACATACATTTGAGGATGTTTAAAATGAACAATACACATGGCACATCCAAATCAAATTTAAAAGAAAAGTTACATGTGGCAATGTAAGGTTAAAGCATAAAAGTCATAGTCCAATTACACTATTTAAGACAAACTTTTTTTTAATGACACCATTTATGACATATTAAAGTAACAAATTATAACCAACAATCAAATAAAAATCTTCAACAACAAAATTTTGAAAAATAATCTAAATAAATAATTATATAAAATGACATAATTTTAAAATTAAAAAACTAAAATTATAACATTTTAAATCTGCAAAAATAGATTTTTTTTTATTTATAAGATATATTTTGAAAAATTACAATCTCAAATGACTACATTGTTTCTTGCATATGAATTTTTTTTGTCAAAATAAAATACTAAAAAATACGAGATAAATATCATTACTGTTAAATATAAAAAAAAAACATCGAGGGAAAGCATTTTTCAAATATAATAAATATCTTTGAAATAAACAAGAGACTAATATTTTTCGATAAAACTATATGTTTGTCATTGATAAATAGAAAAATATACAGGACAAGTTTTTATCAAGAGAAAGAAATACAAGACTTGGGTTGGGGGCCAACGACCTGACCTAATAAACCACTAAAGCAAAACCCACAATTCAGTACAAAAATGGTAATAAAAGAGAACAGTCCTAAACAACCATTTCCACGTACAATCCTGCGAACACACGTAGGGGCGCTACAATCGAGCGAACGTAGTGGCACGAAACCTCATCCTCTATACATCCTCGACCTCTATCCTCTATACATACATTTGAGGATGTTTAAAATGAACAATACACATGGCACATCCAAATAAAATTTAAAAGAAAAGTTACATGCGGCAATGTAAAGTTAAAGCATACAAGTCATAGTCCAATTACATTATTTAAGACAAACATTATTTTTAATGACACCATTTATGACATACTAAAGTAACAAATTATAACCAACAATCAAACAAAAATCTTCAACAACAAAATTTTGAAAAATAATCTAAATAAATAATTATATAAAATGACATAATTTCAAAATTAAAAAACTAGAATTATAAAATTTCAAATCTGCAAAAATAGATTTTTTTTATTTATAAGATATATTTTGCATTGATTGAAAAATTACAATCTCAAATGACTACATTGCTTCTTGCATATGAATTTTTTTTGTCAAAATAAAAAACTAAAAAAATACGAGATAAATATCATTACTGTTAAATATAAAAAAAAACATTGAGGGAAAGCATTTTTCTATTATAATAAATATCTTTGAAATAAAGAAGAGACTATTATTTTTCAATAAAACTATATGTTTGTCATTGTGTTTACCAAAAACCAGATAAATAGAAAAATATACGGGACAAGTTTTTATCAAGAGAAGGAAATACAAGACTTGGGTTGGGGGCCAACGACCTGACCCAGTAAACCACAAAAGCAAAACCCAACAATTCAGTACAAAAATGATAATAAAAGAGAACAGACCTAAACAACCATTACCACGTACAATCTAGCGAACCCACGTAGGGGAGCGACAATCCAACGTTTGTCTGCCAACACAGAAACGACCCAAGTTCCAACAACTATCTTCAAAGTATCAGAAGATCATAAACGCCCTTTTGAGTCAAAACAATCAATTACGAACCGAATCCATAAAGTCACAGTGGTCTTGAAACTTCGGTCGTAGTCTAGATCAAGGGATGAACAACGACATAAATCAACCACTGTCCACCAACGATGCAAGAAGCAACCACGACAGATACAATATTGTAGGTATGATGAACGACTACTACCGTCAACACGGAGCATCTACGCACCTAGCCATTTCGACCAACATCAGGATAAAACCAGCCATGTTGAATCAAAATATACATCCAACAGAACAACGCCAGAACTAAAGAACCCATACCTTCAATCCAGAAAACGAGATTCATGATTTTCAGACAAAATCACAGAGCCGAAACAAAGTTACCAACCATCTTCATTTCCACGAAACAAAACAAAAGCAAACACACAACAAGACTCTGAAAGGACAGCCATTGCGGCGCTTCATCGACGATGAACTGAAACCCATAAATATATTTTTCATTTATACGTAAAAACACGGGGCATATATTTACCACTGATAAACATAAAAAACATGTGACACATATTTGTCATCATTGCGGCAAAAAAAAATACTAACATTATTTTTAACAAAAAAATACGGCCATATTTAAAAATTCACGGCATAAATAATTTTCATTGATAATTGAAAAAAATAAAACAATTTAAGATTGAGAAAATATAGTCTATCACCCGTGCATTGCACGGGTCAACACACTAGTTGAATACAAATGTCAATCTTGATGATGATTCACCAACATCTTCTTGCAAATTCCAACGACCCTCCTCACAGATCAAACATCTATATTGTCAATGATTTTCTTTGTTAGCTATAAATCTCAAATTATGAGCTATAATATGTTTTAGTACATATGTTTTAAATGAAAAAAGACGACAGAAGTGTGGTTAAATAAATAATTTAATCAAATATTTTATGGGGATGTTATTTTAGACGGTTTCATTAAGCATATGTTTGGTTAAGCTTTTGCACAATTCAAACCATGTCTCAATGTAAGTTTTACTATGATTTTATAAAAGTTACAAATGTAGCTTTCACTTTGAAAAAAAAAGCTTTCACTTTGAAGTGTGTTTGACATTTGATCCCAGCAAAAACTAATATCCTTTAAATATAAGGTTAAATATGTCTTTGGTCCCTATAAATATACAAACTTTTCGTTTTAGTCTCTCTAAAATTTTATTTCAACTTTTAGTCATTATAAAATTTTCAATCACTATTTTTAAGTTAATTTTTGTATTTTTTGATGAAATTGTGCAGAAATGAGTAGAATATAGAAAAAAAATTCCCAAAAAAATTAGATTTTTTTAACAAAACATAAATTAAATATGAGTTTTTAACCTTTAAAAATATAAAAAATCATATTAAATTCATGTTTTGTTAAAAAATTCTTATTGTTTTTGGGAGAGATTCTTATAATATTATGAATTTTTCTGTCAAATTTTATTCAAAAATATGAATTCTACAAATGAGTTTACTTTAAAAGAGGGACCAAAAGCGCAGATGAAATTTTTTTGAGGGACTAAATGTTGAAAAAAAAATTTAGAGAGACAAATGAAAAGTTGACATATTTATAAGAACCAAAAACATATTTAACCCTTAAATATATATATATCCATAAACTAATTTGAGTATTTTTTTTTTTGGTGGTGGCCGAGATTTGAACCCCGAACATTGCATATTTTTATGCATTGTTCATATCAACTGAGCTAAGCTCACGAGGACAGACTAATTTGAGTATTATATTGCATTAATGGGTATACCTTGTTGATGTAAAATAGTTTTATACCGACATAAGAGACCATCATTTTTCTATGTCATACGATCAATTTTGAATTAACCATAAAAAAAGGGTGATATTTCAAAATAATGGATTTTCATTGGATTTCAGTCAAAATACATATCATTGAAATCCATAAACTATTCTTTAGTATCGTATCTTATCCTATCTTAGTGTAATAATTTGAAGACAAAAGTTGATTACAATGGTAAATTTTAATAACTACTTTACAATCCAATAAGATATTGTCATGGAACCATTTTATTTGTCTATTACTCGATCCGTTCCTTTTTAAGTGTCTTTTTAGGGTGAATTTTTCGTTAATAACTACTTTACAATCCAATAAGATATTGTCATGGAACCATTTTGTTGCAAGACTTCTTAAAACATCTCAATAACATATTGTTTACCACATGTTCAATATTTTGCCAGCACCAAATTTGAGTATAGATATTCATTTTTAAATAATTTTTTATGCATTATAAATATTTTATGAAGACATACAATAATATGTTGTCACTTCATCTACAACATGTTTGAATTGACATATTTAGACTAATCTACTAACATAAGTCTTGTAAGACTGTTTAAAAGATTATTTTTTTTTATATTAAGACTGTTTGAAAGAACTTATGAAATTAGTTATGACAATTTTTGTAAGTTTTTTTCACCTTGTTTTCACAAATTTTTCAATATAGTTTACTTTTAATGAGAGCAATTTAAACTATATTTTATCTTTTGCCATAAAAATAACTTATATAGCATCATGCATAAACATTTATCATGATAAGCGCTTGTGTCATATACAACAGACCTTTAATGAGATTAAAATGCTCAATGTATGTAAAACAATTTACAAATTTTACTCTATCAAACTCTAACAAAATCGAAAATCAATCCTAGACCTAGTAAAACTGAAAGAAAAAGAAAAAAAAACCTCTTTAACGGACGATGCATTAATGCTTCTATAAACGGATCTTGAGATCTACCATAACCATGACGTGTTTATAAACAAATTTTACTTTTTAGGTTCATTCAATTAATGATGTATGTAGTACATAATATGGACCAGATATATAATTGATTGAATGAACATAAAAAGTAAAATTTGCTTATATTTAGAAACGAATGGAGTACCATAACCGTGACGTGTTTTATAAGTCAAGATAAAATTATCATAGGAGACAATACATTGGTGCTTCTATAATCTGATCTTGAGGTCTACCATAACCTTGACGAGTTTTATGAATCAAAATAAAATTACCGAATAAAAACTCCCAACTTATAGGACACAGTACACACCGACTCGAACCACACACGATTACATTCTCCTTTTTATCCCAAAAACCGAATAACAAAAAAAAAACGCAAACCATTTCATGGGTTCGCTCGACGCACCAATCAGCGCGGAAAACGGCACCGCTCCGGCCGCCGGTCACGGCAAATCACCGTTAACCGATGGCGGCATGCGCCCTCCGCCGTCAGATTCGGTACCGGAGTACGAATTGGTGAAGCGGCGGAGATCTTCTGTGCTTCCGTTGGAGGTTGGGACGCGCGTGATGTGCCGTTGGAGGGATGGAAAGTATCATCCTGTCAAAGTCATCGAACGAAGGAGAGTTCATGGATGTGGACCTAACGATTATGAGTATTATGTCCATTATACTGAGTGTATGAACCTAATTTTCATTCTTTGTTCATTTTTCTACTTCAATTTAATCAAATTTAGGGTTTTCAATTTTTAGGGTTAGGGTTTTGAATTTTGAATTGTGAATTCTGTGTTTGATTTTGAGTTTTGTGGTTTGAGAGTTTGTTGGATTGTGTTTTCATTTAGTTGTAGTGTTTATTATAATGTCAATTGAATTTATTTTTTGTAAAATGTTTTGTTTTTTTTGCTTCAAACTTTCAATGAATGAAATTAGGATTGTTTGGGTTTTGAATTTTGTAGTTTTGAGAATTGGTTCAATTTTGTATTTACTTAGTATTAGTAAATTTATTACAATATCGATTGAATTGATTTTTTGTAAAATGTTTTCTTGTGTTTTTTTTATGAGTTTCAAGGGGATAAGCTCCACGAAACAGAAATGAAATTAACATGACTGATGGGCTAACACTCCATCAAAGTCTAAGTTAACAACATCCAAAGGAAAAGAAGGAAGACTGTTAAAAATGATGTAATCGGTTGTAGAATCTAAACCAGCTTTATCAAGCTTGTCCATTGCCCAACAGAGGTTGGTTTATGCCGTAAGGAGTTGACTCACACCCTTTAAGGGCATGAGTTGAACTCCCGCTAGTGGCGCAAGAACCTCGTAATCTTTAGGTACTTTCAGGGCTTCTCTAACCTTTTTGAGTCATTGGGACCCAACCCTAAACTTTTTCAATAGTTAAGGTAGTTCCCATAAGTGATGATGTAAAATGTTTTGTCTTGAAATCTATCATGTATGATCTGTTTATTTGAATAGACTGTAGTATACTATCACAAACAGTATGAGCTTGTTATTGGGATTTTCTTATGTGGTAACCATGCTATTGGTGCCATGTATCCTTCGACTTTATCAGAGACCTTACTAGGGGGATCTGAGTCCAATTCCACATTTTTTTTTAATTTTTTTTTTATTATAAAGCAATTCCACTTTGAACCAACATAGTGTTGGTTCTGTTATTAAAACTTGTGAATTTTTATTTGTGAACATATCAATATCAATATATGGATTATGTTTGAGCTTTTGTTTTTGAATATTCCTAACTCCTTCCAATATATTTGGTTACTTGCTATGTTTATTTGCTGTATGTAGGGATGCTAAGATGCTAATTGTTTTGGTCATTTTTTTGATCTTTTTTTTTTGGCAGTCAATAGGAGGCTTGATGAGTGGGTGAAACTTGACCAGCTTGATCTGGAATCTGTGGAGGCAGTTGTTGATGAGAAAGTGGAAGAGAAGGTAATGATTTATATCTTCTAATTGTCTGCTTTCCTTTACTTTAGACTGTATTTTTTATTTGAACGATTCATATAGACGTTTCCTTAGAAAGAAAACCTTGTTCAATCCATGAAACTAAGTATATCTTTAGCTAGTCCAGTTCCTTTAGCATCTCATGAATTCACGCTGTTCATAAAACATAAAAGAGTAGGTGTCTTGGTTAATTGGTTTGTACAATCGAAGAATAAAATTACAGAATTGTTCTCAGATGCTCATTTGCAAAAGCAGTAGGCATAGAAGGCGCTGTCATGAAGAGTTGTGCTATTGACATTTTCAACTTAAACAAGAAATTAGCCAAAAACACACTTTAGATTTTCCGGGGGAAGTAGAGGTTTAGGCTTGCCTCTGCAAGACTTTGTCTGCCTTTCAATATCTGTTTCATTTTCGACAGCCACAATAATTCAAGTTTTTTTTCTTCTTCCCACTGGATGGTGTCAGCTCTGTGCGTCATATGACATTAAAACTTCAGCCAAGTTTCAAAATATTTGTTTTATGGGGCTAAAATTATATATTGATGGGCAGTTATTAGTTGCTTGCACAGTCCGTTCTTCATTTTAATACAATGAACAGTGCTTGCTTTTTGGTTTATGTTCTTATTTCAAAACATGCATTCTCTTAAACTCATTTAAAAAGCTGTACTTGGAATTTTCCAGGGGGCATCAGGTTTGAAGATGACACGCCACCAGAAGAGGAAGATCGATGAGACACATGTTGAGGTATTGAATGTTTACTTTTAAATTATATAATAACAAACCTAGGCTAGTAGACAGAAATAAACACAGAAGAGTACATGCTAAATTTCAAACCTTTAAGTTTTTTTTCTACATGTGCTTAAGTGTGGGTAGTTGCTATCTGTAGTTTTGCTTGAAAATAAATAAATGTTTTTAACTTGAGGTAATCAAGTATTTGTTCACACTGCTCTAATTGAATAACTTGTCAGTTGGCAGTACACCTGTTTTCATACTTGAAGTTTTTATTATGAAATTGAACTCACATGAGACAAGTAATTGTGATATTATTTAGTTGGGGATTGATGCTTGTGAATGCTTTCTTGAATGTGAAACCAGTGTACTCTATGGGCTGATATTCCTTTCTCAAACTGTACTGTATTACTTATATTTTCTAATTTACATTTCCACTGTTGATTTTATAGGGCCACGAAGAGCTTGATGCTGCTAGTTTACGAGAACATGAGGAGTTTACAAAAGTGAAAAATATAGCTACTATTGAACTTGGAAGATATGAGATCGAGACATGGTATTTCTCCCCATTTCCATCAGAATACAATGACTGTTTGAAGCTGTTCTTTTGTGAGTTTTGCCTCAATTTCATGAAGCGCAAAGAGCAGCTTCAGAGGCATATGGTGAGTGGTGCATGAAATAATCCTTTTTCCCCCTTCACATCCCTTTATTTTGAAAAGTGACTGTTTTCTGCTGTGCTATCCTTGTTTGAAGATGATTTACATTTGATTGATGTCTTTGGTATTTTGCATGCGACACCCTTATCTTTTGTTTTTCCTCAGACATTTTGCAGTTTTTCTAATTGGTGCTTTGCTTTTATGATAATTGTTAATTGAAAATTGTTTATATGATAATTGTTAATTATAATAATTATATTTCTACTTGTAATCTTGTGTGATGATACACCAATGGCAACCAAGCTGCATTCAACTAGATTGGTTGGTTCAGGGCCGTCTTAAGCAATTCGTAGGCCCGGTTTTGGTCATTTAAGGTTTGAAGAAAAAATTAAATTTTGGGCCCCAAAAAATTAAAATGAGGCACTAAATAAAAAAAATTGCCCAAGTGGGACTTGAACCCATGACATGACATATTACACTAAACCAAAAGTGGCAGCGCCACTACAGCTCGTGTGCATAACCTATTATTACGTCACGTTGATTATATATAACTAATAATTATTTGCCTTGCATATAAAAAAAAAAAATTTGGGCCCCAAAAAAATTGAGGCCCGGTGACATAGCCCAGCCTCGACGGGCTATGGGCCGGCCCTGGGTTGGTTCTATTATCTTACTTTAGGCTATGTTTGCTTCGAAGGATGGAGTGGAATGCCATAAATTATAATTTTTTGAATTTCTCCCACAGAATCTGGTATTTTGTTTCAAAGAAATGGAAAAGATCTTGTTTCATCTTAAAATATCCAAAACATTAAGAGTTAGTTTTGTTAATCTAGTTTCATTTTGTTCCATTCCATTCTGCCCATCATTCGATATCCAAACACATACCCATGCTTTAGCTTTAGTTTTTTCAACGACTTACACACACATACATATTTTGTCAGCAACCCTTGGTATTGCATATAACGATTGTGGGTTTTTCTTAATCTTATTATTTTAGGATACAACATTTTAACATATTTTTATCCATGTAGCTAATCGACCTAGTCAGATAAAGCTTGGTTATTATTCATGTGTTATTATTATAAACACTAAGGCAGTACACTTGTATATGGAAAAAAGTTGTTTTTTTCTTTATGTTTTACCATTGTCAATTTTACTGCAGTTGTCCTCCATATGGTCCCTATATGATTGAGTTATTATTTTATAATATGCTCCTGTCATGCTCATATTTTGTTGCAGTTGTATCTGTTGTAGCATTATGTGATTGCAAATAAGCAAACTCCATGCTGCAGTTTTCTATACTTATATTTCTGACTAATAATTTAATCTTTAAAATTTATTAATGCTGTTATTTATTTGAAAATGAACTTTTCGGTTAATCAAATTCATTATTTTCTGGAACACTTGGAGTTAATAGAAGGGTACTGGACTAGTGAGTCATATGAAATGGCCTTTTGAATGACATTATTGGTGTTTCTTCCATCCTCCCCAAAAGACTAAAAAATATCTTTAGAAAAATGTCCTAGTTTTATGTACTGAATTCTGATACACCATTTTCTGTGCCTACCTGTTTATGCAGAAAAAATGTGATCTTAAGCATCCCCCTGGTGATGAGATATACAGAAGTGGTACATTGTCAATGTTTGAGGTACATATTTAACTCTAATGCTGTTTTCATTGATACAAGTTCTTGCTTTATTCTTTTCTTGTTCTTTGTTGTCAGATGTCACCGTCTTCCATTATGTTTAATTTTGGAGATTGAAATAACTGTCAATTATTGTGTATCATGAAAGCCTCGTGTATTAAATTAAACAATCTTTCTTGTTATCTTGTTTATTGATGAAGTAATGGACATTTATAAATCTGTAAAAGTGTAAACTAAATGATATGTTTTTCCTTCTCCAAATGCTCATCGTCTCTATCATCATATTTACTTTGGTATGTGTGTGTGCGCGCACTCGCCCACACACACATATACATATAAATATTCTTTCTACTGGGAGGTGCTATTCTTTCTACTGTGATGTATGTGGTTTTTTAGGTGCAATAGGATTTCAAAATTACTAAAATATCTGTTGAGAAAATTGATACCCGTCTTCCAAATTTAAATGGCTGAGTCTTTTAGTATCCTAAGTATTGAAAGATGTTTTTAGTGAAATGAGTTTCAGGAGATAATGATAACCGAGTTTTGAGAACACTCAGTTGTCTGGCAGGAAATTGTTGAGTGCAAGAGAGTCGGTGTGTAGTTCGAATTTTGCTATTGTTTTTTAACTATTTATTACTATATGTCTGAAAACAGGTTGATGGCAAGAAGAACAAGGTTTATGGGCAGAATCTTTGTTATTTGGCCAAGTTATTTCTTGATCACAAGACCCTCTACTATGATGTTGACCTGTTTCTGTTCTATGTTTTGTGTGAATGTGATGAAAGAGGATGCCACATGGTTGGATATTTTTCGAAGGTAATACAACATATTTCTATTATTTTTGTTCCCTGTTAGATATTTGTAATTTTTATTTTTTTATTTTACATCTAAAAGCCCATTGAACTGTTCTTTTTGTATCAGTACACAGTCTTTGAAGTAGCAGGGCCAGTTATCATGCTGTATTACTATAATTTTATTTTATTTATTTAGGAGTGTTTACTTTAGGAGCTAAGTTGTTTTGACAGACTTCTTTAAAAAAAAGTTGTTTTGAGTCATTAATGATGGTTGTAATTTGAAAAATGAACTTTATTTCAATATAATTTATCTTCAATTTCCATAATTCTATTGGTTACAGTAATAATTTATTTGTTTGACATTATGGACAACCTTATTGATATTGATTACTTTTTTATCGTAAAGGAAAAACATTCTGAGGAATCCTACAATTTGGCATGTATCCTCACCCTCCCACCTTACCAAAGGAAAGGCTATGGAAAATTTCTAATTGCTTTTTGTAAGTTATCCTGAAAAATAGGCCTCTTCATGTTTGTTTGAGTTACATGTAGAAGTTTAAGTAAAATTCATAATGGTGTGAAACATTGGACAGCATATGAACTTTCAAAGAAGGAGGGAAAAGTTGGTACACCTGAAAGGCCCCTTTCAGACCTTGGACTGCTAAGCTACAGAGGATATTGGACCAGGGTTCTTTTAGACATTCTGAAAAAGCATAAGGGAAACATTTCTATCAAGGTAAGCCTCTTCCATTTTCTTTAAAATTTGTCAATGGCAAATTCATGTTTTAAAGTTTACAAGTAAAGTTCATTTGAGATTTTGGACTCTGTTGAACTTACTTTTATGTCGATTAATTTTGATTTTAATTATTTTTAATATTTTACTTGCTGGGATATATGAGATGTTTGGATAAACAACTTAATTAAGCGCTTATAATATGAAAGTTTATGTATTAGGCATTAGCTCTTTCTACTTGTCAATGCTATGGTAATTGAAGAAGGTTTTGTTTTCAGGAGCTGAGTGATATGACTGCCATTAAAGCTGAAGATATATTGACAACTCTTCAGAGCCTAGAACTGATTCAATACAGGAAAGGACAGCATGTCATTTGTGCGGATCCAAAAGTTTTGGATCGCCATCTCAAAGCGGCTGGCAGAGGGGGTCTTGACGTTGATGTTAGCAAATTGATTTGGACACCTTATAAAGAACAAAGTTGATCCATCAAAGAACTGCTGTGATGTAACTTGTGCTTGTGTATAAAGTGTAGGCTAGGTTTATTAGTTGGAAACATTTCCCCTTTTGATGTATGTGTATTAACTAACATCTTAGATTAGATGACAATAGGACTGACTGATTTATATGCTTTGTAATGTCTGTATTGATCCTATTATCCAGAGGAACGATTTTTATTTTATGGATATTCCTGGCTATTTCTTTTTTGACAATTGGATAAGATTGGCCTATGTTTCTCATAAAGGTGATATAAGAATGTTTGAAAACAATATCTTGTTTTGTTATTCTTCTAGATTTATAGATCTGGCAATCTGTTAGATATATCGGCTGCTCCTTGTTATTCTTCTAGTTTAAGAACTGCTTTTGCCTAATTTTGAAAAAACTGGTTCAATTTAAACCAGTTAAAAAAAAATAAAAAATTGTAAGAGTGGTGACACCAGTTCAGTCAGCGCCGAGGCTTTCTTTTATAGCAATAGTTTTCTTGTAAGAATATACCTAGAAGTATTTCTCAGTATCACTAGAGATTATTTTTCATTGTGTATCAAAATTTAGGAGCAAGAATCTTCAATATGTAAGATTCTAAAATGCTAGTGTGTTAATTCATCTTCTACTGCTGAAAGTGATGAGGAAGTGGTTGGTAGCCTGATAGGTAAATATGAATTTTTTTTGTGGTTTTCTATCTCAACGCATTATCTATCTTAATTACTCGTGTTTAATCTGTTTAATTATGCTGACATTGATTTGCATGAAGTGGCTTTGACAGTTTGTATTTTACGGTGTATTTCATTTTGCCTCTAACTATTCCAACTTCTCCAAAGCAAGAGATAATTTTGAAAAATAGTTCCTCATCTCATATTAAGACATCTATCTACTCTACTTACAATATAAGAAAGGAAGATACTGCCAAAATTATTTAACTACCCCTACTCCAACTTTTTTTCTCTACTCACAACTTAAGGCTATTTTGATAATTTTGTAAGATGTGACATAACAACTTCAAATATTATATTATATTTTTACTTTTCAGATTTTTTAAGATCCAAAGATCCAATGGTGTTGATTTGTTACATTTTGATCAAAAAAAATTTATTTTGGAGGCAATTTCTACACTTTCAAAATTCAAATCTAAATTTTTTTCATTATCTTTTTCACTCACCGATTCTCTCCCTCACTCCCCTATTTCTCTCTTTTTTCCTACTTTCTTTCCCTCTTTCTCTCTCTTTTCCTATTCATACTCTTTCATCTATAATTTTTCCTCTCACGATCTCTTCTTCTTTTCTTTCCTTTTCCCATCTTCTTCATCTCTATCTCAACAATTTGTTTCTTATGTTTTTTTTTTTTACTTTTTAGAGATGGCAAATGAGTCACAAGATTAGAGATTTTCTATAAAAAAAAATGTGACATGCATTTGAGTAGGTACAAAAACCGCAACTTCATGATTCAAATATGGTATGTTGTTGTTATTGTAATTGTTGTTGTTGTGTGTGATATTTTTCGTTGTAATATTTGGGTTTCTCTTAATCTCCGTTGAAGGATTTTTTGTGTGAAAATTAGTTATTTTGTTTGATTTTGATAGGGAAAAGCTTTCGTTGGAGGTGTTGGACAGTTGTGAGTCTATGTTAAGGTTAAGATGAGAAAGATCGAGGAGAAATTGTTATTTGGCTACAATTAAGTAAGTTGTTATTCACTGGATTGCTATTTTTTTTATGCATAAAGGATATGAAATTTAGTGATTTTTTTGGATGAATTTGCTTTGTGTGTTTACCAACAAGTTTTTATTTCTATTTTTTATTGTAGTAAATAATGCATGTTAGGTGTTTGATTTTATTCTTAACTAAAACAAATAGGATTACAATAAGCTATCACACTAAGATGTTTTTGGGATTAGTTTTTTAGGAAGTAAGATCAAAGGGAAGTTGATTTTTTATGTTAAAATGATACCGAGAAAATGAGATTAAATTTCTAAAAATTAGTGTTTATTGCATATTTTTAAAATAGATTTTTTTATGCTTTTGCGGTTTGAGTTTGATTTTTCATGATTGACGGATATTGGTTATTGCATATTTGAGACAAAACAATTTTTTTGAAAATAAGTTATGTTTAATCAAATACTGATGATTGTGCATCGGCTTAACTTAAAGGAAATATGCTTTGAACACAACACGCAAAAAAGAAAGCATTGGAGAATTGTGCATCGACTGGTGATAGTTAGTTAGTAAAACAATCTAAATACAAAAAATATGTGACATAATCTATGTGATATTGCAATCACTCATCATCACTGTGTTTGTTGTTGTGTTATATGCATTTGTGTACGTGATCACTCGCAAAGTGTTTGTGAGGTCTCCAATTTTTATTAAAATTTCAAACTATCATTTATATATTAAAAGCTCTTTCTCTCTATCTCTCTCTCAATCTTACTCTTCCTTGTATTTTTCATACAATCTTCCTCCATCTTCATTATCTCTAACAAGTTTTTTTTTTCTTTTGTAGAAATTCCATAAATTTGTTTCATTACTCAATCGATCTCATATAAAGATATTCCATAAATTATGCAACAGATATGGAGATTGAAAGACAAGATGAAAATGGTGATCAACAATATAATAGGCATCACGTTCTTCTTCTTCACTATCAAGTTCTTCATCTGCAATATTTTCTTCCACCATTTTTATCATATTACTTTGTTTTCTTAAGCTTCACACATTCAACTGATGAAAAGGAAGGAGAAAAAATAGATATAAAAGAGTCACATGTAAAACAGGTTTATACATATGGTCCTGAACTTTCTTATGTAGACATGTCTTAGAATCAGAATCAGGGTAACATTCAGGGTGATGAGAAGAAGAAAGAAAAATCGCCTATGACATGGCACAGAATCACATGCGATGGTTCCGTCAAAAAGAAGGATTCGAAGGTACCGGTGTACAATCAGTCGAGGTTGAGGAGGAGCAGGAGGACATGCTACTTTGGTCCTCGACCAAAAGCAGGTGCCGTAGGGACTGTAGCGGGCAACCCGATTGACTTGTGTGACGATGAAGATGAATGAATGTAATGGCTTGTAATTCCTAATTGTTTTGGATCTTTTTTATGTTTTTTTTAATATGTCGCCCATATTTTGCTACATTTTCCTTAACATTACGCTGCTTTTGAATAAAAATCGCGTTTTGAATAATTTCAATTAAAGTCACATTTCGAATTTTGAATAATTGCGTATTCAAATAAAAACTAATTAAATCTAACGTGAATTCGAATAATTAAAATTGCGACAGCGTGAATTCGATTAATTAAAATTACGACAGCGCGAATTCGAATAAAAATTATGACAGCGTGAATTCGAATTCAAATTGCGTATTGAATAAATTCGAATAAAAAAGTACATTACATTACATTATATTATATTCAGGTTGCACCTTCAAACTACAACAATTATCTTACCCCTGAATGAGGTAAATTCAAACTCGCTAATTAAACGAACAATGGACATTCCCATTGTTGGTTTAAATAATGGTATTGAAGTGTCAAAAGAATGTGGTACATTCCTTGACACTTCAATACCATTATCTAAACCAAGCCTAACAATAATTTAATCTTTTGAATGGAACCATGAGTATTGTTGTAATGAGAATGAAGGTATATAGTTTTCTTTGATATTTATTGAACTGATGTGAGAATTGTTTTTGTTTTCTTCATCGGTATAAGAAAACTCTTGATTTTCTTAGAACTTATATATAAGAACTACAAATTATTTTTTGAAGAGAGAGACTAATGTTTTATATGTAATACTCCATCCGTTTTAAAATGAGTGTCGTTTTAGGTGTTTACACACATATTAAGAAATGCAATGATTAAGAGAAAGAGAATGGTTATTTTACCAAATTATCCTTATTAACTATTGGTTAGTTTTAAAAGTAATACTTTGAAAGTAGTGTGCAGAGTATTAATTGGAGGGTACAATTGAAAAGAAAAAGTAATTATTGCATTGGAAACTGAAAGTGACACTCATTTTGAAACAAATTTATTTGGCTAAAGCGACACTCATTTTGAAACGGAGGGAGTATAATTTAAGGATTAATCAATAGTAAATTAGATATAAATTAATAAAATAAAAAGATAAAAATGCTCAACATAATTCAAAATCATAATTTTTTTGTTTGTTCCTTTCACAGATAAAATGAAAACTTACTAAAAAAAATAAGGAGAATGTTAACCGGTGCCCCCAGGGCATTGGTTAAGCAGATAAAAGAGGTAAATTTTTATTAAAAAGTTGTGTAATAATTAGTTAGTTAAAAGTAACAGTTTATATTTGAGTGAATAAGCAATTTCCCCCCGAAATTGTAAGTTTCATCAATTACCCCCCTGTAGTTAACGAAACATCAATTACCCCCCTGAAATTGCATAACGTTAATCAATTTACCCCCTCCGTCAATTTTTCTGTTAACTGTTTACGGTTATGATCAATTACCCCCCTGAAATTCTACACTTATGTGCAAAATGCCCCCTGAACTTGAAAAATTTAAAAAATTCTGGAAAAATATTTTAAAAAAATTAAAAAATTCTGGAAAAATGAAAAAATAATAAAAAAAATTGAAAAAAATTCTGGAAAATTGAAAAATTAATAAAAATGAAAAAAATCTGGAAAAATTAATAAAAATAAAAAATTCTGGAAAAATTTAAAAAATCTGGAAAAATTAATAAAAATAAAATAATCTAATAAAATAAAAAATAATAAAAAATTCTGAAAAAAATAAAAAAGATTAAAAAATTCTGGAAAAAAATAAAATTTCTAAAAAAATCAAAATTCTGGAAAAATGAAATTTTTGAAATTTTAAATTTTAATGAAATTCTGGAAATTCTTGAAAATAAAAATTCTAGAAAATAAATTTTAATGAAATTTTAAATTTTCGAAAATAAAAATGAAATTTTAATGAATAATTTTCAAAATTTTTGAAATTTTCATTAGTATTTCTCAAAAAATTTCCTGGAATTTTTGTGTATTTATAAACCGAGAATAAGGGAAAAAATATGTGTATTTATAAACCGAGCTTAGGTTTTTTATGTATTTTTCGAAATTTCGAAATTTTCATTAGTATTTTTTCCGGGAATTTTTGTGTATTTATAAACCGGGAACTTTTTGTGTATTTATAAACCGAGAATAAAGGAAAAAATACACTGAAAAAACCTAAGCTCGACATAAATACTAATCAAAATTTCGGAATTTCGAAAAATACATAAAAAACCAGAATTTCAAAATTTCGACATATATACTAATCAGAATATTTTTTATTTTCCAGAATTTTTTCATTATTTTTCATTTTATTAGATTATTTTATTTTTTTAATCATTTTTTATTTTTATTAATTTTTTCAGAATTTTTAAATTTTTTCAGATATTTTTTAAATTTTTCCAGAATTTTTAAATTTTTTCAGATTTTTTTATTTTTATTAATTTTTCCAGATTTCTTTTAATTTTTTCCGTTTTTTTTAATTTTTATTAATTTTTCAATTTTCCATAATTTTTAAATATTTTTTTTTCAATTTTTTTATTGATTTTTCATTTTTCCAGATTTTTTAATATGTTTCCAAAATTTTTTCAATTTTTTTCAAGTTCAGGGGGCATTTTGTACATTAGTGTAAAATTTCAGGGGGTAATTGATCATAACCGTAAATAGTTAACAGAAAAATTGACGGAGGTGGTAAATTGATTAACGTTATGCAATTTCAGGGGGGTAATTGATGTTTCGTTAACTACAGGGGGTAATTGATGAAACTTACAATTTCGGGGGAAAATTGCCTATTCACTCGTTTATATTTCCAAGACAATTTTTCTACTTTTGGATTTCTTAACCAATATGCCCCGGGGCACCGGTTAACAAGACCCAAACGGGCGAGGTGAAGGAAGGGTATAGTCGTCATTTGGTTCTCTTAAAAGCTAGATAGAAACCCTAGTATACACCATATCCCGAGTGTTAAAGTCTCCCTCTCGCGCCGTTCTCTTTCGTTTCTGTCAGAAAGAACAACCAATTCATTCGAAATGGTAAAACCAATTCTCTTTCGTTTCTCTTCATTTTTCAGTTCTTCCTATTCTATTCTATTTAGTAATAGCTAGATTACTTTTATTTCTATTCAATTTTAATCTAATCCAATCCAATTTATGTAATTGCATCATTTTTTAGGGTTTCAAACTTTTTTATATTTTATTCTAGATTTACATTCTGAGTCCTATTATTAGAATCAACATGATTTTGGATCTCCACATTTTGATCTGTTTGGATCTGGTTTGGTATCTAGGCCATGTTTGGATAAACACTTTAATTAAGTGCTTATTTACTAGTGTTTCTATAACAAAAGATAAAATCAAGTCTCACTGTTTTTCATATAAGCTATAACTTAACTTTTCTTAAGTTAAGTTATGTAAGCTGAAAGCAACTTGTAAACATGCCATAAGCTGTTTTCATTAGTTTTCTCAAACAGTTTCGTAAGTGCTTATGCCAGTAGTTAAACTCAATAAGTCAATCTAAACAAACTCTTATTATGTATGGAACATTCAAATATTAATGTCTATGTATTTGACTATATTGATGATATTCAATTTGAAAACAATGATTGCAAAACAAATTTCAATGCTTAGTCTTGATATTTTTTGATTGAGTAAACCATCATTCAGTCCCGGAAGGAAACAAAAATCCATCAATTTAATCCCCAATATCTCAATACCAGTGATTAAATTGATGGATTTCATATAGTTTGGGGACTATTTAGTATATTTTTTAATAGTTTAGGGACTAAATAGATGAGAGGTTGTTAGTTTATAGACTAAATTGATGGTTTATTTATTTATTTTTTATCTTAACATTCCAAATGAACGAAGAATTATCTTTCAGTCTGTTTGTTTATAATATAATGATCAACAATGGAAATCCCATAGAATTGACTCGTGCATTGCATTAGCCAACGTCTGCTTGTTCACTATCACCGAAATTGACAAATGATAATAATGATAGGCGTCAGAGAAGAAACTGTCTAATCCAATGAGGGAAATCAAAGTGCAAAAACTTGTACTCAACATCTCCGTCGGTGAAAGTGGAGATCGTCTCACCAGAGCCGCTAAGGTATTTTCTCAGTATCATTTTCACATAGACTCTCAATTCCTTCCTTTCAATTTCATTACTAACCTGTTTTCTCTTTCTCATAGGTTCTTGAACAGCTAAGTGGACAAACACCTGTTTTCTCCAAAGGTATTTTTTATAATTTAATTTTGATTTTACATTTTTCCTTTCTATTATTTAATTTTTATATTCTATTGTGTTTAACATGTTATTTCATATCAATTTGAAAAACCTAGTAGACATGTTCTGTACATATATTTTTATTATATTTTTTTTTCTGGTATAATTATTCTGATATATTCTTACTGCAGAGTGTAAAAACATAATTATTATGTATCAATATTTGCTAGTTTTTTAGGTTTTAACCAAAAACTTGTACATATATTTTCATAAGCAAATAACATTAATTTATTTTGGTTGACAAATTCCCGGAAAGAAAAAATTACTTCATACAGGTCTTAGTATCAAAGATAAACTGTGTTGTAACTATTTCGATAGACGATATACTAATGTTGTCAAAAAGTGGCCATAGAAGATTGCGGTGGAGTTTTTTATTGCCACCGGTTCTGCCATGGTGTCTTAAAATAGGGTTTTTGGCCTTTGCCCATGGCCCGTCTTCTGCAATCCGTTGCACTTAGAAATACATATTTCAAGGCTTTGAGTCAAATTCTCATCATTTAGGACTCGTAGACTAGCATAAATATGACAGTTCTTTACATGCGTATTGGATATCTTGGGTTGTGTTTGTATCCTGATTGGTTCTTCATTTTCTATTGTGCTTATTGACAGCTAGGTACACGGTCCGTTCCTTTGGTATTAGAAGGAATGAAAAGATTGCATGCTACGTCACTGTTAGAGGCGACAAGGCAATGCAGCTTTTGGAGAGCGGTTTGAAGGTCAAGGAATATGAGCTGTTGAGGAGAAACTTCAGTGATACCGGATGTTTTGGCTTCGGTATCCAGGAACATATTGATTTGGGAATCAAGTAAGTTGAAAAAACAGTTCTATTTATTCTGAAGTTATTTGTTAGAATACTCATGATTATTGCAAAGTCATTTCTTTCATTCTTTTGTATAATTTTTGATTTTTTATGTCAACTAGCTCTACCTAAGTTCAATTGTGGTTTATCTTATGAAACCTTTTATTTGAAGAAAAATATTCGGAATTCAATCTGCTGTCTGTGTATCAATTCCTTTTGCTTTGTATATTTTTTTTTGTTTGTCGTTGTTTTCTTATGTTTCAAAGGATGATTGTGTTTTACCATATTGATGTTTAAAATTATGCTTCAGGTATGATCCTTCCACTGGTATTTATGGTATGGATTTCTTTGTTGTCTTGGAGCGCCCTGGTTATCGTGTGGGACGTCGTCGTAGGTGCAAGGCAAGAGTTGGAATCCAACATCGTGTCACAAAGGATGATGCCATGAAGTGGTTCCAAGTTAAATATGAAGGTGTGATCCTAAACAAGTCCCAGGCAATTGTTTAGTGAGATCAGGCTGTTCTTAAGTACGAGTTCTGAATTTGTTGTGTGTAGTTTGATGTTTCTTGAATCAGTAGCTTAACTTTCTGCATTGGTATGAATACTACTTTTGACCGGTTATGTAAGCTGTTTGTTTAATTTTTTTTCTCTCAATATCATCAAATTTTGACATCAATACTGATTGCAAGCTTATGTTACAGTCTCTAATCTAGTCTTGTTTGCATTTATTTGTGTAGCACTTGTTAGAAATTGAATTACAAAGATAATAACTCTTTCAACTCTTTTCACAAGAAACTAAAAATGGAAAAATTTGAGTAAACCTTGAAATTTTGGATGATAATTGTGGTAATGTTCCTCCGTATTCCAATCACAAATGTCATTCAGGGATTAATGTGTCGAATGACTGAAAGGATGAGTATGAATGACATTTTAGGATTTCAAGTGTTAGTATAATACGAGGTTTTTTTCGAAGAATTTGTTTAGAACGACGGCTGCTATTTTAGTGTGTGTAAGTTTTTATTTTATGTTGCTATGTTTTCTCTTTACTCGTTAATCCATCTTTCAATTTTTTATTGTCGTTTTCATTTGAAGTATATGAGGTTTTAAATCATGATTTTATGCATACCATATCAATTACTAATTTAATCGTGTGAATTTCAAGACGCTTGAATGAATGCCACCACGGTGTACTGCCTAGTTGAAGACTTTGTATTTCAGGATAGTTTCTATATCAGAAGCTATTCTCTCTGATATTGCAAATATGTTCGTATGAAAATTTGAACAGCTACCAATGCACTATAATGAAGATTAATAGAAGTTGGCTGTAATCCTAATAGAATGTTCTTAATAGAAGACGACTATAATTAAGATTGATAGAATTTTCCAAAGATAATAATAGTAAAGGTTAGATTTATAGTTTATTGATATCATCTCATGTAAATTCTGCAATGGTACAATCTATTTTTCTTAACAATTGATGTGTAGCATGGAGGACGAATCAGCTATGCCTCTTGAATGACAAATGTTAGCAATTAGTTGCTAATCACCGTGAGTTTTACCAAAAACGTTGCATAGTTTAGAGTGAGCAATTCTCATTTCACGATTTAGATATCATCCGATTACCAATCCTTTAAAAATGTAATTGATCCCTCAGATCAAAATGTCACTATGTTGATGTCTCTCATATTGTTTTTCCACATAGCTTGGCCCTGAATAAGAAACATTTGTCGTCAGATTTATTTAACTACATGAAAGGGTAGAGGACTGTCATAAACCTGGTGATAATTTTTTACTTCCGAGGAACTACTTTGATTCAAAAGTTTTATTTGAATAACTAAAATAACACTTCAATACTTGAAAAATTATATTAATTTGACAACAAATCTTTGAGGAATCTTGAACAAAAGCTTTGTTCATATGGTCCAATTCGACTCTAAGAATAGTATTTCCAGGAGTGAGCAAATTAATTTTTAACTAAAAATTGTTCAAGGACTAATCCCTAACTATTTCTAGGACTATGATGGCAGTATACTGATTTTTGAGCGATTGATATCAGAGTTTAATCTCTATTTTATGACGTCAAAATGTCAACAGCAGAATGAAACGGAAATACCTTCTCCAAAAGTAAAAAGGAACAATTTTTTTTTTACACAGCTATATTAGATAAAGGAACCAAAACATTAGCTTCCTTAAATAACAAGTCAAATTGAGCTACATAGAAGCAAAGGAATGCACTATAATTTTACAAAATGAGCAAATTTTTTGATGATTTTCATAGTCCACTTCTACAAAGTTTCTTGCGCTTAATATAACTTGTTGTATAGTTGGGATTGCTTTGAACAAAAAGCTCAGATAAATACAAATGTATAAACTATTACAAAAATTAGTGTGAGTTACACTGAACTAATTTGGCTTAAAGCTTTGTACATAATTCAACATGTGAAAAATGGTCATTGAAAGTATTGTTAGGATTGACCTGAGTTTCTTAAAAACTTGATAAGAATATCTAAAACAATATTTTACTTTGTAATTCTTTCTAGATCTTGATATCTCTTAGATGTATCAGTTGCTCCTTGTTGGAGATGTTTATCAGCTTCACTAACTAGAATTACCAAGGCCACTAAATGTAAGTGCAGTGTTTGGGTTAACTCCTTGAGTCCCATATTTCATTTTGAGAAATTCATTAAATTTAAGACATTCTAACAATTTGAAAGGGCCAATCGTCTTGAAAGATTGTGTTATTATGAAAATATTAAAAGATATACTTTATCATAAACCAGAAATTAGAGGTTTTTAATCTATGACTCGATTTAAAACTAGTTCATTCAGAACCAGTTTTCAGTGAGTTAAGTGTTTTAAGAATTTTGATAAAAAAATAAGTGGTTTAAGCATTTCTTTTTAATATGTAATCAATCCAAAAATTAGTTAACAATCGGTTCAACATGTCCAAGAACTGATTCAACCTGTTTAAGAGTGGTTTGGCCTTCTTCCATTAGAAGAAATTATACTCAGACAACAAATATTTTGTAGGACACCGTACAAACATGCGACTTTGTTTTTTCTTCTCTTTTCCAATCACATCGACAGTTGTTGTATTGAGTGCACTTGCATACAATATTAGATTTGAGATGTTCAAATAACACCACTCTTCCAAAAGAATTGATTCAATTTAGCTCAATTCGAAAAACAGAAAAAAGGAGTTGTGTGTCAAGTGGCAACTAGTGAAGTTTTGCACTAATAGCACAAGACCACAAGCTAATGAAAATGCAACAATCATAGCGAAAGGAGAAGCTATAAAAAACATATAAAAATAAAACATGGTCACTATTGCTGTAAAGAGTGGTGAGTCCAGTCCAGTCAGCATTGACATGAGCCAGATTGAATCCACTCTACAACTACTAACCTAACAAGGATCTGATTTTTTGTTATATGGTTTTCGAGAGTATCTTTCTCACACAATTACAAAGACTAATTCATCGAACCCGATTGAAAAAACTCAACAAGCTAAATGTCCAAGTTCAATTGTTCCAACTACCTCAGACCTAGACGAACATGCAAAACTAAACCAAAACCCATAACCCCAGGGTTGGATTGGTTTGGACAAGTTTACATTGGTTGACCCTAATCATGCAAATATGCTAAAAACTAAGAATGTGGAATAACCATAATTTCCATTTTAATCACAGATATGAATCCGAATACAAGGGTCTTCGAAAGCCAAAGAAAAACTATATATGAACATAATGCATTGAAGGAAAATTATTTTAAATAAAAACACACTGAGTGTGTTCAAACAGTGCAAGAGAAACCCATATAAAAACAAAATTCCAATGCTAAGCATCCTATTACCACAGCATAAGCACCCGTGCTTATCCCCCTTAGGTATGTCTTTTGGAGGACCCTTTGACTATAGTTCTTTTGGAACCTGAAATGATAGCGACTTTCTTATCATATATTACAACATATACAACAACAGTCAAACCTTATTTCACCTAAGTGAAATCAACTACCTAATTAAACGCCACCATAATGTTTTATCATATGTCAAATTCTTACATAACTTGTTAATTTTTTGATCCTTCTTAATACAATTGAAACAAACCACATTAGTTTGATTTTTTTTTTGTTCAAAAGTCAATCGAACAAACAAACTACGTATTTTTTAACTTACGGTTTGTGTGATGTCTTAAGATTTGTGTGAATAGTGTATATTTAAGTTGTATGAGATATAAATTATTATAAACTTAAAGTAAATTTAGTATAAATTATAAAATTAATAGTAATATTGTATTGTCTTTGAAAAAAGTATATATTATATAGTTGTATCAAATATTAATCTCTTGTATAAAAAATATATTATAAAGTTGTATTAATATATTTGGTTTCACAAATATAAAGTATATATGTAGCAGGGGGGTTTCAAAACTAAACAATTTCAATAGAAAATTGCAAACCAAATCAACCAAAATTAAAATATTTTGGTTAATTTTTCACTTGGTTTATGATTTTTGTTTTGTTATGTGAACCAATGAACCAAACCGCATCCTCCTCCTAAAAAAAACCGAACCGCATACTCACTTGATTAAGGGAAATTATTCCCTTTAGGGTGTGTTTGGTAAAAAGAAGCTATAAGCTAGCTGATAGCTGAAAAGCTAGCTGGTAGCTGATGGCTGATAGCTTATAGCTGAAAAGTTAGCTTATTAAAATAAAAAGTGTTTGGTAAAATTAGCTGTTCAAGTGGCTGATAAATATAAAATGACATAAAAGGACAATCTTTTTTTTATAAATCATATATACAATTTTTGTTAATTAATGTATTTCTTTTTAAATGTTTAAATTTATTTCAAAATATTTTCATCTCCCAAATGATAAATGTATTTATGAATTCAATTGAAATTTTTTATTTAACAAAACTTTCTTTTAATGAATTTTACTCTAAACTTTTATTGTAAATTTTATATAAAATTATTTATTATTGAATTAAGAGTATGTAAAAAAGAAAGTGAACAAGAAAATTTGAAAAAGATTGTGGGTAGTTTTTTTTTTAAACGTGGGCAATTGAATAAGAATGTGGGTAGTTTTTTTAATTAAAATTAAATTAAACTATATTAATAAAAGGTTAAAATTGGAAGAAAATATAAAAAGCTACCAGCTATAAGCTAAAAAGCTACTTGAAATAGCTTCTCAAAAAACGCTATAAGCTCATGAGAAAAGCTTGTTACCAAACACATCACGTTTTCATCTAACAAGCTTATAAGCTAATCCAAGAAGCTATAAGCTAGCTTTTTTGTGTTACCAAACACAGCCTTAGTCTCTAAACGGGAAATGAGTAGTCACTTTAGTATGCAGAGAAATTGCAAAACAATCCCTAAATGTAGACTCTGTTGGTCAATTTCATGGACTAAAGTGACTAACGAAGTCTATATTCAGGGACTAAATTGACTAACGGAGTCTGCATTCAGGGATTAAATTGACTAACAGAGTCTACATTCAGGGACTATTTTGTAATTTATTTGATTTCAGGGACTAAAATGACGACTCATTTCTTATTTAGGGATCAAAGTGACACCGTTGTACTCGTTGTCGAACTACCGCCATATCCTCTGTTGATCCTCGCGCATCATTGTCAGAACTCCGTTCACTTTCCATCTCTGTCGTGTCTCGCTTCGCCGTTGCGCAGAATAACAAAAATCCAAACATGTCTGTTCTTGTTCGAACAATTCAAAGAGCTCATAATGTTCTCTCTCAAACATTAGGTTATGGTAACAGCAGAACTTACATTGCTGAATCAGTTTCCAAATCATCCTTTGAATCCAACATTTTGCGAATTGTCCGAAACGAAATGGAGTTTCTAGCTGATATCGCTCCTCCACACCAGGTTCTCATTTTTCAAATTTCTCAGATCACTTATACGTACCAAAGCGAATTGCGAATTATGTGCCAGTGTAATTATATGTGTCAGTGTCGTGTCCGGGACACCTAATCCGAGGAGTGTCTGTGTTTCATAGATGATGCATGATCATTATATTTTCTTTTTTCTAAACATTCATATGTACAAATGTATCTATTATTTATTTGAATAATCAACATGAAAATGACAGGCTTATGAGAAGAAACTGTTGAATAATCCATTGAGGGATATCAAAGTGCAAAAGCTTGTACTCAACATCTCCGTTGGTGGTGAAAGTAGACATCGTCTCACCAGAGCTGCCATGGTTCTTCACCACCTTAGCGGTCAAACCCCTGTTCTCTCTAAAGGTAATTTTGCTGAAATGGTTACTTAATTAATCATAGGTTTTATTTTTTAGGTTTGAAAGCACATTTTGAATTAACTATAAAGCTCTATAGGGAGAGTTTTACCACCAATTTTAGGTCTTACCCAACTCGAGAAATTAGTCTCTACAGTTGTGTGCAAGGGGGATGCTCCAAAAAAATGTTGAGATCCAATGTCAATTGGATATATAATAAGGGGGGGCTTGACGCAACGCTAAATTTGTTGTCCCGTGACTGAAAGGTCACGGGTTCAAGTCCTGGAAACAACTTCTTGTGTAAGAAATAAGGTAAGACTGCGTACAATACACCAAAATGGTGGGAGCCTTAGTGAACCGGGCTGCCTTTTTATGGTTCTCGAGTACATGAGCCTTAGCCTCAAGATACATGATGTAGTAACTAGTTTGATCCACAAAACACTTCTTCCAAGGCTTTGACCAATTTTTTCATCATTTAGGACTAGTAAACTTACGACAGTCACAAGTCCATAGCATAGTTTACATGTGTATTGGACAATTAGGGTTTTGGTTTGTGTTCTGATTGTTTGTTCTTTCACGCTGATGCTTATTGACAGCTAAGCACGCTGTCCGTTCCTTTGGTAATAGAAGGAATGAAAAGATTGCTTGCTACGTTACTGTTAGAGGCGACAAGGCAATGCAGCTTTTGGAGAGCGGTTTGAAGGTCAAGGAATATAAACTGTTGAGGAGAAACTTCAGTGATACCGGTTGTTTTGGCTTCGGTATTCAGGATCATATTGAATTGGGATTCAAGTAAGCTGAAAAAACAGTTCTATCTTATGCTGAAACAGACTTCTTATTTGATATACATATTTGATTTGTTGGTACATGGAGTTTGTATATTCTTGATATTATGATGAAAGCTTGCACAACTCTTTCTTTTTGCCACTAATCAGTGTATACTAATGTGATTGTGGTTATTTATGATCTGATATTGTCGTATCAGTTTGTGGTCTCGCGGACTCGCGGTTGAAGCTTAGATGCTGCTGCCACATCATACATAGTTATGTGGAAGGTTAAACCACATTCTGTTCCACAATAGGAAGTACCAACACTAATTGGTTTATCATACAAAACATACTAATTGGTTTAGGTCTTTGATGCGATTTAGTTTCTTTAAACTTCTTTTTTGTCATTATTTTGAAATACTTTATGCAAACCATCTCTAACTCAGTTTGATTGGTTTATCTATGGTTGTCTTTGTTTATCAATTCCTTTTCCTTTGTTTCTTTTTTGTTGTTGTTGTTGTTGTTGTAGTTCTCTTATAATTCAAGGGATGATTTTTTATTTTTTTACCATATTGATGTTTTAAATTATGCTTTAGGTACGATCCTTCTATTGGTATTTATGGAATAAATTTCTTTGCTGTCTTGGAGCGCCCTGGTAATCGTGTGGGACGTCGTCCCCGTTGCAAGGCACGTCTTGGAATCCAGCATCGTGTCACAAAGGATGATGCCATGAAGTGGTTCCAAGGTAAATATGAAGGTGTGATCCTAAACAGGCCCGAACTCATTTAGTCGTATCAGGCCATTCTTAAGGACTGAGTTCTAAATTTTGTTGAGTGTAGTTTGATGTTTCTTGAATCCGTAGTTTAAAATTAATCATCGGTACGGATATTACTCTTTACATGTCATGTTAGCTGTTTGTTTACCCTTTCTCTAAATATTGATAGTGTGCCAATGTCGTCGAATTCAGTGATCTACTCTTGTTTATATTTTATCTGGTTAGCACTTGTCAGAACTTGAATCACATGGACATGGAGCACGTAGCTCTTCCTTTTTACTTCATTTTTGATTTTTGATAAGAAACTAAAAAGATAAAACAAGAGTAAAACAGGAAATTTGTCGATGAAAACTTGTAGCAAGAGTCTACTTCATTCCAATCACAAACGTCGCTCATATTTGGTGGGGCTTAATGCGTCGAATGACTGAAAGGATGAATATGAATGACATTTGAGTATTTCAAGTATTCAGGTATTAAGATGAAACCAGGTTTTCATGTTTTTTATACTTTTGCTATTACTTCAATTTTAGTGGTAGAATTCTTTTAACGATTGCTTTCTAAACAGTGGGGAAATTCTATTCCTTTTAAGCTCTCTTCTATTTTAAAAAGTATTTTCTCTACTATTCCAAATATTACCTATGAAAATTTGAAACACCTTGATAAATAATATATTACATGCAACTGTAATCGTAATTGAATCTTCCCAGTTCAAAATGTAGACGTAAACTCTGTATCGGTACAATACAGTTTTCTTAAAAATTGGTGTCAATGAAGTATGGATAACAAAATAGCCAAGCCTAATTTTCATATTTGAAATATGTTTGATTACCCTACGATGTTTATAATCAATTGTTAATAAATTAGACGATGATGATATATTGAGCTTGAAACCAAGTGTTGATGTTCGTTTATTTTCAACAAATATTTCATTCTGTTGATCGCAGTGTATTATGCAAAAACGTTGCGTATTGTAGAGTGGGCATTTATTCTTCATAGATTAAGATATTTTCTAACTATTAGTCCTCTACAAATTTGTCATGAAATTTCTCAGATTATATAATATCACACTATATTATTCTTACAATTTTTTCCTACCAAAATTTTCCCTAAAAAAATACACAATTCTCATCAGATTTATTTACCCATATGAAAGAGTAGAATATTAACATATAAACTTGGTGAGTCTTTTTATTCCTGAAAAACTAATTTCATTTTAAAAGTTTATTTGAATGGCTAAATAGTGCTTTAATATTTGGGACATTAAATTAATTTGTTAACAAATCTTTCAAAAATTTTTAACAGAAGTTTTTCCTTTCGTATGTACCACTCGACTCGAGAAATTAGTCATGGCCGAAGGTACTTGACCACTATTAAAGTGATGCACAATTATTGAAGGATTGGTATGACACTTTATCAAAATGGCGGAAGTGAAATGGGACAAGAAATATCATTTCGTGTAACTGGACAAATTGACCAAAACAGCTTTCAAAGAACCAATGCAAAACAAGTTAAATTGAGCTACAAAGAAGCTCAAATTAATATAAATATCAATGCTAACAATTACCAAATTAGAGTAAAATATATTGAACTAATTTGCCTTGAAGCTATTAACATTTTAACATTTTGAAAGGACCAATCATCAAGCTTTGTGCTATTTGGTGAATATTCAGTGGTAAACTTTACCAGGAAGACACAAACCATCAGCTATATAGGTTATCAATCTGTGACTCAATTTGTGTTCAAAAAAAAATGAAGCTACTTTGAGTCGAACAATGGGGAATTTGACGAAACCGAAACAGCATGATTTGAGTTCAAAAGAATGCTGGTGCAACCCAGAATTGTAACACGGTTCAGAGGCTGTGGGATAACTGGAGTGATGCACAAGTTCACAATGCCAATGATAATGAAGATAGTAGTAGCAGAAGCATAATACAGCAGAGTTCTCCAATTCATGGAGCTTATTTATGTAACGTCGATGCAAGTTTTCATCGCACGGTGGGGGGATTAATAGCTTCGGATGTCATGTAAGAGACGGGCAAGGAGCGTCTGTTTCAGTTTATTTGGGTTAACTTATCAAGCAGAAATGCTTGTTCACGAAGGAGAAGCTTTTCGCTTGTTGGAAGCAGTCCATTGGGTGCAACAGATTGTACTCCCCAATATCACGTTTCACGTTTCAGAGTTTAATGTTTTTGTTTCTAATATTAGACATGTTGGTTTGAATTACAACTTTGAGGTTAAGTTTGTTTGCTGACAAGTGAATATGGTTGCCCCCTAACAAAGGCAGTGATTACTTATAGTAATCGCCATGTTTAATAAATTGAAATGAGTTGAATTAACCTGTGAAGGTTCTTTTGTTTTGTTTGAAAAACCTGTGAAGTGGTTTAGGAATGTTCTTTGATGTAATCAATCGAAAATTTAGTTAACAACTGTTTCAACAACCAAACATTGAAGGATTATTCTGTGAGGTCTGGAGCTTTTAATCCCTACTACTAAATAAATCTCCCTCCCAATAATTTGGAAGGAAAAAAAAAAAAAACCAGACGAAAAACTGATTCAACCAGTTTCAGTACTGATTTTGTCAAAAAAGTTCTGATTTAGTATAGCCTAGTTCAAGAAAAAAAAGTTGTGTGATAACTAGTAAAGCTTTGCACTCTAATAGTGCAAGATCACAAGAACTTGGATAAGATAACCAAATTTCAGCTAATGAAAATTCAGCAACGATACTGAAAGAGCAAACAATATAAGAATGAAACAGGGACAGCAAAGTTCAACCTACTGTTGTAAAGAGTGGTGACTCCAGTCCAGTCAGCATTGAAATGATCTGGTCTCATCCACTCTACAACTACTACAATCAAGGATCTAGTTTATTGTTTGGTTTTCGAGAGTATCCTTCTCACGCAACTACAAACAAAGACTAATTCATCAAACTAGATTAAAAAAAAACTAAACCAGCTAAATTCCCAAGTTTAATGGTTCCAACAATCTCAGATCTCAGACCCGTACGAACTTGCAAAATAATCTAACTTTCAACCAACTATTTGTGGGTTAGATTGGTTTGAGCAAGTTTACATCGCTTGACCCAAATCACTAAAGGGTCTGATTTAAATCTTTGTCACACCAACATTCTGCGTACCCCATAGCAAAAAGAGAAGAGCGAAATATAAGTAAAGCATAATATAGGGCTGCAGGTCTGAGAAATAGGATATTCATTAAGGGATCAAGGCCTTTCAGATCCAATACTATATCATTTTGCAGTAGTGACACAAATATTGCACTCTGAAGTCCACATTTTTATTCTAAGAATGGTAACAACAAAATAGTTTAGTGTCTGGCATCGACAATTCAGATTGAAGGTGTGTTCGGTGTCCGACACCGACACATTGATTATATTTAATCACTTCCATTTTCTCAAATTATTACCAATGTCTACATGTCAGTGTGGTGTTCGTGTCAATGCTTTCTCAAGCCGGACAAATCATGCAAATATGCTATGAACCAGAATGTGGAATAACCATAATTTCCCTTTTATTCATAGATAAGAATCCGAATACAAGGGTCTTTGAAAACCAAGAGAAACCTAAAGAAAAACTACTTTATATGAACATAATACAGTGATGGAAAATTTATTTTAGATGAAAAAACACTCTTATGTGTTCAAGTACAGCGCAAAAGAAACACATATAAAACAAAATTATAATGCTAAACATCCTATTACTAGCATACACACTAGTGCTTATCCTCCTTAGGTATGTCTTTTGGAGGAGGAACCTTTGATTGTAGTTCTTTCGGAACCCTGAAAAGATGGCAAAAAACATAACATATTACAACCTATGAATTATGTTATTATCTAATAAGCATTTGCCTATATGAATAAACCACTAATTTAGTCCCTAAAACATCACTATCTAATTTACTCCCTAAAATAAATAAAAATAATAAGTGGTCCCAAAGTATGTGAAATCCTGACAAGTTTTCATATACTTTAGGGAGTAAATTCGAGAGGTTGATATTTTGAAGACTAGATTGACATTCAAAATCATAATAAAACGATGCATTCAAGTAACTAATCCAACTCTAGAAATAAACCATAATTTCAACAGATAGGCATTAAACTACATAAAACTCAATGCAACCTATTTCCAACAAAACCATTCTACCTTTCGTTTAAAAATAGTTGGCACAATCGCACAGAAGTAATCATAAAGCTTGAGAATTTCTCTAAATATTAGATTAGGTTATAAATTCATTTCATTATGAAGCATTGCATACACGTTCTCAAAAGAGAATAATCAAATCCAACCGAAACTTGTCAAATCATTATCCAAAAAGATCCATAACTTACATTTTTTATAGGGTTGACTAAATGAACCAAAACATCATTTGAAAATTGTAACAAATCTTTGGATTGACATTTTACTTGAAAAAAAAAAAGACGGGTAACCAACTACAGTAGTTTTATTTCTTCTCAATCAAGAGGGAAGTTTCCATGATATACATGATTCTTTAACAAGAGGGTAGATCTATATCAGCTAAAAGTCAGAAAACCATGGACAACTGTGACTAAAGTTGTGATAGCCAAAAGAGTTTTAACATTATGTTGTTAATTGTGACGAACTCAAAATAATTCATAATTTGGCCCAAATGGCCAAATTCATACAAGCAAAAGGAAAATATGAACTTCAACACCATAGCTTATATATCACCCAAAACAACTTTAGCAAACTAATCACAAGTGTGTTTAGTTTCTACGTTGACAAAAATTGATTTTGAATGAGTTAATTCTATAAACTTGATTTTGGCTAAAAATAAGTTGAATATAAAGTGATTTGTGTTTAGATACATTCATGTTAAAGTGAGTAGAACCATAAATTTAAGGCTAAATATCCACTCTATAAGCAAAAGCTACAATAGCTTCAAGTTAGAATCAATTTCGAAGGCAAAATCAATTCTGCTAGAAAACATCCAATCAAGTTTAAATCAATTCTCCAAGAGCGAAACCAAACATACACCATAGTTAACAAGTCTAAATTATTCATCACACAAAAAATACCTCATATTCCCATCAACCTTTCAAGTCAAAGGGAGAGCAGAAGTGAAAATACCTTTCCACCAGTACAAAATTTCTAATGCCTACAATCTTAGGGTCTCATCAGCCAGAATTCAAACCTAGGTTTGCCATATGCTATCATGAATTTTTAAGGGTCTGTTTGGAAGGGGGATTTTGGAGGATAGTTTTCTACATTTTAATATATTTGAAATTTTACAAAACTTGAACGAATACCATGATATATGATCACATAACAATTCAATCACAGTTCATTAATTTTCAGAAACATTTTATAGCTTCCTTCATGTAGAAAAGAAAGACAAGCCTTCCCCCTCCCTTTCCCACCAAAACCTCCCTCCCAAACAGACCCTAAATGTACCAATCCTAATTATAATTTACGATCACAATGAACATCTCTCTTAATTCAAAATTGAAAATTTTCACTCCTCCTCTTCTATACTTTTGTCATTCAAAATTTGATTAAACTCATTCTTCATGTTCCAATGAATGATTTATATACAATTTCAAGGTTAAAATTGTACTCCCTCCGGTCTCAAATGTAAGAAACTTTACACTTTGTAGATTCATTCAATAAATGATGTATGTGGTCTTTATTATAGACCACATACATCATTTATTGAATGAACTAAAAAAGTGAAAAGTTTCTTACATTTGAGACCGGAGGGAGTACTCATCTAAATATTCACTTGTATACAAATTTCAAACAAAAAGAAGAAAAAAAATAACAAAGACCCAGTTGCGGAAACAATAAGAAAAATGAAAAACGAAGAAAACCCAGTAATAAAAATGGAAACTTTATAAAAATAAAACTCACTTGGAAGAAGAAGTAGCGGTTTCTTCTTCAAGCCAGTGACGAATGTGTTTAACGTTTTGTCTGAATATTGAAGCTGATTTCTTCACATCACTTCGTAGAAGAAGCACCACGGCGCTTACACCGGCAACCGTCAGAATGAAATTGGTTATCGCCATTGATGTCTGATTCCTAACTCTCACACTGTGCTCTGCATCTGCTATTAGGGCTGGCTAAACCCATTAAGGCCCAACATTAGGGCTCTACTTTTCAGATTAGTGGCTGTTCGATCAAGATTGAACGATTCTGATTTGAGCTCGGTATCTAAGGAATTAAACAATAAAAATTAAATCTATTTATTTTTTTAACCGTCCGATCAAGATCAGATGGTTAACAATATCTTGATGGTGTAAATGCAGAAAGAAAGAAAAAACCAATTGGAGTTAATCATATTTCCTACTTTTCATTACCATTTAAAAAAGAAAATTTGCCTCAACATTCTCAAATGTTACTCCTATCCTTTAAGTTTTATAAAACTCAAATTTGTCCCTGACATTTTATAGAAAAAATGTCACCCTCACCACTATATTTCGAGAATATACTAATGTTTGCAACACTTATTTTAACACACTTTTTTAACATTCACTCTTTTATTGGTAAAATAGATGTGGGCCATACCAATTTTGGAATATGTCTCACATAAAGTGTTGAGACTCACACATATTTAATCCAATAAAAGAATGAGTATTAAAAATAGTGTGTTAAAATGAATATTTGTAGCACTATTTGCAAAATCAAACTTAAATTTGTCGAAACACAGAGAGTATGTTCCGAGAAAGTTGAATTTGAGTTTTTGTGAAAACACAATAAAATAATAATATAAGAGATATTTCAACCATATTAATCAATTGAGTAGTGCCTTTCATGGAAAAAACGAAAGCTATTGTGTGTAATGTGGTTACACGTTCTATACAACCGCCATCGTGAAAGTGTCGTGAACCAAAATTCGTCACATCAAACATTATTCTTAAAAGAACATTCAATAGGACAATGACACCTTTCTGAATAACCAACAATGCGACCTTTTTTCCAAACAAACCAACCCTAATAGATCACCTTTTTATTGATGACGAATTTAGAAATTTATCGTACGAGGGCTGAATGAAAATTGGGTAAACAAACATTTTAATTCATGAATGTATGAAGCATTGTCATTGTAATCTTTGAATGTTTCGATATTGCAAAATCAAATATGTTTTTAAGTAATCAATTTAGTTCTAAAATATTTTTTTAAGTGGAAACCACAAAGTTGACTTTTTTTGACTCAAGCCACAACAAACTTAATTACCAAATTTGGTTAGCAACAAAGCCTTTAACAATAAGCAACCCCATGATTAGTTTTCCCACGTATAAGGCTAGCTTTGCAAGTGTACGAAAAAAACAAAGAACAATTGTTTTTCTTTATTTTTTTGCAAAAGAAGTTATACCTCAACCCACCAAGATAGGAAATGCAAAAATTCATCCCAATTACATCAACAAACCAATGTACACAAAAAGGAATAGTCCCTTCAACAAGAAAACTGTGAATGACTATGTATATATAATTTTGCATTAAAACCCAAAATAGAAACATATATAGGATCTTATATTCAACATTTGTTCATTGGTGATCGCAAAACTTATAGAATAAATCAAGAAGCAAAAAGGGCTATGGCTATGAAATCAAGAACACCTACCTCTAGAACAAAACCTTCCCCAAATCCTGTGTATGAAACTTTCCAACCCAAGGCAGAATTGAAGGAAAATGAGGAAGCATATTTTCTTCACATTCACCTTCCTGGTGCGTATTTTTTGTTTTTTTGAGTTGAAACTTTAAATTCTACGTAATATTGGAGGGGTCCAAAGACTAATAAGTAAAATAATATTGAATATTATTTTGATTTGTTTTTTGTTCTAGGAAATGCACTCCTCCATATTAGAAAGGATCACATTTTTTTTTTTGCATGTCAGTTTGTTGAATTAAAATTATAAATGAAATTGATAATTATAAAAAGTTAATGAGAAAATCATTTTAATTTTTGTCTTAAGAAAACCCACTTGGGTTGATTTGGTTGTATTGACTTGGGACCTGTGAGAGTGTACTCATTCTCAAGGTCTCATGTTCGATTCTCCTCGATGTCAATTTGGGTGATATAATATAGCTTCTTCAATTTTTCTTTTCTTTTCTTAAGAAGAAGTAATAATGAAAAAAAAAAAATAAAAAAAAAATGTAGTTTAAAGCTTTTCACTTTATTTACACAATTTACAAAATCGCATGATTTCACTTTATTTTCAAGATGAAGTTAACACTCCCTTTGATCCTTTTTGTAAAAGACAAGTAGGTCAATTAAAATTGATGTATTTAGTTCATAATGTAGACCGAATACATCAACTTTAGTTAACTCATCATTTGTTTCTTATAAAAAGATCTCGAGCGAGTAAAATTTGAGAAATCATATTTTTTTTTTTTTTTAAAGAATGAATCATATACTTCTCTCTCATGTTCTGCAAGGTTTTATAAAGGAGAGGATAAATATCAAATTTGTGGGACTCTCCCGAACACTAAGGATTAATGGAGAAAGGCAACTACTTGGTAGCAACAAATGGAGCCTATTTGACCAATCATATTCTGTTCCAGAAAATTGTGAGGTGGAGAAACTTCAAGGCAAGTTTGAAAATGGAACTCTCATTGTTGCAATGCCAAAAAAGTTCCCATCCCTTAAATCACAAGTTGAAACAACCAAAGAAAAAATTGTGCCAAGTCCTAGAACACCCAAGGGAACCAATATTCCTTCAAAGCCTCCAACTAGAGTACTAGAAGAACCTATAATTAGAGACAAGAAGGTTCCTTCATCTCCAAGTAATATTGTGACAGGGTTAAATGACTTGAACAAGTTGAAGGAACAAAAAGGTACCCAAGATACTTTTCCAAGTCAAAGTCCTAAGGGAAAATTGAAAGCTTTAGAACCCTTTGTAGAATCTAGACCTCAAAATGTTTATGAGGAAAATAATGTGCTAAAAGAAAAATCCCAAGCAATAGATGATGAAAAAATTCAAGAGGAAAATAGGAAAAAGTCCATATTAGAAGCAATTAAAAAACAATTGCACGAGGACGAAAAGAAAAGCGTCACAAATAAGAAAATTGAAGAAGATAAGAAGACTTACGAGTCAAGCAAGCTTGATCAACAATACGTTGATCACAATACGTTTTTAGAAGGAAAAGAAATAAAGGCAAGAAAAGAGTCATCAAAAGGAGAAGAATATTTGGCTGCAAAAGATGCAAAGAAGGAAAAGGATACTACAATTGACAAAGCAAAGAGGTATAAGAAGGATGAAAAGTATACAAAAGAGAAGGGAATCTTCAAAGAAGTGGCAACTTCAGCTTCTCAAGTTGTCAAGAGAATAGGGGAAGGAAAATTGAATGAACAAGAAAAGCCTTTAGTTGCAAATATGGGTGCTGCAATTCTAGTAATTGTTGCACTTGGAGCTTATGCTACCTATAAGTTTATCTCTTCTAGCAAAAATTAAAACTTGTTTTACAAAAATCATCAAATCAAGTCCTTTCTTGAAATGTAATTCAAATCATGCATAATGTAAATTAAAAGCATTTGTTAGTCCATTTATTTTATTTATTGCTAAATGTGGGAGCTAGAAGATAACACCTGACTCTGCTATTAATATAATGGTCTTAGTAATTAGTAGTACTCGTGTATATTGCAAACAGATTATGATTCTTCCCATCACAAAATTGAAATATCAAGTCTCAGTATACTTTTTTCTAAAATAAGTTGTTTAGAGGAATGCTAGTCGGACACTTTTCAACACACTCTCTTTAATCGGTTAAAATTCACATGGAACCCACCAATGTTATAAGAGACCCACATAATTTGGCGTGTAGGGACTCGGTCCTGAAGTAACTGTCAGGAGAAGAGAATGAGCTTAGAGGGTCAAAACTTCATTACTACTACTATTAGCTTTTAGCTGCATATAAAATCAGAATCAATAAACAAGTTATATGATTATGAGCAACATAGAAAGTATTATAGAAAAACCTGAATCTAGATCAAATTAGAGCAAGTGACTCTTGGAATGAAATAACAGTTGCAACATTCTCCTTCAAACCCTTCTCCACATAATCACATGTCTCAACTCTCAATTCATAAATTATACAGAACAAATAAAAATCAAGGATACTCACATGAATAATTGAAGTCTAAGGCTAGATCATATACTAGAGTATTATATGTTTTACATGAGCAAAGGACATATCTAAGTGTCAATTGTAATCTGACCAAGTAGGTTCATATGACACACAAATATATAAAGAAAATTTTCATCTAACATCCAATAATGAAATAGTGACTTCATTGATGGAGGAAGAGATTAAGTTTTCCGTTGTAGATTCTCTATCAGTAGAAACCATTTCGATTACGAAACCAGGTTCCTTTGGTTGAACTAAAACAGTTTCATTTGTCAACATCGCAAGCACAGAAACCATATTAGGCCTGTCATTTGGGTGATGTTGTAGACATAAAAGACCAACTTGTATGCAACGTAAAGCTTCCGATAGAATGTATGAGTCCCCGAAACAATCCTCAATCAATTCTTTTGAGTTTCCTTCTTTCCACAACCTCCAAGCCTACAAAAATACAAACAATTGTTATCTAACATTTCATTGAGGGAATATAATTAAGTTGTTTGTGTTACTCACATGCCCAACAAGATTGTGTTTGTCGCTAGGATACGAAAGTCCTTTATTTTTCCTTCCGCTTACAATCTCTAGCAGTAATATGCCAAAGCTAAATACATCGGATTTTATGGAGAATAACCCATCAATGGCATACTCAGGAGCCATATAACCACTGAAAAGAAAATCACAAATGAGTTAATTTGAATTAAAAAAAAAATCTAAATGACTTAAAGATATCAATGAAAATACTTACTGCGTCCCAACTACTCTGTTTGTATTCCCCTCAACTTGATCATCACCACAAATTTTTGCCAAGCCAAAATCTGAAATTTTCGGGTTCATATCATTATCTAGCAAAATGTTACTTGGTTTTAGATCTCTATGTATGATCCTCAATCTAGAATCTTGATGAAGATAAATAAGTCCACGAGCGATTCCACATATGATGTTAAAGCGCTTGGACCAATCTAGAAGTTTCTTCTGAGCTTGATCTGTTAAAAATATCCATTTTATTGATTAGAGTTTCTTTTTTCGAAAATGAAAAAATATATTAAATTGTAATTTAACTGTATAATAATGATCAAACCTAATAGAGTTACTAACCAAAAAGAAATGAATCTAAGCTTCTGTTGGGCATATATTCATAGATAAGCATTTTCTCTTCCCCTTGAATACAACAACCAAGAACCTTGACCAGATTTCGGTGTTGAAGTTTTGAACATAATATAACTTCATTTTTAAATTCTCTTGTTCCTTGTTTTGAACTTCCTGAAAGCCTTTTGACGGCAATCTCTCGTCTGTCTAGAACAAGTGTACCCTAAATTTTATAGTAAGAAAAAATTGTTAGGAAATGAGACTCAAGGGTTTTCTCATCTATTATAACCAAGTTATTATAGATGTTTACCTTGTATACCGGTCCAAAACCACCTTCTCCAAGCTTGTTATCATCTGAGAAGTCATTGGTGGCATCAATTATTGTAGAAAGATTGAAGAATGGAAGCTCAAAATCTTGTTCGTCTTCATCTTTCTTTTCGGCTAAATTAATATTCTCTGATTTATCTTCCACACCTGAACGATGTTAAGACCATATTGATATAGATATATAAGAATCAACACTCTAATATATTTTTATGCATAAATTTTAGGGTGAGAGAATGATGTCTCAGCTATGATGCATAGGTACGGGTACGGTACCCGTACGTAATACGGAAAATTTTTTAAAATGAAGGTACGGGTACGTTGGTATAAAACATCAAAAAAACAGATTTTTCAAGTGAACTACTACACTTTTATCATCATGTTGTTTGAGAGATTTTTTTTTTTTTTTTGCTTCCCCTCTACTATTTTCATCAAGTGAACTACTACAAATTTTTCAATTATTATTTTTTTAACGCTAATACATTTTTGCTGCAGCAACTACGTCTTAAAATGTCATTCCACGTATTTTATCATTTGGTTATAATTTTTTTTGGATATTAAAATTTTGAAAAATCTCTAAAAAAAAGCTATTCAAATAGCTTTTCATAAAAATCATTTTTGAAAGATGTCATTTTGAGAAAATATGTGATTTTTACTATGTAAAATCTCGAATATTTAAGTTAATGAATGTCAAAATCTCTTTTTTAACTCATCAAAGAAAAATATCCATTTTTAGAAATACAAAGAAAAATTCATTTTTTAAAATCTAAAACAAACGGACCCTAAGAAGGATGTCTATATTAGTAATTGATTTATATTCATTACTATTTTTCTTTCATCAATATACTTATCAATAATTATACGATGTATTTTTGCTTTTCTCTAATACATTCGCAAGGGTGAAAAGTCTAATATATATATATATATATAGGGAGCTGTTAACTTGCACGCACCTAAAAACACTAAGGTGCAAGTTAACAAGCTGCACCTACTTGTACTTTACTAAAACACCCTTTTGTCTCTATGAAACTTTATTTTAATTAAAAGGACATTTTTGTAAATAGCATAAATATTATTTGTTTATAATAGAAAAACATGGGTGTTTTGGTAAATAACTAGTAGGTGCAGCTTGTTAACTTGCACCTTAGTGTTTTTGGGTGGGTGCAAGTTAACAACCTCCACACACACACATATATATATATATATATATATATATATATATATATATATATATATATATATATTCAGCAAAACAAATTTCAAGAACTCTATGTCACTGAATTGAAATAGATTTTATTTTGGTCAAGAAATTTACCTCTTTGCTTTCTTTTCCTCTTGTAAACGTAGAAGACTATGACCGCCAGTAGCAAAACAACGACCAACGGAACAGTGATTGCAATAGCCAAAGTATGATTTTTCTTATTCCCACCAGAAACATCTCCATTCGAATCTTGAAAAAGAAAGTAGCGAGGACCACCGATCAATAATTAATAAAATACAGCATTTTTATATTTCCTTAATTTTCCTTTTTTTTAGTTTTAGTCAATAATATTTTTTTATCAAATAATCTAATGGTTAAAAATTCATGCTATATTCCTATTAACTAAGAGATCATACGAACAAATATTTATAAATGATGACAAATCTTCACTTTACTAGTCGATTTTAAGGGGTTGTGTTAGACCAAATCACAAATTCAAAAATGATATCAGATCAGTCCACTAAGATTTGTTGGACCACTTATTATTAGGTTTTTGCTATCAAGTCATCCAACATTTATATCAACGCATTAAACTCAATAGTGCTAAGCGTGAGGATGTAGACAATCCTCATATCACAAATCAATTTTAGAGGATTATATTAGACCCAATCACATATTCTTAGAGTTGATTGGTTTGGTGAGAAACAAAGAAAGGTCAATTGTATAAAAGAGTCTTGATGAATGTTTCATTGATGTTCAAAATGAACTCATAGAAGATAATGAAAATACTTTAGATTATTTATTCGGATGAAAAACATATTTTCAAAGATGTCATATGAATTAATTCTATCAAAATTTGTTTGGCAACCTAAATATTTATATTGGGATTAAGAAAAACACACAAATAATCGAATATAACCTAAATAAATCAACGTTAAAGAAAGATAAAACATTTACCTACTGTGGAAGCATCCATTCGAACATATAGATCTTGTTGAACTGATGAAACTTGTTTCAAACCGATAAGATCACCAAACCATATAGAACAACCACTACCATCTCCCCTCACATCCAAGTTTGAATAAGCCATGCAAGAACAATTTTCCAAGCATTTGTTCTTACAATTCTCAAGTGTCATATTAGCATCAACCCAACTATGTGTCGTTTCGGGCAATTTCAAACTAGAAAATGTTCCAAAACCATCATTCACACCACAATTCCAACTTTCTTCGCCTTTTCGCACACATCCTTGTGTGAAATTAAATGTGTCCCAATTTTGTGGCGATTTAGGCTCAAACCCTTCTAAACATTGACAAATCGGAGACTCATTAGGAATACATTTTCCATAAGGTCCACAAGGATTATAGGCATCACAATCATCTCTTGGTACTTCCTCATAAACCCTCCAATCATTATCTTCTGGAATCCATGTAATGCGTTGACGCTTATCGAGTGTTTGGTTCAAATAAGTTATTGAAACCACACTCTTGTTCACAAGACTATATGTGTAGTAAACTTCATTTGAATTGTTCACAAATTTTGTTTCAACAATTTGAGCAACACTCACCGCGGGTGCTCCACTAAATCCAACTCCATTCCAAGGACCACTCCTATGAATCTCAACTGATCCTTTTTTTAATACAATTTCTGGATTACTACGAAGGACAATACCCCAAGTAAAATCTCCCGAAGATGGATCGTCCCAACTTTTCCATGAAGTTAATTGACGATTAAGACCGGTTTTTAGGTCCCATCCTAGCTTCATGTCTGGCAACAAAGTATCACAAGGAAAATCAAAACCTTGCCATAGAAAATTGTTACTTTGTTGATCACTATTGTTGGCTTTGATTACAAAGTTTCCATTGTCTAATAGTTGAGCCACATGAGAACTTGTAGTAGACAAAGATTGTGCTGTGATGTTTGTTGACCAAACAAGTGTTTGATTGTTGTTTGTAAGTAGTTCAAGGTTTCCTTCATTGCTTATGATCAACATGGTCGAGTTGGAATTGTTGTCCTTGATTGGATCATCACGGTTTGCAACCCAAACTATTCTTCTATTTGAGATGTTTTTGTACCATACTCCAACGTAACGATTTGTGGAACTACCTGGTGTGAAAAAGCCTAACTCAAAGGTTCCATCATTAGAAACCAAAGTGTTGCCATCATTAAGAGATTGAAATTGGGTGATGGTATCAATTGAGGTAGATAATTGAGAGAAGAAGAACAATAAATTGGAAATAATTAAAAGTATTATGATGACAAGAGTATTGGTCATTTTGGAATGATTGAATTTGATGCAAATACAAGTTATATTTGTATGTTTATGTTTATATTTGTCTCGTCACTCGTTGGTGTAAGATGTGTGGATTATACAATATTTTTATTTTTTTCATATGTTCTCTCTACAAAATATATTTGAGGCGTATTAGATTAGGATTTTAAGAGTATTTTAATGGAAAAAGTCTTGAAGAATTTAAAGACTTAGTAAGTTTGTTTTAGGATTTCAAAGTCTTTATGAGAAATTCGGTCAAAAAGTAAATAAAGGTTGATCAAGAATTGTTATACTTAGAATTGAACTTGGGTTATTCCAAATCATGTGTCACGATCTAATCAATCACTTGTGTCAAAGCATTTGTCGGATTAGTATAATATTTAAATGGACTTTCGATTTTGTTTCTGAACTTAACTCAGTTGGCAGATACATTGTATAATATATGTCACATGTCGTGGTTCGAATGCTAGACACCTCAGTTATTCACCTTAAAAATATGAATTTCTAGTCACTAAACTATTTGACGCAAAACAATAAAAGACTCTCCATTTTTAGTAAAAATTTAGAGTTAAAAGAGTGAATAAAAATGATGATAGATTCCTTAAAAAAATGATGATAGATAAATTCTTAAGAATATAATCAATGATTGTATATAAACACTGAAATTATTTTTTTTGACCAAAATATAAACATTGAAATTGAAAAATAAATAATGAGTCGTGAAATTGTGATATGAACATTAAACAATTAAAGATAAATCATTTTATTTCAATGAATATACATAAAATAATACGTTGAGCGAAAACGGGAAGATTAAAAACAAAAATCTGGAAGAAAAAGAATGTTCAGCATTTGATGTCACGTTAATTTTTTTAGTTAATTTTTCTTTCAAGTTGAAATTGATGACGACGATAACAAGAAAATGTAAATAAAAAAAAGGGGGTAAATATTGACATTGAACAGGAAAATAATAGGTGGCAACGACATAAAACAAGATTTGGGATTGCCAAAAAGTTTCAAGGTTTTGTATGAGATCGTTGAGTTGATGATGTATGTGTAGTTTTTAACTAAAAAGCCGCACAAAATCCATTTAGACCATTTTATATAACAATCCTTTAAAGTCTTTTAAAAAAAACATTTTCTAATATCCGTGATTTTTATTTGGGATGAAGGAAATACCTCTATTTATTTATTGCAAAGAGAATTCCTTCCAATTTAGTGCTGAGGGGAGTAATCCCGACAAAAGACAATTTATTCTGGAGAGGAGTAATTCCTTCAAACTTGGTTCTATACTCAGACGGTTGGGGTAAAGAGGAAACAATCAATCATCTTTTCTTAAAGTGTGACTTTTTTGGTACTAGTTGGAATCTTGTTTATCGTTGGTTGGGTATTTCTACAGTTGTTATTGCAGATATTAGGTGTTACGCACATGCTTTCAAAAAGGAATTTCGTTTATGCTATAGGTTGTGCGGCTGGCCTATTTTTGAGTCATTGGGAAATCTCAGGCTACGATCAACTTATGATGATATTAAGCTTCATTTTTTGTGGTGGTTAGGCAAATAAACCGTGTTTTACTTTTGATTTTCACTTTTTGTGGTCTTCACCGTCACTCTGTATAAGATGCACCATAACTTTGTAATTGTGGTAATTGGTTTTATCCTCTTTATTATTTTGACTCTTTGTATTGTCTCTTTTTAGGCACATCTTATGCTTAATAAGGAGGGTTTTTTATTATATTTTACTTTTGACTTCTTTAAAAAATATTATAAATAAGATCATAAATAATTAAGAGTATTATGAATATAAATTATAAATAAAAAGTAACAATTTTTATTAATTATCTTCATATATACTACTTCCTCCGGTCCTATTTACAAGAGAAAATTGACTTTTTAGATACATTGAATAATTTATGTATCTAGTCAAGAATCTAAACCAAATACATAAATTATTTAATGTATCTAAAAAATTAATTGTCTCTTGTAAATAGGACCGGAAGAAGTAGTATAACAAATAAAAAAGAGAAAAGAAAAGAAAATACAACTAAAAAAGAATTAGGTGTAGAGGGATTGGAACGTTAAGTGTGGGTCACGGTGAGAGCTTTGCGCAAAACTGAGGGCATTGATATTTTATGGCTGACTTGACTCTTTTTGAGAGAGGAATTTTTTTTTTTTTTTTTACACATCTTTAAGAGGAGACTTGGACTTAATTTAATTTAAAGTCTTAGTAACAGGTGTTCTCATGTCACTCTTTAGATATTTTACAATAAGAAACTATTTTATTAGAAAGTTAAATATTTTAATTTTTAATGTTTGATTCCACAAAATATTATAAAATAAATATTTTAATTTTTAATGTTTGATTCCACAAAATATTATAAAATAAATTATCATTAAAGATCTTGAAGAGTTGTTTGAATGCATTCGTTAACATTTCTTTAGTTTAATGGACAAGAGAAAATATCCTTCATTAGTACCACTAATTCCAGACAATAACATTCCACACACGACACAAGTAAGATAGCGGAAAAAGTGCTAGTATTACTTTTCTTTGAGGGGAAAAAAAGTGCTATTTTTTTTTTTTGTGTACTTTTTTGTTGTTGATTAGTTTGTGTAATCATTATGAAATACCACCCCATCAGCTATAAATTATAATTTTTTTTGAGAGAGCTATAAATTATAAATCGTGTTGATGATGTTACACAAATTTAAAAAATGTTGTTAATTTTGTATAAAAATATTTTTACAAAATTACTTTTTGTTTACGTTAAAAAATGTTGTTAATTTTGTATAAAAATATTTTTTTAAAATAATTTTACAAAATTATTTTTTGTTTACGGTATGTAAAAAATAAATTAAAGAATTAAAATAAAATAGAGTAATAAATGATTAATTTTCTTTTTGAAATGATTAATGATATAATTGAAAAAGTAACATAAATATTTATGATATTGTGGAAAAAACTTAAAACTACTTAAAATTTAGGACGGATGGAGTATGAAATTGGCAAACCTCATCTAGCAAGTACATTTGACTTGCATATTATTATTATTCGAATAATCTTCGTTGTTAGCTTCTTAATTATACAGAGGAAAATTCAGAACAAATTGTTGACGGCTTGGGAGAAAATGATGGTGATCATTTCGGGAAAATAGAAAATGAGACCAAAACATGTAATATATATTTTCTCTTTACAATCAATGGTATCTAATGGTGACAGCACTAATTATAATAGGATTAGTGAAGAAAAAAAAAAGCACTAATTATAACTAGACTATTGACCCGTGCTACCGCACGGGTCATACCACGTAGAAGTTAATCGAATCAATGAAAATAATGTAACCATACATAGCTGATAGAAGTTTTATATCATACATAACAAAATGAAATGGTAGCATACATAACAAAAAGGTTTGAACATTAACCATCAAGGTACATTATGAAAGACTTCGTGATAAACAACATTTGAGGTCGTATCAGTGCTATCTCCATCTCCATCAACGATTAGTATTTTCAAACCTTGTTTTGAAGTGACTCTGGAAATTGCAACGTACAACTGACCATGCGAGAACACAGGACTCGGCAAATAAATACCAACATTTTTAAGTGATTGCCCTTGACTCTTGTTGATTGTCATGGCAAATGAAACAAATATTGATAAATTAGGCCTCAAAAGAGACTTAGTGTAGGGGATATTTGTTGTTAAATTTTATGTGCATATTGATGCAAAACTCTTCCATATAGCATGACAAATGTGTTTAACATATTTTTCGTGGTTATTTTTTGTTATTTGAGTATATTTGATATATAGCATATATAGCATAGTCGATTAAATTTTCTGTGTATTAAGTTTTTCGTGACCAATTGATATAAGTACGTCATAATTGCTTTTAATAGGTAGTAATTGGTAGAGTAATTAGTGCATGATGCATAAAAGCAATTAAAAGCAATTCTTATAGGAAAATATGCAAGTTAAAAGTTTTCAATTGCCATTAACTACGTTTTCAAGTCATTAACTACGCTCTTAATTGTCATTAACAGTGTGTCATTCGTTTTTAATTGCATTAAAGGTGTGTTATTCGTTTTTAATTAGCATTAAGTAAGTTATATGAGAGAAAATGAGGAGTTTGAGAATAGAGATTGAATCAACGGGTGAGACTAAAATCAATTAAAAGCAATTCCTTTGGTGCTCATAAAATTGAAAAATATTTTGCATCAATTTTTTTCGTGATGCAATATATTTTTTTGCCACTAAACAGAAAATCAAAGATGCTACGACACGAGAAAGAGAGCAAACTAAACTTGAAAGACAATAACATAAACCACATTACGTACTTTTTTTGCCTTTTTTTACTGATGCAAATCTGATAATATTTGAAAATAAAAACTAAATTATTCTGTCTTTCAAAGAAAAACTTAAACTATTACTAATAAAAAAACTCCAGTCATGCATTTATCAATGCTTGGATACGATAACATATTTTTTGTCCATGACGCACTTGCACTTGAAAATCAACACGTCTCCGCCCTCAATACCATTGGCAGCACAAAAACTCGTCCAACCTTTTCCGAACATCACATTTGGTATGGGGTCATCTGTATATTTGAGTCTCACAGGAATGATATTGTCATAAGGTCCGCACAACATGACGTAATCATGATGTTTCACTCTAAGGAATTTGCCGAAAGTATCAGGTAGTTCCTAAAAAAAAAAAACTGTTAATGACATACATAAATCCTTTATTATAGCATATATAAACCTCAAAATGAATAGCATCAAAAAAACAACAACCTTCGGTGATTTCGTCGATCCATATCCAGATAGGAACTTCAAAGGTACAATAACACGATGCTGCCGCACTCATGGAATGATAGGGTGGATAATCAGCTGGAGTAATGTTATGAGCAAAAACAAAGATTTGAAATCTACTTCCACCAAGGTATTGGAAAGCAATAATCTTACTTCCACTAAACTCGTAGAATAATCGCAGTGCACTCCAACCATCTGTCAACAACGGCCGACTAACTGATTTGTTGAACATGACGTTATGAGTATTCCCATCAACATCTAGCAAGTGCCATTGCTCCGGTAGCTCGTAGAAATATTTAGCAACGAAGAATGGTTGTAGTTCTCCGACATCCTAGAAGTTAGACAGTGTATTAAAAAAAGGAAAAACAACTGCAAGCTGATTTAAACAACAACAAAAAATATTAAATCCACCCAAAAGAGGATTTAATTTTCATGCACATAATAAGTTTACGGACTCCCTTCATCATATTTAAATAGAAAAAGATTAAATCATCAAGTGAAACAAACCTGATTTTCTACATGCACTGTAAAGAACGAACATTTAACTTTAGTGGTAAAATTTGGGGGAAACTTCACCTTTAAACGCATATCTTCCTATCACTCTATTTCGGATAGCACAGTAAAGTGAAAAAAATGTATGTGTGAAACATTGTAATGTTAGTACGAAGAACACTTTTTCAAGGAATGTTTATGCTATTTTTCCTCCTATCACTCTATCTCGGATAATACTTTCTAAGGGATGTTCATGCTATTTTTGATTAGCAATTATAGTGTAGGGGATTGTTGACCGACTTTAATTGCATTTGATACGTATTCAATTGCATTAACTAAGTATTATGAGAGAGTATTGTTAGACTTTGAATCAACGGGTGTGATCAAGTGTGAAAATCGAGGTTGAACGGATGAGATTAGATTAGTCATTAGTACATGTTTAGGAGGGAAAAATGCTAGGGATTAGGGCAAAGAAGGGTGAATTAGGGCAAACATGATAGCCAAGCAAGTCTAGCTTTTATAACTAGACCATTGACCCGTGCTCCGCACGGGTCCTACCGACTAAAATATGTACGAATAAGTTATATCATAATAATAATAAAGAATATGCAATATTCACATGATAAAAATGTATTACATTAACCATATCATCTTGACATTAATATAGTTTGAAAACCGTACATTTTACATTATTTATCATACATTACGAAATACTATAAAAACGACATTTGAAGTGATATTAGTATTTTCACATTCATCATTGGTTATCACCAACCCTTTTTTTTTTTACATTCAACCCATCTCTTAAAGTAACTCTTGTTAATAGTCATTACAAATAAAACAAACAAAAATTGACTCCTTTGAAGCTTGATCCAAGCCTTACACCAATTCCATATTAAGTTTGTGCTTGTGTGGCAAGAGTTTGTAATTCCCCTCATTAAATCCTACCATGACATTATCTAGCTTATATGTTCCTCCTTCTTCAATCATTCCTTGAATCGTTGGCACCAGGAACTTATGAACAGTGGCATGGATCCGTCCTCGCTAAACAAAAAATAACATGTCATTAACATAAACCATAATATATGTTATCGTAGTGACAACTTGAAAAAAGGATCATTTATTTATACAATCAATTTATATAATATACCTTCTCATCAACCAATATCATGTTCATGAAGATGATATCGTCTGGATTTTCCTTATCAGGGATCAGCCATATATGGGCCACACGGACAATCAACTTCAAATCCTTCTTTCCACCTGTCACAGCTGAAATGGGGATCAAAATGTTTGTCATATTAGCAAGTGCAAGAAAGAGTTATATTTGCTTAAATTTGCTTAAAGTCGAGAATGGTTGTATTAGCACAACTAAGTGGTATTTAAATAGGTAGTTGACAATTCTCTTCGTTAGTTCCAAATGTGATTAATCATAGTTCTATTGGTAATAATTACTATTCAAAAGTTTTTAATTGTCATTAACTACGTTCTTGATTGCCATTAACACTACGTCATAATTACTATTTAAAATCGAATCAACCTTGATACATGTTATTTTTTGAAATAAGTACGTCATAAATGCTTTTAATAGGTAGTAATTGGTAGAGTGGTTAGTGCATAATGCATAAAAGCAATTAAAAGTAATTCATATACGAAAATATGCGACTTTCAAGTTTTTAATTGTCATTAACGACGTTTTCAAGCCATTAACTACGTTCTTAATTTTCTTTAACAGTACGTAATAATTACTATTGAAAATCGAATCAACCTTGATACGAGTTAATATTTGAAATAAGTAGGTCATAATTGCTTTTAATAGGTAGTAATTGGTAGAGTGATTAGTGCATACTTTAGTGGTAAAATTCGAGGAAAATTTCACCTTGAAACGCATGTCTTCCTATCACTCTATATCGGATAGCACATTATAGTGTAAAAAATGCATGCATGAAACATTGAAATGTCAGTAGAATAATGTGATAGGAATTAGTGTATGCGTGAAACAGTTAAAAATGTATGCGTGAAACATTTTCAATTGCCACTTTCTAAGGGATGTTTATGTTATTTCTGATTAGCAATTAGTGTAGGGGAATTAGTTATTTCTGATTAGCAATTAGTGTAGGGGAATGTTGTCCGACTTGATTAGATTTTAATATGTATTCAATTGCATTAACGAAGTGAGAGAACTTTTTTCAAGTTTGAATAAACGGATGTGATCAAGTGCTTGAACGGATGAGATTACTCGAGCAATTAGTACATGTTTAGGAGGGAAAAAAGCTAGGGAATTAGGGCAAAGTAAGGAGGATTAGGGCAAACATGATAGCCAAACAAGTCTAACTTTTATAATAAAGGATAAAGGATAAAGGATAGGTATAACAATTCTATCATCCTTATGTTTAGTCAAGAGGAATTTTTTTTAGGAAATGTTTAGTCAAGAGGAATAAAAGTAAGTCTTCTACGTGTACATCATCAAATCAATAATATTTGCACACACTCATATGAAATGAAAAAGACTTAAACAAAAATAATATAGTTACATCAACCGACATCTTTTAATTTTAAAGTAATTTTAACTTGAGCACAACCTCAAATCAAATTTATTTGGACACAAGTTGGTTTTGGTACATCTTATGTTGGATTGGCTTGCTCTATTTATTTATTATATCTCTTTTTACCATTTAAAAAATATATATTTAGCCACACACTCACAGATGAAAAAAAAGAGAAAAGAATTAAATTATATGAGTAAATAATTTTTCTTTTAATTTTTTACATTTGCGTGTGTGTCCAAATAAATTTGATTTGAGTTTTTTTTTTTTGACACAAAATTTGATTTGAGGTTGTGTCCAATTAGAATTGCGCTTTTAATTTTACTAAAAAAATAAATAGGTGTCAATTATATAATAGATAATATACTAAAAAATCACATTACAAAAAGCAAGTAAAAGTCAATTATATTTGAAACACAAATATTAAAAAAATTATTTTATTAATCTAAAACATATTGGGATAGCCTGATCCATTAAAGCTCCCGCATACGCTGGGTCTAAAAAATGATTCTACTATTTTGGTGTATTGTGCTCAACCTTACCCTGCTTTTTTTCTTTATACAAAAGATCGTTTCTAAGACTTAAACTGTGACCTCTCTAAGTCACATGACAACCGAGTTATCGTTGCGCCAATGCCCTCATCATTAAACTAAAACATATTAAAACAAAATTGAAGGACTAATAGTATCATTATAATCAACAAATAAAAAAAACCAGAAATGAATATTCCAACCATCCAACAGAATTCGAATTTGTAGGATTTTCAATTAAATTAATCAGCGTGATATTTTTTTTTGGAGAAATCAAAATGATATATATATATATATATATATATATATATATATATATATATATATATATATATATATATATATCAACAACGGGAAAGCCCCATGCACAAGGAGTGCAAAGAACACCACCGGTCAAAGTTTACAGACACTATAGGCCAATACAAGCATCAACAAAACAGACAGAAATCAGTGGACACCCGTACAAGTAAGCGGAGGTCTCCACTAATGATGAAAACAATAGTAAAAGGATGTCTGTTTGGCTTTCAAGTTTTTTTTTGGTTACTGTTTAGCTTTCAATTTGGTATCATCAGCGTGATATTTATTTATTTTTTAGTTCGATTGGTATCATCACTTTAGCAAAAAGAGAGATGGTAACACTTAAATATATGATTTTCACACATTTAAAATGCCCTAAATTTTTTAAAATAAAGATTTTCTTTGGTTCTTCATAATTTGCTTGCAATCAAATCTAATCTGTTACAAAAAAAAAAATAATACATAAATTAATCTCTAACATTGTTTTACAAGGGACAGATTAGTCTCTATATTAGCTTTTATTCATTTTTAACTGGTTGGTTGTTTATGTGTTCGGTATAAAATGATTATATGTCATTTACCTATGTCACACGATAAAATAATAAAAAGATGGCTATTCAATCCAAATTGATAAGGAACTAATTTGGTTGTTTTAAATTTAAAGTTGAAAAAATTGAAGAGAGTAGAATATTAATTATGTACAATACACAAACATCAAACTATTTTTAATTATTTGTTTTTTGCTAGAGAGTAAATTATGTTGTAGAAAACTAGAAATGTACCCATAAAAAGTTATGTTGTACTCCCTCCGTTCATATATGCAACCATCCATTTGATTTTATTTTTGTTCCTAAATGTAAACTCCTTTTCAAATTACTAGATGCATTTATTAGTATTTTTTTCTTAAACATACCCCTAATTAATACTATTAACTTGTCTTGAAATATGTAAAGTCAAATTTAATACACATATAAACAAAGGATAATTTGGTAATATTAACACACACATTAATTACACTAACAACTTTTTTTAAAATTGTGAAGGATGAATCTAGATTAAGATTATTAGTCAAAACTATTTTGTCTAGATTATTTTAATATGCATTTTAAAAGTAATATCCCCCTCTAATCAAACGATTAAGACAGTCGAAGTCAAGGACGACCATTCTCGGGCAAGCTTTAAAAGCTACTAGAATCCGTAGACTTATTATGAAAACTGTTAGTTAATTAATGGAAGATTGGTATAACGTGTAATGAAATGTAAGGTGAAGATTTCGGGGAAAATTCTGCTTAAAATTTTAGTTGGGATGTAAGTTTATAAACTAAGTTGTTGATAAGCATCTCACACACATTTCCTTACAAATTAGTTTAAATATATGACTTGCTTATTTGCTATGTCAATACCTGATGTTTGGATCAACGTGACCTAGTATAAGTGGTTGGTGTGCATACGTTTGGACAGAATAAGTATTTTTGGTGCAGCTTGTACATCTGTCATAGCGATTAGTGACTCAATAGTTGTATAGGTCTAAAACAAATTTTAAATTGAGATATTTTAATAGACTTTAGAAATGGATAATAAATTATTAATGATATAATTGAAAAAGTAACAAATGCTTTATAATATAAGTAATGTAAAACGATTAATAATTTCGTGGGAGGCCTCAGAACATTTTAAGTATAAAAAATTTGGGAAAATTGTTCTTTAAACATCTAGTAATTTGCTCCCAAACATCCTAAAATGACGCTCAATGGTAGTTAGTTACTGTTTACTATCTGTGGTAATTAACTGTCATGTTTTGGTATAGGTACCATGCATAGATCTGAGGATGATGACGACAAATGAACTACTATTTATCATCCTGAGATGTTTAAGGATGATGATGTTTTTCTGGATGATTGAAAATAATAAGATATATCTTTGGGTCGTTCCAACTACAAGTGTCCAAATTGTCAGTAGAGATTTGATGTCATGTTATTAACTTTTATTATTTTGATGTAATGTTTTGTAATATAATGTCAATTTCCCTAATGTTGAACCGGCGCTGAAAGAAAACAGATTCTTAGTGATAAAACACTATATGAAAGGATACATACTTATGTTGAATCAATTCAATTGAGTAAAACTGAATTTGGAAAACATTTGAAGATTGAGTCGATTCAAATGATGATCAAGTCAAGTCACATGAACTCCATGAAGATTGAAATGATTCGATGATTCCTCAATCCAATTTTGAGTCGATCCAAAACTGACTAGAAACTCTCTGACTTGAGTAAATCATTCAGAGAGTCGCTTATGACTTTTGAATCGATTCAAGTTGATTAAAAAATAACTCATATCTCTCTGACTTGCATGAATCGATTCAAAGTGTTAGTTATGACTTTTGAATTGATTCATGTCTAAGAATATTGTTTTTAAAGGATTGAAAATGCACCTAAAACCCCAAACTAAAGCAAAAAGGATTTGCACCAAAAATGATACTTAGCAAAGTTGTTATGCAAGCAAATTATGTTTTATGCAAGGTGAGAATTAGTCCTAAACTATACAGACAAAATACAATCTTCTAAATCTATTCTAGGAGTATATGACATCACTTAAAACATTGGATTTTAAAATGATAATTTGCGAGAATTATCACCAATTGATAACCCTAAGTATGTAAAAAGAAGTGTCCCCATTTAACCAACAAACAAATATTATTACTAATCAACAACTATTATTAATAACAAATAAAGTTTAAGGATACACATTTGCATAACTCACGTTTCAGTTAATTTAGCTCATATACAACTTTATCATGTATACATGAGAAAATGAAATATCTAAGTGACAGTCACATATTGATTAAAGGGTTAATAGCGTTTTACTCTCTGTAATATAGATCATTTCCGGGTTAACCCCCTGTAAAATTTTTTTTTTTTCAGAATACCCCCCTAATAGGCCATACACAAACGAATTTTTTTTGTTTTTACAAAAATTTTGGTTTTGTATGGCCTATTAGGGGGTATTCTGGAAAAAAAAACTTTTACAGGGGGTAAATCAATATGACAAATTATTGAGATTATTTTTTGCTAATTTAGCTAATTTTATCTTGACGGGGTAAATTTAAAAGTTTATTTTTTGTCATGATATTATTATTATTATTATTATTATTATTATTATTATTATTATTATTATTATTATTATTATTATTATTATTATTATTATTATTATTATTATTATTATTATTATTTTGAAATTATTGAGATTTTTATGATTTTATTAATTTTTAAATACATTGTGGTACCAATTTTGTAGTTTGAAATTCTTTTTAAACTTGTTAGTTTTTCAATATAATTGAAGTTTTATTTTATTTTGTTTCATAAATATAGTGGGTGCATACTAAAATTCTAGTGAGTGGTGTTTACAAAAAATATTGGTATACTTTTATTATCAATGAAAAATCAAGAAAAATTGTTTGAGTCAAAAAAAGCTATTTATACTAAAAAAATACCTTGAAACCTATACCAACCAAAAACTGCTATGGTTAAATCAATTCAATAGGTGTCCTCGTGAGCTTAGCTCAGTTGGTTTGGACAATGCATAAAATATGCAAGGTTCGGGATTCAAATCCTGGTCACCACCAAAAAAAATCAATTCAATAGGTGTCATTAACGGTATGTATAAGTCGCAAATTTTGTTGTGTGAAACTACCGTAGCTATAGGTTATTGGGACGGAATTTCGCCGTTGGTATATCTAATCAAAGTTGATGGAGCGAAACGTTCATTGTATATATGTTTTATGACCTATACCAATTTTTTTTTTTTTTTTTTTTTGTATATAGATGAAATGACAAAGCCATTATAAACTCACACACACAAGTGGAGGTGCCGGGGTTCGAACCCCAATCAAGACGTCCGACCTAACAATTTCGACATTTAACCATTTGAGTTAAGACTCGTGGACATGACCTATACCAACTTTATTTGAACCTTTACCGACGAATTATGCCCTCTATATAAATTATTATTGAACATAATGAATCTAAACTAAATCAAAGCAAGTTTCTTGGATGGAATAACGAATTCTCCTTCAAACTTTCTTCACGTGTCTCGTTGAAAAAAAATTCATAAAATAACGAATAAAGTTCAAGGACACACATTTGCGTAATTCATGTTTAAATTAATTTTTTTGTCAAAAAAAAATGTTTAAATTAATTTAGCTCATATACAACTTTATCATGTTTACATGTAAATAAAAGGTAAAGGTAAAGGTAAATAAAATATCTTTCATGTTTAAATTAATTTTTTGTCAAAAAAAAAATGTTTAAATTAATTTAGCTCATGTACAACTTTATCATGTTTACATGTAAATAAAATATCTAAGTGATAATCACATACTGATGAAATAAGTCCATATATATATATATATATATGACACACTTTGTAAAAAAAAATGACATACAAATATATAAAAGATTTTTTTTTTCATCTAGCACCTATTAACGAAATAGTGACCTCATTGATTGAGAAAGACTTCGTTGTAGATTCTCCCTCATTAGAGACCCTCTGTATTATGAAACCAGGTTCCTTTGGTTGTGCTAAAACAGATTCATTTGTCAACATCGAAAGCACATTTGCCATATTTGGTCTATCATTTGGATGAAGTTGTAGACATAAAAGACCAACTTGTATGCATCTTAAAGCTTCAGATGGAATATATGAGTCCTTTAGACAATCATCAATCAATTCTTTTGAATTTCCCTCTTTCCATAACCTCCAAGCCTACAAAAATAAAAATAGCTGTCATATATTATTTCATTAATGGAATATAAAGTTGTTTCTGTTACTTACATGCCCAACAAGATTATGGTTGTTGCTTGGAAATGTAAGTCCTTTATTTTTCTGTCCACTTACAATCTCTAGTATAATAATACACCAAAGCTAAATACATCAGATTTTGTGGAGAATAGTCCATCAATGGCATATTCTGGAGCCATATAACCACTGAAAAGTGTACACATGAGTTAATTTGAATTATTATTTTTCTTTAAATAACTTCAAAATATCAAGGATTCTTAAAAAAAAAAAAAATCAATGAAACTACTTACTGTGTTCCAACTACTCTTTTTGTATTCCCCTCAAATTGATCATCCCCACAAATTTTTGCCAAACCAAAATCTGATATTTTGGGATTCATATCATTGTCTAATAAAATATTACTTGGTTTTAGATCTCGATGTATGATCCTCAATCTAGAATCTTGATGAAGATAAATCAGTCCACGGGCAACTCCACAAATGATGTTGAAGCGCTTAAACCAATCTAAAAGTTTCTTTTGAGCTGGATCTATTAAGAATATAAATATTATTTATTATTTTCTTTCCAAAATTATATATATATATATATATATATATATATATATATATATATATATATATATATATATATTAATGTTCAAGCTTAATAGAGATACTCACCAAAAAGAAATGCATCTAAGCTTTTGTTGGGCATATATTCATAGATAAGCATTCTCTCTTCTCCTTGAATGCAACAACCAAGAACCTTAACAAGATTTCGGTGTTGAAGTTTTGCACATAAAATAACTTCATTTTTAAATTCTTTTGATCCTTGTTTTGAACTTCCTGAAAGCCTTTTGATGGCAATCTCTTGCCCATCTGTAGCTAGTGTACCCTAAATTTTATAGTTTGAAAAAATTGTTAGGAAATGAGACTCAAGAGATTTCTCATGTGTTGTATTCAAGTTGTTGCATGCATGTTTACCTTATATACTGGTCCAAAGCCACCTTCTCCAAGTTTGTTATAGTTCGAAAAGTCATTTGTAGCACTTATCATTGTAGAAATATTGAAGAATGGAAGTTCTAAATCTTGTTGGTCTTCATATTTTATTTCGGTTAAAGTGTTGATCTCTGAATTATCTTCCATAAGTAAATGACAGTCAATGCAATATTATATTGACACAAATTTTTGTTGGACAAAATTTCCATGTAATCATAATGTTTTGTTTTGGTGTACAATGCTAAAACAAAAGAGAAAACAAAAGAAAACAAAAGAAATTAAAAGAGAGCTACTCTCTCAAATAAATAGTTTCAGCTGCATCACTCTGAAGAAGATTCAAAAGATCTATCAAAAGAGATTCGTGACAAAGAAACTCAAAGTTTGATAAAGCACTAAGCTAGCTAAAAAATTCGCACATTGACCTCCTTCCTAGAGACTATATAATCATAATGTTTTGCAAAACATGTGGTACCTAAATGCAAAACCACAATGCAGTACCACATGTTTTGCATTGTGGTATTCATTATGGCAAATTTTTATTTACCATTATTACATGCAAAGTCCTAGCAGCGGCATGCATTAGATCATGCAACATTTCATTGGGTTTAAATTGTTGAACATTTTCTTTAGGGCACTGCTATTTAGTGATAAACGGTATATATGCATGCAGGGGCTAAATTTACAGAAAAATAAAATATTTATAAAATCAACATATTAAATTTAAAGAAAAATTTAATTTTAGTCCAATAACTTATAACTTTTTAAGTTTCGTCACTACAAAAAAAAAACTATTCAATTTTTGCCTAAACAATGAGTGTTTTTGGTCACTTAATCTTGATAAGAGGAAATTAAGGACTAAAATTAAATAAAATATTAGGAACTTAACTTAAAAATCGAGAGTGTTCTATAGACTAAAACCAAATTTAACCCTAAAAATTGACAATAACTATTTAAAAAAGTTAGGCACAAGACGTTTTAAAAAGTTAATTGTATTCATAATTGATTGTATATTAAATAGACTAATAATGTCTTTTTCAATGTAAACAAATAAGTTATTTGCAAAAAAACTCATTATATGTTTAATTTGTTTCTGACTATTGTTTTAACAATTTTTATTCTTACAAAAGTTTTCTCCAAATTTGTTATTGAGACTGAAAATGTTAAACTAATACAAATAAATCTATCAGTCCCATAGTAATTTCTTAACTTTCTTATTTATGTTAATTTTTAGCAAATAAATTTTTTTGGGGTAGCTATATATTTTTTATTTGGGGTAGCTAAATATAAAAACATACCAACCTATTCAAGAATAATACTTTTTTTTGGGGTAGCCATGGCTACCTCATGCTAATGAAGGGAACCGCCCCTGTATATATGATCCTCGTAAACTTAGCTTAGTTGGTAAATGTAGTGCAAATATTTTTTCGTATAAAATGTGAGATGGAAAAATTAATATTCGCATTTTGATTATATTTAAATTGTCTGCTTATATAATATTCAAGCACTTTAATTAAATTGCTCAAAAAAAAAAGTACTTTAATTAAAATTACTTCTATAAAAAGTGTTTTAATTAAAATTAAACATAAATATGTCATTGGTACATGCACTTTCATCATATTTTGACCATATTAAATTTTTACCTTTCAAGACAGATACTTATTTTTCTTCGGTAAAAAATGACTTTACCTTTTTATTATAGTATTATAAAAATTACAATAATTAAGGCATTTTTTTTGACAAAATAATTAAGGTATTTTGGTAAAGATATAATTACTACATACATTTATAATTTCAAAGGTATTTTTTGTTGCGAATAATTTGAAAGCATTCATATAGAAAGAGATTAGGAATAAAAAAAAGGGCATATATCTAAAAAAGAGGCAGAATACATTTTTTAGAAACAAATTTCAAGAATATATTTTATCTGGGTCAAGAAATTTACCTCTTTGCTTTCTTTTTCTCTTGTAAACGTAAAAGACTATGATCACCAGTAGCAAAATGATGACCAACGGAATAGTGACTGCAATTGCCAAAGTATGATTTTTCTTCCAACCAGAAACATCTCCATTTGAATCTTTTGAAAAAGAAATGAATACTTGTCAAATCTAAGAAAATCGTGACCACCACTACTCCATAAATAAATGAAAGATTGAAATTAATTATTTCATTTCTATAAAAAAAACTTACAGTCCAATATGACTATATATATAGAGAGAGAGACACACACACGACATGCTTATATTTTCTTTATAATCGGTATGGAGTTGACCTTTTGGTTTGTTCAAAACATTGTAATGCAACCTTCGAATTTTTTTTATTTTTATTTTTACGGTCAAATATCTTTGTAATTTCTTGGTCATATATACTCCCTTCTATATTTGTTTGTCAAATAGTCTAAATCTAATAGGTAGGTGAATAAGTAAGAAATACGGGGTTCGAACTTCCAGTATATTGCAAAGTTGTATTTCCCTTCTATATTTGTGAGTGTCATGGCCGTTGGATATAGTAGCGAAGACTTTGACGGCTAGAAATTATGAGTGGCCATCGAAAAAAAAAAGTCGAACTATGGCGCCTCTTCTGGTGTCATTTCCGACAGAAAAAGCCACCAGCATCTTTGAGGGTCTAGAGGCTGCCAGTAGTGGCTGGAGGAAAATCATGGTGATTTTGTAGTGTATTAACTAAAACTTAGGTAAACAAATTAAGTATCAACTAAAACTATATACCTAGAGATTAAAAACATATAATCCATAAGAAAAGCACAAATGTTTGAGAAGAACATAGCATTTACCTACTGTGGAAGCATCCATTCGAATATATAGATATTGTTGGAATGATGAAATCTGTTTCAAGTCTATAAGATCACCAAACCACATAGAACAACCGCTACCATCTCCAGCCACATCCAAGTTTGAATAAGCCATGCAAGAACAATTTTCCAAGCATTTATTCTTACAATTCTCAAGTGTCATATTAGCATCAACCCAAGTATGTAATGTATCTGGCAATTTCAATCCATAAAATCTTACAAAACCATCATTCACCCCACATCTCCAGTCTTCTTCACCTTTGCGTACACATCCTTGTGTCCAATTTGATGCATCCCAATTTTGTGGCGATTTAGGCTCAAACCCTTCTAAACATTGACAAATTGGAGACTCGTTATGAACGCAATTTCCATAAGGGCCACAACGATTATAGACATCACAATCATCTTTTGGCACCGACTCAATAACACTCCAAATATCGTCTTCTGGAATCCAATTAATACGTTCGCGATGACTCGTTGTTTGGTTCAAATAAGTTATTGAAACATTACTCTTGTTTACAAGACTATATGCGTAATAAACTTCATTTGAATTGTTCACTGACGTTGTAATTACAACAATTGAAGTAACAATCTCCACAGGTGCTCCACTAAATCCAACTCCATTCCAAGGGCCAGTTCTATGAATCTCAACTGATCCTTTTTTCAATACAACTTCTGGATTACTACTAAGGACAATACCCCAAGTTAAATCTCCCGAAGATGGATCATCCCAATTTTTCCAAGAAGTTAATTGACGATTAAGACCGGTTTTTAGGTCCCATCCAAGCTTCATGTCTGGCAACAAAGTATCACAAGGAAAATCAAAACCTTGCCATATGAAATTATTACTTTGTTGATCAGTATCGTTGTTGGCTTTGATTACAAAGTTTCCATTGTCTAATAGTTGAGCCACATGAGAACTTGTAGTAGACAAAGATTGTGTTGTGATGTTTGTTGACCAAACAAGTGTTTGATTGTTGTTGGTAAGTAGTTCAAGGTTTCCTTTATTGCTTATGATCAACATGGTTGAGTTCGAGGTGTTGTCTTTGATTGGATCATCACGGTTTGCAACCCAAACTATTCTATTAGGCATATTTTTGTACCATATTCCCACATAGCGATTTGTGGAACTACCTGGTGTGAAAAAGCCTAACTCAAAGGTTCCATCATTAGAAACCAAAGTGTTGCCATCATTAAGAGATTGAAATTGGGTGATGGTATCAATTGAGGTAGATAATTGAAAGACGAACAACAAGAGATTAAGAATAACAAACAATATCATAGTAATAATATTGGACATTTTGCATTGATTGAATTTGATGCAGACACACATTGAATGCTAGTGCGTTTATATTTGCTAAATTGACTTTCCTTAAAAAAGAAAAAAGAAACCTGTTAAATTGACTTGGGACTAAACTTTGTGTCTAGACATCCTCCGATCATTATTATAAGTAAGAGTCAACTTTTTAGATTCATTCAATAAATGATGTATATGGTCTATTATATACCACATACATCATTTATTGAATGAACCTAAAAAGCTGACTCTTACTTATAATAATGATCATAAACCGTATTACAACTAGACTGACGGGGTGGAACTCCAAACATCTTTCTTTGGGTGGTCGTCTGGTTTTGCTGAATTATGTCCTGTCGTCTCTGCCTATTTTTGCTCTTTCTTTTTTCATGGCTCCATCAGGCATCGTCTCCTCTATTGAATCTCTCTCTTTTTTTTTTTTTTTGGGGGGGGGGGGGGGGGGGGGCGGAGTGCTGACCACAGGAAAATATCTTGGGTGGCTTGGAACACTGTTTGCAGGGGTAAGGAGGTTGGTGGTTTAGGGGTGAGGAGAATTCGGGAGTTTAATATTGCTCTGTTAGGTAAGTGGTGTTGGCGGTTGTTGGAAGAGAGGGAGAGTTTATGGTTTAAGGTGTTGTCAGCGCATTATGGGGTTGAGGGGGGGTCAGCTGATGGGTGGTGGCCGTGAGGCATCTTTGTGGTGGCATGATGTCCACGCCTTGTGTAGGGAGGAGTGGTTTAGCGATCATGTTAATCACTATGCTGGGAGTGGGAAACATACTCTTTTTTGGACGGATGTTTGGCTTGGTGGGGGTGTCGTTTAGTGTCAGGTTTAGCAGGTTATATGACTTTTTGGTGTTTAAGAAGGAGTCCATTTTTTATTTGAGTCAATTAGGTTGGGGGGAAGAGGGAGGGGCGTGGAGGTGGAGGCGGAGGCTGTTTGCTTGGGAGGAGGAGTTGGTGGGGGAACTTATTTTACTGCTTCAGAATGTGACTTTGCAGGTTAACAAGGATGATAAATGGCTATGGACATTGGAAACTTCTCAAAATATTTATGTTCGTAGTGTTTACAACTTTTTAATGGTGCAACCTCCCATTGCTACATCGGTGCCCGTTTCATCTCTTTGGCATAAGGACGTTCCTCTGAAAGTTGTGTTGCTTGCTTGGCGGTTGTTTTGGGATAGGTTGCCCACAAAGGACAATTTTTGCGGTTTGGTTGAATCGTCCGCTCATCTGTTATTGCATTGTATTTTTTTTGGGTCTGTCTGGCACTTAATTTATTGACGGCTCGACATTTCAGCGGTTGTCCCTCAGTTTATGTCGGATCATTTTATTCAATTCTATTACAGTGGTGGTCCGGCAAAGACTCGTCAGTCAATTTTACAGGTTATATGGTTTGCTACCATTTGGGAAATTCGGAAAGAAAGAAATAACAGGATATTCACAGACAAAGCATGCTCGGTAATTCAGGTGATTGATAAGATTAAGTCGCTCGCTTTTATGTGGTTGAAGGCGAAATTTACTACTCTTCCCTTCAATTATCATGGTTGGTGGCTTAGTCCGTTCACCATGCTGGACATAGACTAATAGTTATTTCTTTTCTTGTTTTTGTTTTTTCCTCAGATTATCTTGTAAATATTGTGTAGGCTTTGCTGTTTCTTCCTTAGTACACCTTGTGTTAGAAAGGACACTTTGATTTGGTAATATATTTCATTTTAGCCACTTCAAAAAAAAAACTATATAAGATTAACTAATGTCTTTTTCTTTTATTAAATCTAGCAAAAAGGTGGTAGTTAATATTGAAATTACATGTATATGATAACATAAACTATTGTTGTTGTTGTTTGAAAAGAATTTTTGAGCTAGCCTTCAAAGTGTCAAAGAATTTTCGTCATATATTGTATAAGTTAAATCATGAACATGTGTTGGAGATAATTTTTACTTTACAACACAATTATGTAAGTGTTAAGGTGAGTCCAATCTAAATTTTTAAATGATATAAGAGTATTTAATATTTTTTGAGTCAAATGCTATTTGATCACTGCTATCAGATCACCTGGATCATATTCTACATGTTAAGTCATGAGCGTGACAATGCATATTCATTAAGAGTCTCAAATAGTATACGATGAGACATGAACATGTGTTTATTGGTAAAATATCATCACCTTACTGTTAGCATGTATTTTCGTTTGTGTATTTCGACTGGTAACTAGATAATCAAAACCATGAAATTCTTTAAGTCCAGGATGAAGTTGATGATTTCGACAGAAAATGGTTTCGACAAGGTTTTGAGGGTTTGACTAGAGGAGTTCAAATTCTTTGGAGAGGCAAGATTGAAGGGTTAGACACGTGGAAAACAAGCCAAAGCAGTCAAAAGGATTTAGTTTCTGACCATTGGTCTGTGTTGTTATTTTTCTCTTGTATATATAGTAGTTTTTCATTTTATGGATTGCAATGTACTTTCCTTTAATTTTCTTTGTCTTTAGAATTCTAAGTATTTAATCTTTAAACATACTATTATTCCTGTCGAAAGGCAATTAGCTTCAATATAAAACAGTTTTCTTCATCTTGTTCATAAGAAAATTCATAAATATGATGAACATTCATATATTTTCTAGAAAATCATTGCACAACATGTCCTAGGATTTTTATTTTGATCCTGCAATTTAAAACTAGTCTTATTGTTTACCAAAAAAACGGTAAACACTTACCGATCAGTTTTATAAGATTGAGTTAGATTCAACTTAAATTTAAAGACAAATAGCCAACATCGGGTTGGAAATTAAGTACATTGATTGGTGGCAGACACATTTGTTTCAGAAATGATAAAACAAACACAAATTATTTGACACAAATAGAATACCATGAGTAATTTTAAGGGGCAATTTTGTAAAAAATCCAATCTGCCCTCTTCCTTCTCCCTTCTCCCTTCTCTACCTCTTCTGTTTTCCCTCCCGTTAGACCAGCCACTGTAAAATCTCTCGTCACTGCTAGCCTCCGTCAGAGCTACCATCCTTCCTCAACATCGTCCTCATCGATTACCATCACCACAACCATGTTTGGTCATATATTGACGAATAACAACTATCCCATTGTTAAAATGACGTGTAGTAACATCAGAACTTTGGACCAGCTAAAGTGTATACTTCAAATGAGTGTATACAACCTAAAATGAACATCCACTCAAACAAAGAAGTATTATGATTTACTACTAGATATATCACTTATTCAATAAATTTGAAAAAATGAATATTTGTTTATATTTGAGACCAAATGGATAGTTTAAGCTTGATTCAATTTCAAAAAAATAATTTAAAATCGATGTGATTTGAATTGTTTCTATAAAAATTATACAAAAAAAATCTAACAAAATGCTATTTTGTACGATTTCGAAGTATATAGATGGGTTTACATTTTTTTTTTTATTTGGATCGAATTGGATTTTTTTTAGGAGATTGATTTGGATGTTGTGACCCTAACTAAAGAAGAGAAATGGCAACATTTAATTATGATTTGTTCATATTTAGAGTACCAGAAGTAGAAAACTTATTTTCTTTTGCATTTTGAAAGCAACAGCACCGTATAATCCAAGTATCTGACCTTACTAAAGAAGAGAAATGGCAACGTTTGAAATATGATTTATTTATATTAGAAAACTTAATTATTATTTTTTGCATTTTGAAAGCAACAGGACCGTATAATATATGTATCTGACCAGTAAGACAATTAAAATCAAGAACGACCAGACTCCAACAAAAGCTACTAGAATCCGTAGACCTAAACTGCAGCGTCGATGGCCTAAGAGTAAGACTACTAGAATCCGTGTAATGCAAGATTTTCTTTAAAAATACGTGGAAGGTAAGATGGAGATTTCTGAGAAAATTCTGTTTCAATTTAACTCGGTACGCAAGTTTATAAATTAAGTCGTTGATAAGCATCTAACACTATTGTTTTGAAGAAGCAAAAATGAAAACTTTCACCCAAATTTTATTGTTAATTAATTTAAAAATATACGACTTTCTTAAGTTGTTATGTCAACAAATACAATATGGACATTTTCTAATACGTGTTTTTGGTGACTTGTACATCTCTCGGGTTGATATAATATATATGTGTAGGACTAAATTAGACTTTTTTTAATCGACGAGTTTCCAATGTTTTAGTTGTTTTCACATTTATGTTTCAAACAAATGATATGATATAGCATAGTGTTTGGACCATTTCAACCTCTACACTATAGTATCATCAAGTTCAACTTTGGGTATCGTCATTTTTTCATTTTAATTTAATTGGATGTCTTAGACCAAATAACAAAAATAACTAAAATTGAGAGACATAAAACAGGACTTTATCCGCACATAAATACAATAAGAGCACGGTTGTCAAGTTTTTAAAAGAGAGAAATTTTGTGGGTAAAAAAAAAATTTAAAAGAGAAAAATTTTTTTGTAAAAAAAAACACAGAGAGAGAATGTAACACCCACGACTAACGAGGGCAGGGGAGTGATCGCCGGTGCACAAGGCACGACAATGAGCGGCTCCCGACAGCTTATAGAGGAACCGAATCACATCGGAATGAGAGGGATCCTGAGACCGTATAGGTATGGGACTACATGGTTGAAGGAAGGCTTATAAGAATTGTTTGGTACTACCTATATCAACAAGATGCATCTTCTTTTCGGTAGCTCATTACATAAGAACTCCACAGTTAAGCGTGCCTGACTTGAAGTAGTCTTTGGATGGGTGACCTACTGGGAAGTTTCCCGGTAAGCGTGCGAGTGAGGACAAAACACGCTAAAAAGACTCGTGTTGGTTTGTAGTGTAAGTCGGCAATGCTTAAAGCAGTCTGGGATGTTACAAATGCTATCAGAGCAGACTCTCCCAGTACGGTGTGGTTCGGTGACGAACCAAGCGGAAGCTAGTGGGCATGTAACACCAACGGCTGACGAGGGCAGGGGAGTGATCGCCGGTGCACAAGGCACGACAATGAGCGGCTCCCGACAGATTATAGAGGAACCGAATCACATCGGAATGAGAGGGATCCTGAGACCATGTAGAATGAGAGGGATCCTGAGACCGTGTAGGTATCGGAATGAGAGGGATCCGGAGACCGTGTAGAATGAGAGGGATCCTGAGACCATGTAGGTATGGGACTACATGGTTGAAGGAAGACTTATAAGAATTGTTTGGTACTACCTATATCAAAAAGATGCATCTTCTTTTCGGTAGCTCATTCCATAAGAACTCCACAGTTAAGCGTGCTTGACTTAGAGTAGTCTTTGGATGGGTGACCTACCGGGAAGTTTTCCGGTAAGCGTGCCGACTGACCTACAAACCAACACGAGTCTTAGTATGGGATGTTACATATGGTATCAGAGCAGACCTCTCTCAGTACGGTGTGGTTCGGGGACGAACCAAGCGGAAGCTAGTGGGCATGTAACACCCACGACTGACGAGGGCAGGGGAGTGATCGCCGGTTCACAAGGCACGACAATGAGCGGCTCCCGACAGCTTATAGAGGAACCGAATCACATCGAAATGAGAGGGATCCTGAGACCGTGACCTACCGGAAAGTTTTCCGGTAAGCGTGCGAGTGAGGACAAAACACGCTGAAAAGACTCATGTTGGTTTGTAGGGTCAGTCGGCAATGCTTAAAGCAGTCTGAGATGTTACAAATGGTATTAGAGCAGACCTCTCCCAATACGGTGTGGTTCAGGGACGAACCAAGCGGAAGCTGGTGGACATGTAACACCCACGGCTGACGAGGGCAGGAGAGTGATCGCCGGTGCATAAGGCACGACAATGAGCGGCTCCCGATAGCTTATAGAGGAACCGAATCACATCTGAAAGAGAGGGATCTTGAGACCGTGTAGGTATGGGACTACATGGTTGAAGGAAAGCTTATAAGAATTGTTTGGTACTACCTATATCAACAAGATGCATCTTCTTTTCGGTAGCTCATTCCATAAGAACTCCACAGTTAAGCGTGCTTGACGTGGAGTAGTCTTTGGATGGGTGATGATAAGTGTTTAAAAGTGATATATTTCATATGGGAGTTTAGGCATTTTAGTGACTTGTTTTGCAAGATTCTCTATGGAAAACTCCAAATATTGTGTAAATATGTCATTTATGCTTTTGAGCCTTATTCTACCCTTTTTGTGCAGGAAAATACAAGCAAGGAGCAAGAAACGTCAAAGTTCAAAGTCATACGCCATTAGCGTGTCCTACACTATTAGCGTGATGAAGAAATGCCCAAGGCCAGAGAGATACGCCAATGGCACACCTGGGGCGTGGATCTGGAGCACTCTTGAAGAATACGCTATTAGCATATACTGAGCTATTAGCGTACAGGCTCCAGAGAGCTACGCCATTAGCGCACCTGGAGCGAAGCTGGTCATGAAGAAACACGCTATTAGCGTGGGTTACGCTATTAGAATAAAAGCTCCAGAGGGACACGCCATTAGCGTGGCTGGAGCGTAGGAGCAGGGCAAGACCAACGTGGCACAATCCCATTGGCCACAAACTTAAACCGCCACACTGCGCTATTAGCGTATATTTCGCTATTAGCGCAGGTGTAAAAACACATGCCCTTTAAATTGCATTTTTACCTCTCTTTTAGGTAATTCACTATTCCATTGATATTTTCATACATTCTAAGAGAGAGGTCAAAGCTATTTCCAAGAGAGAAACACAAAGCAATTGGTTTAGGAGTAGATTAAACTCAAGATCGCTTTGGACACGAAGGATCTTGACATGGAATCTTCATCTTTCCTTCATCCTTTGCATAGTATACATGTCTATGTGTAGCTATCATCTACTTGTAGCATTGAGGTAAACAAACAATCTATTATGTAATCTTTTGATCTTTTAATGTATAAGGTTCTAGCTTAATGATTCAATATTGTTGTTATTCTTGTGTTTAATGCTTTCAAAGAGATTCAAGATGATTTGGACACGAACTCTTGAATCTAGAACTAGAATAACAATCTATCTTAAGTTATATCATTCCTGACAAGTTTGTAAACCTTTGATAATTGCTTTTAATCAAGAATTTAATGCTTTCGGATACTTAATCAGGCTGGACACGGTCGATTAAGTTATCCGATCGACTTTGTTATCGTTTAAGGGATTTGGACACGAATGTTTAAACGCTAACTTAGAAATAACGATGTCACTTTGGACACGAAGGATGTTGTAGAAATGATTGTGATAATATTGGTTATAAAGCTAGAGTCTGTTAATCGATCGAGAGATTGCTGCTGTTATGCTTGCTCGTTATCTTATACCGCAAGCAAAATAGTTCGATCTTCTCTCGTTTTTACTTTTATGTCGTTTAGGAACATAGTTTTACAAACAAACAACTTATACTCGATACCTTAATGTGAACTATTGTTAAGACGCTTATGATATACGCAACTCCCTGTGGAGACGATATTAAAATACTTACTTTGTTTGATGCAAAAATACTTCATCAAAATGGCGCCGTTGCCGGGGAGTAGCGGATAATTTCATAAGTATCGAAACAATTTTGTCATGTTAAGAAATTTTGCACAAAAACCGGTTCTTGTAAATTTGTTGTACATATATACATCTATACTTTCTTTTATGTTACTAATCACTTGGTCAAGTCGATGTGTCCAATTGAGAATTCAAAGGAATCTTAGAAAATAAGGTCGTGTTGGCATCACAAATAGATTGGTCATTAAAGCTTGATGAGGCATGTGAAAGTCGTGCCACTTGCCGGTTGAACTAGAGCACAAAGCGTTTTGTGCGCACAAAGCGTTTTGATTTCTTAATTTTGACCAAGACTAAGTGGGCGAATAGAGGAAGGTTCAAATACAAGAATGCGGAGAAATGCGCGACAAGCGTTGAATCCTCTAAAGTGTACAAGGAGAAGGTGAACGTTATCATGGCAAGAGGATTGTGAAACAAAACTTTGAGCCCGGACAAATGGTGTTATTGTGTAACTCATGATCTCGGTTAATCCCAGGAAAGCTCAAGTCTAGGTGGTCTAATCCATTTACAATCAAAGAAAAAAGGCCTTATGGAACGATAGTGTAGAAGTTCCAATGACAAAGTCCGACTGGACGGGGAATGGGCAAATATGGAAACCCCACTTTGGTGGTGAAATTGATCGGAGTATGTCGACAATTTCACTAATCGAACCATGATTTCTTCAAGATAAATGCGTTGAGCTCATGACGTAAAACAAGCTCTTGCTGGGAGGCACACCCAGTTTTGTAAGTATTTTTATGTTTATTGCATATAGTAGTAGTACATAAGCATTGAAAGCAAAAATTAAACAACTTTGAAAAACTGATCCTGAAGCCTCACGCCATTAGCGTATTTTTCGCTATTAGCGTGGGAGCTCCAGAGAGCTACGCTAATAGCGTGGTTTTGGTGTGAGGGAAAATTTTTTGGTGGGCCCAGGGGAGTAACTCCCTTTAACTTCCCACAACCCCTCATTTACCCATTTTTCACGGTTTCATTCTTCCATTTCACACAAACACTCACAAACTTCTTCTCTCACACACACAACCCTAACTCACAAACCCATTTTCATTGTGTTAATTCAAGTCAAGTACCACACCTTGCATTGCATTTCTGCTTGAATTTGCATCATTCTAACAGGTTTGTTTTCTTTTTCTCCCTTGCTCTAAGCTCTAATTGAATTGAAAATATCATGTTTTTAGCAACTTTAGAAATGGTTAGGTTAGGGTTAGAAATTTGATTTGTGATTAGAGATTGTTCTTCATTGATTATAGTTTGAAAAGGAACAAGAATCATAACCCACATGCAACAAACATTCTGTTTTGGATCTATGACCCATTTGTAAATTTTTCAATAAAACAAGGGTTTGAATGATTTGTATGCAAATGTTGTGATTTTGATTCCTTTTCATGATTATAATATGTTGTAGAGACATAGGATGAAACCTAGGGTTGAAAATTGCTGGTATGTGCTGTGAAATTGCAGGAACAAGAATTTTGAAAATTTGAAAATTGCAGGTACGAAGAAATACGCTAATAGCGAAATTTACGCTAATAGCGAAATTTTTTCCAGAAAATTTTGCTATTAGCGTGGCAGGCGCTATTAGCGTGGTTCTTCATACTTACCCAGATTTTCAAAATTTTTGATGTTTTTAAATGACCAATTCTAGTTTGTGCTAATATTTTCTATGCAATATGTTGGTTTTTCCTGGTTATTTTGCAGATGGCACCTAAAAACTCTGAAAAAACTACCGGGACCAAACGTCCAAGAGGCAAATCTGCCTCCACCTCAGCCACACCTGTGAACCCTAACCGTTTTCCCACACCTGCCCACTCTGCCAGGTTCAAAAAGATGGCTCAATACAAAACCTGGCATGAGAAAACATTTGACATTCACCCAGATGGTGAACACTCAGATTTCCTCCACTTGTTCACTGATCTCAAGTGGCACAAACTCCTTGTTCCCGCATCTGAAATTAACACTGACTTAGTCAAGGAGTTCTATTGCAATGCTGTTCCTGATGCCTCACCCATCACCCTTGCTGATGCTTTTTCTTGGACTTCCCATGTGAGAGTGAAGCAAATCCCATTTGATAGAGATTCAATTAATGAATTCCTCGGCAATCCCTTAGACCTTGAGCCCTCACCTGATCCAACTGTCCCTACATTGTGTACTTATGCTAAGAGAAATGCTTAAGGAAACTGGACCTATGAGCAAATTGAGAGGGACATCATGAACAAGGGTAGGTATTTTGTGAAGAATGACAGGGGAGAGATCAGGCATGCACTCACCAAAGAGATGAATGCTAAGGCCTTCTTAGTGTTCCAATTTCTTGTCCATAATGCTTTACCCAGAGCCCATACATCCGATGCCCCAAAGGCTGTTCTACCTCTCATTTGGTGTATTATGAAGAAAGTGAAAGTTGATATTGCTCGCATCATAGCCAATGAGAGCAAAGCTGTGGCGTTAAAGGTTGCGACAGGTGCAAAGAAGGTTGCATTGTTCTACCCGGGACTCATCATGGCCTTGCTTAAGGCCCATGGAGTGGCCATTACTGGACCCTTTGATGAAGACATTGAGGGGACCATTACTGACACTTCTATTCATACCTGGGAGAAGAGAGAGCAGAGGTGCGCCCAAAACCACTTTTCTGATGATGAGGGTGGCCCATCTGAGGGCACTGGTTCCTTTGATTTTTCAGGTTTGCAGACTTTCATGCTGGAGCAGCAGATGCATAACCAGTATGTGAGGGACCAGAACAGCTTCTTAATGGATCAGAATGAGGCAATTTGGAGGAGCAACATGGGCATACATCAGAACCTCTATAATGCTCACATGTATCCGGGAAATGCTGATTACCCGATCATGACTCCTGACCAGTACCAGAGCTTTGTTCATTGGCCTGAGGGCAGGCCAGGACCTTATGTGGGGGTGGCAGATGCTGTAGATGATGAGGCTACACCTGATCCTGATGATGCTGGAGGTGAAGATGATGATGTGTATGAGGATCTTGAGATGGACGATGCTGATGATGATCAGTGATGTGATCATGGGTTTTTAGTGATGTTTTTATTTCTGCTTTCGAACTCTATGTTTTTATTTTATTGTTTGTTGAAACTTATGTTATTTGGTTGTATTTTGTACTCTTCAAGCACTGTGGTTTTTAGTGCTTGATTTGATACTTTGTTACTTTATATTTGGTTTAATAACTTATCTTGTGGATTTTAACTTATGTTTTGGATGAAATTTTTGTTTAAATCATGCTTGTGTCTTTCAAAAGAAAATTTCTCACGAACAATAAATTTTAAAGTGCTCCATGGAGCCATGTTTGAGCAAAAGCAGGTGAGTGATAATGATATTACTTGTGAGAAAGCGTAAAGCCAAGGTATTGGTTTCCTGTTATTCTAGGTTTTTAATAAGAATTTGAAACTTGTACTTTGCACAAAATATATATCATTTAATTCTTGTCATAAACATATATATTTTTGAACCACTTAGTACTTAACCTAAATGTGAGGTAACTTCAATCTGTTGTATATATGCTGGAGACCGATAATCACCGTCTAACTTGTTTTAGTTATGTTAAATCTGATAATTATTTTGAATTATTTGAGAGCATTGAAAGGATCAAGGCACTTTTTGAATTGAGAGTAACCTACTTGACCACATAAAGCCTACCTGTGAGAAGAGCGAGTATCTGATACCCCAATCTGAGCCAAAGGAATCAAGTCCTCAAACATGAACTGTCAATATTCATAAGCACAATGCTCATTGAATTTGCCTGAAATTTTTCAAAAATCCAGTTCATGGTTGACTCTTATAGGACTTTGATAATTTTACTTTGTTGAACCCTTAACCTTTTTGTACTTTGTCCCTTGCCTTAGGATAGGGGAACATTCAATTAGGGGAGAAAAAGGAGGCATTATATGTCAAGTTCTGGTGAAATTGTTAAAATAACCTGACAACATTGAATCAAAGAAAAAGTTGTACATTTGAAAAAGAAAAGAAAAGAAAAGAAAAAGAAAGAAAAAAATCAAAAATAGAATAAGTTGTCAAGGTTATTGGTTTGATTGTTAATCACCAAAGGTTGTAATTCTTGGTAGGGAAATTTATGGATTTCAAGTTGTAATACAAAAAAAATGTTCCTCTTTGATAGGCTTTCTGATCAATTGCCCCACATATGACATTTCTTTTGTAGCCCGGCCAAATTATAACCTTTGCAAGACCTTTTGATCCATGCTTTTATGCTTTTTGAGACGATATTTGGATGGACACCTAACTTAATCAGGATGTTAGCATGATTGTTGGATGTGTGTTCATTACCTTACTTATTGTTATCATAGTATTGCATTTACTTTTAAAGAAGTGTGTTAGGTGTGGTTCATAGATAGTTATGTTTATGTTTTGAAGTTTATGATGTATAGTTTATGCTTAGGACATTTTTCGCATTCTTAGTTTGCATCTAGAGTAGCGGAGGACTTCATACTTGCCCGCGCGATCATATTTGAATCACCATTTGTTTATTTTTTGTTTTGAATTGTTTGACACCTTGTTGAAAACCTTGTCCAAAGCCTTGTTAGTTTCCTTTTCAATTAATTTGTTTGAGGACAAACAAAAAGCCAAGTTGGGGAGAGTTTGATAAGTGTTTAAAAGTGATATATTTCATATGGGAGTTTAGGCATTTTAGTGACTTGTTTTGCAAGATTCTCTATGGAAAACTCCAAATATTGTGTAAATATGTCATTTATGCTTTTGAGCCTTATTCTACCCTTTTTGTGCAGGAAAATACAAGCAAGGAGCAAGAAACGTCAAAGTTCAAAGTCATACGCCATTAGCGTGTCCTACGCTATTAACATGATGAAGAAATGCCCAAGGCCAGAGAGATACGCCAATGGCGCACCTGGGGCGTGGATCTGGAGCACTCTTGAAGAATACGCTATTAGCGTATACTGAGCTATTAGCGTACAGACTCCAGAGAGCTACGCCATTAGCGCACCTGGAGCGAAGCTGGTCATGAAGAAACACGCTATTAGCGTGGGTTACGCTATTAGCTTAAAAGCTCCAGAGGGACACGCCATTAGCGTGGCTGAAGCGTAGGAGCAGGGCAAGACCAACGTGGCACTATCCCATTGGCCACAAACTTAAACCGCCACACTGCGCTATTAGCATATATTTCACTATTAGCGCAGGTGTAAAAACACAGGCCCTTTAAATAGCATTTTTACCTCTCTTTTAGGTAATTCACTATTCCATTGATATTTTCATACATTCTAAGAGAGAGGTCAGAGCTATTTCCAAGAGAGAAACACAAAGCAATTGGTTTAGGAGTAGATTAAACTCAAGATAGCTTTGGACACGAAGGATCTTGACATGGAATCTTCATCTTTCCTTCATCCTTTGCATAGTATACATGTCTATGTGTAGCTATCATCTACTTGTAGTATTGAGGTAAACAAACAAGCTATTATGTAATCTTTTGATCTTTTAATGTATAAGGTTCTAGCTTAATGATTCAATATTGTTGTTATTCTTGTGTTTAATGCTTTCAAAGAGATTCAAGATGATTTGGACACGAACTCTTGAATCTAGAACTAGAATAACAATCTATCTTAAGTTATATCATTCCTGACAAGTTTGTAAACCTTTGATAATTGCTTTTAATCAAGAATTTAATGCTTTCGGATACTTAATCAGGCTGGACACGGTCGATTAAGTTATCCGATCGACTTTGTTATCGTTTAAGGGATTTGGACACGAATGTTTAAACGCTAACTTAGAAATAACGATGTCGCTTTGGACACGAAGGATGTTGTAGAAATGATTGTGATAATATTGGTTATAAAGCTAGAGTCTGTTAATCGATCGAGAGATTGTTGCTGTTATGCTTGCTCGTTATCTTATACCGCAAGCGAAATAGTTCGATCTTCTCTCGTTTTTACTTTTATGTCGTTTAGGAACATAGTTTTACAAACAAACAACTTATACTCGATACCTTAATGTGAACTATTGTTAAGACGCTTATGATATACGCAACTCCCTGTGGAGACGATATTAAAATACTTACTTTGTTTGATGCAAAAATACTTCATCAGGTGACCTACCGGAAAGTTTCCCGGTAAGTGTGCGAGTGAGGACAAAACACGCTGAAAAGACTCGTGTTGGTTTGTAGGGTCAGTCGCTTGAGTTGGAGTAGTCTTTGGATGGGTGACCTACCAGGAAGTTTCCCGGTAAGCGTGCAAGTGAGGACAAAACACGCTGAAAAGACTCGTGTTGGTTTGTAGGGTCAGTCGGCAATGCTTAAAGCAGTCTGGGATGTTACTGAGAAGTTTTTATTTAATATTAAGAGTTTTCTAGTTTTGCATTCTAACTTTGAGGTACTTATAAAAAAAAACTTTGAGGTTAAATTTCTCTTCTCTTCTCTCAATTAACTTTGAGGTTAAATTTTGTTGACGACAAACGAATATGATTGCACATACTCTTGGATGGGCGATGTATTTTTTAGTATAATCCTCCTTGTATTGAAACTTTGTTGATTAATGACACAAATTAGGTTCGGTTTGTTTAAAAAAATAGAGAGAAATTGTTTTTTTTTAATAAGAAGCTAAACTTGCTTACCAAAATTGGTATAAGAGAGAATCAAACCTGAGACCTCGAGAGGAGTATGCTCCAAGGTACTAAGTCAACATCACCAGACCAAACCAGATGACATAATCAAAATTGTTAAGTAGGTTTTTTGGGGAATACAAAAATTATATTATTTACACCAGGAGTTCTTTAAGTTTAAGGTTTGTAATAGATTGAGTCTTTAAGTTATTTTGGTCACACATAAGTCCTTTAAGTTTGAGGTTTGTAACAAATTGATCTTTTAAGTTATTTTGGTCACACATAAGTCCTTTAAGTTTGTAAATGTTTTCAATTTAGTCATGTTGGAACAAAATGTGTTTAACATTGCCACCTTAAATTTTGATGATAACAAAGTATTAAAAGTTCAATTGGATATGCTAATATTTGTTCAATTGTGCAGGACCGTAAACTAAAATCTATAAGTCTTAAAACATGGTATTGATTCTGGAAGAACAAATGAGAGCAATGGAATTTACAAAGGAAGCTTATGTTGTAAGTCTGAGTCTGAAGACCAATAGAGTCCGAAGAACATCATAAGCTGACTGCTAGAGTCTAAAGTCATCCAGAGTCTGAAGTTTGTCAGAGTCTGGAGTCAAGAACCTGGAGTTAGTTAAACTTGGTTATTTTGAAGAGACAAATTTGCGGAAGGAATAGAAGCCAGGAGCAACAACTATTTCAGAGGAATTAGAAGGCATTGGATGCTTATCCACTAAAGAGCGCAGGAAAAGGACAATAGTACAATTGTACAACCACTACTTCACTCTCATGTCTGCATATAGTATTGCTACAGCTGTGTCTACGATTGTTAATTCTCCAAACAAGGAATGAATTTCAAATTATTCCCTCCTAGGACATTAACCAAATCAAGCAACAAATCATTGGTGATGGTCAAGCATCAAAAAAGACTCTTTTGATGTGCTGACACTTCTACAACGTATCTTTCATACCTCTATATAAAGGAATGAAGATTTGAAGAATTGTAGAGACTTAACAACAATTTACTTGGCTCAAAACTTTGCTAAAATTGTTGCACATCAGTTCTCTTATAATTTCTTAACAACTTTCATATTTTAGAATTTCTAGAGTCTTAAGAGTCTGTATCTGATTTGTATTGTGAACACCACTGATTGTATATCAAGTGTTCAAGAACATTCTTCTTGAATATGGACTCTATGAGACTCTGGACTTTGGACTTAAGAAAAAGAAAACACAATTTAACCCCCCTTATTGTGTTTTTCTCGCCTTCAAGTCATTATGTTAACCAAACATTACAAAAACGATGATGTGACATAATGACAATCAAAAACGTTTACAAACTTAAAGGACTTATGTGTAACCAAAATAACTTAAATGACCAATCTGTTACAAACCTCAAACTTAAAGGATTTATGTATGATTAAAATAACTTAAAGGATCAATCTGTTACAAACCTCAAACTTAAAGAACCACTAGTGTAATTTAGCCAAAATATACTAGCGAAAAGACGGGCACTCATGTGGCCATCTTTTTGCTCTTTTTATTGCGCTAACATTTGAAAAATAATGAACGATGTTTTTTTTTTATGAAATTTTGATTTCGATTAAAACTAAAAATATTAATGTTTGTCGCTTTCAAGTTTTAACAAACCAAACTAACCATGATTATCTATTTCAATGACACCAACAATATAACAGAAAATATAATCTAATTTTTTTTTATGACACCAACGACAATCTTTATTATAAAAAAAAGTTGTTTAAGAGTATAATTGGGATAATGAAAAAGTAAGTATAAATATACTCATCTAGTTTGTTACACTTTTTAAATGATAAAGGAAAAAAATTGAACATATATATATATATATATATATATATATATATATAGGGGGCTGTTAACTTGCACCCACCTAAAAACACTAAGGTGCAAGTTAACAAGCTGCACCTACTAGTTATTTACCAAAACACCCATGTTTTTCTATTATAAACAAATATTATTTATGTTATTTACAAAAATGTCCTTTTAATTAAAACAAAGTTTAATAGAGACAAAAGGGTGTTTTAGTAAAGTACAAGTAGGTGCAGCTTGTTAACTTGCACCTACTAGTTATTTACCAAAACACCCATGTTTTTTTATTATAAACAAATATTATTTATGCTATTTACAAAAATGTCCTTTTAATTAAAATAAAGTTTAATAGAGACAAAAGGGTGTTTTAGTAAAGTACAAGTAGGTGCAGCTTGTTAACTTGCACCTTAGTGTTTTTAGGTGGGTGCAAGTTAACATATATATATAGAGTCAGGATCCGTTGACACCAAGTGTCAACGGTTTCGTTGACACCAAATCTCAACCGTCTATAATTTATAATTAATGGCTAATATTAATGGTCTATAATAACGCACTGGAGTAGCAAGTAACCAAACTTTTGATCACACACTTTTATTGCTTTTAATTACTAATAAAATTTAACTTAAAATAGGTCTGCATTTATTACTAAAATTAATGTTCTAAATCATCACACATGATAGTTTTTCATCATCTTCATCCCCCGTTTGTGAATATAGGGGTATTCTTGAAATGTTTGCTTCCATTGATGGGATTTTTGGAGTGAGAATTGATTTTAGGTATTTCGATCATCATGGCATAATTAAAATACTCTCACTAAAAGCCAAGTGCATATTTGAATCCATGATCTATGGATGTATAATATCAGTCAAAATTATAATTTTAAAAAATAGAAACCCCTTTAAATATAATTGAGTTGGCAGCCAATTCTCTTGGTCTACAAAAAATCATGAGCCAATAAGAGGATTAACCATGTAATTTGAGATTGGCATACAGAAACAAGATTTTACCGAATAATATACGATTAATCAAGAGCAAGATTCATTTGCCAAAAATGAAAATAAAGAGTGAGATTCAGTACACCAACAAATTTGGGCATTTCTAGAGACCATTAAATGATAATTATGAGTCTTTGATCAAATTTAAATGGAGGGCTGAGATTTGGTGTCAACGAATCCGTTGACACCTGGTGTCAACGGATCCTGACTCATATATATATATATATACACTCATATTATGTTTGTTACACTTTTATTTTAATATTTGAATTTACTCTTTTCTATTTGTTATACGTGCTATTTGTATTGAAAGTTGAAAGTAATTTTAGTCAGAGAAAAAGTCAACTCAATAATTCGAAACATGTTATTTTCTTTACATTTAGTATATATAACAATCTTATGGCAAAATAATCAAAATTGCATCTTCATATTGTCACAGATTTTGTTTTATAGTAAGTTAGCAAACACTAACATAACATCAACATGCATCTTCATTCCTCACTCAAGGAAATAATATTTGGCTTTTCAGAAGAGGCGATGATGATATTGATTCTCTTGTATACCATGGAGAAACAATCAATTTATTTCAAACCATTCCAAATGCAAATTTTGCGGAATCAAGTGTGTTGGAGAGAAGCATCGACATTTTGCGGAATCAAGTGTGTTGGAGAGAAGCATCGACACTGTAACTGGTCCTACGCCACCGGGAGCCGGAGAAATGGCTGATGCCACTTTGACTGCCTCTTCAAAGCAAACATCTCCAGTGAAACGGAAGACTTGGCTGCTAGGGTCCGGCAAATTATTATATATTAAAGTGCATCTAGATAAGAATAGGTCCATAAGGAAATGCATAAACTAAAACAAATTGAATCTGTGATGAAAAGTTGAAGAGGAAATATGTGTTACTAAATTTTGTGACGGGAAATTAGTAAAAAAAATTCATTTTTTTGTCCCTCATTTTCCATCCTTGTACCAGTAGTGTCATACTATTTTTAAGGCCAACAGATGAGAGCACTAAAGTGTCTTTTCCCTAATTGTCATGTTTTCCCATATGATGTATTCTCTTTATTTCCTTTCCCAAATCCCAACAGACATTCATTTTGCTTGTGGCTCAAGCTTCTACATTGTCAAATGTCAAGTGACTAAAACCAATTGAATAAAATTAGAGATCAGGGGAGAGAGTTGAGTTTGTTATACAGTGGAGGACTACAAGAAATATTGAAGTTAGCTAGGAAATATTTTGGAAAAGAAGTGAAATTCCCTGGTATGCAGGGTTTCGTAGGAAATTTCCGAGGAAACACTTCCTAGGTATATTTATAGATGTTCCTATGAATTTCTTAGCAAGGAAACTTTTACGAAAATTTCGTAGGAAACTTTCCTACAAAAAACTGCCAAACTGACATAATTTAGTTTGATGTGACATATGCTTTCCTAGGAAACTACTAAATTAAAAAACAATTAAAACTAAATTTAGAAATTCAAAATTCCGCCAAAATTCAAAATTCAAAAAGTTGCGCCAAAAAATTTTAAAATTTTGAAATTGGGCCAAAAAAAACTTAAATTGTGCCAAATTTTTTGAAAATTCCGCCAAAATGTTTCGTAATATTTAATTATGGGGTTAATTTTTGGAAAAACCATTTGATAGCTATGGACAGATAATATTGTTCTTTGTAGGGGAATGGCTTTGTGGGTGTTAAGACATTCATCTTTTGCATTTTACCTTTAACTTTCATAAATAAAACACTCATTTATTTACATTTGTGATCTATTTTTCTTCCATTTACTGTTTCTGTAATCCAGGTTCGCATCAAAAGCCTTCATGCAGATTCTATTAGGAGAGAAGAGTACATATTTGTGTGCTATTTTCACAAAGACGTATTTTATGGTACAATAATAATACATTGCATTTTCTACCAATTTATAAGACAATAATGAAACCAAAATGATACCACAAGTCTCTTTGTTTCGGAAGATTCGAATATAACATCACAGTCTCAACCCTTGCAAAAACCGGTTTGTAAGTTGAGAAGAAAAACAACCACTTGACAATGGGAGTACGTACAATTTTTTTTTTCATGCTCCTTATAAGTACACACTCCCTATTTATAACATAGAAATTCAATTTGAAACAATTTTTGGATGATCTAAATAGATTGTCATAACAACATGATAAGTGATTTCAAAGGGGCAAACATTTAGCATCAGCGTGTTGAATTTACTATCTCTGTCTTAAATGATACCTCTTTGACTTTGTGCCTTGTTAACTTTGAGTATTTATTTGACAAGTCATCTGAAAATAGCACCAAGTTCTTCAAATAGAAAAATAAAAATTTCAAGTACCTCCATGCATTCAGAAGCCAAAGGAAACATAAAATTATTGAAGTAAAAATATTTAGTTGTTACCTTAACTTGATTTGTTCCCATGTCAATGACCACAACTCCTTTATTTATCCAATCACCACAAACTATGTTTGGGATTATTCCAACATCTGTGACCACAATATCCGCTTCAGAGGTTATTTGTTCAGGATTGTTTGTGTAAATAATGGTAGTTTGGTAAACAATTATTTTTCCTATAGTACAGGGGAAAAATGCCTTATATTGAGGCCAAAACACCAAAACAAGAAAAGGTCGAATTCTTAAAACCCTAATTAACAAATAGGAATCTGAAAACATCAAGTATACCTAGCCACCTCTCTTTTTTCTACTCCTGCTTCTGTTGCCTCGTATTATCATCACAATTAATTCGGTCTGACCCTTCAACAGACAAACCGCCGGTTTTGTCCTGGTTTTCGGCTATTCAGCTACCATGAAGACCGCTTGTCTTTTATACTTCTCAAATGGCATAAATAATGGCGTGACGTGGTCGAAGAAGAGGAAAATCTAAGTACTACAGTTTTTTTTCACTTCTGGTTGTTGTCGTATACTTCGTATGCTTCCCACGTTTGTATACTTTTTCATTGATATTTTGGCTCCACTGTCTAGGTTTGCTCCAAGTCTATTGTTTGGAAATAGCTCTTATAGTCATAAGTGTGGGGTGGTGCATATATAGAAAAAGCAAAATTTGGCTTCTATTTGTCTCGTATGTTTCTCAGGCTGAGGTTATTGTTTACTGATTGTACTCTATTTTTGTACAGTATTTATTTTGCTTTGGGGTTTGTTTTTATTAATAAAATTTGCTTCTTAAAAAAAATGTTAATTGACTGCTCTCTCTCTCTCTCTCTCTTACTGTTAGGATGGCCACGTTACTGCCTTGTGTGGACATGCGTTGGAGCAAAATAACAAGAACCAAGAAGAAGAAGAACAAGAAGTAATTTAATCTTCTAGCCTCCCGTGTGTTCTCTTCTTCTTCTCACTCTTTTATTATATTCTTTCTATGCACAACTTTTTAAATTGCTTCAAACCCATATTTTGATTTTCTTTCAAATTTATGCAGGAGAAAGAGCGAAAAAATGGATTATCTTCGCACACATGTTTCAAGCTACCAAGAATTTAAGAGTTTGGTTGAGCTGTATATGAATAAGGGAGGTGTTGCAGTCTCTTTTGACATATCCGACAACGTGGATGCACAATCTTACGATTTTATGTTGGATGATGTACTCACTAACAACTCAAAATTGGGTCGACTTGACAAAGTAAAAAATGCAAGAGAGGATCACTGCCCATTTTCGATTGTGCGTTGTTACACCGTAAAAGAGATGGACAATGTTTACAAGGCTATTGGCTGTTGTTTGAGGGTCTTTATGGACGAACAGTCATGATATACAACATTTCCAAAAGTGACAAGCTGATGGATAAGATGTCCACCTTTCGGATATTGAAAATGATTTTGGAACACGATACTGCTCTAGATTAGTTATGATGGGAATCTTTATGGTAAAACGTGGAGATTCAAATTCCCGACAATTTTCAGGTGGTTTAGGGGCTTGCATAATAATACTATGTACTACTCCCTACGGTCTCAATCATAAGGAAAAATAAGAAAGAATTATTTGAGTCAAAAAACTATTTATACTTAAAAATATTTTCAAACCTACCAACGGAAAACTGCTATGGGTAAAACAATTCAACAAGTGTCATTGGCAGTAGGTATAAGTCTCACATTTTGTTGTCGGAAACTACCATAGCTATAGGCTATTGGGATGAAATTTTTCCGTTGGTATATCTGATCAAAGTTGACGGAACTAAACGTCCATTGGTATATGTTTTTTTTTGTTTTTTTGACAAAAACAAAATGATATTCATTCATTCAAACCAAGAGATAGAGATTACATCATTCAACACCGCTAAAAACGTAAAAGATGAATTTATGAACAAGCTCACAACATCCAAGTTAATAGCATATAACAGCATAATGCCTACAAAAATATATGATAAAATTAAAGTGACCGGAATATCCATGTCTCCGGATCTGCAACGACGCTCAAATCTTTGATTGATATAATCGATATTTCAATATGAATCAAATGAACACCGCAAGAAGACGTAAAATCAAACAACGCCGCACAAGACGACGAACAACAAACCACCACACTTAGATGATGAAATCACGAAGAAAAAAACTTAGATCTATGTGAAAATCACTTATTTAGATCGAAATAGACCCAAAACCACCCTCTCAACGAAGAAACTGGAAGAGAAAACCTAGAGAGAAAAAATTAGGACCGGCTTGTTGATGAGGGAGAGAGTTGAAAAGAAAATAATAAATAAAATTGTGACTTGATTTTTTTTTTTTAATGTTTTATGACCTATGCCAACTTTATTTGGACCTTTACGAAAGAATTATGTCCTGTATTTAAATTATTATTGAAAAGTATGAATCTAAACCAAATTAAAGCAAGTGTCTCTTGGATGGAAACCTTCTTCACATGTCTCTATTAAAAAAATCATTAATTTTTTTTTTTGAAGAAAAAAATCATTAAATATTAAATAAAGTTCAAGGATACACATTTGCTTAACTCATATTTCAATTAATTTAGGTCATATACAACTTTATCATGTTCACATAAACAAATAAAATATCTAAGTGACAATCACATATTGACCAAATAAGTCCATATATACATGACATACAAATAGATAAAAGATTTTTTTTTCATCTAGCATCTATTAACGAAGTAGTAACCTCATTGATTGAGAAAGGCTTCGTTGTAGATTCTCCCTCATTAGAGACACTTTGCATTATGAAACCAGGTTCCTTTGGTTGGGCTAAAACAATTTCATTCGTCAACATCGCAAGCACATATGTCATATCTGGTCTATCATTTGGATGAAGTTGTAGACATAGAAGACCAACTTGTATGCATCTTAAAGCTTCAGATGGAATATATGAGTCCTTTAGACAATCATCAATTAATTCTTCTGAATTTCCCTCTTTCCATAACTTCCAAGCCTACAAAAATTCAAATATAGTTGTCATATGCCATTTCATTGAGGGAATATAAAGTAGTTTGTGTTACTTACATGCCCAACAAGATTATAGTTGTTGCTCCGAAATGTAAGTCCTTTATTTTTATGTCCACTTACAATCTCTAGCAATAATACGCCAAAGCTAAATACATCAGATTTTGTGGAGAATAGTCCATCAATGGCATATTCTGGAGCCATATAACCACTGAAAAGTGTACAAATTAGTTAATTTGAATTATTTTTTCTTTCAATAACTAAAAAATATCAATGAAACTACTTACTGTGTTCCAACTACTCTGTTTGTATTCCCCTCAACTTGATCATCCCCACAAATTTTCGCCAAGCCAAAATCTGATATTTTGGGATTCATATCATTGTCTAATAAAATATTACTTGGTTTTAGATCTCGATGTATGATCCTCAATCTAGAATCTTGATGAAGATAAATCAGTCCACGAGCAATTCCACAAACAATGTTGAAGCGCTTAAACCAATCTAGAAGTTTCTTTTGAGTTGGATCTATTAAAAATTTCAATTTTATTTATTATTTTCATTCCAAAATGAATATATATATAGATAGATAGATAGATAGATAGATAGATAGATAGATAGATAGATAGATAGAGAGAGAGAGAGAGAGAGGGTCAAATTACACTGCTTAAAAGTTACACCAATGTTACACAACTCTATATCGTTTCACTCGATGCATATTTTTCGAATTTTACCGTTGGATTGTAAGTTTATATCACATAGATCATTCACGTAAAATTTTACGAAAATCTAAACTCGTTTGATATGTTATTGAGATACAACAAGTTTAACGGTGATATATAAAGGTGCATAAACCGTTAATCTTGATGTATCTCAATAACATATGAAACAGGTTTAGATTTTCGTAAAAGTTTACGTGGATGATCTATGTGATATAAACTTACAATCCAACGGTCAAATTTGAAAAATATGCATCGAGTAAAACGATATTGAGCGGTGTAACATTGATGTAACTTTTAGGCCGTGTAATTTGATCCCTCCTCATATGTGTGTGTGTGTGTGTGTGTGTGTGTGTATATATATTAATGTTCAAGCTTAATAGAGATACTCACCAAAAAGAAATGCATCTAAGCTTTTGTTGGGCATATATTCATAGATAAGCATTCTCTCTTGTCCTTGTATGCAACAACCAAGAACCTTAACAAGATTTCGGTGTTGAAGTTTTGCACATAATATAACTTCGTTTTTAAATTCTTTTGATCCTTGTTTTGAACTTCCTGAAAGCCTTTTGACGGCAATCTCTTGCCCATCTGTAGCTAGTGTACCCTAAATTTTATTGTTGGAAAAAATTGTTAGGAAATGAGACTCGAGCTTTCTCATGTGTTGTATTCAAGTTGTTGCATGTTTACCTTATATACTGGTCCAAAGCCACCTTCTCCAAGTTTGTTGTAGTCTGAAAAGTCATTTGTGGCACTTATCATTGTAGAAATATTGAAGAAAGGAAGCTCAAAATCTTGTTGGTCTTCATCTTTCTCTTCGTTTAAAGTGTTGATCTCTGAATTATCTTCTATATGTAAATGGTGTCAATGCATAATATTGACATAAGTTTTTGTAGGACAAACTTCAAAAAAAAAAAAAATTTGTTGGACAAAATTTCCATGTAATCATAATGTTTTGCGATGTGTTTTTTGTTATGGCAAATTCTTATTTATCATTATTACATGCAAAGTCCTAGCAGAGGCATTAGATCATGCAACATTTCAGTGGGTTTAATTTGTTGAACATTTTCTTCATTAAAGGAGACTAATTAATATACGATGTTGCTTTGTACCAAAAACAAAAACAGGAGACTAATTAATATACGATGTTGCTTTGTACCAAAAATAAAAATACGATGATGGAAATTTCTTAGTAAATATAATACAAATCTTTTTTCATATAAAATATAAGATGGAAAAATTAAATTTTATCATTTTTCTCATATTTAAATTGTCTGCTTAAATATATAATATTCAAGTACTTTAATTAAAATTACCTCTAAGAAAAGGGCTTTAACTAAATTTAATATAAGGTCTCACATCAGCGGTCAACTCTGCATCTCTTTTGGTTATTTTGTGTTTGAGTAATTTAGATTGAAAGAAACAGCCGAACTTTCAAGCATAAGGACACTCTTTATTAAAGTTGCTTAACAAAATTAAGCTTCAAACTTTTTGGTTGTTGAAAGTAAAGTACTCTACTTTCTCTTTTGATTACCATTCTTGTTGGCTTAATCCAAACTTATGTTTGAAAGCTATTACATAGTTTGTATCTTTCTTTTTCCTTTTGGTCGCTTTCTGGACTTTATATCTTGTTGACTTAGCCTTATTTTCTAGCACTCCTTGTGCTGGAAAATCTAGACTTTTTTGCAATCTAATATCATTTTAGCTTCTTATAAAAAAATATAAGGTCTCACATCAAGTATGTGAAGTTTCTTAAAAAAAAAAAACAATATGATGTTTTTTAGGGTGTGTTTGGATTGAAGGTTTAGGAGGGGAGGATTTACTTTTCTTTTTTAAATAACGGACTATATAACATGTTTTTCTAAAATAAATTATGTGTGATTGAATTATTATATGATCGTTTATAATGTTAATATGTTAACTTTTTAAAAAACATTTCATAGTGTCCGTAATTTAAAAATGAAAAGTAAACCCTTCCCTCTCTTCCCCTCCTAAACCCTCTATCCAAGCACCCTAAAAAAATTGTATGTGAAAAAACAACCATTAAATTTTCTTTTACAATATTCAGTGAATCAAAATTCACGAATTTATATCATTGGAGCAAATTTTCGTGAGGGATTATTTTGGGTCTTCACTTTTTTTTATTAGGTTCTTTTAGACCCATATCATTTTTGGTGTTTTTTGAATTATTCATTTTTCATGTCATTAATTGAAATAATTAATTGGACACATAATAAAAACTAATTGATTAATTATTAAAAAAATGAATTAAATTATAAAAAGGAAGAGAAATAGATTTCGGAGGGAGTGGTTATGGTGCATAAGGAAATCCTTATGCACCATGCATAAATCCAGCTGCAAGCCCAATACCTCTCCTCTCTAGGCCCGTTTGCTTTATTTGTTTTTTTTACACCCTCAATGTTCACACACTGCACCCCCTTAAAGAATATGAAATTTTATTTTGGTCAAAACCTCCCTTGTTTTTTTTTCCACTTCATGTTTCCAGATTTTTTTTTCCACAAGTTTCCAGATTTTTTTTCCACTTCATGTTCCCTCGTAAATGATACGGTGCCGTTTTAGCTCTAGATGCAATTCCATTTCATTGGATTTAGTTTAGATCATTTTTCTCCACTCCAAAATATGTTTCAATCGAATTAAAGAATTGTTTTTTCACAATAATGTCAGATTAGTGTCTTCATGATTAGCAAACTTGAATTTTTCATTGAAATGGGTGTTTTACAATAATAACCGGAAGCTTTTCACCGTTTTTGCCAATTCTCAAGAAAGAAAAAAGCTTCGGTAATTTTGTCAGCGACGATGTGATGAAAAAAAGAGTAAAACAACTTCAACAAAGATGTTATACACTGAAATTATTACTGAAACCAAAATAATTGTCTAATGGTTTTGTAATAAAACAAAAGACCAAATGTAATAAACATTTAAACCATTGTTCACTAACTTCAGGGTATGGATTACTGAAACCATAAGTATGGTTTAATGGTTTTGATAGTCTTGTATGTGAAACCAAAATAATTGTGTAATGGTTTTTAATGAAACCATTTTGTTGTAGAAATGGTTTCGGTGAGTTGTATTCCAAAACCATTAGATGTACTTAATGGTTTCCAGCAAGTGAAAAAACTAAGGACCTAGAACCATTGCCATCATTCAGTTCTGTGAGTTGTACTCCACAACCATTTTGCTGTGAAAATGGTTTATGTGAGTTGTACTCCAAAACCATTAGATGTACTTAATGGTTTTCTTTGAAAATAACACTCATCACGCAAATAATTTTTCAGATAAACTCAAAACCTAACACGAATCCATTCACAATAACACTCATCATGCAAATAATTTTCCAGATTCATATAGCAACAACATCCAAACTGTTTTCAGTCTCAAACACACGAAATCATAGCAAAATCGAACTCAAACAGCAAGCATCTCAATCGAAAATCACCATACAGTCCTGAGACCGGAACAAAATCAGAGCCAAGAAGAGGTGAATCCGAAACCAGTTCGAAGAAGAAGAAGTAGGTTCGGTTCCGTTTCTCCATTAATTTACTTCGTGACTTTGCTTTCTCTTTGCTTATTTTCAAAAAAATCTGAATCCAAAGTTGTAGATCTAGGCTTGTACGAGTTTTATTTTGAAAAAGTAAGGCCGGATCCTTGAAGAGGGTGAGAATACGATTTTAATGATGTAAAAATATTATGAATCGGAGCTCGCCGGAATTTGAAAGTGTCGCCGGAGCTATAAAATTTCCGGCGAATTTCGAAGTTTTCGGCGAGTCCTTTGAAGTTTCCGGCGAGTCCTTTGAAGTTTCCGGTGGTTGTTTTTTTGAAGAAGATGAATGGAAAGGGAGAAGAGAGAGGGAACCGTTCTCTAAAGAAAGAGAAACGCAAGAGTTTGTGAGTGTTATCTTCAACATTTTTGTTTATATACCTCCCTTATTTCATTTAATCTTGTGTGCTCCTTTCTTCCTTTTTACGATGCACTAGCAAATCATGATCGTTAAAGAAATCTGATGGTTGTGAAGTCCTTATGCATGGTGCATAAGGAAATGGCTTATGCACCATAACTTATGCCGATTTCGGAACCATGAACCATAATTTCTAAAATCCCCGATCTTCCATCATGCCTCTTCTTTTAAGATAGATATTTATATTTCTTGGTAAAAAAATGACTTTACCTCTCTACTATAGTATAATAAAAAATTACAATAATTAAGGTATTTTGGTAAAGATATAATCACAACATACATTTATAATTTGAATGGTTTTCTTTTGTTGCTAATAATTTGAATGCATTCATATAGAAAGAGATTAGGAATAAAAAAGGGCATATATCTAAAAAAAGAGGTAGAATACATTTTTTAGAAACAAATTTCAAGAACTCTATGTCATTGAATTGAAATATATTTTATTTGGGTCCCTTTGGTATCTGCGGATTTGCTTTGGAGGAAAGATATTCCTCTGAAAGTCTCGGTCTTTGCGTGGAGGCACTTTAGGAACAGGTTGCCTACGAAGGTGAATTTATTTCGACAGGGAGTAATTCAATTCGAGGCACAGTCATGTGTCAGTGGATGTGGCTCAAGTGAAAACTCCGATCATCTTTTTTTGCTTTGTAATCATTTTGGTAATGTCTGGTATCTGGTTCGTCAATGGTTAGGTGTCTATACTTCGGATCCCTTAACATTGGTGGATCACTTAACTCAATTTGGTACTTCAGCAGGTTATTCAAAGGTGCAGTGTTCTTTCATGCACTTAATTTGGTTTGCAACTTCATGGGTTATTTGGAAGGAAAGGAATGACAGACTTTTCAGGACAAAACAAAGCTCCTTTCCTCAACTTTTGGAGAACATTAGGCTACTCTCGTTTTATTGGCATAAAGCAAAATATGCTAGTTGTAATTATAAGTTTCATGATTGGTGTCCGAACCCGTTCTTGTGTTTGGGTATAGGCTAATCATTGCTCATTCTTGTTGATACTTTGCTGTAAATATTAGCTGTCTTTCTTAGCACATCTTGTGCTAAAAGGACAGTCAGTTGTTTAATATATCCCATTTTGATTTCTTAAAAAAAAATATATTTTATTTGGGTCAAGAAATTTACCTCTTTGCTTTCTTTTTCTCATGTAAATGTAGAAGACTATGATCACCAGTAGCAAAATGCTGACCAACGGAATAGTGACTGCAATTGCCAATGTATGATTTTTCTTCCCACCAGAAACATCTCCATTTGAATCTTTTGAAAAAGAAATGAATACTTGTCAAATCTCAGAAAATAGTGACCACCACTACTCAATAATTAAATGAAAGATTGAAATTAGTTTTTTAATTTCTATTAAAAAACTATATTTTTGTTACAGTCCGTCAAAAAAATTCTCATTAACTTAACATTCATAAAAAATATTTGTCCCCACATTTATATGTGTGACATGCTTGATTCTTTATATATATGGTATGGGGTTGACCTTTTGGTTTGTTTAAAACATTGTCATGTGGCCTTCGTGATTAATTTTTATTTTTTTACGGTGAAATATCTTTGCAATTTCTTGGTAATATATATTTTGTTTGTCAAGTAGTCCAATAGGTAGATACATAAGTGAGGAATTCGAGGTTCGAACTTTGAGCATATTGCAAAATTGTATTTTCCTTCTATATTTGTGAGTGTCATGGCCGTCAGAAATAGTAGTGAAGGCTTTGGCAGCTAGAAATTTCGAGTTGGCCATCGGGAAAAGAAGTCTAACTATGGCTTCTAGTGTCATTTCCGGCAGAAAAAGCCACCAGTAGGGCTGAAAATGAGTTGAACTAAATCGACCCTGACTCAGCTCGGCTCGATAAAGTTTGATTTGACTCGAAACTAAACTCGAGTTCGAGACGAACATTTTTATAAGCTCGAACTCAATTCGATTAAAACTCACAAACAATAAGGTTCGACTCGTTAGTTCGAATCACATAATTCTAAAATCAAAAGTTTTAGCATTTTTTTTTGGCAGACTAAATGAGGATATTACACTATGTAATTAAAGTTGTATTTTATCCTCAAACCAACCAGCATGCCCTAAGAAACTCCTTACTCCTTTAACATTAACAGGTGGGGGAAGTTTCTCTATATCCTCTATCTTAGCTTAATCCACCTCTATGCCTTTAGCACTTATTTTATGCCCCATAACTATGTAGAATATAATGACAATCAAGAGCCATTTACTCAATTGGTGTAATGCTTACCGTTATAGAGTTTTCCAACCGTTGTTCTTGGGCTTTCATGGCCATTAATATCATTGATTTTTCTGTGAGGATATGGCAACGGTAATGTAGAAATTCATGAAGCATGAAGCCACTTGCAACATATATAAAAGACGTGAAACTATGGCAAAAAGGGGATGTGGTCAAAAATCAAGTTCATCATCCTTTCTATTAAGCTTCCTTCTTTTTTATTGTTCTTTTGTAATTTTGGGCATTGTTTGTGAAGCTCCAACGTGTTGGCCTCGAGTGCATGAGTTCTGACACGTAGTTGTGTAAACCTTGGGGAGCAAAACCGGATATTGGATTGCACCAGAGGTCCACCGGAAATTTGCTTTCAGGGTAGTGATTTATGTCACGGCACAACAACTCTCTTCTATCTTTCCTAACTATTCGAAGTCTATTCTTTATTCTATTAATATTTCCAACAAACCATACCGCTTGCTTTCCTAAAGTGTAAGTCACCACTTTTATACATGAAATCATCTACTCTATTTTCTAAATCAAACGACGTGGGACAATTTGCTTCAAAGCTTAAACTAGTGCAATCTGTTATTACGTGTTTGTCTATCAACATGGATTATTGATTATTGGTAAGTGTTGGACTTGGTTTTTTATTGTTTATTTTATGATTGTTAAATTTTTAATTAAACCAGTAATTGTAGTTCCTTTCAATCAACATAGATAAATATCATAGTCTTGTTCCACTTCCAAACCTCTTAGTTGACTTAGTATTATGTAACAACTTTTAAATTTAACTTAATTTGACCGTATGGTCATGTTCATACTATTTAATATATTTTTTTCACTAAAAAAAAATATTTTTTAAGTATTATATATAATCGAGTCAACTCATGTATCAAACAAGCCGAACTATATATATAACTCAAGTTCAGTTCATTAGATTAACAAACTTAATTTTCGGCTGAAGTTCAACTCATTTAGTTCATGAACCAAGTTCAACGAATCAACTGTCAAGTCGAGTTTCGAAATTTGTTCAAGTTGGCTCGGTTTATCACCAACCCTAACCGTTAGTATCTTTGAGGGTCTAGAGGCTGCCAGTAGTGGCTGGAGGAAAATTATGGTGTTTTTGTAGTGTATTAATTAAAACTTAGGTAAACAAATTTAGTATTAACTAAAACTATATAGCTAGAGATTAAAAACATATAATCCATAAAAAAAAAAAAAAAAAAAGCATAAATGTTTGAGAAGAACATAGCATTTACCTACTGTGGAAGCATCCATTCGAATATATAGATTTTGTTGGAATGTTAAAATCTGTCTTAAGTCCAGAAGATCACCAAACCATATGGAACAACCACTACCATCACTCACATTCAAGTTTGAATAAGCCATGCAAGAACAGTCTTCCAAGCATTTCTTCTTACAATTCTCAAGTGTCATATTAGCATCAACCCAAGTATGTGTGGTATCTGGCAATTTCAAACTAGAAAATGTTCCAAAACCATCATTCACACCACAATTCCAAGTTTCTTCGCCTTTTCGCACACATCCTTGTGTCCAATTTGATGCGTCCCAATTTTGTGGTGATTTAGGCTCAAACCCATCTAAACATTGGCAAATTGGAGACGGGTTATGAATGCAATTTCCATAAGGGCCGCAACGATTATAGACATCACAATCATTTTTTGGTACTGACTGAATATCACTCCAAGTATTGTCCTCTGGACTCCATATAACGCGTTCGTGAAGACTAAGCGTTTGGTTCAAATAAGTTATTGAAACCATACTCTTGTTTACAAGACTATATGCGAAGTAAACTTCATTTGAATTGTTCACAGGTGTTGTAGCAATAACATTTGACGTAATAATCTCCATAGGCGCTCCACTAAATCCAACTCCATTCCAAGGACCACTCCTATGAATCTCAACTGATCCTTTTTTCAATACAATTTCTGGATTACTACTAAGGACAATACCCCAAGTTAAATCTCCCGATGATGGATCGTCCCAATTTTTCCAAGAAGTTAATTGACGATTAAGACCTGTTTTTAAGTCCCATCCATGCTTCATGCCTGGCAACAAAGTATCACAAGGAAAATCAAAACCTTGCCATAAGAAATTATTACTTTGTTGATCAGTATCGTTGTTGGCTTTGATTACAAAGTTTCCATTGTCTAATAGTTGAGCCACATGAGAACTTGTAGTAGACAAAGATTGTGTTGTTATGTTTGTTGACCAAACAAGTGTTTGATTGTTGTTGGTAAGTAGTTCAAGGTTTCCCTCTTTGCTCATGATCAACATGGTAGAGTTGGAGTTGTTGTCTTTGATTGGATCATCACGGTTTGCAACCCAAACTATTCTTCTTTTTGGGATATTTTTGTACCATATTCCCACATAGCGATTTGTGGAACTACCTGGTTTGAAAAAGCCTAACTCAAAGGTTCCATCATTAGAAACCAAAGTGTTGCCATCATTAAGAGGTTGAAATTGGGTGATGGTATCAATTGAGGTAGATAACTGAAAGAAGAACAACAAGAGATTAAGAATAACAAACAATATCATTGGAAGAATATTGGCCATTTTGCATTGATTGAATTTGATGCAGACACACATTGTATGTTTGTGCGTTTATATATGCTAAATTGACTTTCCTTAAAAAAAAGATAAAAAAAATTGTTAAATTGACTTGGACTTGGGACTAAGGGTGGAAATGAGTCGGGCGTTGCTTAAATATGTTTGGCCTAGTTGAAGAATTAAGGCTTAAGCCTTGGACTTTTACCTGTCAAAGACTTTATTTTAAGTTTGATATGACCTTTTTAAAAAGCATGGCCTCGCCTATTAGCTTGTCCGAAAGCCTAGTTTGTGTTACATATTTCTAATAGTGTCCATTCATCCATTTTTCTTTCTTTTCAATTTATGCAACGTACTTAATGTAGGGATAAACATTAATTAGATACACATTAAACTAATATAAAACACAATCATAAAATTTATAGATGGATAGAAACTCAAGAATAATCATGTCCGATAACAAGAATGATTTCAAACTTAATCTGATAACCATACTTAACCTTAGGTATATTAGTACCAAGCCTAAAAAGTTCAAACAAATCAAATAACAATATGAGCGTTTAATGATGTTGGAAATCAAGTGTGAGTGATTATGTCCCACATCGACTAGAAATGGAGAAAACGTTGGATATTTAAGAGAGGAGACCCATAAACTCATTGCCTTAAAGTTTTGGGTAAGAGTGTGGTGTCTCTTTCTTAGCGGGTCCTAGTCGTTTGGCCAATTGCCACTCCCAGCACTCCCATCCTCCACAACAAACTGGTATCTGGTTAGTATCTGGTATAAGAGCCTAGTTAGGCTTGTTGGGGTAGTGGGAGCGGGATCCTAGTGTGGATCATCATAGTGATGTGGGTGAGTCACACTTGAGGGGGAGATTGATGGAAATCAAGTGTTAGTGATTATGTCCCATATCGACAAGAAATGGAGAAAATGTTGGATATTTAAGAGTGGAGACCCATTGCCTTAAGGTTTTGGGTATCTCTCTTTTAGTGGGTCCTAGACGTTTAGCCCATTGCCACTCCAAACACTCCATAGACTCCCCAACAAACTGGTATCAGAGCTGGTCCAGATTTGTTCAAGCGGGAACAATGACTAGAGGTAAAAGTTTGAAAGTCGACAAGTTCACTTGGAGGAATAATTTCAGTTTATGGCAAATTAAGATCTAGGCGTTGCTTAAACAGCAGGGTCGATGAACACCTTTTTTAAAGCCTGTGTCAAACCCTCTACCTGCTGATATCACCACTCCGGAGAAGAAGGCATATTCTACGTTGCTCCTTGGTTTGGAAGATCATATCATCACCGAGGTTGTTGAAGAGGATATCGTTGTCGGTCTGTGGTGTAAGCTAGAGAGTCTATACATGACGAAGAGCTTAACCAACAAGTTGCTCTTGAAGCAACGTCTGTTCAGTCTGCGTATGCAGGAAGGTATGTCCTTAACAGAACATCTAGATAAATTGAATTCAATATTATTAGATCTGAGTAATATTGATATTAAGATTGATGATGAGGATGCTTCCTTGATTATTTTCGTTTCTTTACCATTGTCATATGAGAACTTCAGAGAGTTTTTCATTAGTGGTAAATATTCATTGTCTCTGGAAGAAGTTAGGTCTGCCCTTCATAGTAAAGAATTGCGACATAGCTGTAGTGACACTGTTTCAGTTGATCAGGTTGTTGGGCTAGTAGCAAACAAAAATCAGGGATATGGTAAATCAGGGGAAAAAACTTCTCTAAGAAACCAGTTAGTAGGGGTCTAAAACCGACTGATATTTGCAATTACTGTAAGGAGATGGATATTAGAAGAACGAATGTCCAAAGAAGAGGCAGATGCAACACCATAAGGCATCAGGTAATGTCGTTGTTATCGAAGATGGTACACATTCCGAAGAGGATATCGCCTTAGTCGCTGATGGTCACACACATTACACCGACTTGTGGGTTCTGGATTCCGAAGTGTCTTATCATATTTGTCCTAGGAGAGAAAGATTTTCAACCTTTGAGCAATTGGATGGTGGCAATATTGCTATGACCAATAGTTGTGCCTACAAGGTGGTTGGGATGGGCTCTATCAAGATTAGGACTCATGATGGTAAATTATGTACACTGAACGAATTTAGACATGTTCCACACATGACGAAGAATCTGATATCCTTTTGGACAATAATGGGTTTAGTTTCAAAGGTGAAGGTGGAGTTATATACGTTTGCAAGGGTTCAAGTGTGATTCTGAAAGGTGTGAAGCGGGGTACTCTATACTCTCTACAAGGTACTACGATAACTGATTATGTTTTTGTTGCTTCTTTCGAGATTGACCAAGAAGATATGACGAAGTTATGGAATATGAGGCTTGGGCATATGAGTGAGAGGGGGATGCAAATTTTTGCTAAAGATGATTTTCTTTGCGGGCACAAGATAAATGATCTTGGGTTCTGTGAACACTGTGTTTTTGGGAAACTACATTGCAACAAGTTTCTTAAAGTGATTCACAGTACAAATGACACATTATATTACATCCACGTTGATTGTTGGGGGTCTTCGCGTGTGGAGTCTATGGGGGGTCACATGTACATTCTGTCGCTGATCGATGATTATTTAAGGATGACCTGAATATTCATAATGAAGCATAAGAGTGATGCTTTAAAGAACTTCAAGTAGTGGAAGGCATTACTGGAGAATCAAATTGGGAAGAAGGTTAAGAGACTGCGAACTGATAATGGTTTGGAACTCTGTTGGTCTGAGTTTAATGAGTTTTGCTAGACTGAATGGATTTCCAGGCATCATACGATTAGGAATACACCTGAGCAGAATGGTGTAGCAGAACGTATGAATCAGACACTTCTAGAGAAAGCTCGGCGTATGCTCTCGAATGTTGGGTTAACAAGAATGTTTTGGGTGGAAGCAGTTAACACACCATGCTATCTGATAAATCGTGGACCTCACACATGTATAAACCTAAAAACTCCTTATCAACTGTGGTCTGGGAAATATATTGATTACTCTAATTTGAGAGTTTTTGGTTGCACGGTCTACTATCATGTCAATGAGGGGAAGTTGGTGCCAAGAGCAAAGAAATGAGTATTAGTAGGCTATGAGGATGGTGTGAAAGGATATAGAATCTGGTCTCTATCTGAGACAAAGGTTATTTTAAGAAGGAATGTTGTCTTTGATGAAAATTTCGTGTTTAACCCAACTCTGAAGTTCACTATTCTAGAAGACTGTGGTATTGAGAAGCAGATGAAGCAGAGAGAAACTGAGGCTACATGTGAAGCAGATGAGGACTCCCCTCAGTCACATTCAGAGGAAGAAGCATCAGTTGTTCCATTAGCATCATGGGAAAATCAAAGTATAGCTCTTAATCACCCTAAAAGATCTAATTTTTGGGTACCTCCTAAAAAGTATGTCTATGAGGACATGGTTTCCTATGCTTTACTAGTTACAGAGGAAAAGGATCCTCATGAGCCATCCACTTTCGAGGTAAACAAAGTGGGTACAACAGACAACCCAGCTGATATGTTTACCAAGTTGGTTCCGCAGAGCAGGCTCGTCTGGAATTCTGTGTAATGCATCTGGCACATCTGGTACGTCATGTACATCTGGCTATCTAGAGAGGATTCAAGTCAAGGTGGAGATTTGTTGAAATATGCCTTGAATTAGTGTTGGGAAAATGTCACACATCGAATAATATGAAGAAATATGCAAAGACTTGGCCATATAATTAAAAGCCTTTTATGTTAGTATTTCTTGCACCTATAGTTAGTGGGTTTTGCTATAGCTGGCGTTACCTCTACTTTCAGTATCTGTAATTATCAATTATAGTGAAATTCTTTTCAATGACTTTGCCCGTATATTAGTCAGCATATTGCTGGATACCACTTTAAATCTTGGGTCCTAGACGTTTACCCCATTGGCGTTCCAAGCGCTCCCTCGACCCCCCACCAAACTAGTATCAGAGCCTAGTTAGGCTTGCTGGGGGAATGGGAGCAGGATCCTACTGTGGATTATCCTAGTGATGTGGGTGATTCACACTTGAGGGGGAGAGGGTTGGAAATCAAGTTCGAGTGGTTATGTCCTACATCGACTAGAAATGGAGTAAACATTAGATGTTTAAGAGAGGAGACCCATAAACTCATTGCCTTAGGATTTTTGGTAAGAGTGTGGTGTCTCTCTCTTAGCGGGTCCTAGACGTTTATCCCATTGCCGCTCCAAGCGCTCCACAGACTCCCCCAAAAACTGGTATTAGAGCCTAGTTAAGCTTGATGGGGGAGTGGGAGCGGGATCCAAGTGATGTGGGTGAGTCACACTTGAGGGGGAGATTGATGGAAATCAAGTCTGAGTGATTATGTTCCACATCAACTAGAAATGGAGCAAACATTGGATATTTAAGAGAGGAGACTCATAAAGTCATTGCCTTAAGGTTTTGGGTAAGAGTGTGGTGTCTCTCTCTTAGCGAGTCCTAGGTGTTTATCCCATTGCCACTCCAAGCGCTCCATAGACTTCCCAACAAATGATAACTTAACAAGCTTTCAAACAGTAAGAAATTGAAAACAAAATCAGCACTTAAGCAGGAAAAAAATGGATAGAATATTCAATGTGATAAAAAAAATCACCAACATAATATGAGAATTTAATGGAACTGTATTTTTTTGTATTAATATATAAATAATAAATGTGGGAAAATGTAATATACTCATATACGACCAACTTGATAGGCCTGATAGGCTTTTTTTTTATAAGCCTAAGCATAGCCTATTTAAATTAATAGACTTTTTAAAAAGCTCATGCTCTACCTATTTACTAAAAGAGTTAGGTCGGGCTGAGCTTTCAATAGGCTAGGTCATATGCCCCTGATGAGTGGCCTGACCTATTCCCATCTGTACTTGGGACTAAACAGTGTGTATGTATATTATACAGGTAATATTTTAAGATTAACTAGTGTCTCTTTTTGTAATTATATACTAGCAAAACGATGGTAGTTAATATTAAAGGTACCTCTGTATGATATTATTATTATTATTATTATTATTATTATTATTATTATTATTATTATTATTATTATTATTATTATTATTATTATTATTATTATTATTATTATTATTATTATTATTATTATTATTATTATTATTATTATTATTATTATTATTATTATTATTATAAGCTAAGAGTAAAGTGACATCAAAAAGAATAGTATCCAATTAAGTTGACACCCTACTCTAATCTGTTGCCAATTGCTCATATATATTATTAAAAAAGAGAAAAATTACATCTAAAAACCGAGGGGACATAAAACCTGACACAGTCAACAACCGTTACGGGCATAAACATAAAAATAATCCAAAAAATGGATCCAACCCTAAATAATTCAAACAAATCATTATTATCAAGCGAGTCTAAAGTTTGGCGAATGAATCGATCGTCAACACGAATCGGTTCACGTACCATCTACTCCCTGCAACAACGACAACAAGCAATAACAACTCTTTCAAGTCCATACAGTCCCATGTTAGCCAATCAACATGCTGGGATACAATTTTAATGGTGTAAGAATCAACGGCCAACACCGAAAGATTCATGAACCAACGACCCCTGCAACAAAATACAGCATCAGAACCTACCCTTTCGAGCCCTACGAACCTGTGCACATCGAACCGAATTGAAAAAATCCAGCATGACCTATATAATAAGGAACCAGAATTATAGTTGTTTCTTGAAACAGAACAAAGCAAGCCTCCAATACAGCAAACACAATCCAAAACTTTTGAGACCTGCAGATCTCAATTGATCTAGAGCAGAACCAAGAACCAAAGTCAGGAAAAGAAATCCACCGACCATCACGGCGACGGAGACACAATGATGCAATCTGAGAATAAACACCAACGCCGTTCACAGAAACCCACCTGCACCACCGGATCTGGAGCGAAATTACCCTTACGAGTTTTGAAAACTAAAGGATTGGAGCACCTCCGATTGCTCCAACTCGAAAACTGACGCGAGTGGTGGCTGAGCCAACACCAACGCGTTAAAGAACCGACACACCAGACCATCAGCCGACACCACAAGGTGGAGCCGTCGACGGTACTGGCATTCAGACAACCCTAGCGGAGCAAAGGGTGGTGTAGAGTACAAAGGCACACTTATCGCACCACCAATACACAATATTACATCTTTGCAGAAGGGTTTGGATTTGGAAGGGAAAGAAGGCGGTTGATGTTTAGAGAGAGGTGAAAGCGATTGAAGTTTATTATACTACTGCTATTACTACTACCACTAGCCGCTTTTCCGCTCTTTTTATTGCGCTCACGCGTGTAAGTTATGAATGCTATTTTATATGAAATTTTGATTTTGATTAAAATTATAAGTACAAATATTTCTGATTTTCAAATTGTAACAAACAAAAAGAAACCATGTTTATCTTTTTCAATAACAATAATTTAACAAATATAATATAAATTCTTATCTTTTTTAATACCACCAACAATATAACATTAATTTTTTTTTTACCAAAACAAAGGTAACTATTATCATTAATCAACGAATGTTCAATACAAGAAGGATAAAAATAAAAAATATGGTGACTAGCCGAAGAACAGGCCGCCCTAGCTAAAGTATGAGCAACCATGTTCGCCTGTCTCCTAACAAACTTCACCTTGAAGTTGGAATGTAGAGATAACTAATAAATAATACTAGAAACAATAGCATAGAAGAATCATCATGGCCCATAGACGATGGAGCTTGCACTAGAGTAGCAGAGTCAGACTTGAAGACAACCCAGTCCCATCTGTTCACATCAACAAAGTGAATGACATCGAGTAAGGCTACTGCCTCCCCCCTCCAACATTGTCATATTTGCCTGCTGCCATTTCGTTTCAGCCCGAATAAATTGCCCACTGAAGTCTCTAACACAACACGCAAAATATGTAAGATGGTTACGATCATGGAGCGCGACATCCACACTGAGCTTCAACTATGTCTCGCACGGTTTCTTTCAAACCGAGTTGTTACCTTGCACTCTATTCCGTCTATGTTGCACAAGAGGTGGTGATGGTTGTTTATGAATGTATATTAAGAGTCTCACGACTCACATCGTATAAAATAAGATATGAACATGTGTTTATCGGTAGAATGTCCTCACCTTACATATCGGTTTTATAAGATTGAGTTAGATTCAACTTAAATTTGAAGACAAATAACTAACAACGAGTTGGAATTTAATTACATTGGTTGGTGGCTAACACATTCGTTTGAGAAATGATAAAAGAAACATTTGACAGAAGTGCATCATGGGTAATTTCAACATTAAAACAAAGACAATTTTGTAAAAAATCCAATATGCGCCCTCTTCCTTCTCCATTCTATACCCCTTCTCTTTTCTCTCTTGTCAGACCAGCCACTGCAATCTCTCATCACAGCTAGCCTTTGTCACCACCACCATACTCTCTCACCATTGTCCTCATCGGTTACCATCACCACAGTCATCTTTGGTCATATATTGACGAATAACGACTATCCCATTGTTAAAATGACGTGTTGTAACATCATCGCTTTGCACTAACCACATTGCATACTTAAAATCAATGTGTATCATCATAGTAGGCAAACCTTCTTCTGTGGGGATAAAATGAACACCCACTCAAATAATTAAGTATTATAATTTACACTCAGATGCATCAATTATTCAATAAATTTGAAGGATAAATCTACGCTTTATATTTGAGACCAAATGAAGTATTTATGTGGATAGACTATTTAAAAAAAATAACTAAAAATCGATGTGATTTGAATAGTTTCTATATAGATATATACAAAAAATCTAAGTATCTGACCGGTAAGAGTGTCTGACATAAGACATAGCATCAGCGGACTAAGAAAGACTACTAAAAAATGCTTTTTCATTGGATTTTATAAGCAAACAAATATTTTATATCTTGACAAAAAGACCTCATGTACATTAAACTTTGTTAAAACCTCACTTGCTATTTAAAATGATTAGGTTGGCCTTGCTAAGATGCAGAGAATATTAATTAATGGCTTAATTAATGAATTGGTCCTTAAGTTATTTGTTGGTTACATTTTGATCCCATAAGTTATTAACGTTACAATTTGGTCCATTAAGTTACTTTTTGGTTTCGTTTTGGTCCCTTAACTATTAAAAGTTTCGTTTTGGTCCCTTAACTTATTTTTTGGTTTCGTTCTGGTCCCTTAACTTATTTTTTGCTTTCGTTTTGGTCCCTTAACTCTTCCTCCGTCAACCACTTTGGTCCTTTACGTTAGGATGAATGTGTTAGAGTTAAGGGACCAAAACGAAACCAAAAAATAAGTTAAGGGACCAAATCGAAACAAAAAAATAAGTTAAGGGACCAAAACGAAACTTTTAACAGTTAAGGGACCAAAACGAAACCAAAAAGTAAGTTAAGGGACCAAATTGTAACGTTAATAACTTAAGGGACCAAAACGAAACCAAAAAATAAGTTAAGGCACCAAAAGAGTAATTAAGCCTTAATTAATTAATCAATGGAAAATAGCTCTAACGTGTAATCTTTAAAAAAACGTGTAATGCAAGATGGTGATTTCTGAGAAAATTCTGTTTCAATTTATCTTGGTACGCAATTTTATAAATTAAGTCGTTCAGAAGCATCTCACACTAATTTTATTGTTAATTAATTTAAAATATACGACTTTCTTAAGTTGTTATGTCAATAAATAAATACAATGGACATTTTCTAACAAGTGTTTTAGGTGACCTGGACATCTCTCAGGTTATACAACAATATGTGTAGGACTAAATTAGACTTTTTTAATTAACGAGTTTCCAATATTTTAGTTGTTTTCACACTTATGTTTCAAACAAATTATATAATATAGCATAGTGGTTGGACCATTTCAACCTCTAGTATATTATCTAGTTCAACTTTGGGTATTGTCATTTTTGCATTTTTATTTCACTGAAAGTCTTAGACCATCAACATAAATAAATAAAATTGAGAGACATAAAACAAGGACTTTATCCGCACATAAATTCAATTAATGAAAACACACTTCTCAAGTTTTTAAAAGAGAAAAATTTTGTGGGGAAAAAAAAAAACGAGTGAGATTTTTCTTTAGTATTAATTTTTTTTAGTTTTGCATTCTATCTTTAAAGTTAAGTTGTTAGACGACAAACGAATATGATCGCACATACTCTTGGATAGGCAGCTAATTTTTGAATCAGTTCGCATATTTTTTAGTCTAATCCTCCTTGTATAGAGATTTTGTTGATTAATGAAACGAGTTATGTTTGGTTTGTTTTAAAAAATAGTGAAAATGTTAAGTATAGGGTATTTTTTTGGGGAATACAAAATTATATACAACAATATTTTCAACTAGAAGATAATCAAAATTGCACCTTCATATTTTCACAGATTTTATAGTAAATTAGCTTCATTCAATGTGGAATTTTAGCACACCTCTTCACGTCTAGGATTAAACATCTGGAACGTGGCCCAAGTGGTGTGATAGCAGAGGCGAAGCACCTCATGGTTCAAGGTGGGCCATGGCCCACCCCAGAAATAATAATTCTTAGCAGGTGTGTATATTATTTCGTGCAAACAAATGTTAGTTGTGCAATGTGTTGTAGTGGTTAATAGTGTTTTTGGCAAGCATATTGTGCATGGTTCATTCAACTCCCACCTAAGTCTTTTTTTCTTCTATTTTTTATTAAAAAAAACAGTCTCTATCAGGGTTTCTGCACGCATAAGCTATAAAATTCGTAACATATGTCCTAGTGAGCTTAGCTCAGTTGGTTGGACAATGCATAAAAATATGCAAGGTCTGGGGTTCAAACCCCGGCCACTACCAAAAAAAAATAAAAACACATAACGTTAAAATATCCTTAAATCCTTAAATAACATTATATCATATAAATAACATTATATCATAAAAATATATAAAAATATTTAATCACATAAACACTGTATTTTTTTAAGCACAAGAATACTATATTCTTTATTAAATAGAAATATATTTCATTATTGTACTTGATTATAAGTATATTTTCTTATGTAATGATCTTTTTTACATTACTATATGTCATGAGTTTTATTTTAAATTTTTTTATTCAGTCGTCTGATGCAATTTAATTGAATACATATACATATGTTTATAGAAGTCTGATCATTCAATTCAACCACGAGGTTCAATCAATGTTCTAGTTGTTTGATCAATGATTTGTACTTTGTTCAAGTTGGTAATCTGTTTACATTTAAAAATATTGATTTGAACAATATTCAACAAATAACAAGTTTATAGTCATTTGAACTAACCAATGATGAGCCGCACGAATAAGAAAATACATATTTTCATACATTAAACAAATTGACCACCCACAAAAAATTAAGCTCCATCACTATTTATGGCCCATCCAAAGTTTTTTTCTTGGCTCCGCCACTGTGTGATAGGAATGACTCGAAAGGTGACCTAATAGATCTTAGATAGACTCTGATACCAACTTAAATATTAAGTTGGATCTAACATAACCTTTACAAAACTGGTTAGGAAGGAGAGAACTATTAACAACCACTTAATAAAGTGATTACATAATTTTTTTTCCAGATCCTTGTAAGTACGCACTCCCTATTTATAACATGATAAGTGATTTCAAAGGGGCAAATATTTAGCATAAGTATCGGTGTGTATTTCTTTACCATGTTGAATCTAGGGTTAATTAAGTTTTTAGTCCCTATAAATATTCACAGTTTTGTTTTTAATCCCTGCAAAATAAAATCACACTTTTTAGTCCCTATAAAATTTTTCATCAACATTTTTAGTCCCTATAAATTTTTCCATCAGCACTTTTAGTCCCTGTCAAAAATTTCCATCATCAGTTTTGGTCCCTAAAATGTTTAAGCAAAATGTCACAGGGACTAAAAAGTGTGATTTTATTTTGTAAGGACTAAAAACAAAACTGTGAATATTTATAGGGACCAAAAACTTAATTAACCATTGAATCTATTATCTCTGTCATAAATGATACCTCTTCAAGTACCTCCATGCATTCAGAAGCCAAATGAAACTTAAAAAAGTCAAGTAAAATTTTTTTTAGTTGTTACCTTAACTTGATTTGTTCCCGTGTCAATGACCACAACTCCTTTCTTTATCCAATCACCATGAACTATGTTCGGGATTCCAACATATGTGACCACAATATCCGCTTCAGACGTTATTTGTTCAGGATTCTGTGTATGCATGTAACTAGCTGACTGTGGCGTGGTGCCTCTACTCAAAAGAAGGCAAAATCAGAGTCATCTAGCAATTGAAACATTCTGCCATGACTTCAAAATTGGGAAAATATAGCGCCTCATAAATAGCGCTATAAATCAAAACACAGAGGCTTTAGATAGCACTTTAAAAAAAAATGCTTTCTATGCTTCTCAGCTTATATAGCTTTTTGTTGAAAAAGCACCGACATAGGTTTAGTAAAAATAATAAATATTAAAAAAAAACAAGATTAATAATATACGGTGCTTTTGATGTAAAGCACTATAAATTAATAAACCTTAAATAGTGCTTACTAAACGCTATTGTAGGCTTGAGAAAGATAGCGCTTATAGTTTAAGAAAAGCGCTATTTTGTAACAGAATAACATTTAGCCGAGTGGTTATTTAAAATCCATTAGAGATGGCATTTGTTAATGTAAGCGCTTGTTTTATCTTGGTTTTCGGGTGTCAAACATTGATTACGTTTGAACCTTTTTAACCGGTGATATCTCATTTTTTCTTGGGAAGGGAAAAAATAAGCAAAACCCTTGAGAATCGAGGTCCGGGAGTTGTTTTCGCTACGGGAAGGTGTTAGGCACCCATAACGACTATAGTAACCTATAGGAACCGTCTTTACTTTCTACACGCGCGCTTTATTTTTAAATGCTATTTGAAAGTGTTTATTTAAGCCTAAGAGTTTCTAAGTGAAGAATTGGAGGGAGAAAAATGTGTTTGAAATTTTATTTTATTTGAATTGAAGGAATTTTGATTCCTTGCCTACGTACCCGTTTAAGGGATCAAATCCACCGTAGTTCTCTCTCAAAAAATGTTTTTGTTTTTGTTGGTTGATTTTAAGTTTGAAAATTGGATTTTGAAGAAAGGGAAAAGAGGCCTTAAAGGCATGAGGTTGAGGAAAAAAGTGAGGTTGGAATTAGTTATTTGCAAAAACAAGTCTAAGTTGGAATTAGTTTCATTGATACTTTTATTAAGAAAATAAAGAGAAAAATTCACTTGGAATGGGTTCCAAGAGTTTATTTGGAAAAAATTTGAGTGAGATGGTTCAAGTTTTTTGTTTGGAAAATTGGAATTTTCCCTAAGTGTAAAACCTAAGCATACATCTAAACATGCAATCCTAAACATACATCTAAACATGCATATCCTAGCCATACATCTAAAATATCTATGTGATGTGTGTGCATGTGTCGGTGCTTGTGTCGGTGTACATTATTAGAGTCCATTGCCCTTATTACATCATTGGCCTAGATACATTCTATGGTCTTGCAAGAAACTAAAAGCATAGGAAAAATATTACAAAATTCCTAAATGTTACATTCTAATTTTGCATGAAAATTTAAAGTGCTAAAAATAAAAGGATGAGAAAGTGGGATGGAGGCATGCTTGTAATGCTCATGGAACAAGAGGTAGAAATGTTAGTAGAGAAAGACATGAAAATAATGAGACTATGAGCAAGGAAAATGGTATAGAAAGGTAGTGAAAGTTAGAAGTAAAAATAACACCAAAGGGACCTAAAATGCTAATAATATTAGAAACAAGATCATGACCTATAATTGTTCAAGTCATGCTTGTTTTCAAATAGCTTTAGGTACTGTAGCAACATGAACAATTATAGGTCAAGATCACACTAAAAAGGTACGAAAACACATAGACATCATCCACACATTTATTCATATGTTTACAAAAATAGATGTGACTTGTAATGCAAGTAATTAATCACACTCATTCTCATGCAGCAAGAAACACACCCAAACAGTGACCAATTCATCACAAATTCCTCCATCACCAATCACAAACATATATCAAGAATTGGGATCAAAATTATGCTCATTTTCACAAGTTTTTTCAACATAAAATTCAAGAATTAAACAAAAAACATCAATATATTTTTTCCAAAGTTTTTCAGTGCAAAACCAATACAAAAACATCACAAAAATGTTAAGAAGTCTTTACAAATTTTTAGAGAATTTTCTAAAACATTCAAGGCATGTCAGGGGTGGAAATAGCAACACTGGGGGGTTCAAACAGCAAAACTGTAGTGATTTCAAAAACAAGAAAAGAGACATGGGCCTGGAGCGGGTAGGATCCATGGATTGTGGGTAGGGTTATACAAATATGAAGGAAGTATAAAAAATGCTGTGTGGTAAAAAAAACAAGTCACCAAGTGTTCCTTCTTCTTTCACGTTCCAAACAATTAAAACATGAGTGTTTCTTCTTACTGAGAAGACTATAGCGCCGCCCTACACCTCTTTCTTCTCCGGCGAAACTTCGTTTTCCGACACGGCGGCTGGTGGTGGCACCACCGTGCCGGAGTTTTCAAAACTCCACTAAACTTAAAAGTTTTTACATGTTTCAAATCCTCTCTTCTTCCTCTAATCAAATCCGATCTTACAATCTTCAAAAACCACGCATAAAAGACTAGATCTACAAATCCTTGAAATGAAAATTTGGTGAAAAGATTACCTCCGTTTAGTTTTAAGCTTCGATTCTGGACTGGACTGCTTTAAGCCTCGAATCGCTTCCCCTCCTGTATCAATTCTGGACGGTGCAGATTCACTCATTCTTCTTCATTCTGGAATCAGCTTCCTTCTTTGAACCGCCCTTTGTTTTGCCTTTAGGATGCGTTGCCGTCTTGTGCTTCACATATTCTACGCTGAACCCGATTCTGTTCGGTTTCCTTCGCGGCGGAAACGGCCCGAGCTTCCTCTTCTTTTCACGAATTCATCGTGATTCAGAAATTGTTGCTGCTGCGTTTTTTTTGCTGCTGTTCCTCACGTTCAAGCTTCTTCCTCTTCTTTGATTTTTCGGTTCTGGATTTGCTTTGTGATGTTTGGATTCTGCTTGGACCAATTCAGCTACATATGAACGTTGGAACGGGAAGAGATTGCTTGCGGATTGTGTGAATTAGCGAAACAAGAATTCTGGAATTGGTGGATTTCTTGGTGGATTAGTGGAGGTTGATGATGGTGATGAACGTGAGGATGAAGGATTTGAGAGATTGGAGATGAATATGGATTGAAGTTTTTTGATTATGAAGGTTATGGTGATGAGCGTGGTGGTTAGGGATGAAGATTGGAGGTGGTTATGGAGGAGATGGATGATGAGAAAGTTTGTTATGGTGGAGGAAGTGGTGGTGGGGAAGTTGGTTACGGTGGTTTGTTAGAGGCTGTTGAAGATGAGAGAAAAATGGGAGAGAAAATAATTAAAAATGATTTTTGGAATTTTGGCAATTTTTTGTGTAAATGATTAGTGTGTCAATCTTGACCATGACTTTGACTTATTTATAGGTGATGTGGTAAGCTTTGGACCAATGAGACAATGCCATGTGTACTTGGACTTGTAACAAACTTTGACCAACTTTGACCTGCAAAAATAACAAACTAAAAGGACCAAAATGCAAATAACAAAACTTTAAGGGCTAAAATGTAATTAAAATAAAATTGGTAAAAAATGTAATTTGAAAATAACGTAAAGCGAGACGATTAAAAACAACAAAGCAGATTAGAAATTTTTATGTGAAATGACCAAAATGCCCCTAGGGACTAAATTGACCTAAAAATGACTCAGATGCAATTTTAAAATGGATTTTTAACAGGAAATTAAAGCAAGAGTTTATACAAGCAAATTAAAAGACTCAGAGACAAATTTTAGAATTTAAACAGGGTTTTATCATATGAAAAGACTAAAATGCCCCTAGGGGCTAAACTGACTCAAAATGACTTCAAATGCAATTTTTTGAAATGGATTTTGACATAGAATTGAAATAAGGGCTTATTCAAACTAGTTGAAAAGACTCAAACAATTTTTCAAAGATTGAAAGAAATTTTAACATAGGAAATGACTAGAATACCCTTTTATGTGAATTTTGCAAGTAATATTGAAATAAGATGCAGAGAAAGATGTAATTGATCAGAGACGTATCAAATGACTTGAAATACAAGAAAAGAAGAATGGAGCTAGTATTTTTAGGTCCAAAATTAGGGTATAACAGCTGCCCCTATTTAAGTTTCTTTGTCCGGAGAGTCAAGAGACGAAGTCTTTGAGTTGACGGGACGAAGATACTTAAATATTAACATTTGCACTGCTTTTGGACGTAAAAATACGTTTTCAGATTTTCAAAAAAAATATGAATGCCATGCAACATTTTGGTTATGAATGCAAGACAAACAAACTGGAGTCTACAGAGCATGTCACAACACTGGGGATTTAAGTAGACATTGACAGGGTAGACAAACCAGGGGATAGAAAATAGGGTACAAGCTGTTCTTTGGATCGAACTAGCCACTTGACCAAGGAATACAAAACGAGAGATAGGTACAAGCTGTTCTTGGGATCGAACTTGGCACTTGACCGGAAACACAGACATATAGGCAGATACAAGCTGTTCTTTGGATCGAACTTGACACTTGATTGAAGATACAAACAGATAGACAGGTACAAACTGTTCTTTGGATCGAACTGGCTGTTTGGCTGGAGATATAGACAAAAGGGTAGATACAAACTGTTCTTTGGATCGAACTTGCCGCTAGATCATCACCACATCATGTGGGTAGGTGCAAACTGTTCTTTGGATCGAACTTGTCGTTTGACTGATAACAAAACATAAGCTGGGTACAAACTGTTCTTTGGATCGAACTTATCGTTTGTCCGGAAGTATAGGTATATAAGCAGGTACAAGTTGTTCTTTGGATCGAACTGGCCACTTGACCTATAACAAGATACAAATTGGAAGTTGGGTTTAGAAAGATACAAATTGAGAGTAAGTTGATATTGACTTGACTTGAAGATAGACATGACCATTTTTGTTGGCCCAAAAATAAACTGAGAGTGAATTAACATTGACAAAGACATTGAATTGAAAGTTTGGTATTGAAAGAGAGACTGGAAATTGAAATTAATCAGAGACATAGACATAGACATTGGATTAAGAGTTTGAAATTGAATTGAATTGGAGATTGAAATTGAATTGAATTGGAGATTGAAATTGAGTTGAATTGGAGATTGAAATTGAGTTTGACAGTTGAAATTGGATTGAGTTGAAATTGAGATTGAATTGAAATTGGAATTCGAGTTGAGTTGGAAATTGAGTTGAATTGGAAGTTGAATGTTGAGTTAAATTGAAAGTGGAGATTGAACTGAATTGAAAGTGGAAACTGAGTTGGATTGAAAGTTGAAATTGGAAATGCAGGATGTATGTATGGTATAACAAGATTATTGAATGTATGAGCACATAAAATGCATGATTATGCATGTATGAATGCTTGAAATGCATGATTGGTTTGTAATTGGACAGAGAAGTTTCATAGAGGCAGATGAAAACATTGGAAGATTGGGCACGTAGTGGCTCGTGCTGCAACATATTCACACAGAAAATCCTCTTTGGAGAGATCGTCGTTGAGAGACGTATCAAAACCATGGCTGAGGGCAACATAAACTTGTAGAGGGGGACCCTTGGAAGATTCTTGGATACAGGTCGCCGTTGCTAGGCGTGTCAGTGCTGGGTAAACATTGGATGCTTGCATCTGTGGTCAATGCTTTTCATGTCATTTCCATTCTTTCATTTTTCAATCCCATTTTTGCCTGAACCGCCCTTTCGGGTTTTCGATTCACCGGGGAGTAAAGTTCTTTTCATTGCCCCATTTTTGCCTGAATTGCCTTCATAGGTTGTCAATCAGCGGGGTGCTCATTTTTGCCTAAGCCGCCCTTTCGGGTTTTCAACTTAGCGAGCTTTTCATTTGCATTTTTCAATTTTTCATTCTGTTTTTTCATTCTTGCCATTGACCACAGATCATCCTGGGGAGTAACCTGCTTGTAACACGTATTGAAATAGACATTGACACTCATTTATTCATGCATGTTTCATTGAAATATACCCTATTGCTCAGGTTTGCTTTCAAAATAGACAGGAAAAGATTTTTCAATTTTCAAAGATGTTTGTTTCTGACATTGACATTATCAAAATGGAAAGAAAATGTTTTGTATATCGCATTGAAAGTGGAAAGAAAAATAGAGTTTCAAACAATAGCACAGGCTCAAATTGATGTAGAAGAGTGAGAGTCAGCCAAAGGCATGACTCCACGGATTTACAAAGCTTGGAAAATGGTAATTTTATTGGTTGGTGATACATTGAACACGATGACCGCTACATTTCATAGAAATTTTGAATTCACAAGTACAAAAGCTTCTGATGAAGACGATCACTGACAGTTGCAGATGCCTCAAGGGGTGATGGTGGTTTGCCAGATATAGTTACTTGTCCTTTATTGTCAACCTCATTTTTGCATGAACCGCCCTTTCGGGTTTTCGGCTCATCGAGGCGCTCATTCTTGCCTGAGTTGCGTACAATCTCAGCGAGCTTTCTCATATTCATTTTTTTGTCCCTAACTTTTGCCTGGGTCGCCCTTTCGGGTTTTCGATCCACCGGGAAGCGCATTTTTGCCTAGGCCGCCCTTTCGGGTTTTCGACCTACCACGCTGTTCTTTTCTTTCTAGACAAAGTATTTCTTGACTATATCGGCATTAACAGGATTTGGAAGCTCAACACCATCCATGTGTGTAAGAATCAAAGCACCATCAGAGAAAGCCTTCTTGACAACATAAGGACCTTCATAGTTAGGTGTCCACTTGCCCCTTGGGTCGGGTTGCTGACTTATCCTTCTTTTCAATACAAGTTCGCCTTCCTTGAATTCTCGAGGTCGGACTTTCTTGTCAAAAGCATTCTTCATCCGTACTTGATACAACTGTCCATGAGCCATAGCATCCATACGTTTCTCTTCAATCAGATTCAATTGGTCATACCGACTTTGACACCATTCAGCCTCAGTTAATTTTGCTTCCATGATCACTCGAAGAGACGGAATCTCCACTTCCAGAGGGAGAACTGCTTCCATACCATATACCAGAGAGAAAGGAGTTGCCCCGGTTGAACTGCGCACCGTAGTACGGTAACCATGCAAGGCAAACGGTAGCATCTCATGCCAGTCTTTGTAAGTAGTGACCATCTTCTGAACAATCTTCTTGATGTTCTTGTTAGCGGCCTCAACTGCACCATTCATCTGAGGTCTATAAGGAGAAGAGTTGTGATATTCGATCTTGAATTCTTCACATAAAGCTTGCATCATGCTATTGTTCAGATTGGAACCATTGTCAGTGATGATCTTGTTGGGAACACCATATCGACAGATGATGTTATTCTTGATAAACTTGACTACCACTTGCTTGGTCACATTTGCATAGGAAGCAGCTTCAACCCACTTGGTGAAATAGTCAATTGCCACTAGAATGAAACGATGTCCATAGAGAAAGGCCATGGGGAAGAGATAACATTGAGGGCATGTGGAGGCACATGAATCTTGTCAGCATAAATTTGACACTTGTGGCATCTCTTAGCATGTTTGTGGCAATCACGCTCCATAGTTATCCAGTAATAGCCGGCTCTTAACAGTTTTCTTGACATAGTGTGGCCCGAAGCATGGGTCCCAAAAGTACCATCATGTACATCATGCATCCATTTTTCAGCTTCCTGTTTGTCAACACACCTCAATAAGACCATGTCATAGTTCCTCTTGTATAGGATTTCTCCGTCCAGAAGGAATTTACTAGTCCATCGTCTCAAAGTCTTTTTATCCCTGTTGGAAGCACCAGGTGGGTATTCATGATTCTGCAAGAATTGTTTGATGTTGAAATACCAAGGCTTTCCATTATTCACACCTTCATCAGCTTGATCTGGCATATTTTCAATAGTAAACACATGAGCAGGTCTATCAAGACGCTGTACTTTGATTACAGGCACATCATTCCAGTGATTGACACGAAACATGGAAGACAAAGTAGCAAGAGCATCAGCCATCTGATTTTCATCCCGGGGGATGTGGTGCAGCTCAACCTTGGTAAAGTATGTCAACAGACGTCTGGCATAGTCACCGTAAGGGATCAGTTTCTCATGATGAGTCTCCCATTCACCCTTTATCTGATTAATAACAAGTGCAGAATCTCCATAGATGTCGAGGTGTTTAATTCTCAGATCAATGGCTTCTTCAATGCCCAAGATGCATGCTTCATATTCAGCTATATTGTTTGTGCATTCAAAAGTTATTCGAGCGGTGAAAGGAATGTGGTGCCCCTGCGGAGTTACAATGATGGCCCCAATTCCTTTACCATAAGCATTAACAGCACCATCAAACACCAATCCCCACTTGCTATTGGGATCCGGCCCTTCATTGATCAGTGGTTCTTCACAGTCCTTTGCTTTCAGATACATGATCTCTTCATCAGGGAAATCAAACTTAATTGGCTGGTAATCATCAAGAGGTTGACAAGCAAGATGCTCAGCAAGGATACTTCCTTTGATTGCTTTCTGAGCTTTGTACACAATATCATATTCAGACAACAACATTTGCCAACGTGCAATCTTTCTAGTAACAGCAGGCTTCTCAAAGATGTACTTGATTGGATCCATTCGGGATATCAACCAAGTTGTATGATTCACCATATAATGACGCAGGCGTTTGGCAGCCCAGGCTAAAGCACAACAAGTCTTTTCAAGCATTGTATACCGAGTCTCGCAGTCGGTGAACTTCTTGCTCAGATAGTAGATAGCATGCTCTTTCTTCCCGGTCTCGTCTTGTTGACCGAGAACACAACCTACTGAATCATCTAACACTGACAGATACATAATCAAAGGCCTTCCTTCCACTGGTGGGACGAGGATAGGTGGTTCCAACAAGTATTCTTTAATGCTATCAAAAGCTTCCTGGCATTCATCATTCCATACAACAGGCTGATTCTTTCTGAGCAATTTGAAAATTGGACCACAAGTAGTAGTCATGTGGGATATAAATCTTGAAATGTAATTCAGACGTCCGAGGAAACCTCTTACTTGCTTCTCAGTTTTAGGGGCCGGCATCTCTCTGATGGCTCGGACTTTATCAGGGTCAACTTCAATGCCTCTTTGGCTGACAATGAAGCCTAGCAATTTTCCAGATCTTACACCGAATGTACACTTGTTAGGATTCAAACGCAGCTTGTACTTTCTCAATCTTTCAAACATCTTTTTCAAATACACGACATGCTGCTCCTCATCACTTGACTTCACAATCATATCATCAACATATACTTCAATCTCCTTGTGAATCATATCATGAAACAGAGTGGTCATACCTCTTTGATAGGTAGCACCAGCATTTATCAAGCCAAATGGCATCACTTTATAACAGAACGTTCCCCACGGAGTAATGAAGGACGTCTTTTCTCTATCTTCAGGAGACATTCGTATCTGGTTATAGCCGGAGAAACCATCCATAAAAGAGAACACTTTAGACTGAGCCGTACTGTCAACAAGCACATCAATATGAGGCAATGGGAAATTATCTTTCGGACTGGCTTTATTCAAATCTCTGTAATCAACACACATTTGAACTTTCCCATCTTTCTTTGGTACTGGTACGATATTGGCAATCCACTCAGGGTATTCAGCTGTCATGAGGAAACCCGCATCAATTTGCTTCTGCACCTCTGCCTTGATCTTAAGAGCCATGTCTGGACGAGACCTTCGCAATTTCTGTTTGACAGGAGGACATTCAGGTCTTGTCGGCATTCGGTGCTCCACAATCTTGGGATCTAGACCCGGCATATCTTCATAGGACCATGCAAAGACATCTGGATAATCATGGAGAAGCTGAGTGATCTTCTTCTTCACCTCTGGCTCAAGTGCAGCACCAATCTTGATCTCTCGCTTGTTCTCTTCAGTACCCAGGTTGATGAGCTCAATCTCTTCCTGGTGAGGCTGAATGGCTCTTCTTTCTTGCTCAAGTAGTCGAGTGATCTCATACGGTATTTCTTCATCATCTTCCTCATCTTCAGCTTCATATACAGGGAATTCAAAATTTGGAGGAACCATAGGGTCATTGTGTTCAACGGGTTTGTTATGGTTCAATCTGCATAATATGATTGGGATGATTTTTAGAAAAAGTTTTTCATGCAGATTTTTGAAATTAAAAAGAAAATACAGATGTTTTGGTTTTTTCTGGCATTACCATTATTTCCAAGAAAAAGGCACTAAAAAGTAAAAAACAAAGAGTCGCGGAAAAGACGACAACTTTTTATTGATAACGGCAATGCCGAAACAAACATGCCCTTACAATGATATCACTTTCGCCTTGGGCAGAGCGAAAGGATTGTTATTTTGAAAACAAAGAAAAACATGAGCAACAAGACACATTACATGGAAGCATGCATGACTAAAGGAACATCAATGGCCTCCCAATTTCTCACAGTGCCTCCTGGTACAACAAATGTAGGCACATAACAACTTTCAGCAGTATCTTCAGCAATAGCATTGATAAACCCAGCACTGTAGAAAGTTCCAGTTGAAACGCCTGAGGTCGAGGAGAATCCAAGGCCCTCTTTACGCTTGTTTTCCAAAATCTGAATCACTTTGCCCCAGCCGGCAGCTTGCCCTTCTTGAACAGCCTTCTGGGCGTCTTTCAATGAAGCCATGCTAGCACTAGCTCTCCGGGGTTATGCACCTTCAACAGTCAGGCCTTGAAATGACGTCCCTTCAGCGGACCCTGCTTCAACACAAGAGAAAGATGACACTTGGCTAACCAGATACGCTTCTTCACCATGTACAGTGACAATCTTACCGTTCCTCACAAACTTGAGCTTTTGGTGCAGAGTAGAAGTAACTGCCCCATCGTCGTGAATCCACGGTCTTCCGAGGAGACAACTGTAAGAAGCATTGATGTTTATGACCTGGAAAGTGACCTGGAATGTCTCAGGACCAATGGTAATTGGCAAGTCTACTTCCCCAAGAACATCCTTGCGAGATCCGTCGAAAGCCTTAACCAAATAGCTGCTTCCCCTCAGAGAAATTCCATGATGACTCAACTGTCTTAGTGTAGACTCAGGCATTACATTCAAGGATGATCCAGTGTCCACCAACACATTGGATATCATGTCAGACTTACAGTGCACCGATATATGCAGAGCCAAGTTATGGTGCTTTCCTGCCTCGGGGAGCTCATCGTCACCAAACCCCAAGTTATTGCAAGCAGTGATGTTACCCACTATTCCATCAAACTGATCCACAGAGACCTCGTGATCAACATAGGCCTGTTCCAGTACTTTCATCAACACTTTCCTGTGAGCTTCTGAGCTCAAGAGCAGAGATAAAATGGATATCTTTGACGGAGTTTGCAGCAGCTGGTCAACAATCTTATAGTCACTCTTTTTAATAAGCCTCAGAATTTCGTCCAGATTAGACTCTTCAATGGGCTGGCCCGAGGGGCTGGCATTCTCTTCCTCAAGGTTAGCCATGTTTCTTCTCTTGTACAATCTTGTTTGATAAACTCTATCTGGTTGGTGAATCTTGCGAGTACGAGCCACCTTTCAGACTGCGGCAGAAGAACCAGGAGACAATGAGCACGGGAAGCCATTTGTGACCGATGAATGATGCATATGATGCATGATATGCAAATGCAAAAAGACTCTTTTTTTTTTGTCAGAAGACTTTGTCAAAGTGGTTGTGAACATCACGGAGAAACACGGTTTTATTTGAAAATCTTAAGCAAAACTAGAAGTTTAGTTGAGATGGTATCACTTGGTGTTCACATCCGTGATGTTCAAAAGATGACTTGTCTAAGTCCTCCGATAAATGCATGGGAAAAAGTTTATGCATGTATGCATGTATGCATGATTATGTTCAAGTTCGGAGAAAACATGGTGGGTTGAAGTTCAAAGTCGAGGAGTCATGGGTGGACACGGTGTCCGGTGAAACTAGGGTTTTAGGAGATAGTAACCGGGTTCTAAAAAGGTTCCCAAGTTGCAACCTCTCCGACGTATATCACGGTGTCACGAGACAACACTCGCTCCATGATTATGCGTAAGAAGGTCTAACTTGAGTGTAGTATCGCGTGACGACTAAAACTCGAGACAACACTCGGTTTAGCCTCCGCACTACATCCTAGAAAATGGCCATGGATGGGTTTGGTTATCTACGGTTCATAGCATCACAGAACAATTAGAAGTAAAGTGCCTAAACGCGACAACACGCGCCGACAACATCACCCCCAAAATGCCTCAGCTATGTGGGATTGATCGCATAATCCAAAACACGAGGCAACCCCCGGAATGAATTGTCGATTATATCCCTCCTAAATCCTAAGTTCACTCAGCCCGGGTGTAGGACTTTTGATATTCTCACCCCACACGTTTGCAAGAAATTAAACATTTATTCACATAAGAACACAAGTAAAAGAAGCAAGTAAAAACAAAGCGCAAGCGTGGAAATAAAGACTAGGCGTAACTCTCGAATCTCCCCAGTGAAGTCGCCAGCTGTTTTATCTTGGTTTTCGGGTGTCAAACATTGATTACGTTTGAACCTTTTTAACCGGTGATATCTCATTTTTTCTTGGGAAGGGAAAAAATAAGCAAAACCCTTGAGAATCGAGGTCCGGGAGTTGTTTTCGCTACGGGAAGGTGTTAGGCACCCATAACGACTATAGTAACCTATAGGAACCGTCTTTACTTTCTACGCGCGCGCTTTATTTTTAAATGCTATTTGAAAGTGTTTATTTAAGCCTAAGAGTTTCTAAGTGAAGAATTGGAGGGAGAAAAATGTGTTTGAAATTTTATTTTATTTGAATTGAAGGAATTTTGATTCCTTGCCTACGTACCCGTTTAAGGGATCAAATCCACCGTAGTTCTCTCTCAAAAAATGTTTTTGTTTTTGTTGGTTGATTTTAAGTTTGAAAATTGGATTTTGAAGAAAGGGAAAAGAGGCCTTAAAGGCATGAGGTTGAGGAAAAAAGTGAGGTTTGAATTAGTTATTTGCAAAAACAAGTCTAAGTTGGAATTAGTTTCATTGATACTTTTATTAAGAAAATAAAGAGAAAAATTCACTTGGAATGGGTTCCAAGAGTTTATTTGGAAAAAATTTGAGTGAGATGGTTCAAGTTTTTTGTTTGGAAAATTGGAATTTTCCCTAAGTGTAAAACCTAAGCATACATCTAAACATGCAATCCTAAACATACATCTAAACATGCATATCCTAGCCATACATCTAAAATATCTATGTGATGTGTGTGCATGTGTCGGTGCTTGTGTCGGTGTACATTATTAGAGTCCATTGCCCTTATTACATCATTGGCCTAGATACATTCTATGGTCTTGCAAGAAACTAAAAGCATAGGAAAAATATTACAAAATTCCTAAATGTTACATTCTAATTTTGCATGAAAATTTAAAGTGCTAAAAATAAAAGGATGAGAAAGTGGGATGGAGGCATGCTTGTAATGCTCATGGAACAAGAGGTAGAAATGTTAGTAGAGAAAGACATGAAAATAATGAGACTATGAGCAAAGAAAATGGTATAGAAAGGTAGTGAAAGTTAGAAGTAAAAATAACACCAAAGGGACCTAAAATGCTAATAATATTAGAAACAAGATCATGACCTATAATTGTTCAAGTCATGCTTGTTTTCAAATAGCTTTAGGTACTGTAGCAACATGAACAATTATAGGTCAAGATCACACTAAAAAGGTACGAAAACACATAGACATCATCCACACATTTATTCATATGTTTACAAAAATAGATGTGACTTGTAATGCAAGTAATTAATCACACTCATTCTCATGCAGCAAGAAACACACCCAAACAGTGACCAATTCATCACAAATTCCTCCATCACCAATCACAAACATATATCAAGAATTGGGATCAAAATTATGCTCATTTTCACAAGTTTTTTCAACATAAAATTCAAGAATTAAACAAAAAACATCAATATATTTTTTCCAAAGTTTTTCAGTGCAAAACCAATACAAAAACATCACAAAAATGTTAAGAAGTCTTTACAAATTTTTAGAGAATTTTCTAAAACATTCAAGGCATGTCAGGGGTGGAAATAGCAACACTGGGGGGTTCAAACAGCAAAACTGTAGTGATTTCAAAAACAAGAAAAGAGACATGGGCCTGGAGCGGGTAGGATCCATGGATTGTGGGTAGGGTTATACAAATATGAAGGAAGTATAAAAAATGCTGTGTGGTAAAAAAAACAAGTCACCAAGTGTTCCTTCTTCTTTCACGTTCCAAACAATTAAAACATGAGTGTTTCTTCTTACTGAGAAGACTATAGCGCCGCCCTACACCTCTTTCTTCTCCGGCGAAACTTCGTTTTCCGACACGGCGGCCGGTGGTGGCACCACCGTGCCGGAGTTTTCAAAACTCCACTAAACTTAAAAGTTTTTACATGTTTCAAATCCTCTCTTCTTCCTCTAATCAAATCCGATCTTACAATCTTCAAAAACCACGCATAAAAGACTAGATCTACAAATCCTTGAAATGAAAATTTGGTGAAAAGATTACCTCCGTTTAGTTTTAAGCTTCGATTCTGGACTGGACTGCTTTAAGCCTCGAATCGCTTCCCCTCCTGTATCAATTCTGGACGGTGCAGATTCACTCATTCTTCTTCATTCTGGAATCAGCTTCCTTCTTTGAACCGCCCTTTGTTTCGCCTTTAGGATGCGTTGCCGTCTTGTGCTTCACATATTCTACGCTGAACCCGATTCTGTTCGGTTTCCTTCGCGGCGGAAACGGCCCGAGCTTCCTCTTCTTTTCACGAATTCATCGTGATTCAGAAATTGTTGCTGCTGCGTTTTTTTTGCTGCTGTTCCTCACGTTCAAGCTTCTTCCTCTTCTTTGATTTTTCGGTTCTGGATTTGCTTTGTGATGTGCGGATTCTGCTTGGACCAATTCAGCTACATATGAACGTTGGAACGGGAAGAGATTGCTTGCGGATTGTGTGAATTAGCGAAACAAGAATTCTGGAATTGGTGGATTTCTTGGTGGATTAGTGGAGGTTGATGATGGTGATGAACGTGAGGATGAAGGATTTGAGAGATTGGAGATGAATATGGATTGAAGTTTTTTGATTATGAAGGTTATGGTGATGAGCGTGGTGGTTAGGGATGAAGATTGGAGGTGGTTATGGAGGAGATGGATGATGAGAAAGTTTGTTATGGTGGAGGAAGTGGTGGTGGGGAAGTTGGTTACGGTGGTTTGTTAGAGGTTGTTGAAGATGAGAGAAAAATGGGAGAGAAAATAATTAAAAATGATTTTTGGAATTTTGGCAATTTTGTGTAAATGATTAGTGTGTCAATCTTGACCATGACTTTGACTTATTTATAGGTGATGTGGTAAGCTTTGGACCAATGAGACAATGCCATGTGTACTTGGACTTGTAACAAACTTTGACCTGCAAAAATAACAAACTAAAAGGACCAAAATGCAAATAACAAAACTTTAAGGGCTAAAATGTAATTAAAATAAAATTGGTAAAAAATGTAATTTGAAAATAACGTAAAGCGAGACGATTAAAAACAACAAAGCAGATTAGAAATTTTTATGTGAAATGACCAAAATGCCCCTAGGGACTAAATTGACCTAAAAATGACTCAGATGCAATTTTAAAATGGATTTTTAACAGGAAATTAAAGCAAGAGTTTATACAAGCAAATTAAAAGACTCAGAGACAAATTTTAGAATTTAAACAGGGTTTTATCATATGAAAAGACTAAAATGCCCCTAGGGGCTAAACTGACTCAAAATGACTTCAAATGCAATTTTTTGAAATGGATTTTGACATAGAATTGAAATAAGGGCTTATTCAAACCAGTTGAAAAGACTCAAACAATTTTTCAAAGATTGAAAGAAATTTTAACATAGGAAATGACTAAAATACCCTTTTATGTGAATTTTGCAAGTAATATTGAAATAAGATGCAGAGAAAGATGTAATTGATCAGAGACGTATCAAATGACTTGAAATACAAGAAAAGAAGAATGGAGCTAGTATTTTTAGGTCCAAAATTAGGGTATAACAGCGCTATCTAAAGTCCTCCTTTGATAGCACTTTAAGACAAATTAAAAGAGCTATATAAACCCAGCTTTAGACATCGCTTTATACTAGAAAAAAGCGCTATATTACCTTTAGGAGCATCCTTTACAATAGCGCTTTAAAAATGCTATAAATAACATGAAAAAAGCGTTATATAAGCTCATTTTTGTAGTGGTGTGCTCAACAACAACATTTTATTGTTACCTGCAATAGCAATGAAGTCGGTAACCCAACAATTTTACCCCTTCCAATTATTGCAACTTTTTCCCCTCTGATTTCAATACCATGATTAAGTTACAACTCAATGCAGCTCTTCGAGGCACAAGGGATAAAGAAGGGTTTTCTTCCACTTCTTGCAAGATTTCTTATTTCTCCTATTTCTCTTATTTCTTATTTCTTCCCCATGTAGGACAAAACCAATCAAATTTATTCCGACTTCCTATTTCTCTATTTATACTAGGGAATTGAGTTATTCATCTATTATTATTTTTTCTCTCCTCCACTTATAATAATTTTACTTCCCCGTCTCCCCCACTTAATTTATTAATTTTATTTCATACCTCCTACCTCTATCATTTTATTTAATTCCTCTCCTCCTAATTTTAATCCTCATAACGTATTACTAATCACCAAAACTCTATTTTCTCGGCAATAATATAATACTCAATCAAAACACACTATCATCATAATAATAATAATTAAAACTTCACCTATTTAACCTTATTAAATTAATTAAATAGAAATTCGGGGTGTTATATAAAACAATTCAATAGGTGTCATTGACGGTAGGTATAAGTCTCACATTTTGTTGTCCGAAATTTATCCGTTGGTATGTCTAATCAAAGTTGACGGAACTAAACGTTCATTGGTATATGTTTCATGACCTATGTCAACTTTATTTGGACCTTTACGGACGAATTATGTCCTATATATAAATTCTTAAGTATGAATCTAAACCAAATTGAAGCAAGTGTCTCTAGGATGAAATAACAGATTCTCCTTCAAACCTTCTTCACATGTCTCTAGGTTTTTTTAGGTTTTTTTAGGTTTTTTTTTCTTCTGCATTTTCTGGTGTTGAAGATGATGAATGTTGATGAAGAAGGTTAGATGAAGATGAAGATGAGGAAGAAGATAGGACCAATTGATTGAGGAAAACAAAGATAAAGGACCAAATTGAAACGTTTAATAGTTAGAGGACCAATTTGAAAAAAGAATTAAGTTAAAGGACCAATTGATTGTAACGTTATGCCCACGTGGACTGCCTAGCTGGACAAACTTAACGTTTTTTGAAAAAAACTAACAGAAGGGACCACTAGTGTAAACGGAGGTAAACTTATGGGACCAAATTGACACAGTTTAAAGTTAAGGGACCAAAACGAAATTCGAAAATAAGTTAAAGGACCAAAGCATGTATTAAGCCAATATTAAATAAAGTTCAAGGATTTGGATAACTCATGTTTCAATTAATTTAGCTCATATACAACTTTATCATGTTTCCATGAGCAAATAAAATATCTAAGTGACAATCACATACTGATCAAATAAGTCCATATATACATGACATACAGAGAGAGAATTTTTTTTTTCATCTAGCATCTATTGACGAAGTAGTAACCTCATTGATTGAGAAAGGCTTCGTTGTAGATTCTCCCTCATTAGAGACACTTTGTATTATGAAACCGGGTTCCTTTGGTTGGGCTAAAACAGTTTCATTCGTCAACATCGCAAGCACATATGTCATATTTGGTCTATCATTTGGATGAAGTTGTAGACATAGAAGACCAACTTGTATGCATCTTAAAGCTTCAGATCGAATATATGAGTCCCTTAGACAATCATCGATTAATTCTTCTGAATTTCCCTCTTTCCATAACTTCCAAGCCTACAAAAATTCAAATACAATTGTCATATACCATTTCATTGAGGGAAAATATAAAGTAGTTTGTGTTACTTACATTCCCAACAAGATTATAGTTGTTGCTCTGAAATGTAAGTCCTTTATTTTTATGTCCGCTTACAATCTCTAGCAATAATACGCCAAAGCTAAATACATCAGATTTTGTGGAAAATAGTCCATCAATGGCATATTCTGGAGCCATATAACCACTGAAAAGTGTATAAATGAGTTAATTTGAATTGTTTTTTTTTCTTTCAGTAACTTAAAATTATGAATGAAACTACTTACTGTGTTCCAACTACTCTTTTTGTATTCCCCTCAACTTGATCATCCCCACAAATTTTCGCCAAGCCAAAATCTGATATTTTGGCATTCATATCATTGTCTAATAAAATATTACTTGGTTTTAGATCTCGATGTATGATCCTCAATCTAGAATCTTGATGAAGATAAATCAGTCCACGGCCAACTCCACAAATGATGTTGAAGCGCTTATACCAATCTAAAAGTTTCTTTTGAGCTGAATCTATTAAAAATATCAATTTTATTTATTATTTTCTTTCCAAAATTCAAATATATATATATATATATATATATATATATATATATATATATATATTAATGTTCAAGCTTAATAGAGATACTCACCAAAAAGAAATGAATCTAAGCTTTTGTTGGGCATATATTCATAGACAAGCATTCTCTCTTGTCCTTGAATGCAACAACCAAGAACCTTAACAAGATTTCGGTGTTGAAGTTTTGCACATAATATAACTTCATTTTTAAATTCTTTTGATCCTTGTTTTGAACTTCCTGAAAGCCTTTTGACGGCAATCTCTTGCCCATCTGTACCTAGTGTACCCTAAATTTTATAGTTGGAAAAAATTGTTAGGAAATGAGACTCAAGAGCTTTCTCATGTATTCAAGTTGTTGCATGCATATTTACCTTATATACTGGTCCAAAGCCCCCTTCTCCAAGTTTGTTATAGTTCGAAAAGTCATTTGTAGCACTTATAATTGTAGAAATATTGAAGAAAGGAAGCTCAAAATCTTGTTGGTCTTCATCTTTCTCTTCGGTTAAAGTGTTGATCTCTGAATTATCTTGCATATGTAAATGGCGTCAATGCAATATTGACATAAATTTTTGTAGGACAAAATTAAAAAAAAAAAATTATTTGTTGGACAAAATTTCCATGTAATGAGAATGTTTTGCGATGTGGTATTTATGTTGGCAAATTCTTATTTATCATTATTACATGCAAAGTCCTAGCAGAGGCATATTAGATCATGCAAGTATGCAACATTTCAGTGGGTTTAAATTGTTGAACATTTTCTTAATTAAAGGAGACTAATTACAATACCATGTTTGTTTGTACCAAAATAAAAATACGATGATGGAAATTTCTTAGTAAATATAATACAAATCCTTTTTCATATACAATATAAGATGGAAAAATTAAATTTTAGCATTTTTCTCATATTTAAATTGTCTACTTATATTTTGTCAAAAAAAAAAAATTGTCTACTTATATAATATTCAAGTACTTTAATTAAAATTACCTCTAACAAAGGGCTTTAACTAAAATTAATATAAGGTCTCACATCAACCGTCAACTCTGCATCTCTTTTGGTTATCTTGTGTTTGGGTAATTTGGAGTGAAAGAAACAGTCGAATTTTCAAACATAAGGAGCACTCTTTATTTAAGCTGCTTGACAAAATTAAGCTTCAGACGTTTTGGTGGTTGGAAGTGAAGTACGCTACTTTCTCTTTTGATTACCATTCTTGTTGGCTTAATCCAAACTTATGCTTGAAAGCTATTACTTAATCTGCATCTTTCTTTTTCCTTTTGGTCGCTTTCAGGACTTTATATCTTGTTGACTTGGCCTTATTTTCTGGCGCACCTTGTGCTGAAAAATCTAGGCTTTTTGATAATCTAATATAATTTTAGCTTATTAAAAAAAAAAAAAAAGATAGGTCTCACATTAAGTATGTGAAGTTTCTTAAAAAAAAAAAAAAAAACTATGTGAAGTTCTCTAAAAAAAAGTATGTGAAGTTGACAATTTGTTTCCTTCTGTAGATGCAAGTCTTTTAGTCTCATTATATGATCCTCTCATTATTGTAATTAATATCTCAATTATAGTAGGATCAATTAGTTTTATGTGTAATTATTTTCCTTGATTTCTTATCTCCTATCCTACAATATATATAGGAGCACCATTTTGTAATTGATTTCTTCCGGAGTTTCTACAATTTGGGTTAAGAAATTTACCTCTTTGCTTTCTTTTTCTCTTATAAACGTAGAAGACTACGATCACCAGTAGCAAAATGACGACCAACGGAATAATGACTGCAATGGCCAAAGTATGATTTTTCTTCCCACCAAAAACATCTCCACTTGAATCTTTTAAAAAAAATAAATGAATACTTGTCAAATATCAGAAAATAGTAACCACCACTACTCAATAATTAAATGAAAGATTGAAATTAGTTTTTAATTTTTATAAAAAAAACTTTTTTTTTAAAGGCCATCAAAAAAATTTCTCATTAATTTAACATTCAGAAAAACTATTTGTCCCCACATTTATATGTATGACATGCTTATCCTCTATATATGGTATGGGGGTTGACCTTTTGGTTTGTTCAAAACATTTTCATGTGACCTTCATAATATTTTTTTTTACAGTGAAATATCTTTGTGATTCCTTGGTAATAAATATTTTGTTTGTCTATTAGTCTAATAGGTAGGTGATTAAGTGAGAAATTCGTGGTTCGAACTTCTGGTATATTGCAAAATTGTATTTTCCTTCTATATTTGTGAGTGTCATGGCCGTCCGAAATAGCAGCAAAGGCTTTGGCAGCTAGAAATTTCAAGTTGGCCATCGGAAAAATAATTCTAACTATGGTGCCTCTTCTAGTGTCATTAATTTTATATAATCCATAAAAAAAGCATAAATATTTGAGATGAACATAGCATTTACCTACTGTGGAAGCATCCATTCGAATATATAGATTTTGTTGGAATGTTAAAATCTGCTTTAAGTCTATAAGATCACCAAACCATATAGAACAACCACTACCATCTCCAGCCACATCCAAGTTTGAATAAGCCATGCAAGAACAATCTTCCAAGCATTTCTTCTTACAATTCTCAAGTGTCATATTAGCATCAACCCAAGTATGTGTTGTATCTGGCAATTTCAATCCAGAAAATGTACCAAAACCATCATTCACACCACAATTCCATGTTTCTTCGCCTTTGCGCACACATCCTTGTGTCCAATTTGATGCATCCCAATTTTGTGGCGATTTAGGCTCAAACCCATCTAAACATTGACAAATTGGAGACGGGTTATAAATGCAATTTCCATAAGGGCCACAATTATTATAGACATCACAATCATCTTTTGGCACTGACTGAATATTACTCCAAGTATTATCCTCTGGACTCCATATAATGCGTTCGTGAAGACTAAGCGTTTGGTTCAAATAAGTTATTGAAACATTACTCTTGTTTACAAGACTATATGTGTAATAAACTTCATTTGAATTGTTCACAGATCTTGTAACTACAACACGTGATGTAACAATCTCCAGAGGCGCTCCACTAAATCCAACTCCATTCCAAGGGCCACTCCTATGAATCTCAACTGATCTTTTTTCAGCACAAATTCTGGATTACTATGAAGGACCATACCCCAAGTTAAATCTCCCGAAGATGGATCGTCCCAATTTTTCCAAGAAGTTAATTGACGATTAAGACCGGTTTTTAGGTCCCATCCAAGCTTCATGTCTGGCAATAAAGTATCACAAGGGAAATCAAAACCTTGCCATAGAAAATTATTATTTTGTTGATCAATATTGTTGTTGGTTTTGATTACAAAGTTTCCATTGTCTAATAGTTGAGCCACATGAGAACTTGCAGTAGACAAAGATTGTGTTGTGATGTTTGTTGACCAAACAAGTGTTTGGTTGTTGTTGGTAAGTAGTACTAGGTTTCCATCATTGCTTATGATCAACATGGTGGAGTTGGAATTGTTGTCTTTGATTGGATTATCACGGTTTGCAACCCAAACTATTCTTCTTTTTGGGATGTTTTTGTACCATATTCCCACATAGCGATTTGTTGAACTACCTGGTGTGAAAAAGCCTAACTCAAAGGTTCCATCGTTAGAAACTAAGGTGTTGCCATCATCAAGAGATTGAAATTGGGTGATTGTATCAATTGCGGTAGATAGTTTAAAGAAGAACAAGAGATTAAGAATAACAAACAATATCTTAGGAAGAATATCGGTCATTTTGCATTAATTGAATTTGATGCAGAAAAACATTGTATGTTTGTGCATTTATATATTGCTAAATTGACTTCCCTTAAAAAAGAAAAAAACATGTTAAATTGACTTGGGACTAAATTATGTGTTTGAATGTTAATAGTCTTCGACCCGTGCAACGCATCGGGCGAGAAGAGTTTTATTATGGTGTTGACAAAGTTTACTCACAACATATCACAAAATACAACATAAACAAATATTTGTTTGATCCCGGAGTGCGAAGACTCGGACAATATGAAGGATCTTAGGCCTATATCTCTTTGTAATGTTTTGTAAAAGATGGTGTCGAAGTTGCTCGCTAATAGACTGAAACGTTGTTTGGATACATGTGTGTCAAAGAAGCAGTCAGCGTTTGTCGAGGGCCACTCCATATTGGACAACGCGTTAATTGCTACCGAGATAATCCATTCAATGAAGAGGAAGACAAAGGGATGGAGAGTGGAATTGGCTCTCAAGATTGATATTAGCAAGGCTTCTGATAGAGTGGATTGGGGGTTTGTTCGTGGTGTGCTTATGCGAATAGGGTTCAGCAAGAAATGGATCTAGTGCATGATGATGTGTGTTGGTTCTGTTACTTATTCGGTGCTTATGAACATTGACACTGTGGGGCCTATTGTACCCGACCGAGGGTTGCGCCAGGGTGACCTGTTATCACCATATTTATTCATATTGGTGGCTGAGGGACTTTCAACTCTAATACATAAGGCATTTAATATAGGTGATATTCATGGGGTACAAGTATATCGTGGCGCACCAATGGTGTCCCATCTGTTGTTTGCAGACAATTGTTTCTTGTTTTGCAGGACCAATGTGGTGGAAGCACAGCGTATACTTGCTATTCTTAAAACTTATGAGACATCATCTGGAGAAGAAATTAATTTATCAAAGTCTAAGGGGTTTTTCAGTCGCAATATGAGTGGGGCGGCACAAGAGGATTTGTCATGCATTATTGACGTCCGGCATGTGATGGGTACCGGAAAGTATTTGGGATTACCTTCGGTGATTGGTATATATAAGAGGTATGTTTTTCTTTTATCAAGGATCGTATTTGGAATCGAATAAATGCATGGAGGGGATGAGCATTATCAGAATGATAGAATAGCATGGATGAAGGAACGTAACGGGAGGTATACTGTTAAGAGTGGTTATAAACTGGCTATGATGGAGTTATTACACACATATCGGTTCCATGTTGAAGGAGAGTGGCATAGGATCTGGAAGGTGAATTCCCTTCATAAAGCACGTAATTTGTTATGGAGGATTTGCAGGGGGTATGTTCTGACGCGTCTCCAACTACAATCACGACATGTACAATATGAGGTTATCTATCCCTGGTGTGATATGATTGTTGAGGATTATTGACATGCTTTTGTGGGTTGTACAGTGGTGTGTGAGAGTTCGTATTGGGCAAGACTTTCGACTGTGCTGCAAACGCGAGTTGGAACTGATAGCACATTGGCAGATTTTGTTTTTGACATATGTTGTTCAGAAAGCTGAGACATTGCTGGTCGGGTGGCTTTACTTCATTGGTAAATTTGGGTAGAGGTCAGAAATGAGGGTTTAGAAGTGAGAGAGATTCTACCTTGGAGGCTATGAGGAGCCTCCATTATATAGACGTGGGTGAATGCAGAACCGTTGTAATGACACACGTGTGTCTGATGGTTGCAGAATCGTGGAAAGTGTAACCACCGGTGAGATATTCGTGGGAACTTGGGTAAAGAGAAGTTACCGTTCGTTTGAACTTGTCTCTGTTGCTCCATGCACCCTCCTCGCGGAGAAGGGGTGTGTTGCGGAGAAGTGGTGTACCTGCAGACACTCCGACGCTCAAGTCAGTAGAGGTCAGAAATGGGGGTTTAGAAGTGAGAGAGATTCTACCTTGGAGGCTGCGAGGAGCCTCCATTATATAGACGTGGGTGAATGTAGAGCCGTTGTAATGGGACACGTGTGTCCAACGGTTGCAGAATCGTGGTAAGTGTAACCGCCGGTGAGATATTCATGGGAACTTGGGTAAAGAGACGTTACAGTTTGTTTGAACTGGTCTTTGTTGCTCCGTGCACCCCCTCGCGGAGAAGGGGTGTGTTGCGATTAAACTGCCAAATGTGGTATTAAGGCTTGATTTGTTAATGGGCCTAAGCAATTAGGCCTAGGTCTCTGACCGGTCTAGAACAACTATTATTATTATTATTATTATTATTTTATTATTATTATTATTATTATTATTATTATTTTTTTTTTGAGGGAATTATTATTATTATTATTATTATTATTATTATTATTATTATTATTATTATTATTATTATTATTATTATTATTATTATTATTATTATTATTATTATTAGAAAAGAATTTATGTGCTAGCCTTCAAAGTTTTCAAGAATTTTCGTCCAATATTGTATTGGATAAATCCTGAACATGTGTTGGAGATGATTTCCACTTTACAAGGTAGTTAGGGTTACGTTGGGTCTAATTTAAATTTTAAGATGATATAAAAGTCTATTTAATATATATTAGGTGATATGCTATTTGATCACCGCTATCAAATCCCCCGAGTCATATTTACATGTTAAGTCATGAGCGTGAGAATGTAAAATAAAACCCAATCTGCCCTTCTCCCTTCTATACCTCTTCTCTTTTCTCTCTCGTCATACCAGCCATTGTAATCTCTCGTCACTGCTAGCCTTTGTCACCGCCACTATCCTCCCTCACCATTGTCCTCATTGGTTACCATCACCACAACCATCTTTGGTCATATATTGACGAATAACGACCATCCCATTGTTAAAATGACGTGTAGTAACCTCAACACTTTGGACTAACTACAATGTATACTTCAAATCAGTGTATACCATCGCAGTAGGCAAAACTTCTTTTGCCGGGATAAAATGAACATCCACTCAAATAAATAAGTAGTATGATTTACTCTTAGATACATCAATTATTCAATAAATTTGAAAAATGAATATTTGCTTATATTTGAGACCAAATTGTTTATACAAAAAATCTAAACAACTGGTATTTTGTACGATTTCAAAGTATTTAGATGGGTTTACTTTCTCTTTTATCTGGATTGATTTGGTTTTTTTTTTTTTTAGGATATTGATTTAGATGTGGTCACCCTTACTAAAACAGAGAAATGGCAATGTTTGACATATGATTTATTCATATTTAGAGTACTGGAATTAGAAAACTTAATTTTTTTTTTTCTTTCCATTTTGAAAGCAACAGCACCGTTTAAGTATATCTGACCAGTAAGAACAAAAGACCTCATGTACATTAAATTTTGTTTTGAAACCTCACTTGCTATTTAAAAATATTAGGTTGGCCTTGCTAAGATACAAAATATTAATTAATTAATTCATGGAAAATTGATTGATCTAACATGTAATCTTTAAAAAAAGTGTGTAATGCAAGATGGAGATTTCTGAGAAAATTCTGTTTCAATTTAACTTGATACGCAAGTTTATAAATTAAATTGTTGACCAGCATCTCAGATTTTTTTTTAAGAAGCCAAAATGAGAAATCTCACAAATTTTATTGTTAATTAATTTTTAACCAATGTCTCCGGGACACGGGTTGAGGATACTAAAAAAAGAAATTATATAGTGGTTTTTGCATTGAAAATTGTGTAATTAATGTTGGTAAGGACAATGAATAATATATGCAAGGTCCGGGGTTCGAATGCCGGACAACCAAAAAATCAAAAATCAATAAAGTTTCATATAATCAAAAATCAATAAAGTTTCATATAACTTCCTTTTTAGATATCCTTAACTGCCCGAAGACACCGGTTATCATAACTCAAATTTAAATTAAAATATACGACTTCTTAAGTTGCTATTATAATAAATACAATGGACATTTTCTAATAAGTGTTTTTGGTGACTTGTACATCTCTCAGGTTGATATAATATATGTGTAGGACTAAATTAGACTTTTTTTTAATCGACGAGTTTCCATCAATTTAGTTTTTTTTCACACTTATGTTTCAAACAAATTATATAATATAGCATAGTGGTTGGACCATTTCAACCTTCAGTAATATCAAGTTCAACTTTGAGTAATGTCATTTTTGCATTTTAATTTCATTGGACGTATTAGACCATCAACATATATAAATAAAATTAAGACATAAAACAATGACTTTAGAGGTTAAGTTTTGCATTCTAACTTTGAGGTTATGTTTGTTAGACGACAAACGAATATGATTCCACATACTCTTGTATGGGCGGTCATTTTTTGGATTAGTTGATGTATTTTTTAGTTTAATCCTTCTTGTATAGAGACTTTGTTGATTACTGAAACAGATTAGGTTCGATTTGTTTAAAAAATAGAGAGAAATTGTTAAGTAGGTTTTTTTGGGGAAGACGCAAATTATATCATTATATACAACAATCTTATAGCAAAATAATCAAAATTGCACCTTCATATTGTCACAGATTTTATAGTAAGTTAGCATACTCCTGTTTATCTGTTTATAGAAACACTAACATTACATCAACATGCATCTTCATCACTCAAGGAGAAGTCAATCAATTTCTTTCAAACGATTCCGAATGCACGTTTTGCGGAATCAAGTGTGTTGGAGAGAAGCATCGATACTGTAACTGGTCCTACGCCTCCAGGAACCGGAGTAATGGCTGATGCCACTTTGACTGCCTCTTCAAAGCAAACATCTCCGGTGGCACGGAAGACTTGGCTGCTAGGGTCCTGGAAATTATTATATATTAAAATGCATCTAGATAAGAATAGGTCCATAAGGAACTAGTCCTCCTCTGTGTTGTTGCGTCTATTGACCTTTTCATTCATTTACTGCTGTGTGTAACAAATTGCATAAACTAAAACAAATTGAATTGGTGACAAAGTTAAAGAGGAAATATGTGTTACTAAATTGTGACAGGAAATTATTAACAAATTTTATTTTATTTTTTCTCTCTCAATTTCCATCCTGGTACCAGTTTAGTGTCATTCTGTTTTTTTGAAGAAAGATTCTGTTTTTAAGGCCAGTAGGTTCACATATGTTTTCCCCTTTCCTAAATCCCAACATACATTCATTTGGCTTAAGGCTAAGCTTCTACATTGTTTAATGTCAAGTGACTTAAATTAAGTGAGGAAAATTAGACACCGGGAGAGAGTAGTTACACAGGGAGAGGGAAAGAGTTGAGTTTGTTATAGAGGGTGGAGGATAGTTAAATAATTATTGAGTTAGTTACACATAACAAGTAGAACTTTGTATTGGGTCAAACTCATCAACAAAACTGACATATAAAGTGAGAGGATTATCCACCACTTATAAGCACAGTTTAAGCCGTATCTCATCCAATGTGGAATTTTAGCACACCTCTTCACTTATAGGACTGGACATCTAGAATGTGGCCCCAGTGGCCTGATAGGAATGACTGGATAGCAGGTGGCCTAATGGATCTTAGATAGACTCTGATACCAACTTAAATATTAAGTTGGAACTAACTCAACCTTTACAAAATCGGTTTGTAAGGTGACAACTATAAACAACCACTTGACAAAGTGATTACAGAATTTTTTACACGATCCTTATAAGCAGACACTCCCGATATAAAACATAGAAATTCAATTTGAAACAATTTTCGGATGGTCTAAACGGATTGTCATAACAACATGATAAATGATTTCAAAGGGGAAAACATTTAGCATCAGTATCGGAATGTATTCCTTTACCATGTTGAATTTACTATCTATGTCTTAAATGATACCTCTTTGAGTTTGTGCCTTATTAACTTTGAATATATATTTGACAAGTCATCTTAAAATAGCACCAAGTTTTCAAATAATAAAATAAAAATTTCAAGTACCTCCATGCATTTAGAAGGTAAAGGAACCTTAAAATATTGGAGTAAAATTTTTTTAGTTGTTACCTTAACTTGATTTGTTCCCATGTCAATGACCAAAGCTCCTTTCTTTATCCAATCACCACGAACTATGTTCGGGATTCCAACATCTGTGACCATGATATCCGCTTCAGACGTTATTTGTTCAGGATTCTTTGTGTACGCATGTAACAAGCTGACCGTGGCGTGGTGCCTCTACTCAAAAGACGGCAAAATCAGAGCCATTTAGCAATTGAAACATTCTGCTCAGCAACAACATTTTATTGTTACCTGCAATAGCAATGAAGTTGGTAATCCTGCAATTTTACCCCTTCCGATTATTGCAACTTTTTTCCCTCTGATTTCAATACCATGATTAAGTAACAACTCAATGCAGCTCTTCGAGGCACAAGGGATAAAAAAGGGTTTTCTTCCACTTCTTGCAAGATTTCCTATATTTAAAGGATGAAATCCATCCACATCCTTTTCAGGACTCACAATATTCATAATTCTTTCCTCGTCAAGACGCTGCATCAAATATTTCAGAATATAACTTATTAATATCAACTTTTTCCACACAGGTCCGGATCACAACAATGCTAACAATCTTACTCTTATGAATAAAACTTTTCTTATTCTTACTCAATTGACATAGATGTTAGATCAATTGAAAAGGTTTGGATTCATTAGAACAATCGACAACAATTATTAAAAAATAGTTAGTTAGTTAGAGATTAGTAGTTAGTTAATAGTTTGTTATGCCTATAGATACACTTGATTTAATCATTCAAAGGTAACCTTTCTCATTTCTATGACAGGTTCTATTGTTTAGTTTCTGCTCTTTTTTCACAGTCATGACACACATCTTGTGTTGCATTTCATTCATATTTTTTCATTGCCATTTGTTCCTTTTCATTTTCCCACCACATGATATTTCTGCATTTGATCTCTCAATGTTTCACATCTCTCTTCTCATCATAACCGCACAAAACCCTATCAGTATCAATCTCATTTTCATTCCCTTTTAGTTTTGATCTATTTTGCTATCCTATTCATTTCTACCTCGACAACTCTAAGACTGCATGCTATTGCAGATTTATCTAAGCTCCGCTGAGTCACCCATTACTAACCCATCCAAGCCAACCCGAATTTTAAGATGGTAAACAACAACATTAATTATATTTGGTCTTAACCCTCCGGTTCTCAGAGGAAAGAGGCTCTGGTAATCCGGAGTTTGGTTGGGAGGTAAGTAAAGTCTGACCAATAATTGTTCGTGCTAACTGCTAAGATTCTAACTTAGGTGCGCGCGAACTATACTTCCTTAAATTGGAAATTACTTAAGTCCAATCACTTCGCTAAATAACAACAACAATAATAATAGTTAATAACAATTAAGAAGATTTAAAAATGATGAACAAATTACTTGAGGCAGAGGGAGTTGCACAATAATTCCATGCACATCCTGGTCATCATTTAAACTGGAAACAACACCAAGCAGTTCATTTTCAGTGCAATTTTCTGGCAACTGTGAAACCACAGTTTCGATGCCAACTTTTTCACAAGCTTTCGACTTAAGATGGATGAAAGTGCGAGAGTCCCTTCTATCACCAACCAAAACCACAGCCAATCTAGGAAACTTTCCAATGTCACTCTTCATCCTTTTTATCTCATCAGCCACTTTCAATTTTATGTGATTAGCAATCGGTTTACCTTCAAGGATTGCAGCACTGTGGTCATCATTATTAGTCCCTAAAAATTACATCATAAATAAGAAAGTTAAAGTTATGTATGTTTTCAACGCAAATATTTCTTTTTTTGTTTCCTTAACTAGTGCCTCGGGGACACCAGTTAACAAGACCCAAAATCAAATGCCCAAAATTGGTCCCCACACTATTAATATTTGAAAATGACATAATACTGTCACATTTATAAGCAACATTTGCTTTTTTAGATTAATTAAATAATAATTGTAGTAGTAATCAAGTTTGTCCCATTCATTCATCTAGATCTGTAATCATGTACATTTTATAACATTATTCACTTAACCTCAAATGCATCCGGTGTTATCAACTTACTAGCATTCTAGTCTCTACAAATACGAACAAAGAGATGAATTTGATTCAAATTTTGCAATTTCTGGAATCATATTGGAATATCAATAATGTAATGGACTCAATTTCAAGGACCAATACTTAACTTAAAAAATGATAAAAAAAAAAAAATATTTAACTAAAAAAGAAAAATTACCCTTTAGCTTAAACTAACCAAAACAGATACTTTACATCATAGAAAGTAAAATTAATATCATAGAACTTACATTGGAGACTTTGTGGCAAAAGGGTATGAGGGGAAGTGTTGTGTCTAGGTACCCAAATATCAGGAAGATTGGGACCAAGAAAAGTAGAAGAATGTTGAGAAGAAAAAGAATGCAAATGCAATGCTTTTCTGAGAGTTTTATGCCATGCTACTATCCCAGAAAGAGAATGAAAATGCAAAGCTTTTCTCATATTTGTTTATGTGGATTGTGAGCATGAAAGTGTAGAGATTGTTGAAGACACAAACACTGTGATGAATGAGTGTGTTTTTTTTGTTGAAAACAACGTTGTTCAATGAGTTTTGTTTCTTAGTTGTAAAAAATGGTTCAGAATTTTGCCACGTGGGATCTGTGGAACTCAACTCAATCCATTTACGTGTTTAGTGTTTGCCACGTACAAATGCTATATAAATCATTAATAATTTTTTCAAATGCTATATAGATTCTTGGGTTAAATAAATTCATCTCTTTAAAAATACCAATTTTTCATTTTAGTTTTTTTTTAAATTTTTGTTAAAATTTTTTTTTTGTTAAAATTTAGTTCTTCAAATGTTTTTCATCACTATTTTTAGTCTCTATTTCTTTAGGCAACTTAGCCGTCATACTTTTTAATGAATTTTTGCAAAATTGGATAGAATATTGTGACAATATATCCAAAAAAATTAGAATATTTTAACAAAATATGAATTAAATATGATTTTTTTTTGTTTTTTGTGCTTAAAAATTCATATTTAATTCATGTTTTCTTAAAAAATTCTAATTTTTTTCGGAGTGAGTTACATTTTTGAAAAATTTCATTAAAAGAATATGAAGGTTAGACATGAGTTGACTAAAAAGTAGAGACAAAAAATAGTGATAGAAAATTTTTGAGGGACTAAAAGCCAAACCAATTTTTTAGAGGAATTAAAACGAAAAATTCATATATATTTATAAAGATCAAAAACATATTTAATCCTAAATTCTTTGAAGTTTGGTTGGTAAACATAATTTGTATAACATTTAAATTTATTTTAAAATAAATAAATATAAAAATCTATATAACATTTAATAATTGAATGACAGGTATATATTCAACCAAACTTTATATTATGTTTGCATTTTTGGTCTTCGTAGCGAGTTTCTTTTTGAATTATAATTTTTGCCCCTTCCTTGCACAAAAAAAAAAGACAAAATTATAGATAATTACTTTTTTCATGAAGATAAATAATTATTTTTATGGACAAGTGAGGTATTGTAAGAACATAAAACGTCAAAAAAAAGGTATTGTAAGAACATAAATTGGCTTTGCATTGCCTCCTCTCCATGGAAATTTAAAGTGTATGAGCCAAACAAAGAACTTCAACTTTATTTATTGAAGAAGTTATACCTCACATATGACATGAGGAAATTCATGAAACTATATCACGTTAAACCAGCCAAAAAGGAATGCTTTTATTTTTAAGAAAACTCAACAATTAATTTTCAACTGTTCCTTATAAATATAAGAATCAACAAATCCAATTTGTTCAAGTTCCATTATAGCATTGATATAGTTTACAATTACAAAAGCAACCATAAGAAAATATGGCTACCTTGCAATCATATGACTACGAAGATGTGCATCCAGTAATTGAAAAAAAGAATACTCCAGACTCACACCTTCTGATTGTTCAAATTCCTGATGGTTTGTTTGGTTTAACATTATATTATCCACTTCTATTCATATGTTCTTGTGTTTATTTATTTTTTTTTGGTTGAATAAATTCTATTCTTAAGTTTCTTTCTTTTTTCCTTTCTTTATAAAGGTTCTTAATTAGTTTCTTTAATACTTTCAATCAAAAAATTAAAATAAAAAAATTCTTTGATACCTTCCATTGCTTATCAGAATTTTTATCCAAAGACTTTTACCTATTTAACTTTAAATTACACAACATATTAAATTTGGTTTAGAAGTAAACTTATGTTCAATATTGCACAATTTGTAATTAATTGTTTGTGTTTTTAAAGCACTTTTATAATTCAATATCACTTTTGATGTTTTACCAATGTTTTAAAAACCGAACTAGATATCAAACCGGCGATACCTATAACTCTACGTAAGTTCAACTGCCTTATAACATTCGAACAAGAGCAAAACCAGAATCCAACCGTAGTAAAAAGCAATACGAGGTTCAACCGGTTGGACAGTTCGGTTCGGTTTTTGAAAACATTGGTTTTTACCAACAGATGTTAGCCTTTTATAGTAGTTTTTTTTTTTTTTTTAAACTTAAATAGTAATATTTAACAGGGTTTAATCTCTTAATAATTTTGTAAATTATTTAATGCACCCTACAGGTTTTGCACGAGGGGATATTGGTGCTAAAGTTGAGTATGATTTTGGAAGGGTGAGAGTTTTTGGTGAAAGATCAGCTGGATCAAATAAAAGGATCCGTTTCAATGTAAAGTATCAAGTTCCATCACATTGTGATATTGGCAATATTAAAGGTAAGATTGATGGAAAAATTGTCACAATCACAATGCCAAATATTCCAGGTAGTGTCCCCCAACCAGAAGAAGAACCAGTTGAAGAAAATAATAATAAAGCTGATGAGGTAAATGATCAAAAGGATCAACAAAACACTTCTGTTCAAGATCCTAAATCAAATGTTGAAAGTAAAGAAGATGCTACCCCACAGGATGCTCAAAAAGTTCAAGAAGAAAATTCTCAAAAAGATCAAGTTGCAAAAGTTGATAGCAAAGGAGAGACTTATCATGAGACTTCAACTTCACAAGAAGCCACACAAGAGTCTTTACCTCAAAAGGATCAAGAAGAAATTTCACAAAAAGAGTCTTTACCTCAAAAGGGCCAAGAAGAAATTTCTCAAAAAGAGTCTTTACCTCAAAAGGGTCAAGAAGAAATTTCTCAAAAAACTCAAGTTACAAAAGTTGAGAGTAAGGAAAATGCTCATCAAGAGACTTCAACTCAATCAGAAGGTACACATGAGTCTAAACCTCAAAAGGGTCAAGATCAAGGAATTCAAAATAAACCTACAGATACAAAAGATGCAAAACTTCAAACAGAAGAAAGTGTAAAAGATGAGAATAAGGAAAAACAAATGGTTGTAAAAGAAGAAACTAAGGATCATCTTAAGAAAGCTATAGAAACAGTAAAGTCACATGTGGTAGATGATTCTTACCCTACACTTGAAAGGAAAACCAAGGACGAAAGCAAAGGATCTACCACAGTTGAAACTTTTCCTCCAATGAAAACATACAAAGAGAAGGGAAAGGAAATCATCAATGATAAATTTGGTGATCATGATGAGAAAAAGATTCTTGATTCAACAAGGACAAGAATCAAAGACATGGCTTTATCCACTACTCAAGCTGTAACTAGTTATGCAAAGAGGTTCAGTGAAGAAGATAAACAAAAGCTAATATACACTGGTGCAACAATTCTTGTGGTTGCACTTGGTGTTTATGCTTCCTACAAGTATCGTTCTTCGCGTAGAGCATAGGAAAATGACATGATCTATTTCAATTGACATGGTTAATTTCAAAAGATATTGTAGAACAAGCATGCTAGACTCTAGTGGTGAATCATGATCAAGTTGAAATGTTTCTGAGATTTGATTTACTACCCTATAGTATCATACTGTACAAATAGAAATAATTTGTCTTGAGCAACAAAGACATTTGACAAATAAATAAAAAATTACATTGAGTTTACATTGTCTTGTGCAAATATTCTTCTAAAAGTAATCACTAAAGAAAAGGAAGAATCATTAAATAATCAGCAATTCTATATTCTTTTTTATAAGATCAGCTACTTCCTCTTGCATGTTTGAACCACAAGAGCTAATGCAGATTCTTGATGAATCTAGCTGATACAATTTCATTATAACAATTCTTCCCATCACAATCATATTATCTGACGATGAAAATTTCTAAGATATAAACATTGTACTCATTTGTTCCGTGTTGTGTGAAAAGAAACACAAGGAAGGAAGGAAGGAAGGCTTTCCTATCTGATCATGATTTAATCATATTGAACCATTCCCTCACGGAACTTCCATGGAAAGAGCCAAAGCAAGCACCAAAACAGTTTATGATGTCTATAACTCTCTCCCTCTCCCCCCTCTCTTTCTCTTTCTCATAAAGAAGAAAGATGAGAGGATCATTGAAACCTTCTGTCAACATATTAGTCATTGTGTAAGCAAAACAACAGGAAAATATTCTTGACATTGTGTCTTGAAATAAAACTATATCACTTTTTTGTTGCTGCAAGGCTTAGTTTTTTTCTAGTTTTGTCATTCTCGGAAAGTAGAAAATGGCATTTTACTTATAATCTGCTACGCTACAACACTATAGTGGCTATTTGACAACACTTTGTATTAAATCATGTATTGCAAAACAATTACAGTTTGTTCATATTCCGCTATGCTATAGCACTATAGCTGCTACTTGAAAACAGTGGTATTTCACCTGACCTTTTCATTGAAAAAAAAAGACAACAGGTTATTCTAGTTCTCGAAATTGCTCAATTCCTTCAAGTAAATGCACTGTCACAAAAGTATTACTTTCTATGGTTACCTGGCATTTATAATTCATCCATTCTCCAAATAGGCACACAGTATATTAAGATCCCTAAAAAGAATGAGGAACATATTGTGATTATAGTATAAACATATGCTCTCCAAGGGTGCTCGCTTTCTCTCATTTCATTGAACTCAGCGACAAAGGTAGAGACAGTACTCAAACAGCCCAACAGGCCAAACTGTATGCCTTTTACAATTGCATCACAATCTCTGGTGTTCACCTACATCAAACAAGTGAGATATATATAAAAAAGTATGCAGATTCATGAATCTTTTTATATGAAACCCATAATATCAAAATAATAAGAAATGAAGAGCTCTATAAGAGATTATATTTGTGTTGACAAAACTGCAATAGGAGTCCTTTAACATGTGTTTCATCTGTATTTCGTGTCAAGTGAGTCCTTTATACAAACACGAACTTGAGATTGAGAAAGGTAGTTGATGAATCATATTGTAGAAACTTACATATATCTTTGTTGTAGCAAGTGCAGCCATGATACAAGCAGCAGAGACATTTGCAATTAGAGTTCCAAATCACATCCAATTCAACAAACCTCTTGGTCCTAAACCATGTCCATTTAATCGGGATAAAAGCCATCTAATCCACACACCAAGAGGTCCAACAATGCAAGCGATCCACAGATAAGCATTTTCACCATTCTTGAATTCAGCAATCATTAATACACCACTAATACCCCATAACAAGCCTAAAATCAGCAAAAACACCACCATAACTGCTAAGTGATGTTTGAAGCCTTCCACCTTTGCCTTGGTCTTGTCTCTGCTAACTTCACTTCGTGAAGTCACGTTTAGCCTTATAAGAAGCCACTTGAAACCTTTAGCAGTTTCTATCCCAAATATGATGGAAAAGGCAACAAGAAATAACCCTGCAGAACTCCAATTATTTAAAAGCTCATCCTATCAATTCACCGCTGCATAGACTGCGATAATTTACACACACACACACACATATATGAGAAGGGATCAGATTACATCCCTATAATACATGATTATTGTTACACTAATCAGAAACTATTTATAAGACACCTGTACTACAAAACTTACTCTCTGATTGAAAGTTTACATCATATTGATCATTTTTGTAAAATTTTATGCAAATGTAAAAACATTTCATATATCATTGATATATGTCGAGATTAACGTCGTTAAATAAAAAGCGCATACAGAGTTAACTGTAAACACCAATGTAATTTGATCCTCTCTCTCTCTCTCTCTCTCTCTCTCTCTCTCTCTCTCTGTGTATGTATATATATATATATATATATATATATATATATATATATATATATATATATATATATTGAATGTGAAGCGAAAGAGACATAACAGACAAGTTTTGAATGAGAAAACCATACCACTAAAACATACTTATCAAACTTTCCTTCTTAACATTACCTATTAGAAAGCCAAGCACAACAAAGAGCCAATTCCCAGTAACACTGAGTTCAAGCATTTTCTGATTCCAGCCGCTGAACGTTGTTAGACTCCCTAAGTAACCAGTTGTTAGTGCAACAGCCAGATACTTGGACACATTTGATATGTCTTCTTTGAATACAACACCAAACCATCCCATAAGAAAAGAACCAACCTAGAAAGACATTCATAAAAGTTATATCAAAAAAGTCTGTTGCTTATGGAGAAGTTAGACGACGGAGCTTCTTAAAAATTTAAGGTGCATAAATTATTAAAACTTATGAAGAAAGTCACTAATTTAAATAATCAATCACAGGTAGAGCATTTCAATTTTCAACGTTTCCTTTTCTCATAAACTATAGTTTCCTTTTCTCATAAACTATAGTTGAAACTACTGTGCAACTGAAATACATGTAAATTACACCATCATTGTCTAATGTTACCAGAAATTAAGTCTACACTTTTCTTAATTGATGTCATTATGATACAAAGGAATGGACATAAGAAAACTAATATGTATGTCAGAGAGAGAGGAACGAGCGAGGAAGGGAACAAAGTAGAGACCATATTAGAAGGAAGGTCAAGGTAAAGAATGGTCTGGTCACTAGTCACATGACCGACACTAGGGCCAAATAACTTGTCCAGAGTATATCTTGTTAATACCTGCATTATAATAGCAAAACAAAAACAAGTGAATTAGTATCATGCTAAAAACTAAGATCCTTGTATGAAAGTATGACCAGAATTCATAAGTTCATTATATTGCCCAAAAATAAAGGAATGCAACAAGATTCATACAACTAATCATTCTATTCTATAGTATAGTTATATTGAAATTGTGTTCATGACAGTTTTGAGCAGATTCCCTAGGTTGAAAAATACAGGACATATGTCAAATAGAGACTGCTGTTCATACTTTATACAATGGAATAAATGCAACTACTGCAGGTAAAAGTCCGTACAACAATTGAAATTTAAAGCCTAGATCCTAAAAGATGATGAAGATTATCAAGTCTCCTATACGACCGATATTATAAACAGAAAATGAAAATCAATAAGATTTCAAATGAACAGAACTAACATTGTACGCCATTACATGAGGTTTTATTTCGACTTCAAAAGCAATTTATTATGTAATTGAGACATATAGTTAAACTAGAAGTTTTCAGTCCAAATATCATAAAGCTGAAGTTGGAAATTTCTCTATTATCATGTGTATATGAGTACTATAATGAACATGTTAACTTCAAGTTATGTATGTTTGTTCACAAAAAACAATCAATTGTCAAATTTTCCACAACATGAACTGAAAATAGTCAAATATCGTAAATCCAACCAGTAATGGTCAAATGGAAATAAGGCTTAACCAAAAACGGTTAACTACTCGCATATTTTATCATTGAAGTTCAGAGGATAGAAGATTACCCCGAGAATACCGAAAACAGCCAAATGAATCAAATATGAAGCATTATCCAATAACTTTGGCAATTCTTTACTAGGTTCCTGCAACTGAAGACAACAGTCACTACTCTAGCACCATTTACAATAAGAAAACAAAAGAGTACAGTAAATTTTTTATACACTATCGGTGTAACATGTTTCACACCGTCAACAAATCACAACCAATCATATATGTTTTTAATGATTTGACGGTTATGATCGAATGACGATTCAAAAAATCTTTACATTGACAATGCATAAGAATTAAATCCAACAAAAAATGTTTTGAATCTTTCATCATCTAATTAAAAGAAACACCTGTTCTATGTCTTCAGAACCTTCATTTTCATTGCTTAAAAGAGGGGACATTTGTTCAGATGTTAAGGGAAAAATAGAGGAGACAGAATTGGATGCACCAAGATGAAGCTGCAATTTGTTAACTCCAACATCATGCTCCATTTCATGTGCTATGTATGTCTTGATGAGCTCAATGAATTATATATATTTTTATTGAAACTACTCAATGAATGATATTCATACTATGAATTCATAGAGAAGAAGAGAGGAGAGCAAGAACAGAGGAGGTTAGGTTTCAATAGAATGCAAAGTTTAAACCATACAAGACAATAAAAAGCTCAAGACACTAAACTACCCTCAATATAATAACTATTAGGCTAAATTGCACTTTTAGCCCCCCAACTTTCATAAATTGACGATTTTAGCTACTCACTTTTAGGCCCTCCCACTTTATCCCCTTTTGCAAAACCGACATCCACATAGATTTTGACCAAGTCAACGCCGGTGTTGGGAACCAAAATTGCCTGTTTGTGTAAGTTGGGGGCCAAAAGTGTAATTTTTCTTTCTTTGAGGATACATAATTCAAATGTTAATTAATATGACATTTTACAAATAGGTTGATAGGTTGATTTCACATACATACATTTATGAAATTAAATTGCAATTGCAAGCCATGTTATTTTTGTTGGGAGTTTAAAGGATAAGGTGTGACCACGTTTACAGAATGTAGATGCTGTTTGTGGTGGTCCTGAGGTTTTGCTTGGATCTAGTTAACAGGACAATGGCATCAATAGCTTCTCATCATTGCATTTTTGAACCTTTCCATTCCAAACGATTTGGATCTTTTTTTCAAAAATATGAATATGAAAATTGGGAAATTACAAAAGGCAACGTTTTGGATACAAAGCTAAATTCCATTGGACCTCTAAAAACACTTTAAAACAAAAAAAATACAGCACAAGGCAGAAATGCAAACTTTTATGGTATTAATTTTTTTCTCTTCTTTGGTCTACAAAAGACTATTATTATTTTATTATTTTAGACAACTTAAGTTTGATAAAAAAAGTTGTGTCGTAGTTTAGTGAAGGATAAGAAATTCACTTTCTGTCATGTCTCTTGCCCCAAAATTTGTCCGATTCTTGAAACGTTTTATAATCAAACACAGTACACCTGAAGTTGTCTTAACCAGTCACTACTTGTTTGGCGGATTAAACACTTGGAGTTCATTTGGAGAGAGAATAGGAAAATATATTATCAAAATTATCCAAGACAAAAAAGGATTCGAGAACATTACCATTCCAACTACTTGTTGACATGTAATTTGCGAGGTTGTCATTTTTATACATTTCATCAAACACATAGTACAATCTATACACAAACTAAAAATAATACTACAAAAAAATAAAGAAAAAAAATAATAGTAAAACCACAAAAACACCAACAAGGACATTAAATTAAAATACAAATATGTCATGGTAACTTTAGAGGGGTCGCTTCGCTTCGAAGTCAATTTTCCAAGTTAGGTTGCAAACGTAGGGGATGTAAACGATGTCGAGTAATCAAAGAGAGGGACTTGTATCGGTGAGAGTAAGAGGTTGAGGGACAACTGGCATAATCATCCCAACCACACTTCTTAAGTACGCAGGAAGTCCTTTGTGTATGTCTTCATCGTCAAAATCATGAACTGTTCATCCTTCTCTTCACTGACATCACTTTTAGCAGCCTTAGACAACGATGAGGAGGCCATTAGAAACAACGGAAAAGGATGTGAAACAAACAGGTACCCGCGATGAGAGCACGACTGAACAGAGAAAAAAAAACACGCTATATGAGTTGACAACAGAAGTGATGTTCAAACTTGGATTGAAAAATGCAATTAAGAAGAGTCTAGAAGAGGTTGGCAGCTTTTAGTACTCATCGATCAGCGCAACATTAGTTTAAGGATGCAGATAAGATACTTGATTTTGCTTTAGATGCTGGTGGTAGCATAAATTCGTTAGAGCTTCCAAGACTAAAAATTGAAGTTAAAATGATTCATCAGCAACCAAATCAAACAAAAGGAATGTTATGGAAGAGCTATTTGAAAACCATGCAAGGACGAAGAACCAACCAGTTAGTGTCTATGATAAGCAATGAGATAACTATTTCGCTTTGGTGGTTCTTACTCATCAAGAAAATGGAGGATTGCAATTAGGAAGAATAAGAGGCCGTAGCATTTTAGGAGAATCGAGAGCTGACAGGAGCAAAGTGGAATGCGATAGTGCGAGTTTTCTGACAAGAGTAGTGTACTAACAGACGCTTCAGAGCTCAAGTCAGTAGGTGAGAGGTGCAGAATGAATGCATACCTTGATTTTGGGGAAAATATTCTCTGATATAGGAGTTGAGTCGTCATTAAATTTTATATAGTATCAGGTCATGGAAGTCTGAATCCACTCATTTAATTTTATCATCATTTGTGTTATTAATCACAGATGCTCCTTGTCAAAGAAATAGGGATGTAGTAATCAATTGAAATATGTTGAAATTTCGTGGGTTGTAAAACTTTACACTCCTACACTGAAGAAAAAATGGGAGCCAAAGAAATGACAAATAAATCAAGAATTTTCACCTCAATATCATCATGATCAGTTTAGTAGTCTGAAAAGAACAATCCTTAAGGTGTTAAATAAAGGTCTGCTACTGCTATTTGAGTCATAACATGGCGGTTTTTTGACGAAATCACAATGCAACTGGAATTGAAACTACATCGCAATCGACAACTACACACAAACATAACATAATGCATATCTTAATAATCATCAATTAACAGAGGTTTCATATTCCACACATGTCATAACCTCAATGAAAATAAGCTATAACATAGAAGAAAGAAAATAAAACTAAGCAATCAAAATGAACAGGACATGTATCTTATGTTTCAGGTACCATTCCAACACCGTAAAATGCACCATTCTAACACCGATCTTTTCACGTAATATATATTTCAGACAACCTGAAATAATTTTACCTCCAAACAAAAAGCCATTCTTCTCGAAAGAAATATAAAATCACAACACGTGAATCTTATAAACATCAAGCATTTTGTTTTCAAATTCTTTTACAAACAGACCCAATAACCTGTAGCACATAGCCACCAAGTGAATCATCTACAACCCAAAACAGTATACAAGAATTTTTATACACCACTATGGACAGAAAATAGAAGATTGGACAGTCTCCGTTATGGTTCTCTCGAGTGTTGTAAATGCTACGCGGAAGTGTTATAACACCACTATTTGACAGGACATTATACTAATTAGCGTATCATAGAGGAGAAACTGTTTGAGCTAGAGGCTTCAGAGAAAGTCATACAAGAAGGCATGTGTTTAAGGTTTGTTAGATACACCGGGTATGATAACATTTGATTTGTGCACTTCAGAATCTATTGTTAAAGATTTGAAGGAAACATTATGAAATTCTTGCAGCTCAAAGCAGACAATTCAACAAACATATTAATGACTGGACATAACATCTATGTCCTATTTTTTATCTTAGAAAATCTAACCTCAAACAGTCTAGAGGAATGCATGATTGTGAACTATATATAATCAAATTCATGATGAGAGAATAAATGACCATTGGTAAACTATATAAAATCAAATTCATGAAGTAACCAATAATGAGAACAAGTGCAAAATAAATATCATAAACATAAATTAACATATAGGTTCTAGTTAGATCTCATGCTCAAGTGATATCGCACCTCATCTACATACCAACATTAAGAACAAGGTGATATTAAACTCTCAACGCAGACTTCTGGGGATCTCATGTTCAAGTAACCAATAAGTTTTGAAGTGCCATCTCTACAATTGTAAAAAATATAGCCGTCGTCCCAATCCTTTCCACGCTTAAGGAGCACATGTTCATCCTCAAAAGTATATATTGCCTTGACAAAGGCTGGCATGTAAGAAATGGTGAACAATTTAGTCCAAGACTCCTTATTTCCATATTCCTTCATTACCCAAACATCATCACCACAAAACATGATCAAGCAATCCCTGAGAACACTCAAGTGCAAAGTACAAGCATCTACCTCTCCATAATTGGGCAACAAAACCTCTTTGTAAGACTCGTTCCCCAAATCAAGAGAAAGAATAAAACATTGACTTGTCATAGTATCTTTAGAAGCCAACCAATTAATCGTGCCACTCACACATTGCCCAGATTTCTGAATTGGGACAACAAAATAAGGGAACATTGGAATACTTTTCCACGAATTGGTACCCAAATTATGAACCTTCACATGAGTCAAATCATGAAATACAGCCACAACCTTGTATTTATCACTAACAGGGTCATATCCGAAGCCATACATCTTCATAATGTGTCCATAAGTTTGTTGGTCTCCAAGAGGCGGTAATGTGTTGAATTTTCTGATGGAAGGGTTCCACAGTCGAACAATAATATTGGAGTATGCATGCTCTTCAGCAGCCAAACAAAGGATGCCATTGCACGAGCCAAAAAAGTAAACAGAATGGTAAACAGAAAAATGGAGTTGTCCGATGTCGGTGGGGGTGACGTTGGCGAAGACGGAGTCCAGCGGGTAAGACGTGAGAATGTATTTATTACAGTAGACTAGACAGTGGAAGCTGTGCGTGGTTGACAGGCTAAGGTGCTTCTTAGCGAATTTGCGATCAGAGATTAGAGAATTCCATGACTTGCAGGCGCATCGGAGCTGAAGGAGGAGCTTCACTGGTAACCTACTTAGGATTTCTTCAATGAGTTCAAAAGGAAGAGTGGGAAGCGGCAGCTCATGAAGTGACAGTGATGATATTAGGGTTCCGATTGGAGAATAAACAATGTTGTTTTGCTCGTCACCGCCCTCACTACCTAGCGCCATTTAACCTTGTAACCAGCACAGACGACGATTGATGAGAAAGAAGCTAAAGAGGGAGTTAACTTTGGGTATCCTTATAACCCGCATAATTTTGCCCTAGATTTAACCTAACTTCTTGCTTAATTTTACTATATTAACCCTATTCAATTTAATCAAAATGTTAATTGTTATGAAAATCAAAATAAACAAAAACGCAAAATTTTGCCCTAGATTTAACCTAACTTCTTTGCTTAATTTTAATATATTAACCCTACTTAATTAACCCTATTTAATTAAATCAAAATGTTAATTGTTATGGAAATTAAAATAAACAAATCGCTCCTATTTCAAAATTTTGCCCTATATTTAACCTAACTTTTTTGTTTAATTTTACTATATTAACCATACTTAATTAACCCTATTTAATTTAATCAAAATGTTAATTGTTATGGAAATCAAAATAAACAAATCGCACCTAATTAAGTTAACCCGAACCCAAAATTTTGCCCTAGATTTAACCTAACTTCTTTGCTTAATTTTACTATATTAACCCTACTTAATTAACCCTATTTAATTAAATCAAAATGTTAATTGTTATGGAAATTAAAATAAACAAATCGCTCTAATTCAAAATTATGCCCTATATTTAACCTAACTTTTTTGCTTAATTTTACTATATTAACCCTACTTAATTAACCCTATTTAATTTAATCAAAATGTTAATTGTTATGGAAATCAAAATAAACAAATCGCACCTAATTAAGTTAACCCGAACGCAAAATTTTGCCCTAGATTTAACCTAATTTCTTTGCTTAATTTTACTATATTAACCCTACTTAATTAACCCTATTTAATTTAATCAAAATGTTAATTGTTACTAGCGGAAAGACGGGCACTATCGTGCCCGTCTGTCCGCTCTTTCTACTGCGCTAACGCATGTGATTATTTTATTATGTTTGTTTGTATAATTTTGATTAAAATTTTTAAATTTCAAAATATTAATGGAAATTATTGATATACTGATTTATAAACAAAATATTGTGAAGGCATATAACAAAATTATTTTTGAACTCAACATATTTTAGTTTGCCTGCATATAAAATTAAGATAAAATAATGATCATTTATTATTTATTCTAATAGTAATTAGTAACATCATAACATAAATGTAAAATGACATGTTATGTAAAAGAAACATTGCTATGATTGCGATAAAATAATATCTTTAAAAACTACATTTTTCGTAAAGTCTTCATATTCACCTTTTATTTTCCCTTCTTTAATGAGAACTTTTGTTGAATTTTGAGAAACTCCTTTTGATAAAGCTACATATAATTGACCATTCGTGGAAGATAGATTTTGACATTGGGAATGGTCTGCCCTTCTGACTTATTTATGGTAATAGCAAAACTTACTGTAATGGGAAACTATTTTCTACTAAGCACAAAGGGAAGTCCTGAACTCACATTTGTTTTTAATTTAATTCTGGGCAAGAAATGCTCTTTTTCCAGAATTGCTTCCTGTTAGGATTTCCACATCCAACATGTTCTTAAATAAATCACGACATATCAATCGTGTCCCATTACACATGCCATATCTAGGGTCTATGTTTCGCAACAACATCAAAGGTGCACCTTTTTTTACCTTTAAAATATGTGGTGGGATACTTCCTTGAGCAATTGAGTTTAGGAATTCCTGTTGATATGGTAGTGTAGCCATTTGTTTCTTTCTACCCTATTTATCTATCTTTAATCAACCGGTTCTATTTCCACTTCTATTTGATTTTTTTTCCTTTTATATTGTGATTACGAATTATGATAGTACTCATCGCCTATGAATCACATACACTTCTCATATTAGATGTGTCTGAACACGAGTTGCATCCGCATCCACGATTATAATTACCCTAAATTATGTGATTTTCTCAAATTATAACGTTATTGGCGTGTCAGTGTTGTATCTGGTGTCGGTGTTAGTATCCATACTTCTTAATTAGCGGTCCTCTCTTTTAATGGCCTCTCAGATGGTGGTTTGAATGTAACCAAAAATAAAAGATGGTTGTTTGAAGCTTTCTAGTGTTTCTGTTTTTAGTTGTTGATAACATGAGTGTGATTATGGTTTAACAATTTTGAATTGTTTAGATGGTTTTAACACTTTGATTTCACCGTATTTTGTTGGATATTGGATGGGGGCCATGAGTGTTGGAACAAAATGTGTTTAACAATGAACCTTAAAAAGTTTTGATGATAACAAGGTATTAAAAATTGTAAATTGGACTAGCTAATATTTGTTCAAGTGTACAGGACCACAATTAAAAAAAGTTACATCATTGATTGGTTCTGAATGAGCAAATAAAGAGCAAAAAAAAATGAAGCTTAGATGATTCTGAAGGCAATACGGTCCTGAAAGTAAAAGCGCTCCTGAAGTCAAGCTGCTCCTGAAGAAATAGTGCTCCTGAAGAATAGTGCTTCTGAAGACAAGAGGTCCAGAAGCCACATCATCAGAAGCTGCAAAAGTTGCTTCATCAGAAGCTGCATCATCAGAAGCTGCCTCATCAGAAGTCATTTCACTAGAAGCTGAAGATCAACTGGATTTGCAAAAGATTCAAAGATTGAAGAATCTACATTGCAAAAGCTGTCTATTGATTCGAAAACACAGCAGAAAATCAGTGGAACATTGCAACGGTCATTTCAAACGTGTTTGAAGGCATGTGCTTGCAATTTGGACGAAAGCGTTGACATTGTACTATTGTACGAATTGTACAACCACGTTCTCCACTACTCTGTTTTGTGTCCACGCTACAAGACAAGAAAACAGCTCCAGAATACGGTCTCGCCTGCATATATGTTCCTTTGGATAAGGAATGGATTTCAAATTGGTTCTTCATAGGACAACAACCAAATCAGGCAAAAGATCATTGGTGAAAGATCAAGCTTCAACAACGACTCTTTGGTATGCTGGCAATTTCACAACGTCTCTTTCACACCTCTATATAAAGGAGTAAAGACCTAGAGATTTGGTAATGCAAGAACGCTGAACGAAAGACTCACAACATTTTTACAAGTGCCAAACCTCTGCTGAAATTGTTCTGCATTCACTTAGAATTTCTGTGTCTCAAAGTCATATCTTAGAAATTCTTAAGTCCATTGAGTCTGTATCTGATTTGTATTGTGAGCACCTCTGATTGTATATCAAGTGTTCAACCTTAAACAATTTTCTATGTAATTTTGTTTAGTTAGGAAGTCTCTTGCAGTTGTGCTTGAGCAGGAAGTCTCTTGATTGTGTTCTTGAGCAAAGGAAGTCTCTAGCTTGTGTGCTTGAGCAAAGGAAGTCTCTTGCTTGTGTGCTTGAGCAATTGTAATCAGATATTACTCTTAGTGAAATCTCCTTGGAAGTGCAAGGGGGACTGGACTACTTCCGGATTGTGGAAGGAACCAGTATAATTGCTTTGTGTCGTTCTTCTTCTCTCTCTCTGTTTTATTCCGCTGCATTTAGATTCTGATCATCACTTTAGAAGCTGTCTCACTTAGCTTCTGATCAGTGTGTTCAGTTTTTAGGAGAAACGAAGAATTTTTCAAAACACAATTCAACCCCCCCTTCTTGTGTTTTTCTCACCTTCAATTGGTATCTAGAACCTGGGTCTGTTGTGTAACACTTAACCATGCAACAGTCAAAGATCTGAGAAAAACATGTCTATTCCTCCTCCTACTGGTTCTGGTGATACTAGCTATAAACATGTCTCACATGATTATAGTGATAGTAAGAAATCCAGTGTTGGAAAGATTCCAAAATTCAATGGAGATGCTGAAGAATTCTCTTGGTGGAAGACCAACTTTTACAGTTACATCATGAGCCTAGATGAAGAATTATGGGATATTCTGGAAGATGGTGTTGGTGATTTAGTCCTTGATGAAGAAGGAGCTGCTGTGGATAGAAAGAAACATACTCCAGAACTGAGGAAACTCTACAAGAAGCATCATATTATCAGAGGAGCCCTTGTCACTGCCATACCCAAAGCAGAATACATGAAGATGAGTGACAAATCCACTGCGAAAGCTATGTTTGCTTCTCTCTGTTCAAATTATGAAGGGAGCAAGAAGGTCAAAGAAGCAAAGGCTCTCCTGCTTGTACATCAGTATGAGTTATTCAAGATGAAGGATGATGAAACTATTGAGGAGATGTACTCAAGGTTTCAAACCTTAGTTTCTGGGCTACAGATTCTAAAGAAGAGCTATGTTGCTTCTGATCATGTAAGCAAGATACTCAGAAGCTTACCTGCCAGATGGAGACCAAAAGTGACTGCCATTGAGGAAGCTAAAGATTTAAACACTTTAAGTGTCGAAGATCTTGTTAGTTCTCTCAAAGTTCATGAGTTAAGTCTTAATGAACATGAGTCTACTAAGAAGAGTAAATCAATAGCTCTTCCATCCAAAGGCAAGTCATCAAAAGCTCTCAAAGTGGTTGAATCTGAAGAGGAAGAACAGTCAAGTTCAGATTCTGAACCAGATGCTGCTGAAATGGCCATGCTCTCAAACAGACTTCAATATCTGGCCAAGAAGAACAGAAAGTTTCTCTCCAGAAGGGGTAACTCCAGAAGCTCAAGGAAAGAAGATCAGAAGGGATGCTTCAACTGTAAGAAGCCGGGACACTTCATTGCTGAATGCCCTGATCTTCAAAGAGAAAAGTCAAAGGACAAGTAAAAGAGGTCTACATTCAAACCAAGCAAATTCAAGAAGCAGATTAAGCAGAGTTTAATGGCAACCTGGGATGATTTGGGTAGTGAATCTGGATCTGATAAAGAGGAAGCTGATGAAGATGCAAAGGTAGCTGTTGGATTAGTAGCAACAGCAACTTCAGAAGCTGGATCAGATTCAGACTCAGAAGATGAAAACGAGGTATATTCCAAAATTCCCAGAGATGAACTTGTTGAGTCACTTAAAGAACTTCTTACGCACTTTGAAGTAAGAACCAATGAGTTGAAGGATTTAAAAGAAAAATATGCTGATTTGGTACAACAGCAAAAATCAACTCTATTGGATCTGAAAGCTTCTGAACAAGGACTTAGGGGCTTTGACTTCATGTGTAAAACATATGAAGATCAGCTCAGGTTCTTATGTCAGAAGCTACAAGAAAAGTGTAATGAAAAACCTTTAAGTAACCATGAAATTGCTCTTGAAGATTTTATTATATCTGGCATTGACAGAAGCAGAGTAGCTTCTATGATTTATAGCATTTACAAGAACAATGGCAGAGGAATTGGTTTTCCAGAAGTGAAACTTGAGAAAACCAATCTAAAATCTTGTTGTGAATGCATCAAGGAAGGTCTGAAAACCTTCTTTGTACCAGAAGGGGCTGAGTTGGAAACTGTTGTTCAATCAGAACCTGAAGCTTCTAGTTCTAAGGCTAAGATTACTTCAAAGCCAAAGAACTCTAAGTCAAAGGCTATGATCAAATCTGATTCCAAGACTTCAAAGGTTAGGATCCTGAAAAGATCAGAACCTATTCCTCAGAATCTGGTGAAACCAAAATCTGGGGTTCTGAAGTGTAAGTTTCAGAAGAAGACAGTTACTGCTTCTGAATTACCAAAACCTAAGGTGATGGTTAATCAGAAGCAACCCAACTCACAGCACAAGGTACAAGAAGTGAAGAGTAAAGCCTTAAGTACTAACCTTCCAGGACCCATAGGACAATGGGTACCTAAATCTAAAAATGTCAATGATGCAGGTATGTCTAAGAGCAGTGCCAAAGCAAAGATCATGGTACCTAGACAGCGGTTGCTCAAGACACATGACAGGAGCAAGTCCATGTTCCTCAGCCTAACAATGAAAGAGGGAGGAAATGTGAAATTTGGAGGCAACCAGTCAGGCAAGATCATAGGTACAGGAACTATTGGTAATTCCTCTACCTCAATTAATAATGTATGGTTGGTAGATGGTCTTGAACATAACCTTTTGAGCATTAGTCAATTTTGTGATAATGGTTATGATGTGCTTTTTGAAAAACCCAACTGTACAGTAATCAACAAGGAAGACAAATCCATTGTGTTCAAAGGAAAGAGAGTTGACAATGTCTATAAAATCAATTTTTCTGAACTGGCTGATCAGGAGGTGTTTTGCCTACTATCAGTGAATGATAAGAAATGGATGTGGCACAGAAGGTTGGGACATGCTAACTGGAGGTTAATCTCTAAGCTTAGTAAGTTACAACTTGTGAAAGGGCTACCAGACATTGACTATCATTCAGATGCACTCTGTGGTGCATGTCAGAGAGGGAAAATTGTGAAATCATCTTTTAAAACCAAAGACATCGTTTCAACCTCAAGACCTTTAGAATTACTCCATATTGATTTATTTGGACCAGTGAGTACTGCATCCTTATATGGAAGTAAATATGGATTAGTCATTGTTGATGATTACAGCAGATGGACTTGGGTGAAATTCATAAAGAGTAAAGATGTTGCGTGTGATGTATTCAGTAGCTTCTGCACTCAAATTCAATCTGAAAAAGAATCAAAAATTTTGAAAGTCAGAAGTGATCATGGTGGAGAATTTGAAAATGAGCCATTTGAAGCTTTTTGTGAAAAACATGGAATTTTCCATGAATTCTCTTCTCCTAGAACACCACAACAAAATGGGGTTGTAGAGAGAAAGAATAGAACTTTACAAGAAATGGCCAGAACCATGATTCATGAAAACAATTTACCAAAACATTTTTGGGCAGAAGCAGTGAATACGACATGCTATGTTCAAAACAGGATCTATATCAGACCTATTTTGGAGAAAACAGCATATGAACTCTTTAAAGGAAGAAAACCCAATATCTCTTACTTTCATCAATTTGGATGTACATGTTACATTCTGAACAACAAGCTCTACCTAAAGAAATTTGATGTCAAGGCCCAAAGAGGAATCTTTTTAGGTTACTCTAAAAGGTCAAAGGCATACAGAGTGTATAATTCAGAGACACTCTGTGTTGAAGAATCTATGCACGTCAGATTTGATGACAAAGTGTTGGAACAAAATGTGTTTAACAATGAACCTTAAAGAGTTTTGATGATAACAAGGTATTAAAAATTGTAAATTGGACTAGCTAATATTTGTTCAAGTGTACAGGACCACAGTTAAAAAGTTACATCATTAATTGGTTCTGAATGAGCAAATAAAGAGCAAAAGAAAATGAAGCTTAGATGATTCTGAAGGCAAAGCGCTCCTGAAGTCAAGCTGCTCCTGAAGAAATAGCGCTCCTGAAGAAAGGCTGCTCCTGAAGAATAGTGCTTCTGAAGACAAGAGGTCCAGAAGCCACATCATCAGAAGCTGAAGAAGCTGCACCATCAGAAGCTGCAGAAGCTGCCTCATCAGAAGCTGCCTCATCAGAAGTCATTTCACCAGAAGCTGAAGATCAACTGGATTTGCAAAACATTCAAAGATTGAAGAATCTACATTGCAAAAGCTGTCTATTGGTTTCGAAAACACAGCAGAAAATCAGTGGAACATTGCAACGGTCATTTCAAAGGTGTTTGAAGGCATGTGCTTGCAATTTGGACGAAAGCGTTGACATTGTACTATTGTACGAATTGTACAACCACGTTCTCCACTGCTCTGTTTTGTGTCCACGCTACAAGACAAGAAAACAGCTCCAGAATACGGTCTCGCCTGCATATATGTTCCTTTGGATAAGGAATGGATTTCAAATTGGTTCTTCATAGGACAACAACCAAATCAGGCAAAAGATCATTGGTGAAAGATCAAGCTTCAACAACGACTCTTTGGTGTGCTGGCTATTTCACAACGTCTCTTTCACACCTCTATATAAAGGAGTGAAGACCTAAAGATTTGGTAATGCAAGAACGCTGAACAAAAGACTCATAACATTTTTACAAGTGTCAAATCTCTGCTGAAATTGTTCTGCATTCACTTAGAATTTCTGTGTCTCAAAGTCATATCTTAGAAATTCTTAAGTCCATTGAGTCTGTATCTGATTTGTATTGTGAGCACCTCTGATTGTATATCAAGTGTTCAACCTTAAAAAATTTTCTGTGTAATTTTGTTTAGTTAGGAAGTCTCTTGCAGTTGTGCTTGAGCAGGAAGTCTCTTGATTGTGTTCTTGAGCAAAGGAAGTCTCTAGCTTGTGTGCTTGAGCAAAGGAAGTCTCTTGCTTGTGTGCTTGAGCATTTGTAATCAGATATAACTCATAGTGAAATCTCCTTGGAAGTGCAAGGGGGACTGGACTACTTCCGGATTGTGGAAGGAACCAGTATAATTGCCTTGTGTCGTTCTTCTTCTCTCTCTCTGTTTTATTCCGCTGCATTTAGATTCTGATTATCACTTCAGAAGCTGTCTCACTTAGCTTCTGATCAGTGTGTTCAGTTTTTAGGAGAAACGAAGAATTTTTCAAAACACAATTCAACCCCCCTTCTTGTGTTTTTCTCACCTTCAATTGGTATCTAGAGCCTTGGTCTGTTGTGTAACACTTAACCGTGCAACAGTCAAAGATCTGAGAAAAACATGTCTACTCCTCCTCCTTCTGGTTCTGATGATACTAGCTATAAACATGTCTCACATGATTATAGTGACAGTAAGAAATCTAGTGTTGGAAAGATTCCAAAATTCAATGGAGATGCTGAAGAGTTCTCTTGGTGGAAGACCAACTTTTACAGTTACATCATGAGCCTGGATGAAGAATTATGGGATATTCTGGAAGATGGTGTTGGTGATTTAGTCCTTGATGAAGAAGGAGCTGCTGTGGATAGAAAGAAACATACTCCAGAACTGAGGAAACTTTACAAGAAGCATCATATTATCAGAGGAGCCCTTGTCACTGCCATACCCAAAGCAGAATACATGAAGATGAGTAACAAATCCACTGCTAAAGCTATGTTTGCTTCTCTCTGTTCAAATTATGAAGGGAGCAAGAAGGTCAAAGAGGCAAAGGCTCTCCTGCTCGTACATCAGTATGAGTTATTCAAGATGAAGGATGATGAAACTATTGAGGAGATGTACTCAAGGTTTCAAACCTTAGTTTCTGGGCTACAGATTCTAAAGAAGAGCTATGTTGCTTCTGATCATGTAAGCAAGATACTCAGAAGCTTACCTGCCAGATGGAGACCAAAAGTGACTGCCATTGAGGAAGCTAAAGATTTAAACACTTTAAGTGTCGAAGATCTTGTTAGTTCTCTCAAAGTTCATGAGTTAAGTCTTAATGAACATGAGTCTACTAAGAAGAGTAAATCAATAGCTCTTCCATCCAAAGGCAAGTCATCAAAAGCTCTCAAAGTGGTTGAATCTGAAGAGGAAGAACAGTCAAGTTCAGATTCTGAACCAGATGCTGCTGAAATGGCCATGCTCTCAAACAGACTTCAATATCTGGCCAAGAAGAACAGAAAGTTTCTCTCCAGAAGAGGTAACTCCAGAAGCTCAAAGAAAGAAGATCAGAAGGGATGCTTCAACTGTAAGAAGCCTGGACACTTCATTGCTGAATGCCCTGATCTTCAAAGAGAAAAGTCAAAGGACAAGTCAAAGAGGTCTACATTCAAACCAAGCAAATTCAAGAAGCAGATTAAGCAGAGTTTAATGGCAACCTGGGATGATTTGGGTAGTGAATCTGGATCTGATAAAGAGGAAGCTGATGAAGATGCAAAGGTAGCTGTTGGGTTGGTAGCAACAGCAACTTCAGAAGGTGGATCAGATTCAGACTCAGAAGATGAAAACGAGGTATATTCCAAAATTCCCAGAGATGAACTTGTTGAGTCACTCAAAGAACTTCTTACACATTTTGAAGTAAGAACCAATGAGTTGAAAGATTTAAAAGAAAAATATGCTGATTTGGTACAACAGCAAAAATCAACTCTATTGGATCTGAAAGCTTCTGAACAAGGACTTAGGGGCTTTGACTTCATGTGTAAAACATATGAAGATCAGCTCAGGTTCTTATGTCAGAAGCTACAAGAAAAGTGTAATGAAAAACCTTTAAGTAACCATGAAATTGCTCTTGAAGATTTTATTATATCTGGCATTGACAGAAGCAGAGTAGCTTCTATGATTTATAGCATTTACAAGAACAATGGCAGAGGAATTGGTTTTCCAGAAGTGAAACTTGAGAAAACCAATCTAAAATCTTGTTGTGAATGCATCAAGGAAGGTCTGAAAACATTCTTTTTACCAGAAGGGGCTGAGTTGGAAACTGTTGTTCAATCAGAACCTGAAACTTCTAGTTCTAAGGCTAAGATTACCTCAAAGCCAAAGAACTCTAAGTCAAAGGCTATGATCAAATCTGATTCCAAGACTTCAAAGGTTAAGATCCTGAAAAGATCAGAACCTATTCCTCAGAGTCTGGTGAAACCAAAATCTGGGGTTCTGAAGTCTAAGTTTCAGAAGAAGACAATTACTGCTTCTGAAGTACCAAAACCTAAGGTGATGGTTAATCAGAAGCAACCCAACTCATAGCAAAAGGTACAAGAAGTGAAGAGTAAAGCCTTAAGTACTAACCTTCCAGGACCCATAGAACAATGGGTACCTAAATCTAAAAATGTCAATGATGCAGGTATGTCTAAGAGCAGTGCCAAAGCAAAGATCATGGTACCTAGACAGCGGTTGCTCAAGACACATGACAGGAGACAAGTCCATGTTCCTCAGCCTAATAATGAAAGAGGGAGGAAATGTGAAATTTGGAGGCAACCAGTCAGGCAAGATCATAGGTACAGGAACTATTGGTAATTCCTCTACCTCAATTAATAATGTATGGTTGGTAGATGGTCTTGAACATAACCTTTTGAGCATTAGTCAAGTTTGTGATAATGGTTATGATGTGCTTTTTGAAAAACCCAACTGTACAGTAATCAACAAGGAAGACAAATCCATTGTGTTCAAGGGAAAGAGAGTTGACAATGTCTATAAAATCAATTTTTCTGAACTGGCTGATCAGAAGGTGATTTGCCTACTATCAGTGAATGATAAGAAATGGATGTGGCACAGAAGGTTGGGACATGCTAACTGGAGGTTAATCTCTAAGCTTAGTAAGTTACAACTTGTTAAAGGGCTACCAGACATTGACTATCATTCAGATGCACTCTGTGGTGCATGTCAGAGAGGGAAAATTGTGAAATCATCTTTTAAAACCAAAGACATTGTTTCAACCTCAAGACCTTTAGAATTACTCCATATTGATTTATTTGGACCAGTGAGTACTGCATCCTTATATGGAAGTAAATACGGATTAGTCATTGTTGATGATTACAGCAGATGGACTTGGGTGAAATTCATAAAGAGTAAAGATGTTGCGTGTGATGTATTCAGTAGCTTCTGCACTCAAATTCAATCTGAAAAAGAATCAAAAATTTTGAAAGTCAGAAGTGATCATGGTGGAGAATTTGAAAATGAGCCATTTGAAGCTTTTTGTGAAAAACATGGAATTTTCCATGAATTCTCTTCTCCTAGAACACCACAACAAAATGGGGTTGTAGAGAGAAAGAATAGAACTTTACAAGAAATGGCCAGAACCATGATTCATGAAAACAATTTACCAAAACATTTTTGGGCAGAAGCAGTGAATACAGCATGCTATGTTCAAAACAGGATCTATATCAGACCTATTTTGGAGAAAACAGCATATGAACTCTTTAAAGGAAGAAAACCCAATATCTCTTACTTTCATCAATTTGGATGTACATGTTACATTCTGAACAACAAGCTCTACCTAAAGAAATTTGATGCCAAGGCCCAAAGAGGAATCTTTTTAGGTTACTCCGAAAGGTCAAAGGCATACAGAGTGTATAATTCAGAAACACTCTGTGTTGAAGAATCTATGCACGTTAAATTTGATGACAAGGAGCTTGAAGATAAAACTTCAAAGCAAGGTGAAAGTTTTGCAGAGATACAGGTTCCTGTAGCTACTCCAGAACCTAATCAGATAGCTGAGTCTGAAGATAGTCTAGAAGCTGAACCCACATCAGAAGCGCAAGATGAAGCTGCTTCTGATGAAGCACAAGATGGCTCACATCAAGAAGATCCTCCCAGAAACACATTCAAACACAAGTCTTCACATCCTGAGGAGCTAATCATTGGAAACAAAGATAGTCCAAGAAGAACTAGATCACATTTTAGACAAGTAGAGTCAATGATTGGACTAATCTTAATGATTGAACCTACAACAGTTGATGAAGCACTTTCAGATGATGGATGGATCCTAGCTATGCAAGAAGAGTTGAATCAATTTCAAAGAAATGATGTGTGGGATCTGGTACCCAAACCTCAGCACAAGAACATTATTGGAACAAAATGGGTATTCAGAAACAAGCTGAATGAGCAAGGTGAAGTAACAAGAAACAAAGCTAGGCTTGTTGCACAAGGGTATAGTCAACAAGAAGGCATTGATTACACTGAAACGTTTGCTCCAGTTGCAAGATTGGAAGCAATCAGGTTACTTCTTTCCTATGCAGTTAATCATGGCATAATATTATATCAAATGGATGTCAAGAGTGCATTTCTAAATGGTGTCACAGAAGAAGAAGTGTATGTCAAGCAACCTCCTGGATTTGAGGATATTAAATATCCTGACCATGTTTTTAAACTGAAGAAATCACTATATGGCTTGAAACAAGCTCCCAGAGCTTGGTATGATAGACTAAGTAATTTCTTAATCAAGAATGATTTTAAAAGAGGACAGGTTGATACTACACTCTTCAGAAGGACCCTTGGGAAAGATATTCTTGTTGTGCAAATATATGTTGATGATATAATATTTGGTTCTACTAATGCATCTCTTTGCAAGGAATTTTCTGAGTTAATGCAGGATGAATTTGAAATGAGCATGATGGGAGAACTGAAGTTCTTCCTTGGCATTCAAATCAATCAATGCAAAGATGGAGTCTATGTTCATCAATCAAAGTACACAAAGGAGCTTCTGAAGAAGTTCAAACTTGAAGATTGTAAAGTGATGAACACTCCAATGCACCCTACGTGCACCTTAACAAAGAAGATGAAGGAGCTAAAGTGGATCAGAAGCTGTATAGAGGTATGATTGGTTCTTTGTTGTACCTCACTGCATCTAGGCCATATATTTTATTCAGTGTATGCTTGTGTGCAAGATTCCAATCAGATCCTAGAGAATCTCATATGACTGCTGTCAAGAGAATTTTCAGGTATTTGAAAGGAACAACTAATCTTGGACTCCTTTATAGGAAATCCTTAGATTATAAGCTAATTGGATTCTGTGATGCTGATTATGCTGGTGATAGGATTGAAAGAAAGTCAACCAGTGGCAATTGTCAATTTCTGGGTGATAATCTTATATCCTGGGCTAGCAAAAGACAAACAACTATTGCTATGTCTACAGCAGAAGCAGAATACATTTCAGCTGCAAGTTGTTGTACACAACTACTTTGGATGAAACATCAGTTGGAAGATTATCAGATAACTGCTAACAGTATTCCCATTTATTGTGATAATACTGCTGCTATTTGTTTGTCTAAAAATCCAATTTTGCATTCAAGAGCTAAGCACATTGAAATCAAACACCATTTTATCAGAGATTATGCTCAAAAAGGAATTTTAGATATACAATTCATTGATACTGAAAATCAATGGGCTGATATATTTACTAAGCCTTTAACTGTTGAAAGATTTGATTTTATAAAGAAAAATTTGAACATGCATTACGTGTCTGATTAGATGTTTGCTTGCTCCTGAATAGGATTTTTGGTTCTGAAGTTAGTTCAGAAGCAGTAGTCCATCAGAAGCTCTTTATTGAGATTCTGAGGAAAACTCGCTTCTGATGATGACGTCAGCATCTGAAGTCCAGAAGTTGGATTTATTGCTTCTAAATAGTTGAATTAGTGGAAACGTTGGGAGTTACTTTTTAAAAGTAACTTCTGGCCCACTAACTTGGTAGTTACTCTGTGAACTTCTTACGTGGCCTGTATGTGTTGGTGTTTAACTAAAAGGGCAATGATGATTTAATAGCTTTGAAAGTACTTTTCACGCGCCCCCAATTTTGTCATTAATGTTATGTTTGTTTGTCTCTTTTGAATTGCAATCGTTTTACTTTTAACACTTTGTCAATTCACACACTACTCACTCACAACACACACATTTTGCTCTCAAACCTCTTGTGAAGTAAGCGCAAAAACCTTAGAACCCTAAATTCTCTAAATCTTCTTCAATCATCATCAAATGGCATCTTCAAGCTCAAAGGTTTCAGAATCTACTTCAAGCAAGCAAGGCGCAACAGGATCTGGGTCAGTCTACAAAAAGAAGACTATGGATATTCCATGGAAATCTTTAATAGTTCAAATAGAATCACCAGTGGATTTCACTTCACTTAAGAAGTACAAGGTGAACATGGAAGGATTGATAGAAACTCAGAAGTTGTCTGAGTATTTCAGGATGCTAAATGGGCCAACATACGTGAACTTGGTCAAGGACTTTTGGTTAAAAGCTGAAGTGTACAATGAAAAGCCTGGGAAGGTAGCAGGTAAACAAGCTGGGTCGAAGAAAGGAAAGATGGAGATAGAGTTGAATCCTACTTCCTTCAGTAGCCTTGAGATAAGGTCTGAAGTGATGGGTATTCCCGTAACCATCACAGAAGAGATAATAGCTAGAGCTTGTAGAATGAATGCAGAAGGAAGGTTTCAAGAAATAGTTAAAAAGGATGATGTCCTGCTGCAAAGCTACTACAACACTCTTCTGGGTGGAAAAAAAATTGCTAAGCCTTCTGAAATGGAGATTCATCACAGGATGTTGGTGAAATTATGTACTGATTGCTTCTTTCTAAGAGCAGGAGGGTCTGACCAACCAAATCATCAACAGAAACTGGCAATCTACTTCATGGCCATGCTTGAGAAGATTAATTTCCCCAGATATGTCATGGATTATCTCTGCTGGGCTATTAATGAAGGCACTGTCAAAGGAAGGAAACAAGTGCTCTGTGGAAGATTGTTATCAGAAATCTTTTATCAAGGAAGAGTGCTGGATTTCTTGAGAAAGACAAGAGATGCTTCTGATAAATGCTTCGAAGTTTCCACTGCTGAGAAGACTATCAGTAGCAAGACATTGCATTCTATGCATGTTTTCAAGACAGCCCCAAAAGATGAAAAGTGGTTGGAGATGACCACAGAAGAATCTGAGATAATCAGGGACTTTCCTTCCATCTTTAAGGAAAGTAATCCTGAACACTTAGCTAAATTAGTAGCTGAGTACGTCTTGGATGAAAATGCGAGCTCTCAGGAGGAAGCTGCTGTTGCTAAAGGGAAAGGCAAGAAGGCCAAGGCAGTTTCTGTGTCAGAAGCTGTTTCTGATGCACCCAAAGGGAAGAGAGCCAGAACTAGTTCAGAATCTGATGCTGCTCCTACTAAAGGAAAGAGGGCCAGAACTAGTACTGTGTCAGAAGCTGCTGAAGCTAAACCTGTTTCTGTCAAGGATAAAGGAAAGATGCAGAAGGTTGGTGCTGCTTCTATTCCTCAGAAAAGAAGAAAAGGTAAGGCAGATTTGGTAATCACCGAAGAGCAGCTGGAGGAAGCTCTTAAAGCAATAGAGAAAGAAGAGGCTGAGCCCAAGCTGAAGAAGAAGAAGGCTCCCCTTCAACTTGTGAGTCCTATGGTTGAGATGACTCCAAGAAAGAAAAGGATGGCAGATGAACATGCTTCTGATATTTTATCAAGCAAAAAGGAACTAAAAGCACAATACATTCAACAAAGAGATGACAAGCTCAAGACCTTGGGTATGGAAGACTGTGATAGGTTCTTCAAAGAGAAATTGGCCGAAGTAAGAAAAATTGCTGGTAAGACTGATGAAGACAACGAGGAAGAAGAAATGATGATCATTTTTGAAGATGCTCCAGAAGATGGAACTTCAGAAGCAGTAGATAACTCTGCAAAGTTATCTAAGGTATCTCAAGATTCTCACACATCTTATAGCACATCCTCTATTCCTTCTGAGGACACATCCCTTTTAGATCACCTAGAAAGTCATTATCTAGGTGAACTACCTCAATCTGGTTTTACCACAACCTCAGAGAAAGCCTCTGAGACAACTCCAGAAGCAGCTGCTTCTGATAAAGTTGTTTCAGAAGACCCCCCACAACAAACACCTTTACCAGAAAAAGCCTCTTCACCCTCTACAACTTCATCACCCCCAATTGTTCCTGAACCATCTGTTCCTGAACAACCAACTCCTCAAAAGACCGTTCCTGAACATTCTGTTCCTGACAACCAGTTACTAAACCCACTTCTGAACCTGAACCTGAAACTGCCGCTCCTGAACACATTGTTCCTGAGCTAACCTCTGCTTCCATATCTTCTTCACCAGTTCATGTCATCAAGCTCATCCACCATACTGGCGTATGTGATATGGACACAGATTCTGAGGATGATCAGTATGATCATGCCTCTGATATGGTAGTTGACCCCACTCCTGACCAACCATCAACCAGCCAATCATCAACTACAAATGACCAATCATCATCAAACCTACCAATTATTCCCTTAGCCCCTCCAAAACCCTCTAAACAACCTTCACCTCCCACCATATACCTGGATTCTCAAGTTCTAAAGGATGTGTGGGAAGATATTGCTTCTGAAGTTCTCAGACTGATAGCAAGTAGAAATGACTTGGGTCATACAATAAGCTATCAGAAGCAATGGAGAAGGATCAAGGAAAGGGTCGTTAACCTAATTTCAGCGCTGCATGATTCCTGCATTGAGGCTCAAGAGCAAGCCAAGCAGAAGCTGGAAGATTGGTTGAATGGCATTGAAGAGAATGATGGAGATGTAGAAGTTCTTGGTACTTGGGTGAAGAATCCACTCAGTATCAGAGGCAGAGAACCTGATGAATTCCTACCTAAGGAGCTGAATCTGATCATTCCTTCTGAGATCCTAGAGAAGATTGATGCACCAAACCTGGCTCTAGCTCAGGAGAACAAGGTGCTCAAAGAAGAAAATGACAGGCTTGAAACAGAGCTACTAGAACAGAAGCTGAAGATATCACAGTTGGAAGCTGACATGCAAGAAGCCAAGATCAGAGAAGACAACTACAGAAAAGTTATGGACAAGAAGTATGCTGATGTTCAAGAGCTTCTGAAGAAGATTTTAGAGAAATAAGCCAAACCCTTTGTTGCACACTTTTAGCTTATTTTTCTGTCTTTTTAGGCTTTTGATATTCTTTGTTCATTTCTGCTTCTAAATTAGTTCTTTTTGCTTCTGATATTAGATGCTTCTGAATTCTTCCTGCTTCTGAATATCTTTAACTGTTTATACCTTGACTGTTTATTTATTCCTTGAAGATGGTTAAAATGCTTTAAATTTATTTGAATTATGCTCTGAACCTTTAATCTTGAGTTTTTCTCATCTCTTCTTTTTGTTTATGTCTTTTTGCTAATGACAAAAGGGGGAGTATATGTGATAGTATTTAAAGGCTCTGAGACCCATTAATTAATGTTTGAAAATTTCGAAAATTTCTACTCTTTTTATCGATGTATCAAAAAGGGGGAGTATCAAATTTCAAATAACAATTAATTGAACCATTCTTCTTATCTATAAGTCAATTCTTTCAATTTTTTTATAGCTCTGATATTATTGTGCGAAAAATGAATTTAATTAACCTGGATAGAACTTAGGGGGAGCTTACAAACCTCACCTTAAAGACTATCAGACTCAAGGGGAGTTAGAGCTTACAAACCTCAGACTCTGAGCTTACAAACCTCAGAACCCCAAGGTCAACTTGTTAATTAGATTAACAACAATTGATCAATTTTTAAATACTATTGTTTGTCATCATCAAAAAGGGGGAGATTGTTGGAACAAAATGTGTTTAACAATGAACCTTAAAGAGTTTTGATGATAACAAGGTATTAAAAATTGTAAATTGGACTAGCTAATATTTGTTCAAGTGTACAGGACCACAGTTAAAAAGTTACATCATTGATTGGTTCTGAATGAGCAAATAAAGAGCAAAAGAAAATGAAGCTTAGATGATTCTGAAGGCAAAGCGCTCCTGAAGTCAAGCTGCTCCTGAAGAAATAGCGCTCCTGAAGAAAGGCTGCTCCTGAAGAATAGTGCTTCTGAAGACAAGAGGTCCAGAAGCCACATCATCAGAAGCTGAAGAAGCTGCACCATCAGAAGCTGCAGAAGCTGCCTCATCAGAAGCTGCCTCATCAGAAATCATTTCACCAGAAGCTGAAGATCAACTGGATTTGCAAAACATTCAAAGATTGAAAAATCTACATTGCAAAAGTTGTCTATTGGTTTCGAAAACACAGCAGAAAATCAGTGGAACATTGCAACGGTCATTTCAAAGGTGTTTGAAGGCATGTGCTTGCAATTTGGACGAAAGCGTTGACATTGTACTATTGTACGAATTGTACAACCACGTTCTCCACTACTCTGTTTTGTGTCCACGCTACAAGACAAGAAAACAGCTCCAGAATACGGTCTCGCCTGCATATATGTTCCTTTGGATAAGGAATGGATTTCAAATTGGTTCTTCATAGGACAACAACCAAATCAGGCAAAAGATCATTGGTGAAAGATCAAGCTTCAACAACGACTCTTTGGTGTGCTGGCAATTTCACAACGTCTCTTTCACACCTCTATATAAAGGAGCGAAGACCTAAAGATTTGGTAATGCAAGAACGCTGAACGAAAGACTCATAACATTTTTACAAGTGTCAAATCTCTGTTGAAATTGTTCTGCATTCACTTAGAATTTCTGTGTCTCAAAGTCATATCTTAGAAATTCTTAAGTCCATTGAGTCTGTATCTGATTTGTATTGTGAGCACCTCTGATTGTATATCAAGTGTTCAACCTTAAACAATTTTCTGTGTAATTTTGTTTAGTTAGGAAGTCTCTTGCAGTTGTGCTTGAGCAGGAAGTCTCTTGATTGTGTTCTTGAGCAAAGGAAGTCTCTAGCTTGTGTGCTTGAGCAAAGGAAGTCTCTTGCTTGTGTGCTTGAGCATTTGTAATCAGATATTACTCATAGTGAAATCTCCTTGGAAGTGCAAGGGGGACTGGACTACTTCCGGATTGTGGAAGGAACCAGTATAATTGCCTTGTGTCGTTCTTCTTCTCTCTCTCTGTTTTATTCCGCTGCATTTAGATTCTGATTATCACTTCAGAAGCTGTCTCACTTAGCTTCTGATCAGTGTGTTCAGTTTTTAGGAGAAACGAAGAATTTTTCAAAACACAATTCAACCCCCCTTCTTGTGTTTTTCTCACCTTCACAAAGAGCTTGAAGATAAAACTTCAAAGCAAGATGAAAGTTTTGCAGAGATACAGGTTCCTGAAGTTACTCCAGAACCTGATCAGATAGCTGAATCTGAAGATAGTCCAGAAGCTGAACCCACATCAGAAGCACAAGATGAAACTGCTTCTGATGAAGCACAAGATGGTTCACATCAAGCAGATCCTCCCAGAAACATATTCAAACATAAGTCTTCACATCCTGAGGAGCTAATCATTGGAAATAAAGATAGTCCAAGGAGAACAAGATCACATTTCAGACAAGTAGAGTCAATGATGGGACTAATCTCAATGATTGAACCTACAACAGTTGATGAAGCACTCTCAGATGATGGATGGATCCTAGCTATGCAAGAAGAGTTGAATCAATTTCAAAGAAATGATGTGTGGGATCTGGTACCCAAACCTTAGCACAAGAACATTATTGGAACAAAATGGGTATTCAGAAACAAGCTGAATGAGCAAGGTGAAGTAACAAGAAACAAAGCCAGGCTTGTTGCACAAGGGTATAGTCAACAAGAAGGCATTGATTACACTGAAACGTTTGCTCCAGTTGCAAGATTGGAAGCAATCAGGTTACTTCTTTCCTATGCAGTTAATCATGGCATAATATTATATCAAATGGATGTCAAGAGTGCATTTCTAAATGGTGTCACAGAAGAAGAAGTGTATGTCAAGCAACCTCCTGGATTTGAGGATATTAAATATCCTGACCATGTTTTTAAACTGAAGAAATCACTATATGGCTTGAAACAAGCTCCCAGAGCTTGGTATGATAGACTAAGTAATTTCTTAATCAAGAATGATTTTAAAAGAGGACAGGTTGATACTACACTCTTCAGAAGGACCCTTGGGAAAGATATTCTTGTTGTGCAAATATATGTTGATGATATAATATTTGGTTCTACTAATGCATCTCTTTGCAAGGAATTTTCTGAGTTAATGCAGGATGAATTTGAAATGAGCATGATGGGAGAGCTGAAGTTCTTCCTTGGCATTCAAATCAATCAATGCAAAGATGGAGTCTATGTTCATCAATCAAAGTACACAAAGGAGCTTCTGAAGAAGTTCAAACTTGAAGATTGTAAAGTGATGAACACTCCAATGCACCCTACGTGCACCTTAAGCAAAGAAGATGAAGGAGCTAAAGTAGATCAGAAGCTGTATAGAGGTATGATTGGTTCTTTGTTATACCTTACTGCATCTAGACCAGATATTTTATTCAGTGTATGCTTGTGTGCAAGATTCCAATCAGATCCTAGAGAATCTCATATGACTGCTGTCAAGAGAATCTTCAGGTATTTGAAAGGAACAACTAATCTTGGACTCCTATATAGGAAATCCTTAGATTATAAGCTAATTGGATTCTGTGATGCTGATTATGCTGGTGATAGGATTGAAAGAAAGTCAACCAGTGGCAATTGTCAATTTCTGGGTGATAATCTTATATCCTGTGCTAGCAAAAGACAAACAACTATTGCTATGTCTACAGCAGAAGCAGAATACATTTCAGCTGCAAGTTGTTGTACACAACTACTTTGGATGAAACATCAGTTGGAAGACTATCAGATAACTGCTAACAGTATTCCCATTTATTGTGATAATACTGCTGCTATTTGTTTGTCTAAAAATCCAATTTTGCATTCTAGAGCTAAGCACATTGAGATCAAACACCATTTTATCAGAGATTATGTTCAAAAAGGAATTTTAGATATACAATTCATTGATACTGAAAATCAATGGGCTGATATATTTACTAAGCCTTTAACTGTTGAAAGATATGATTTTATAAAGAAAAATTTGAATATGCACTACGTGTCTGATTAGATGTTTGCTTGCTCCTGAATAGGATTTTAGGTTCTGAAGTTAGTTCAGAAGCAGTAGTCCATCAGAAGCTCTTTATTGAGGTTCTGAGGAAAACTCGCTTCTGATGATGACGTCACCATCTGAAGTCCAGAAGCTGGATTTATTGCTTCTGAATAGTTGAATTAGTGGAAACGTTGGGAGTTACTTTTTAAAAGTAACTTCTGGCCCACTAACTTGGTAGTTACTCTGTGAACTTCTTACGTGGCCTGTATGTATTGGTGTATAACTAAAAGGGCAATGATGATTTAATAGCTTTGAAAGTACTTTTCACGCGCCCCCAATTTTGTCATTAATGTTTGTTTGTTTGTCTCTTTTGAATTGCAATCGTTTTACTTTTAACACTTTGTCAATTCACACACTACTCACTCACAACAAACACATTTTGCTCTCAAACCTCTTGCGAAGTAAGCGCAAAAACCTTAGAACCCTAAATTCTCTAAATCTTCTTCAATCATCATCAAATGGCATCATCAAGCTCGCAACGAGAAGTTTCAGTATCTACTTCACGTATTGTTCCTGAATATGACTACAGAGGAAGAAGCATGAAATTGGAAGAATGGGATTTACAAGTTCAGATAGAGAATCCAGTGGATTTCAATTCTCTGACTTTTCATAAGGTATGGATCAGAAACTACTATGAAGAGCAAGGACTCATGCATTACTTCAAAATGTTGAATGGACCAACATATGAAGCATTGGTCAGGCACTTCTGGGTTAGAGCAAAAGTTTATAACAAAGCTGCATCCATAGCTGAAGAAAGTCATATGGTTCTGCTCTATCCAGAACTGGAAGGGAAATCAAGAGAAGAAATGGGTCTTGCGCCGTTTGTTGAAGATGAAATCAGATCGAGCATCTGCGGTATTCCAGTGAGAATTGCACAATGGCACATAGAGTCTGTTCTTAAGGCTGAAGCTTCTGGATATTACTCTGGAATTGATCTTTCAGGTGCTGCTGAAAAACGCATTTGGAAAAGGCAAGCCAACTTGGTGATATACAATTCTGAGAAGGAGAAGAAATATGCTGAATTGAGCATGGAAACTAAGATGCTTCTGAAGATTCAGAATGAGAACCTGTTTCCATGTGGTGACAGTGTGAAACCAAATTTAGCTCAGAAGGTCCTTCTCCAGCACTTCATCAAGAAGGAAAAGGTGAACGTGCCCAAATATATGTTCAAGTACCTCATAGAGTGTCTAAATCAGAGTCAGCTACTGGATAAACCCTGGGTTCCTTACGGAAGACTCTTATCAGAGATTTTCTATCAAGGAGGTGTCTTGGACTGTTTAAGCAGAGCTCAAGGCTACACAGATCAGCTGCTGGATACAAAGACTGGAGCATTCATAAATGCTCAAACTCTCAAGAATATGAAGCTGATCACCAAGGTCACCAAACTTAGAACTGATCTAAGTGAATCTCTTGTTGTATCTGATCTTATGAGAGATTTTCCACCCATCTGCAAACAGGATCCTATTGAAGTGCAGATGAGGTACATCAAGGAACACTTTGAGGCAACCAACAAGATCATCAGGTTGGATGAAGTACTTGAAGAAATGTTTGGTGGTGCAGTGCCTCTAGCAAGAGGCAGAAGGTCAAAAAGGAAAATGACTGCAGAAGAATATCTGGAGGTTGAAAAGACTGTTAAGAAGGCAAGAGTTGCTTCTGACAAGCTCAAGATTGGTGGTTCATCAGTACCATCAATTGAAGAAGCTATTGAAGACATGGATTCTAGGTTGATCATGGATGTTGGCATTACTGGTGATCAACCTGTAGTACCAAAGAAGAAGAGGAAGCCAGCAGTAAGGAGGACCAAGGACTTTCCTCATGTTTCTGAGAAGGGTAAAGCTACTACTAATGTGTCAGAAGCTGTTGGAAAAGCTATGGAGATTGCTTCTGAACTTCAAGAGACTGTAATGACAGAAGCATCACAACTTCTTAAAATTCCTGACACTGCTGAAGATGATCAAATGAAGTCAGCTGATTGTTCAGAACCTTCTACTACAGGTAATATTTTCACACACTCAGAAAAGAAGAAAGGGTAAGGCAGATCTGGTAATCACCGAAGAGCAGCTGGAGGAAGCTCTTGAAGAAATAGAAGAAGAAGAAGAGGCTGAGCCAAAGCTGAAAAGGAAGAAGGCCCCTGTTGACAAGAAAAGTTCCATGGTTGAAATGACTCCAGCCATGAAGAGAATGGCTAAGGAACTTTCTGATGACTATTTAGCAAATAGGCAAGAAGTGAAAGCCATGAAAGAACTTGAAAGAGAACAGAAAGGAGAAAGAATACTAATCGTGGATGAAGCTGATGATGAAAATGTAGAGCAAGTTCAGAATCTTGGAACTTCAGAAGCAGTAGATAACTCAGCAATGTTATCTAAGGTATCTCAAGTTTCTCACACATCTTATAGCACATCCTCTATTCCTTCTGAAGACACATCTCTTTTAGATCACCTAGAAAGTCATTATCTAGGTGAACTACCCCAATCTGGCTTTACCTAAACCTCAGAGAAAGCCTCTGAGACAACTCCAGAAGCATCTGCTTCTGATAAAGTTGTTTCAGAAGACCCCCCACAACAAAAACCTTCACCAGATAAAGCCTTTTCACCCCCTCAATCTTCACCCCCTACAACTTCATCACCCCCAACTGTTTCTGAACCATCTGTTCCTGAACAAGTCACTCCTCAAAAGACCGTTCCTGAACATATTGTTCCTGAACAACCAGTTGCTAAACCCATTCCTGAACCTGAACCTGAAACTACTGCTCCTGAACACATTGTTCCTGAGCCAAACCCTGCTTCCATAACTCCTTCACCAGTACAAGTTATCAAGATCACTCATCATACTGGTGTATGTGATATGGACACAGACTCTGAGGATGATCAATATGATCATGCCTCTGATATGGTAGTTGACCCCACTCCTGACCAACCATCAACCAGCCAATCATCAACTACAAATGACCAATCATCATCAAACCTACCAATTGTTCCCCTAGCCCCTCCAAAACCCTCTAAACAACCTTCACCTCCCACCATTTACCTGGATTCTCAATTACTAAAAGATGTGTGGGAAGATATTGCTTCTGAAGTTCTCAGACTGATAGCAAGTAGAAATGATCTGGGTCATACAATAAGCTAGCAGAAGCAATGGAGAAGGATCAAAGAAAGGGTCGTCAACCTTATTTTAGCACTGCATGATTCCTGCATTGAGGCTCAAGAGCAAGCCAAGCAGAAGCTGGAAGATTGGTTGAATGGCGTAGAAGAGAATACTGAAGATGTTGAAGTTCTTGGTACTTGGGTGAAGAATCCACTCAGTATCAGAGGCAAAGAACCTGATGAATTCCTGCCTAAGGAGCTGCATCTGATTATTCCTTCTGAGATCCTAGAGAAGATTGATGCACCTAACATGGCTCTAGCTCAGGAGAACAAGGTGCTCAAAGAAGAAAATGACAGGCTTGAAACAGAGCTACTAGAGCAGAAGCTGAAGATATCAAAATTGGAAGCTGATATGCAAGAAGCCAAGATCAGAGAAGACAACTACAGAAAAGTTATGGACAAGAAGTATGCTGATGTTCAAGAGCTTCTGAAGAAGATTTTAGAGAAATAAGCCAAACCCATAGTTGCACACTTTTAGCTTATTTTTCTGTCTTTTTAGGCTTTTGATATTCTTTGTTCATTTCTGCTTCTGAATTAGTTCTTTTTGCTTCTGATATTATAAGCTTCTGAATTCTTCCTGCTTCTGAAAATCTTTAACTGTTTATACCTTGTATGTCATTATTTGCTTTGATAATAATGCTTGCTATGACTGTTTATTTAATCTTTGAAGATGGTTATAATGCTTTTACTTTATTTGAATTATTCTCTGAACCTTTAATCTTACGTTTTTCTCATCTCTTCTTTTTGTTTATGTCTTTTTGCTAATGACAAAAGGGGGAGTATATGTGATAGTATTTAAAGGCTCTGAGCCCCATTAATTAATGTTTGAAAATTTTGAAAATTTCTATCCTTTTTATCGGTGTATCAAAAAAGGGGGAGTATCAAATTTCAAATAACAATTAATTGAACCATTCTTCTTATCTATAAGTCAATTCTTTCAATTTTTTTTAGCTCTGATATTATTGTGCGAAAAATGAATTTAATTAACCTGGATAGAACTTAAGGGGAGCTTACAAACCTCACCTTAAAGACTATCAGACTCAGGGGGAGTTAGAGCTTACAAACCTCAGACTCTGAGCTTACAAACCTCAGAACCCCAAGGTCAACTTGTTAATTAGATTAACAACAATTGATCAATTTTTAAAATACTATTGTTTGTCATCATCAAAAAGGGGGAGATTGTTGGAACAAAATGTGTTTAACAATGAACCTTAAAAAGTTTTGATGATAACAAGGTATTAAAAATTGTAAATTGGACTAGCTAATATTTGTTCAAGTGTACAGGACCACAGTTAAAAAAAGTTACATCATTGATTGGTTCTGAATGAGCAAATAAAGAGCAAAAGAAAATGAAGCTTAGATGATTCTGAAGGCAATACGCTCCTGAAAGTAAAAGCGCTCCTGAAGTCAAGCTGCTCCTGAAGAAATAGTGCTCCTGAAGAATAGTGCTTCTGAAGACAAGAGGTCCAGAAGCCACATCATCAGAAGCTGCAAAAGTTGCTTCATCAGAAGTTGCATCATCAGAAGCTGCCTCATCAGAAGTCATTTCACCAGAAGCTGAAGATCAACTGGATTTGCAAAAGATTCAAAGATTGAAGAATCTACATTGCGAAAGCTGTCTATTGATTCGAAAACACAGCAGAAAATCAGTGGAACATTGCAACGGTCATTTCAAAGGTGTTTGAAGGCATGTGCTTGCAATTTGGACGAAAGCGTTGACATTGTACTATTGTACGAATTGTACAACCACGTTCTCCACTACTCTGTTTTGTGTCCACGCTACAAGACAAGAAAACAGCTCCAGAATACGGTCTCGCCTGCATATATGTTCCTTTGGATAAGGAATGGATTTCAAATTGGTTCTTCATAGGACAACAGCCAAATTAGGCAAAAGATCATTGGTGAAAGATCAAGCTTCAACAACGACTCTTTGGTGTGCTGGCAATTTCACAACGTCTCTTTCACACCTCTATATAAAGGAGTAAAGACCTAGAGATTTGGTAATGCAAGAACGCTGAACGAAAGATTCACAACATTTTTACAAGTGCCAAACCTCTGCTGAAATTGTTCTGCATTCACTTAGAATTTCTGTGTCTCAAAGTCATATCTTAGAAATTCTTAAGTCCATTGAGTCTGTATCTGATTTGTATTGTGAGCACCTCTGATTGTATATCAAGTGTTCAACCTTAAACAATTTTCTGTGTAATTTTGTTTAGTTAGGAAGTCTCTTGCAGTTGTGCTTGAGCAGGAAGTCTCTTGATTGTGTTCTTGAGCAAAGGAAGTCTCTAGCTTGTGTGCTTGAGCAAAGGAAGTCTCTTGCTTGTGTGCTTGAGCAATTGTAATCAGATATTACTCTTAGTGAAATCTCCTTGGAAGTGCAAGGGGGACTGGACTACTTCCGGATTGTGGAAGGAACCAGTATAATTGCTTTGTGTCGTTCTTCTTCTCTCTCTCTGTTTTATTCCGCTGCATTTAGATTCTGATCATCACTTCAGAAGCTGTCTCACTTAGCTTCTGATCAGTGTGTTCAGTTTTTAGGAGAAACGAAGAATTTTTCAAAACACAATTCAACCCCCCCTTCTTGTGTTTTTCTCACCTTCAATGAGAGCAGTTTATCAATTGTATATATGTAGAACGGCAGGGGAAGGAGCTTAACGGCAGAGGATGTTATTGCTTATTTTTCCTTTATTTAATAATAATTAAAAAAAACCGGTTCTCTTTATATAAAAAAAAAAAAGAAAAAAAAAGCTACGCTGTCATAGTTTGTATAAGCAATTATAAACCAACAAAGTCAAATAATCCTTAAAATTAATCGTAAACAATTTGAATCATAATCACTTATGAACCAGCAAAGTCAAATATAATCCATAAAATTAATCGACTTTGATTAGTTGTAACATGAAAGGATTTAAAGTCCAATCTTTAACATTATATTTTGCTCACGTTTGTTACTAATCTTTTTTTCAGAAGATTTAAAGTCCAATATTTAACATTATTTTTTTCTCACGTTTGTTACTAATCTTGTTTTTTAGAGTATTTAAAGTTCAATCTTTAACATTATAATATTTTTTTGGTAACATTTGTTACTAATATTTTTTTTATAGGATTTAAAGTCAAATCTTTAACATGATTTTTTGCTCATGTTTGTTACTAATCTTTTATTAGAGGATTTAAAGTCCAATCTTTAATAAATTTTTTTGCTCACGTTTGTTACTAATATTGTTTTAGAGGATTTAAAGTCCAATCTTTAACATTATTTTTTGGTCACGTTTGTTACTAATTTTTTTAGAGGATTTAAACTCCAATCTTTACCATTATTTTTTGCTCACATTTATTACAATTGATCAAAGGCTAAGGCAGAATAACTTAATAAAATAATATGGAAATACTGTTTTTTGTGGAAGTAATAAAATAATATGGAAATATTGTTTTTTTTTGGAAGGGATATGAAAATACTTGGCAATCATTGTCGGTTGTATTGAGGGGAACAACATAAATGAACAACATAAAATCGGTTGATAAAAAAGTAACATGAGTTTTTGTTTTGTGCTAGTTTTTTGTGAGTTTGATCTATGGTTAACGGAGGTAAAAGAGGGTTAACGGGGACGATAAGTGACATGAATTAGTAATCAACATGTTATTTTATAATTGACTAACAGTAAGAACAATTCATTAAGAATTGTGTGTAAGTTTTTTCCTTAAATTAAATTTATTCTTATCTATTTGTTACATGTGTTATTTGTATTTAAAATTAAAACAAAAAATTAAGGGTATTTTTGGAAAGAAAATTCCAACCCAAAAGTGTGCTGAAAGGGGTAATTTTCTTTATATATAGTATAGATAGATGTAAATCAAAATAAACAAATCGCTCCTAATTGTTCTCCTTAATTTTACTAAACAAATAAACAAAACCTCCTATTGTTAACCACAACAAAAAAACAACATATCACTCCTGTTATTTCCTTTTATTAAAAAACAAAACAAACATATTTTTACGAAAAAAAATAAAATAAAAATCGTTCTATATCATAATTTCCCTCAAACCTAAACTAATTATCCTATTATTTATGAAAAACAAAACAAACCTATTTTTTATGAAAAACAAAAAAAAATCGTTCTATATCATAATTTCCCTCAAACCTAAACTAATTATCCTATTTTTTATGAAAAACAAAACAATGATCGTTCTACAGCATAATTTCCATCCAGCCTAAACTAATTATCCTATTTTTTATGAAAAACAAAACAAACCTATTTTTTATGAAAAACTAAAAAAAAAATCGTTTCCAAACTAAATATCAAAATCGTAAAAAAAAAAAAAACACAATCGTTTCCAAACTAATTATCCTATTTTTATTGAAAAACAAAACAAAATCGTTTCCAAATAAAATCGTTTTCAAACCATTAGAACTCTTTTATTTCAATTACACTCCCTAATCCATTCCAACTATATTCACCACGGCCGGAAGAAACATTGAAACTATTTTGTCGTATCACCGCCTAACTGGTAAACATTTGATCACAGATTGCTTTAATATATTTATTTTTTTGATTCAATTTTGTTTTGTACATAACGGAAATTTCACTTTCATTCTTTAATAGGTCCTTTGGTGAAAAACCCAGTTTCATATTTTGATAAGGCAGTCAACAAGCTAAGAATAAGTACAGATCATACATCATCGAATATGACGTCGAGAGTGTGAGTATGCTTTCCTTTTCTTTATAACATATAAGGTGAAACCTATAATTCATCTTATATTTTAATCTGTTTTGTTATCCTTATTTAATCATCGTCAAACCTATATAATACTCAGTTATGCTATCAAGAAAGTAAGGTTTTCACTTATTTAACTTAATGATACTGCCAGTTATATACATAAGATTAAAAAAACCGATAGCATATGATTAATTCTTGTTGGAACACTAGTTAATTCTAGTGAGAAAAATTGGAAAGAAAACACTATAAAAGAACTAGTGTGTGGGTGTGACTTAAAAATGTCCCACATTGGAGGGTCACCCCAACTAGTAAGTGTTTATATATGGGTAAAGGGACCTCCAAGGGTGTGCCCTTGGGGTACCCAATTTTGTGAACGGGTGAACTCTTACAAAATATATATATATATATCACGCGCGCGACGACGCCGACCGGCCGGGTCGGCGAGCTTGGGCTTGGGTTCGTGGATTAAAAAAATGATATATATTTTTTTGTCACTTGAAAATGTTAAATTAATTAATTAATTAATTTTTCATTATACGAAAGCGTTACGCGTAACAAATGAATGTGTTACGATCCGACCCGATCCAAAACGCGCATCCTGAAACTTTCGGATATATCCAATTAAGAAACAAAACGCGTTTGCTTAAGGATTAAGCAGACTTAATCCCCAAGTCACGCGTAACGTAAAACGCGTTTGCTTAAGGATTAAGCAGACTTAAGTCACGCGTTTTTTGTTACGAACTCTGCCTATAAAAGGAGAGCTCGCCCCACTCATTCTTCACACCAAATATCACAGTTGATGCTTCATGTGCGGTTTCTCTCTTCTCCCTTCGATTTGTGTTAACGAATCGTTCTTCTTCTTCTACTCCTTTCTGTCCCGTCGGTTTCGAATAGAGCGGTTACGTACCGTATCGAGTGGCTTTGATCAAACGATTGAACCATATTCTGAGGTGTAATTCTCGAGCGACTATATACTATGCAATATATACTCGTAACAGTGATCTGGGCTGTTTTATCCTGGAGACGACGTGGTTGTTAGTCTACCTTGCACAACTTGGGTAGTGCCGCGAAACGTCTTAAAGAAAGCGACCTGGTCGTGACTCACCTAGTAATTTCGTTCGGTATATTTTTAAATTCGAAAAACAACAAATCTAGAGCATTGTAACTTGATGATCCTCTTTGACGAGACAAAAGAAAAACCATGGGCCGGTACTCAAATTATTATGTTTTAGAATTAGTATAAAATGCTCATTAGCATATGATTACCCGCTTGAATGAAAATAATGTCACCAAATTAAAGTGAAACGCTTGGAACAGAATTCAAACTTTTGAAACCAAGACACAGTGATTAAGCTGCTTATTATTATTATTATATATATATATATATATATATATATATATATATATATATATATATATATATATATATATATATATATATATAAAGAGTAGATTAATCTCCCCCTAAGTATACCTCAACTAATATATGCAGAAACGTTAGGATCGTTTGTTATCAAAAAATCAAATGTACGAAGCTCAAGCACATTAAATTGCATAACAAACTAACAAATGCAATGATTTTGTTCTTTTCATCAGGGTGGCGTGTGCTTGCCAAGAATGTTTGGCGGTGATTTTGGAGATCAAATTGGACGCTTTGCAACATTGACTGATCCAAAATCCAGTCAATTTGAGGTCTTGATCGAGATGATCATTAATAAGCTAACTTCGCACAAATACAAACTTAATATGATGTACAACTCAAGTTTTACCAAGAAGGACTCGCCTAATCTCCCTATCAATGTTTTTGAGTTCATGCCATTCAATGACATTCTCTCTTCAAATGTCGAGGACACATCTGCTGGTAAGACTTGAATTATGAATGTGTGATGTACATTAGTTATAACTCTCTACACTCCTTGAGAAAATTCTTGCAATTGTTTTTACTTTCTGAATGTGTAATATCAGATGTTATTGGTCATGTAAATGAAAGGGGTGACGTAAGGGAAACTGAAAAGGAGGGAAGGAAGAGCAAAGTGAATGATCTCACTTTACAAGATCTCGAGTAAGATTTGTCTTTTTATTTGTGGGTCATTTATGTAATATTAATTTGATAAACCGTATGTGGATGAATTTCTTATTACCTAATATTTGATTGCAGAAACAACTGTTTGCATTGCTTTCTTTGGGTGAACATGCTGACTAGATTGTGAGCTTTTTTGGTAACCACGACAACTCTTCGCCTGTTGTATTGATATTACAGTTTTTCAAGACACTCAAATATTTAGGTATTTCATGGTTTTTAGTTTCTACTTTCTACTAATATCCACCCATGTAATAGGAATTTTTTTTTAAGGAATGTAATAGGAAAATATTGTTCACTTGATGTTCACTTTGTTAAAACTAGGTGCAATGTGAATTGCTAATGCGTTTTTTGGCACTAAGCTGATATTTAATGGCGATTTACCTGATGTTGTTGCTTACATGACAGGGTAAGCATTTCCGTTTTTGTATGCTTTGGAATAAAGGCATATAATAGTGAATACAGATAGAAAGAGATATGTGTAATAGTTAATGTCTGCTTATAGTTCGTTGTTTGTATAATCAATGCCTGCTTATAGTCAACTTCCATTAAACTAAGATAAAAATATATATAATCTAATATTAATCTGTTTGGTTTAATTTAGTTGATGTATAAAACTGTAACCAATGGATTATTCTACTTTTAATACTTCACATGTTTGTAAATTTTTTGAATAAAGACGTTAACATTTTATTTGAATATTCTCTTTGATATGCTATAAAGATTTAATTACTTATTGTGATATGATTTTAAGAAAATATCTTTATATTATTATGAATCAATCATTAAACATATACTCCACGCCTGTATAGTTTTCATGACCAATTCATTGATTATAATAAACCACAAATCCTTTCTCTTGAAACTTATGTGTTAGTACTTTTATTTTTCTACAACTTAGTGACTTATGAATTTATTCTTATATGGTTTCTTTAAAAAAAAAATTATAAGACGGAGATTGCCGTTCTTTTAATTGTCGTGAGTTTTAGTCTTTGTGCTACTTGAGTTTCAGTGTGCTTTTAATGGCATTGGTATACTTTTATCAGTATGAAAAATGCATCACTCCAGTTGACCCAAAGTGTTAGCCAAATTTCAACAAACAGCTCTGCATATCTATCAGATGAATTGCTCAACACCAAGAGAATGACAATCGAAAGTATGATTGAGTCAACTCAGGTAGCTGTCTATTTTTGAAATTTTTAAATATAGTTTTGGATTCAAGTCAATTTTTATGTTCAAGATTTTTATGCAAAAGGTGATGAATTTTTTTACAAGTGTCAAGGTTCGGTACTTGCCACTGTATGTGAGGTCAAAACTGGTGTTGATTGGTACTTTCGATCACGTACTCAATGTGCTTCATTGGTCACTGTTGACAATGGAATTCTCCATTGTTGCAAGTGCACGACTTGCAAGAGCGCTTCCCTAGGTATTTAAATCTTATCTGAATATAATTTTTGTTTTTGTTATACATAGAAGTGTATTGATATGGTTGATTATTTGTTAGGTTGAAGCTGCATGTCATTGTGATGGATGATACAGGGTCCATTACCTTTGTTCTTTTTGATCGCCAAGTGACACAGTTTATTGGGCGTAATGTGCAAGACTTAATCAATGAATGTGAGAAGGTAGTGGATAAATGGATGGTCTATATATGAGGTTTATTTATGCAAAGAATTTTCTACTAACATCTTACACTTTTTCAACAGGGAGTTGGAGGCAGTGATTATACTGCTGATTTTAATGTTCTTATTGACAAGCAAGTTCTTTTCAAGGTTGAGGTTGGTGAAGGAAATGTCGTAAAGAAGTTTAGGAATTATGCAGTTAAGAAGGCGTCTGATGATGTTGGTGTCATCGAACAATTCATGTCTAAGTATAATTTTGAGGTAGTTCATATCTAATATTACAATCTTATAATTTTTTTGGATTAATGCACGTAAGGAAATCATCATATGACTAATTGGTTCTTTTGTTGATATATGTGTGATAGAAACCCAACTATGGATCTGTCGACGAGCTTAGTGTGGATGGAGTTGTAGCAAACAATTATAATGTCCAGATGGTACTTAATTGATTAGTTATATATAATCTACGACTTCTGATGAAATGCATGAAAATTTAATTCGTAACGAATTTAAACAAATTTTTTTACGCAAATGTCTGCAGGATGTATCGGAGGCTGATGACTCATGCAGCAATACCTGAGTGATTGACACACCAACCAGCAAAACAGGTGCTAAGAGGTCCTCTGATAGCATTGATTTTGTGGATGTTGAACATGGTCAAGCTGGTGAGGCATCGGTTACAAAACCTAACAGAGTTGTTTTTGTCAAGATTGAGCCTAAAGACACTAAAGTTGTTTAACTTGCTCGAATGATGGAACTATCTTCTGTGTTATCTACTTTCTTCAATCTGCATGAATCAGACCTTTAAGATTCCGTGTTTTTCCTTTCTTTTTTTACAATCTGGTCTTTAATTTTCATCGCATTGCTTTGTTGGTTGTACTTGCTTAGCTCTGGAAACTTTTTACAGTACACCTAAATAAAAGTTTGGTTCAAGCATGAAGTGCTTTAAATCTATTAGAGAATGATAAGGATGAGAATAAGAGTGATAGCTTAATAACTTGCGCAGCAAGTAACATTACTTAGCTTAATGAATAATTGTGATTAGCTTGTAATTAGGAGCAATGTATCTCTATATATACTCCTTGTATCAACTGATTCATCTAAGAGAAATGAAATTACTCTTTTCATATTTTCCATAACATGGTATCTAGAGCCTTTCTTTCTCTCTCCAAAGTTTGTTACAAAGTTAGTTACAACAAACTTTCTTCATCATCTTCTTCGATCCGCCATGGATTCTCTGTGAAACTCCATTGATTTTCTTCACATTTCTTCTGTTTCTTCTTGATTCCTTGCTGATTCATCTTTGAATCATCTCATTTTCTACAATTTTTTCTCGTCTCGTCTTGTGACTCTGTTTTTCGCCATGCCTCGCAACAATACTCAACCTGATACTGAATCAGTTTTCTATGTACATCCAAGCGAAGGTCCTAACTTTGTTATTGTTACACCACTCTTGGATGGATCCAATTACCTCGCATGGAGTCGTTCCATGATTCAAGCTTTTGGCGCGAATAACAAATTGAAATTTGTTGACGGTTCAATGGAGGTTCCTGATGAGGATGATTTAAATCGTAGTGCTTGGGAACGATGTAATCATCTCGTTCAATTATGGATTATAAACTCTGTTTCACCGCAAATTGCACAAACATTGGTTTTCCATGAATCCGCCATTGATGCTTGGCTTGACCTCAAGGAACGTTTTGCTAAAGCTGATAGAATTCGCATAGCTACTTTGCGTTCCACAATTAACAACTTGAAACAAGGTTCTAAAACTGTTCTAGAGTACTTCACTGAGATGCGTACTCTATGGGAGGAATTGAACTCTCATAGACCTATGCCACATTGCACTTGTCCAAATCCTTGTCGTTGTGCAGCTATGAGAGAAGCACGCTACTTCAGACTTGAAGATCAAGTCATTCAGTTTCTTACAGGACTGAATGATCAATTTGCTGTGGTTAGAACTCAGGTTCTAATGATGGATCCTCTTCCATCAATCAACAAGGTTTACTCTTTGGTAATTCAGGAAGAAAGCAACAATTCATCTATAGCTTCTTCATTACCTAAATCAGTTTCTTTGGTTAATGCTTTTGATTCACGCAACAAGTCTCAAGGGAGGGGTAAAGGTATTTCTACTGGTTCAAAACCTCCCAGACATTGCAGTTTTTGTGGCAGATCTAATCATACTGTTGATTACTGCTATGCCAAGCATGGTTATCCTCCTAACTTTCAGAAGCAGGCACCTTCTGTTAATGCTTCAAGTAGCAATGAAAATATTGAAGCACCACCAGGCAATAGCAATGATGCAGCCTCTTCCAATACTAGTATTTCACAAGAACAATATGATCAGCTTCTAAACTTGCTTCAACAAGTGAACTTGCTTCCTTCATCATCTGTTCCTTCATCTGTTTCTAGTGCCAATAATGTCATCTCTAACCCTTTGTCAGGTATATCTTCCATATTCTCTTGTTCCATAGCTTCAAAATCTGACATATGGCTCTTAGATTCAGGAGCCAATGAACACATTGTCTCTTCCACACACTGGTTCACTTCTTATCATAAAATTTTGCCTAAACCTATTAACTTGCCAAATGGTACTTCTGTTTTGGTTGAACATGCTGGTACCATTCATTTTTCACCTAAATTCTATCTTGACAATGTCTTGTTTTCTCCTCATTTCAATTTCAATTTGATATCTATATCTAAAGTCTGTGAGTCCCTGAATTGCCGTGCCAATTTTCATAACAAGAAATGTTTCTTACAGGATCTTCACTCCCAGAAGATGATTGGTTTGGGTAATCAAATTGAAGGTCTCTATAGATTAGATTTAGGTTTCTTTCATTGTTCCTTACCTAATAAAATCTTTGCCAGTAATATTACTACAAATTTTACTCTTCCTGCTTCTGCCTTATGGTATTTCAGACTAGGGCATGTTTCCAATAAGAGAATGTCTCACATGTCTCAATTGTATCCTAGTCTTACCTTTGATTCTCATGCCACTTGTGACATATGTCATTTTGCTAAACAAAGAAAATTGCCTTTTCCTACTAGTTTGTCTGTTGCTACTAGCAAATTTCAACTTTTACACTTTGATATTTGGGGCCCTTTGTCCACCACATCTGTTCATAATCATAGGTACTTTCTTACCATTCTAGATGATTACAGTAGGTTTGTTTGGATTGTCCTGTTAAAATCCAAAGCTGAAGTCTCTCAACATGTTAAAAACTTCATTTGTCTCATTGAAAATCAATTTCACATCACCCCTAAAACCATAAGAACAGATAATGGACCTGAATTCTTGCTTAACTCTTTTTATGCATCCAAAGGCATTTTACATCATAGGTCCTGTGTTGAAACACCTCAGCAAAATGGTAGGGTAGAAAGAAAACACCAACACATCCTTAATGTAGGAAGAGCTCTCTTATATCAATCCAAACTCCCATCTTGTTACTGGTCATATGCTATTCTTCATGCCACTTTCATTATCAATAGGGTCACTGCCCCTAATCTTCACAATAAATCTCCCTATCAATTACTTCACAATAAATTGCCTGACATTGAATCCTTTAAAGTTTTTGGTTCATTGTGTTTCTCCTCCACTCTTCAATCTCACAGAACCAAGTTATCTCCAAGAGCAAGAAAATCAGTTTTCTTGGGTTACTCAGTAGGATTCAAGGGTTCTGTCCTTTTAGATTTACATTCTAGAGAGATTTACATTTCTAGAAATGTTATATACCATGAACATATATTACCATATCCTTCAAATCCATCCTCATGATTTACCACTTCATGGGACTATTTTTCCTCTGTGCCTTGTACTGCAAGCAACCCACCAATTACCACTTCACCTCCCATTCCTACACCTATTATTGATCCTGACCCTCCTAATCATGAGCCAACATCACCTACACCACCTCCTATACCACCTGTTATTAGACAATCATCTAGAATATCACATCCTTCATCCCATTTGGAAGACTATGTCTGCAGTCATGTTTCTTCTGATTTGTCTATCAAGTACCCCATTTCTGACTCTGTGTCTTATAGTGCTTTGTCTCCTTCTCATTGTGTGTTCACCCTGTCTATTGACTCTCAATCTAAACCAACCACATATGATGAAGCAAGCAAACACACTTGTTGGCAGCAAGCTATGCAAGCTGAACTTACTGCTCTTGCAAATACTGGTACTTGGAAACTGGTGGATTTACCACCTGACATCAAACCTATAGGATGCAGGTGGATTTACAAAATCAAACATCATGCAGATGGAACCATAGAGAGATATAAGGCAAGATTGGTTGCTAAGGGTTACAATCAGATTGAAGGACTTGATTACTTTGACACCTACTCACCTGTTGCCAAGCTTACCATAGTGAGAACTGTTATTGCTCTTGCTTCAATCAATAATTGGCACATTCACCAATTAGATGTAAACAATGCTTTTTTGCATGGTGATTTACAGGAAGATGTTTACATGATTGTGCTACCAGGTGTTGCCACTGATAAACCAAATCAAGTCTGCAAACTCATGAAATCTCTTTATGGTCTTAAACAAGCAAGTAGAAAGTGGTATAGAAACTCACTTCTCTTCTTATTCATCATCACTATACACAGTCCAACTCTGATCACTCATTGTTTATTAAGCAAACTGCTACTTCTTTCACTGTTTTGTTGGTTTATGTTGATGATGTTATAATTGCTGGTACTTCTCTGCATGAATTTCAATGCATCAAAGACATTTTGCATTCATCCTTCAAGATAAAGGATTTGAGTCAACTGAAATACTTTCTTGGTTTAGAAGTGGCTCATTCTTCTCTTGGTATTTCATTATGCCAGAGAAAATATTGTCTGGATCTTCTCTCTGATTCAGGTCATTTAGGTTCTAAACCAGTTTCAACTCCCTCTGACCCATCATGAAAATTGCATCAAGATCCCAGTTCTCCATATCATGACATTCCTGCATACAGAAGATTGATTGGTAGATTGATATATCTAACCAACACTAGACCAGATATAACTTTTGCCACTCAGCAGCTCAGCCGGTTTCTTTCTTCTCCTACTGAAAAACACTTTCAAGCAGCCAATAGGGTATTGAGATACTTGAAGAAAAGTCCAGGACAAGGTCTTTTCTTCCCAAAAGATTCTTCTCTGATGCTTTCAGGTTTCTGAGATGCTGATTGGGCAGGGTGCCTTGATTCTAGGAGGTCCATATCTGGTCAATGCTTCTATCTTGGCAAATCTTTGATTTCATGGAGAACTAAGAAACAATTAACTGTTCCTAGATCCTCTTCTGAAGCAGAGTATAGAGCATTGGGAGCTGCCACTTGTGAGCTTCAATGGATTCTATATTTACGGAAGGATTTGCATGTGTCTCTCTTGAAGCCTCCTGTTCTTTATTGTGATAATCAGAGTGCCATTCACATAGCTGCAAACCCTGTGTTTCATGAAAGGACAAAGCATTTAGAAATTGATTGTCACCTGGTCAGAGAAAAGGTGCAAGCAGGTATCATGAAGCTTCTGCCAGTCTCTTCCAAAGAACAGCTAGCAGATTTCTTCACCAAGCCTCTCCTTCCCCAACCTTTTCATATACTTTTGTCCAAGCTGGGAATGCTAGACATATACCATGTCCCAGCTTGTGGGGGACTATTAGAGAATGATAAGGATGAGAATAAGAGTGATAGCTCAATAACTTGCGCAGCAAGTAACATTACTTAGCTTAATGAATAATTGTGAGTAGCTTGTAATTAGGAGCAATGTATCTCTATATACTCCTTGTATCAACTGATTCATCTAAGAGAAATGAAATTACTCTTTTCATATTTTCCATAACAAAATCAAATGTGTCCGGCCTTTAAATTTTATATATGCTGGCATACATGCTCGTTATTTTAATGCAGCCTTCAACGCTCAATTCTTCAGAATATTCTTTAGCATAGCAATTAAAATGTTGGTCCAAAAATTAGCATCCAAAAAAACAGATGCAAAAACTTTTATCAGTGGAAGAAAGCTTATAGAAGCTACAACCTTATCAGTGTTATATGTTTGAATTGATGGAGCAACGCTGTTGAACACATGCGCTCACTATATTCCTCTGTTCAAAGGTTAAGCAAATTAAAATGTAAAATTTTATATGTTCATAATTTATGGTCACTACCATCGGAAATTTTTTTGCATGGACATTTGTAAAACGGCGTCCACTTTGGCAGACACTCCTATCTTTTTTCTGGCCTGTGTTAACATTGGCTATTTGCTTATTTCCCGTGTACCCTCATAGCTGCAAGCTCTTAATAATTTACTCCTGCTATTTCCTTATTCTTTCTTCTTTTAAAATTTTATTATTATAGAATTATAAGAGGAATAGAAAACTGAAAACAAAAGACGCACGATAGCTGAACGGTTTATTTAAAAAAGAGTAGATTCTTTAAAAAAAATAGGATGTAACCAAAGAAAAAGAGTAGATAATGACATTTTTTCCTTACGTAAAATAATCAATGGTGATTATCTGAAAAATAAATCAATGGTCAACCCAAAAAAAAAAAGAAATCAATTGTTCTTTAGTAAAAAAAATTCTAATTACCGTGAAAATATCAAGGGTTACTTCAAGGGATGGTTTAAATATATTGATCAATGATGAGGATGACCAAGATACTGATGTGACATCAAATGTGGTCTACAGAGAAGTTTTCCATAATGTGTAGGACTTTGTTTTGTAGTATTGTTGTTATTGCATATTGGTACAATTTATATGTCGATAGACCTTGGATTTTCTTTTCTTCAATAAACTATGCCATTAAATTTATATGTTATGTTACGGTACCAGGGTCGATGTCATGGAAATATTTTAATATGGTACAGTACAAACGTTTGTGGCAATTAATATTATGAATTGAATTATACTATTATATTCATTCAACTAAACTATTTACATACATATTAGCGCTTTATATTTTTATTTGTATGACCCGTGTACAGGTCAATGGTCTAGTCCTTATTTATTAATTTTGTTAGGTCTGCAGCTATTGAACCTAATTTTTTCCCTCCACTAATCCCTTATTAAGTTTGCAACAACTTTATCCTAAAATTTTGACTCTAAATCCTTATTTATCCTTCTTTATTAATTTTGTTAAGTCTGAGCAACTTAACTGTAACACCCATACCAGACGTATCTAGAAAGTCTAGCAGGAGCGTTAACTTAGTATTGGATACATTAAAAATTTACAACAATAATACTTCGAATGAATACATTATACAACTAAATGTGTTCGTACATAAAAATATAGCTCAACTTGTCCAAAACATGAAAGATGCAACCTTGAACGTCCATCTCATCCTACAACGGTACAAACGAACACTTGTTGAATCATCCATTCGGCAACTAGCTTGACGTCCATCCTGCTTATCTGAAACAAATAAGGATTGGGATGAGACATAATGTCTCAGTGAGTTCCACCTAATCCTAGGCTGTAGGCAACCTCAAGGGAAACCTACGGTCATCACGTGTCTACTTTACAACCTGACGGTTGATTATACGTGTGTGGGGACTTGCATGCTTAGACGGTGGTGCATACTAGGACCGTCTTAACTTCATCTTACTTGTTATAGGCTTAATATAATCTTATGTGTCATGGCGGTCAAGGGTACCTAAGACCACTATGCCAAGATACGATAAACGCATCGAGGTCTTCATGTAACATAATCATGACCCAATCCTAAGCCGGACGATTAGGGATACCTAAAAACGTCATCGGCATTACATTCTTTACTTGATCTAGTCATAACCTGCACTAAACATATCATACATGAGTTCATTCATGATCATAACCATATAATACATAATCGTGTCTAAGTTCATTATTCATTATGTTAGCGTTGAACAAACATTATTATCTTGGTTCATTTTATGGATAGTCCCGGGTGGAGTAACCCCGAGAACAATCCCATACATGACCGATGTACGTACATCGGACTCCCTCGGTGTCGTGCGGGTCCCTTGCAGCTTGAACCGTTCCCCTTAGGTCGAGAACCTCCCGTATCCCCCTAGCGTGGATAACAAGAGACACGAGCACCTACGTCTTGTTAATTTGAGTGACATACGGGTCCCTTACGGCTTGAATCGTTCCCCTTAGATCGAGAACCTCTTGTATCCCCCTGATGTGGATAGCAAGAGACATGCCACCTACTTATACTTGTCATGGTCTTGTCGTATACATAAGTTAAACATGTACATACTTGATTGTTTACCTCGGAACCTTAATCGAACCGATTAGTGGTAAACTCTTACTTGTTCTAGCTTATACGTTCTTATTCTTAGTGGAGAGATTGACTAATCAATCCATGGCTTAATGCGCTAACTAAACATACATGATCATATGCGAAGAGATTACACTTCGCGTCTTAACATCCTAAGGATTCTTGCTTAACTTGCTAGTTCTCGACAACTAGTCGAGGCTCTAGTTCATTCCCGCATTAGACATTGATTGCTACTCGTTACACTCATGCCATAATTCTCTTACGCCATGCTTAATTATACACTACAAATACTTGTTAAATGATCAAGAAAACATGTTTAAAAACCATGCCTTGGAATCATGTATTGAGGGGTTTATTTTATAAAAAGACTACTTGAAGAAACTTGAGCCGGGACATGCCAACAATACGTGGGACGAACAAACAGAGCACTGTGCCCTGTTCACTCGCCTCGCGAGTAAGCTTGCTCGCCGTGGCGAGTAGCTGCTCGCAGTTGCGAGCTGGGGGCGAGTGGTACCCCCTGTTCGGCCTTCTAGCTCGTGGTGGCGAGTAATAGCTCGCCGTGGCGAGTAATGACAGTCCAGAACATGCAAAAGTGGTATTTTAAGCCGAAAAACCTCAATACAAAACATCCCAAGGCATATCATGGTACTAGAAGTCATATGGAACTTGTAAAATAACCATTGAACAAGTATTCACAAGTATAAAGATGCATGGCATGAAAATGGGTAACTTTCTACACATAAACCCTAGAAAAGTTATATAGTTTTTCCTTACAAGCTTAAACACATAATCCCAAGGGTGGGAACTATCTAAGGAACTCACCTTGCAAGTTCTTAAAGCAATGCCAAGCCTCAAGCTCAAGCAAGCATCATCTTCCCTTTATAACCAACCCTAGATTGTTTTCCTTGTTTCCAAAGCTTCCAAAAGTCACCATCCTCACTTTAGTTCTTCAACCCAAGCCCTTTTCATGTTCAAGCAACCAAACCTTAGTTCTTTAATCAAGAACCAAACCCTAATTCAATGGAGAGAAGGAAAAGTTGAGAATCAAACAAAATCTAAGCTTCCTTAAGCTTATGAGACCATAAAGAAACATAGTCTAGAAACTTACCAAGAAATAGGATGAAGATTTAGGAAGGATTGGTAGAGGAAAAGAGAAAGACAACTCACCCCAAGCTTCATATGATTATGGGGTCTTGAAAGATCATATGGTGAATGTAACGCCCACTTTTTCATAATTAATAATTAAGTGATTTATGGTTTTTATTAGAATAATATGTGAATTATTATATATATATATATATATATATATATATATATATATATATATTGGTAGAAGATATGTTAATAATATAAGTATTTTCTTAAGTGGGGAAGGAATATTGTTATTAGTAGAAATAATTAAATTAATAGGGGAAAGAGTAAGTTGTGGTGAGAAGAGCAATTAGGGAAAGAATAAAAGTCTGTAATTGGGAGAGAAAATTAGAACGCTTACAACAGAGAAAAGAAGAGAGAAAGAGGAGAAGTCAGAGAGAACCCTAAAGAACGAAGAACGCGGCTATTGGATTTCAGAAACATAATCTAAGGTAAGGGTGAGACTAACTCTCATTATTAACAAGTTTTGATTCATAGGAAGTAGTCAATTGTTGTAGGTTTAAGGGATTGGGATTAGGTCCAAAAATCATTAAAATTGGAAGATTTAAGTGAATTGTTATGTAATTTGATGTAGACAGATGTTAATTAGTCATAGAACACGTTTAGATGTCGATTGGTGATGAATTAGAGGGCTGGGAGGTGAGAATTCGTGTGCTGAGATGAGAGATGAGAGCTGCGACAGAACCCTGTTCTGTCATCGCTCGCAGCTGCGAGTGATCCTACTCGCAACTGCGAGTAACCCCTTAGCTCGCAACTGTGAGCAATGTTGTACGCCACTGCGAGCTTCCCCGTTGAGCTCGCCATTGTGAGTTGTTTAGCTCGCCACTGCGAGTTAGTGCAGTACAGACCTGATGTTGTGTGAAATTGTGTCTTTTCGCCCGTATCTTTGATGAATTAGTTTCTGATGTTATATTAGTGATGATGCTGCTAATTATGATGTTCCAGTGATGCTGTTTTGATGTAATGAGTTTTTGTGAATTATTTGTTAATTAATTTAACATTAAAAATGAAGATTGTTGCATTTAGAGTCGAGTTGTTGCATAGTCGGCGATGGGGGCTTAATGCCTGACAGGTTCTTATGACCTTAACGATGGGGGCTTAATGCCTGACGGTCCAAATATGACCTTAGCGATGGGGGCTTAATGCCCTGGTGGTACCACATGCATATTGATGTTGTCTAAGTTGTTGTTGATGTTGTTGTTGCATTGTAAAGTCATCATAAATTATAATAAATGATGAATGCTGTGATGATGTTGTTGCCTTGTTGCTGTTGATGCTGTCACAATAATTATAATGATGTTAAATGATGATATTAATGTTAGATATATGCTGTTGATTATCTTTTATGAATTATTATTTGTTTTTAATGAATGTGAAATCTCACCCCTTCTGCGTATATGTTGCCTCGACCGTGGGTAATGTGCAGGTAATAAAGACTAGCTGTGTTCGTGAGTAGACTCCTCACATCGTGTCGTCTAGGATGCTCTGATACGTAACGGGATGGGGATTGTCTGATGCTTATTTTCCTTGTTACGTATTTTATTCAATAAATGTTGAACATTTTATGAAGGCTATTTGAGATGTTAAGTTGTGGCCTTTTATGCCAAAGATTTTATGTGACGTTGTGAACTAAATTTCCGCTGCTTTTGACTATTGAATTTTATAAAGACAGGTTGATTAAATAAATAGTATTCTCCATTATTATATTTGTTGTTAAATGATGTATTGATGTATGTGATGCTCCGTTATGTTGATAAACTCTGATAATTTTTATGAAATTTTTAAGTCGGGAAAACGGGGCGTTACAATTGGTATCAGAGCAGGTCGGTCCGTCCGGCCAAGTAGTGAGTCAAGTTGTGTCATTTTAGCAATTGGAATACCATTATTATGTTATTCTAAATGTTGTGTGTTGTGCAGTAAGGAAGAGTAGACCTGGAGGCTGCAAACCTTATCTGTTACAAGAGGACTAGAATGGCTGGAAGAAATGATGCTGCAATTGCTGCTGCTTTGGAAGCTGTAGCCCAAGCTGTAGGACAACAACTAAATGCTGGTGCTGGTGTTAATGCTGACGTAAGGATGTTGGAGGCCTTTATGAGAAATCATCCTCCCACTTTCAAAGGAAGGTACGACCCTGATGGAGCACAGGCATGGCTCAAGGAGATTGAGAGGGTGTTCAGGGTTATGCAATGTACTGATGATCAGAAGGTGCGTTTTGGTACGCACATGCTATCTGAGGAGGCTGATGACTGGTGGGTGAGTCTTTTACCTGAATTAGAGCAAGGTGGTGCGGCTATTACTTGGGCTGTGTTTAAGGGAGAGTTCCTAAACAGATATTTCCCTGAAGATGTTTGTCGAAGGAAAGAGGTCGAGTTCCTTGAGCTGAAGCAAGGAAACATGTCGGTGACAGAGTATGCGGCAAAGTTTGTGGAGCTGGCTCAGTTCTATCCACACTATACTGGAGACAATGCTGAGTTTTCTAAATGTATCAAGTTTGAGAATGGTTTGCGTCCTGATATTAAGCGAGCCATTGGTTACCAACAGATCCGTGACTTTTCTGCGTTGGTGAACAGGTGCAGAATCTATGAAGATGATTCGAAGGCTCATTATAAGATTATGAATGAGAGAAAGGGTAAGCAGCAACAGAATCGTGGGAAGCCTTATAGTACTCCAGCTGATAAGGGCAAGCAAAGAGTGAATGATGAGAGGAAGCCTAAGAAGAATGAGACTCCTGCTGGGATTGTTTGTTACAAATGTGGAGAAAAAGGTCACAAGAGTAATGCTTGTGGTGCTACTGAGGGGAGAGGGTGCTACCGTTGTGGTGTCAAAGGGCATACAGTTGCAGAATGCAAGCACGATGACACTATTTGTTTCAATTGCGGTGGGAAAGGATATATTTCTGCTCAGTGTACTGAACCAAAGAAGACCCCGGCCAGAGGTAAGGTTTTTGCTTTGATTGGCACTCAGACTGAGAATGAGGATCGTTTGATCAGAGGTACTTGCTATATCAATGACACTCCTTTAGTTGCTATTATTGATACTGGTGCTACACATTGTTTTGTTGCTTTTGATTGTGTTTCTAAGTTGGGCCTTTCTATGTCTAATATGAATGGAGAAATGGTTGTCGAAACTCCAGCTAAGGGTTCGGTGACCACTTCTCTCGTCTGTTTACGTTGTCCTCTGTCTATGTTCGATCGTGATTTTGAGATTGATTTAGTATGTCTACCTTTGAGTGGAATGGATGTGATTCTTGGTATGAACTGGTTAGAGTACAACCATGTCCTCATTAATTGTTTTAGTAAGTCGGTGCGTTTCTCTTCTGCTGAAGAGGAAAGTGGAGCGGAGTTTTTGTCTACTAAGCAGCTGAAGCAGCTAGAACGCGATGGAATCCTGATGTTTTCCTTGATGGCATCCTTATCTTTGGAGAATCAAGCAATGATCGATAAGTTACAAGTAGTGTGCGATTTCCCTGAAGTTTTTCCTGATGAAATTCCTGATGTGCCACCGGAAAGAGAAGTTGAATTTTCTATTGATCTTGTTTCGGGAACGAAGCCTGTGTCTATGGCACCTTACCGTATGTCAGCTTCTGAGTTGGTTGAGTTGAAGAAACAGTTAGAAGATCTACTTGACAAGAAGTTTATTAGACCAAGTGTTTCACCTTGGGGAGCTCCAGTGTTGCTGGTTAAGAAGAAAGATGGCAGTATAAGGTTGTGTATTGACTATCGACAATTGAACAAAGTAACTATAAAGAATAGGTATCCACTTCCAAGAATTGATGACTTGATGGATCAGTTAGTGGGTGCACGTGTGTTCAGCAAGATTGACTTGAGGTCGGGTTATCACCAGATTAAAGTAAGAGATGAAGATATGCAGAAGACGGCTTTTAGGACGCAATATGGACATTATGAATATAAGGTGATGCCTTTTGGTGTTAGTAATGCACCTGGCGTATTTTTGGAGTATATGAATCGCATTTTTCATGCATTTTTGGATCGCTTCGTGGTTGTGTTCATTGATGATATTCTGATTTATTCTAAGACGGAGGAAGAACATGCTGAGCATTTGAAGATTGTCTTTCAAGTGCTGAAAGAAAAGAAGTTGTATGCTAAATTGTCTAAGTGCGAGTTCTGGTTGAAGGAAGTAAGTTTTCTTGGCCATGTTGTTTCTGGTAGTGGTATTGCAGTTGATCCATCTAAAGTTGAAGCGGTATCACAATGGGAGACTCCGAGGTCAGTTACAGAGATTAAAAGCTTTTTGGGTTTAGCGGGTTACTACCGAAGATTTATTGAAGGATTTTCTAAGTTAGCACTTCCGTTAACGCAGTTGACGTGTAAAGGTAAAACCTTTGTGTGGGATATTCATTGCGAGAACAGTTTTAATGAGTTAAAGAAGCGTTTGACGACGGCTCCGATTTTGATCTTACCGAAACCTGATGAACCTTTTGTAGTGTATTGTGATGCGTCCAAGTTGGGCTTAGGAGGTGTACTTATGCAAGATGGTAAGGTGGTTGCACATGGATCAAGATAGTTGAGAACTCATGAACAAAACTACCCTACTCATGATCTTGAATTAGCTGCAGTTGTATTTGCACTTAAGATTTGGAGACATTACTTGTATGGTTCGAGATTTGAGGTGTTTAGTGATCACAAGAGCTTGAAGTACTTGTTTGATCAGAAGGAATTGAATATGAGACAGCGAAGGTGGCTCGAATTGTTGAAAGATTATGACTTTAGTTTGAATTATCATCCGGGTAAAGCCAATGTTGTTGTAGATGCCTTAAGTAGGAAGACTTTACACTTGTCGGCAATGATGGTTAGAGAGATGGAATTGCTTGAACAGCTCAGAGACTTGAGTTTAGTTTGCAAAATGTCGCCAAGGAGTGTGAAATTGGGGATGTTAAAGATCAACAATGAATTTCTGGATAGTATCAGAGAGGCGCAGAAAGTGGATGTGAAGTTGGTGGATTTAATGGTTGCAATCGATCCTGCTGTAGACAGTGACTTTAAGGTTGATGACCAAGGGGTGTTGAGGTTTCGAGGAAGAATTTGTATTCCTGATAATGATCAGATGAAGAAGATGATCCTTGAAGAAGGCCATAGAAGCAGTTTGAGTATTCATCCAGGAGCTGCTAAAATGTATCAAGATTTGAAGAAAATATTTTGGTGGTCTGGTTTGAAGCGCGACGTGGCACAATTTGTGTATGCATGTTTGACTTGTCAGAAGTCGAAAGTTGAGCATCAGAAACCTGCTGGGTTATTGACACCGCTAGAGATTCCGGAATGGAAATGGGATAGTATATCCATGGATTTTGTGACGAGTTTGCCGAATACCAACAAAGGGAATGATGCAATTTGGGTGATCGTAGATAGATTGACGAAGTCGGCTCATTTCATTCCGATTAATATTACTTTTCCTGTGTCCCAGTTAGCAGAGATTTATGTTAGAGATGTTGTGAAGCTACATGGTGTCCCATCAAGCATTGTGTCGGATAGAGATCTGAGGTTTACATCGAGGTTCTGGAAGAGTTTGCATGAGGCCTTGGGCACTAATTTGAAGTTAAGTTCAGCGTACCACCCGCAGACGGATGGACAATCGGAAAGGACAATTCAGTCGCTGGAGGATTTATTGAGAGTTTGTGTGCTTGAGCAAGGTGGAACTTGGGATAGTTATCTACCTCTGATAGAGTTCACGTACAACAACAGTTACCATGCTAGTATTGGAATGGCACCCTTCGAAGCATTGTATGGTCGGAGATGCAGAACTCCGTTGTGTTGGTTTGAATCCGGTGAGAGTGTGGTATTGGGACCAGAACTTGTCCAACAGACTACCGAGAAGGTGAAGTTAATTAGAGAAAATATGAAAGAGTCACATGATAGACAGAAAAGTTATCATGATAAGCGCAGGAAGGATCTTGAGTTTCAAGAAGGAGACCATGTGTTTTTGAGAGTCACTCCGGTGACGGGTGTTGGACGTGCATTGAAGTCAAAGAACTTGACTCCGAGGTTTATTGGTCCGTATCAGATTTCAGAAAGGGTCGGAACGGTTGCTTATAGGGTGGGTTTGCCACCACATCTTTCGAACTTGCATGATGTGTTTCATGTATCGCAACTTCAGAAGTATGTGCCGGATCCATCTCATGTGATTCCAAGAGATGATGTGCAGGTAAGGGATAACTTTACAATCAAGACCCTACCGGTGAGAATAGAGGATAGAGAAGTGAAGAGGCTTAGAGGCAAGGAGATACCTCTTGTGAAGGTTGTTTGGGAAGGAGCAGCCGGTGAAAGTTTGACTTGGGAGTTGGAGAGTAAGATGCGGAAATCTTACCCAGAGTTGTTTGAACAAGGTACGTTTACGATGACGTAAATATTCTAAGTGGGGGAGAGTTGTAACGTCCACTTTTTCATAATTAATATTTAAGTGATTTATGGTTTTTATTAGAATAATATGTGAATTATTATATATATATATATATATATATATATATATATATATATATATATATATTGGTAGAAGATATGTTAATAATATAAGTATTTTCTTAAGTGGGGAAGGAATATTGTTATTAGTAGAAATAATTAAATTAATAGGGGAAAGAGTAAGTTGTGGTGAGAAGAGAAATTAGGGAAAGAATAAAAGTCTGTAATTGGGAGAGAAAATTAGAACGCTTACAACAGAGAAAAGAAGAGAGAAAGAGGAGAAGTCAGAGAGAACCCTAAAGGACGAAGAACGCGGCTATTGGATTTCAGAAACATAATCTAAGGTAAGGGTGAGACTAACTCTCATTATTAACAAGTTTTGATTCATAGGAAGTAGTCAATTGTTGTAGGTTTAAGGGATTGGGATTAGGTCCAAAAATCATTAAAATTGGAAGATTTAAGTGAATTGTTATGTAATTTGATGTAGACAGATGTTAATTAGTCATAGAACACGTTTAGATGTCGATTGGTGATGAATTACAGGGCTGGGAGGTGAGAATTCGTGTGCTGAGATGAGAGATGAGAGCTGCGACAGAACCCTGTTCTGTCATCGCTCGCAGCTGCGAGTGATCCTACTCGCACCTGCGAGTAACCCCTTAGCTCGCAACTGCGAGCAATGTTGTACGCCACTGCGAGCTTCCCCGTTGAGCTCGCCATTGCGAGTTGTTTATCTCTCCACTGCGAGTTAGTGCAGTACAGACCTGATGTTGTGCGAAATTGTGTCTTTTCGCCCGTATCTTTGATGAATTAGTTTCTGATGTTATATTAGTGATGATGCTGCTAATTGTGATGTTCCAGTGATGCTGTTTTAATGTAATGAGTTTTTGTGAATTATTTGTTAATTAATTTAACATTAAAAATGAAGATTGTTGCATTTAGAGTCGAGTTGTTGCATAGTCGGCGATGGGGGCTTAATGCCTGACAGGTTCTTATGACCTTAGCGATGGGGGCTTAATGCCCTGATGGTACCACATGCATGTTGATGTTGTCTAAGTTGTTGTTGATGTTGTTGTTGCATTGTAGAGTCATCATAAATTATAATAAATGATGAATGTTGTGATGATGTTGCTGCCTTGTTGCTGTTGATGCTGTCACAATAATTATAATGATGTTAAATGATGATATTAATGTTAGATATATGCTGTTGATTATCTTTTATGAATTATTATTTGTTTTTAATGAATGTGAAATCTCACCCCTTCTGCATATATGTTGCCTCGACCGTGGGTAATGTGCAGGTAATAAAGACTAGCTGTGTTCGTGAGTAGACTCCTCACATCATGTCGTTTAGGATGCTCTGATACGTAACGGGATGGGGATTGTCTGATGCTTGTTTTCCTTGTTACGTATTTTATTCAATAAATGTTGAACATTCTATGAAGGCTATTTGAGATGTTAAGTTGTGGCCTTTTATGCCAAAGATTTTATGTGACGTTGTGAACTAAATTTCCGCTGCTTTTGACTATTGAATTTTATAAAGACAGGTTGATTAAATAAATAGTATTCTCCATTATTATATTTGTTGTTAAATGATGTATTGATGTATGTGATGCTCCGTTATGTTGATAAACTCTGATAATTTTTATGAAATTTTTAAGTCGGGAAAACGGCTCGTTACAGTGAAGCCTTGCCATGGATGGAAGAAGTTGGAAAGGATAGAGGGAAAGAAAGAGAGAAGGAGGCGTGGGAGTAGAGAGAAGGGAAAGCAATTTTTCCCAAATCCAACCCTAGAGAGAGAAAGGAATAAAGATTATGAAGATATTTGGCCCCAAAACAATTAAATACTCCCTTGACGTGAAATTACCAAAATACCCTTTGTCTTAAGCGTGTTAAATACGACTCTGAGACTTGACTCGTATTTGACTGCCATCACTTAATAATATTCTCCATAAACTTACTTTCCTTTATATTAATCTTATGGCACGATCGACGGTAATATTCCGACACTGACAGGCGGGATATTACATTAACCTAATTTTTTCCCTCCTTATTTATTAATTTTGTTTAGTCTTCCTTATCTCAAATTATTATTTTCTTTTATTATGATTTTCCTATATACTTTTGTTGTAGGGACGATATGTGTTATAGTAAAAAAATGAAAATGTACTAAATTTTGTGCGCAACTTTGAGGCATATCAAAGGAAGTGGGGAAGAGACAATAAAAAGAGGATAACATTTATGGTCACTCACCAAAAGAGAACTGTATACCTTTGAATATGTACTTTGGGAGCTTTCATGTTTTCCATATATTAATTTGATGCTTTTGTTTTTGTTTTGTTTTTCTTTTATTTTAATTTCACGATTCCACCTCTCTTCTACTTCACATGTTTTTGAATTGAAAGTATGACGAATATTACATGTAACTTATTGTTTATTATTTATAAATTGAACTCACAACTAATATAATAGACATTCGTACCAATATATTTTTTTTAAGAAATTCGTACCAATATATTAAAAACTCTATGTTTAAAGTATATCTACTATTAAACATAACTGAATAAATATTAACGGCGCTGCTGTCCTTGATCATTGCTTAATTGGTCGAGTCCTTGCTGATCGTGAAATCCAATTTGCCTATTTCAGCGAGCGTATGTCTCGTGCATGGAAGCCAGGCAAGAGGGTAACGATTACTAAGTATGTGTCTGACCGTTACTTGTTTCAATTCCATCACAAAGTTGATGCTGCACGCATCCTTGATGAAGGTCCATGGTTGTATGACAATTTTCATATTGCTATGGACCGTATCTCCCCCGGTGTTGTCCCTACTTTCGTTCCTCTGAACCATATTGATTTCTGGATCCAAGTCCATGGTCTACCTTTCGGCTTTATCCAACCAAAAGTAGGTCAAGGCATAGGAAGCTTTTTAGGCACTTTCAAGGCTTATGATGCCCGTAACTCCATTCATAGTTCCTATATGAGGGTTCGGGTTGCTATTGATGTCACTGCTCCGCTGAAAAAAGAGAGTTTGTTACTGTCAAATTTAAATATGAGAAACTTGGTGTATTTTGTCACAGGTGTGGTTTGATTGGACATACCGATAAAGTGTGTCCTGAGTTGTTTGAACTTGATGCTGATGATGGTGTTCGCAACTGGGGTGCTGATTTGAAACCAGTTGCACAGCGGATTGGAACAGCTGCCACTAACCGTTGGTTACAGGACCCTATTCCTGCAACCAAGCCGCAACATACCCACCAAGCAGGTGCTGCTACCATTGGCCGTGACATAGCTGCTGAAGGCACTGGAAATTCTGTTAATTTCAATGACCGAATGCTTGTTCTCCAGTCTCAACTTACTGCTATGAAACATGATGTGCTTGCGGCCCAAAATGCAGTGTTAGCTAGAAAAGGTAATGGTGTGAATTCTGTTTGCAAAGTGCAGCTGTTATCTTCTTCTTCCACAGGTACCTCAGCTTCTAGCATGTTTACGGGGCGTCAAACGGTGCTTGGTTTACCTGCTGCTCCTTTATTCAACGATTCCACTGCTGACATATATGAGGAGAATGGCTCGGCTTTGAAGAAAAGAAAGAGTATGCTGCCTCTTCAGAATGGAGAAACATTTGCTGCTGAAGGGGATATGGGCAATTTTGTAATAGGATCAAGTGTTAGTCATGGGGGGGATTCTGATATTAATGTAATTGCTGAACCTATAGATGATGAACAAAATGTAATGGCAGGCTCTGATGATCAGGCCTGCCTAGGTGAATGAGTCTAGTGGCGTGGAATTGCCGGGGTGTAGGTAGCCCGAGTGCAATTCCCGATTTAAAGTACCTAGTTCGGCACTTCAATCCGGACCTTTTATTCTTAAGTGAGACTCTAGCTCACCGAAATAAAATTGAAGAACTTCGTCTTTTGCTTGGTTACGATTCTTGTTTTCATGTCGACCGCACCGGTAGAGCCGGGGGTTTAGCTTTATTTTGGAAAAATTCTTTTCAATGTCAGCTTGTTAATTTCTCTAGTAATCACATCACTGTTGAAATTGTAAATAATATTCTTGGTAATTGGCGACTTACCGGCTATTATGGCTATCCTAATGGAGGTCGTAGAACAGCCGCTTGGAATTTTCTCCGACAACTTTCATCTCATTTTTCAGGTCCTTGGTGTATTTTTGGCGACTTTAACGATATTTTGGATGCAAGTGAGAAAAGGGGGCGCACTATGCGGTCACCTTGGCTCATAAATGGTTTTCGTCGAGCTGTAATTGATTCAGGTTTATCTGACGTCCCGGTTGAAGGATATCCGTACACTTGGTTTAAAAGCCTAGGCACCCCGCGTGCGGTGGAGGAAAGGTTAGATCGCGCTCTTGCTAATGATTTATGGTTTAATATGTTTCCACATGCTATTGTTGAAAATCTTGTGGCACCTACTTCGGATCATTACCCTATTCTTGTAAATGTGGCGCCTACACCTCGGCCTCATGTTCATAAACGACATTTTCGTTACGAAAATGCGTGGCAACTTGAACCGGGGTTTAAGGAGCTAGTTACTACTTCTTGGCAGGATCATTCGACAAGCACTCTTATGCCAAAATTATCTTTATGTGCAGAAGATATGTGGGAGTGGAAGAGGAACCATTGCCACAAATTAAAAAAAGATATTGAAGATTGCCGTAGACAAATGCAAGAAGTACGACTGCATGCTCATGGGGAGGACCAAAACCGTATGCTTGATCTTCGAAAACGCATGCAACGATTGCTGGCCCAAGACGATGTCTATTGGCGTCAACGTGCTAAAACTCATTGGTATAAGGATGGCGACAGAAATACAAAGTTTTTCCATGCCTCGGCAACAGCCCGAAAAAAGGTAAATCGAATACTCTCACTTGATGATGATGTCGGTAATAAAGTTACTAGTGAACAAGGTTTGCAAGAAGTAGCGCGGAATTATTTTGTGCACATTTTTCAACAACAAAATAGTGACTTTTCTTCCGTCATCGATGTTATTAATCCGTCTATATCTGTTAATGATAATGATGCACTCACGGCACCATTTACTAAGGCCGAGTTTCGAGCTGCTATTTTCTCTATGCATCCGGACAAATGCTCCGGCCCTGATGGATATAGTCCGGGTTTTTACCAACACTTCTGGAGTGTATGTAGTGATGACATTTTCAAGGAATGCTGTGATTGGTTAGATACAAGACAGTTTCCTCCTGATTTAAACATTACTAATATTGCCCTTATTCCCAAAGGTTCTATGCAGGTTAGTATGAAAGATTGGAGGCCAATAACACTATGCAATGTTTTATATAAAATTATATCCAAAGTGTTAGCAAATAGGCTGAAGAACGTATTGTCTCAATGCATCTCTGACAACCAGTCCGCATTTGTCCCGGGTCGCTCCATTCTTGACAACGCTATGGTAGCAATTGAAGTGCTACATTTCATGAAAGCCAAGACACGTGGGGTAGATAGGTACGTTGCTCTTAAACTTGACATTAGCAAAGCCTATGATCGCATGGACTGGAATTATTTAATGGCTGTCTTAAATAAAATGGGTTTTCATCATCGTTGGATTCACTGGATGCGTATGTGCGTTGAGTCCGTTGACTATTCAGTACTTGTTAACGGTGAGCAGGTTGGTCCTATTATTCCAGGGCGTGGTCTCCGACAAGGGGACCCTCTTTCCCCTTATTTGTTCATTATCTGTGCAGAGGGTTTATCAGCGCTCATCAGAGATGCCGAGAGTAGAGGTGTCCTTATGGGAACAAAGGTTTGTCGTCATGCGCCTTCTGTGTCCCATCTTTTGTTCGCTGATGACTGTTTTCTATTTTTTAAAGCTACTGAGGAGCATGCACAAGTTATGAAAAATATTTTATCTACTTACGAGCTAGCTTTAGGTCAAGCAATCAGTTTGCCAAAGTCAGAGATCTATTGCAGCCGTAATGTCCCTAACGAGCTTAAAACCACTATCACGGACATTCTTGGTGTTCAAGCCGTCTTGGGTACCGGTAAATATTTGGGTCTACCTTCTATGATAGGCCGAGACCGCAAATCTACATTTGCGTATATTAAGGATCGTGTTTGGCAGAAAATCAATTCCTGGAGTGGTAAGTGTCTTTCGAAAGCAGGTCGTGAGGTAATGATAAAATCCGTTTTGCAATCTATTCCAACTTATGTAATGAGTATTTTTCAGCTGCCTAGTACCTTGATTGACTCTATAGAAAAAATGATGAACTCTTTTTGGTGGGGACATGGCAAAACGACGCAACGAGGGATTCATTGGATGAATTGGGAGAAGCTGTCGGCCCCAAAAATTCATGGAGGTATGGGTTTTAAGGATCTCTCTGTTTTTAATTTAGCTATGTTGGGGAAACAGGGTTGGAAATTTATTGCCGAACCAGATTCTCTTGTCGCTCGAATTTTTAAAGCTCGGTATTTCCCGACTGGTTCCTATCTCACGGCTACTGTTGGACATAATCCGAGTTATGTATGGCGTAGTATCTTGCGTGCTAGATTTGTAGTACGTGGGGGAGCAAGATGGAGTATAGGCTCGGGTGCTACTATTCCCATTCTCAACGAACCTTGGTTGCCAAATGGAGAGTTTATTAGTAGTGATATTCCAGGTGCTCACTTTGTTCATAATTTTGCTATTAATAGTCTGATGCATTTACATGACAAAAGCTGGAATGAGCAGGTGGTTCGACAGGTTTTTAGCGTGGATATTGCAGATAAAATACTTCACACGCCGCTTATTTCTCAGGTTGCGGAAGATCGAATTATTTGGAAAGCAGAAAGGCATGGTCGTTATTCGGTACGTAGTGCCTACAGGTTGTGTGTAACAGAATTAATTGATTCTTCCTTTTTATGGCGTCCGGGGTATTGGTCTGGTATCTGGAATCTTAAAGTCCCACCAAAGGTAAAGAATTTAATTTGGCGCATGTGTCGAGGATGTTTACCGACTCGTGTCCGCCTTTTGGATAAAGGTGTCGTCTGTCCCACTAACTGTTCGAGCTGTGATTCTATTCATGAGGATCTTTTGCATGTTTTTTTCGGTTGCCCTTTTGCTATACAGGTGTGGAACAGGACTGGCCTTTGGGGCTCGGTGCAAAATGCTCTCACTCATACTAATTCAGCTGCGGATGCTATTTTCTATCTGTTAGAGAATTTGTCTACTGAGCTCACTCAGCGTCTGTCAACTATCTTGTGGAGCTTATGGAAACATCGTAATCTTAGAGTTTGGGACGATGTTATAGAAACAAGTGCTGTGGTTGTGGAGCGTGCCAGAAACATGATTACAGATTGGCAACTAGCAAATGCTCCGGATGTTCTGACATCCACTTTATCGCCTCAGCATGTAACAGATGCGCAGGCAGGGCCCTCCTCCTCACACCAACATCACAGACTCTTATGGCAGCCCCCTACGTCAGGTAGATTCAAGTGCAATATCGATGCGGCTTTCTCTTCGCACAATAATTGCACAGGTATTGGTATGTGTGTACGTGACTCGAAAGGTAGTTTTGTTCTGGCTAAGACTATTACTTATCCTTGTACTGTTCCGGTGGATGTCGGTGAAGCTTTAGGGCTGCACTCTGCTATGCAATGGTTAAGTGATATGCAAGTTGATAACGTGGATTTCGAAACAGACTCTAAATTAACAGTTGATGCCTTCCTCTCTACACGGAACGACTTGTCTGAATTTGGTTCCATTATTTCTTCCTGTCGTTCTTTGTTTCGTAATTTATTTTCTAACTCTAGGGTGGAGTTTGTTAGGCGACAAGCCAACGCGGTTGCTCATGCTCTGGAACGAGAGGCCACGTCTCTAGCTAGTCCCGCCGTTTATTATGATATACCCAATTGTATTGCTACTATTATGACTAATGAAATGCTATAAGCATGTTTCCTTCAAAAAAAAAAAAAAAAATTAACGGTTCTTTCTTCTTCGGGTAGAGGTCTAGTTGTAACCTAAGCAGCGTGGTTCTTTCTTCTACTTTCCTTTTTGTGGTATATTATTCCTCGGTTAACTTTTTGTGGTATATTATTCCTCGGTTAATTTTGAGAAGTGTCGTTTCACCGCAGATTTAACATTTATATTTAGAGTAAATTACACTCACCTCCTTTAAAGATGCTTGAATTACACTTCTCTCCTCTCTTGTGTTCAAATATACACTCTCCTCCTTTAAAAAGTAAAATCTATGCTCCCTTCCCTTATAAAATGCTTGAATTACAACTCTCTCCCTTAATAATTAAATAAGCACTACACTTTAATCTATTTTAACATAAATAAATATTTTTCTTGTTAAAAAAAACATAAATAAATATTTTTATGATATATACTAATTTTGAACCACCATTTAAGAAAAATAAATTCATTTCTTTATGATTTAAATGTCAATGATAACTAATTTTATTATTTATAGTATAAAATTAACTTTTAAATAACCATACTTTATGGTCTTTGGTAGTGTTTCACATATTTTATTTTTATCTTTGGTTGTTTTATATTTTATAATAGGGTTTAAAACTATATGTTAATTAAATTTTGATTATAATAGGGTTTAAAAATATATTTATACTAGGGTTTAAAACTATATGTTAATTATTTTCACATATTTGATTATATTAAAATAGACCCGCAATACTATTTATTTCGATGTGTGTTAGATTATTTTTTTTGCCAGATTATTAGAAATTAAAAAAATATCGAGGGGGTAAATTGTAGATTTTAACTTAAGAGGGGAGGGGGATGTAATTCAAGATTCTCTTAGGGGAGGAGAGTGAAATATTTTTTTAATATGTTTTAAATAAGAGGAGAGAAAAGTGTACATTTTAACATAAGATGGAAGGAGAGTATAATTCAATCATCTTTGAGGGGAGGGAAGTGTAATTTACTCTTATATTTAAGGATATGATTTCTCACTTATATCTTTTGTCAATTACTCTAATCTTTTTCGATAAAACTAATCAATGTTATCTATTTAAAAAACTAAAGTTTGTTTTTTTAAACAAAGTTTTTTTAACATACTTTTTTTTATACAACAAAGTTATTTTTTGTTCACTTTGACATTCAAATCTATATCACAAGGTGTAAATGAGTATTGGTTGAAAACAATTTTGATTAAAGAGGTTAGAGGAAAGTTAAATTTCTCTTTACGATATTAAAAAATATTACAATAAAATATTAGGTTAAATATGTTTTTGGTCCCTATAAATATATCAAATTTTTGTTTTAGTCCCTCTAAAGTTTTCCTTCGACTTTTAGTCGCTATAAAATTTTCAATAATCACTTTTGGTCCCTATTTTTAAGTCATCTCATGTAATTTTTATTGAAATTTTGCAGAAATGTGTTGAATATTGTAAAAATTTATCCAAAAAAAATTGAATTTTAAAATAAATTAAATATGAATTTTTAACGTCCAAAAATATTTTTTCAAGGATTTAACGCTCAAAAATATAAAAATTCATGTTTTGTTAAAAAAATATATATTTTTTTGGGTGAGATTCTTTTAATATTATAATTTTTTATGCAAAATTTTATTCAAAAATATTAATTCTACGTGAGTTTACTTTTAAATGAGGGGCCAAAAGTGAAAATGGAAGACTTTTGTGGAACTAAAAGTCGATGAATTTTTTTAGAGGGACTATAACGAAAAGTGAGTATATTTATAATGATCCTGCTTCTTCTCCCCACCGAGCCTAACCAGGGCTCTGATACTAGTTGTTGGGGAGTTCGGGGAGTGCCGGGAGCGGCAACGGACCAAAAAAATATGAATTCTACATGAGTTTACTTTTAAAGGAGGGGCCAAAAGTGAAAATGGAAGACTTTTGTGGGACTAAAAGTCGATGAATTTTTTTAGAGGGACTAGAACGAAAAGTTAGTATATTTATAACGATCCTGCTTCTTTTCCCCACCGAGCCTAACCAGGGCTCTGATACTAGTTATTGGGGAGTTTGGGGAGTGCCGGGAGCGGCAACGGACCACGATCCTGCTTCTTCTCCCCACCGAGCCTAACCAGGGCTCTGATACTAGTTGTTGGGGAGTTCGGGGAGTGCCGGGAGCGGCAATGGACCAAACATCCAAGACCAATAAGAGACTAAGACACCATAATCTTACCCCAAAACCTTAACGCATAAGATATATGGGTCCCCTTTCTTATATATCCAACATTTACTCCATTCCTAGTCGATGTGGAACATAATCACTTACACTTGAAACCCAACAATTGTTGTTAGGAAATAACAGGGCTGAAAAAGAAAAATAAACGCAACCGCTGCACAAGAATATAACGTGGAAACTCCAAAACCAGAGAAAAAACAACGACCGTTTTCTAAACCAACAACCAGAGAATTATTACTATGTGAAATTTTTAACAACACTTAGACTTCTCCGACTTTCACCCAATGCCCCAGTACAACCACACTATCACAAAGAAAATATTTAAACTAAGTCAGATATAAGCTTAAAGTGCTACTGACTAGTGCATCTAAAAACAAAGAACTTAGGTTCAATATATAGCCTTGGTATTCCCCTTGCTTCATGAAACTAAGTGATGTAGGACTTCTCCAATAACTATTATTTTTTCACCTCCTTCTTTATTCAAGAAACTTGACAATCAAACCCAACAATCTCCACCTTGATTTTAAGAGTTTCATCTTCCACTTCCATTGTCTATTCTGACAATCATACTTCACCATAAAGAGTATACTTCACTTGAAACTAAACCATTTCAAAAATTTCTTCACGTCGAAACCTTGCCGAAAGATTTTGGTGCAACTCCCATGTTGACTTTCAGGAAGTTCTTCAGCCATTGACATATCTCACCACACACCTTGCATCAATGCCAACCAATGCCCGTGTGTTGTTCTGAATCATCTAGCAATAACTTGTCCTTTTGCATGGTAAAGCGGAAATACCATAAGGACACACTTTATCTTCTAGATAAGATCACCATCATCTCCCAAAACTAGGGAGACAATGCTAGCACTTGCCTCGGAGTCCTTTTCAGGTACTTCTCCACCTAGACAACTTCCCTTTAAATGACCAGACATTCCATACTTAAGCGCCTTGTGTAATCCTGATTGTATCAGCACACCCTTAACTTGTACTTTCCACAAACCAAAGTTGATTCTGCCATTAAACTTCTCTATGTCAAAATTCATTGCACTTTAATAAGTTGAAGATCAGACAATGCTGCAACCACAGAGCATACTAAGAATTGTGATATCTCACGGAACCAAAACTCTTGATACCTCTATTTAGGAAATAACATGGTTGAAAAAGAAAAAATAAACACAATCACTATACAAGAATATAATGTGGAAACTCCAACACCGGAGAAAAAACCACGACCGCTGTCTAAACCGACAACCAAATAATTATTAGTATGTGAAATTTTTACAACACATAGACTTCTCTCAGTCGCACCCCAATGCCCTAGTACAACCAAACTCTCACAAAGGAAATATTTAAACCAAGACAGATATAAGCTTAAAGTACTTCTGACTGGTGCATCTAAAAACAAAAACCTACGTTCAATATATAGCCTTGACATTCCCCTTGATCACCAAACTAAGAGATGTGAGACTTCTCCAATAACTAATATTTTTTCACCTCATTCTTTATTCAAGAAACTTGACAATCAAACCTAACACATTCCAACCATTTGTTGACAAGTAATTTGTGAGGTTTTCATTCTCATACATTTCATCAAACACAGAGTACAATTTAGATACAAATTAAAATAGGCCAAATATCATGTTTGGTCCTTTTTGTTTGCCAGAATTCTCAAGCCAGTCCTTTAAGTTTTGAAAGTTTCAATTAGGTCCTTTTAATTTGACAGAATTCCCAAGTTAGTCTTTTAAGTTTCAAAATTTTCAAATAGGTCCTTTTAGTTGATAAGCTATTTCACCGTTCTTCCTACTGTCAGTTAATATTAATTGATGCTGATTCAACTGTTAAGTTGTTGAATTTGATCAAAATGCTGCATTTGAAAATCTCTAGGGTGTCAAAATGTTACGTTTAATGGTCACAAATGATCATTTTAGCATTATAAATATCGTTTAATAGTGCTTGAAAAAATTTGTTGTTGTAAATAACTGCCTTTCTAGCACTATAAATGATCATTTGTGACCATTAAACGTAGTATTTTGACACCCTCGAGCTTTTAAAAGGCAACGTTTTGATCCCAATCAACAATTTAACGGCTACATCAGCATCTGTTAAACGGAGACTGACAACAGGGGTAACAGTGAAATAGTTTATAAACTAAAATGACCTATTTGAAACTTTTGAAACTTGAAGGACTAACTTGAAAATTCTGTCAAACTAAAAGGACCTAATTGAAATTTTCAAAACTTAAAGGACTAACTTGAAAATTCTATCAAATTAAAAGGATCAAAAGCGGTATTTGGCTTATAAAATAATACTACAAAAAAAGAAGAAGAAAAACATAATAGTAAAACCATAAAAACACCAACAAGCAAATTAAATCTCAAACCATAAACTGATGGAGTGACCAAAATACAAAGATGTCATGTTGACTTTAGAGGGAGTCGCTTGGAAGCCAATTTTGCAAGTGAATACATTCTAGTTAGCATATTAATAGCTGCATTATAATTAATAGTATACGATAAAAAAGAACAAATAATCTTTGAGTAAATTACAATCCCCTCCTCTCAAAGATGCTTGAATTACACTTCCTTCCCCTCTTATGTTAAAATATACACTCCCCTCCCCTCTTATTCAAAATATATTAGAAAATATTTCACTCCCCTCCCTTGAGAGAAGCTTGAATTACATTTACCTCTCCTCTTAAGTTAAAATCTACGCTTTAGTCCCTCAATAGTTTTTTTTTTATTTCTAATAATCTGGAATAAAATAATCTAACACACTTCAAAGAAAAATAGTATTGCGGATTCATTTTAATATAATCAAATTTTGAATACATATCTTTCTCTATTTTTTATTCACAATTTCATTAACATATAGTTTTAAACCCTATTATAAAATATGAAACAACCCAAAATAAAATTAAAATATTTAAAAAATTACTAAAGTCGATTAAGTATGGTTATTTAAAAGTGAATTTTATACTCTAAATTATAAAATTAATAACAAAAGATTTAAATTTAAATTTAATTGTAATTTACATTTAGATTATAACGAAACGAATTTATATTTTTTAAATGGTGATTTAAAATTAATATATATTATAAAAATATTTATTTATGTTAAAATAGATTAAAGTGTAGTCCATATTTAATTATTAAGGGAGGGGGATGTAATTCAAGCATCTTATAGGGGAGGGGAGTATAAATTTTACTTTTCAAGGGAGGGGAGTGTATATTTTAACATAAGAGCGGAGGAGAGTGTAATTCAAGCATCTTTGAGGGAAGGGGGGTGTAATTTACTCATAATCTTTTGTACAAGCATCCTTGGATCATGAAGGATTGCTACTATTTTCAATCAACTATATATCATTATGATTTCAAATGAATCTTCCTAATAGGAAATTATGGCACCAGAAGTGATTTTATTATTTATTTTGAAGGATGGCACCAGAAGTGATGTTCAGCCTTTTGGATTGAAAAATGCTATTAGTTATTAATCAGCACAACATATAGTTGATGTTTGCTTTAGATGTTGGTGGTAGCATAAATTTCTTAGAACACAAAATTTGTTAGAACTAAATTTTCCAAGACTCAAAATTGAAGTTAAAACTTAAATATGGTTCGTCAGGAACCAAATCAAACAAAAAAAAAAAAAAAGGATGGTTATAACTTATAAGTTATAACATCTCTTTCATACACTTATATTAGAGTTGATATTAAAGCTGTTATAGATTATATGGGGGTTTTTGTTTTACCTTTACCACGTTCGCTATTTTGGTCAGTGTCTTAGCATAGCGCTTGTGACCAGCATGCATAGCTACAAAAAGGAAAGTACATTTCACTCTCTTTTAAATCATTAAGTGTTGTTTAAGGAAGAGCTATTCGAAAACCTTACCAGAAGGAAGGATCAACCAGTTAGTGTCTGCTAAGGAATGAATTAACTATTTTTCCTTGGCGGTGCTTACTCATCATGATTTTGGGGAAGGCAGTGATGCGAGTTGTCTGACAAGGGCGGTGTACCTTGATTTTGGGGTTAGAGAATTCTCTTATATAGTTGAGTCGTCGAAGTGATCTGGCTAGGCTGGGAAAGGGATGTAGTATACCTTTGTCAAGACATTAATGTTAAAAAATGATATAAAACATACAAAAGCCGAGTATGAGGTCATGGAAGTGTGAATCCATTCATTTAAGATATTAATGTTAATTTCCCTTCATAAAAGAAAAAGGGATGCAGTAAAAAAATGAATCGTATAGGAAATAGGGATGTAGTAGACAAATGAACTGTAAAGGAAATAGGGATGTAGTAAACAAATGAAATATTGATGAAACTTCAACGCAGGACTCTCAAATGGAATATAAATGACACTTCTAAAACCAGTTCTTTTTTCTTAGATTAATTTGGGGAATGGGAATCAAGCGATCATAAATCCAATGGTTCTTAATATCCTATATTTGTAACAGCAATAGTGAAACTTCCTAGAATAATATCTAATTATATATGAAGGTTACAATTACCCCAAAAAAACATATGTGTCAATGGTACAACAAAATATGGATGCATACATTTACAAGTAAATCCGACTGTTTAAGCTATTTAAGCTGGAGACGTCAGATAAAGTCATACAAGAAGGATGTGTTTAAGGTTTGTCAGATATGCATCCAATGGTTAAACAAATAGACTTAAGAGCCACTAGCCCGCCATGAAAATTTTCTACTTTGTTCTAATTATAATTCCTTGGAAGTGATTTTGATGGATATTCGATGAAACTGTTGTAACATTTAAGTTTTTGATTCAGATATTATTTTTCTTTTAAACAATGAATTAGAGATACCACAACCATTAACAACTTCTTAAGAGGACGGAGGGAATACTCTCATTTCAACAGCAGAAAATTTATTACTTTGATTTTTAACTTCTAATGGAAGCTCTGGAAGTGACATAAGATATGCTAAAAAAGACAATCCACTTCCAGTTTCTCAAGAAGCACTTGGATTTTCACTTCTAATGGAAGCTCTGGTACTTTGCAGAAAATAGAAATCTCGTGGTCTTGGACAGCAGTAGAAAATCCTACTGGGATACAAATCTTGAAAGATCAACATTGCAACACAAGACATTACAACTATTGAACAACGGAAACGTTATTGTAATCTGTAAGTGATAAAAACTAGGACAAGGAAGAATGGAGATTTTTTGGCAGAGTTCCTCTAATCCCACAATTATATTTCTTCCAAGCATGAAAATGGATGAAAAGTTTAGCATGGAGAAGTTATGAAGAGAACCTGAAACATAGAACTTTTCTTTTGAACAAGATCAAGGAGAGAATCAATATAGTATACGGAAAAGATCCACTAGGTAGCAGAAAAGTAGTGTATCTGGAAAATTTGTTGGAACTGGTGAAAATGCCCTAGAAATATTTTACTTGCTGGTCAAATTTAACCATGAGGTTGGTTATGACTTACTGATTCAACTTCACAAAGTTAACACCATTGACGTTTGTACTTGACTCTTAACACTTGCTTCCTAACTCTCATGTGCAGCAAGGTAACTAGTTTTGAATGACGCTTCGACATTAAAACATGGTATGGCTATTTGATGTTTCTTGCCTATATGGATTTTAGCTTCAACTATAAATCTGAATAGTACAACTACTCAAAGCAGACATTTCCATCAAAGTTTTCAACAAGGTACAAATCATCATCTCCCGTGCGATGCACTCGTCTTTCTTACTGTAACAACTACCAATAAGTTATACCATAATAAAAGACTGCTCTCAAATAAGTCATATGGTCAAAATAGATTCACATTAATCATATCAAGATAATAGTCATATTTTTGGAAAATATTACAAACATCATTATTTATTATAAAGGTTAAAGTGTATTTTTCACCTCCTAACTTTTTCAATCTTGCGATTTTGGTCTCCTATAAAAAAAAATGACCAATGTGATCTCCTATGCTTAGCCCCCTTTATAAAAGTATTCCCAAATGTTGATCCAGTTCAACGCCTGTGTGGCAGCTAACTTAACTGAGTGACATGCCACATGTGCAACTATTGAATTAGAAAAATAAAAAATGTCATGTGGGTATTTGTTGAATTAAATTACGAAATACTTCTCTCTAGACGACACAAATCAAAATTTGATTTGTTCTTATTAACTATAATTATTTGATTTATTCTCATTAGTTATTAAAAATAATTATTTGTTCTTATTAAACACAAATCTGAACAAATAAAGCAAGGAATGTAACACAACTTTTTTTTTTTGTTCTAATAAATGTAACACAACTTTAATAACTAGTAGTATACAACTATACATAGACATACATATAGATGTCATCGTGAACTTACCTCAGTTGGTACGGACAATGCATAATGTATGCAAGGTTTGGAGTTCAAACCCCGGGCACCACCAAAAAGACATGCATGTAGATGAAACATAACAGCTGAACAAAGTTATAACACCAAACCTTTTTGGTTCTCTCGAGTGTTGTAAATGCAACGCTGCAATGTTATAACACCACTATTTGACAGGACTTTATCATAGAGGAGAAACTGTTTGAGCTGGAGGCTTCAGAGAAAGTCATACAAGAAGGCATTTGTTTAAGGTTTGTTAGATACACCACTAAATTTTTTTACTATGTTTCTTTGGAAGTTCTTTTGATGGAAATTGAATGAAAATTGGCTTGTAAGTTTCTGATTCAGATAGTAGAGATGCAACAACCATTAATAACTTGTTTAGAGGACGGGGAATACTCTGATTTCCCCAGGAGAAGATTAAGAACTTTTATTTTTCACTCCTAATGGAAGTGACAGACAGAAGATATGCTAACAGAGACAATCCACTTCCAGATTCTGGTGGTACTTTGCAGATAACAGAAAATCCGACTAGGGTACAAATTTTGAAAGATCAACTTCAAAGCATAGGACAATACAACTATTGAACAATGGAAACACTTAAAATGTGCTACAAATATAGTATATGTATATCAAAATGCCTGCATTTATCAATAGTAACTATTTACGGTATTAAAAACATAAGCTTGCCCAAACTTGAGAAATATATGCAACACTAATCAGACATTGTAACATCTACACCATAACACAAATCTTAGAAAATCAAATGACAAACCATTTAATGGAATTCATGCTTGTGAACTATTTAAAATATAGTGCAAGATGCGAGAGAATCGACAACTCAAGTTAACCAAACTATTGAAAATAAAAAGCAATGTTCAACCTATAGATTCCATCAACCATTGATTAACAATGATCTAACAAGTCACCAAGAATTAGAGCAGGCATAATATAAATAACACAAATAAAAACTAACCATATCAATGTTGCATTTGAATCCGTGCTTAAGGTGATATCAAACTTTCAATGTAGACATTTGGGTCTGTCTGTTGATAGATGTTTTGAAAACTCAGGAATATTCAAAGTACCAGTCTTGGAATCATAAACAACCAACTTCATCTTATCACTTCCCTTGTCATAACACTCCACTAGTAGTTGGTCATCACCAGAAATATATAAAGCGTCACAGGCTTTGAAATTGTGATCTTGCAAGTTAGGAACAGTGTACAATTTAGTCCAAGACTTTTCATATCCATACTCCTTCATAATCCAAACATCCAAAAACATACAACTTCTTGCAAAGACGCACAAGCAATCCCTCACCATGCCCAAAGTCCACAGAACCTTTTCATACTCATAATCAGGTAGCAAAAGCTGTTGATATGTCTCCTTCTTTAAATCAAGAGAAAGAAAACTTGAATCATCACTTGCCAACCAATTAACAGTGCCACTCACAAATATTCCTGATCCATGGATGTGAAAATTATTTGGGATGTCTTGTATTCTTGTCCAATAATCAGTCCCAAAAGTATTAACACTAACTTCATTTTCGGAAGAAACAAAAATGACCTTATAATTATCAATGAAATGATCGTATCCAAAGCTTATGCGGAAAAAAACTAAAACATCTTTGGGTGGATTTACCAAAGGAGGCAAAAACTTAAATTTTCTAATGGAAGGGTTCCACAAAAAATAAGATCCAACATTGAGCATGCCACAAAAGATGCCATCACAATAGCACAGCACGTTCACAAAGTTATGTCCGCGTGTGATACTATTAGGAGGGTAAAGTTGTGTCGGTGTAACAACGGTAGAAGAAGATAAAATCGATGGGATTGGGAAATCATATATAACTAACTTAGGTTTCCAACATGTTACCATCAGATGGTGGCGCTTTGTTGACAATTGAAGGTGCTTCTTTGCAAATTTAGGATCAGAAATAAGAGAATTGAAAAACTTACAAAGGCACCAAAGTTGCATGAGTAACTTCACGGGAAGCCTACAAAAAATTTCTGCAATGAGGTCAAATGGAAGCATGGGTAGTGGTTCTTCTTGCAGTGATGTTAGGGTTCCGTTGGAGGTAGTAGTCAATTGTTGCGTCTTGGTGGCGTTTGTTACCTCCGTGACTAGCGGAAAAGAAACGGAGCTGTTTTGATAGTAGCCATAGCTACCTGGTGCTTGACGTTTGTGGACCGTAGTCGTCACCGCACCGGTCTCCATCGTTGTTGTTGAATTCCGTTTAGTTTTTGCTGCCTTGCGGTTAGAGCTGCAAACAACCTTTTGGTGGAAGAAAAACATATACCCATGACGATATTGAAGCTGTAGAATATTTGTGTCTATGCCTCGGCTTAATGAAAACAATATATATATATATATATATATATATATATATATATATATATATATATATATAGCAATGTTTTTGATAAATATTTGGCAAGTGTACCAAAAACTATCGAAGTAGTAAAAAATATCGATCCTCGAGGACTGTGTTAACTTCAATTGTAGCAATTTCGTTATTCGTTAGGATGTGTAAAGTTTGTATTTGTTGCCCTAGGCAATTGTAATTGATTCAAGATTCAATTAAATAAGTTGTGTAAAAATACTTAGAGATGAATGATTGAGCCGGTGAATCCACTATTGTTTTCTATGACTAGTTGTATTCTCCTTACTTCTCAATAACTAATCTATCTTTACGACAAATTAACTAAGTGACTTTGATCAATCTCTCGCATCAAAGCCCTTTCCTAAGTTATAACCCCATTAATCTCTTAACCAAGATTGAATAACCGCGGAAGCAAATATAGAACGTTAATTTATATGTCATAACCCTCAATTTCCCATCTCTAGGCTCCTAGTGTTGGGTTAAACAGAATTACTAGATCAAGATCAAAAGCTAGTGCTAGTAGTCATTCAATTCCTAAAATCAATTCATGCAATTGTAAGAAGCTATGGCTAGTAGTCATACAAACAATCATAAGAAAAGCTATAAACACAAGTAATTCTGAATAAAGATGGATTAATATTGATAATAGGGAGAATACAACTAATGATTCATAGATTACAATAGTTTCATCATGGCTCAATCACACAAGAATTAGTTACTCATAGCTAAGTACAAGATAACTAACAAAATAAGAAGAATACATACATGTAATGAAGGATTGACTATTAGTTTTGATGGTTTCCCATCATGATTCCCAAGTCCTTGCTCCAAACTATATGTTTTGTACCCCAAATTCTGTGTCTGGCTCTTAAAACGCAGTTGGGTTATATAGCCATGCTAAAAATCGGGCCCCGAAGTATAAAAATCGGTGCCCGAACTGTTAAATATAAAAAAACCCATGCTGTCATTTTGTAAAATCGGCGCCCGAACTCATCTAGTCGGGGCCCGATTTATTTCGAACAAAACTGCTGCTGCAGGCTTCCAAATTCGGCGCCCGAGCTCTTGCTGTCGGGGCCCGAATTACTTTCTTGCTGGAATTCACCATTCGGTGGTATTCACTAGTTGTGCTTTGGCCATTATCATTGTTTATACATTTATGTGCTTCCTTGTTGGATCATTCATCTAGTGTGCCAACACTTTCCATGTTTCAATCAAAAGAGTGTTTGCCACCAACTTATTGGATCTTTAAAAAAAATCAATTAGTTGCTGGAAATGAATTTATCCTTCACCATTTGTGTGCTTTTGGCTTTAAAATAATGATAAAACTCCCTAAAATCTGCATAATTCAAACTAAAAAAACTAGTAATGACCAAGAGTCATCACAACCCCAAACTTGAATCGTTACTTGTCCTCAAGGAACCAACTTAAAATGAAAAATGACAGTAATGTAACACTTACTCCACCAATGATTATGTCAAAAGTTCATCTCCTTAGTTAGCAATTGATGAGCTAACTTGCTTGGTAACACATCCATTCCACAACTTCATGCAACAATATTGATTTGTACAAGGTTCACTCAGTCGACATGTAGAACTACTATATTACCAAAACTTGAAAAATTTCTAAGAATCAATCAAAGTCAATGTTATGTACACACTTTTAAGGACTTAAAGGTTATAACGGGGCTAAGGTTATGGGTGAGATTATTTGGAAAGTGGGTTATGAAAAACATTGGAGTTAGACATCAACCTATGGATCTAAAATTTATCACATAATCATCATAACCATCATCACACAAGCAAATCCGGGGACTAGAGAGAATTTTTAATAACTTGAATCAACAGTTGATCACTTGGAAATTTTTTTGTAAGCTGCAAAATTGACAGAATTTAGCTTAATTTTTTTTCTACAAAGTGATCTTTATCTTTCTCTAGTACCCCTACCCCAAACTTAGAATGTTGCTAGTTCCAAAAGCAACCCCAAACTTGAACTTTTCAAAATAACACACATAAACATGCCTAACTCCAATCAAAATTTTTGGTGCATTCCTAAAGTCTCTAGGCTTGTAATGTGGCTAGTCACCGAAACAAGGGGTCTAATCTTAGTGGCTCAACTAGGTTTAAACAAATGATAATTCAATATAAACAAAGGTGGACTACAAAGGCTCAAGGTACAAGCAAAGTTCCTTAGTGTGTACAACATATGACCAATCAACTCAAAGAAACATCGCAAATCTCAGAAATAGCAACTACATGGAACACTCAAATTTGTAAAAATTGAAAAATAAGTTTAGGTAATAACCTTACAAGCTGAGGTCTCTGGAAGTTGTGGTTACCTAATCAATTTCCGGCTGTACACTTCCTTGAATATAATCATGCAAGCACGTTCCTCCTTTGAACTTTTGACAATCCTTGCTGAAATATTTGTTACGGAACTGGTAATTCTCATAAAAAGTAAATTCGTTAATAATAAACAAATTCAGATTCAAGATGAACAAAGGGAATTATAACACAGAATTCACCACAAATTCAACGTTGAAACACACACAGAGGTTCCTTCAAACAAAATAACAAAAACCAATCAACAAAGTAAAATTGCAAAGCAATAAAGATAGAGTTGTTTGGGCTAGACAAGGTGCCCAAATCACTGCTGTGCTCCTGAAGACCCTCCTGGTCCTGATGGTGGAAATGGATAGTACATAGGCTGTGTGAATGCACCAGTCTGCCTCTCAGCTTGAATCCTGTAGTACTCTGTCCTAATCCGCTCCTCTGCTCTAGCTCCCCTTTGCCTCTCAGCTTCAAAGTAATTCTCCATCTCCTCTGGGCTAGCAAACCTGTCAAAAGCATTAGTTCTTGCACTAGAACTGTTACGATAACGCTCAGCTGCCTCATAGAAAGGTTGAGGAAGTGCTGGAGGTGGCATCCGATCTCTAGAAGATATATCTACAGCCCAGTTGGCCATGGCATAAGTGTACTCGGCAAAGTATGGTGGAAGACCCTGTTGCTGCATCTGCTGTGGTGGTATCTCTGGAACATGATCTTGTTCCATCATCTGAGGCCCTCCTTGTTGTTCTCGTTCCTTGGCTAAATTAAGATCATATTTTTCTTGCTCCCTTTCAAAACCTCGCATGACACTCTCAGAGATTGGCCTTAAAGACTTCACATAAACATCAGTAGGTTCAACAGGAACTCCAGTAGCTTGACACAATTTATTGATCAAGCAACAATGTCCTAGAGTAGTTTTATCAGTTCTAACCAGTTTCTTCAAACTCACATACATCAGCCTCCCCACATCTATATCATCATCAGAAATTAGAGCCAATAGAATTAACACTCTATCCCTAATCATTTCAGCAGTTGATGAAGTTTGATCAATAACAGTTAAAACAAATGAAGCCCATGCTTTGTACTCTGGTAATAAATCAACAGTGTTAATTCTCTGAGGTCTCTCAACAGTCCCTATCCATCCTTTACCCTCTCTCATCAAACCTTCAATTAAACTATCCCATTGAGCACGAGTTTTGTAAATATCAGAATTTGCCCTTCTAAACTCTACACCACAATTTTCCACAGCACCTAAACCAAGTACTCTATTAATGTTCACATTAGAATAGTTAACTCTCTTACCTCTAACAATTGCATGTCTGTCTGATTCTTTCTCTGCAAAAGCATTAGCCAGGAACTCACAAGCAATTGTTTCATTACTTTCTTCGGTCACCATCTGCACAATACCTTCCCATCCTCTTTTCTGAATTGTTTCTTCAAAGATAGGATACTTTCCAAGCTTATCAAAATTGAAACCCCTTTCTTTGTTGAACTCAAACTTTTTGATTATATTATACCTCTCTTCAGCATCTAACCTAAACCTTTGGTATGGTGAGGGTTGGATAATAGGTTGTGGTGGTTGTAATGGTTCATGAGTAGAGGCACTAGAAGCACCTTTTCCTCTCTTCTTTCTTGTGTTATAGTTGGTTTGTTGGGAAGCCATATGTGGTGATATGTGAAGTGTTTGAAGGTTTAAATGGAATTGGGTATGAATTTGTGAGAATGAAAGTGAAGGGTTAAAATGGGTTTGTTGTGGTAGTGATGAAGATTCAAGGTTGCTGTTATAAAAAGTTGAAGGTGATGGTTGAAATTGTTGTTGGGTTGATGGATTTTGGTTTATATGAGTGAAAGAGATGTAGAAGATTAAGTTGTGGTGATTGGGTTTATGAAAGTTTGGATTTTTAAGAGTTATGGTGAAATTAGAGATGAAGGTTATGGGTTGGTGTTTGTAGAAGAAAGAATAAGATGAAAATGGAGGCTTGGGTTGTTGTTTGGATGAGGTAGAGATGAAAGTTGAGGTCTTGTGTTTATGGAAGAAGATAGAAGATGAATGTGAAAAAGGATTATTGGCAATGTTTAGGAACAAACCAAAAAATGGGTAAGAAAAACAACAAATGTTGTTTTGAAACAGCACTATCGGGCGCCGATAATGGGTCATCGGGCCCCGATTTTTTTCGTGGCTCCCCATCCTTTCCAACTTAACAAACTCGGACCCCGAAGCACAGTAGTTCGGGCGCCGAGGAACAGTTTTTTTTTTTTTTTTTTAAAAAAAATTAACTGAAAATTCATACCTAATAAAAAATAGTGGGTTGCCTCCCACTCAGCGCTTCTTTACCGTCAATAGTTTGACTGCAGACAATTTTTAAGGATCGTCTAGCACCACCCCCGCTCTATTCTTTTGGAGTTCTCCTCCAAGATATGGTTTCAATCTTTGAGCATTAACTTTGAAGGTTTCTTGTTCTCCTGACTTGCATAGCTCCACAGCTCCATAAGGAGAAATGCTTACAACCATAAATGGTCCAGACCACTTGGATTTTAATTTCCCGGGGAATAACTTCAACCTGGAATTAAACAGCAAAACAAGTTGTCCAATATGAAACTCTCTCCTCACTAAACCTTTATCATGATACCTCTTGGTTTTCTCTTTGTAGATTACGGCGTTTTCGTACGCGCGCAATCTCATTTCTTCTAGCTCATTCAGTTTCAACAACCTTTTCTTTCCTGCTAAATTTTGATCAAAATTTAGGGCCTTGATAGCCCAATAAGCTTTATGTTCAAGTTCAACAGGGAGATGACAAGCATTTCCATAAACCAACTGATAGGGCGACAACCCAAGATGCGTCTTAAACGCAGTACGATATGCCCATAAAGCGTCGTCTAACTTCCTAGACCAATCTTTCCTAGATGACGCTACAGTTTTCTCTAGAATTTGTTTCAATTGACGGTTTGAAACCTCTACTTGACCACTAGTTTGAGGATGGTAAGGGGTTGCAACTTTGTGTTTGATGTTGTACTTTTTAAGCACTGTTTCCAGAAGATTGTTGCAAAAGTGCTTCCCCCCATCACTGATCAAGACTCTAGGTGTTCCAAACCTAGTGAAAATATTTTTCTTTAAAAAATTGACCACAGTTTTAGCATCATTAGCGACACAAGGTATCGCTTCAACCCATTTGGTGACATAGTCAACACAAACAAGTATATGGAGATAAGAGTAAGAGGAATGGAATGGTCCCATAAAATCTATGCCCCAACAGTCAAAAGGTTCAACTTCAATAATTCCTGTTAGAGGCATTTCATTCCTCTTAGAGATACTACCTGTTCTTTGACATTCATTGCACCTCTTTACAAACTCATTGCAGTCCTTGAAAAGAGTTGGCCACCAGAAGCCACTTTGCAAGATTTTTGCAGCGGTTCTTTCTCCACTATGGTGTCCCCCATAGGCTGAGCTATGGCAGTGCCATATGATGCTGTTAGCTTCTTCATCTGCAACACAACGTCTAATCAAACCGTCAGTGCTTACCTTGAACAGATAAGGATCATCCCATAGATAATGGTTTGCATCCTTGAAGAATTTTTTTCTTTGATGCTGCTTCATGTCATCCGGAATTATGTTACCGGCTTTAAAGTTTGCCATGTCAGCGAACCAAGGTCTTTTTCTAATGACAAACAATTTTTCATCTGGAAATTCAGTCAGAATGGCCTTCTCTTTCTTTGTCACCTCTTCGTTCTCCAACCTTGAGAGATGATCAGCTATCACATTCTCAACTCCTTTCTTGTCACGAATTTCCAGATCAAATTCTTGTAACAAAAGAATCCACCTCAACAGTCGAGGTTTTGAATCACCTTTCGTCAAAAGATACTTCAGAGCTGCATGATCTGGTAAACAATGACTTTGGAGCCTATGAGATAAGAACGAAATTTCTCCAATGCAAAAATTACCGCAAGCAATTCTTTCTCAGTAGTGGAATAATTAACTTGATTTTCATTTAAAACTTTGCTTGCATAGTAAATTGCATGGAAAAATTTGTTCTTCCGTTGGCCTAGGACTGCACCAACAGCATAATCACTTGCATCACACATAAGTTCAAAAGGTATATCCCAATTGGGTGCAATGATTATTGGTGCAGTCACCAACTTGGTCTTGATCAAAGAAAAAGCATTTAAACATTCAGAATCAAAATTAAAATCATTTTCTTTGACCAATAGGTTACAAAGGGGCTTGGAAATTTTTGAAAAATCTTTTATAAAACGCCGGTAGAAACCAGCATGCCCCAAGAAACTTCTTACCCCTTTAATATTAACAGGAGGGGGTAGTTTCTCTATAACCTCTATCTTTGCTTGATCCACCTCTATGCCCTTAGCACTTATCTTATGCCCCAACACTATACCTTCGGTTACCATAAAATGGCATTTTTCCCAATTTAAAACAAGGTTAGTTTTGGTACATCTTTTAAGCACAGCATCTAAGTGAAACAAACATTGATCAAAAGATTCACCAAAGACAGAAAAATCGTCCATAAATACCTCAATGTTTTTCTCTAACATGTCAGAGAAAATGGAGAGCATACACCTTTGAAAAGTAGCTGGTGCACCGCACAACCCAAAGGGCATTCTCCTATAAGCAAACACACCGAATGGACATGTAAAGGCTGTCTTCTCTTGATCTTTCGGAGCCACAGCAATCTGATTATATCCCGAATATCCATCCAAAAAACAATAAAAGGCTTGGCCAGCCAACCTTTCGATCATTTGATCCATGAATGGTAAAGGAAAGTGATCTTTTCTTGTTGCAGTGTTCAATCTCCGGTAATCTATACACATTCTCCAACCAGTGACGGTGCGGGTGGGTATCAACTCATTTTTTTCATTAGCCACTACCGTCATTCCTCCCTTTTTAGGTACCACATGAACAGGACTAACCCAAGAACTGTCAGAGATAGGTAAATCATACCTGCATCCAGCAACTTCAAAACTTCCTTCTTGACTACTTCCTTCATAGTCGGGTTTAGTCTTCTTTGAGGTTGAACCACCAGTTTGTACTCAGCCTCCATGTGTATCTTGTGTGTGCAATGAGCTGGACTTTTACCTTTTAAATCAGAAATGCTCCACCCCAATGCTTCCTTGTTGCTTCTTAACACCTTCATTAGTTTCTCTTCTTCAAAAGGTGTTAAGGTACTACTGATGATTGCTGGTTTTGAAAAATTGTTGCTAAGAAAAACATACTTCAAATGAGCAGGGAGTTGTTTTAATTCTGGATCTTTGTCATCACTCACAGCTTGTGTCTCTCCATTCTTTTTACCAAGAATGTCTTCAATCCTAGGAGGATGTATCTGCTGCTCATTTGCCTCAAGTTGCTCAACACATTCCATAACGTCCACATCTTCAATGTTTTCACCAATTTCTATAGAATTAACAATTGTATTTTCCATAGGTTGTGATGGATGATGTTCTCGTGAATTGTCTTCAACTATTTCTTCAATCACATCAATCCGGTAACATTTAGGATGTTCAGCTTGATGCTTCATGGCTTCAAAGATGTTAAACACTACTTGTTCATTATGGAACCTCAGCATCAGTTGTCCCATTTCAACATCAATAAAGGCACGACCTGTTGCAAGGAATGGTCTTCCGAGAATGAGTGGCATGTCTTCATCTTCCACCATATCTAAGATCACAAAATCAGCTGGAAACACTAGCTCATTAACCTTCACTAGTACATCTTCAAGCACACCAAAAGGATAGGAAATTGACCGATCAGCTAGAGTGAGGGTCATTCTTGTTGGCTTTGGCTCACCACATCCAAGTTTCTTCATCATTGATAGAGGCATCAAGTTGATACTTGCCCCTAAATCACATAAAGCTCTACCAATCTGTACTGGTCCAATGGAACATGGTATAGTAAAAGCACCTGGATCTTTTAGCTTTGGTGGAAGTTTCTTTTGGAGAATAGCACTACAATTCTCGGAAAGAGCAATGTTCTCATCATCTTTTGGTTTTTTTCTTCCCGTTAGTAACTCTTTCATAAATTTAGCATATAAAGGCATTTGATCTAGAGCTTCACCAAAGGGAATGTTCACCTGAAGTTGTGAAAAGAGCTCCATGAACTTCTTGAATTGACTTTCCTCCTTTATCTTCTTCTTGGCTAAATGGGGGTAAGGAAGCTTCACATATGATGGAATAATTTGAGGTTTATCTCCATCCTTCAATATCTGGCTCTTGGTCTTCCTCAAGATTGAGTCTTTATCAATTAAATTCTCACTTTTTTCTCCCTCTATTTTTTTCTTCTTTTCATTTTCTACTACTCCTTGATCACTCATATTTTCAACTATATCCTCAACATTCTTTTCAACTTCACCATCATTTTCAACTACTTCATCAACCTTCTTTGAAACCTTTGGCACTAAAGGTGACAACACCTTTCCACATCTCAATTCAATAGCATTGCAAGACTCACTCTTGGGATTCTCTGTTGTATTTCCTGAGAATCCCCCTTTGTTTTGTTCAGCCAATTGCTTTGCTAGTTGTCCCAATTGAGTTTCTAGCATCTTTCTTGCGGCTTCGTTGTTCTTTCTTTCCGCTTCTTGACTCTTCTTCATTTCTTCAAAGTTTCCTTGAGTCATCTTCATGAAGTTGATCATTGTCTCTTCTAGAGCTGATGGTTTTCTTTGTTGCGGCTGTTGTTGAGGATTAGGCAGCAGTGGATTCAAAGTGTTGTTGTTTGAGTAGCTGAGGTTAGGATGCTTGTTGAGACCTGAATTATAGTATTAATTTGGTCGTTGATAGCTCCCCATGTAGTTGGCTTCTTCACTCGACCCTTCAGGTATACATTCACCATTTGCATGTCCTTCACCACATAAGTCACACCTTATTGCAGCTACTTGTTGTTTGTTGGCTAGAGTATAGCTTTTGAACTCTTTAGTTAGAGTCTCGAGTTGTTTGTTCATGGCTGCTTGGTTGGCTAGGATTGCGGTTTGGTCACTCACCCCAAACACTCCCCTTTCTTTCTTTCTTGCATCCGCACAGTACTCATTGCCAGCCATGGTTTCTATCAAAGCTAAAACCTCATGGTCAGTTTTGTTTTTCAAACTACCTCCAGCTGAGGCATCTAGAAACATCCTATTTTGGTGTGTCATCCCCTCAGTGAAGATTTGGAGATATTGTTTTTCGGTGAATTCATGGTTAGGGCATCTCTTAAGAAGCAAATTAAATCGCTCCCAAGCATCATAAAGTGATTCACTTTCTCCTTGTTTAAAGTGTGATATCTCCATTTTTTTATCCCAATATTTGGACATTGGAAAATATTTTTCTAAAAACCTAAGTTCTAACTCTTCCCATGTTTGGATGGTTCCATTAGGGATAGTTAGTAACCAATCTTTGGCTCTACCAGTTAGAGTGAAAGGGAACAACCTAAGTTTCTTTTGGCTATCAGTCACTGTGGCTGGGGGTACACTGAACTCACATGTTTCGGCAAAACGGCTTAGGTGTTCATGTGGGCTCATGCTCTCTGACCCATCAAACTGTTTGTCTCTCAACCATTTAGAACTGTGGTTTTGATGTCAAAAGCAATAGGGTTTGCAGGTTGAAAAGTGTGGGTCAATTGGCCACGATGATTTGCCAATCCATAGTCTCCTAACTTTGGTCTAGCTGGTTCTCCCATGACACTAGGATCAGGAGATGTGATTGTTTCAGTTTCAAAGATTATAGGACTCGGTATCTGCTCTCGTGCAGCTGGTGGAACAGATTTGGACAACCGGACAGCCTTCCGATTGGCTTTTGCAGCTTTTTCAATTTCAGGGTTGAATTGTAAATCGTCTGCACCTCTTCTACCTCGCATAAATAACAAAGTACCCCAGTAGCACTGCTCGATACAAGATAATATATATACTGAAACAATAACAGAATTTTTTTTTTTTTTTGACAGAAAAATAAATTGCAGAAATCCTAATTAATAACGATATTGCCTTGTTGAAATGATTCAACAGTCCCCGGCAACGGCGCCAAAAACTTGATAAATATTTGGCAAGTGTACCAAAAACTATCGAAGTAGTAAAAAATATCGATCCTCGAGGACTGTGTTAACTTCAATTGTAGCAATTTCGTTATTCGTTAGGATGTGTAAAGTTTGTATTTGTTGCCCTAGGCAGTTGTAATTGATTCAAGATTCAATTAAATAAGTTGTGTAAAAATACTTAGAGATGAATGATTGAGCCGGTGAATCCACTATTGTTTTCTATGACTAGTTGTCTTCTCCTTACTTCTCAATAACTAATCTATCTTTACGACAAATTAACTAAGTGACTTTGATCAATCTCTCGCATCAAAGCCCTTTCCTAAGTTATAACCCCATTAATCTCTTAACCAAGATTGAATAACCGCGGAAGCAAATATAGAACGTTAATTTATATGTCATAACCCTCAATTTCCCATCTCTAGGCTCCTAGTGTTGGGTTAAACAGAATTACTAGATCAAGATCAAAAGCTAGTGCTAGTAGTCATTCAATTCCTAAAATCAATTCATGCAATTGTAAGAAGCTATGGCTAGTAGTCATACAAACAATCATAAGAAAAGCTATAAACACAAGTAATTCTGATTAAAGATGGATTAATATTGATAATAGGGAGAATACAACTAATGATTCATAGATTACAATAGTTTCATCATGGCTCAATCACACAAGAATTAGTTACTCATAGCTAAGTACAAGATAACTAACAAAATAAGAAGAATACATACATGTAATGAAGGATTGACTATTAGTTTTGATGGTTTCCCATCATGATTCCCAAGTCCTTGCTCCAAACTATATGTTTTGTACCCCAAATTCTGTGTCTGGCTCTTAAAAAGCAGCTGGGTTATATAGCCATGCTAAAAATCGGGCCCCGAAGTATAAAAATCGGTGCCCGAACTGTTAAATATAAAAAAACCCATGCTGTCATTTTGTAAAATCGGCGCCCGAACTCATCTAGTCGGGGCCTGATTTATTTCGAACAAAACTGCTGCTGCAGGCTTCCAAATTCGGCGCCCGAGCTCTTGCTGTCGGGGCCCGAATTACTTTCTTGCTGGAATTCACCATTCGGTGGTATTCACTAGTTGTGCTTTGGCCATTATCATTGTTTATACATTTATGTGCTTCCTTGTTGGATCATTCATCTAGTGTGCCAACACTTTCCATGTTTCAATCAAAAAAGTGTTTGCCACCAACTTATTGGATCTTTAAAAAAAATCAATTAGTTGCTGGAAATGAATTTATCCTTCACCATTTGTGTGCTTTTGGCTTTAAAATAATGATAAAACTCCCTAAAATCTGCATAATTCAAACTAAAAAAACTAGTAATGACCAAGAGTCATCAGTTTTCACACAAAAAGAAATTTCCATAACAAATCAGAATTTTTGTTTTTGAATGAATAACAACTCTTGAGTTTTTTTTTTTTTTTTTTAAGGGAACAAATCTGAGTTTTTTTTTGAAAGAAAGAAAGAACAGATCTGAGTTTTAAAATGCACAAATCAGGGAAGATAGTATAAGCGTAACTGGATATGCCAATGTTTATTCTTTTTTATTTTCAGTTTTGACTTTTGACCGTATAAATATAGTTTTCAATATTTTTTATTATTACTAGCGAAAAAACGAACACTTACCCATCTTTCCGCTCTTTTTATTGCAATAACGTTTGAAAATTATGAACGGTTTTTTTTTTTTTGTTACATTTTGATTTTGATTAAAACTAAAAATATAAATGTTTGTTGCTTTCAAATTACAACAAATCAAACTAACCACCATTATCTATTTCAATAACACCAACAATATAATAAAAAAAAATAATTTAAATTCTTATTTTTTAAATGACACCTTTAACAATCTCTATTATACAAAAAGTAGTTTAATAGTATAATCTATACTATATATAAACATCCCCTTTCAGCTCTTTTGTCCTGACTTTTTCTCATTCCAAAAATGCCCTCATTGAACGGTGTTTTGCATATAAAATAAAAAGTTATTTATTCAATATAATCACTATATTACTGCTTATATTTTGATAATATTAATGAGTTTTCATAATTATATCATATCAGACTTCTCATATATTTACATAAAATTTTATTAACTTTCTTATTTATGTATATAAAAATTTGTTTTCGCGTACAGAAAATAAAATCCACAACATATACGATTTAAATATTTAACATATTTTTCTATATATGAGGAAAAAATATTCAATAGAAATATTATATTAATGTTGATAATTTTTATTTATTATCCTTAAACAATTTACAATATTAACAATATAATTATTTTTTATATAATTACCGCAATATTATGCGACCCATGCAGATGCACGGGTCTGTTACTACTCCCTCCGTTCCTTTTTAAGTGTTTTTTTAGAAAATTAACACCAAAATAACGATATGTATTTTTACACATTTACTTCCTATTATACCCTCATTTTAATCCAGCAATAAATTCATAATTTTGTGCACACACTTTATCTTTTCAATAAATAATATGTTATCTTTCTCTCGTAACAAACAATTTCAGTTATTATCTTTTTCTCCAACAAATTCATATTTTTTTTGGTGCACTCTCTCTCATAACAAACAATTGTCAATTTTCTAAAAATTGTACACATCTTTTTAGTTATTTTAAGTCAATATAAAAATTATATTGAGGAAACTTCTTTTTCTTCATTGTCATCTTGTTCTTGTTCTTGTTCTTGTATCTTGTTAAATGAGTCTTCAACTATTGCTCCCTCTTCATCTCTCATCAGCAATTCTAACGAGTCTTCCACTTTTTCTTCCTTTAAAACATTTATGAAGTCTTTTATTTTTCTTCCCTCAAATCTGTTTTTTACTTTGCATTTGAAATTTTTAACAAGTGCTACTCATCTTATTTATAGAATTTTAACTCTCCTTGTAACTATTGTTAGTAACAAAATTTTGTTTAAATTTGAAGATAACAAGAAACAAACTTTGTTTTAAAAAAACAAATTTTAGTTTTCCAAATAGATAGCATTAATTAGTTTTATTGAAAAAGATAAGAATAATTGACAAATGCTATAATTGACAAATCGTACCCTTAAAATACAAAAAAGACAGTTAAATAGGAACAAAAAATTAACCTTAAAAAGAAACTGAGGACGTAGTTATTATGAAAGCCAAAAACATGCTTCAGGAGACAATTTTTTTTTTCAAAAGTCAATAAATTTGACAATTTCTGCTCTGATCGACTAACATGACCAATCTGTTGGAACAAAATGTGTTTAGCAATGAACCTTAAAGAGTTTTGATGATAACAAGGTATTAAAAATTGTAAATTGGACTAGCTAATATTTGTTCAAGTGTACAGGACCATAGTTAAATTTTTTACATCATTAATTGGTACTGAAGAACAAATAAAGAGCAAAAGGAATCAACAAAATTGAAGCTTAGACGCTCCTGAAGGCAATATGCTCTTGAAGATAAAAAGTGCTCCTGAAGACTAAAGCGCTCCTGAAGAATAGTGCTCCTAAAGACTAGTGCTCCTGAAGACTGGAAGTCCTGAAGCGCCACATCATCATCAGAAGCTACAACATCAGAAGCTGCCTCATCAGAAGCCATTTCACCAGAAGCTGAAGATCAACTGGATTTGCAAAATTCAAGGATTCAAGAGTTGTTTCATGGATCGAAATTCATCAAAGGACAGCAGAAGATTAGTGGAACTTTGCAACGGTCATTTCAAAGGTGTTTGAAGGCATGTGCTTGCAATTTGGACGAAAGCGTTGACATTGTACTATTGTACGAACTGTACAACCACCTTCTCCACTACTCTGTTTTGTGTCCACACTACAAGACAAGAAAACAGCTCCAGAATACGGCTTCGCCTGCAAAGATGTTCCTTTAGATAAGGAATGGATTTCAAATTTGTTCTTCATAGGACAACAACTAAATCAGGCAAAAGATCATTGGTGAAAGATCAAGCTTCAACAACAACTCTTTGATGTGCTGGCAATTTCACAACGTCTCTTTCACACCTCTATATAAAGGAGTGAAGACTTAGAGATTTGGCAATGGTGAACGAAAGACTCACAACATTTTTACAAGTGCCAAACCTCTACTGAAATTGTTCTGCATTCACTTAGAATTTCTGTTCCTCAAGTTTCATCTTAGAAATTCTTAAGTTATTGAGTCTGTATCTGATTTGTATTGTGAGCACCTCTGATTGTATATCAAGTGTTCAACCCCAAACAATTTTCTGAGTAATCTTGTTTGTCTAGAAGTCTCTTGCAGTTGTGCTTGAGCATATAAGTCTCTTGATTGTGTTCTTGAGCATATGAAGACTCTTGCAAAGTGTGCTTGAGCAAAGGAAGTCTCTTGTTGTGTGCTTGAGCAATTGTAATCAGATATTACATTCTAGTGAAATCTCCTTGGAAGTGCAAGGGGGACTGGACAACTTTCGGATTGTGGAAGGAACCAGTATAATTGCTTTGTGTCTTTCTTCTTCTCTCTCTCTGTTTTATTCCGCTGCGTTCAGATTCTGTTTATCACTTCAGAAGCTGTTTCACTTAGCTTCTGATCAGTGTGTTCAGTTTTTAGGAGAAACGAAGAATTTTCCAAAAACACAATTCAAACCCCCTTCTTGTGTTTTTCTCACCTTCACAATCTAACCATTTCTTGACAAATAATTTGCGAGGTTTTCATTCTCATACATTTGATCAAACACAGAGTACAATCTAGATACAAATTAAAAATAATACTACAAAATAAGAAGAAAAATACATAATAGTAAAACCATAAAAACACCAACAAGGAAATTAAATCTCAAACCATAAATTGATGGAATGACCAAAATACAAAGATGTCATGGTGACTTTAGAGGGGTCGCTTGGAAACCAATTTTGCAAGTGAGGTTGGAAACTGAGCGGTGAGATTCAGAGGCGGTGTATGATGTCGACCAATCAAAGAAAGGGACTTGTAAAGGGAAGAGTTAGAGGTTGAGGGAGGACCGCCACAATCATCCCAACCACACTTCTTAAGCACGCTGAAAGTCCTTTACGTATGTCTTCATCGTCGAAAACAATGAGTTGTTCATTGATGTAGGATTTCTACATGTCATATAACTATGTCCACGTGAGTATATATAGGATCGTTTTCCACAGGGAGTTGCGTTATATCATAAGCGTTTTCACAATCTTTCACATTAAGGTATCATTTATAAAATGTTTGTTTGTAACACTATATCCATAGATGACAATAAAGTAAAAACGAGAGGAGATCGAACTATTTCGCTTGCGGTAAAAGATAACGAGCAAGCATAATAGCAGCAATCTCTCGATCGATTAACAGACTCTAGCTTTATAACCAATATTATTACAATCATTTCTACAACATCCTTCGTGTCCAAAGTGACATCGTTATTTCTAAGTTAGCGTTTAAACATTCGTGTCCAAATCCCTTAAACGATAACAAAGTCGATCGGATAACTTAATCGACCGTGTCCAGCCTGATTAAGTATCCGAAAGCATTAAAATCTTGATTAAAAGTAATTATCAAAGGTTTACAAACTTGTCAAGAGTGATATAACATAAGATAGATTGTTATTCTAGTTCTAGATTCAAGAGTTTGTGTCCAAATCATCTTGAATCTCTTTGAAAGCATTAAAAGCAAGAATAACAACAATATTGAATCATTAAGCTAGAACCTTATATATTAAAAGATCAAAAGATTACATAATAGCTTGGTTTTTACCTCAATACTACAAAGATGGTGATAGCTACACATAGACATGTAAACTAATGCAAGGAATGAAGGAAAGATGAAGATTCCATGCCAAGATCCTTGATGTCTCAATGAATCTAGGGTTGAATCTACTCCTTAATCACTTGCTTTGTGTTTCTCTCTTGGAAATAGCTCTGACCTCTCTCTTAGAATGTATAAAAATATCAATGGAATAGTGAATGACCTAAAAGAGAGGTAAGAATGCTATTTATATGGGCCTGTGTTTTTGTACCTACGCTAATAGTGCCATTTACGCTAATAGCGTGGTAGGTCGACCTATAATCTGGCCAATGGGCTGTTGCCACGTTGGCCTTGCCCTGCTTCTACGCTCCAGCCACGCTAATGGCGTGGCTTTCTGGACTCTTTATGCTAATAGCGTGTCTCACGCTAATGGCGTGTTTCTTCATGGCCTGCGACGCTCTAGGTACGCTATTAGCGTATCTTTCGGGAGTGATTACGCTAATAGCGTAGCTTACGCTAATAGCGTGTTCTTCACAAGTGCTCCAGATTCACGCTCCAGGTGCGCCATTGGCGTACCTTTCTGACCTTGGGCTTTTCTTCCTCACGCTAATAGCGTAGGACACGCTAATGGCGTGGCTTCCTTGAATTTTGACTTTTCTTGCTCCTTGCTTGTAGTTTCCTGCACAAAAAGGGTAGAATAAGGCTCAAAAGCATAAATGACATATTAACACAATATTTGGAGTTTTCCATAGAGAATCTTGCAAAACAAGTCACTAAAATGCCTAAACTCCTATATGAAATATATCACTTTTAAACACTTATCAAACTCTCCCCAACTTGGCTTTTTGTTTGTCCTCAAACAAATCAATTGAAAAGGAAACTAACAAGGCTTTGGACAAGGTTTTCAACATGGTGTCAAACAATTCAAAACAAAAATAAACAAATGGTGATTCAAATATGATCGCGTGGACAAGCATGAAGTCCTCCGCTACTCTAGATTCAAACTAAGAATGCGAAAAATGTCCTAAGCACAAACTATACATCATAAACTTCAAAACATAAACATATCTATCTATGAACCACACCTAACACACTTCTTTAAAAGTAAATGCAATGATATGATAACAATAAGTGAGGTAATGAACACACATCCAACAATCATGCTAACATCCTATTTAAGTTAGGTGTCCATCCAAATATCGTCTCAAAAAGCATAAAAGCATGGATCAAAAGGTCTTGCAAGGGTTATAACTTGGCCGGGCTACAAAAGAAATGTCATATGTGGGGCAATTGATCAGAAAGCCTATCAAAGAGGAACATTTTTTTGTATCATAACTTGAAATCCATATACTTCCCTACCAAGAATTACAACCTTTGGTGATTAACAATCAAACTTATAACCTTGACAACTTATTCTATTTTTGATTTTTCTCTATCTTTTTCTTTTCTTTTCTTTTTCAAATGTACAATTTTTTTCTTTGATTCAATGTTGTCAGGTTATTTTAACAATTTCACCATAAACTTGACATATAATGCCTCCTTTTCTCCCCAACTTGAATACAACAAAACTCTAATTGATTGTTCCCCTATCCTAAGGCAAGGGACAAAGTACAAAGAGGTTAAGGGTTCAACAAATTAAAAATTATCAAAGTCCTTTCAGAAACAAGCATGAACTGGATTTATGAAAAATTTCAGACAAATTCACTAAGCATTGTGCTTATGAATATTGACAGTCCATGTTTGAGGACTTGATTCATTAGGCTCAGATTGGGGTATCAGATACTCGCTCTTCTCACAGGTAGGCTTTATGTGGTCAAGTAGGTTACTCTCAATTCAAAAAGTCCCTTGATACTTTCCATGCTTTCAAACAATTCAAAATGATTATCAGATTTAACATAACTAAAACAAGTTAGACGGTGATTATCGGTCTCCAGCATATATACAACAGATTGAAGCTACCTCACATTTATGTTAAGTACTAAGTGGTTCAAAAATATTTATGTTTATGAAAAGAATTAAATGATATATATTTTGTGCAAAGTACAAGTTTCAAATTCTTATTAAAACCTAGAATAACAGGAAACCAATACCTTGGCTTTACACTTTCTCACAAGTAATATCATTATCACTCACCTGCTTTTGCTCAAACATGGCTCCATGGAGCACTTTAAAATTTATTGTTCATGAGCAATTTTCTTTTGAGAGACACAAGCAAGATGTAAACAAAAAAAATTCATCCAAAGCATAAGTTAAAAACCAAAAAGCTAAGTTATTAAACCACAATAATATAAAGTACTAAAGTATCAGGTCGAGCACTAAAAACCACAGTGCTCGAAGAGTACAAAAACAACCAAATTAAATAAGTTCCAACACGAAATAAAGAAACATAAGTTCAAAAGCAATAATAAAAACATCACTAAAAATCCATGATATCACTGATCATCCTGTCCATCATCATCCATATCATGATCCACGTCCACATCCAAATCATCATCTTCACCTCCAGCATCAGCATCAGGTGTAGCCTCATCATCCATAGCATCTGCCACCCCCACATAAGGACCTGGCCTGCCCTCAGGCCAGTGAACATAGCTCTGGTACTGGTCAGGTGTCATAACCGGGTAATCAGCATTCCCCGGATACATGTGAGCATTGTAGAGGTCCTGATGAATGCCCATGTTGCTCCTATAGATTGCCTCGTTCTGATCCATCAAGAAGTTGTTCTGGTCCCTCACATACTGGTTATGCATTTGTTGCTCCAGCATGAAAGTCTGAAAACCTGAAATATCAAAGGAACCAGGGCCCTCAGATGGGCCACCCTCATCATCATCAAAGTGGCTTTGGGAACATCGCTGCTCTCTCTTCTCCCAGGTGCGGATAGAAGTGTCAGTAATGGTCCCCTCAATGTCTTCATCATAGGGTCCAGTAATGGCTACTCCATGGGCCTTAAGCAAGGCCATGATAAGTCCGGGATAGAATAGTGCAACCTTCTTAGCACCGGTGGCAACCTTCAAAGCCACAACCTTCAGCTCATTGGCTATTATGCGAGCAATATCAACATTTACTTTCTGCATAATACACCAGATGAGTGGTAGGACAGCTTTTGGGGCATCGGATGTATGGGATCGGGGTAAAGCATTGTGGACAAGAAATTGGAACACTAAGCAGGCCTTAACATTCATCTCTTTTGTGAGAGCATGCCTGATCTCTCCCCTGTCATTCTTCACAAAGTATCTCCCCTTGTTCATGATATCCACCTCAATTTGCTCATAGGTCCAGTTCCCTTGAGCATTTCTCTTAGCATAAGTACACAAAGGAGGGTCAGTTGGATCAGGTGAAGGTGCAAGGACTAAGGGATTGCCTAGGAATTCATTGATTGAATCCCTATCAAAAGGGATTTGCTTCCCTCTCACATATGAAGTCCAAGAAAAAGCATCAGCAAGGGTGGTGGGTGAGGCATCAGGTGTAGCATTGCAATAGAACTCCTTTACTAAATCAGTGTTAATCTCAGTTATAGGATAAAGGAGTTTATGCCACTTACGATCAGTGAAAATGTAGAGGAGGTCACAATGTTCACCATCGGGGTGAATGTCAAAAGTTTTCTCGTGCCAGGTTTTGTATTGAGTCATCTTCTTAAACCTGGCAGAGTGGACAGGGGTGGGGAAACGGTTTGGGGTTACAGGTGTAGCATAGGTTGAGGCACCTTTTCCTCTAGGACGTTTGGTCTCGGTGATTTTGTCTTGGTTCTTAGGTGCCATCTGCAAAATAACCAGGAAATACCAACATATTGCATAGGAAATATTAGCACAAACTGGAATTTATCATTTAAAAACATCAAAAATTTTGAAAATCTGGGCAAGTATGAAGAACCACGCTAATAGCACCTGCCACGCTAATAGCGAAAATTTCTGGAAAAATTTTGCTATTAGCGTAGATTTCGCTATTAGCGTATTTCTTCGTTCCTGCAATTTTCAAATTTTCAAAATCTTTGTTCCTGCAATTTCTCAGCACAAACCAGCAAATTTTAACCCTAAGTTTCATCCTATGTCTCTACAACACACTAGAATCTTGAAAAGGAATCAAAATCACAACAATTGCACACAAATCATTCAAACCCCTGTTTTATTGAAAAAAATTACAAATGGGTCATAGATCCAAAACAGAATGTTGCATGTGGGTTATGATTCTTGTTCCTTTTCAAACTATAATCAAGGAAGAACAATCTCTACTCACAAATCAAAACTCTAACCCTAACCTAACCATTTAATCATGTCAAAATATGGATTTTTCTCAAATTTAAAACAAGGAAAGGATGAGAAGATCAAACCTGTTAATGCAGAGAGAAGCAACACAAATGAAAGATGGGATGATGCAAAATGAATGCTTGACTTGAATTGACCCAAAATGGAATGGGTTTGATTTCTAGGGTTAGTGAGTGGGAGAGAAGTTTTTGTGTGTGGTTATGAGAAAATGAAGGAGTGAAACCGTGAGAATGGGAAAAATGAGGAGTTGTGGGAAGTTAAGGGGAGTTAATCCCCTGGGCCCACCAAAAAATTTTCTCCCACGCCAAGCTCACGCTATTAGCGTAGCTTTCTGGAGCTTCCACGCTAATAGCGAAAATTACGCTATTGGCGTGAGGCTTTAGGATCAGTTTTTCAAAGTTGTTTCATTTTTGCTTTCAATGCTTATGTACTACTACTATATGCAATAAACATAAAAATACTTACAAAACTGGGTGTGCCTCCCAGCAAGAGCTTGTTTTACGTCATGAGCTCGACGCATTTTGAAGAAATCATGGTTCGATTAGTGAAATCGTCGACAAACACCGATCAATTTCACCACCGAAATAGGGCTTAAGCCTTAGCCCATTAACAGTCCAATTGGCTTTTGTGATTGGGTCCTCAAGTTCAACAGCTCCATATAGTTTGACCTCTTTAACCATGAAAGGTCTGGACCACGTAGACTTCAATTTGCCCGAAAACAGTCTTAGTCTGGAATTGAAAAGTAACACCATTTGCCCCGGCATGAATTGTCTCAGAATGATCTTCTTATCATGATACTTCTTGGTCCTTTCTTTGTAGAGCTTTGAAGATTCATAAGCTTGATTTCTCAATTCTTCAAGCTCATGCATTTGAACTTTTCTTCTTTCACCGGCCTTCTCTTGATCAAAGTTTAGGAACTTCAATGCCCAAAATGCTTTATGTTCAAGCTCGACCGGTAAGTGACAAGATTTGCCATAGACCATTTGGAAAGGAGTGAGGCCTATAGGAGACTTGTATGCAGTCCTATATGCCCACAAAGCTTCATCAAATTTAGCCGACCAATCCTTCCGAGATGTAGAGACCGTCTTCTCAAGTATTCGTTTGACCTCTCGGTTGGAAACTTCGGCTTGTCCATTTGTTTGCGGATGATACGGTGATGCTACCTTGTGCTTGACTCCATAATGATCTAGTGCTTTGGCAAGCTGTGCATTGCAAAAGTGTGACCCTCCACCACTAATAAGAACTCTTGGTGTACCAAACCGGGTGAAAATATTCTTCTTTAGGAACTTCACTACCGTCTTGCTATCGGCTTTAGGCGATGCTACGGCTTCCACCCACTTTGAAACATAATCAACAGCGACCAAGATGTACTCATTGGAATATGAAGAAGGAAAGGGGCCAACAAAATCTATACCCCAACAATCGAACACTTCCACTTCAAGGATGAGTTGTAGAGGCATCTCATTTCTCTTTGACATTGATCCGGTTCTTTGGCATTCATCACAATGCTTGCAATGTAAATTGGCATCTTTGAATAGAGTTGGCCAATAGAACCCGGATTGAAGTACCTTTGCGGCTGTTCTCTCCCCGTTGAAGTGACCTCCATAGGGTGAATTATGACATTGACATAGGATCTTCTTTGCCTCTTCATCATCCACACACCTACGCAAGAGATTGTCCACTCCAATTTTGAACAAGTAAGGCTCATCCCACACATAGTGGTTAGCATCATGGAGGAACTTCTTGCGTTGTTGCCATTCAAAATCTTCCGGAATGAACCCGGTTGCTTTGTAGTTCACCATGTCGGCAAACCACGGTCTCACATTGATTGCAAGCAACCTTTCATCGGGAAATTCTTCACGAACTTCCGGTTCATTCTTGGTTACCTCATTGTTTGTCATCCTTGAAAGGTGATCAGCTACAAGATTCTCCGTGCCTTTCTTATCTTTGATCTCTAAGTCAAACTCTTGAAGCAACAACATCCAACGGATGAGCCTTGGCTTTGAGTCAGACTTAGTAAGGAGATACTTGATAGCTGCATGGTCAGTATAAACAACAATTTTGGAACCTACAAGGTAAGAACGAAATTTCTCCATTGCATAAACTATTGCAAGTAACTCTTTTTCAGTTGTGGCATAATTGATTTGTGCCTCATTTAAAACCTTACTTGCATAGTGAATAGCATGAAAAATTTTGTCCTTACGTTGACCCAAGACCGCACCAACAGCATAATCACTTGCATCACACATTAATTCAAAATTTAAATTCCAATTAGGAGCAATGATTATTGGTGCAGTGGTCAATCTTTCTTTCAAAGTTTCAAATGCTAAAAGACATTCTTTATCAAAAATAAAAGACTTATCTTTGTTGAGCAAGTTGCTCATAGGCTTTGCTATCTTTGAGAAGTATTTAATGAATCTCCGGTAAAATCCGGCATGACCAAGAAAACTCCGAACACCTTTGACATTCACCGGTGGTGGAAGCTTTCCAATAACATCGACCTTTGCTTGGTCTACCTCAATACCCTTAGAAGAAATCTTATGACCAAGGACAATACCCTCGGTAACCATGAAGTGACATTTCTCCCAATTGAGCACCAAGCTAGTTTCAATACACCGCTTCAGCACGGTATCCAAGCTACTCAAACACATATCAAATGACGAACCGAAAACTGAGAAATCATCCATGAACACCTCCATGCATTTACCAATAAAGTTGGAGAAGATTGCTTGAACACACCGTTGAAAAGTTGCGGGTGCATTACACAAGCCAAATGGCATTCTTCGATAAGCAAAAATACCAAAGGGGCAAGTGAAAGCCGTCTTCTCGTGATCATCTGGGTTCACGGCGATTTGATTGTAACCGGAGTAACCATCTAGGAAGCAATAAAATGATTGACCGGAGAGTCTTTCAAGCATTTGATCCATGAAGGGCAAGGGGAAGTGATCTTTCCTTGTTGCTTGATTGAGTCTTCTATAATCTATACACATCCTCCATCCGGTGACGGTTCTAGTTGGGATCAACTCATCTTTATCATTAGTGATCACCGTCATTCCTCCTTTCTTGGGAACTACTTGAACCGGGCTTACCCAAGCACTATCCGAAATAGGATAGATCATGCCGGCTTCAAACAACTTCACTACTTCCTTTCGCACCACCTCTTTCATGTTTGGATTTAAGCGGCGTTGTGGTTGTGCTACCGGCTTGTAGTTTTCTTCCATCATAATCTTGTGCATACAATAAGATGGACTTATCCCTTTCAAGTCGGATAACTTCCACCCTATCGCTTCCTTGTTGGCCTTGAGGACCTCTACCAACTTTGTTTCTTCATTGATGGACAAGGAGCTACTAATGATCACTGGTTTTGTACCATCTTTTTCAAGAAAAACATATTTCAAATTAGATGGTAAAACATTCAATTCTACCTTGGTGTCATCAACTTTTGCTTCTTCCTTGGATTCTTCTTTCAAATCTTCAAGTATGGCTTGATTAGGAAGAATCTCCTTCAAGGAATCTAGCTCCTTCAAACACTCTTCAATAGCTCTTGCTTCATCTTCATCAATAGCATTGAGTGCGTCCACCAAAGCACTCTCAAGGGGTGTTCTATTGTGCAATTGCTTCCGAGTAGTCAAGATGACTTTTTCGGTTGCATCCATTTTGAAACATGCACCCTTGTCTTTCGAGTACTTCAAGGCTTCCCGGATGTTGAAAGTAACATCTTCATCATTTACCTTGACCTTCATGATATTATCATCAAGATCAATCATCATCCGAGCCGTTTGCATGAAATTCCTTCCCATTAAGATAGGCACATCCTCATCTTCTTCGACATCCATAACCACAAAGTCAGCCGGAAAAATAAATTTGTCCACTTTTACAAGAACATCTTCGGCCATACCTAGTGGTTTTGCAAAGGATTTGTCGGCCAATTGCAACATCATCCTAGTCCGCTTTATACAAAGGTCACCAACTCTTTTGGCAACGGACAAAGGCATGAGATTTATGCTTGATCCAAGATCAAGTAGTGCTTTACCTACATGTGTTGTGCCAATAGCTACCGGTAGAGTGACTCTTCTCGGATCTTGCTCTTTCTTAGGCAACGTTCTTTGAATAATAGCACTACAATTGGCATCAATTTGGATCGTCTCTTCATCGTTGACTCTTCTTTTCTTGGAAAGGATATCTTTCATGAATTTTGCATAGACCGGCATTTGCTCCAAGGCTTCTGAGAAAGGTATATCAATTTGCAACTTCTTGAAGAGTTCAAGAAACCTTGCGTATTGCCGCTCTTTGTCTTTCTTCGATGGAGCATGTGGGTATGGTAAGCGTTGAGCCACCAATTGCTTCTCAACTTCTTGTTTCTTCCCTTTATCTTTCCCCACATCTTTCTTCCTCCTCTCCATCTCCTCTTGTTCCACTAGATCTCTTTTTTGATTTTTTTCTTTTTCAACTAATTCTTCTTTATTCTTTATATACACTTCCTTCTCTATCTCTACAACATCCTCCTCGAACTTCTCTTTTACCTCCTCATTGACAACTTCATCATCCTTCTCTTCAACAACAATATCTTCACCTACCCCTTTACCTACTACTCTACCACTCCTTGTAGCAATAGCTTTTGACTGCTATGCTTTGTGATGCTCCTTAGGATTTGGTTGAGTGTTAGCGGTGAAAGTTCCCACTTGCGGAGGACCTTGATCCATTTGTTGTGCTAACTGACCAACTTGCGTTTCAAGGCCTTTGATGGACGCGTCGGTGTTTTTCTAGTTAGCCATGGACATTTGCATGAATTGCTTCAAGGTTTCTTCGGTGCTTTGGGAATTGTTAGGTTGTTGGGGGTTATTTGGTGGTGGGAATTGGTATTGATTATTGAATGGTTGTTGGAATTGAGGGTAAAGTTGTTGGTAGAAGTTTGATTGTGGATATTGGTAGTTATTGTTGTAAGGTGTTCTCCAAGGTCTTTGTTGGTTTTGGTTGGCCGGATATCTTCCTTGGAAGTTGGAAGTACCCGGATTTTGAGCTTGTTGTGAAGTTCCGGCTTGTTGTGATTGGTTAGGTCTTTGTTGGTTTCCCACATAATTTACCTCTTCTTCGAAAGAACCGGGTGTGGGACAAAAGCCGGTGGGATGATCTCCCGTGCAAAGCTCACAAGCATTAACCTGAGATGTTCCTCCTTCTTGCTTGAGAGATTCGAGAATTTGTTTTGGCATAGCTCTCATCTCCTTTTGCATGGCTTCTATTTGTTGAGTGAGAAGCTTATTTTGAGCCAAAACTGCATCGTTTGCATCTAGTTCAAGGATACCGGCTTTCCTTTGATTAGGATTCCGGTTGTGAGAAGATTTTCTTGTGTTGAGAGCCATTTGGTTAATGATTTTGACAGCATCATCTGGACTTTTCAAAGCAATAGATCCTCCAGCACTTGCATCTAGCATCGTCTTGGACATGTCTTGAAGCCCTTGACGAAATAGGTAGATTTGCATCTGGCTATCATAACCATGCTTAGGACAGCTCTTAAGCAAAGATTTGTATCGCTCCCAAGCATCACATAGAGACTCATTTTGACCTTGAGAAAAAGTTGTGATTGATGTTTTAGCTTCAAGATGCCTATCCTCCGGAAAGAACCTCTCTTGAAACATTTTCTCCAATTTAGGCCAATCTTTCATCAAAGAGTGAGGAAATAATTTGCAAAACATTGGTTCTTCCTCATCTTCCCTCATACCAAGAGTACCGGCGGTAACATAGAAATTTGTGAGATGCTTGTAAGGGTCTTCATGATCCATTCCAGTGAATTGATTATGAGTTATCAAATTTATCAACCCCGATTTCAACTCGACTTGCTTGGCATTTTGATTACCAAGGTTAGCAAGCCTTCTTGGACTAACCTAACTTGGAAGAGCATTCTCATCTTCATTAGCCATAGTTACAATAGTTTCCCTTTCCGGTGATGATGGTGGAGTTGTGTGTAGAGAACCACCCGGAGATAGTGTCTGAACCGAACCCGAAGGAGAGTGAATAGAACTAGATGATTCCGGCTGAGCCAGCCTGGCTAATCTCTTAGCTTCCTTTGCTTGCTTCTTAAGTAACCTAGCAGTTTTCTCTATTTCTGGATCAAATTGAAGGTCTTCTTTAGAAACGGTACCTCGCATAAACAAAGTTTACCAAGACTATACCAGGTGGTTAGCATCAAAAATAATGAATGATATAAGTGTATAAGTATATGCATGAAAGAATTTTGTGCAAAATTGACTTAACATGACAAAATTGTTTCAAAACTTATAAAATAAAATACGCTACTCCCCGGCAACGGCGACATTTTGATGTAGGATTTCTACATGTCATATAACTATGTACACGTGAGTATATATAGGATCGTTTTCCACAGGGAGTTGCGTTATATCATAAGCGTTTTCACAATCCTTCACATTAAGGTATCATTTATAAAATGTTTGTTTGTAACACTATATCCATAGATGACAATAAAGTAAAAACGAGAGGAGATCGAACTATTTCGCTTGCGGTAAAAGATAACGAGCAAGCATAATAGCAGCAATCTCTCGATCGATTAACAGACTCTAGCTTTATAACCAATATTATTACAATCATTTCTACAACATCCTTCGTGTCCAGAGTGACATCGTTATTTCTAAGTTAGCGTTTAAACATTCGTGTCCAAATCCCTTAAACGATAACAAAGTCGATCGGATAACTTAATCGACCGTGTCCAGCCTGATTAAGTATCCGAAAGCATTAAAATCTTGATTAAAAGTAATTATCAAATGTTTACAAACTTGTCAAGAGTGATATAACATAAGATAGATTGTTATTCTAGTTCTAGATTCAAGAGTTTGTGTCCAAATCATCTTGAATCTCTTTGAAAGCATTAAAAGCAAGAATAACAACAATATTGAATCATTAAGCTAGAACCTTATATATTAAAAGATCAAAAGATTACATAATAGCTTGGTTGTTACCTCAATACTACAAAGAAGGTGATAGCTACACATAGACATGTAAACTAATGCAAGGAATGAAGGAAAGATGAAGATTCCATGCCAAGATCCTTGATGTCTCAATGAATCTAGGGTTGAATCTACTCCTTAATCACTTGCTTTGTGTTTCTCTCTTGGAAATAGCTCTGACCTCTCTCTTAGAATGTATAAAAATATCAATGGAATAGTGAATGACCTAAAAGAGAGGTAAGAATGCTATTTATATGGGCATGTGTTTTTGTACCTACGCTAATAGCGCCATTTACGCTAATAGCGTGGTAGGTCGGCCTATAATCTGGCCAATGGGCTGTTGCCACGTTGGCCTTGCCCTGCTTCTACGCTCCAGCCACGCTAATGGCGTGGCTTTCTGGACTCTTTACGCTAATAGCGTGTCTCACGCTAATGGCGTGTTTCTTCATGGCCTGCGACGCTCCAGGTACGCTATTAGCGTATCTTTCGGGAGTGATTACGCTAATAGCGTAGCTTACGCTAATAGCGTGTTCTTCACAAGTGCTCCAGATTCACGCTCCAGGTGCGCCATTGGCGTACCTTTCTGACCTTGGGCTTTTCTTCCTCACGCTAATAGCGTAGGACACGCTAATGGCGTGGCTTCCTTGAATTTTGACTTTTCTTGCTCCTTGCTTGTATTTTCCTGCACAAAAAGGGTAGAATAAGGCTCAAAAGCATAAATGACATATTAACACAATATTTGGAGTTTTCCATAGAGAATCTTGCAAAACAAGTCACTAAAATGCCTAAACTCCTATATGAAATATATCACTTTTAAACACTTATCATTCATCCTTCTCTTCGTTGACATCACTTTTAGCAGCGTGAGAAAACGATGAAGAGGCCATGAGAAACAACGGATCAAGGACTTGAAACAAACAGGTACCCGAGATGAGAGCACAACTAAACAGAGAAAAGGAAACATTATACAACACTGATCATGACAAAGAAATACCCTCTTACGAGTGTATGTCAAGCATGCGAAAATGTGATAGCCGATGCAAGGATACAAATAACATCCAAGAGTTTTTATGCGAAATTAGTTAGTTTTTGCGTTTAATTGAGATAGGAAGGAGTACATTCAAGTCAGCATATTAATAGATGCATTATAATTAATAGGGCAACCACAAACGACAGACCCTAATTAGATCTATATGTTTGGAAACTGGAGAAAAATTATTTTAGTTATAGATTAAAGAATCAACTATTCTGCATTTGGAATTTTAATAGTATACGATGAAATGTGTCAAAAAAAAAAAGTATACGATGAAAAAAAACCAAAAAATCTATTATACAAGCATCCTTGGAGCATGAAGGATAGCTACTATTTTAAATATTCAGATGGTAAATTAAAATCCTGGCATATACTCCCAATCAACTATAGGAAATTATGGCACAAGAAGTGATGTTCAGCCTTGGAATGAAAAATGAAATTAAGAAGAGTCTAGAAGAGGTTGGCAGCTGTTAGTAATCATCAATGAGCACAACATATAGTTGATTTTTGCATAAATGTGTTGGAACATTGTGTTTTAACATTTCATTTAAATCATTAAGTGTTGTTTATGGAAGAGCTATTTGAAAACCATACGAGAAGGAAGTATCAACCAATTAGTGTCTGCTAAGGAATGAGATAACTATTTTTCTTTGGTGATGCTTACACATCCAGAAAATTGTGGATATCAATTAGGAAGAATATGAGTCCTGGGCATTTTAGGAGACTCGAGAGCCGACTGCAGCAAAGGTGGAAGGCAGTGGTGCGAGTTTTCTGACAAGGGTAGTGTACCAACAGACACTTCTAAGCATAACAAATGCATACATTGATTTTGGGGTTAGAGATTCTCTTATATAGTTGAGTCGTTGAAGTGATCTGGCTAGGCAGGGAAAGGGATGTAGTATACCTTTGCTAAGATATTAATGTTAAAAAATGATATAAAACATACAAAAGCCGAGTATCAGGTCATGGAATTGTGAATTTATTCATTTAATTTTATCATCATCTTCGTTGTTAGTTTCTTTTGTAAAAGAGATAGGTAGTATATAAATGAATTGTAGAGGAAATAGGGATGTGGTAGACAAATGAATTCTAAAGGAAATTGGGATGTAGTAAGCAAATGAAATATAAATGACACTTCTTTTTTCTTAGATTAATTTGGGGAATGGGAATCATAAACTCAATGGTTCTTATATCGTATATTTGTAGCAGCAATAGTGAGACTACCTAGAATAATATATATGAAGGGTACAATTACCCCAAAAATAACATATCTATCAACGGTACAATAAAATAGGGTTGCATACATAAGTTTTTGATTCAGATATTTTTTTCTTCTTTTAAACATTGAATTAGAGATAACACAACCATTAACAACTTGTTAAGAGGACGGAGGAAAGACTATCATTTCACCAGAAGAAAATTTTTAACTTCGATTTTTCACTTCTAATGGAAGCTTTGGTACTTTGCAGAAAATAGAAGGATCATGGTCTTGGACAGCAGTAGAAAATCCTTCTGGGATACAAATCTTGAAAGATCAACATTGCAACACAAGACATTACAACTATTGAACAACGGAAACGTTATTGTAATTTGTAAGTGATAAAAACTACGACAAGGAAGAATGGAGATTTTTTGCAGAGTTCCTCTAATCCCACAATTATATTTCTCATGACGTTTGTACTTGACTCTTAACACTTGCTTCCTAGTTTTGAATGACGCTTCGACATTATAACATGGCATGGCTATTTGAGGTAACTACGATGTAACAGCCCAGGCGGGTCCCGGCTAGGCACTGTACCCCCCGGCACTGTTACTCACAAGCTTAATCACCCCCCCCCCCCTATAGTGGTGTTTTTGCCTCCCGTGGGAATCGAACCTAGTACCTGGGGTTAAGTACTAGTTCAATGCATTCCCACTACCAACTGAGCTAGCTCAATTGGTAGTGGGAATGCATTGAACTAGTACTTAACCCCAGGTACTAGGTTCGATTCCCACGGGAGGCAAAAACACCACTATAGGGGGGGTGGTGATTAAGCTTGTGAGTAACAGTGCCGGGGGGTACAGTGCCTAGCCGGGACCCGCCCGGGCTGTTACATACGACAAGGTATCTAGTTTTGAATGACGCTTCGACATTATAACATGGCATGGCTATTTGATGTTTCTTGCCTATATGGATAGTACAACTACTCAAAGCAGACATTTCAACAAACATATTAATGACTTGACATAACATCAATGTCCGATTGCTGATCTTAGAAAATCTAACCTCAAACAATCTAAAGGAATGCATGATACAGTGCCTAGCCGGGACCCGCCCGGGCTGTTACATACGACAAGGTATCTAGTTTTGAATGACGCTTCGACATTATAACATGGCATGGCTATTTGATGTTTCTTGCCTATATGGATAGTACAACTACTCAAAGCAGACATTTCAACAAACATATTAATGACTTGACATAACATCAATGTCCGATTGCTGATCTTAGAAAATCTAACCTCAAACAATCTAAAGGAATGCATGATTGTCATCTATATACAATGAAATTCATGAGGAGAAAACAAAAATCTCTAACAAAGAAATAATTGAAAACTACTGCAATTTCTCAAGTTGCACATTCAAATGATCATTGGTTAACAATAATTCATGAAGTAACCAATAATTAGAACAAGTACAAAATAAATATCCTAAACATAAATTAAAATATAGGTTCTAGTTTGATTTCATGCTCAAGGGACATAACAACTCATCTACAAACTAGCATTAAGAACAAGGTGATATTAAACTCTCAACGCAAACTTCTGGGGTGTTTTCAAAGTCAATACGCTTTGAAGTACTGTCCCTACAATTGTAAAAAATATAGTTTCCTTTCCAACCTCTTGCACACTTGAGTAGCACTTGTTCATCCATAAAAATATATATTGCCTTCATATAGGTTGGTCTGTAAGAAATAGTGAACAATTTAGTCCAAGACTCGTTATTTCCATATTCCTTCATTACCCAAACATCACCACCACAAAACATGATCAAGCAATTCCTGAGAACACTCAAGTGCAAAGTTAATGAATCGACCGTACCAATATCATTGGGCAACAAAACCTTTTGGTAAGACTCGTTCCCCACATGCACGAAGCATTAACTACTTGCCTTTTTCTTTCTAATCAATGGTTTTCAATAATGAGATCCCTTGTGCTTCAAAAAAATAATGAGATCACTTGTGTAAAATTGTTTGCTTCTTTATTTTTATTTTTTTATGTAAAATTGATATTATATTTGTCCATAAATATAAGACCCTTTTGTCAAAATCGTGGGAATTAAGAAAGTCGATAGTAGTATTAAATTTGTATATAATTGTTATTGTTTTTACAATTTTATCCTTAAGAGAGAAAGTTGGTTTATGTTTTCAATATAATATTTATTGTTGATTAAAGAAAAAGATGCAAAATAAATAAGGGTATGTCGGTAAAGAAATAATTAAAGTAATTGAAAATACCAAAGGGTCTTTTTTTTTTTTGGTAGTGATACCAAAGGGTCTTATAAAAAGGGACATATTTTTTTTCAAAAAGGTCGTATAATTAGGGACGAAGGTAGTATAAAAATGAATAAATATGATTTTAATCCCTATAAATATTTCAATTTTTCATTTTAGTCTCTCTAAAATGTTGCTACAACTTTTAGATCGTAAAAGCTTTACAACCCACACTTTGAGTCACCGCTTTTAAGTCAAGTCATGAGTATCATTTAAATTTTTTAATGTGTTTTTACAAAAATGTTTAGAATATTATAAGAATCTCTTCCAAAAAAATGGTTCATCTTTATAAATATTTTTTAAGTCACAAGTTCTTCTCTACATTAGACTACAATGTTAGTTGAAATATTAAATTAACGTTTGAAGTGGCTGTTAAATATAAAATAAAATATATTTTTTTAAGATAAAATAAAAATAAAAATTATTTGTAATATGTTTAATTATTTTCAATTAAAATAAAATTGACAACAAAAATAATAATATATAAAGAGATTGCACCATCGGTAAGCAAATTTGGTATTTTTGATAAGTTAATAAGACAGGAGTAGTAATGCAGTCGTGCGTTGCCCACGAAAATATGTGTCGTACCTTTTAGCATTTTTGTTTCAATAAATTGGTTGCAATGATTTCATGCATTCGTGTATTCAATAAATTATATAAAATAGGGTTAACAGTGCTTTACCCCCTGGAATATAAGTCATTTCCGGTTTTCCCTTCTGTAATTTTTTTTTTTTATTTACGCCCTGTAAATTGTTTTTGGTTTGGAATACCCCCTAATAGGTCATTCAAAAACCAACTTTGTTTTTTGCAGAAATTTTAGTTTTTGAATGACCTATTAGGGGGGTTTTCCAAAACATTTTTTTTTACAGGGGGTAAATCAAAAAGAAAAATTTACAGGGAAAAATCGAAAATGACCTATATTACTGGGGGTAAACATCAATAACCCTATAAAATATTGTTAAAGGCAATGAACATATACCTATATAAAAAAAATCATTATATATGAAATATATAAAAAAATCATTATGTAGTTGTTAATGATATACATTTTAACTAATTCACCCCAAGGCCTATACTACAATCACCAAGTCCAAGACGTTCATCATTTTCAATTTTGAGTCCATCTCTGACTTTCTTTTGAGCCGGAACATTCTCTTCGAGGTCACGGTTTTCAACAAGGTATCATATCTTATGTGCAATGCACATGTCATACTGACTATAACAACCACCAATAAGTTATACCATAATAAAAGATTTGTTGGAACACTAGTTAATTCTAGTGAAGAAAATTGGAAAGAAAAACACTATGGAAAAAACTAGTGTGTGGGTGTGACTTAAAAATGTCCCACATTGAAGGGTCACCCCAACTAGTAAGTGTTTATATATGGGAAAAGTGACCTCTAAGGGTGTGCCCTTGGGGTACCCAATTTTGTGAACGGGTGAACGCTTAAAAAATTGATATATATTTTTTTGTCACTTGAAAATGTTAAATTAATTAATTAATTAATTTAATCATTATCCGTAAGCGCTACGCGTAACAAATAAATTTGTTACGATCCGACCCGATCCAAAAGCATATCCAGAAACTTCCGGATATATCCAATTAAGAAACAAAACACGTTTGCTTAAGGATTAAGCAGACTTAATCCCCAAGTCACTCGTTTTTTGTTACAAACTCTCTCTATAAAAGGAGAGCTCGCCCCATTTGATTCAACACACCGAAAATTCACAGTCGATGCTTCCTGTGTTTTTTCCTCTCTTCTCCCTCCGACTTGTTTTTAACAAGTTTCTTCTGCTTCTACTCCTTTCTGTCCCTTCGGTATTAAGAGTGTTCTTAAGACCATAGTCCCTTGGTCTTAAGTTCATAGTCCCTTCGATAATATATGATTCTTCGGAATATAGAGTACTATTAAGATCATATTAAAGAATGATCTTAACAGTATATATATATATATATATATATATATATATATATATATATATTATTTTAAAGAGAAATGGTGGTATCACCATATTTGAGTGGTCGTAGTGCCATATTCATGTTTTGGAGAAGTTAGAATGGTGGTAACACCATATTTGAGTGGTCTCATCACCATAATAGAATGGTAATAATACCATATTAATTTGAACGGTTTCGAATAGAGCGGTTACGTACCGTATCGAGTGGCTTCGATCAAACGATTGAGCCATATTTTGAGGGTGTAATTCTCGAACGATTTTTCTACTGTGCAGTAGTTAATCGAATAGTTGTAGCTGGGCTTGTTTTATCCTGGAGGCGGCGTGGTTGATAGTCTACCTTGCACAAATTTGGGTAGTGCCACGAAACGTCTTAAAGAGAGCGACCTGGTCGTGACTCAACCTAGTAACAACTTCGGTAGATGATAGAATTTGGAAATTCAAATTTAACAGTTTGGAAATCCAAAAACAACAATTTTAAGACGTTTAGATCTGCTATGTCTACCGAAGAAGTTACATATTGAGGTTAAGTTGTCCCTAAATAAAATATGGATAAATCAAGTTATAAGAATTACAGCTTTTGATTGAAACGACGAAGTGTTAGGTGTTTTTTAAACAACAACACTTAAATCCATTAGAGAACAATACTGGTCTTCGAACCATTCAATTGAAGTATGTGACTTCTGTGCTTGCTAAAAAACTTTTTATTTACATCAAAGTATTTGGGTTGATGTGACGGCATTCTAATTGGTGACTATTAAAAAAAATGGATTGTTATGTGCTAATAATTGTTTCTTGATGCACTCGGTCGTTACATACTTACATTAGTGAATTGTTCAATACTGGAATGTACTTGGAATGATATGAACATTGAAAGAAAAATAATAATGTCTTTTGATGAACTAGAAATTATCTGAGAAATTTGTTCAAAATGTTTGAAACAAATATTAGAAAGAATCTGAATTTCAGAATTCTATTGAATAAGACTGAGTTGACTCAGACTTAAAGAGAGACTTGTGTATCATGCACTCTTGTGGAAAAAGATTGCACTTTGATGGTATGTTAAAAATTTAATTCTCCTTCTATGTTATTAGTTGTGTGATTTTAATATTTGACATATCAAAATTGATCACGAACAAGTGTTTAATTTTAAACTTGAGTAACTTGGACTTAATTCCAAAGTTATATAATTAAACAATTTTATTTATTGCAGTCAAGATATATGAATCAAAAGTTCATATAAATTAGAATTTAGAGGATATGAATCTCTAAACATAATGATATGTGTTAATGACACATAAATTAGAAATGATAAAATGATATTTTTATCATATTTATTGATGACTGTGAACTTTGGAAAAATAAAATTGATATGCTTGAATGTTCAATTTTTTATAACGAAAATTGAAATTTATAGAGTACCCAAGTCTAAGAACAAAAATTCTAATTAAGAAATTTTTGAAGAAAAGACAATCCAACTTGTCTTATTTTTGAACTTGGGATTGTCTGGACTATATTTAGATCCTGGACCCCAAGAGAGTTGAACTCACTAGTAGAGCCTATGAATATGTATTCATCGGGTATGCGATAAATAACGAAACATATAGGTTTTATGACCTAAATGTTAAAGTGATCATAGAATTTAAAAGATGTCGAATTCTATGTAAAAATTTACCCCTTTAACTAAACAATAGTGGGGGCACTAGTGGGGGCTCTAATGGGAGCACGACATTAGTGGGGGCAAAATAAATTTCCCTTTAAAAATTAAGAACTAGTGGGGGCACTATATCTAATCACATTCATTAGAAATAGTTATGAAAACATCGTACAAGATGTTATAGAACCTCAAGGAGGTAAGAAAGCTAAAATTGCTAAAGAGTATGAACTTGGTTTATACATTGGAAGAAGATTCATTAAGCCTTAAAGAAGTTATATCCTCATTGGATGCTGAATTATGGCAAAAGCAATAAACGATGAAATGAATTTTCTAGAGTCTAACAAAACATGACACTTGGTTGACTTGTCTCATAGTTGCAAAACCAATTGGTTGTATTTGGATTTTTGAGAAAAAAAAAGAACTAAAACTTGATGGTACGGTTGATGAATACAAGGCTTTCCTTGTAGTCAAAGGTTTTAAACAAAGATAAAAAAAAAATAGACTTCTTCGACATTCATTCACCAGTCACGAAAATCATATCCATAAGAGTACTAATCCCTTTAGCCGCCGTTTATAACTCGATAGTACTCCAAATGGATGTGAAAGTTGCCTTTTTATGGTGAACTAGAAGAACAAGTCTATATGAAACAACCTGAAAAATTTTGCAATTCATGGACAAGAAAACAAGGTCTGTAAGTTAGATAATTATTTGAATGGTCTAAAATAAACTCCTGAGGAATGGCATGAAAAATTTGACATTCTAATGTTATCGAATGAGTATAAAGTGAATGAAAGTGACAAATAATATTTGCACGATCATATGTCTCTATGAAGACGACTTGCTCATATTTGATTTAAAGATTCATGTTATGAATTATGTGAAATCATTGTTTATCAACAACATTGATAAGAAAGACCTAAACAAAAAAAATTGAAGTAATTCTTGGTTTCAAGATTACTAGATCATAAAAGATAACTTATTTGATAAATCTCACAAAGTTGAGAAGATCTTAAAGAAATGTAATTATTTCACCATAAACTTGCAATCACATATTATGATCCAAGTGTAAGAACACTTGAGATGGAATTAGAAAAACAGAATATACGAGCATCATTGGCAGCACTTAGGTATGCCACTGAATGTATTAGATCCGACATTGTCGATGTCGTGAAACTCTTGTGCAAGTTTACTAGTAGACGGATGGAAAGCATTGCCATGCTATAGAAAGAGTCATGAGAAGACTATGACTCTAAGATTACTTCACTAGGAGTAACATATTGTACTTAAATGGTACAAGATATAAAATAGAACATCTTTCAGATGAATATTTAGCGACTAGTGTTAGCACATTGAGCATCACTAGAGGAGTTGTTTGTTAAAACAAATGATATTGACTCAGTCCACTGTGGAATGAATCTGAGAAGAGAACACTAGAGAAAACTAGTGAAGAAGCAAGTTGGCTAAGATTCTTGCTAGCTGAAATCCCTTCATGGGAGAAACCGTTACCTGCTGTGTTAATTCATTGTGATAGTACCGCGGCTATTGCAAAGATTAAGAATCGTTATTACAATGGTAAGAGATGACAGATAAGGCGAAAACATAGCACGATTAGAGAATGTATCTCTAAATGGAGGGGTTAGAGTTGATTTTGTACGTACGAATGAAAACTTAGCTGATCCTTTGACGAAAGGACTTAATAGAGAGAAAGTCCAAGAAACATCCAGTAGGATAGGACTAATGCCTATAGCCCACAAGTGATGGTAACCCGACCTACATGACTGGAGATCCCAAGAAATAGGTTCAATGGGTAAAAACAAGTCATGAAGTGGTAGAACATGCTATGAGAGAAAGAATATAGAAAGCATGATCCTGCAGCGAAAGAAGGATGAGGTAATAGTAACTCTTAATGAGATCTATACTCTATGTTGAGTGGGGTACACAGCTACAGGAGTACCCTTGATAGACTCACCTATACGAATGTGGAACTTAGGCCAGTCCTATGGAATTTCGAGGCAGAATTTCTAGAGCATTCGTTAAAACCGGGATACACGTGCAGGGCCTTAAAACGCACGGGCTTTTAGAATACACCTATGAAAAGGTTTGTGTGTGGATTCTATGTCTGAGATAGAGTTCAATGTTGTAAGCAACTCTTGTTAAATCAGAATATCTTCCACTATGCTAAGGTTCAAGTTGTTGGCGACACCTTTGTATATTAGCAAATCTTATGGAAACGTTTTACGTTATTTCTCGAAACCATTTTGAAGTCAAGTGGGGGATTGTTGGAACACTAGTTAATTCTAGTGAAGAAAATTGGAAAGAAAAACACTATGGAAAAAACTAGTGTGTGGGTGTGACTTAAAAATGTCCCACATTGAAGGGTCACCCCAACTAGTAAGTGTTTATATATGGGAAAAGTGACCTCCAAGGGTGTGCCCTTGGGGTACCCAATTTTGTGAACGGGTGAACGCTTAAAAAATTGATATATATTTTTTTGTCACTTGAAAATGTTAAATTAATTAATTAATTAATTTAATCATTATCCGTAAGCGCTACGCGTAACAAATAAATTTGTTACGATCCGACCCGATCCAAAAGCATATCCAGAAACTTCCGGATATATCCAATGAAGAAACAAAACGCGTTTGCTTAAGGATTAAGCAGACTTAATCCCCAAGTCACTCGTTTTTTGTTACAAACTCTCTCTATAAAAGGAGAGCTCGCCCCATTTGATTCAACACACCGAAAATTCACAGTCGATGCTTCCTGTGTTTTTTCCTCTCTTCTCCCTCCGACTTGTTTTTAACAAGTTTCTTCTGCTTCTACTCCTTTCTGTCCCGTCGATAATATATGATTCTTCGGAATATAGAGTACTATTAAGATCATATTAAAGAATGATCTTAACAGTATATATATATTATTTTAAAGAGAAATGGTGGTATCACCATATTTGAGTGGTCGTAGTGCCATATTCATGTTTTGGAGAAGTTAGAATGGTGGTAACACCATATTTGAGTGGTCTCATCACCATAATAGAATGGTAATAATACCATATTAATTTGAACGGTTTCGAATAGAGCGGTTACGTACCGTATCGAGTGGCTTCGATCAAACGATTGAGCCATATTTTGAGGGTGTAATTCTCGAACGATTTTTCTACTATGCAGTAGTTAATCGAACAGTTGTAGCTGGGCTTGTTTTATCCTGGAGGCGGCGTGGTTGATAGTCTACCTTGCACAAATTTGGGTAGTGCCACGAAACGTCTTAAAGAGAGCGACCTGGTCGTGACTCAACCTAGTAACAACTTCGGTAGATGATAGAATTTGGAAATTCAAATTTAACAGTTTGGAAATCCAAAAACAACAAGATTGTTCTTAAATAAGTCATACGATCAAATAAAAATTACATTAACCATATCAAAATAGTACTCATATTTTAGGAAAATAATACAAACAATATTAGTTATTATAAAGATTATGGTATATTTTTGACCCCCTAACTTTTTCAATCTTGCGATTTTAGTCTAAAGTAAAAGGTTAAGGTATAAAGAAAAAGTTGTTGCCTTTGTGGTTACAACGCCGATTCCCTATCGCGACATATCCATCTCAGATGGTCGTTCACCGAGCGCTCCAGGTGCAAAGATGAACGTCCTTATCAATGCACAGGCTCCGATGAAGTGCAAATTGTTGAAATAGTTGACACATTGTTGTCTTTTGGCAATGCTCGGGGCCAAATGAAGTGAAAATTGTTCACATTGACACTAGGGAGAGGGTGAAATGGCGTGATTCAAAGGCTTGAGACCCAAATTCGTTGATTTCTTTTCCAAACTCTATATAAGTTTCACGATCTAGTTCTCCACTTTCAAAAGGCAACCCTAGTCAATGGACAACCTCAAAGTAATACGCTGGAAGAAAGAGAAAACTATAGAGCCTATATTAAGAGATTCAACAAAGAGGCCATTCAAGTAAAGAACACTGATGACAAGATGATACTGAGACTAACACTCTTGAAGGGACCATTTCAATGAGATTATTGACCTCAAAGCACCCCACAAATTCAGCAATCAACTAGAAAGGGCCAATAAGTATATCCAATGTGAAGAGATGTTGGAAGTTAACAAAGTCATTTTTTGGTAGTTTTTTGTTAATTTGTTTGGTTTAAAAAAATTTATGGAAAAATAAGCTTAATTCAAATGACAAAATAAAGATAAGTCATTGTGTTGCACCTCTTATTAAAACTAACCAAAAACAAAACGATAAAACTAACCATTAAAAAGACCATACGTTGAGACATTTTCCATCAGCATTTTGACGTCAATACAGATTATTAAGAAAGCCAAAAACATGCTTAAGGTTGCACAAAAACATTTCAAAAGCCAATAAAATTTGCCTGTTTTCGCTCATATTTTAACAACTTGCTGACAAGAAATTTGCAAGGTTGTCATTCTCGGACATTTCAGTAAAAAGAATCTTGACGTAAACTAAAAAAAATACTACAAAGATTGAAAAATAAAATAATAGTAAAACCAAAAAAATACCAACAAGGACATTAAATCTCAAACCATAAACTGATAGAGTGACCAGAACAAAGATGCCATTGTGAATTTGGACGGGGCGGCTTGGAACTCAATTTTGCCACAATCATTCCAATCACACTCCTTAAGCACGCAGAAAGTCCTTTGTGTTTTTCTTTGTCGTCAAAAACAAAGAGCTGCCCATCCTTCTATTTATTGACATCACTTTTAGCAGCCCGAGACAACGTTGAGGAGGCTATTAGAGACAACGGAAAAGAATGTGAAACAAACAGGTACCCGCGATGAGAGCATGACTGGACATAGAATAGAAAACGCTATATGAAGTTGACAAAGCAAAGCCCTACGATCTTATGAGTATGTCACACAAGCAAAGAATCAACTATATTGCATTTGAAATTTTAACAAGATACGATCAAAAAACAAAGAATCTATTGTACAAGAATCCTTGGAGAATGAAGGGTAGCTACTATTTTCAATATTCTGGCATATACTCCCAATCAGTACATTTATAAACAATTAATCTTATTATTAAAAAAACAATTACACTTCTTCTTTCATCCTTAACATTATGATTTCAAATGAAGCTTCCTAATTATAAATAATGACAACAGAAGTGATCTTCAGCCTTGGTTTGAAAGTTGCAGACATATGTTTTAAGATACAGAGATTATATTTGATTTTGCTTTAGATGTTGCTGGTAGCATAAATTTGTTAGAACTGCCAAGACTCAAAATTGAAGTTAAAATGGTTCATCAGCAACCAAATCAAACAAAAAAGGATGGTTATATAACATTTGTTTCATATACTTACATAAGAATTGATATTAAAGCTGCTATAGAATCATGGGGATTTTTGTTTTACTTTCACCACCTTCGCTAATTTGGTCAGTGTCTTAGCGTAGTTCTTGTGACTGGAGTGCATAGCTACAAAAAGAGAAGAACATTTCATTCTATTTTAAATCATTAAGTGGGGTTTATGGAAGAGCTGTTTAAAATCCATGAGAGGAGGAAGAACCAACCCGTTAGTCTCTTAACACTTGCTTCCTAACTCTCATGGGCAGCAAAGTAACTAGTTTTGAATGATGCTTCGACATTAAAACATGCCTTGGCTATTTCAAGTTTCTAGCCTATACAGATTTTAGCTTCAACTATAAAGTTGAATAGCACAACTACTTGAAATTTCTTACCTATTTGGAGTTACTTTACAACATCTCTCGCTGATCTTTATAGGACTTAACTTTCTTGATACTGACTAGCATGTATTAAGGATAGTCTTTCATAACAACAAAAGTTCTATTTACTATGGGAAATATCTTGAATACATAGGTCAATCAATATTTAACAAGGATAGCAGCTAATATAAGACTCCAACATTTGAAATATTTCCAACACACCATGTTAAGGTTCAAAACATATTTATATCAGCAAGGATAGCAAAATTTATGCAGAAAAAGTTTCAAAACTTTACCATGCACAAAAAACGTACCAGGCTTACATGAAGTTTGAGTGATTCGTGTAGCTCAAAGCAAACATTTCATCAAAAATATTATAGACTTGACATAATAACATCTATGTCCTATTGCTGATCTTAGAAAATCTAACCTCAATCTAAAGGAATGCATGATTCTGAACTATATACAGTCAATTTCATGAGGAGAGAATAAAAACCTCTTAACAAAGAAATAAATGAAACTTATGGCAATTTCTTTAGCTGCAAATTCAAATGACCTTTGGATAACAATGATTCATGAAGTAACCAATAATCAGAACAAGTTCAAAATAAATATCATAAACGTAAATTAACATATAGGTTCCAGTTAGATTTCATGCTCAAGGGACATAGCACCTCATCTACAAACTAGCATTAAGAACAAGGCGATATTAAACTCTCAACACAGACTTTTGGGGTGTTTTCAAAGTCAATACTCTTCGAAGTACCATCCCTACAATTGTTAAAAATATAGTCGCCTGACCAATCCTCTTTAGGCTTGAGGAGCACTTGTTCATCCTTGAAAATATATATTGCCTTCATAAAGGCTGGCCTGTACGAAATAGTGAACAATTTAGTCCAGGACTCGTTATTTCCATATTCCTTCATTACCCAAACATCATCACCACAAAACACAGTCAAGCAATCCTTAAGAACACTCAAGTGCAAAGAACATCCATCTACCTTACCATCATTGGGCAACAAAACCTTTTGGTAAGAATCGTTCCTCATATCAAGAGAAAGAATAAAACATTGACTTTTCTTAGTATCTTTAGAAACCAACCAATTAATGGTGCCACTCACACATTGGCCAGATTTCTGAATAGGGACAGCAACAAAAGGGAACATTGGAATTCTTTTCCATGAATTTGCACCCAAAGTATGAACCTTCACTTCATCTTTCTTAACAAAATTACCACTGATACACTCACATACACGTAAAACAGACACAACCTTGTAATTATCGTTAACAAGATCATATCCGAAGCCATACATCATAATTTCCCTTAGAGGTAGTCGCTCTCTTGAATTTTCATCGGGGGGCAATTCCTTGAATTTTCTAATGGAAGGGTTCCACAGTCGAAACTGAATCAAATCTGATTCTGCATAATAAACAGCAAGACAGAGGATGCCATTGCATGAGCCAACTAAATAAACAGAATTGAAAAGAGAATGCTTGAGTAGTCCGATGTTGGTGGTGGTGACGTTGGTGAAGAGGGAGTCCAGTGGGTAAGACTTGAGGTCGTCTTTGTAAGAGTAGCTGCTTATACAGTGAAGGGTGTGTGTGGTTGAAAGACTAAGGTGTTTCTTTTGAAATTTGGTATTGGAGATTAGAGAATTCCATGACTTGCAAGCGCATCGTAGTTGAAGTAGGAGCTTCACCGGTAACCTACATAGGATTTCTTCAATGAGTTCAAAAGGAAGAGTGGGCAGCGGCAGCACGTGAAGTGACGGTGATGTTAGGGTTCCAGTTAATTGTCGCCTCTTCGCGAAGATTTGAGAATAAATAGTGTTGTTTTGCTTGTCGCCACCCTCGCTACCTAGGGCCATTGGACTTCTGTAACTAGCGCAGACAACGATTGACGAGAAAGTAACAAAAGAGGGGATAGTTATATGTGTATATATGGGTACTTTGTATTTTAACCTAAATAGCGTGGTTGTTTCTTAATGTTTTGACGCATCATAAAAGTATATCCTTTTGTGTCTTTTACTTCAACCTCTCCCTAACTTTTCTTTCTTAAAAACAAACTAAAACAAACTTATCCGATAAAATGCACTAACTCTTTTACAGCGTGGTTGTTTCTTAGTTTTTTGACACATCATCAAAAGTATATCCTTTTGTTTCTTTTACTTCAACCTCCCCCTAACTTTTCTCTCTTAAAAACAAATTAAAACAAACTCATCCGATAAAATGCAGTAACTTAATCTTTTTTATAACCTCAATCAACATAAATTTCTCTATAATTCAATTGGGTTAATTATGTTTTTGGTCCCTACAAAATTGCGACCTTGTAAGATTAATCCTTACTTAATTTTAATAGCATTTTTAATCCCTATAAAAAATTTCTGCACTCAATATTAGTCCTTACTCAATCCAAATTTGTTTAATTTATGTTTAAACTCTTAAGTTTTTCAACAATTTTTTACAGGCGTGTTAAGAACGTTATTAAAAGGTCCTCCGAATCTTAGCCATTTAATTTAGACAATCCAATGGTCTAGGAAACAAAGTGTTTCGGTGATCCCATAAAAAAATAAAACAGAAAAAGATATTTTCGTGATTCATCTTAATTCCTAAAATTCCTGAAACTTCTTCTTCCATGGACGGTTCTTTGCCATCGATCGTTTGAGTTGGTTATCCACAAACTTAAAAAATCAAATAAGTTCCACAACATTAGATCCTTTGAGACTTAAATTATAATTTTCACTGTAATGCTTCTTCTTCTAAATTAAACGTTTTTTTTATATATAAATATTTGATCAATAGATCTTAAAAGAACACGATCGAAACATTAAATTTCAATGGAATAATTATCTCAGTGGTTGTTGAATACACTTTGGGGAATTTTAGTCAACAAATATATATGTGTTCATACAAATGTATTATAAAGATTAAACTGAGGCAGACACACGTGGGCTAGAGACTAGAGTAAATTGCAAGTTTAGAAAAGCAAAATTGGCTACATCTTTGATTGATCTATAAATTCATGCTTTCATCGGTATCATGATTTCAAGAAAATTGATAGACTTCCCTGGAAAACCAAGATGAGAAAGGCCAGAGAGGAAACAAATTATATGCGCCACTATACTTTATGTTCCACATAAGAAACAATATGAACCAATGGATTAATTAGATCGAATGATTGAGATTTGGTGTAAGTCTTTTGACTTACACCTGGTGTCAACGGATCCTAACTCATATATATATATATATATATATATATATATATATATATATAGGGGTTTGCTAGGATACACCCACTAGTTTTTATTAAGGTGTGTTTTAGCAAAGATATAACTAAAAGTTGTTAAATACACCTTAAGGTGAATGTTTCTAAAACACACCTTCTAAAAAAATAAGTGGGTGTATGTTAGCAACTCATATAGGCATTTGCTAGGATACACCCACTTATTTTTTATAAGGTGTGTTTTAGCAAGTTATAACTAAAAAGTAGTTAAATACACCTTAAGGTGTAGCTTGCTAAAATAACCCCACATAAAAACTAGTGGGTGTGTTCTAGTAAATCCCATATATATATATATATATATATATATATATATATATATATATATATTGTGTTTGTTACATTTTTTTTAATATTTAAATTTTTATTCTTATCTATTTGTTGCATGTGTTATTTGTATTAAAAGTTGAGGACATTTTTGGAAAGACAAAAAGACAGCCCAAAAGAGCTGAAAGATGTTGTTTTCTTTATATATATATATATATATATATATATATATATATATATATATATATATATTTGACAAATTGTTTTCTTTATATATAGTATAGATATATAGTATAGATAAATTTTAATACATATATTTTACTTATCAATAAAATAACAAAATATTGTTGAGACAATTATCGGTGATACTAACAAAACACTGAAATAATATTTTCACTAAGAAAATAAAAATGAAAAAACATTCAATTATATCTGATTGATAATTACATAATAACATAACTTTACAAAGTATTTATTACAAGACATATACATTCTTTTCAAAAAAACTACACGTTTTCAAGATTGTTTTTTTTTTCTTCTAAAAATAACTTGCCTTTGTTATTTCTTTATCTTATTTATTAGTCAAAAGGAAAATTATATTAAATAAAAAATTAGATAAAGAGACCGGGGGCATAAGACCTGACTCAAGTACAACTCAAAACGGGGATACAACATAATAAATGAGACCAAGTAGATCGACCCTGATCTATCCTATTTTTTTTACTAATCACAGACGCAACCTAGCAAACCCGTATACGGGTGCGAAACCGAGTTACAAAAAAAATATGGAAAAAAATATGAAAAGCGAAAATCTGCAAAGAACGATTAATGGATTGACTGTTATTAAAATCCAAGTATGAAGAACCTCCTGAACAAATCAGCAAGCATAAAAGCTCTTTCGTGCTTGAAGAACTAGAGTGTAGGCAAAGAGGACACCTTGAAACCTGCAGATCTCAAAATATTTGGAAACAACAGAGAATCAAAGAAGTCAGGTCACCATGCCATATTATAAAATAATATTTTTTACTGTTATACATTATTAATTATTATATCTTTTAGAAATGTGAGTATAAAAAACACCGATATATCGGATATATTACTTATTGTTCCTCAGTCAAGGTGGTTAAATTATTAAACTCTAATGTAATAAAACGGATATATCGAAGATTATTTCCTTTTCATTGATCAAACAAAATGTCCATCCACCAAAATTTTATCATTTCTATATTCTCTTGTGATCTCTTTTATAATTGTCGATGTTTGATTCCATTTGGTGGTAAAAATAAATGTTATTCTTTTTCCATTGGGAGAAAAGACCCTAATTACCTTAATTGTGAAAAGAGAAAACAAATTCAAATAAAACAATGTAATTTAAATTAAATTGTATATTTACGAAGTTATTGAAATGGATAAAATGAGGGGAGATTGATGTGTTTGAAAAATTAGAAGGGATGATTATGTTATTTAAGAAAATCTTCAAGGAAATTAATGCAATTTGCCCTTTTATCATTAGCGTCGGCTTTATCATTAGTTTCTTTTTTTCATCTTATTTTCTCAATTCATATAGTATTGCAATGCGCTTTGATGCATAGCTCCCTGCTTTGAATTAGCCCGTGCACGGGCCCGTACTTAGCATGAGTTTGTTGTTAGTTCACCTTAAAGGTGAATATATAGGGTGTCTAGGGTTTGAACCCCGGCCCCTGCATATATTATGCATTATCCATCAAAATTTTGAGGTCAATAAAAATTATTAAGAAAGCCAAAAACATGCTTCAGAATAAAAAAAACATTTCAAAAGTCAATAATATTTGACAGTTTCTGCTCTAATCCACTATAAGTGGTCTTTAACAACCCTTTGTTGACAAGCAATTTGTGAGGTTTTCATGTTGGATTAATTATTTAATTAATCAATTATGGATTGACAATAATCAATTATTATAAGTCGGTGTCATAATATAAATTATGGTCTATTGTGTTAAGCACTAATTATATGATGAATTTGAGTGATTGGGCTTTTGTTACTAAATGGACCGTGATGGGTTGGACCATTTAGATAAGCCCAATGAGAGGTCCCTGCCCTCAGCCGTTTAGCTATTTAAACGTCATCCCATTAGACGGTTAATTATTCTGAATATTGGTGAAAACCTAGAGCTAGACGGAATGAGGGTAGTTATCCCTCTCATAGTTGTCGGGGTTGTCTACGTTTATTCTTCATCAACCTAATTCAAAGGTACACAATTTCTTGTTCCTTCTTTTGTTACTGATGATATGCTATAATTTGTATCTATTGATCCATGGCTAAACACTAAAACTTTCATCAATTGGTATCAGAGCCAAGTAGATACAGTTATGGCTATTTTTCTGAAAATATGAATTCTACGTCGATTATGCTTTTATGGCTATATGTTGTCTTGAAATCGTATGATTGGATCTAGATGCCATATATATATTTGTTATTTTTCCAATCCTGTATACAACTCTTAAATCACGATCCATGTTTTAATATCTTGTTGCATCTATTCTCTCACTTATGTATTCTCTCACTTATGTACGGTATCGTATTGATAGTTATGTATTCTCTATACATGATTCAGTATATTATTATTTGCCTATCATTTCAGGAATTTTATTGATACAAAAACTTGAATCGATATATTTGAGAGAATACCGTACCTATATGTTGCAGCAAATCATGTGAGATTTCTCTTCACTGTGATTATTGAACGATTCATGAGAAACATAATCGAATCCCTTGTTGGATTTTCTAAAAAAAAAAAAAAAAAAAAAAAAATGACACCCAGGCGCGTGGTAGAGCGTGTATATTCTAAAATTCCAATTTTATTTTATTTTATACCAAATAATTATTATTTTATATTATCTAATTATTTTGGTATAAATTTGGAATAGTTTGATACATGTTGATATTTTATACATTATTATTTGGTGGATAAATTGTGTTTCCTAAAATATCATATGTTCTTTTAAATCATGCATTCTTTAGATTTGAGTCTAAAATATAACACTTATGTAAATTATTTTTTAAAGTGTTAGTATTGTGAAGAATCTTTAGACTCAGTCTTATATTCTTGTCTCAAATTTTTGTCAAATCTTGAATAGATCATATATCAATTAAATTGAGAATAATTTATTTCAAATCATGTATTCTCAATATTTGAGCTTAAACTGTTTTTGAAAATTCTCTCTTATATTTACTATTGTGAATTTATAGAAGGCTCAATTTTGTTAATTTTAATGCCAAGTATAATTAATTTATATTTTACGATTTTAAATATTCTTGGCATTATAAATATTCTAATGTAAGATATTCTTGAATTCATATTGTCTTAGCATAAAGATCCAAAGTTCACTAATTGATCATTCTTTTGGCAACATATTTAAACTAAGACACTTGTGCCTGATTCTTGTCACAAATTGATTTAAAGGGTCTTAATAATATTTTGTTTTCAAAAGGAGTATAGTAAGTTGTATATTATATATGTCATTTATATTAATTGAATCTAAAATTGACATATTTCTCTTTAATATACATTATGTTTTATGCTATACTCTCTAATCTAGACCCTTAGTTTATTACTCTAAATTTTGTGACAAACACCATTAACTATATAATTATGTGTCTTGTCGCAATTAAATATTTGGATCACAATTATGTTAAACTATATATTTTATATATAGTGAATAATGCATTGTTGCATTTTTTTTATGCTAAAATTCTAATTATGAATTAAAATTTGTACGTCTCTTTGTTGTTTATCCGTAACTATTATCAGAACAACTTATTAAGAATTGAGGCAATTTTTGAAATATGTATCATCCTTACATCTGAATTCTTATATAAATCATATTGATTTATAATTAGAGTCTCACATATGCTTATTTATAATTGCTTATTCTCTATTGATGAATATTTTTGAGATGACTATATTATAAGATATTCTCGTTAAGTCATCAAAATTCAGTGGCTCGAAGTATAAGAATGAATGTCACACTCTGCGAGGTAAGTTGTTATTTAATTATTTTATCCTCTTGTGACTTATTGCTTATTATTGCACATATGAAGAAATTTAGTTCTTCTTCTCTTTTGTTGTGCAATTATGATATCCTATATAGAAGTGAAATCCTTTTTCAGAATATTCTAAACAGAACTCTGTTGTTATATACTATTTTCTTACTATAATGCTCCATTTTGTATTTGTGTTTTTTCTAATTTATAGTGGGAGTATTGAAAATTTTTATTCTAAGAGTTCTTTTCTGGATAAATTAGAAAACTATTTGACACACTTCTATTCCAAATAACAACTTTTGTTATTATACTACTTCATATAAAAGAAATTCTAAAGTCATATTTATGATGTGCTAATTTAAAATATTGTTAAGCACATTTTTCTATCATTTGAATATGACCGTAGTTGAGTAAATTTAAGTATAATTGTTTATGCATGATATTATTGTATCATATTCTCTTAAGCATAAACATTATTTATTTGTATAATTGTAATCTCACCTATCGTGGGTACAATTATGCAAATTTTGTTAAATAGATTAGCATTATATTTGTAACAGTCATACCCTATCAGTGTGTTGTTATTAATATAATTGTTATTGTTCAATGTACCTAAAATGTTTATACTTATGTCAATTATAATTAGAATACTCTATCAATGTTTAAATTTTGTAAGACATAAGAATGGTACATTGTGATAATATAGTTCTTACTTATTATCGTTAAGATCCTTGAATGAGATTAATATAAGTAAGTTACTTTGTTAAAAGACATGTAGAAAATTGTATAAATTTTGCAATCCAATATTATTACATTTTGAATTAAATTTCTACCTAAATGTGATTTTTATATATATATAAATATATCGGATTGCTACTATCCCTTTGTTATGTGAGTGACGGACATACCCTATCGGTGTGACGTTACTTAACATATCATTTTGTGATAGAGAAATAGTTGAATATTTTAAATAAAATATCTTTCAAACCTTTTTAATTCAACTATCATTGTCTATTCTCTATCAAGTGGGAGAATCATTGCTATGTATCGTGTAACGTGATGGACATACCCTATCGGTATGACATTACTTAACATAATCATCCTTTTGTGGGTAAGATAGTTTAACTATCATTCTTCAACAAGTGAGAAAAATTCTACATGTCAACTAACTATATCTCATAAACAAATATATTTATTTGTTTTCATATTTTAGATATGAAATAGAGACTTATATTGAGGATATTAATTATGTTATTGCTATTCTTTAATACTTATGGAAGCTTATGACTATTTTCTCTTATATCCTCAATAATAATAAAATATAAGTCTTGTGTATTTCCGCTGCTTGTAACCTAATTGTTTCTCAAATTTGTGTAAGTATAATTGTAGCGTTTGAGTTTTGAGTGAGTTATTAAAATTGTGAACAGAGTCTTATATCCTATTTTTAGAGACTCATCTCACTCATATGATGATAATTTTTTTATATAATCATCATACTCTGTCATATAACGGTTACTATGTTTATAAAATTCTGTGGAATTTTAAATGTGAAAAGGAGATCTTGTGTTATAAAATTCTTAAATGAAAATTTACGTTCTCCTTAATTGTAAATGCAGAATATGTGGTTAACTACGAAACCCAATTCTTGATAATATCTTCCATTGATAAAATATGTATTTATGGGGTTTCATATTATCTTTGAGTTACCACTTGTGTTAATAATTCTGCTATGCTCATGTGCAAAATATGTGGTTGAGTTCATGAAACTCTATTGGCTAAAATTATATAACCACTTATGTTGATGATCTTGCACTAGTAATTGAGTATCCCACTGTTGAATATTACATTATTATAATATTTTGTATCAGTGATCACTAATGAGAATCCCACTTACTCTTGTTTATATATATGTGGGATCAGTGGGAGTGTGTACACAATATTATATATTATGAGCTCAAATGAGAAATCTCACTCTTGTTTATATATATATGTGAGATCAAGAGAAATGTGTACACAATATTATTGTTGTTATCGCCATATACTCTTGTGCACACTATAAAATATGGCATAGCTTAAGAGACTTTAAATTTTAGTCTCATTCTATTATATTGAGATATATGTTAAAATTCTATCGATTTCAATGAGCATCATAATTGGATGCTTAAGTCAATTTTGTTGGAATATGCACAATAACCTCGTAGCATGCAAATATATATTGTGCTTCTGTTTTACCAACATTCCACATTTTATGAGGTCATAAATAGTAAGTACAATGTATAATATCAATACTCCTATCGAGTATGATATTGTGTTGTTGTGGTACTTATAATTTGAGATAATCATACATGTTCTTTTGTTATTGACATTCTAGTGGTCACATTAATCCACATTTTTTCTTTAAACTAAGTGTCTATGTTAATCCAATTTGGGGATTATTGAATTTCCTATTTTGCTTTTATGGATTTTCATAGTCACGTTTTTATAAAACTTGGATTAATTGAATGTCGTAGAACATTTATTGATTTTGACTATATGTAATTACACTCTCTTAATAGGCTATCCCTATAAGTAATTACTATTCGTGTACCTATGTGGATATATGACTTCTGTAATATTGAAAACTCATTGGCAGAACCACTAACCACAGACTTATATATATGAGTATTGTAACTCATAATGATTTGATTAAGTCTATGTTATTTTGGGTTAGTGGGAGTTTGTTACAGCATTTTTTAAAATGCTTGGGCTATTCTTTAGTGACATATTCTTTTTAATTCAAACGTGTCACTATAGATTCATCATTTGTTAGAAAAGTGAGTCTTTGATCTGTATGATTTGTTTTCCCTATCGGATTCAATTTCTGCAGCATTAAAGCTTACTTTTCTTTTGAATGATTAGTGCTTTGACCATACATGTAATTTTAAATTTTAAATTCTTTATGACAAGTGAATTTTTTTTTTTTTTATTCTTTCAGTAATTGAGTATTGTCATCCAAGTGGGAGATTGTTAGATTAATTATTTAATTAATCAATTATGGATTGACAATAATCAATTATTATAAGTCGGTGTCATAATATAAATTATGGTCTATTGTGTTAAGCACTAATTATATGATGAATTTGAGTGATTGGGCTTTTGTTACTAAATGGACCGTGATGGGTTGGACCATTTAGATAAGCCCAATGAGAGGTCCCTGCCCTCAGCCGTTTAGCTATTTAAACGTCATCCCATTAGACGGTTAATTATTCTGAATATTGGTGAAAACCTAGAGCTAGACGGAATGAGGGTAGTTATCCCTCTCATAGTTGTCGGGGTTGTCTACGTTTATTCTTCATCAACCTAATTCAAAGGTACACAATTTCTTGTTCCTTCTTTTGTTACTGATGATATGCTATAATTTGTATCTATTGATCCATGGCTAAACACTAAAACTTTCATCATTTCATTCTCATACATTTCTTCAAACACAGTACAATTTAGATACAAACGAAAAATAATACTACAAAAAAGAAGAAAAAGATCAAAATAGTAAAACCATAAAAACACCAACAAGGGATATTAAATCTCAAACCATAAACGGATGGAGTGACCAAAATACAAAGATGTCATGGTGACTTTAGAGGGGGTCGCTTGGAAGCCAATTTTGCAAGTGAGATTGGAAACAGAGTGGCAAGATTTAGAGGCAGTGGATGATGCCGAGCAATCAAAGAAAGGGACTTGTAAAGGGAAGAGTTAGAGGTTGAGGGACGACCGCCGCAATAATCCCAACCACACTCCTAAAGCACGCCGAAAGTCCTTTGTGTATGTCTTCATCGTCGTAAACAATGCGCTGTTGATCATTCTCTTCATTGACATCACTTTTAGCAGCCTGAGACAACGATGAGGAGGCCATGAGAAACAATGGATCAAGGACTTGAAACAAACAGGTACCCGCGATGAGAGCAAAACTAAACAGAGAAAAAGAAATGCTTTACAGTACTGACCTGACAACGCAAAACCCTCTTACGAGTCCATGTCACGCAAGTGAAAATGTGATAGCTGATGCAAGGATGCGAATAACATCCAAGAATTTTTATGCGTAATTAGTTAGTTTTTGCGTTTAATTGAGATATGAAGGAGTACATTCAAGTTAGCATATTAATAGATCCATTATAATTAGTTGGGCAACCACAAACGACAGACCCTAATTGGATCTATATGTTTTGAAATTGGAGAGCAATTAATTTTGATTGTAGATTAAAGAATCAACTATTCTGCATTTGGAATTTTACAAGCATCCATGGAGCATGAAGGATAGCTACTATTTTGAATATTCAGATGGTAAATTAAAATCCTGGCATATACCATTATGATGTTCATCCTTGGAATGAAAAATGCAATTAAGGCTGGCAGCTGTTAGTAATCATCAATCAGTACAACATATAGTTGATTTTTGCTTTAGATATTGGTGGTAGCATAAATTTGTTAGAACACAAAATTTGTTAGAACTAAATTTGCCAAGACTCAAAGTTGAAGTTAAAACTTAAAAATGGTTCGTCAGGAACCAAATCAAACAAAAAAAGGATGGTTATAACCAACATGCATATTAGAGTTGATATTAAAGCTGTCATCATGGGAGCTTTTGTTTTACCTTTACTACGTTCGCTATTTTGGTCAGTGTCTTAGCATGGTGCTTGTGACCAGCATGCATAGCTACAAAAAAAAAGTATATTTCACTCTCTTTTTAATCATTAAGTGTTGTTTATGGAAGAGCTATTTGAAAACCATACGAGAAGGAAGAATCAACCAGTTAGTGTCTGCTAAGGAATGAGATAAATATTTTTCTTTGGCGGTGCTTACTCATCCAGAAAATTGTGAATATCAATTAGGAAGAGTATCAGGCTGTACTTGCAAAAAGTACGGTAAGGGATTCTAGGGTTCAGAATCGTATGCTAGGGTTTAGACTGATGATTCGATGCCTTGGGAATGCTCCCAAGAGTGGTATTTATAGCCTGCCGTGCGCTTGGGCTTTGGTTACTTGGTTTCCAAGTAACAGGGGTATTTATGTATTTATGTGAGTTTTAGGCGGTTTCTAGAAGGCCAATGGGCCAACGCCTTTAGCAGAGCGCGCCAGGCCCTGGGGGTCCTTCTGGAGGCTCTACGCCCCTTAAGGAGGTTTCGGAGTCCTTTTGGAGGTCTTCTAGGACTCTCGGAATATTATGACGGTCCACAGCCCCCCAAGCACAAGTCTTGGGACAAGGCGAAGTGATGATGACAACGGAGTGGACTTTCTGGAGGTCATTTAAGTCTCTTTAGGAATATCATGACGGTCCACAGCCCCCCAAGCACAAGTCTTGGGACAAGGCGAAGTGATCAGTACGCCTGATGTCAGTTTTGGGTGATCGCCTGTTTTGGGCGTTCACTGATTTAAGCGTAGGGCCTTGCTTGGAGTTTTGGCGACGTTTTTCGTGTGGCGATCTTGACAACGATAGCTCGCCTTCTGAACGTTTCGTATTCTCCTCGTCCCCGATGATCGCCACGTGTCAAGATCTAATGACGTTGTTCCACTCAATCGTTTCAGACACGCTTCCCGAGGCGATCTTACCTTTTTAAAGGACGTGTTTGGCCTTTCACTCATTTTCATTTCTTTGCTTCCGTTTGCGGTGTTCAAGCTTCTTTCTTCTAACTCCCTTCCGGCTTAAGCGGCTTCAGCAGATTTTTCTATTTTTCCTTCACAGGTATTTCTCAATTCCTTAACCTCTCTCAAATTTTACTTTATTGTTACGCTTCGTGAGAGTTCGAAATTAGGTATGGTGTTGATTAGGGAGTGCGATGAGAAAGGGAGATTGGTTCAACCCTTTGATCCAGTTGAGAAAAATCGTTTGAGGAAGGAATGCTTGAAACATGCCATCGGTCCTGATGGGATGATAAATTGGGATACTTATTATGACGGTTTATTCAGGGAGGAGTTGTATAGCGATTTATCTAGCGAATCTAGCGCCAATTCGGGTAGTGATGACTGTGTGTTCTTGTCTGCCACTTCAGGGACGAATCATAAGGAGGACGAGTGCCAGGAGATTCGTCCGTTTCAGGCTCCCTTAAGGTTGGTTGGAGACGAAAACGCTTCTAGGTTAGCAGAAATGGCCCCATTTGCCGAGGAAGTGCGGTTGGAAGAGTCATTGTACGTTGATGTTTCTGCTCTTGACTGCTTTAGGAGCAAGTTTAATATCTCTACGACTGGACGAGAGGAGGACGTGGTTTTATTATCCTGTGATCCTGACGAGCGCGCTTGTGACCAAGAGATGATGGGCGAGGGCGACGAATCCTACTTCGTCTATACCACGATTTTGGAGGAGTTTGGCGTGAAAATTCCTTTCACGCCCTTCGAGATGGACGTCTTGAGGCTCCTCAATGTGGCGCCTACTCAAATACGCCCTAACAGTTGGGCGTTTATTCGCGACTTCGAGGTTCTGTGCAAGTCCCTGGGTCTCGAGCCTGCGGTTGGCGTGTTCTTCCACTTCTATGGGACCAAAGATGTTAACAAGGGTACATGGATCTCTATTTCGGCCCATTCTGGAAAAAGGCTTTTCCCTACTTATGCATGTAACTTTAAGAAAGAATGGCGAGATACATTTGTTAGGGTACAGGGTGCACCGGAATGTTCTACATCTTCCGTGTTGGTGAATGGAGTACCCAAGTTTCCACTTAGGTGGACTAGCACTCCTTTGGCTGTGAAAGGTTATGATCGTGGCGCCATGTCGCCCTATGAGCGTGCACTTGTGGACTTCTTGGAGGAGGCCCCTTTAACCAATATTCATGAGCTGTTAAATAGGGAGGGCGACGTGGTTCGTCTGAATGCTTATTTACGTGAGTGTTCTCTTAATTATTTATGTTGGGCTTCGTTCAAGGATTATCATATGTTTTTACTAACTGGATGCACTTGGTTTTCTTTTCAGAGGAGATGTTGCCCCTTACTGGAGCGGAGATGAGGAAGTATCTCGCCGAGCTTGAGAAGAGCAAGAATCCTGACGGTTATGTGTCCAGTGGCTCGGCGGGCGTCTCCTTAAGGAGGCTAAAGCGTAAAGAACCTTTTGGAAAGGGGGATACTGGGGTCATTGAGGTGGATGACCTAGAGGGCGCTGGGGGGGAACACACCCTCGTTTCCGTCGAATCTCCATCATCATCCAAAAAATCAAGAACAGTCTGAGGGGCTAAGGGTGCAGGAGGCCGTCCCCCGACGGGGAAGGAAGTTGGTGGGACGTCGCTGAATGACGAGGTTATGGAATCCTTCTGGCATTCGGAGTTCGACATTCGTCGGTAAGTATTTTTGAGTGCCTTTTAGTCGATTTTCTTTATCTGTCTTGGGCGAGAGGTGACTTATTGCGGTCTGGCGGCTTGTAGGTACATGAAAGAGCAAGTGCCATTTGCGAAGGTTGATGTTGAAGCTGGGGTAAAAGCCAAGTGCAGCGACTTGGTGGCCGACATTGGCACTGCTGCCTTGAGGACCTTGCTGTTGAGTCACTGTCTAGAGGTGAAACAGGATCTGGTGGAGAAGAAGTATAAAGATGGAGGACGTTGAGAAGTGGAAGCACAAATCCACCGGACTAGATGGCCGCCTGAAGGAGGCGTTGAAGGATAAAAAGGCCGCTGAAGACGCTCTGGAAGAAATGAAAAAAGCAAAAGAGGAGGCAGAGGCAGAGAGGGACGAGGCTAAGTCTGCTTTGGAGAAGTCGGAAGCGGCGGTGGATGAGGGACGGCGAGCTCTTGCGCTATACTTTGAAAACGGCTTTAGTCGTGCTAAGGAGCAGGTGCTTTTGTTCAATCCTGACGCCAAACTGGAAGAGCTTGATCCTTTTAAGGTCATCATTGATGGCGAGCTTGTTGACGATGAATGATTCATGCTAGTTCTGATAATTTAATGGTTTTGTATCTTAAATCATGGCGACTTTCTACAGCGCCTTCGTGAACAATTTAACGTTTTGTTTTCTGCCTTTTGGATTTTGTATGGGAACTCTTTAGTTTTTAAATCATGATGTGCTTTGATCATATGATCGCACTTGTATGGGTCTGCTGTTGGTTTTTATTTTATTGTCTTTATGTTGCGTGATTTCCCTCTTGATGACGATGCGTTCTAGTTTTTTCGAGGTTTGAGATTGTCAAATTTTATTGAAACCTTTCTAAGGTTAACGTTACGTTGATCAAAATTATGCGAGCCCTTATTTGGGCGACTATCAGAGCCCTTTTAGGGTTGATGTTAATTATCTACGTCAGAGCCCTTCCAGGGTTGACAGAACTTTCAGTCGAACCCCGCCAGAGCCCTTACAGGGTTGGCGTTTTGGGCGAGCATCAGAGCCCTTACAGGGTTGAAGTTAATTATCTACATCAGAGCCCTTCCAGGGTTGACGGAACTTTCAGTCGAACCCCGCCAGAGCCCTTACAGGGTTGGCGCTTTGGGCGAGCATCAGAGCCCTTACAGGGTTGAAGTTAATTATCTACGTCAGAGCCCTTCCAGGGTTGACGGAACTTCCAGTCGAACCCTGCCAGAGCCCTTACAGGGTTGGCGTTTTGGGCGAGCATCAGAGCCCTTACAGGGTTGAAGTTAATTATCTACGTCAGAGCCCTTCCAGGGTTGACGGAACTTTCTGTCGAACCCCGCCAGAGCCCTTACAGGGTTGGCGTTTTGGGCGAACATCAGAGCCCTTACAGGGTTGAAGTTAATTATCTACGTCAGAGCCCTTCCAGGGTTGACGGAACTGGCGAGCCTGCATTAAAATTTTTTGACAATGACATTTCATGCAATAGTAGGAGCTAACAACTTTTGAAAAAAGGAGAGGGCGCCTCGTTAAAAACCCCTGCCCTTTCAGAGGAAAAGAGTGCTACCCTAACCTTCTGTTTATTCAATTTATTCAAAGAAATCACAAGTCATAGTGGTGGTCTTAGGCCAGCCTTATTCAAAAAGATGATAAACTACGAAAAAAGGAAAAGAAAAGCGAAAAATCAACTGTAATAATGGCATAGATTAGCTATATTCCAAGTGCGGGGGACAGCTTCTCCGCTCAGTTCTTCCAATTTGTAAGCTCCATGGGAACATTTCTCTCGAACTCGATACGGGCCTTCCCAGTTGGGGAACAATTTTCCTATCCTTGTAGGGGCTACCACTTGCTTTAATACGAGGTCGCCCTCTTTCATTTCTCTGGGCGCCACCTTTGAGTTGTAGCGGCGAGCTGCTCTTTGTTTGGCGGCGAATTCTCTTATGTGAGCTTGCTCTCTCACCTCATCGATCACATCCATGCTAACCGCGAGACCTATCTCATTAGCTTATTCAGAAAAGGTAACTCATAAATTTATATGGTGGAGTCGTAAGAAGTAAAACTGTAAGAAGAAAAACTGTTTGCCTGCGAAACAACAAGTTAGATGAATAAATATAAATCTTGGTACCTTCTTCAGAAAAAGTATCTCTCCGCCAAGTGGGGGTATCAATTTCTACTAGGAGCATGGCGTCTGTGCCGTAGACCATTGTGAACGGCGTGTCCATTGTCGAAGAGTGTGGTGTAGTGTGGTAGGACCATAGTACCTGTGCTTATGTTGACCAGGGCGACGTTCATACGCATGGCACATTTTATTGGAAGTTTGGAGAAATTAAATTGAAAGTGTACTTACCTCATGAAGCTGTTCTCCCTAGAGACTCTTGGCGGCCTCCAACTTCTTCTTGATGCCGTTGAGGATGACCTTGTTGGCTGACTTGGCCTGCCCATTAGCTTGCGGGTGTATTACTGAGACGAACTTTGTCTGTATTCCCAGGTGTTTACAGAATTCTATCACGGATGAGCTTACGAATTGGGTCCCATTATCAGATACTATGAATTTGGGTAGACCGAAACGGCAGATGATTTTCTTCCAGTAAATTTTTTTGACTCTCTCAGCTGTTATTTTGGCGAAGGCTTCTGCTTCAATCCACTTAGTAAAGTAACCGACTCCTACTATGAGGAACTTCAGTTGTCCTGGGGCGAGAGGAAAAGGTCCTACAATGTCAACTGCCCATTTATGGAAAGGCCAGGGGGAGTATACTGAAGTAAGTTCTACTGCTGGGGTGTGCTTTTTATCGGAGAATCTTTGTCATTTGTCACATTTCTTGACGAAGTCTGAGCTGTCTTGGAGCATGGTGGGCCAGTAATATCCTGCGCGGAGGAGCTTTGCAGCTAGAGCTCGCCCTCCTATGTGGCTGCCGCACACGCCTTCATGAACTTCGAGAAGCACCAGGTGGGTGATGAAAGTCGTTCTTAGCATCAAACAAGATAAGTATTTGTGTATCGTCTCCACAGGGAATAGTGCGTTATCAATGACAGTTTAACATCAATTATCATTCCAAGTATTAAGAGTACTTGTTTGTTTGAATTGAAATGTAACTAGCTAAACTAATTGCAAAAAGTAAAAGTTGAGATAAATAAGGATTGAAACTTGTTAGGAGTAGCGTTCCTTAACCAAGCGTCACACGTAACCTAATGATCCATACGAATTCTAGCTTTGTAAACAACATTATCACAATCAATTCTAAACTATCCTTCGTCTCCAAAGTGATATAATTAACTCTAAGGTATCGTTTAAACATTCGTGTCCAAATCCCTTAAACGGTAACAAAGTCGATCAAATAACCTAATCGACCGTGTCCAGCCTGATTAAGTATCCGAAAGCATTTAACTCTTGATTATGGTGATTATCACAAGATTAACAAAGATGTCAAGTAAGTTAACCTAAGATATATTGCTACTCTAGCTCTAGATTCAAGAGTTTGTGTCCAAAGCATCTTGAATCTCATTGAAAGCATTAACACAAGAATAACAACAATATTGAATATAAATTGCTAGAACCATATATTGCAAGATCAAAAGATTACATGTTTAGCAAGGATCAAGTACCTCTCATCCCAACAAAGGGTATTTAGCTACACATCATCATGGAAGCCTTGCAAGGATGGAGTGAAAAGGAAGGATTCATTACACTTGTGATGTCTCGACAAAGAAATAAAGATCCAACTTCCAAAACCACTCTCACTCTATGAAGAACTACCCTATTTTCTCTCTAAAAATATCTAAAGGTGAAAAACTAAGAAGAACTAGAAACCCTAGATATTTCCTAAGATATTTACCAAGAATAGCAAGTGGGCTATTTATAGAATTCCCACTATGCTTGAGCTCGCCTCGCGAGCAGCCTTACTCGCCATGGCGAGTTATGTTTCCTTCACCATTAAGATTCTGCCACGTCACCCTGGGAGGGTCAAACCGCCCTTACTCGCAACGGCGAGTAGCTCTGCTCGCCTCGCGAGCAAGAGGGTGCTCACGGCTTTTTGGCTTGAATTGATGCTCGCCACTGCGAGCTGCTGTGCTCGCCTCGCGAGCTGTGTAGTACTTGCGGCCCTTTTGCACTTTTCTTGGCTTTTTCATGCTTGCTTAGTGTCTTGAGGTCAAATCCTGCACAATTGGGTAAAGTAAGGCAATTAAAGCGTAATAAGGCAATTATCACTTTTATCTCGGCTTTTCCCTAAATTACTTGCAAAACAAGTAACAAAAGTTCTTAAAATATAACATGAAAGTATCACTTCCTAGCACTTATCAAACTCTCCCCAACTTAACTCTTTGTTTGTCCTCAAACAAAAGATTGAAAATCAAACAAGTTAATAGAACAAGACACAAGTACAAAAGGTTTTTGAAAACATCTTCAGATAAATGATTTAAAAGTGAATGCGCTTGCAAGTCTAAGTTTCCAATTAATCTAAAATTCTACTACTTACATGAGATGAGTCCTAAGTACAAAGTTCATGTCAAATATTTCAAAACAATAATACATTTATTTACGAACCACACCTAACACACTTCTTTGAAAGTAGATAAACAATTGAAAACAAATCAATGAGGGTTATGAACACACATCCGAAAATCAAGTTAACATTCCAATCAAGTTATGTGTCCATCCAAATATCATTTCAAAAGGCATAAAAACATGGATCAAAAGGTCTTTGAGGGTTATAACTTGGCTTGGCTATAAAAGAAATGTCATATGTGGGGCAATTGAAATCAAAAAGCCTACCAAAGAGGAACATTCCTTGTATCAACCATTAAAATCCACAATCTTATCTACCAATCATTACAAACCCTTGGTGCTTAAACATGACAAACTTTGATCTTAACAACTTATTTTCTTTTTTTGGATTTTTCTTTCTTTTTCTCTTTTTCTTTTTCTTTTCATGTACACATTGTTTTTCTTTTCTTTTGTATTTACAACAACATGTTGTCTTGATCAAAGATAAAATTACACCATAGTACTTGACATAAGATTTACATCTACCTTCTCTCCCCAACTTGAATCAACAAATACCTTAATTGAATGTTCCTCTACGCTAAGGCAAAAGGGACAAATAACAATGAAATTTTAGGGTTCAACAATTAAAAACATATCAGAGTCCTAAAGTGCGTCAAAAATGAACTGAATTTAGAAAAATTTAAAGGCAACTTCATCAAGCATTGTGCTTATGAATTGACAGTTCATAATTGATGACTCCGATTTATTTGGCTCAAGTGGGTTATCAAGTACTCACTCTACTCACAAGGTAGGCTATTTGTGGTCAAGTATGTTTCACTCATTAACAAAAATGTGCCTTGATCACTTCCATGCCTTCACACAATTTAAAACAATTATTGGATTTAACATAAAACAACCGAGTTAATCAATGAAAGCCAGTCTCCTTGCATATGTACAAACATTTGAGGTTTCCTCACTTTTAGGCTAGTACTACGTGGTTCACAAACAAATAAATTATTGTAAAGAACTAAATGAAATTAAATTTGCACAAAGTACTCGTTCCATATTCGAGTAAAAACCTAGAAAAACTGGAAACTTGTACCTTGGCTTTGCGCTTTTAATCATAACTATGAATCAATATCAATCATCTGAGAATTGAAATTTAAGCTTTGGCTATTAAAACCACAAGGGTACTTGATCATACAAAAAAAATGCTAAACATGAATTTAACTAATCATAATACGAAAATAAACAATACTAAGATAAATAAGAACATCACAATACTAATTAAATTAATTGTGCCAACAAAACACAATACAACATAACACAATACGATTGTACTAATACAAAAATAAACCGAGTCATTAGTGCCAAATCAAAACACAAAAGAAGTAACATTGTTCAAAAAGTATCATAAGAGAAAGCAAATGAAATATAAGGAAGACGGCAAGAAATGAATGAAAGCTTGATAAAATCACTCTATGAAGAACTGGTTTTCAAGACTTTTCCTCCTCCTTAAGATTGCATGTCATCATCCGAGCCATCGTGAGAAGATGTAGCACTCGGTACATTTGCTGGATCATCTCTATCATCATCCTCGTTACCACCTACATCTTCTCCCATGGTTGCATCCTCATGCCCTGCAAAGTCTCCAACCCCTCCATATGGACCTGGCATGCCCTCAGGCCAATTAACATAGGTCTGAAAAGCCTGTGGTGTCATGAACTGATCCATCACCTCCTGTGGGTAGCCTACTTGCTGCTGCATGACATACTGAGATTGTTGGAAGTAGGTGTTTGCACGGTTTTGAGCTGTCAGCATATTCCAAGTGTGCATATTGCTTTGATGCTGCCACTGAACGTAGCTAGCAAAATCAAAGGCAGCAGTGGGTTGGAATGGCATGGGTTCTTCCTGTGAAGGAGGTGCCTGAGAAGATGAAGCTTGCTTACCCTTACCTTTATCTTTCTTAGATTCACCCATGATGAAACGGGTGATGAAAATATCATTGATGGGGTTGCGAATTTTCTCATGAACGGCTGAAGGAAGCTTCATATCGGTATCCTTAATGAGTCCCATGATGAGACCGGGGAAGAATAGGCGGGCTGGTGGCTCACCCTTCCCTTGTAAAGTGACTTTCCTCAACTCCCAAGCAATGGTTCGAGCTATGTCCACTAGTTTGCCATTAAGGATATAGTAAATGAGGGGGCACAATTCCACAACACAATCAGACATGTGGCTACTAGGCATGACATTATAGAGGATAAATTTCTGGATGATTTTGGCTGGGTTAGTCATGAATTTGTATTGGCAGCGATGCTCTCTCCCGGCTTCACTCTTGTCATAGTTGAAACCCTCAAGCAAAAGAAATCGTTTGATTTCTTCATGAGTTTCATCAACCTTAAAGTGCCCCAAGTTTCTCTTAGTGTGGAATTCATCATACTCATGGTCACAGGGTAGTTCGAAGGGATTGCCAAGGTATTTGTTGATGGCTGCCCTATCAAATTTAATGGTGCGACCCCGGACAACAGTCTCATATGGAAAGATATCAGTGAGGGGGTTTTCTGGAAGAGCATTGGCGTAAAACTCATGCACAAGTTCAGCATTTAAGTTGGTGATGGGGTTGCACAATCTATCCCACCCTTAGTCTTTTAAAAGTTTAGCAATTTCCCCGTAAGGTCCGTTAGGGCTTATGTTAAACACTCTCTCAGCCCACATGTTTTGGTCGAGTAACTCGACGTACCTATCCTGATGGTAACGGGTTTTAAATCTGGTTGAGTCAAAGCTTTGGTTTCTAGAGGGTTGGGGTGCAGAGGCTTCCCCTTTCTTCCTCTTGTGAGTATTCTTAGGAGCCATACCTGCAAAACAGCCAGGAAATCCATACACAATACAATATAGCAGTTAAAAATTTGTATGGAAACAAAGCAGCATAACTGGCATCACTAAATATGGAAACCAGAACAAAAAATTTTAGGTTCTGAAGCTACTCGCCTCGCGAGCAGCTCTACTCGCAGTGGCGAGTAAGCAGATGAATTTCTGGGTTTTAGGATGAGCACTCGCCTCGCGAACAATTAACCTCGCCACGGCGAGTAACCCAGAATTTGGCCAAAATCGAATTTTTACAACAGTGGTTCAGTTTAAAAGGTATCCTACCCCTAAATAAAGCAATTGCACCCCTTGTAATGACCTAAAGATGAACTGAATCATGCCATTGCTTTGTAATTCGATTTTATGCCACAAAACCCTAATTTTTATTTTCAAAAATTTACAAAAGGGTTAATCAAAAGATGTGGCTTAGAAAGAAAAGCAATACAAAATTGTACATGATTCTGTTTTATCTTAGGCATATGGGTGCTAAATCAGAACAACAGTTTCAACAAAAATCAATCTTCTAATCCTAGGGTTTACATGAATTCAAAATTGAAAATAAATAGAAGTTGAAGAAAGGATTCAAACCTGTTGGACGATTAAACTGATGCAAGTGCAAAATAAAGAGAAAAGATTAAGTGGACTTGGTTAGACTTTGAAGATTTAAGGTTTGTGAAAATTTTGATGAGAGAGAGTGTAAAAACGAAAATGATAAGGGAAAGGTGATAATGGGTGGTTAAGGAAAATAATGGGGGAGTTAATGTGAGTTAGTGGTCTTGGGATATGTAACTGCCCAACTGAGTCTACTCGCCTCGCGAGAAACATTACTCGCAGTGGCGAGTTAGTTGGTCTTTGACCATGTTGACTACCAGCTTGCTCGCAGTGGCGAGTAGATTGACTCGCCTCGCGAGTAATGAAAATTTTTAATTTTTGATTTCTTTTTGGCTCCTGCTTTGGTTGCTTTGATGCATGCACATGACCCTAATACCTAATATGCCTTAAAACAATAAATAGACTTACAAAGTTGGGTTGCCTCCCAACTAGCGCTTGTTTAACGTCGTTAGCTCGACGCCTTTTTTGTTAGGGCGGCCAAAATGAAACGGAAAGCACATCATCTTTCGAAACCCTACATTTTGGTAGGAATTCCATGAACTTTAGGAACAAATGATTTGGAGTCCATGACCTCCCTAGCTTTGGTTTATTGAACAAGGTATGAATTTCATCAATTATTCGATCGATTTCTACCTTGTTCACTTTCTTCCCCCTTACTGCCATTAAGTCTTCCTTGATTAGTAACCGTTCCTTTTTCTCAATCACCATTACTTCTTCAACAGTTTTGACCACTTCAATTGGCCTTTCTTGAGGAAGTTCTTCCTTGTGTGGTGCACCACATTCTTCTAATGTTGTAACTTCCTCATTTTGAACATCAATTTCTTCAACAATCTCTCCGACTCTCTCAAACATATTAAGATTATTTTCTTGTTCTTTAAGAGTGGATTGATTGTTGGCTTGGTTATCCATGATTTGTGCTTGAATCAACCCAATTTGAAGTGATAAATTCTTCAATCTTTGGTTGGTATCTTGCATGTTTATCATGGATTGTTGCATGAAGACATTCAAAGTATTTTCTATCACCGAATATCTTTCATCTTCAAAAGAATGTTGCGGATATTGTTGCTAGGATTCATACTCGGGTGGAGTATAGAAGTTGCTATAACCATGATCAGCCATGATTGTGGCTAGGTGATGATCCAAAAACGGAAACAACTAACAAGAAACTTTTCTTTGTTTATCAACAAGGGGTTAGTACAAACAACTATCAAATAAAGAAAACTATTTACGGATTATGTACGAATGCTTAAAATGATAAATCAATCGTTCTATCTATGATAACTAAACACCATTCCCCGTCAACGGCGCCATTTTGATGAAAGTCGTTCTTAGCATCAAACAAGATAAGTATTTGTGTATCATCTCCACAGGGAATAGTGCGTTATCAATGACAGTTTAACATCAATTATCATTCCAAGTATTAAGAGTACTTGTTTGTTTGAATTGAAATGTAACTAGCTAAACTAATTGCAAAAAGTAAAAGTTGAGATAAATAAGGATTGAAACTTGTTAGGAGTAGCGTTCCTTAACCAAGCGTCACACGTAACCTAATGATCCATACGAATTCTAGCTTTGTAAACAACATTATCACAATCAATTCTAAACTATCCTCCGTGTCCAAAGTCATATAATTAACTCTAAGGTATCATTTAAACATTCGTGTCCAAATCCCTTAAACGATAGCAAAGTCGATCAAATAACCTAATCGACCGTGTCCAGCCTGATTAAGTATCCGAAAGCATTTAACTCTTGATTATGGTGATTATCACAAGATTAACAAAGATGTCAAGTAAGTTAACCTAAGATATATTGCTACTCTAGCTCTAGATTCAAGAGTTTGTGTCCAAAGCATCTTGAATCTCATTGAAAGCATTAACACAAGAATAACAACAATATTGAATATAAATTGCTAGAACCATATATTGCAAGATCAAAAGATTACTTGTTTAGCAAGGATCAAGTACCTCTCATCCCAACAAAGGGTATTTAGCTACACATCATCATGGAAGCCTTGCAAGGATGGAGTGAAAAGGAAGGATTCATTACACTTGTGATGTCTCGACAAAGAAATAAAGATCCAACTTCCAAAACCACTCTCACTCTATGAAGAACTACCCTATTTTCTCTCTAAAAATATCTAAAGGTGAAAAACTAAGAAGAACTAGAAACCCTAGATATTTCCTAAGATATTTACCAAGAATAGAAAGTGGGCTATTTATAGAATTCCCACTATGCTTGAGCTCGCCTCGTGAGCAGCCTTACTCGCCATGGCGAGTTATGTTTCCTTCACCATTAAGATTCTGCCACGTCACCCTGGGAGGGTCAAACTGCCCTTACTCGCAACGGCGAGTAGCTCTGCTCGCCTCGCGAGCAAGAGGGTGCTCACGGCTTTTTAGCTTGAATTGATGCTCGCCACTGCGAGCTGTTGTGCTCGCCTCGCGAGCTGTGTAGTACTTGCGGCCCTTTTGCACTTTTCTTGGCTTTTTCATGCTTGCTTAGTGTCTTGAGGTCAAATCCTGAACAATTGGGTAAAGTAAGGCAATTAAAGCGTAATAAAGCAATTATCACTTTTATCTCGGCTTTTCCCTAAATTACTTGCAAAACAAGTAACAAAAGTGCTTAAAATATAACATGAAAGTATCACTTCCTAGCACTTATCAGTGGGTCTCACTCTCCGCTAAACAACGTAACAGGGGGCTTGTTCGACCTCGCTTGTAGAGTTTACCGAAGATGATAACGAACTTCAAAGCTCTCTTTCTGACTATCAGCTCTTCATCCTTGTTCTTGGGCGTGAAAGAACCGGTTAGATACCTAAGTAGTGGCTCCATCCAGCCGGCGTTTTCTTCGGCGACGTGGTGAACTATTTCAAAGTTGATATTGGGCGCCGAGATTACTTCTTGGATGACGGTTCTGTTGTTGCCCGGTCGTTTGGTGCTGGCAAGCTTCGCCAGTATATCTGCTCTGGAGTTCTGTTCTCCTGGCACGTAGACAGCTTCAAAGAACACGAATCTTTTGGCTAGGATTCGTACCTTTTCCAGATATTTGATGAGTTGAGGGTCCTTCGTCTGGTACTCGCCCGTAATTTGGCTCGTCACGAGCTGAGAATCACTTTTTGCCCGTAAGTTTTCAGCCCCCATTTCCTGACCTCATATTCTGCCTGATTGTTGCTTGCTTTGAATTCAAATCTGAGGGATTGTTCTATGATGATATCTTCGGGACCTTCTAGGATGATGCCTGCGCCACTTCCCTTCAAGTTGGAGGAGCCGTCAACGGATAAAAGCCACACAAAGGGAACCTCTTCTTGGGACGGGGAGGTGAGTTTTACCACGAAATCTGCTAAAACCTGGGACTTGATGCTTCCTCTTGGTACGAATTGGATGTCGTACTCTGACAGTTCTATGGACCAGGCGACCATCCTTCCTGCCAGGTCTGGTTTCCCAAGCACTTGTCTGATGGGATAGTCCGTCTTTACGACGATTTTATGGCTTTGGAAATACGGACGCAATTTTCTTGCTGTGGCGACTACGGCCAGAGCCAGGCGCTCTAACTTTTGGTAGCGTAGCTCGGCGCCTTTGAATACTCTGCTGACGAAGTAAATCGGCCTTTCTCCTTCTTCTGAGTCCTCGACCAATGCCGTACTCATAGCGTTTGCGGAGATCGCCAAGTATAGGAAAAGGATGGAATCTGGGTTTGGTCGTCGAAGGACTGACGGGCTAGATAAAAACTTTTTTACCTGTTGAAAGGCATCTTCACACTCTGGTGTCCACTCAAATTTTTCTTTCTTTTTAATGGAGGCGAAAAAGGAGAAAGCTTTGTCACCGGCGCAGGATAAGAAGCGGGACAGGGCGGCCAGCCTTCCTGTCAACTGTTGGACTTCTTTTATGCTGGACGGGCTTCTCATGTTGATGATCGCGTGGCACTTATCTGGATTTGCTTCGATACCTCGCCTAGTTAAGAGGAAACCTAGGAATTTCCCAGCTTGCACTCCGAAAGAACACTTTGTTGGGTTTAATCGAATTCTGTACTTTCTTACTTGCCCTAAGATTTCTTCCAAATCTTCCGTGTGGCTACGTCCGTCCTTTGTTTTTGCTACCAAATCGTCGATGTACACTTCCAGGTTTCGTCCTATCTGGTGCTTGAAGGCGGTGTCCATAGATCTTTGGAAAGTGGCTCCAGCATTTTTTAGGCCAAAAGACATGACTTCGTAGTGGTAATTCTTGGTATTGGTCATGAAGGCTATTTTGGGAGCTTCTAAAGGGTCCATTCGTATTTGGTTGTAACCAGAATAGGCGTCCATGAAGCTCAGTGTGTTGTTTCCTGAGGCGCTGTCAATCAAATGGTCGATGTTTGGGAGCGGGTAAGGATCCTTTGGGCATGCCAGGTTTAGATCTGTATAATCCACGCACATCCTCCATTTCCCGTTCGCCTTCTTCACGAGGACGGTATTGGCCAGCCATGTTGGGTACTTTATTTCGCAGATGAAGCGGGCGTCGACTAATCTTTTAACTTCGTCGTCCACGGCTCTCCTTCTTTCCTCGCCCATCTTCCTCTTCCGCTGTATTACCGGTTTCACTCCAGTCTTGATTGATAAATGGTGGCAGGCAATATCAGGGTCCATTCCTGGCATTTCGGATGGGTTCCAGGCAAAAAGATCCAGATTTCTCTGTAGTAGATTGACGAGGGCGATCTCTTCTTCCTGGCTTAGAGACGTGCCGATCTTAGTTGTCTGATGTGCTTCTGGACCAATGGATACTTCTTTCAAGTCTTCGATGGGCTCGAGGCGTTCTTGCTGGAAGTCTTCTCTAGGATCGAGGTCTATCATGTTGACCTCGTGAGTTTCTTCATTACTGGACTTCTTCCTTGTTTTCTGCAGTCTCAGGCTATTGTGATAGCATTCTCTGGCGGTTTTCTGGTCACCTCGGATGGTCCCAATCTTTCCATTATCCAAGGGATACTTCATGACCAAAAACTTTGTGGACAGGAAACCTCCCAAAAGGTTGAAGGCGGGGCGACCAATGATGATGTTGTAAGAGCTGGGCGAGTTTACGATGAGGTACCTTACTCGAATGGTTTTTGCATGAGAGCCACTCCCGAACGTTGTTTTGATTGTGATGTAACCTCTTACGTGTACCTGTTCGCCTGTAAATCCTGCCAGGGTTCCCTTGAAAGGTTGTAGCTGTTCCGGGTCCAATCCCATTCGATCGAATGTGTCGTAGTATAAGATGTCCGCCGAACTTCCTGGGTCGATCAATACCCTCTTCACATCCCACTTGAAAATTTACAGAGTAATAACCATGGGGTCGTCGTCGTGTGGTACGACGTCTCGGAAATCCTTGGCAGTGAAAGAGATATCAAGTTCACGCCCAGAGTCTGGGGTCTCGTATTCTTGGCACAACATTACCTGCTTGACGTATTTCTTTCGTGATGAATTGGACTCTCCGCCCCCGGAGAAACCGCCCGAAATGGTGTTGAGCGTGTGTCTCTTTCCTTCGCTCCCTTCGTCCTTCTTCTTTTCCGTCTTTTGTTCGTTCTCGCCCTTCCTGTCCTGGGCGTATCCTCTTAATTTCCCATTCTGTATCAGCTTTTCTATTTCCTGTCGTAGGTGTATGCATGAGTCAGTGTCATGCCCCTGTATTCGATGATACTTGCACCATTTGTTTTTTGTCTTTTCCCATGATCTCGTATCGTGGTAAAGGTGGATCTAGGATTAATTTGGCTTCATAGACTTCCTTTAAAATGCGTTCCGGCTTCGTGTTGAGGGGGGTGAATTCCTCCGGACGCGAGTAAGGCCTGTAATTAGTTCTTCGGTAAGGAGCTCGATCTCTACCCGACGATGGTCGATAAGGTCGCCGCTCCGTATTAGACGTTCGTTCCTTGGCGTCCCTTGCCCTCTTCTCAGCGTTGCTTTCTTCTCCCTTTATGTAACAATCTGCCCTGGCGATTATCTCCTCCATGGAATCGGCGGGCCTTTGAGCGAGGGATTCGTTGAACTGTCCTGCCTTCAGACCGTTCTGGAAGGCGCCCACAAATACTTCCTGGTTGGGATTGATGACTTTTATGGTCGTGTCGTTGAATCTTGCCAGATAATCTCGTAGGGACTCATTGTGTCCCTGGCGAACGTTGAAGAGGCTGGTTGCGGGTACTTTGCAATGGCGACTGGCAGAGAACTGTTGGATGAGTTTCCTTGTCATGTCCGGGTAGCTAGTGATAGAGAAACGGGGGAGGTTCATGTACCATCGCAAGGCGGCTTCGGAAAAAGTCCCCGCCAGTAGCTTGCACTTGAGGGAGTCTGGGGCCCCGACTACGGACATGCGAGTGTTGAAAGCCGTGATGTGCTCCATAGGGTTGCTCTTCCCATCGAAGACGGAGAGATGGGGCGGTTTGAAGTTTTCTGGAACTGGCGCTCCCCAGATCTCGGCGGACAGAGGTTGTGGTTCCGGATCGTCCATCTCGCCATGGTGCGATTCCTCTTTCTCCTCTAGTTGTTTCTGTTGCATGTTCTCCATCGAAGCCTGCAAGGCGTCGTTGCGATCTTGTAATTGAGCGAGTTGAGTTCACATGGACTCTAACTCTTCGGTTGTTGCCATGATGAAAGGTTTTTCTCTAAATCGTACGTGAGGTGTGATTTAGGTTTGTTGAAAAAAAAAGGTTGGGGTTTCCAAATCGTAAGGGGGTTTTACGATTCAGAGGTCTAGTTTTAGGTTCCCCGAATCACGATTTGCGATTCAGAAATGTGGTCAAGGCTAGTTTTACCTTTTCCCACAGACGGCGCCAACTGTACTTGCAAAAAGTACGGTAAGGGATTCTAGGGTTCAGAATCGTATGCTGGGGTTTAGACTGATGATTCGATGCCTTGGGAATGCTCCCAAGAGTGGTATTTATAGCCTGCCGTGGGCTTGGGCTTTGGTTACTTGGTTTCCAAGTAACAGGGGTATTTATGTATTTATGTGAGTTTTAGGCGGTTTCTAGAAGGCCAATGGGCCAACGCCTTTAGCAGAGCGCGCCAGGCCCTGGGGGGTCATTCTGGAGGGCGCCCATTGATAAGTGTTTAAAAGTGATATATTTCGCATAGGAGTTTAAGCGTTTTAGTGACTTGTTTTGCAAGATTCTCTATGGAAAACTCCAAATATTGTGTTAATATGTCATTTATGCTTTTGAGCCTTAGTCTACCCTTTTTGTGCAGGAAATTACAAGCAAGGAGCAAGAAATGTCAAAGTTCAAAGAAGCTACGCCATTAGCGTGTCCTACGCTATTGGCGTGATGAAGAAATGCCAAAGGTCAGAGGGATACGCCATTAGCGCACCTGGGGCGTGGATCTGGAGCACTCTTGAAGAGTACGCTAATAGCGTATTCTGAGCTATTAGCGTACAATGTCCAGAGAGCTACGCTATATGCGTACCTGGAGCGTGGAAGCAGAAGCTGGGTTTGAAGAGCTACGCTATTAGCGTATTTCACGCTATTAGCGTAAATGCTCCAGAGAGCCACGCTATTAGCGTGGCTGGAGCGTAGCAGCGGGGCAAGAACAACGTGGCAGGCTCCCATTGGCCAAATTATAGGCCGCCTTACCACGTTATTAGCGTGAGTTGCGCTATTAGCGCAGGTGCAAAAACACAGGCCATTTAAATAGCATTTTTACCTCTCTTTTAGGTATTCACTATTCCATTGAAAACATTTTACACATTTCTAGAGAGAGGTTAGAGCTATTTCAAAGAGAGAAACACAAAGCAAGTGATTAAGGAGTAGATTCAACCCTAGATTCATTGAGACATCAAGGATCTTGGCATGGAATCTTCATCTTTCCTTCCTTCCTTGCATTAGTTTACATGTCTATATGTAACTATCACCTTCTATGTAGTATTGAGGTAACAATCAAGCTATTATGTAATCTTTTGATCTTTTAATATATAAGGTTCTAGCTTAATGATTCAATATTGTTGTTATTCTTGCTTTTAATGCTTTCAAACAGATTCAAGATGATTTGGACACAAACCCTTGAATCTAGACCTAGAATAACAATCTATCTTATGTTATATCACTCTTGACAAGTTTGTAAACCTTTGATAATTACTTTTAATCAAGCTTTTAATGCTTTCGGATACTTAATCAGGCTGGACACGGTCGATTAAGTCATCCGATCGACTTTGTTATCGTTTAAGGAATTTGGACACGAATGTTTAAACGCTAACTTGGAAATAACGATATCGCTTTGGACACGAAGGATATTGTAGAAATGATTGTAATAATATTGGTTATAAAGCTAGAGTCTGTTAATCGATCGAGAGATTGCTGCTGTTATGCTTGCTCGTTATCTTATACCGCAAGCGAAATAGTTCGATCCCCTCTCATTTTTACTTTAGTGTCAAACATGGATATAGTGTTACACACAAACAAATTATATCCAAACCCTTAATGTGAACGATTGTGTAAATGCTTATGATTAAACGTAACTCCCTGTGGAAACGATCCTATATATACTCACGTGTACATAGTTATATGACGTGTAGGAAAATTACTACATCAAAATGGCGCCGTTGCCGGGGAGAAACGGAAATTTTTATCATAAGTATCGAAACAATTTTGTCATGTTAAGTCAATTTTGCACAAAATTCTTTCATGCATATACTTATACACATATATCATTCATTATTTTTTTATGCTAACCACCTGGTATAGTCTTGGTGAACTTTGTTTATGCGAGGTACCGTTGATAAAGAAGACCTACAATTTGATCCTGAAATTGAGAAAACTGCTAGGTTACTTAGAAAGCAAGCAAAGGAAGCTAGGAGATTAGCCAGGCTGGCTCAGCCGGAATCTTTACTTTTTATTCCTTCTCCGTCAGGTTCGGTGCATACTATTTCACTTGGTGATTCTTCACATTCTTCACCACATTCATCTCCGAAGAGTGAACCAGAAGTAGTCATGGCTCAAGAAAATGATAATGATGCTCTACCTATGTGGATTAGTCCGAGGAGGCTAGCTAATCTTGGCAATCGTAATGCCAAATCAATTGAGCTGAAGTCGGGGTTGATAAACTTGATAACTCATAACCAGTTTACCGGTATGGATCATGAGGATCCATATAAACATCTTACCAACTTCTATGTTACCGCCGGTACACTTGGTATGAAAGAAGATGAGGAAGAAGGTGTGTTTGTGCAATTGTTCCCTCATTCTTTGATCGGGAAGGCTAAGGAGTGGTATCTTGATCAACCAACTTCTTTGATGGAAAATTGGGGTGAGCTAGAGAAAGCATTTCAAGAACGGTTCTTTCCGGAGGATAGGCATCTTGAGGCTAAAACTTCAATTACAACTTTTGCTCAAGGCCAAAGTGAGACTCTTTGTGAAGCTTGGGAGCGCTATAAATCATTGCTAAGGAATTGTCCAAAGCATGGTTTTGATAGCCAAATGCAACTATATCTTTTTCGTCAAGGGCTACAAGACATGTCCAAGACGATGCTAGATGCAAGTGCTGGAGGTTCTATTGCTTTGAAAAACCCAGCTGAAGCTGTCAAAATCATTAATCAAATGGCTCTCAACACAAGAAAATCCTCTCACAACCGGAATCCTAATCAAAGGAAAGTCGGTATTCTGGAACTAGAAGCAAATGATGCGGTCTTAGCTCAAAATAAGCTTCTCACTCAACAATTAGAAGCTATGCAAAAGGAGATGAAAGCTATGCCTAAACAAATTCTTGAATCTCTCAAGCAAGAAGGAGGAACCGCTCAAGTCTATACTTGTGGACTTTGTACGGGGGATCATCCCACCCGCTATTGTCCCGAGCCCGGTTCTTTTGAAGGGGAAGAGGTCAACTATGTGGGAAATCAACAAAGGCCTAACCAATCACAACAAGCCGGAACCTCACAACAAAATCCGGGTACTTCCAACTTCCAAGGAAGGTATCCGGCCAACCAAAACCAACAAAGACCTTGGAGAACACCGTACAACAATAACTTTCAATATCCACCATCAAACTACTACCAACAACCTTACCAACAACCATTCAATAATCAATACCAAAATCCACCACCAAATAACCCCCAACAACCGAATAATTCCCAAAGCACCGAGGAGGTCTTGAAACAATTCATGCAAGTGTCCATGGCTAACCAGAAAAACACCGACGCGTCCATCAAAGGCCTTGAAACGCAAGTTGGTCAGTTAGCTCAACAAATGGCTCAAGGTCCTCCGCAAGGTGGAGCTTTCACCGCTAACACTCAACCAAATCCTAAGGAGCACAACAAGGCATAGCAGTCAAAAGCTATAGCTACAAGGAGTGGGAGAGTAGTAGGTATAGGGGTAGGTGATGATATTGTTGTTGAAGAAAAGGATGATGAAGTTGTCAATGAGGAGGACAAAGAGGAGTTCGAGGAGGATAGTGTAGAGATAGAGGAGGAAGTGTATATAAAGAATAAAGATGTATTAGTTGAAAAAGAAAAAAATCAAAAAAGAGATCTAGTGGTACAAGAGGAGATGGAGAGGAAGAATAAAGATGTGGGGAAAGATAAAGGGAAGAAACAAGTAGTTGAGAAGCAAGAGGTGGCTCAACGCTTACCATACCCGCATGCTCCATCGAAGAAAGACAAAGAGCGGCAATACGCAAGGTTTCTTGAACTCTTCAAGAAGTTGCAAATTGATATACCATTCTCGGAAGCCTTGGAGCAAATGCCGGTCTATGCGAAGTTCATGAAAGATATCCTTTCCAAGAAAAGAAGAATCAATGATGAAGAGACGATCCAAATCGATGCCAATTGTAGTGCTATTATTCAAAGAACGTTGCCTAAGAAAGAGCAAGATCCGGGAAGAGTCACTCTACCGGTAGCTATTGGCACAACACGTGTAGGTAAAGCACTACTTGATCTTGGATCAAGCATCAATCTCATGCCTTTGTCCGTTGCCAAAAGAGTTGGTGACCTTTGTATAAAGCGGACTAGGATGATGTTGCAATTGGCCGACAAATCCTTTGCAAAACCACTAGGTATGGCCGAAGATGTTCTTGTAAAAGTGGACAAATTTATTTTTCCGGCTGATTTTGTGGTTATGGATGTCGAAGAAGATGAGGATGTGCCTATCTTAATGGGAAGGAATTTCATGCAAACGGCTCGGATGATGATTGATCTTGATGATAATATCATGAAGGTCAAGGTAAATGATGAAGAGGTTACCTTCAACATCCGAGAAGCTTTGAAGTACTCGAAAGACAAGGGTGCATGTTTTAAAATGGATGCAACCGAAGAAGTCATCTTGACTACTCGGAAGCAAATGCACAATAGAACACCCCTTGAGAGTGCTTTGGTGGATGCACTCAATGCTATTGATGAAGACGAAGCAAGTGCCATTGAAGAGTGTTTGAAGGAGCTAGATTCCTTGAAGGAGGTTCTTCCTAATCAAGCCATACTTGAAGATTTGAAAGAAGAATCCAAGGAAGAAGCCAAAGTTGATGACACCAAGGTAGAATTAAAAGTTTTACCATCTAATTTGAAATATGTTTTTCTTGAGAAAGATGGTACAAAACCGGTGATCATTAGTAGCTCCTTGTCCATCGATGAAGAAACAAAGTTGGTAGAGGTTCTCAAGGCCAACAAGGAAGCAATAGGGTGGAAGCTATCCGACTTGAAAGGGATAAGTCCATCTTATTGTATGCACAAGATCATGATGGAAGAAAACTTTAAACCGGTAGCACAACCGCAACGCCGCTTGAATCCAAACATGAAAGAGGTGGTGCGAAAGGAAGTAGTGAAGTTGCTTGAAGCCGGCATGATCTATCCTATCTCGGATAGTGCTTGGGTAAGCCCGGTTCAAGTAGTTCCCAAGAAAGGAGGAATGACGGTGATCACTAATGATAAAGATGAGTTGATCCCAACTAGAACCGTCACCGGATGGAGGATGTGTATAGATTATAGAAGACTCAATCAAGCAACAAGGAAGGATCACTTTCCCTTGCCCTTCATGGACCAAATGCTTGAAAGACTCTCCGGTCAATCCTTTTATTGCTTCCTAGATGGTTACTCCGGTTACAATCAAATCGCCATGAACCCAGATGATCACGAGAAGACGGCTTTCACTTGCCCCTTTGGTATTTTTGCTTATCGAAGAATGCCATTTGGCTTGTGTAATGCACCCGCAACTTTTCAACGGTGTGTTCAAGCAATCTTCTCCAAACTTATTGGAAAATGCATGGAGGTGTTCATGGATGATTTCTCAGTTTTCGGTTCGTCATTTGATACGTGTTTGAATAGCTTGGATACCGTGCTGAAGCGGTGTATTGAAACTAGCTTGGTGCTCAATTGGGAGAAATGTCACTTCATGGTTACCGAGGGTATTGTCCTTGGTCATAAGATTTCTGCTAAGGGTATTGAGGTAGACCAAGCAAAGGTCGATGTCATAGGAAAGCTTCCTCCACCGGTAAATGTCAAAGGTGTGCGGAGTTTTCTTGGTCATGCCGGGTTCTACCGGAGGTTCATCAAAGACTTCTCAAAGATTGCAAAGCCTATGAGCAACTTGCTCAACAAAGATAAGTCTTTTGTTTTTGATAATGAATGTCTTGATGCATTTGAATCTTTAAAAGAAAAGTTGACCACCGCACCAATAATCATTGCTCCTAATTGGGATTTAAATTTCGAATTAATGTGTGATGCAAGTGATTATGCTGTTGGTGCGGTCTTGGGTCAACGTAAGGACAAAATTTTTCATGCTATTCACTATGCAAGTAAGGTTTTAAATGAGGCACAAATTAATTATGCCACAACTGAAAAAGAGTTACTTGCAATAGTTTATGCAATGGAGAAATTTCGTTCTTACTTTGTAGGTTCCAAAATTGTTGTTTATACTGACCATGCAGCTATCAAGTATCTCCTTACTAAGTCCGACTCAAAGCCTAGACTCATCCGGTGGATGTTGTTGCTTCAAGAGTTTGACTTAGAGATCAAGGATAAGAAAGGCACGGAGAATCTTGTAGCTGATCACCTTTCAAGGTTAACAAACAATGAGGTAACCAAGAATGAACCGGAGGTTCGTGAAGAATTTCCAGATGAACGGTTGCTAGCTATCAATGTGAGACCGTGGTTTGCCGACTTGGTGAACTACAAAGCAACCGGGTTCATTCCGGAAGATTTTGAATGGCAACAACGCAAGAAGTTCCTTCATGATGCTAACCACTTTGTGTGGGATGAGCCTTACTTGTTCAAAATTGGAGCGGACAATCTCTTGCGTAGGTGTGTGGATGATGAAGAGGCAAAGAAGATCCTATGGCAATGTCATAATTCGCCCTATGGAGGTCACTTCAACGGGGAGAGAACAGCCGCAAAGGTACTTCAATCCGGGTTCTATTGGCCAACTTTATTCAAAGATGCCAATTTACATTGCAAGTATTGTGATGAATGCCAAAGAACCGGATCAATGTCAAAAAGAAATGAGATGCCTCTACAACTCATCCTTGAAGTGGAAGTGTTTGATTGTTGGGGTATAGATTTTGTTGGCCCTTTTCCTTCATCATATTCAAATGAGTACATCTTGGTCGCTGTTGATTATGTGTCAAAGTGGGTGGAAGCCGTAGCATCGCCTAAAGCCGATAGCAAGACGGTGGTGAAGTTCCTAAAGAAGAATATTTTCACCCGGTTTGGTACACCAAGAGTTCTCATTAGTGATGGAGGGTCACACTTTTGCAACACACAACTTGCCAAGGCCCTAGATCATTATGGAGTCAAGCACAAAGTAGCATCACCGTATCATCCGCAAACGAATGGACAAGCCGAAGTTTCTAACCGGGAGGTCAAACGCATACTTGAGAAGACGGTCTCTACATCTCGGAAGGATTGGTCGGCTAAACTTGATGAAGCTTTGTGGGCATATAGGACTGCATACAAGTCTCCTATAGGCCTCACTCCTTTCCAAATGGTTTATGGCAAATCTTGTCATTTACCGGTCGAGCTCGAACATAAAGCCTTTTGGGCATTGAAGTTCCTAAACTTTGATCAAGAGAAAGCCGGTGAAAGAAGAAGAGTTCAAATGCATGAGCTTGAAGAATTGCGAAATCAAGCTTATGAATCTTCAAAGCTCTACAAAGAAAGGACCAAGAAGTATCATGACAAGAAGATCATTCTGAGACAATTCATGCCGGGACAAATGGTATTACTTTTCAATTCAAGACTGAGGTTGTTTCCGGGCAAATTGAAGTCTAAGTGGTCCGGACCTTTCATGGTTAAAGAGGTCAAACCGTACGGAGCTGTTGAACTTGAGGACCCAGTCACCAAAGCCAACTGGACTGTTAATGGGCAAAGGCTTAAGCCCTACTTCGGTGGTGAAATTGATCGGTGTTTGACGACGATTTCACTAATCGAGCCATGATTTCTTCAAAATGCGTCAAGCTAAGGACGTAAAACAAGCTCTTGCTGGGAGGCACACCCAGTTTTGTAAGTATTTTTATGGTTATTGCATATGGTAGTAGTACATATACATTTACAGCAGAAATGAAAGACTTTGAAAAACTGATCCTGAAGCCTCACGCCAATAGCGAAATTTGCGCTATTAGCGTGAGAGCTCCAGAGAGCCACGCTATTAGCGTGAGTTTGGCGTGGGAGAAAAAAAAATTTTGTGGGCCCAGGGGATTAACTCCCCATAACTTCCCACAACCCCTCTTTTTCTCCTTTTACGGTTTCATTTGTCCATTATCTCATAACCACACATCAAAACTTCTCTCCCATTCCCTAACCCTAGAAATCAAACCCACTTTTCATTTTGGTTCAAGCATCCATTTTTGCATCATTTCTTCTTGCATTTGTGTTGCTTCTCTCTGCATTAACAAGGTTTGATCTTCTCTTCCTATCTTTATTCTTAAATTTGAAAAATCCATGTTTTTGACATGATTAGAGATGGTTAGGTTAGGGTTAGAGTTTTGATTTGTGAATAAAGATTGTTCTTCATTGATAATAGTTGGAAAAGGAACAATAATCATAACCCACATGCAACAAACATTCATCTTTTGATTTTGACCCATTTTGTAAAATTGAAAAATAAGGGTTTTGAATGATTTGTGTGCCAATGTTGTGATTCTGATTCCTTTTCATGATTCTATTGTGTTTTAGAGACATAGGATGAAACCTAGGGTTGAAATTTGCTGGTTGGTGTTGTGAAATTGCAGGAACAAAGATTTTGAAAATTTGAAAATTGCAGGAACAAAGATTTTGAAAATTTGAAAATTGCAGGTACGAAGAACTACGCTAATAGCGAAATATACGCTAATAGCGCAACTTTTCCAGAAAAATTTCGCTATTAGCGTACCCTACGCTAATAGCGAAAGTTTCCCAGAAAAATTTCGCTATTAGCGTGGCTGGCGCTAATAGCGTAGATATTCGTACTTGCCCAGATTTTCAAAATTTTTGATATTTTTAAATGACCAATTGGAGTTTGTGCTAATATTTTCTATGCAATATGTTGGTGTTTCCTGGTTTTGTTGCAGATGGCACCTAAAAATGTTGAGAAAACTACCGGGACTAAGCGTCCTAGAGGCAAAGGTGCCTCTACCTCTGCTGCACCTGCAATCCCAAACCGTTTTCCCACCCCTGCCCACTCTGCCAGGTTTAAGAAGATGGCACAGTACAAAACCTGGCACGAGAAAACTTTTGACATTCATCCTAGTGGTGAGCATGCTGATATGCTCCACATTTTCACTGGTCGCAAATGGACCAAACTCCTTGTGCCCGCAACCGAGATTAACACCGACCTAATCAGGGAGTTTTATTGTAATGCTGTCCCTGATGCCTCACCCGCTACCTTTGCTGAGACTTTCTCTTGGACTTCTTACGTCCGAGGAAAGCAAATCCCATTTGATAGGGATGCAATCAATGATTTCCTTGAAAATGCTTTAAACCTTGAGCCATCTGAGGACCCCACAATGCCCACCTTGTGTACCTATGCTAAGAGAAACGCTCAAGGAAATTGGAAATATCAGCAAATTGAGCGTGATATAATGAACAAGGGTAGGCTCTTCGTCAAAAATGACAAGGGAGAGATTAGGCATGCACTTACCAAGGAGATGACCGCTACTGCCCGCTTAGTTTTCCAATTCCTTGTCCACAATGCCCTGCCTAGAGCCCATACTTCCGATGCCCCAAAAGCCGTTCTACCACTCATCTGGTGCATTATGAAAGAAGTGCCTGTTGATATTGCTCGCATCATAGCCAATGAGATGAAGGCTGTGGCTTTGAAAGTTGCCACCGGTGCTAAGAAGGTGGCATTGTTCTACCCGGGTTTGATTATGGGATTGCTTAAGGCTTATGGAGTGCCTATTTCTGGACCCTATGATGAAGATATTGAAGGGGCCATTACTGACACTCATATCCGCACCTGGGAGAAAACAGAGCAGAGGGCAGCCCAATACCATTTCTCTGATGATGAAGGTGGCCCATCTGAGGCTGCTGGTTCTTTTGACTTTTCAGGTTTGCAGACCTTTATGCTGGAGCAGCAGATGCATAACCAGTACGTGAGGGACCAGAACAGCTTCTTAATGGACCAGAATGAGGCAATTTGGAGGAGCAACATGGGCATACACCAGGACCTCTACAATGCTCACATGCATCCGGGAAATGCTGAGTACCCGGTTATGACTCCTGAGCAGTATCAAGCTTATGTTCATTGGCCTGAGGGCAGGCCAAATCCTTATGTGGGGGTGGCTGATGCTGTTGATGATGAGGCGACACCTGATGATGCTGGAGTCGTGGGTGATGATGATGATGTGTACCAGGATCTTGATATGGATGATGCTGGAGAGGATGATCAGTGAACTTGAGTTTTTAGTGATGTTTTTCTTTTTTTTGCTTTATAACTCTTCGTTTTTATTTCATGTTGGAACATCTGTTTATTTTGGTTGTATTTTGTACTCTTCAAGCACTGTGGTTTTTAGTGCTTGATTTGTTACTTTATATTTGGTTTAATAACTTAGCTGTTTGGTTTAATAACTTATGCTTTGGATGAAATTTTTGTTTACATCTTGCTTGTGTCTCTCAAAAGAAAATTGCCCATGAACAATAAATTTTAAAGTGCTCCATGGAGCCATGTTTGAGCAAAAGCAGGTGAGTGATAATGATATTACTTGTGATAAAGCGTAAGGCCAAGGTATTGGTTTCCTGTTATTCTAGGTTTTTAATAAGAATTTGAAACTTGTACTTTGCACAAAATATATATCATTTAAGTCTTTTCATAAACATAAATATCTCTGAACCACTTAGTACTTAACATAAATGTGAGGTAGCTTCAATCTGTTGTATATATGCTGGAGACCGATAATCACAGTCTAACTTGTTTTAGTTATGTTAAATCTGATAATTATTTTGAATTGTTTGAAAGCATGGAAAGGATCAAGGTACTTTTTGAATTGAGAGTAACCTACTTGACCACATAAAGCCTACCTGTGAGAAGAGCGAGTATCTGATACCCCAATCTGAGCCAAATGAATCAAGTCCTCAAACATGAACTGTCAATATTCATAAGCACAATGCTTGTTGAATTTGCCTGAAATTTTTTTAAAAAATTCAGTTCATGGTTGAATCTTATAGGACTTTGATGATTTTACTTTGTTGAACCCTTAACCTTTTTGTACTTTGTCCCTTGCCTTAGGATAGGGGAACATTCAATTAGAGTTTTGTTGTATTCAAGTTGGGGAGGAAAAGGAGGCATTATATGTTAAGTTATGGTGAAGTTGTAAAATAACCTGACAACATTGAATCAAAGAAAAAAATTGTACATTTGAAAAAGAAAAGAAAAGAGAAGAAAAAGAAAGAGAAAAATCAAAAATAGAATAAGTTGTCAAGGTTATAAGTTTGATTGTTAATCACCAAAGGTTTTAATTCTTGGTAGGGAAGTATATGGATTTCAAGTTGTGATACAAAAAAATGTTCCTCTTTGATAGGCTTTCTGATCAATTGCCCCACATATGACATTTCTTTTGTAGCCCGGCCAAGTTATAACCCTTGCAAGACCTTTTGATCCATGCTTTTATGCTTTTTGAGACGATATTTGGATGGACACCTAACTTAAATAGGATGTTAGCATGATTGTTGGATGTGTGTTCATTACCTCATTCATTGTTATCATTATATTGCATTTACTTTCAAAGAAGTGTGTTAGGTGTGGTTCATAGATAGATATGTTTATGTTTTGAAGTTTATGATGTATAGTTTGTGCTTAGGACATTTTTCGCATTCTTAGTTTGAACCTAGAGTAGCGGAGGACTTCATGCTTGTCCACGCGATCATTTTTTTTGAATCACCATTTGTTTATTTTTGTTTTGAATTGTTTGACATCATGTTGAAAACCTTGTCCAAAGCCTTGTTAGTTTCCTTTTCAATTGATTTGTTTGAGGACAAACAAAAAGCCAAGTTGGGGAGAGTTTGATAAGTGTTTAAAAGTGATATATTTCGCATAGGAGTTTAAGCGTTTTAGTGACTTGTTTTGCAAGATTCTCTATGGAAAACTCCAAATATTGTGTTAATATGTCATTTATGCTTTTGAGCCTTAGTCTACCCTTTTTGTGCAGGAAATTACAAGCAAGGAGCAAGAAATGTCAAAGTTCAAAGAAGCTACGCCATTAGCGTGTCCTACGCTATTGGCGTGATGAAGAAATGCCAAAGGTCAGAGGGATACGCCATTAGCGCACCTGGGGCGTGGATCTGGAGCACTCTTGAAGAGTACGCTAATAGCGTATTCTGAGCTATTAGCGTACAATGTCCAGAGAGCTACGCTATATGCGTACCTGGAGCGTGGAAGCAGAAGCTGGGTTTGAAGAGCTACGCTATTAGCGTATTTCACGCTATTAGCGTAAATGCTCCAGAGAGCCACGCTATTAGCGTGGCTGGAGCGTAGCAGCAGGGCAAGAACAACGTGGCAGGCTCCCATTGGCCAAATTATAGGCCGCCTTACCACGCTATTAGCGTGAGTTGCGCTATTACCGCAGGTGCAAAAACACAGGCCATTTAAATAGCATTTTTACCTCTCTTTTAGGTATTCACTATTCCATTGAAAACATTTTACACATTTCTAGAGAGAGGTTAGAGCTATTTCAAAGAGAGAAACACAAAGCAAGTGATTAAGGAGTAGATTCAACCCTAGATTCATTGAGACATCAAGGATCTTGGCATGGAATCTTCATCTTTCCTTCCTTCCTTGCATTAGTTTACATGTCTATATGTAACTATCACCTTCTATGTAGTATTGAGGTAACAATCAAGCTATTATGTAATCTTTTGATCTTTTAATATATAAGGTTCTAGCTTAATGATTCAATATTGTTGTTATTCTTGCTTTTAATGCTTTCAAAGAGATTCAAGATGATTTGGACACAAACCCTTGAATCTAGACCTAGAATAACAATCTATCTTATGTTATATCACTCTTGACAAGTTTGTAAACCTTTGATAATTACTTTTAATCAAGCTTTTAATGCTTTCGGATACTTAATCAGGCTGGACACGGTCGATTAAGTCATCCGATCGACTTTGTTATCGTTTAAGGAATTTGGACACGAATGTTTAAACGCTAACTTGGAAATAACGATATCGCTTTGGACACGAAGGATATTGTAGAAATGATTGTAATAATATTGGTTATAAAGCTAGAGTCTGTTAATCGATCGAGAGATTGCTGCTGTTATGCTTGCTCGTTATCTTATACCGCAAGCGAAATAGTTCGATCCCCTCTCGTTTTTACTTTAGTGTCAAACATGGATATAGTGTTACACACAAACAAATTATATCCAAACCCTTAATGTGAACGATTGTGTAAATGCTTATGATTAAACGTAACTCCCTGTGGAAACGATCCTATATATACTCACGTGTACATAGTTATATGACGTGTAGGAAAATTACTACATCACCCGCCCTTCTGGAGGCTCTACGCCCCTTAAGGAGGTTTCGGAGTCCTTCTGGAGGTCTTTTAGGACCCTAGGAATATTATGACGGTCCACAGGCCTTTGCATTTTAGGAGACTCGAGAGGTGACTGGAGCAAGGTGGAAAGGAGTGGTGCAAGTTTTCCGACAAGGGTAGTGTACCAACAGACATTTCTGAGCATAACAAATGGGTACCTTGATTTTGGGGTTAGAGATTCTCTTATATAGTTGAGTCGTCGAAGTGATCTGGCTAGGCAGGGAAAGAGATGTAGTATAACTTTGTTAAGATATTAATGTTAAAAAATGATATAAAACATACAAAAGCTGAGTATCAGGTCATGGAAGTTTTCCATTCATTTAATTTTATCATCGTCTGCGTTGTTAATTTCTCTTTGTAAAAGAAATAGGGATGTAGTAGACAAATGAATTGTAAAGGAAATAGGGATGTACTTAGTAAATAAATGAAATATTGATGAAATTTTGTAGGTTGACATCAACAACAGGACCTCAAATGGAAAATATATAAATGACACTTCTAAAACCAGTTCTTTTTTCTTAGATTAATTTGGGGAATGGGAATCAAGCAATCATCAATCCATTGGTGCTTATATCGTATATTTGTAGCAGCAATAATGAAACTTCCTAGAATAATATCTAATTATATATGAAGGGTACAATTACCCCAAAGCTATAAACCATAAGCATCTCAACTCAGATATAAACCCCCTATAAGCTAGCAAGCTTTTGACAGAAAATTGAAGATTGGACAGTCACTTAACCAATCATCTTGTTTTCTTAGATTTACTTTACTCTGGTATGGTTCACTCGAGCGTTGTCAACGCTACACTGCAATGTTATAACACCGCTATTTCACAGGACTTTATACTAAATAAGGTATCAATGACCAGAAACTAGTTATGCTGGAGGCTTCAGATAAAGTCATACAAGAAGGATGTGTTTAAGGTTTGCAAAATATGCATCCAAAGGTTAAAGAAATAGGCTAAAGTGCCACAATCCCACCACGAAAATTTGCTACTTTGTTCTAAAATTATAATTCTTGGGAAGTGCTTTTGATGGAAATTGGATGAAACTGTTGTAACGTTTAAGTTTTTGATTCAGATATTATTTTTCTTTTAAACATTGAATTAGAGATACCACAACAATCAACAACAATCAACGGAGGGAGTACTCTCAATTCACCAGCAGAAAATATTTAACTTTGATTTTTTACTTCTAATGGAAGCTCTGGTATTTGCAGAAAATAGAAATATCACGGTCTTCGACAGCAGTAGAAAATCCTACTGGGATACAAATCTTGAAAGATCAACATCGCAACATAGGACATTACAACTATTGGACAACGGAAAACTTATTATAATTTGTAAGTGATAAAACATAGGACATTACAGTAATTTGTAAGTGAAAACTAGGACATTACAACTATTTGCAGAATGAAGATTTTTTGGGCAGAGTTCCTCTAATCCCACAAATATATTTCTTCCAAGCATGAAAATGGAAGAAAGTTTAGTATTAACTTCATGGAGAAGTTATGAAGCGGACCTGATGCAAAGAACTTTTCTTTTGAATAAGATCAAGGAGAGAATCAATATATTATACGAAAAAAGATCCATTAGGTAGTGGAAAACTAGTGTATCAGTAAAATTTGTCGAAACTGGTGAAAATGCCCTCAGCAATATCTAACTAGCTGTCAAATTTCACCATGAGAATATCCCCAAACAACACTGTTCCCTTTCATCCTCTCATGTTTACATAGCAACACAAGGTTGATTGTAACTTACTGATTCAACTTCACAAAGTTAACACTAATGACTTTTATACTTGACTCTTAAACACTTTCTTCCTAACTCTCATGTGTAGTAAAGTAACGAATTTTGAATCACACTTCGACATTAAAACTGAATAGCACAACTATTTGGAGTTTCTTTACTACTTGTCTTGATAATCTTTATAGGATTTAACTTTCTTGATACCGACTTGCTTGGGCTAATAACAGTAAATATATTAAGGATAATCTTTAATAATAACAACAAAAGTTCTATTTACTATGGGAAAAATCTTAAATACATAGGTCAATTAATATTTAACAATGACATGAAAATCTTGCAACCAATATTACCATTTATGCAGAAAAAATCTCAACTTTACCATGCACAAAAAACATACCTATCTTACATGAACTTTGAGTGATTCTTTTGCCCTCATAACCTTCACAACGAAGAAGGGGCATGATAACATTTGATTTATGCACTTCATAATGTATTGTTAAAGATTTGAAGCATACATTCTATAATTCTTTCAGCTCAAAGCACACATTTCATCAAACATACTTATGACTTGACATAACATCTATGTCTTATTTCTAATCTTAGAAAATCTAACATCAAACAATCTAAAGAAATGCATGATTCTGAACTATCTACAATGAAAATTATGATAAGTGCACAAAAACCTCTAAATAAGAAATAAGTGAAACTTACTGCAATTTCTTAAGATGCAAATTCAAATGACCATTGGATAACAATGATTCATGAAGTAACCAATAATCACAGAACAAGTTCAAAATAAATATTATAAACATAAATTAACATATAGGTTCTAGTTCAATTTCATGCTCAAGGGACACAACACCTCATCTACAAACTAGCATTAAAAACAAGGTGATATTAAACTCTCAACGCATATTTCAAAGGTAATACGCTTTGAACTACCGTCCCTAGAATTGTAAAACATATAGTTGCCTTTCCCATACTTAAAACACTTGAGGAGCACTTGTTGGTCCTTAATATATATTGCCTTAATATAGACTTGCCTGTAAGAAATAGTGCACAATTTAGTCCAAGACTCAAACATCATCACCAAGGTTTTAAATACAGGAACGTTACCGCGATATCGGCCGTTACAAAACGGTATAGGCCATCACCGTTACCGTTATTTGCCGTTTTAACGCTGAGAAGAAAAATCACACTGAAACGCCGTTACGTAACGCCGTTACAGCCTCGAAACACCGTTACAACCGCAAAACTCGCCGTTACATCCGCGAAACCCACCGTTACAACCGCGAAACAAAGTTACGGATGCAAAAACTTCATCTATTTCTTTTCTTTAGCTTCATTATTCAATTTTCATTGCCTCCTCTTCAATCTTCATGGCCTCCTCTAACTAATTTCACTCTCACTCTTAATTTGGGTGTTGTTCTGTAAATTTGTATCAGAGATGAGATGAGATTTTAGAGGGGAAAAAATGGGACTTTAAGTTGAGTTGATTGTGTCTTTGTGTGGAATCTGCGTATGAGTGTTTGGACCTTACAGATAAAATATTCATTTTGTGTCAATATGTGGCTGCTTTCTTCTGTTTTGTGAGAAAGAAGTGAGAAAGAAGAACCTAGAAAGAAGAAGGTGAGGTGAGAGGAATTGGGCGTAGTTGGGTTAGGTGAGGGAATCCCAAACTAATGAATGTCACTAACTTATTGACTTTTGACAAGATTTGTGGTTTTGTGCAACATTGTGATTAATTCACACCGCGACGACCGCAATATGTACGCAACGTCCGTGACAGTCCGAAACCGTGAAATCCTTAACGCGACCGTGACCGCAACCGTTACCGTTATTTAAAACCTTGATCATCACCACAAAACATGATCAAGCCATCCTTGAGAACACTCAAGTGCAAAGTACATGATTCGACCTTACCAATATCATTGGGCAACAAAACCTTTTGGTAAGAATCGTTCCTCATATCTAGAGAAAGAATAAAACATTGACTTTTCTCAGTATCTTTAGAAACCAGCCAATTAATCGTGTCGCTCACACATTGGCCAGATTTCTGAATAGGGACAACAACAAAAGGGAACATTGGAATTATTTTCCAAGAACTGGTACCCAAAGTATGAACCTTCACTTCATCTTACTCAACAAAATTACGTAAAACAGACACAACCTTGTAATTATCACCAACAGGATCATATCCGAAGCCATACATTCTCATAATGTTTCCAATAGTTTGTTGGTCACTAACAAGAGGGGGTAATTCCTTGATTTTTCTAATGGTAGGGTTAAACAATTGAACATTAAAGGAGTTTGGATAATATTGAGAAACAAGACAAAGAATACCATTGCACGATTCAACAATGTAAATATAACTGTCAAATTGTGGGACGGCGGAAGTGGTGAAGTTGGTGAAGCCGGAGTCCAATTGGTAAGACTTGAGTATGAATTTATGAGAGTACTCTACCCAATGGACATTGTGCGTGGTTGACAGGCTAAGGTGCTTCTTAGCGAATTTGTGATCAGAGATTAGAGAATTCCATGACTCGGAGCTGAAGGAGGAGCTTCACGGGTAACCTACTTAGGATTTCTTCAATGAGTTCAAAAGGAAGAGATGGCAGCGGCGACGAATGAAGTGAAGGTGATGTTAGGGTTCCAGTTAATTGTTGCCTCTTAGGGAAGATTGGAGAATAAACAATATTGTTTCGCTCATCGTCGCCACCCTTGCTGCGTAGCGCCATATGATCAATGTAACCGTAACTAGCACAGACGGTGATTAATGAGAAAGAAGCAAAAGAGGGTATATCGTATTTTAATTTTAATTTAACCTAAAGAGCGCTTGGTTTTTCTTCTGCGTACTTTCCTTTTTGTGGTATATTATATGGGAAAAGCTTCTTGGTACGGGAAGTGCTGTGACGAAAAACGACGAATGAATATACACCGTAGGATATAGATAAGATTGTAAAATATTTGTGCTTTTTATATATTTTAAAAATTCAACTCCACCGTCTGCATGTATTGTGTGAATCCCGTACTATAGTTTTCCGTACTATATAGCGTTCCTCATATTATATAAAATAGGTTTAATAGTGCTTTACCCCTGTAATATAATATAGGTCATTTCCGGTTTTCCCCTCTGTAATTTTTTTTGGTTTGGAATACCCCTAATAGGTCATTCAAAAACCAACTTTTTTTTTTGCTGAAATTTTAGTTTTTGAATGACCTATTTGGGGTTTTCCAAAACATTTTTTTTTACAGGGGAAAAATCTGAAATGACCTATATTACTGGGGGTAAAACACCATCAACCCTATAAAATATTGTTAAAGGCAATGAACATATACCTATATAAAAAAAATCATTATATATGAAATATATAAAAAAATCATTATGTAGTTGTTAATGATATACATTTTAACTAATTCACCCCAAGGCCTATACTACAATCACCAAGTCCAAGACGTTCATCATTTTCAATTTTGAGTCCATCTCTGACTTTCTTTTGAGCTGGAACATTCTCTTCAAGGTCACGGTTTTCAACAAGGTATCATATCTTATGTGCAATGCACGTGCCATACTGACTATAACAACCACCAATAAGTTATACCATAATAAAAAATTGTTCTTAAATAAGTCATACGATCAAATAAAAATTACATTAACCATATCAAAATAGTACTCATATTTTAGTAAAATAATACAAACAATATTAGTTATTATAAAGATTATGGTATATTTTTGACCCCCTAACTTTTTCAATCTTGGGAGTTTGGTCTAAAGTATAAGGTTAAGGTATAAAGACAAAGTTGTTGCCTTTGTGGTTACAACGCCGATTCCCTATCGCGACATATCCATCTCAGATGGTCCTTCACCGAGCGCTCCAGGTGCAAAGATGAACGTCCTTATCAATGCTCAGGCTCCGATGAAGTGCAAATTGTTGAAATAGTTGACACATTGTTGTCTTTTGGCAATGCTCGGGGCCAAATGAAGTGAAAATTGTTCACATTGACACTAGGGAGAGGGTGAAATGGCGTGATTCAATGGCTTGAGACCCAAATTCGTAGATTTTTTTTCCAACCTCTATATAAGTTTCAAGATCTAGTTCTCCGCTTTCAAAAGGCAACCTAGTCAATGGACAACCTCAAAGCAATACGCTGGAAGAAAGAGAAAACTATAGAGCCTATATTAAGAGATTCAACAAAGAGGCCATTCAAGTAAAGAACACTGATGACAAGATGATACTCAGACTAACACTCTTGAAGGGACCATTTCAATGTGATTATTGACATCAAAGCACCCCTCAAATTCAGCAATCAACTAGAAAGGGCCGATAAGTATATCCAATGTGAAGAGATGTTGGAAGTTAACAAAGTCATTTTTTGGTAGTTTTTTGTTAATTTGTTTGTTTTAAAAAAAATTGATGGAAAAATAAGCTTAATTCAAATGACAAAATAAAGATAAGTCCTTGTGTTGCACCTCTTATTAAAAGTAACCAAAAACAACATGATAAAATAAAGATAGTACATTAAAAACACCATACATTGAGACATTTTCCATCAGCATTTTGACTTCAATACAGATTATTAAGAAAGCCAAAAACATGCTTAAGGTTGCACAAAAACATTTCAAAAGCCAATAAAATTTGCCTGTTTTCGCTCATATTTTAACAACTTGCTGACAAGAAATTTGCAAGGTTGTCATTCTCGTACATTTCAGTAAAAAGAATCTTGACGTAAACTAAAAATAATACTACAAAGATTGAAAAATAAAATAATAGTAAAACCAAAAAAATACCAACAAGGACATTAAATCTCAAACCATAAACTGATAGAGTGACCAGAACAAAGATGCCATTGTGAATTTGGACGGGGCGGCTTGGAACCCAATTTTGCCACAATCATACCAATCACACTCCTTAAGCACGCAGAAAGTCCTTTGTGTTTTTCTTTATCGTCAAAAACAAAGAGCTGCCCATCCTTCTATTTATTGACATCACTTTTAGCAGTCCGAGACAACGTTGAGGAGGCTATTAGAGACAACGGAAAAGAATGTGAAACAAACAGGTACCCGCGATGAGAGCATGACTGGACATAGAATAGAAAACACTATATGAAGTTGACAAAGCAAAACCCTACGATCTTATGAGTATGTCACCCAAGCGAAGGGTGATAGACAATGCAAGGATTTGAATAACATCTAAGAGTTTTGATGCGTAGTCAATTAGTTTTTGTGGATAATTGAGATATGAGGGAGTACAATCAAGTTATCATATTGATAGATGCATTATAATAGGGCAACCACAAAGGACAGACCCTAATTAGATCTATACATTTGGAATTTGGAGAGAAATTAATTTGTTTGTAGCTTAAAGAATCAACTATTCTGCATTTGAAATTTTAACAAGATACGATCAAAAAACAAAGAATCTATTGTACAAGAATCCTTGGAGAATGAAGGGTAGCTACTATTTTCAATATTCTGGCATATACTCCCAATCAGTACATTTATAAACAATGAATCTTATTATTAAAAAAACAATTACACTTCTTCTTTCATCCCTAACATTATGATTTCAAATGAAGCTTCCTAATTATAAATAATGACAACAGAAGTGATGTTCAGCCTTGGTTTGAAAGTTGCAGACATATGTTTTAAGATGCAGATATTATATTTGATTTTGCTTTAGATGTTGCTGGTAGCATAAATTTGTTAGAACTGCCAAGACTCAAAATTGAAGTTAAAATGGTTCATCAGCAACCAAATCAAACAAAAAAGGATGGTTATATAACATTTCTTTCATATACTTACATAAGAGTTGATATTAAAGCTGCTATAGAATCATGGGGATTTTTGTTTTAGTTTCACCACCTTCGCTAATTTGGTCAGTGTCTTAGCGTAGCTACAAAAAGAGAAGAACATTTCATTCTATTTTAAATCATTAAGTGGGGTTTATGGAAGAGCTGTTTAAAATCCATGAGAGGAGGAAGAACCAACCCGTTAGTCTCTTAACACTTGCTTCCTAACTCTCATGGGCAGCAAAGTAACTAGTTTTGAATGATGTTTCGACATTAAAACATGCCTTAGCTATTTCAAGTTTCTAGCCTATACAGATTTTAGCTTCAACAATAAAGTTGAATAGCACAACTACTTGAAATTTCTTACCTATTTGGAGTTACTTTACGACATCTCTCGCTGATCTTTATAGGACTTAACTTTCTTGATACTGACTAGCATGTATTAAGGATAATCTTTAATAACAACAAAAGTTCTATTTACTATGGGAAATATCTTGAATACATAGGTCAATCAATATTTAACAAGGATAGCAGCTAATATATGACTCCAACATTTGAAATATTTCCAACACACCATGTTAAGGTTCAAAACATATTTATATCACCAAGGATAGCAAAATTTATGCAGAAAAAGTTTCAAAACTTTACCATGCACAAAAAACGTACCAGGCTTACATGAAGTTTGAGTGATTCGTGTAGCTCAAAGCAGACATTTCATCAAAAATATTATAGACTTGACATAATAACATCTATGTCCTATTGCTGATCTTAGAAAATCTAACCTCAAACAATCTAAAGGAATGCATGATTCTGAACTATATACAGTCAATTTCATGATGAGAGAACAAAAACCTCTTAACAAAGAAATAAATGAAACTTATGGCAATTTCTTAAGCTGCAAATTCAAATGACCTTTGGATAACAATGATTCATGAAGTAACCAATAATCAGAACAAGTTCAAAATAAATATCATAAACGTAAATTAACATATAGGTTCCAGTTAGATTTCATGCTCAAGGGACATAGCACCTCATCTACAAACTAGCATTAAGAACAAGGCTATATTAAACTCTCAACACAGACTTCTGGGGTGTTTTCAAAGTCAATACTCTTCGAAGTACCATCCCTACAATTGTTAAAAATATAGTCGCCTGCCCAATCCTCTTTAGGCTTGAGGAGCACTTGTTCATCTTTAAAAATATATATTGCCTTCATAAAGGCTGGTCTGTACGAAATAGTGCACAATTTAGTCCAAGACTCGTTATTTCCATATTCCTTCATTACCCAAACATCATCACCACAAAACACGGTCAAGCAATCCCTAAAACCACTCAAGTGCAAAGAATATCCATCTACCTTACCAACATTGGGCAACAAAACCTTTTGGTAAGAATCGTTCCTCATATCTAGAGAAAGAATAAAACATTGACTTTTCTCAGTATCTTTAGAAACCAGCCAATTAATCGTGCCGCTCACATATTGGCCAGATTTCTGAATAGGGACAACAACAAAAGGGAACATTGGAATTCTTTTCCATGAATTGGCACCCAAAGTATGAACCTTCACTTCATCTTCCTTAGCATAATTACCACTGATATATTTAAATGCGCGTAAAACAGACACAACCTTGTAATTATCATTAACAAGATCATATCCGAAGCCATACATCATAATTTCCCTTAACGGTAGTCGCTCTCTTGAATTTTCATCAGGGGGCAATTCCTTGAATTTTCTAATGGAAGGGTTCAACAGTCGAAACTGAACCAAAGCTGATCCTGCATAATAAACAGCAAGACAAAGAATGCCATTGCATGAGCATGAGCCAACGAAGAAAACAGAATGGTAAAGAGAATGTTTATCGGTGGTGATGACGTTGGTGAAGAGGGAGTCAAGTGGGTAAGACTTGAGGACGTATTTGTAAGAATAGGTTACACAGTGAAGGGTGTGTGTGGTTGAAAGACTAAGGTGCTTCTTATGAAATTTGGTATTAGAGATTAGAGAATTCCATGACTTGCAAGCGCATGGAAGTTGAAGTAGGAGCTTCACCGGTAACCTACTTAGGATTTCTTCAATGAGTTCAAAAGGAAGAGTGGGCAGCGGCAGTGCGTGAAGTGACGGTGATATTAGGGTTCCGGTTAATTGTCGCCTCTTCGCAAAGATTTGTGAATAGATAGTGTTGTTTTGCTTGTAGCCACCCTCACTACCTAGAGCCATTGGACTTATGTAACTAGCGCAGACACGATTGATGAGAAAGTATCATAAGTGGGGAGTTATATGTGTATATATGGGTACTTTGTATTTTAACATTTTTTTTGATTGATTTTATTTTAACTTAAAAGGGTGGTTGTTTCTTAATTTTTTGACACATCACAAAAAGTATATCATTTTGTGTCTTTTGCATCAACCTCCCCCCAACTTTTCTCTCTTAAAAACAAATTAAAACAAACTCATCCGATAAAATAAAATGCACTAACTTTAATCTTTTAGAGCGTAGTTGTTTCTTAGTTTTTTGACACGGTATATCCTTTTGTGTCTTTTGCATCAACCTTCCCCTAACTTTTCTCTCTTAAAAACAAATTAAAAATTAAAACAAACTCCTCCGATTAAATGCACTAACTTAATCTTTTAGAGCGTGGTTGTTTCTTAATTTTTTGACACATCATCAAAAGTATATCATTTTTTATCTTTTGCTTCAAACTCCCCCTAAATTTTCTCTCTTAAAAACAAATTAAAAAAAAACTCATCCGATAAAATGCACTAACTTAATCTTTAGAGCGTTGGTTGTTTCTTAATTTTTTGACACATCATCAAAAATATATCCTTTTGTGTCTTTTACTTCAACCTCCCCCTAACTTTTATCTCTTAAAAACAAATTAAAACAAACTCATCTGATAAAATGGACTAACTTAATCTTTTTCATAACCCCAATCAACATAAATTTCTCTTCAAAATATCTAAAGAGTTAAAAGCAATTTACAATCTATTACCTTTTTCTAATTACTAGCGAAAAGACGGGTACATAGTCTTTCTGTTCTTTTTATTGTGCTAAAGAATAAAAATCAAGAACGGTATTATTTTATGAAATTTTGATTTTGATTAAACATAAAATATAATTTTTTTAGGGAAAAACTAAAAATATAAATGTTTGTTGCTTTCAAGTTATAACAAACCAAACTAACCATGATTATATATTTCAATGACACCAACAATATAACAAAAAAATATAATCTATTTTTTTTTAAAGACATCAGCAACAATCTTTATTATAAAAAAATTGTTTAAGGATATAATTAGGATAATGAAAAAGTAAGTAAATATATATATATATATATATATACATATATACATATATACATACATATATATATATATATATATATATATATATATATATATATATATATATATTCATATTGTGTTTGTTACATTTTTTTTAATATTTAAATTTTTATTCTTATCTATTTGTTGCATGTGTTATTTGTATTGAAAATTGATGACATTTTTGGAAAGATAAAAAGACACCCCAAAAGAGCTTTTTTTTGGTTAAGTAGCCTAGTTGCTAGAGAAATTCACCTTTATGATGAATAAGTGGGGTGTCCGGGGTTCGAACCCCGGCCCCTGCACAAATTGTGCATTATCCCTTACCAAATGAGCTAGCTCATGGGGACGACAGCCCAAAAGAGTTGAAAGATGTTGTTTTCTTCATATATATTTTTTGAAAAGTTGTTTTCTTTATATATAATATAGATAAATTTTAATACATATATTTTACTTATCAATAAAATAATGTTTTCACTAACAAAACACTGAAATAATGTTTTCACTAAGAAAATAAAAAAGAAAAAACATTCAATTATAACTGATTGATAATCACATAATAACATAACTTCAAAAAAGTTACAAAGTATTTATTACAAGACATATACATACTTTTCAAAAATTACAAATTTTCAAGATTGTTTTTTTTTTTCTTCTAAAAATAATTTGCCTTTGTTGTTTCTTTATCTTATTTATTAGTCAAATGAAAAATTCTATTAAATAAAAAAATAGATAAAGAGACCGGCGGCATCAGACCTGCCTTAAGTACAACTCAAAACGGGGATACAACATAATAAATGAGATCAAGTAGATCGACCCTGATCTATTCTATTTGTTTTTTACTAATCACAGACGCAACCTAGCAAACCCGTATACGGGTGCGAAACCGAGTTACAAAAAAAATATGAAAAGCGAACATCTGCAAAGAACGATTAATGGATTGACTGTTATCAAAATCCAAGTATGAACAACTCCCTGGACAAATTAGCAAGCATAAAAGCTCTTTCGTGCTTGAAGAACTAGAGTGTAGGCATAGAGGACACCTTGAAACCTGCAGATCTCAAAATATTTGGAAACAACAGAGATTCAAAGAAGTCATGTCACCATGCCATATTATAAAATAATATTTTTTATTGGTCTACATTATTAATTATTATATCTTTTGGCTATAAAAAATACCGAAAAAATGGTAAATGAGTCGCTTAATAATATAGTTGTACAATTCATATACATGACTCATAACGACATATTTTTATCAATAATGAAATCTTTATCATGGCCAAACCACTCTTTAAAAAAAATCATAGAAAAATTACGCTAACCTCTCCTGAGGTCTTTTTACATGACACAGTACACCCGCTCTATTTTTTAACTAAATACTAATCTCTCTTACTTTTTTTTTTTATCAAACTGACAAGCACTTCCCTTATAATATAACACAATTTAAACTTTGTTAATTCCATTTTTTTGAGAAATTAAATTCATCGTACGATTATGAACTCGCTTAATTTTCGACTATTTTTTCTTTCCATTTTTCACTCAGGTGATTTTTCTCAACTTATTGTTCCTCAGTCAAAGTGGTTTAATTATTAAACTCTAATGTAATAAAACGGAAATATCGAAGATTATTTCCTTTTCTTTGATCAAACACAATGTTCATCCACCAAAATTTTATCATTTCTATATTCTCTTGTGATCTCTTTTATAATTGTCGATGTTTGATTCTATTTGGTGGTAAAAATAAATGTTATCGTTTTACCATTGGGAGAAAAAACCCCAATTACCTTAATTGTGAAACGAGAAAACAAATTCAAATAAAACAAAATAACATAAATTAAATTGTATATTTACAAAGTTATTGAAATGGATAAAATGAGGGGAGATTGATGTGTTTGAAAAATTAGAAGGGATGATTATTTTATTTAAGAAAATCTTAAAGGAAATCAATGTAATTTGCCCTTTTATCATTAGCTTCGACTTTATCATTAGTTTGTTTTTCATCTTATTTTCTCAATTCATATAGTATTGCAATGCGCTTTGATGCGTAGCCCCCTGCTTTGAATTAGCCCGTGCACGGTCCCGTATGTAAGACCCTTAATTTTAGAAAACAATAAATGTTAATAATATAATATTATGCTACCTCGTTTATTTTAGTTTATGATCAAATAAAAATAAATAATACCTTCGACGATCAATTTTTATCGCTACTCGAATATTTTGTAGTTTTTGTCACGATAGCGACTCATGATAAATTTTTCAGAAAATTTCTCGAGAATTTAATTTTCAGTCTGCTCAAACAAAACAGAAATTTGACCGCTCTTAATTTTTAAAACAAACTTCGTTTTGTACGAATTTTTTTGTAAAGACTCATAAAATTATTTATGATAGATTTATGCTATAAAAATATTTTTTCCATCGAAAATTTTCTCTCATAAGAACCAATTGTAACTAATAAAGTCTAATGATGATGATTTGCTTTGCTGAGATAGAAAATATCTACTCTAAACTCTTATCCTCTTATCTCTCCACGGCACATCTCCATTGTCTAAATTTATTTATTTTTACTCATGTTATTTATGTTATTTATTTATTTATTTTAGGAGGCACTTATGCTTATATATATCCAAACCAATTACTTCATCCCATCATCTCACTTTTCTTCTCTCTCTCACGTTACACACTTCTCTCTAGTTCATCTCTCTAGTTATTCTCTCTTCATTCTTCTTCCTTTCTTTTCTCTTCTTTATTCTTCTTTTGTGATTTCTTTCTAGTTTCTATCTATGTTCTTCCTCCTCTCTTCTTTATTTCCTCTTCTACAAAATTTGTGCACATCTATATACACCATAAGAGACATAACCAAGCTAAAAGCTTAAGGTTAGTTTGGTCATACATGTACTTTTCCATATATTTTCCTTTGCTCTTTCCCTTTCAATTTTCTACCGAAGCACCTTTCCTACTTACAACTTACTATCAATATTAAGCCTTGATCAGTTAAATGATTTGAGGATTTAAGTTCATGAGTTATGCAAATAACTATAATATTTTGTTTAATTCCCAACTTCCATACAATTTTATGTTCATGTCCACCTGAGAATTATGGGTCATTCTTGCCTTAAATATACAAACATAGAAGAACAAATGAATAGTTTTCTTTAAAAACTATATTTCATTCACAACGCATGAAATGAGATGGTATGTCCTTTTATTTATAAACAAAGTAACACAAGCAAAATAAATAAGCTTACTCACTTAGAAACTAAGAGGCGGTTCACAAATTTTTCATAAAATCTAATCTTACTAGCTAACCAAATACTTTGATGGCTGAACTTCTTAATATCCAAGTAAAAGGTGTTGTTATCTCATAAATATAATAATAAGTGCTACTAGCTATATGAAGTAGGCCATACAATTATACACCCATCAGGGAGAAGAAAATTTCATTATCATACGTTTTACCTTGATTCAAAGCCTTGTGGTTTGTAACTTGTTTAATATTAGTCTCTTGGAATTTCTAAAACTGATCTTTGATATTTAGTGACTTAATTAAGCATATGCCTCAACTTGCTTCTCAAAACTTCTAGTGTTAACTTGACTTAATTTCTAACAATTGTAGTTTTCTCATCTAAAGCTATATATACTAGTATGATGATAAAAATTACTTGTCCTGTTTAATTATGTTAAAACCCATTAGATTATTTTCGCAATTATTGTTAAGTTTTGCCTTACTCTCTTGTTTCCACCTCCATTTATTTTGATATTTCTTTGGCTTTTAATTTTTACTCTCACCGTTTATTTCATCTAAAGTGGTGCGATGCTATAAGAAAATTCTGTAACTATCTTATTTAATTTTTCATTTGATGATCTAATCTAGTATCATCACAAGAACTATTTATAAGAAAACAAATATATTCTTGTTTAGTAAAATAAAGTTGATTAGTACGGTTGTATTGTTATAAAAATAAAGCAGTATTAAATATTAAACTTATCTCACCTTTGTTCTTTCCATTACTCCGTTGTTTTTATTTAATTGTGAAGTTTATTTCACCTCCACCTATATATACATATGGACATATTGAACTTTTGATTTTCCAATCACTAACAAAGGATAATTATATGTTTTGTATAAAAAAAAATGCTAAATTAATTTAGTAATTGTATGGACGTTAGAAAATAAACTTATTTTTAGGTGTGAAAATATACTATGAAGTATGATTAAATTTTTACTACTTTTAGTCTAAAATCAATTATTTAGTTAGGCTTTGTTTGCGAGTTTGGAGGGGAGGGGAAGGAAAGGCTTCGAGGGGTGGAAAATATGAGGGAAAATGAAGAAATCTTTCAAAAAAATTAAAAGAGTAGGTTTTTAGAGAATGATAAATTAATGCATATGATTACTATATTTTTTATTTTAAAAATAATACCACAACATAGATTAAATTTGAAGAATTCATATAAACCCTCCAAAACCCCCCAAAACCCTCCTTCAATACAATTTTTTAGTTCCCCCAAATGAGGAGGGTTTAGTATTATGAAGAAAAGTTCACCCCCAAAACCCTCCCCTCCCATTTTCCTCTATTTATTCCACTTGCTCATTCCTTTTTTCCCAAGCCTTCCCTTCCCTTCCCCTCCAAACTCGCAAACAAAGCCTTAGTAACCTAAAAATGATAGTTAGACCACTTTTCTTAATCAAAGGTTATTTTGAAGTGTTGTTTTATTTTTGAAACAAGAAAACTTCTAAAAGTGTTAACTTTGATCTAAAAATATTAATTATAGATCTCGGCCTTGTTCTTAGCCTTCAAAATTTTGGCTTCCTTGCGTATAAAACTGTCAAGTTGTATTTGTCCTACTCTCTCAAGTTTGATCATCTCTCTATACTCCTTTACGGCCTGTTTGGTGCGCAGGATAAGAAGACAGGATATGATAACACTATCATATCCTACTTAAATCCGTTGTTTGGTGCATCGGTAGGAAAGGATAAAATAAACCTATTGCTTATCATATCCTATCCACTCTTTGTTATTTTTATCCTTAGTTTTTGGTGGGTTAGCAACATGATAGGGGAAAGATTCACACGCGTATTTTCTATTCATCAAAGAACCTCCTTCGACTCCCACTCTCTCCTATTTTTACCTTCTACGTTTTCAGGTTTTTTCTTGCTGTGCGTTTTCATTTTCTTCCTCTTCCTGTTCCCAAATCCCAATCGATTTCAATTTGTTTGTATTTCTTGTGCTTCTTAATTTTTGTTTCCAATTGATTCAATTAATCTCAATCGATTCAATTAGTTTTATTCCTCTTCTTGATTTCAATTGATTCCAATCAATTAATTCCGATTGATTCGTCTTCTTCCTCTTCAATTATTTTCTTGCTTATTTTCTATCAAGCCCATTCTATGATTTGATTTATTTGAATGTTACAGATAAATATCTGTATTGGTTAAAAATTAATTTTTTATTTTTAAAAAATATATGTATTTGTTTCACAAGAATGATTGTCATTTAAATATAATATATTGTATTTTTTTTACAAATATATATTGTAGTTTTTATCAAGTCAATAACAAATGTGCACCAAACACGTGATATGATAAAATAATGTTATCTCTTTCTTATCATGTATATACCAAACGTAAGATATGATAATGTTTATCATGTTATTATCCTATCATATCCTTATCCAACTTCTAATCATATCATGTATCTATCCTATCATGCGCACCAAACGGCCCCTTAGTGTTTCTTTTTCCCTTCTCTTAAGTGTCGGTGTCATGAACTTTGAGAGACAAGTGAGGTTTGAGTGAGAGTAAAATGAGATTGTGAGAGTTTGAGAAATGAGTAAGAGGAGAAATAAAAATCTTTACTTGGAGGGAATTTGATGACTAAAAGAAAATTAAAGAGAGAAAGATATATTCGTTTGGATGAAAAGCTATTCGAGGTAAGGGCACCTATCCATTTTTATATATATAAATATGATAATTAATTATGTATAATTGCTCCGTATTTTCATACATGATTTATGATGCTTAATTTTCAAGGTGAATAAATGATTATATATGTGCAGTCTTTAATGCATGAGATGAATTGTTTACATATGCTTTTGAGATATGTAAGTTGTTGCATTAGCATATAAGGGGAATCGTATGCTCGTGCATTTCATAGTGAACGTGGCCACCAGAGAGGAGTCACGAGGTGCACACCGGAGAGGTGGCATGGGGTGCGTTTTTAAACCACCTTATCCTGTAGCGGATCATTGAGTCTGATAGATTAGTAGATACTCATCTCCTTAGTGGCGCGGCCACAACCCTCTGCGGAGCGGTATTAATTCCGGAATCATATGCATCGACATATAGGCATTTGCATTAGGAATCGAGTCTTAATTGTCTTTATTATGAGCATTATTTCTCTACTTGTTTTCGTACGTGGATTAGAATGAGATCTCTAATTCACGTATAATGTTTACTCCGTTTATGCTTCTTGCTCTGCTCCTGTATATTTGTTATTTTCGGATTGGTGACCCTTTCAGTGGATATGTGGGCTATATGCCATAGATTATGACGGCACCATGGGATCCCGAGACGCTTCCATCGGAGGCGGCAAAGTTCAACTTCCCTGAGAACTGGACTACTATGTCTTGGGGATTTGACCCGGCCTCATGACAGGTCACATCTACGGGTAACGTACTCGCGGCCAACCATATAGTTAGTAGGGAGCCATGTTTTTTTTATTGTCATTAGAGGGTCTAGTACCCAACTTTCTTTGTGTTAGAGTGAAAGATCAGCTTAGTAGTCTTTTAATTTTTGGATAGTACTTTTGATAGGAAATCCACCCTCTGCGTAGGGATGTAATCGTGTTTATATAAATTGATCAGTCGTCATACAAAGCGCTATATAACTCTGACGTTCATTTTCAAAAGGAATCTTTAATTTATTTTGTTAATAAAAGTCTATGACTTGAGTTTAAAAAGGTTTTATTTATTCTTTCGTTAAAAAAAAAAAAAAAACATACACAATTTTTTGGTGCTGAAAAACGGGGCGTTACACCGTACTTAGCATGAGTTTGTTGCTAATTCACCTTAAAGGTGAATATATAGGGTGTCTAGGGTTTGAACCCCGGCCCCTGCACATATTATACATTCTCAATCAAAATTTTGAGGTCAATACAAATTATTAAGAAAGCCCAAAACATGGTTCAGAATACAAAAAAACATTTCAAAAGTCAATAAAATTTGACAGTTTCTGCTATAATCCACTATAAGTGGTCTTTAACAACCCTTTGTTAGACAAGTAATTTGTGAGGTTTTCAATCTCATACATTTCATCAAACACAGAGTACAACCTAGATACAAACTAAAAATAATACTACAAATAAAGAAGAAGAAAAACAAAAAGGGACTTGTAAAGGGAAGAGTTAGAGGTTGAGGGATGACTGCCGCAATCATCCCAACCACACTCCTTAAGCACACCGAAATTCCTTTGTGTATGCCTTCATCATCGAAAAGAATGTGCTGTTGATCATTCTCTTCATTGACATCACTTTTAGCAGCCTGCGACAACGATGAGGAGGCCATGAGAAACAATGGATCAAGGACTTGAAACCAACAGGTACCCGCGATGAGAGCACAACTAAACAGAGAAAAAGAAATGCTTTACAGCACTGACCTGACAAAGCAAAACCCTCTTACGAGTCCATGTCACGCAAGCGAAAATGTGATAGCTAATGCAAGGATCCGAATAACATCCAAGAGTTTTTATGCGTAATTAGTTAGTTTTTGCGTTTAATTGAGATATGAAGGAGTACATTCAAGTTAGCATATTAATAGATGCATTATAATTAGTAGGGCAACCACAAACGACAGACCCTAATTGGATCTATATGTTTGGAAATTGGAGAGAAATTAATTTTGATTGTAGATTAAAGAATCAACTATACTGCATTTGGAATTTTACAAGCATCCTTGGAGCATGAAGGATAGCTACTATTTTCAATATTCAGATGGTAAATTAAAATCCTGGCATATACCAATATGTTGTTCAGCCTTGGAATGAAAAATGCAATTATGAAGAGTCTAGAAGAGGTTGGCAGCTGTTAGTAATCATCAATCAGCACAACATATAGTTGATTTTGCTTTACATATTGGTGGTCGCATAAATTTGTTAGAACACCAGATTTGTTAGAACTAAATTTGCCAAGACTCAAAATTGAAGTCAAAACTTAAAAATGGTTAGTCGGGAACCAAATCAAACAAAAAAAGGATGGTTATAACCAGCATGCATATTAGAGTTGATATTGAAGGTGTTATCATGGGAGTTTTTGTTTTACCTTTACTACGTTCGCTATTTTGGTCAGTGTCTTAGCATGGCGCTTGTGACCAGCATGCGTATCTACAAATAGAAAAGTACATTTCACTCTCTTTTAAAACATTAAGTGTTGTTTATGGAAGAGCTATTTGAAAACCATACGAGAAGGAAGAATCAACCAGTTAGTGTAGTTAGTGTCTGCTAAGGAATGAGATAACTATTTTTCTTTGGCGGTGCTTACTTATCCAGAAAATTGTGAATATGAATTAGGAAGAATATGAGGCCGTGGCCTTTTAGGAGACTTGAGAGCTGACTGGAGCAAGGTGGAAGGCAGTGGTGCAAGTTTTCTGACAAGGGAAATGTACCAACATACACTTCTGAGCATAACAAATGCGTACCTTGATTTTGGGGTTAGAGATTCTCTTATATAGTTGAGTCGTCAAAGTGATCTGGCTAGGCATGGAAAGGGATGTAGTATACCTTTGTTAAGATATTAATGTTAAAAAATTATACAAATCATACAAAAGCCAAGTATCAGGTTATGGAATTGTGAATTCATTCATTTAATTTTATCATCATCTGCATTGTTAATTTCTCTTTGTAAAAGAGATAGGGATGTAGTAAACAAATGAAATATTGATGAAATGTTGTAAGTTGACATCAAGAAGGGGACTCTCAAATGGAATATAAATGACACTTCTTTTTTCTTAGATTAATTTGAGGAATGGGAATCAAGCAATCATAAATCCAATGGTTATTATATCTTATATTTGAAGCAAGAATAGTGAAACTTCCTAGAATAATATCTAATTATATATGAATGGTACAGCAAAATAGGGCTGCATACATTTCCAAGTAAATCCCACTGTTTAAGCTAGCAAGCTCTTGACAGGAAATAGAAGATTGGATAGTCACTAACTCCGGTATGGTTCACTCGAGCATTGTTAACGCTACACTACAATGTTATAACACTTCTATTTGGCAGGACTTTATACTAAATAACATATCAACACTATTTAAGATGGAGGCTTCAGATAAAGTCATAGAAGAAGGCATGCGTTTAAAGAAATATAGACATAAGTGCCACTAGCCCACCACGAAAATTATCTTCTTTGTTTCTAAAATTCTAATTCCTTTGGAAGTGCTTTTGATGGAATTGGATGAAACTGTTGTAACGTTTAAGTTTTTGATTCAGATATTATTTTTCTTTTAAACATTGAATTAGAGATACCACAACCATTAACAACTTGTTAAGAGCACGGAGGGAATATTCTCGTTTTACCAGCAGAAAATTGATAACTTTGATTTTTCACTTCTAATAGAAGCTCTGGTACTTTGCAGAAAATAGAAATCGCATGGTCTTGGACAGTATTAAAAAATCCTACTGGGATACGAATCTTGAAACATCAACATCGCAACATAAGACATTACAACTATTGTACAACGGAAACCTTATTGTAAATGAAAAAAACTACAAGAAGGAAGAGTGAAGATTTTTTTGGCAGAGTTCCTCTAATCCAACAAACATATTTCTTCCAAGCATGAAAATGGATGAAAGTTTAGTATTAACTTCATGGAGAAGTTATGAAGATAACCTGAAGCAAAGAACAAGATCAAGGAAAGAATCAATATGTTATACGAAAAAGATGCATTAGGTGGTGGAAAATAGTGTATCAGTAAAATTTGTCGAAACTGGTGAAAATGCCCTCAGCAATATCTAACTGGCTGTAAAATTTCACCATAAGAATATCCCCAACCAACACTGTTCCCTTTCATCCACTCATCTTATTTTTCTTCTCTCAAATCTGTTTTTTACTTTGCATTTGAAATTTTTAACAGTTGTTACTCATCTTATTTATAGAATTTTAACTCTCCTTGGAACCATTTTTTGTAACAAAATTTTGTTTAAATTTGAAGATAACAAGAAACAAACTTTGTTTTAAAAAAACAAATTTTAGTTTTCCAAAAAGATAGCATTAATTAGTTTTATTGAAAAAGATAAGAATAATTGACAAATCGTACCCTTAAAATACAAAAAAAAAGAGTTAAATAGGAACGAAAAATTAACCCTAAAAAATACTTCAAAAGAAACTGAGGGAGTAGTTATTATGAAAGCCAAAAACATGCTTCAGGATACAATTTTTTTTTTTCAAAAGTCAAAAAATTTGACAATTTCTGCTCTAATCGACTAACATGACCAATCTAACCATTTGTTGACAAATAATTTGCGAGGTTTGCATTCTCATACATTTGATCAAACACAGAGTACAATCTAGATACAAATTAAAAATAATACTACAAAATAAGAAGAAGAAAAACATAATAGTAAAACCATAAAAACACCAACAAGGAAATTAAATCTCAAACCATAAATTGACGGAGGGACCAAAATACAAGATGTCATGGTGACTTTAGAGGGGTCGCTTGGAATGAGAGGATGAAGTTTTGAGAAAGATTGGTGAAGAGGAAAAGAGAGATTGGCGTGGGAGAAGAGAAGAGAGAAGGAGGAGAATTGTTTTCCCAACTTAGAGAGAGAAAGAGAAATGGAAATAAGATATTTTTGGGTTAAAACCAATTAAATATCCTTTCCACGTGAAATTACCATATTGCCCTTGCCTCAAGCGTGTTTAAAACGACTCTGATACTTTTCTCGTAAAAAGTTGACATATCATAAAATATTTTCCATTAACCTACTTTTCCATGAATTTAATTCCTTCGGCACGATCGACTGGTAATATACCGATACTGACATGCGGGATATTACACAACATATAGTTGATTTTTGCATAAATGTGTTAGAACATTGTGTTTTAACATTTCATTTAAATCATTAAGTGTTGTTTATGGAAGAGCTATTTGAAAACCATACGAGAAGGAAGCTAATTAGTGTCTGCTAAGGAATGAGAAAACTATTTTTCTTTGGCGATGCTTACTCATCTGGAAAATTGTGGATATCAATTAGGAAGAATATGAGTCCGGGGCATTTTAGGAGACTCGAGAGCCGACTGCTCAGGTTTATTACTAATCTTTTTTTAGAGGATTTAAAGTCAAATCTTTAACATTATTTTTTGCTCACATTTGTAACTAATCTCTTTTTAGAGGATTTAAAGTTTAATCTTTACCATTTTTTTCCACGTTTGTTACAATTGATCAAAAGCTAAGGAAGAGTGACTTATATTAATAAAATAATATGAAAATATTGGTTTTTTTGGAATGGATATGAAAATATTTGGCAATCTTTGTCGGTTGCATTGAGGGGAACAACACAAATGTACAACATAAAATCGGCTGATAAAAAAGTAACATGAGTTTTTGTTTTGTGCTAGTTTTTTGTGAGTTTGATATGTGGTTAACGGTGGTAAAAGAGGGTTAACGGGGACGATTAGTGACATGTATTAGTAATCCACGTGTTATTTTATAATTGGCTAACAATAAGAACAGTTCATAAGAAATTGTGGGTAAGTTTTCACCTTAAATTAAATTTATTATTATCTATTTGTTACATCTGTTATTTATATTTATAATAAAAAATAAAAATTAAGGGTATTTTTGGAAAGAAATTTCAACCCAAAAGTGTGCTGAAAGAAGTAGTTTTCTTTATATATAGTATAGATGTAAACATTTTGTTTTAATTCCTAAAAAAAATTTCGTTAACTTTTAGTCCTCAAAAGTTTTTTATCTTCATTTTTTGTCCTTCATTTAAAATAAACTCATATGTAAAATTCATATTTTTAGAATAAAGTTTTGCAGATAAAATTATAATAAAGTTTTGCAGATAAAATTATAATATTATAAGAATGGCTTAAAAATTCATATTTAATTTATGTTCTGTTAAAATATTCAAAAAAATTGAGAGATTTTTACAATATTCTACACATTTCTGCACAATTTCATTAAAAAAAATACAAAAATTTAGTTAAAAATAGGGACCGAAAGTATTGATTATAAATTTTATAGGGACTAAAAGTTGATTTTTTTTAGAGGGACTAAAATGAAAATTTGATATATTTATAGGAACAAAAAACATAATTAACCCATTTATCAAATACTATATAAATTCTTGGGTTAAATATGTTGATCTCTTTAAGTATACCAACTTTTCATTTTATCTCTCTAAATTTTTTGTTAGATTTTAGTTTCTTAAAAAAAAAAAAAATCGTCACCACTTTTAGTCTCTATTTTTTGGTCAACTCATTTATCATACATTTTAATGAAAATTTGTCGAAATGGTAGATTATGATGACAATATCTCCGAAAAAATATGAATTAAATATATGTTTTTTTATTCATATTTAATTCTTGTTTTTCTAAAAATTTCTAATTTTTTTTGGGATGAATGTCATAATATTATACACATTAATGGAAAAATTCATTAAAAAAAAATATGAAAGTTAGACATGATATGACTAAAAACTAGGGACTAAAAATAGTGATGAACTTTTTTGAGAGACCAAAAGCCGAACAAATTTTTTAGAGGAATTAAAACGAAAAAATTGGTATATTTATATAGATCAAAAACATATTTAACCCTAAATTCTTTGAAGTTTGATCGAGTACTTATATACTGTAAACATAATTTGTATAACGTTTAAATTTATTTTAAAATAAATTAATATAAAAATTTGATATAATATTAAATAATTGAATGACAAGTATATACTCATCCAAACTTCATAGATATCATTATGTTTACATTTATAGTCTTAGTATCGAGTTTCTTTTTGAATTATAATTTTTGCCCCTTCCTTGCAAAAAATAAAAATAAGAGACAAAAATGTAATTCTTTGCTAAAAGCTTTGCTTTCTTATTGATAATTAATTTTTTTATGAAGATAAATACTTATTATATGGAAAATAGTATATGAGTAAAGTATTCTAAGAACATAAATTGTCTTTGCCTTACCTCCTCTTCATGAAAATTTAAAGTGTATGAGTCCAACAAAGAATTTCCTCTTTATTTGTTGAAGAATTTATACTTCAGATATGACTTGAGGAAATTCATGAAGCTATATCACGTTAAACCAGCCAAAAAGGATTTCTTTCATTTTTAAGAAAACTCAACACAGCAATTTCTTTTAAACTGTTCATTATATATATATATATATATATATATATAGGAATCACCAAATCAAAATTGTTCAAGTTCCATTATAGCATTGATATAGTTTACAATTATAAAAGCAATACCATAAGAAATTATGTCTACCTTGCAATCATATGACTATGAAGATGTGCATCCAAAAATTGAAAAAAAGAATACTCCTGACTCACACCTTCTGATTGTTCAAATTCCTGATGGTAATTTGTTTGGTTTAACATTATATTATCCACTTCTATTCATATGTTCTTGTGTTTATTTATTTTTTGGTTGAATAAATTCTATTATCAAGTTTCTTTCTTTTTCCTTTGTTTATAAAAGTTCTTATGTTTCTTTAATATTTTCAATCAAAAAATTAAAATGAAAAATTCCATTGATACCTTCCATTGCTTATCAGAATTTTTTATTCAAAGACTTTTACCTATTCAACTTTAAATGACACAAAATCTTAAATTTAGAAGTAAACTTATGTTCAATATTGCACAATTTACTTGATGTTGAAATTTGTAATTAATTGTTTGTGTTTTTAAAGCACTTTTATAATTCAATATCACTTTTGATGTTTTACCAACGTTTTAAAAACCAAACTAGCTATCAAACCGGCGATACCTATAACTCTGACGTAAGTTCAACGGCCTTATACCATTCGAACAAGAGCAAAACCAGAATCCAACCGTAGTAAAAAACGATACGAGGTTCAACCGGTTGGACAGTTCGGTTCGGTTTTTGAAAACGCTAGTTTTTACCAACAAATGTTAGGCTTTTATAGTAGTTTTTTTTCTTAAAAAAAAAACTTAAATAGTAGTAATATTTAACAGGGTTTAATCTCTTAATAATTTTGCAAATTATTTAATGCACCCTACAGGGTTTGCACGAAGGGATATTGGTGCTCAAGTTGAGTATGATTTTGGAAGGGTGAGAGTTTTTGGTGAAAGATCAAAAGGATCAAATAAATTGGAACGTTTCAATGTAAAGTATCAAGTTCCATCACATTGTGATATTCGCCATATTAAAGGTAAGAATGATGGAAAATTTTTCACTATTACAATGCCAAATATTCCAGGTAGAGAACCCCAACCAGAAGAAGAAGAAGAAGAATATGAAGAAGAAGAAGAAGAATATGAAGAAGAAGAAGAAGAAGAATATGAAGAAGAAGAAGAAGAAGAAGAAGAAGAAGAAGAAGAAGAAGAAGAAGAAGAAGAAGAAGAAGAAGAAGAACCAACCGAAGAAAATAATAATAAAGCTGACGAGGTAAATGATCAAAAGGATCAACAAAACACTTCTGATCAAGATCCTAAATCAAATGTTGAAAGTAAAGAAGATGCTACCCCACAAGATGCTAAAAAAGTGACTATGCCTCAAAAGGTTCAAGAAGAAAATTCTCAAAATGATCAAGTTGCAAAAGTTGATAGTAAAGGAGAGCCTTATCATGAGACTTCAACCTCAGAAGAAGCTAAACAAGAGTCTATACCTCAAAAGTTCCAACAAGAAATTTCTCAAAAAGAGTCTTTACCTCAAAAGGGCCAAGAAGAAATTTCACAAAAAGAGACTTTACCTCAAAAGGTTGAAGAAGAAATTTCTCAAAAATCTCAAGTTACAAAAGTTGAGAGTAAGGAAAATGCTCATCAAGAGACTTCAACTCAATCAGATGGCACACATGAGTCTAAGCCTCAAAAGGGTCAAGATCAAGGAATTCAAAATAAACCTACAGATACAAAAGATGCAAAACTTCAAACAGAAGAAAGTGTAAAAGATGAGAATAAGGAAAAGCAAATGGTTGTAAAGGAAGAAACTAAGGATCATCTTAAGAAAGCTATAGAATCAGAAAAGCCACATGTGGTGGATGATTCTTCCCCTACACTTGAAAGGAAAACCAAGGACGAAAGCAAAGGATCTGGCACAGTTGAAACTTCTGATCAAGATCCTAAATCAAATGTTGAAAGTAAAGAAGATGCTACCCCACATGATGCTAAAAAAGTGACTATGCCTCAGAAGGTTCAAGAAGAAAATTCTCAAAATGATCAAGTTGCAAAAGTTGATAGTAACGGAGAGCCTTATCATGAGACTTCAACCTCAGAAGAAGCTAAACAAGAGTCTATACCTCAAAAGTTCCAACAAGAAATTTCTCAAAAAGAGTCTTTACCTCAAAAGGGCCAAGAAGAAATTTCACAAAAAGAGACTTTACCTCAAAAGGTTGAAGAAGAAATTTCTCAAAAATCTCTAGTTACAAAAGTTGAGAGTAAGGAAAATGCTCATCAAGAGACTTCAACTCAATCAGAAGGCACACATGAGTCTAAGCCTCAAAAGGGTCAAGATCAAGGGATTCAAAATAAACCTACAGATACAAAAGATGCAAAACTTCAAACAGAAGAAAGTGTAAAAGATGAGAATAAGGAAAAGCAAATGGTTGTAAAGGAAGAAACTAAGGATCATCTTAAGAAAGCTATAGAATCAGTAATGCCACATGTGGTAGATGATTCTTCCCCTACACTTGAAAGGAAAACCAAGGACGAAAGCAAAGGATCTGCCACAGTTGAAACTTCTCCTCCAAAGAAAACATACAAAGAGAAGGGAAAGGAAATGATCAATGAAAAATTTGGTGATCATGATGAGAAAAAGATTCTTGAATCAGCAAAGACAAGAATCAAAGACATGGCTTTATCCACTACTCAAGCTGTAACTAATTATGCAAAGAGGTTCAGTGAAGAAGATAAACTAAAGCTAATATACACCGGTGCAACAATTCTTGTGGTTGCACTTGGTGTTTATGCTTCCTACAAGTATCGTTCCTCGCGTAGAGCATAGGAAAATGACATGATCTATTTCAATTGACATGGTTCATTTCAAAAGATATTGTAGAACAAGCATGCCAGACTCTAATGTTGAATCATGATCAAGTTGAAATGTTTCTGAGATTTGATTTACTACCCTATAGTATCATACTGTACAAATAAAAGTAATTTGTCTTGAGCAAAAAGTACATTTGACAATAAATCAAAAATTACATTGTGAATTTACATTTTCTTGTGCAAATATCCTTCTAAAAGTAATCATTAAATATCCTTCAAAAAGGAAGAATCATTAAATAATCAGCTTCAGTAATCTTTTTTATAAGATCAGCTACTTCCTCTTGCATGTTTGAACCACAATATTCTTGACATTTTGTCTTGACACAAAACCTATATTAATTTTTTGTTGCTGCAAGGCTTAGTTTTTTTTTCTAGTTTTGTCAATCTTGGATAGTAGAAAATGGCATTTTGCTCAAATTCCGCTACACTACAACATTATAGCGGCTATTTGACAACACTTTGTATTAAATCAAGTATTAAAACAACTACAGTTTGTTCAAATTCTGCTACGCTGTACTATAGCAGCTACTTGAAAAAACTGGTATTTCGCTTGATCTTTTCATTGAAAAAGAGATAAAAGATTATTCTAGTTCTCGAAATTGCTTAATTCCTTCAAGTAAATGAACTGTCACGACAATATTACCTTCTATGGCTACCTGGAATTTATAATTCATCCATTCTCCAAATAGGCACACAGTATATTAAGATCCCTAAAAAGAATGAGGAACAAATTGTGATTATAGTATAAACATATGCTCTCCAAGGATGCTCGCTTTCTCTCATTTCATTGAACTCGGCAACAAAGGTAGAGACAGTGCTCAAACAACCCATCAGGCCAAACTGTATGCCTTTTACAATAGTATCACAATCTCTGGTGTTCACCTACATCAAACAAGTGAGATATATAAGCAATGATGCAGATTCATGAATCTTTTTATATGAAACCCGTAATCAAAATAATAAGAAATGAAGAGCTTTATAAGATTTTTTTTTTTTTTTGACAAAACTGCAATAGGAGTCCTTTAACATGTGTTTCATCTATATTTGTGTCAAATGAGTCCTTTATGTTTAAAAACGTCAACGATGTTAACATGATCTTTTTTAGTTTTTTATGAAAGATTGTGTCCTCGTTATCGAGGGTCTAACTGTGATGTTGAGTGGTTTAACATTCTTTATACCATATCATTCAGTGATCATGCATACAAAGTTGTAACAAAAGTGGAACAGAAATGAAAGTTGGTTCAACGGTGTAAATATTTTTAAAGATAGATGATTAATTTGACACAGATAAATGACCTCTTGAAACATGAAATTAAATTAAATGACCCTGAATATAGTTTTCCTTTTTTTCTTTTCTTCTAGTAGCACGAGTCAGAAGAGAAATCCTATTCACGAACATAAACAAAACTACTTTTGATTCTTCGAAACCAGGTTATAGCTATGAAAGTTCATACAAACATGAATATTAGATTGAGAAGGTAGTTGATGAATCATATTCTAGAAACTTACGTATATCTTTGTTGTAGCAAGTGCAGCCCTGATACAAGCAGCAGAGACATTTGCAATTAGAGTTCCAAATCGCATCCAACTCAACAAACCTCTTGATCCTAATCCGTGTCCATTTAATCGGGATAAAAGCCATCTAATCCACACACCAAGAGGTCCAACCATGCAAGCGATCCACAGATAAGCATTTTCACCATTCTTGAATTCAGCAATCATTAATACACCACTAATACCCCATAACAAGCCTAAAATCAGCAAAAACACCACTATAACTGCTAAGTGTTTAGCCTTATAAGAAGTCAAGTTTAGCCTTATAAGAAGCCACTTGAAACCTTTAGCTGTTTCTATCCCAAATATGATGGAAAAGGCAACAAGAAATAACCCTGCAGAACTCCAATTATTCAAAAGCTCATCCTATCAATTCACCGCTGCATAGACTGCGATAATTACACACACACACACATATGAGAAGGCATCAGATTACATCCCTATAATACATGATTATTGTTGCACTAATCAGAAACTTTTTATAAGACACCTGTATTACAAAACTTACAATTTGATTGAAAGTTTATATCATATTGATCATTTCTGTAAAATTTTATGCAAATGTAAAAACATTTCATATATCATTGATATATGTCGAGATTAACGTCGTTAAATAAAAAGCGCATACAGAGTTAACTGTAAACACCAATGTAATTTGATCCCTTCTCTAGTTCTCATATAAAAGCGCAGAGGAACTTTCAATCCAACGGTGAGTTTTGTCATATAGATATCCGTAAAAAGTTATTGAACAGTATGACAATATCTAAGTATTACACTGATGTAATTTGATCGTCTCTCTCTCTCTCTCTCTCTCTCTCTCTGTGTGTGTGTGTGTGTGTGTGTGTGTGTGTGTGTGTGTATATATATATATATATATATATTGAATGTGAAGCGAAAGAGACATAACAGACAAGTTTTGAATGAGAAAACCATACCACTAAAACATACTTATCAAACTTTCCTTCTTAACATTACCTATTAGAAAGCCAAGCACAACAAAGAGCCAATTCCCAGTAACACTGAGTTCAAGCATTTTCTGATTCCAGCCGCTGAACGTTGTTAGACTCCCTAAGTAACCAGTTGTTAGTGCAACAGCCAGATACTTGGACACATTTGATATGTCTTCTTTGAATACAACACCAAACCATCCCATAAGAAAAGAACCAACCTAGAAAGACATTCATAAAAGTTATATCAAAAAAGTCTGTTGCTTATGGAGAAGTTAGACGACGGAGCTTCTTAAAAATTTAAGGTGCATAAATTATTTAAACTTATGTAGAAAGTCACTATTTTAAATAATCAATCATAGGTAGAGCATTTCAATTTTCAACGTTTCCTTTTCTCATAAACTATAGTTTCCTTTTCTCATAAACTATAGTTGAAACTACTGTGCAACTGAAATACATGTAAATTTACACCATCATTGTCTAATGTTACCAGAAATTAAGTCTACACTTTTCTTAATTGATGTCATTATGATACAAAGGAATGGACATAAGAAAACTAATATGTATGTCAGAGAGAGAGGAACGAGCGAGGAAGGGAACAAAGTAGAGACCATATTAGAAGGAAGGTCAAGGTAAAGAATGGTTTGGTCACTAGTCACATGACCGACACTAGGGCCAAATAACTTGTCCAGAGTATATCTTGTTAATACCTGCATTATAATAGCAAAACAAAAACAAGTGAATTAGTATCATGCTAAAAACTAAGATCCTTGTATGAAAGTATGACCAGAATTCATAAGTTCATTATATTGCCCAAAAATAAAGGAATGCAACAAGATTCATACAACTAATCATTGTATTCTATAGTATAGTTATATTGAAATTGTGTTCATGACAGTTTTGAGCAGATTCCCTAGGTTGAAAAATACAGGACATATGTCAAATAGAGACTGTTGTTCATACTTTATACAATGGAATAAATGCAACTACTGCAGGTAAAAGTCCGTACAATAATTGAAATTTAAAGCCTAGATCCTAAAAGATGATGAAGATAATCAAGTCTCCTATACGACCGATATTATAAACAGAAAATGAAAATCAATAGGATTTCATATGAACAGAACTAACATTGTACACCATTACATGAGGTTTTATTTCAACTTCAAAAGCAATTTATTATGTAATTGAGACATATAGTTAAACTAGAAGTTTTAAGTCCAAACATGATAAAGTTTAAGTTGGAAATTTCTCTATTATCTACACATTCAAGAAACTATTTATATCATGTGTATATGAGTACTATAGTGAACTGGTGTTAATTTCAAGTTAAGTATGTTCACAAAACACAATATCAATAGACAAATATTCCACAACATGAACTGAAAATAGTCAAATACCGTAACTCCAACTAGTAATGGTCAAATGGAAATAAGGCTTAACCAAAAACGATTAACTACTCGCATATTTTATCATTGAAGTTCAGAGGATAGAAGATTACCCCGAGAATACCGAAAACAGCCAAATGAATCAAATATGAAGCATTATCCAATAACTTTGGCAATTCTTTACTAGGTTCCTGCAACTGAAGACAACAGTCACTACTCTAGCACCATTTACCATAAGAAAACAAAAGAGTACAGTAAATTTTTTATACACTATCGGTGTAACATGTTTCACACCGTCAACAAATCACAACCAATCATATATGTTTTTAATGATTTGACGGTTATGATCGAATGACGATTCAAAAAATCTTTACATTGACAATGCATAAGAATTAAATCCAACAAAAATGTTTTGAATCTTTCATCATCTTATTAAAAGAAATACCTGTTGTATGTCTTCAGAATCTTCTCTTTCAATGCTTAAAAGAGGGGACATTTGTTCAGATGTTAAGGGAAAAATAGAGGAGACAGAATTGGATGCACCAAGATGAAGCTGCAATTTGTTAACTCCAACATCATGCTCCATTTCATGTGATATAATGAATGATATATATTTTTATTGAAACTACTCAATGAATGATATTCATACTATGAATTCATAGAGAAGAAGAGAGGAGAGCAAGAACAGAGGTTATGGTATCAATAGAATGAAAGTCTAAACCATTCAAGAAAATAAACAGCACAAGAGACTAAACTACCCTCAATATACTAACTATTAGGCTAAATTGCACTTTTAGCCCCCAACTTTCATAAATTGACGATTTTAGCTACTCACTTTTAGGGCCTCCCACTTTTGTCCATTTTTGCAAAACTGACATCCACATTGATTTTGACCAAGTCAAGCCGGTGTTGGGAGCCAAAATTGCCTGTTTGTGTAGGTTGGGGGCCAAAATTGCTGGTTTGTGTAAGTGGGGGCCAAAAGTGTAATTTTTCTTTCTTTGAGGAGACATAATTCAAATGTTAATTTCACATTTCACAAATAGGTTGATTTCACATACATGCATTTATGAAATTAAATTGCAATTGCAAGCCATGTGATTTTTGTTGGGAGTTTAAATGATAAGGTGTGACAATAGAGGATGTTGAAAGCAATAGGTGAAGAGTAGAACTGACCACGTTTACAGAATATAGATGTTGTTTGTGGTTGTCGTGAGGTTTTGCTTGAATCTCATCATTACATTTTTATTTGTTTTCCTTTCCATTCCAAACAATTTAGATCTTTTTTTTTCTTTTTCAAATATGAATATGAAAATGGGGGTTTACAAAAGGCAACGTTTTGGATACAAAGCTAAATTCCTTTGGACCTCTAAAAACACTTTAAAACAAAAAAAATAGAGCACAAGGCAGAAATGCAAACTTTTATGGTATTAATTTTTTTTCTCTTCTTTGGTCTACAAATGACTATTATTATTTTATTATTTTAGACAACTTAAGTTTGATAAAAAAAGTTGTGTCGTAGTTTAGTGAAGGATAAGAAATTCACTTTCTGTCATGTCTCTTGCCCCAAAATTTGTGCGATTCTTGAAACGTTTTATAATCAAACACAGTACACCTGAAGTTGTCTTAACCAGTCACTACTTGTTTGGCGGATCAAACACTTGGAGTTCATTTGGAGAGAGAATAGGAAAATATATTATCAAAATTATCCAAGACAAAAAAGGATTCGAGAACATTACCATTCCAACTACTTGTTGACATGTAATTTGCGAGGTTGTCATTTTTATACATTTCATCAAACACATAGTACAATCTATACACAAACTAAAAATAATACTACAAAAAAATAAAGAAAAAAAATAATAGTAAAACCATAAAAACACCAACAAGAACATTAAATTAAAATACAAATATGTCATGGTAACTTTAGAGGGGTCGCTTCGCTTCGAAGTCAATTTTCCAAGTTAGGTTGCAAACGTAGGGGATGTAAATGATGTCGAGTAATCAAAGAGAGGGACTTGTATCGGTGAGAGTTAGAGGTTGAGGGACAACTGCCATAATCATCCCAACCACACTCCTTAAGCACGCAGAAAGTCTTTTGTGTATGTCTTCATCGTCGAAAACATGAACTGTTCATCCTTCTCTTCATTGACATCACTTTTAGCAGCCTTATACAACGATGAGGAGGCCATTAGAAACAACGGAAAAGGATGTGAAACAAACAGGTACCCGCGGTGAGAGCACGACTGAACAGAGAAAAAAAAACACGCTATATGAAGTTGACAACAGAAGTGATGTTCAGACTTGGATTGAAAAATGCAATTAAGAGTCTAGAAGAGGTTGGCAGCTTTTAGTACTCATCGATCAGCGCAACATTAGTTTAAGGATGCAGATAAGATACTTGATTTTGCTTTAGATGCTGGTGGTAGCATAAATTCGTTAGAGCTTCCAAGACTAAAAATTGAAGTTAAAATGGTTAATCAGCAACCAAATCAAACAAAAGGAATGTTATGGAAGAGCTATTTGAAAACCATGCAAGGACGAAGAACCAACCAGATAGCGTCTATGATAAGCAATGAGATAACTATTTCGCTTTGGTGGTTCTTACTCATCAAGAAAATGGAGGATTGCAATTAGGAAGAATAAGAGGCCGTAGCATTTTAGGAGAATCGAGAGCTGACAGGAGCAAAGTGGAATGCGATAGTGCGAGTTTTCTGACAAGAGTAGTGTACTAACAGACGCTTCAGAGCTCAAGTCAGTAGGTGAGAGGTGCAGAATGAATGCATACCTTGATTTTGGGGAAAATATTCTCTGATATAGGAGTTGAGTCGTCATTAAATTTTATATAGTATCAGGTCATGGAAGTCTGAATCCACTCATTTAATTTTATCATCATTTGTGTTATTAATCACAGATACTCCTTGTCAAAGAAATAGGGATGTAGTAATCAAATGAAATATGTTGAAATTTCGTGGGTTGTAAAACTTTACATACTCCTACACTGAAGAAAAAATGGGAGCCAAAGAAATGACAAATAAATCAAGAATTTTCACCTCAATATCATCATGATCAGTTTAGTAGTCTGTAAAGAACAATCCTTAAGGTGTTAAATAAAGGTCTGCTACTGCTATTTGAGTCATAACATGGCGGTTTTTTGACGAAATCACAATGCAACTGGAATTGAAACTACATCGCAATCGACAACTACACACAAACATAACATAATGCATATCTTAATAATCATCAATTAACAGAGGTTTCATATTCCACACATGTCATAACCTCAATGAAAATAAGCTATAACATAGAAGGAAAAAAATAAAACTAAGCAATCAAAATGAACAAGGACATGTATCTTATGTTTCAAGTACCATTCCAACACCGTAAAATGCACCATTCTAACACCGATCTTTTCACGTAATATATATTTCAGACAACCTGAAATAATTTTACCTCCAAACAAAAAGCCATTCTTCTCGAAAGAAATATAAAATCACAACATGTGAATCTTATAAACATCAAGCATTTTGTTTTCAAATTCTTTTACAAACAGACCCAATAACCTGTAGCACATAGCCACCAAGTGAATCATCTACAACCCAAAACAGTATACAAGAATTTTTATACACCACTATGGACAGAAAATAGAAGATTGGACAGTCTCCGTTATGGTTCTCTCGAGTGTTGTAAACGCTACGCGGAAGTGTTATAACACCACTATTTGACAGGACATTATACTAATTAGCGTATCATAGAGGAGAAACTGTTTGAGCTAGAGGCTTCAGAGAAAGTCATACAAGAAGGCATGTGTTTAAGGTTTGTTAGATACACCGGGTATGATAACATTTGATTTGTGCACTTCAGAATCTATTGTTAAAGATTTGAAGGAAACATTATGAAATTCTTGCAGCTCAAAGCAGACAATTCAACAAACATATTAATGACTTGACATAACATCTATGTCCTATTTTTTATCTTAGAAAATCTAACCTCAAACAGTCTAGAGGAATGCATGATTGTGAACTATATATAATCAAATTCATGATGAGAGAATAAATGACCATTGGTAAACTATATAAAATCAAATTCATGAAGTAACCAATAATGAGAACAAGTGCAAAATAAATATCATAAACATAAATTAACATATAGGTTCTAGTTAGATCTCATGCTCAAGTGATATCGCACCTCATCTACATACCAACATTAAGAACAAGGTGATATTAAACTCTCAACGCAGACTTCTGGGGATCTCATGTTCAAGTAACCAATAAGTTTTGAAGTGCCATCTCTACAATTGTAAAAAATATAGCCGTCGTCCCAATCCTTTCCACGCTTAAGGAGCACATGTTCATCCTCAAAAGTATATATTGCCTTGACAAAGGCTGGCATGTAAGAAATGGTGAACAATTTAGTCCAAGACTCCTTATTTCCATATTCCTTCATTACCCAAACATCATCACCACAAAACATGATCAAGCAATCCCTGAGAACACTCAAGTGCAAAGTACAAGCATCTACCTCTCCATAATTGGGCAACAAAACCTCTTTGTAAGACTCGTTCCCCAAATCAAGAGAAAGAATAAAACATTGACTTGTCATAGTATCTTTAGAAGCCAACCAATTAATCGTGCCACTCACGTATTGCCCAGATTTCTGAATTGGGACAACAAAATAAGGGAACATTGGAATACTTTTCCACGAATTGGTACCCAAATTATGAACCTTCACATGAGTCAAATCATGAAATACAGCCACAACCTTGTATTTATCACTAACAGGGTCATATCCGAAGCCATACATCTTCATAATGTGTCCATAAGTTTGTTGGTCTCCAAGAGGCGGTAATGTGTTGAATTTTCTGATGGAAGGGTTCCACAGTCGAACAATAATATTGGAGTATGCATGCTCTTCAGCAGCCAAACAAAGGATGCCATTGCACGAGCCAAAAAAGTAAACAGAATGGTAAACAGAAAAATGGAGTTGTCCGATGTCGGTGGGGGTGACGTTGGTGAAGACGGAGTCCAGCGGGTAAGACGTGAGAATGTATTTATTACAGTAGACTAGACAGTGGAAGCTGTGCGTGGTTGACAGGCTAAGGTGCTTCTTAGCGAATTTGCGATCAGAGATTAGAGAATTCCATGACTTGCAGGCGCATCGGAGCTGAAGGAGGAGCTTCACTGGTAACCTACTTAGGATTTCTTCAATGAGTTCAAAAGGAAGAGTGGGAAGCGGCAGCTCATGAAGTGACAGTGATGATATTAGGGTTCCGATTGGAGAATAAACAATGTTGTTTTGCTCGTCACCGCCCTCGCTACCTAGCGCCATTTAACCTTGTAACCAGCACAGACGACGATTGATGAGAAAGAAGCTAAAGAGGGAGTTAACTTTGGGTATCCTTATAACCCGCATAATTTTGCCCTAGATTTAACCTAACTTCTTGCTTAATTTTACTATATTAACCCTATTCAATTTAATCAAAATGTTAATTGTTATTTTTTTTTTGACGTTAAAGACAATTTCAATAACCAAAGTCTGGCAACAAATCAAATGCCAAGACTGTAGAAATACAAAGCGGAGTTTCTTCTACCCATATGCAATCTAAATTCTTAAGAGCATATTTAGCTAAATAATGAGCAGCTTGGTTGGCTTCACGCCTAACATGCAAAAAATTTAAACTACGAAAACTACCCTTAAAACTAATACAATCTCGAATAATAGAGCCAACATAGTTGGAAGATTGTTGGTGATCATTCAACGCTAAAACCACATTAGAAGCATCTGATTCTGCGATAAGATTCAGAAAAGACATGTCTTTTGCAAATTCCAAACCCTTCCGCATAGCTAAAGCTTCTGCAACCTCTGAATCTGGTAATGAACAAACTTGCCAACAACTAGCACCAACGACAACACCTTCATTATCTCTCACCACAACACCAATACCCCACTTGTCACCCTCTATCGGACCTGCCGCGTCAACATTAAGCTTATAGAAACCACTAAACGGAGGTGTCCAATGAACATCAGATATTGGCATAATTGGACCTCTACTCAGTGTCTCCACTAACATCGTACTAGCACTCTTAAAATTCACAATAGATCTTTGTGCCTTTTGAGTAATGGCAATCACATCAACATCAGTCCCCTCAAAACATTTCTTATTTCTAGCACACCATATCTCATAACACAAGACCAAAACATGGATTATAATATCCTCATCGACATCAATAATATTTTTCTCTAACCACTTATGAAAAGGAACATGCCTGAATTCATGCGAATCAAATACCACCCCTAAAGAGGAAGCAAACCATATCTGCTTTGACCAATGACATTCCATAAAGAGATGTGAAATTGTCTCATTATGTTCCCCACAAAGAACACACAGTGGGTCACTGCTTATTCCTCTTTTAAACAGATCATTTTTTACTGGTAGTTTTTCATGTAGAATCCTCCAAGAAAAATGGATGTGTTTTGGAATACTTTTAATTTTCCATAATTTTTTCCACACTTCATGATTATTGTCTTGCATTGAGCTATGTGAGCCATCTGCTGCACGCCTTGCCTTTAAGAAATGGTATGAACTCTTCACAGAAAAAGTAGCTGACCGTGAAGCACCCCACACAAATTCATCTTGCAATTGAGAAAATGAAATTGGCAATTGAAGAATTTGTTGAGCCTCGAAAGGGAGAAAAATTTCATTAATTAAAGGAGCATTCCAACATCGAATATCATGGTGAATGAGATCTGAGACAAACATAATATCACAATTAGGGGGTTTAGGGGACCAAATCTTGTGTCCATTTTGATAAGGAAGCCAATTATCCTCCCATACATTAATTAGACGACCGTCTCCTACTCTCCAAATACCAGCTTTCTCAATAATATCCACTCGTGCTTGCAAGATACTTCTCCATGTATAACTTGGGCAGTAACCTGTTGAAGCTTTCAAGAAGTTGCTTCTAGGAAAATACCTTGATTTCAAACATTGTGAGATCAATAAGTCGTCGTTGTGCATAATACGCCAACCTTGTTTAGACAACATAGCAAGGTTAAACTCATGAAATGTTCGAAAACCTATTCCACCTTTCTTTTTTTCCTTACATAATGTCTCCCATTTAATCCAATGAATTTTACGTTCACCTTGTTTGCTCCCCCACCAGAATTTACTAATCATACTTTCAATATGCTCACATAAACTCATCGGAAGTAGAAAACAACTCATCACATACGTAGGAATTGCTTGAACCACTGATTTGATCAAAACTTCTCTCCCAGCAGTAGATAGAAATTTTTCTTTCCAACCTTTCAACTTCTTCCACACCCTATCTTGGACAAAATTGAAAACCTGTTTCTTAGATCTACCAACAAAAGCAGGCAGCCCCAAATACTTTGAATGACACTCAACAGCCTTAATTTGCATCCAACCTTGGAACAAAATTTTACGATCATCAGGTACATTTCGGCTAAAAGAGATTTCAGATTTGTCCAAATTAATAAGTTGACCAGAAGCAGATTGGTAAGTATTAAGAATTTCTTGAATGGTCTGAGAATCTTGAAAAGAATCCCTACAGAAAATGAGGCTATCATCTGCAAAGAATAAATGATTAATTTTTGGGGCTCCTCTAGCAATTTGAATTCCATGAAGGCCCTTTTCTGCTTGTGCCTTATTTAGAAGCCCGGAAAAAACCTCAGCACATAAGATAAATAGGTAAGGAGATAAAGGGTCCCCTTGACGGAGGCCTCGTTTAGGATAAAACTTCTGACAAGGACTTCCATTCAACAAAACAGAGAAAGAAACAGTGGAAATACAATTGAAAATCAAGTTCTGCCATTTCTGAGAAAAACCCATAGACTGAAGCACCTCAATCAAAAAATTCCACTCAATACGGTCATATGCTTTTGACATATCTAGTTTTAACGCCACACATCCCTTCTTACCTCTTCTTTTTTTCCTCATATAATGAAAAGATTCAAAAGCTAGTAAGGCATTATCAGTAATTAAACGTCCCGGCACAAAAGCACTTTGGAATTTTCCAATGATATCCGGAAGAATCAATTTCAACCTATTTGCAATTGTTTTCGTAATTATTTTAAAAATAACATTGCAAAGAGAAATAGGTCGAAAATCACCTGGCACCTTCGGCTTCTTCTTTTTTGGAATAAGACAAATGTATGTATAATTAATGTTGCTCGGATTTCCCCCACCATTGAGAATCTTCAAAGCAAAAGAAGTCACATCCTTCCCAACTATACTCCAAAATTGTTGATAAAATAATGCAGGCATTCCATCCGGTCCCGGAGCAGCATGAGGCTTTAAATTTTTAGCGGCTAAGGAAACCTCATTTTCTGTGAACTCAGCTTCTAATATGTTACGCATAGCATCCGACAATCTATCTTTGACCACTTCCACAGCTTCAGTAATTCTTTCTGGATGACTTGTAGAGAAAAGATCTTGAAAGAAATTATTAAAAACTCTGGCAATGTCTTCCTCATCATAAAATTTATTCCCATGATCGTCGCATATAGATTCCACCCAATTTCTAGATTTTCTCTGAGAAGCTTTTTGATGAAAAAATTTTGTATTTTTATCTCCATGCTTTAACCACAAAGCACGAGACCTCTGAGCCCACCAAATTTCTTCACTCTCCACCAAGTCATTCAATCTAGCCTCAACTCGTCTAATTTCTGACATCACCCCCTCATGTTGTGTTTGCTTATTAAGATCATCCAATTTCTTTTGAACATTTTTTATCTGATTGGGAACATCACCAAAGCGATCCTTACTCCAGTTAGAAAGATCATTCACACATATATTAATTTTGTCAGACATAGAATCCCCTGCCACCTCCCAAGAACCTTTCACTACTTCCAAAATTCCACTATCACGTAGCCAACATTCTTCAAAACGTTGTAATTTAAGAACATTTTGTTTTTTCTTCGGCTTCCTAGTAGCAAGCCGCAACCACAAAGGTAGATGATCTGAAGCATATCTCGTTAAATGCACCACTGAAGCTGAAGGATAGAATGAGGACCAGGCTGGCGTCGCTACCATCCTATCAAGGCGTGCCTTGATATTAGACACACCATCTTGTCTATTATGCCAAGTAAATTTATCACCCTCAAAACCTAAGTCAGAAAGGTTGTAATTTTGAAGAGTGTCCCGAAACATTGAAATCATATGAGAGTTGCCGAAATTCCCACCTTCCTTCTCATCCTGTGAAAGAATCAGATTGAAATCCCCCATGAGGAGCCACTTATCTGTACTTTCCACCAATGCTAACTGATCAATTAACTCGCAGGTTTTATGCTTCATATGAGACTCCGGAAAACCATATACACCAGTAAGTCTCCATTTTTCATCTCCGTTCTCAATAGCAATCAAGACATCAATATGGTTAGAGGAAAGAGATAATACCTCTACATCAACTCCTTCCTTCCAAAACATTGCAAGACCGCCAGCACGTCTATTACCTTCCCCTGAACAACTAACAGCAACAACACCAGATAAACCTTGAACATTTCGAAACTTATTCATCTCAAAATCTTTTTTCTTTGTTTCTGAGAGGAATACACATGTGGGATTTTTATCTCTTAAGAGCTTTTTGAACGCGCTAATTGCCCGTAGATTACCAAGGCCACGACAATTCCAAGCTATGAAACTCATTTTCTCCGATAAAACACAAAAACTCCTTATTGAAAGGGAATTCAATACTCCTTATTAAAAGGGAAAATCAATACTCCTTATTAAAAGGGAAAGCCAACATACTCCTTATTAAAAGGGAAAACCAACAATTCTTCATAAGCAATTCATCAAACACGTTAAAGGTATTCTTACTTGATATGAAGAGGGGACATGTTGAAACAATAGCAGCGTCGAAAGACAGATTAGATCGTATACGGAAACTGTAGAAGAGCAGCACCGTCTTATTATGGCATCACAAATTTCTTTAGAGCCTCGTAATCATGATTGAAAAAACTACCTTAAAGGCTAGTTGGTGTTGAAAGATTCAAAACCAATCGGTGCTTTGAAAGGCTTTTAATTTTGAATCGTAATCCTGCAACCGCTAATCGCTAATCGCCGCTCTCCCGATTGAATTCTGTGCAATCGCTAATCGCCGCTCTCAATCGCTCTTCTTTCTATTCTTTTCAATACCCTGTTAATTGTTATGAAAATCAAAATAAACAAAAACGCAAAATTTTGCCCTAGATTTAACCTAACTTCTTTGCTTAATTTTAATATATTAACCCTACTTAATTAACCCTATTTAATTAAATCAAAATGTTAATTGTTATGGAAATTAAAATAAACAAATCGCTCCTATTTCAAAATTTTGCCCTATAACTTTTTTGTTTAATTTTACTATATTAACCATACTTAATTAACCCTATTTAATTTAATCAAAATGTTAATTGTTATGGAAATCAAAATAAACAAATCGCACCTAATTAAGTTAACCCGAACCCAAAATTTTACCCTAGATTTAACCTAACTTCTTTGCTTAATTTTACTATATTAACCCTACTTAATTAACCCTATTTAATTAAATCAAAATGTTAATTGTTATGGAAATTAAAATAAACAAATCCCTCTAATTCAAAATTTTGCCCTATATTTAACCTAACTTTTTTGCTTAATTTTACTATATTAACCCTACTTAATTAACCCTATTTAATTTAATCGAAATGTTAATTGTTATGGAAATCAAAATAAACAAATCGCTCCTAATTAAGTTAGCCCGAACGCAAAATTTTGCCCTAGATTTAACCTAATTTCTTTGCTTAATTTTACTATATTAACCCTACTTAATTAACCCTATTTAATTTAATCAAAATGTTAATTGTTACTAGCGGAAAGACGGGCACTATCGTGCCCGTCTGTTCGCTCTTTCTACTGCGCTAACGCATGTGATTATTTTATTATGTTTGTTTGTATAATTTTGATTAAAATTTTTAAATTTCAAAATATTAATGGAAATTATTGATATACTGATTTATAAACAAAATATTGTGAAGGCATATAACAAAATTATTTTTGAACTCAACATATTTTAGTTTGCCTGCATATAAAATGAAGATAAAATAATGATCATTTATTATTTATTCTAATAGTAATTAGTAACATCATAACATAAATGTAAAATGACATGTTATGTTTCTTTTACTATGATTGCGATAAAATAATATCTTTAAAAACTACATTTTTCGTAAAGTCTTCATATTCACCTTTTATTTTCCCTTCTTTAATGAGAACTTTTGTTGAATTTTGAGAAACTCCTTTTGATAAAGCTACATATAATTGACCATTCGTGGAAGATAGATTTTGACATTGGGAATGGTCTGCCCTTCTGACTTATTTATGGTAATAGCAAAACTTACTGTAATGGGAAACTATTTTCTACTAAGCACAAAGGGAAGTCCTGAACTCACATTTGTTTTTAATTTAATTCTGGGCAAGAAATGCTCTTTTTCCAGAATTGCTTCCTGTTAGGATTTCCACATCCAACATGTTCTTAAATAAATCACGACATATCAATCGTGTCCCATTACACATGCCATATCTAGGGTCTATGTTTCGCAACAACATCAAAGGTGCACCTTTTTTTACCTTTAAAATATGTGGTGGGATACTTCCTTGAGCAATTGAGTTTAGGAATTCCTGTTGATATGGTATTGTAGCCATTTGTTTCTTTCTACCCTATTTATCTATCTTTAATCAACCGGTTCTATTTCCACTTCTATTTGATTTTTTTTCCTTTTATATTGTGATTACGAATTATGATAGTACTCATCGCCTATGAATCACATACACTTCTCATATTAGATGTGTCTGAACACGCGTTGCATCCGCATCCACGATTATAATTACCCTAAATTATGTGATTTTCTCAAATTATAACGTTATTGGCGTGTCAGTATCCGTGTTGTATCTGGTGTCGGTGTTAGTATCCATACTTCTTAATTAGCGGTCCTCTCTTTTAATGGCCTCTCAGATGGTGGTTTGAATGTAACCAAAAATAAAAGATGGTTGTTTGAAGCTTTCTAGTGTTTCTGTTTTTAGTTGTTGATAACATGAGTGTGATTATGGTTTAACAATTTTGAATTGTTTAGATGGTTTTAACACTTTGATTTCACCGTATTTTGTTGGATATTGGATGGGGGCCATGAGAGCAGTTTATCAATTGTATATATGTAGAACGGCAGGGGAAGGAGCTTAACGGCAGAGGATGTTATTGCTTATTTTTCCTTTATTTAATAATAATTAAAAAAAACCGGTTCTCTTTATATAAAAAAAAAAAAAAAGAAAAAAAAAAGCTACGCTGTCATAGTTTGTATAAGCAATTATTTTTCCTTTATTTAATAATAATTAAAAAAAACCGGTTCTCTTTATATAAAAAAAAAAAGAAAAAAAAGCTACGCTGTCATAGTTTGTATAAGCAATTATAAACCAACAAAGTCAAATAATCCTTAAAATTAATCGTAAACAATTTGAATCATAATCACTTATGAACCAGCAAAGTCAAATATAATCCATAAAATTAATCGACTTTGATTAGTTGTAACATGAAAGGATTTAAAGTCCAATCTTTAACATTATATTTTGCTCACGTTTGTTACTAATCTTTTTTTCAGAAGATTTAAAGTCCAATATTTAACATTATTTTTTTCTCACGGTTGTTACTAATCTTGTTTTTTAGAGTATTTAAAGTTCAATCTTTAACATTATAATATTTTTTTGGTAATATTTGTTACTAATCTTTTTTTTATAGGATTTAAAGTCAAATCTTTAACATGATTTTTTGCTCGCGTTTGTTACTAATCTTTTTTTAGAGGATTTAAAGTCCAATCTTTAATAAATTTTTTTGCTCACGTTTGTTACTAATATTGTTTTAGAGGATTTAAAGTCTAATCTTTAACATTATTTTTTGGTCACGTTTGTTACTAATTTTTTTAGAGGATTTAAAGTCCAATCTTTACCATTATTTTTTGCTCACATTTATTACAATTGATCAAAGGCTAAGGCAGAATAACTTAATAAAATAATATGGAAATACTGTTTTTTGTGGAAGTAATAAAATAATATGGAAATATTGTTTTTTTTTTGAAGGGATATGAAAATACTTGGCAATCATTGTCGGTTGTATTGAGGGGAACAACATAAATGAACAACATAAAATCGGTTGATAAAAAAGTAACATGAGTTTTTGTTTTGTGCTAGTTTTTTGTGAGTTTGATCTATGGTTAACGGAGGTAAAAGAGGGTTAACGGGGACGATAAGTGACATGAATTAGTAATCAACATGTTATTTTATAATTGACTGACAGTAAGAACAATTCATTAAGAATTGTGTGTAAGTTTTTTCCTTAAATTAAATTTATTCTTATCTATTTGTTACATGTGTTATTTGTATTTAAAATTAAAACAAAAAATTAAGGGTATTTTTGGAAAGAAAATTCCAACCCAAAAGTGTGCTGAAAGGGGTAATTTTCTTTATATATAGTATAGATAGATGTAAATCAAAATAAACAAATCGCTCCTAATTGTTCTCCTTAATTTTACTAAACAAATAAACAAAACCTCCTATTGTTAACCACAACAAAAAAACAACAGATCACTCCTGTTATTTCCTTTTATTAAAAAACAAAACAAACATATTTTTACGAAAAAAAAATAAAATAAAAATCGTTCTATATCATAATTTCCCTCCAACCTAAACTAATTATCCTATTATTTATGAAAAACAAAACAAACCTATTTTTTATGAAAAACAAAAAAAAAATCGTTCTATATCATAATTTCCCTCAAACCTAAACTAATTATCCTATTTTTTATGAAAAACAAAACAATGATCGTTCTACAGCATAATTTCCATCCAGCCTAAACTAATTATCCTATTTTTTATGAAAAACAAAACAAACCTATTTTTTATGAAAAACTAAAAAAAAAATCGTTTCCAAACTAAATATCAAAATCGTAAAAAAAAAAAAACACAATCGTTTCCAAACTAATTATCCTATTTTTATTGAAAAACAAAACAAAATCGTTTCCAAATAAAATCGTTTTCAAACCATTAGAACTCTTTTATTTCAATTACACTCCCTAATCCATTCCAACTATATTCACCACGGCCGGAAGAAACATTGAAACTATTTTGTCGTATCACCGCCTAACTGGTAAACATTTGATCACAGATTGCTTTAATATATTTATTTTTTTGATTCAATTTTGTTTTGTACATAACGGAAATTTCACTTTCTTTCTTTAATAGGTCCTTTGGTGAAAAACCCAGTTTCATATTTTGATAAGGCAGTCAACAAGCTAAGAATCAAGTACAGATCATACATCATCGAATATGGCGTCGAGAGTGTGAGTATGCTTTCCTTTTCTTTATAACATATAAGGTGAAACCTATAATTCATCTTATATTTTAATCTGTTTTGTTATCCTTATTTAATCATCGTCAAACCTATATAATACTCAGGTATGCTATCAAGAAAGTAAGGTTTTCACTTATTTAACTTAATGATACTGCCAGTTATATACATAAGATTAAAAAAACCGATAGCATATGATTAATTCTTGTTGGAACACTAGTTAATTCTAGTGAGAAAAATTGGAAAGAAAACACTATAAAAGAACTAGTGTGTGGGTGTGACTTAAAAATGTCCCACATTGGAGGGTCACCCCAACTAGTAAGTGTTTATATATGGGTAAAGGGATCTCCAAGGGTGTGCCCTTGGGGTACCCAATTTTGTGAACGGGTGAACTCTTAAAAAATATATATATCACGCGCGCGACGACGCCGACCGGCCGGGTCGGCGAGCTTGGGCTTGGGTTCGTGGATTAAAAAAATGATATATATTTTTTTGTCACTTGAAAATGTTAAATTAATTAATTAATTAATTTTTCATTATACGAAAGCGTTACGCGTAACAAATGAATGTGTTACGATCCGACCCGATCCAAAACGCGCATCCTGAAACTTTCGGATATATCCAATTAAGAAACAAAACGCGTTTGCTTAAGGATTAAGCAGACTTAATCCCCAAGTCACGCGTAACGTAAAACGCGTTTGCTTAAGGATTAAGCAGACTTAAGTCACGCGTTTTTTGTTACGAACTCTGCCTATAAAAGGAGAGCTCGCCCCACTCATTCTTCACACCAAATATCACAGTTGATGCTTCATGTGCGGTTTCTCTCTTCTCCCTTCGATTTGTGTTAACAAATCGTTCTTCTTCTTCTACTCCTTTCTGTCCCGTCGGTTTCGAATAGAGCGGTTACGTACCGTATCGAGTGGCTTTGATCAAACGATTGAACCATATTCTGAGGTGTAATTCTCGAGCGACTATATACTGTGCAGTATATACTCGTAACAGTGATCTGGGCTGTTTTATCCTGGAGACGGCGTGGTTGTTAGTCTACCTTGCACAACTTGGGTAGTGCCGCGAAACGTCTTAAAGAAAGCGACCTGGTCGTGACTCACCCAGTAATTTCGTTCGGTATATTTTTAAATTCGAAAAACAACAAATCTAGAGAATTGTAACTTGATGATCCTCTTTAACGAGACAAGAAAAACCATGGGCCAGTACTCAAATTATTATGTTTTAGAATTAGTATAAAATGCTCATTAGCATATGATTACCCGCTTGAATGAAAATAATGTCACCAAATTAAAGTGAAACGCTTGGAACAGAATTCAAACTTTTGAAACCAAGACACAGTGATTAAGCTGCTTATTATTATTATTATATATATATATATATATATATATATATATATATATATATATATAAAGAGTAGATTAATCTCCCCCTAAGTATACCTCAACTAATATATGCAGAAACGTTAGGATCGTTTGTTATCAAAAAATCAAATGTGCGAAGCTCAAGCACATTAAATTGCATAACAAACTAACAAATGCAATGATTTTGTTCTTTTCATCAGGGTGGCGTGTGCTTGCCAAGAATGTTTGGCGGTGATTTTGGAGATCAAATTGGACGCTTTGCAACATTGACTGATCCAAAATCCAGTCAATTTGAGGTCTTGATCGAGATGATCATTAATAAGCTAACTTCGCACAAATACAAACTTAATATGATGTACAACTCAAGTTTTACCAAGAAGGACTCGCCTAATCTCCCTATCAATGTTTTTGAGTTCATGCCATTCAATGACATTCTCTCTTCAAATGTCGAGGACACATCTGCTGGTAAGACTTGAATTATGAATGTGTGATGTACATTAGTTATAACTCTCTACACTCCTTGAGAAAATTCTTGCAATTGTTTTTACTTTCTGAATGTGTAATATCAGATGTTATTGGTCATGTAAATGAAAGGGGTGACGTAAGGGAAACTGAAAAGGAGGGAAGGAAGAGCAAAGTGATTGATCTCACTTTACAAGATCTCGAGTAAGATTTGTCTTTTTATTTGTGGGTCATTTATGTAATATTAATTTGATAAACCGTATGTGGATGAATTTCTTATTACCTAATATTTGATTGCAGAAACAACTGTTTGCATTGCTTTCTTTGGGTGAACATGCTGACAAGATTGTGAGCTTTTTTGGTAACCACGACAACTCTTCGCCTGTTGTATTGATATTACAGTTTTTCAAGACACTCAAATATTTAGGTATTTCATGGTTTTTAGTTTCTACTTTCTACTAATATCCACCCATGTAATAGGAAATTTTTTTTTTTAAGGAATGTAATAGGAAAATATTGTTCACTTGATGTTCACTTTGTTAAAACTAGGTGCAATGCGAATTGCTAATGCGTTTTTTGGCACTAAGCTGATATTTAATGGCGATTTACCTGATGTTGTTGCTTACATGACAGGGTAAGCATTTCCGTTTTTGTATGCTTTGGAATAAAGGCATATAATAGTGAATACAGATAGAAAGAGATATGTGTAATAGTTAATGTCTGCTTATAGTTCGTTGTTTGTATAATCAATGCCTGCTTATAGTCAACTTCCATTAAACTAAGATAAAAATATATATAATCTAATATTAATCTGTTTGGTTTAATTTAGTTGATGTATAAAACTGTAACCAATGGATTATTCTACTTTTAATACTTCACATGTTTGTAAATTTTTTGAATAAAGACGTTAACATTTTATTTGAATATTCTCTTTGATATGCTATAAAGATTTAATTACTTATTGTGATATGATTTTAAGAAAATATCTTTATATTATTATGAATCAATCATTAAACATATACTCCACGCCTGTATAGTTTTCACGACCAATTCATTGATTATAATAAACCACAAATCCTTTCTCTTGAAACTTATGTGTTAGTACTTTTATTTTTCTACAACTTAGTGACTTATGAATTTATTCTTATATGGTTTCTTTAAAAAAAAAATTATAAGACGGAGATTGCCGTTCTTTTAATTGTCGTGAGTTTTAGTCTTTGTGCTACTTGAGTTTCAGTGTGCTTTTAATGGCATTGGTATACTTTTATCAGTATGAAAAATGCATCACTCCAGTTGACCCAAAGTGTTAGCCAAATTTCAACAAACAGCTCTGCATATCTATCAGATGAATTGCTCAACACCAAGAGAATGACAATCGAAAGTATGATTGAGTCAACTCAGGTAGCTGTCTATTTTTGAAATTTTTAAATATAGTTTTAGATTCAAGTCAATTTTTATGTTCAAGATTTTTATGCAAAAGGTGATGAATTTTTTTACAAGTGTCAAGGTTCGGTACTTGCCACTGTATGTGAGGTCAAAACTGGTGTTGATTGGTACTTTCGATCACGTACTCAATGTGCTTCATTGGTCACTGTTGACAATGGAATTCTCCATTGTTGCAAGTGCACGACTTGCAAGAGCGCTTCCCTAGGTATTTAAATCTTATCTGAATATAATTTTTGTTTTTGTTATACATAGAAGTGTATTGATATGGTTGATTATTTGTTAGGTTGAAGCTGCATGTCATTGTGATGGATGATACAGGGTCCATTACCTTTGTTCTTTTTGATCGTCAAGTGACACAGTTTATTGGGCGTAATGTGCAAGACTTAATCAATGAATGTGAGAAGGTAGTGGATAAATGGATGGTCTATATATGAGGTTTATTTATGCAAAGAATTTTCTACTAACATCTTACACTTTTTCAACAGGGAGTTGGAGGCAGTGATTATACTGCTGATTTTAATGTGCTTATTGACAAGCAAGTTCTTTTCAAGGTTGAGGTTGGTGAAGGAAATGTCGTAAAGAAGTTTAGGAATTATGCAGTTAAGAAGGCGTCTGATGATGTTGGTGTCATCGAACAATTCATGTCTAAGTATAATTTTGAGGTAGTTCATATCTAATATTACAATCTTATAATTTTTTTGGATTAATGCACATAAGGAAATCATCATATGACTAATTGGTTCTTTTGTTGATATATGTGTGATAGAAACCCAACTATGGATCTGTCGACGAGCTTAGTGTGGATGGAGTTGTAGCAAACAATTATAATGTCCAGATGGTACTTAATTGATTAGTTATATATAATCTACGACTACTGATGAAATGCATGAAAAATTAATTCGTAACGAATTTAAACAAATTTTTTTACGCAAATGTCTGCAGGATGTATCGGAGGCTGATGACTCATGCAGCAATACCTGAGTGATTGACACACCAACCAGCAAAACAGGTGCTAAGAGGTCATCTGATAGCATTGATTTTGTGGATGTTGAACATGGTCAAGCTGGTGAGGCATCAGTTACAAAACCTAACAGAGTTGTTTTTGTCAAGATTGAGCCTAAAGACACTAAAGTTGTTTAACTTGCTCGAATGATGGAACTATCTTCTGTGTTATCTACTTTCTTCAATCTGCATGAATCAGACCTTTAAGATTCCGTGTTTTTCCTTTCTTTTTTTACAATCTGGTCTTTAATATTCATCGCATTGCTTTGTTGGTTGTACTTGCTTAGCTCTGGAAACTTTTTACAGTACACCTAAATAAAAGTTTGGTTCAAGCATGAAGTGCTTTAAATCTATTAGAGAATGATAAGGATGAGAATAAGAGTGATAGCTCAATAACTTGCGCAGCAAGTAACATTACTTAGCTTAATGAATAATTGTGATTAGCTTGTAATTAGGAGCAATGTATCTCTATATATACTCCTTGTATCAACTGATTCATCTAAGAGAAATGAAATTACTCTTTTCATATTTTCCATAACATGGTATCTAGAGCCTTTCTTTCTCTCTCCAAAGTTTGTTACAAAGTTAGTTACAACAAACTTTCTTCATCATCTTCTTCGATCCGCCATGGATTCTCTGTGAAACTCCATTGATTTTCTTCACATTTCTTCTGTTTCTTCTTGATTCCTTGCTGATTCATCTTTGAATCATCTCATTTTCTACAATTTTTTCTCGTCTCGTCTTGTTACTCTGTTTTTCGCCATGCCTCGCAACAATACTCAACCTGATACTGAATCAGTTTTCTATGTACATCCAAGCGAAGGTCCTAACTCTGTTATTGTTACACCACTCTTGGATGGATCCAATTACCTCGCATGGAGTCGTTCCATGATTCAAGCTTTTGGCGCGAAAAACAAATTGAAATTTGTTGACGGTTCAATGGAGGTTCCTGATGAGGATGATTTAAATCGTAGTGCTTGGGAACGATGTAATCATCTCGTTCAATCATGGATTATAAACTCTGTTTTACCGCAAATTGCACAAACACTGGTTTTCCATGAATCCGCCATTGATGCTTGGCTTGACCTCAAGGAACGTTTTGCTAAAGCTGATAGAATTCGCATAGCTACTTTGCGTTCCACAATTAACAACTTGAAACAAGGTTCTAAAACTGTTCTAGAGTACTTCACTGAGATGCGTACTTTATGGGAGGAATTGAACTCTCATAGACCTATGCCACATTGCACTTGTCCAAATCCTTGTCGTTGTGCTGCTATGAGAGAAGCACGCTACTTCAGACTTGAAGATCAAGTCATTCAGTTTCTTACAGGACTGAATGATCAATTTGCTGTGGTTAGAACTCAGGTTCTAATGATGGATCCTCTTCCATCAATCAACAAGGTTTACTCTTTGGTAATTCAGGAAGAAAGCAACAATTCATCTATAGCTTCTTCATTACCTAAATCAGTTTCTTTGGTTAATGCTTTTGATTCACGCAACAAGTCTCAAGGGAGGGGTAAAGGTATTTCTACTGGTTCAAAACCTCCCAGACATTGCAGTTTTTGTGGCAGATCTAATCATACTGTTGATTACTGCTATGCCAAGCATGGTTATCCTCCTAACTTTCAGAAGCAGGCACCTTCTGTTAATGCTTCAAGTAGCAATGAAAATATTGAAGCACCACCAGGCAATAGCAATGATGCAGCCTCTTCCAATACTAGTATTTCACAAGAACAATATGATCAGCTTCTAAACTTGCTTCAACAAGTGAACTTGCTTCCTTCATCATCTGTTCCTTCATCTGTTTCTAGTGCCAATAATGTCATCTCTAACCCTTTGTCAGGTATATCTTCCATATTCTCTTGTTCCATAGCTTCAAAATCTGACATATGGCTCTTAGATTCAGGAGCCAATGAACACATTGTCTCTTCCACACACTGGTTCACTTCTTATCATAAAATTTTTCCTAAACCTGTTAACTTGCCAAATGGTACTTCTGTTTTGGTTGAACATGCTGGTACCATTCATTTTTCACCTAAATTCTATCTTGACAATGTCTTGTTTTCTCCTCATTTCAATTTCAATTTGATATCTATATCTAAAGTCTGTGAGTCCCTGAATTGCCATGCCAATTTTCATAACAAGAAATGTTTCTTACAGGATCTTCACTCCCAGAAGATGATTGGTTTGGGTAATCAAATTGAAGGTCTCTATAGATTAGATTTAGGTTTCTTTCATTGTTCCGTACCTAATAAAATCTTTGCCAATAATATTACTACAAATTTTACTCTTCCTGCTTCTGCCTTATGGCATTTCAGACTAGGGCATGTTTCCAATAAGAGAATGTCTCACATGTCTCAATTGTATCCTAGTCTTACCTTTGATTCTCGTGCCACTTGTGACATATGTCATTTTGCTAAACAAAGAAAATTGCCTTTTCCTACTAGTTTGTCTGTTGCTACTAGCAAATTTCAGCTTTTACACGTTGATATTTGGGGCCCTTTGTCCACCACATCTGTTCATAATCACAGGTACTTTCTTACCATTCTAGATGATTACAGTAGGTTTGTTTGGATTGTCCTGTTAAAATCCAAAGCTGAAGTCTCTCAACATGTTAAAAACTTCATTTGTCTCATTGAAAATCAATTTCACATCACCCCTAAAACCATCAGAATAGATAATGGACCTGAATTCTTGCTTAACTCTTTTTATGCATCCAAAGGCATTTTACATCATAGGTCATGTGTTGAAACACCTCAGCAAAATGGTAGGGTAGAAAGAAAACACCAACACATCCTTAATGTAGGAAGAGCTCTCTTATATCAATCCAAACTCCCATCTTGTTACTGGTCATATGCTATTCTTCATGCTACTTTCATTATCAATAGGGTCACTGCCCCTAATCTTCACAATAAATCTCCCTATCAATTACTTCACAATAAATTGCCTGACATTGAATCCTTTAAAGTTTTTGGTTCATTGTGTTTCTCCTCCACTCTTCAATCTCACAGAACCAAGTTATCTCCAAGAGCAAGAAAATCAGTTTTCTTGGGTTACTCAGTAGGATTCAAGGGTTCTGTCCTTTTAGATTTACATTTCTAGAAATGTTATATACCATGAACATATATTACCATATCCTTCAAATCCATCCTCATGATTTACCACTTCATGGGACTATTTTTCCTCTGTGCCTTGTACTGCAAGCAACCCACCAATTACCACTTCACCTCCCATTCCTACACCTATTATTGATCCTGACCCTCCTAATCATGAGCCAACATCACCTACACCACCTCCTATACCACCTGTTATTAGACAATCATCTAGAATATCACATCCTCCATCCCATTTGGAAGACTATGTCTACAGTCATGTTTCTTCTGATTTGTCTGTCAAGTACCCCATTTCTGACTCTGTGTCTTATAGCGCTTTGTCTCCTTCTCATTGTGTGTTCACCCTGTCTATTGACTCTCAATTTAAACCAACCACATATGATGAAGCAAGCAAACACACTTGTTGGCAGCAAGCTATGCAAGCTGAACTTACTGCTCTTGCAAATACTGGTACTTGGAAACTGGTGGATTTACCACCTGACATCAAACCTATAGGATGCAGGTGGATTTACAAAATCAAACATCATGCAGATGGAACCATAGAGAGATATAAGGCAAGATTGGTTGCTAAGGGTTACAATCAAATTGAAGGACTTGATTACTTTGACACCTACTCACCTGTTGCCAAGCTTACCATAGTGAGAACTGTTATTACTCTTGCTTCAATCAATAATTGGCACATTCACCAATTAGATGTAAACAATGCTTTTTTGCATGGTGATTTACAGGAAGATGTTTACATGATTGTGCTACCAGGTGTTGTCACTGATAAACCAAATCAAGTCTGCAAACTCATGAAATCTCTTTATGGTCTTAAACAAGCAAGTAGAAAGTGGTATAGAAACTCACTTCTCTTCTTATTCATCATCACTATACACAGTCCAACTCTGATCACTCATTGTTTATTAAGCAAACTGCTACTTCTTTCACTGTTTTGTTGGTTTATGTTGATGATGTTATAATTGCTGGTACTTCTCTGCATGAATTTCAATGCATCAAAGACATTTTGCATTCATCCTTCAAGATAAAGGATTTGAGTCAACTGAAATACTTTCATGGTTTAGAAGTGGCTCATTCTTCTCTTGGTATTTCATTATGCCAGAGAAAATATTGTCTGGATCTTCTCTCTGATTCAGGTCATTTAGGTTCTAAACCAGTTTCAACTCCCTCTGACCCATCATGAAAATTGCATCAAGATCCCAGTTCTCCATATCATGACATTCCTGCATACAGAAGATTGATTGGTAGATTGATATATCTAACCAACACTAGACCAGATATAACTTTTGCCACTTGTTATACCCTAATGTTGGACCTAAAAATACTAGCTCCATTCTTCTTTTCTTGCATTTCAAGTCATTTGAACTGTCTCTGATCAATTACATATTTCTCTGCATTTTATTTCAATGTTACTTGCAAAATTCATGTAAAAGGGTATTTTAGTCATTTCCTATGTTAACATTTCTTTCAGTCTTTTAAAAATTTGTTTGAGTCCTTTCAAATAGTTTGAATAAGTCTCCATTTCAATTCTATGTCAAAATCCATTTTAAAAATTGCATTTGCAGTCATTTTGAGTCAGTTTAGCCCCTAGGGGCATTTTAGTCTTTTCATGTGTTAAAACTCTGGTTAAACTCTTAAAATTGTCTCTGAGTCTTTTAATTTTGCTTGTATAAATTCTTGCTTTAATTCCTTGTAAAAAAAATCATTTTTAAATTGCATTTGAGTCATTTTTGAGTCATTTTAGTCCCTAGGGGCATTTTGGTCATTTCACATAAAAATTCTGATTCATTTTAATCTGCTTTGTCGCTTTTAATCGTCTCGCTTTACGTTAATTTTCAATTCAATTTTAGTTTTAATTTTCATTTTGGTCCTTGTACTTTTGTTATTTGCATTTTAATCCCTTTTTAAGTTTGTTAAAGTCAAAGTCAAGGTTTGTTACAAGTCAAGTGCCACATGGCATTGTTTCATTGGTCCAAGCATTCCCACATCACCTATAAATAGATGAGTCATGGTCAAAGAGTCACAACTAATTATTCAATAATTTTTCTCACAAATCCACAAAAATCACAAAATTATTTTCTCTCAATTTTCCTTCTCTTCTAACAACTTTCTCTCTCCTCTAACTAACTTCCACCATAGCCAAAAGCTTCAACAACCTCCAGAACCACCTTCAACCACCACCTTCAACCTCTACAACCACCCTAACAACCTCCACAACCACCATAACAACCTCCCAATTTTTCGTTTCTTTCCACAAAATTAACAACAATCATCACCATCCATCTCAAATTCGAATCGCAAATCCTCACAAATCATAAACCTCGACACATCACTATCACCGAACCTCCAATCGAAATTACCACATCACGACAATTGCGAACCTATCCACCACAACCAAAGTGAATTCGGTTGCAACCTGCAACAAAGTCATCAAACGAAAGTGAATCGGAATCTAAATCCACGACACACATTCATGGCAGTGAGGAAGCCATTGCAAGCCGGCACCGAAACGGGGAAGAGGAACTGAAGCAGATCCGAACGAAGAAAGTCGAGTGCAAGAGAATATAGCGGAACCTGTTTGAGGAGAAACGGAGCTTCAACGTCACGATAACAACACATCAGTCGGTTCACGCTTCAGTACAAGTGCAAACGCAGCAGCGGCAATTCGAATGGCTTAGAAGCGAGGACGGTTAGATCGAAGTTTCCCTCACAAACCAAGGCTTCCTCCGAATCGGACTCGAGGTAATCACTTGAACAATTTGTAGTAAATCTTCACTGTGTTTGTTTGCATTTCGTTTAAACCAAGAGTATCCGATTTTCCTTCATGCTCTTTTTAAAAAGAAAGGATGGACTCAATTTCGTTTCACTGTGTTCTAGATCCAGAATCATTTAGTTTGTTGTTTTTGTGTTAAAAAAAGAAGATGGTTCAATGAGGGAGGGTTTGAGCTTGCTAATCCATGAAAGAGAAAGAGTTGGGGAAGATGGTGTTGTTGTTTGCAGAACCAAGTTTTATGCCAATCCATGACCCATGCTTAACCCATGACCCTGACCCGTGTCACATGGATCCAGCCCGTTTTTAGTTTGATCTGGGCTTGGGCCTTAGTTGGCTGCTGATTTCGTTTTCTGCACGTTTTTCGCTATATGCACACCGTTAATTGATGTTTACACCACTGTTGGTTTAAAAATTGCATGAAAAAATTCCAAAAAAATTTGTGAATGTCTTACTCGTTATTTTGATTGGATCTTGATACTATTTGTATGTTAATCGTGATAAAATTCTATGGAAAATGTTTCGTGCTCTTGTTAATTCATTGTTTTGATTCTTGCTAAAGTTTTGTTAATAAAAAACTTCTAAAAGTTTGTGTGAGTTTTTGTGTGAGTAGTTTCGATACTTGAGACCTATCGTTTGGAAAATAATTGCATGTTAAGACCTACTTCGAAAATAATGTGTGTTTGTTTTGTCATTTTGCCACTTTTTGTTAAGACTTTTGTGAAAATTGTGATGTGATCTTGTCCTTGAATTTTGGTGCATAAGTGTGACTTTGAGTATGTCGTTCTTGGAGTGATTTTGTTTCTTGATTTAGCATATGCCTGCTGTTCTTGTTATAGGTCCTTCACCTTGTGAATAATGTGTGTTTCTTGTGTTAAATAAAGTGCAAATAGGCTTGAAATACTATGATCATATTGCGTACTAATTTCCCTTGATTTCTCACATCATGATTGAATTAAAACTTTTGAAATGTTACCATTGATGTGAGGATTCTAGGCCTTAGTTTTGCCTTAGAATTTTAGTAATCTTTCAAGTACTATTTCATCATGTTTTTTTGATTAAGTTCTTGGTTATCTCTTTGTTAATTTCTAGTTACCTTAATTCTCTTTACTTGTTTCTATTTCTTTTCTATATTTTTGTGCTACTAACCCTTTTCCTTTCATGTTTCATGAGCATATCTCATCCCTCAATTTTAATTTCATTTCTTGCACTTTAATTTCGTGCCATTTAAATTCATGCCACTACATAGTATGTAAAACCTAGGAACTTTTGTATTTTACTTTATGCCTTTAAATTTCTTGCAAGACCATAGAATGTAATTAGGGCATGATGTAATAAGGACAATGGACTCTAATGATGTACACCGACACAAGCACCGACACATGCACACACATCACTTTAGATATATGCTTAGAATATGCATGTTTAGATGTATGTTTAGGATTGTATGCTTAGATGAATGCTTAGGCTTTACACTTAGAAAAAAATCCTTTTCCAAAAAATATGAACAACATCACTCAAATATTTTTCTTAATAAACCTTGGGATCAAAATCCCATTGAATTTTCCTTTTATTTTCTTAATCAAAATTTCAATGAACTTTAATCAAACTTTGACTTCCTTTTCCAAAATAACTAATCAAACCCCACTTTTTCTTAAATCTCATGCCTTTAAGGCCTCTCTCTCTTATTCTTCAAAATCCCATTTTCAAACTTAAAATCAACCAACAAAAACAAAAACATTTTTGGAAGAGAACTACGGTGGATTTGATCCCTTAACCGGGTACGTAGGCAAGGAACCAATATTCCTTCAATTCAAATAAAATAAAAATTCAAACCCATTCCTCTCCCTCCAATTCTTCATTTAGAAAATATCATTTTTCAAATAGCATTTAAAAATAAAGCGCGCGCGTAGAAATTAAAGACGGTTCCTATAGGTTACTATAGTCGTTATGGGTGCCTAACACCTTCCCGTAGCGAAAACAACTCCCGGACCTCGATTCTCAAAGGGTTTTGCTTACTTTTTCCCTTCCCAAGAAAAAATAAGATATCACCGGTTAAAAAGGTTCAAACTTAATCAATGTTTGACACCCGAAAACCAAGATAAAACAGCTGGCGACTTCACTGGGAGTATTCGAGAGTTGCGCCTAGTCTTTATTTCCACGCTTGCGCTCTTTTTGCTTGTTTCTTTTACTTGCTTTCCTATGTGAATAAATGTTTAAATTCTTACAAACGTGTGGGGTGAGAATATCAAAAGTCCTGCACCCGGGCTGAGTGAACTTAGGATTTAGGAGGGATATAATCGACAATTCATTTCGGGGGTTGCCTCGTGTTTTTATGCGATCAATCCCACATAGTTGAAGCATTTTAGGGGTGATGTTGTCGGCGCGTGTTGTCGCGTTTAGGCACTTTACTTCTAATTGTTCTATGACGCTATGAACCGTAGATAACCAAACCCATCCATGGCCATTTTCTAGGACGTAGTGCGGAGGCTAAACCGAGTGTTGTCTCGAGTTTTAGTCGTCACGCAATACTACACTCAAGTTAGACCTTCCACGGGTAATCATGGAGCGAGTGTTGTCTCATGACACCATGATATACGTCGGAGAGGTTGCAACTTGGGAACCTTTTTTAGAACCCGGTTACTATTTCCTAAAGCCCTAGTTTCACCGGACACCGTGTCCACCCATGAATCCTCGACTTTGAACTTCAACCCACCGTGTTTTCTCCGAACTTGAACATAATCATGCATTCATGCATACATGCATACATGCATAAACTCTTTCCATGCATTGTTATCGAAGGGCTTAGACAAGTTGAATTTGTAAACATTGTAGGAATGGGGAAGACTAAGTCCTACAAGTTCAAGGAAGTGGATTTGGCTAGTTTGAGAGATTTGGCACTCAAGGTCGAGGATCCGACTGGTTTCCGACGTCGTTACGGGGCTTTACTTACCATTCTCCAGACCAATGTGGATGATAAGCTTGTGCACACTCTAGTGCAATTCTATGATCGGGAGTATCGGTGCTTCACTTTTCCCGACTTTCAGTTGGTACCTACTCTAGAGGCTTATTCTTCCTTGATGGGTCTATCTATTGCTAAGGGGGTACCCTTCGCGGGACTTGAGAATCCTCCTACTCCATTGGTTATTGCTAAAGACCTCTATCTCAAGACCACCGATGTCTCCAAGAATCTTGTCACTAAGGCACGCATCCGAGGGTTCACTTCAGAGTATCTTCTTGGGAAAGCCAACCTCAATACCACTTGTCAGGACACTCTCGAGGCTATTCTTGCACTTCTCATCTATGGGCTTATTCTCTTTCCAAATCTTGATGGCTTTGTGGACATGAATGCTATTATGATCTTCCACTCCAAGAATCCGGTTCCTACCTTGCTAGCTGACACATACCATGCTATTCACGATCGTTCCGGCAAGGGTCGTGGATACATTCTTTGTTGTGTACCTCTCCTCTATAGGTGGTTTATTTCGCACCTTCCGAAGTCTTTCCACCACAATCTGGAGAATTGGTCTATTTCACAGCAGATTATGCCTCTCACTCCTAATGAAGTGGTTTGGCTCACTCCCGCTTCTAGAGTCAAGGAAATCATTTTCGGTGGTGGAAAGTTTCTTAATGTACCTCTTCTTGGTACCCGGGGTGGAATCAACTATAACCCGGAGCTCGCCTTGCGACAATTTGGTTTCCCGATGAAAGAAAAGCCCATCAATCTTGCTACATCTCCTTACTTCTTCCATTACTCCAATGCTCCCGCGGGAATAAGAGAGGTTTTCATGGAAGCTTGGTCTAAACTACGAAAGAAAGAGGTGAAGCATATGGGTATAAGGTCCGGTGTTGCTCATGAGGCTTATACACAGTGGGTGATAAACCAAGCTGAGGAGATTGGTATGCCTTACCCCTCTATGAGATATGTGTCTGCATCTATTCCTACCATGCCTTTGCCTCTACTCCCACCTACTCAGGAGATGTATCAGGAGCATCTAGCTATGGAGAGTCGGGAGAAGCATCAGTGGAGGGCTAGATACTATGAGGCTGAGAACTTGATCATGACTTTGGATGGAAAGGATGAGCAACAGACTCATGAGGTCTTGACACTAAAGAAAGAGTTAGCTAAGGCTAAGAGAGAGATTGAAGAGAAAGATAGGTTGCTTATGAGAGACTCTAAGAGGGCTAGGGGGGCCCGTGACTTCTATGCACGATACTGCAGCTATGAGTCTGAGTCTGAGGACGATGCTTCCACTTCCTACGCTTGAGGATCTCCATTTCCTGTTGTGATTTCCATTTTATGCTGCTTTACGTTTCAAAGTCTATCCCTTGGCTTAGCATTTCAAAGGGAATCGTCTTGTAAAACTATATGTTGGTTGTTTATTTCCCGTTTATGTTAATTGTTGTTTAGTAATATTTACAAACCTCTAATTTGTCTAAAACCCTTTGATAACACATAAAAAGAGTCTTTTGCATATGCATTAACACATTTCATGCATCATATGCATCCATTGGTCACAAAAGACTTCTCTCGTGCTCATTGCCTCCTGGTTTTGTCCGCCGCAGTCTGAAAAGTGGCTCGTGCTCTCAAAGTTTACCAACCAGATAGAATTCATCAAACAAGATTTTACAAGAGAAGAATCATGGCTAACTTTGAAGAAGAAAATGCTCAGCTCCGTGCCGAATTGGCTGCTATGAAAGAAGACTTGGCTAAGGCTCATGACGCTATGTCCACCATGATGGCTGCACAAGAACAACCAGCCACATCTGTTCCAGTTTCTACTGAAGGGATTCCCTCTATCCCACTGTCTACTGTGGCTACTGATGCTCGTTTTGTTATGCCCAATGGGCGTCCCTATGGACTCTCAGCTTTCTATTCTCCTAATACTGCTGCTGGTGTCTCTGGGTTTGCTGGTCAAGGACAGATTCATGTATCCACTGCTATGCCTCAGGTGACCACTGTTACCGATCCTATTGTCCACACTGTGCAACAGGTGATTGATGTCGATACTCCGCGTGGACAAGACCCTGTAATGGAGGCTATGAAACAATAGTTAAGAGAGTTGGCTGGCGAACTCCGTGAGGTCAAAGCTAGCCGTGGAAACAATGTCTCTGCTAAGGCTCGTGATCTATGCTTGGTATCCCGATTTGAGGTTCCTAAGAAGTTCAAGGTGCCAGACTTTGACAAATACAATGGATCTTCTTGTCCACATAGCCATGTCATTCGGTACGTCCGAAAGATGGCCAATTATGCAGATAATGATGCACTGATGATACACTGCTTCCAAGACAGCCTAGCAGAAGATGCGGCAGATTGGTACACTGGTTTGAGCAAAGACAATATCCATACTTTTGAGGAACTTGCTGCTGCTTTTGAAAGTCATTATGAGTTCAACACCCGTCTGAAACCAAACAGGGACTCTCTTAAGTCCTTATCTTAGAAATCAGATGAAACCTTCCGTGAGTATGCCCAGAGATGGAGAGGGGCAGCTGCCCGTGTTTCTCCTCGGCTTGATGAGGAAGAATTGACACAGACATTCCTGAAGACTCTGAAGAAGGAATATAAGGAAAGAATGATAGTCTCTGCTCCAAACAACTTCTCCGACATGGTTACTTTGGGAACTCGTCTAGAGGAGGCTGTCAGCGAGGGTATCATTGTTCTTGAGAAGGGTGAATCTTCAGCCGGTGCACCAAAGAAGTATGGTAATGGCCACCATAAGAGGAAAGAATCTGAAATAGGGATGGTATCTGGTAATCAGTCTACACCTGCTAATGCCACTCAGTTACCTTTGCCCTATCAATACATGCAGTACTCTCAACATCCTTTCTTCCCGCCATTCTATCAGCAATTTCCTCTGCCACCGGGTCAACCACCAGTGCCCATTAATGCCATTGCTCAACAAGTACAACAACAGCCTCCTGCTCAGCAACAGCAGCAGAAACAACAGGGTCCTCGGCCCAGGACTTCTTTTCCACCAATACCTATGCGGTATGCTGAGCTGCTCCCTACCTTACTTGCTAAGGGACACTGTGTCACTAGACCAGGCAAGCCTCCGCCTAATCCATTGCCTCCCAGGTTCCGACATGATCTCACATGTGAATTCCATCAGGGCGCTCAAGGCCACGATGTTGAGGGTTGCTATGCTCTGAAATATATTGTGAAAGACCTGATAGAAAAAGGATGGTTGACTTTTGAAAATAGTGTTCCTCATGTTCTTGACAATCCACTTACAAACCATGCTGCGGTTAACATGATCGAGGCTTTCGAAAGAGTTCCTGTTCCTCAAGAGGATCCCATGTTGGATGTCCGCAATGTTGTTACTCCCTTGGTACCGCTACATGTCAAACTTTGCCAAGCTTCTTTGTTCAATCACGATCATGCTTCTTGTTCAGAATGTCTTCAAAATCCTATGGGTTGTTGTGTGGTGCAAGACGATATGCAGAGCCTGATGGATGACAAACACTTGACTGTCAGTGATGTATGTGTGATTGTGCCAGTGTTTCATGATTCTCCGATTGAAGGTGTATCCCAGACGAGGAATGTTGAACCCTTAGTGATCAGACTACCTGGTACAGTATCTTATGCCTCTACCAAAGCAATCCCTTACAAGTACAATGCAACCATGATTGAGAACGGAGTAGAAGTGCCTCTGGTATCCCCAGCCACAGTTGATAATGTTGCGGGTGAAATTACGGCCCTGAGAAGGGGGAAAGTCCGTCCACCCTTGTTTCAAAAGAAGGTGGTTACACCTATTGCAACAATAACTCCACCAGTTGCTCCTCCTATTGACAAGAGCCCCGGCCCAACAGGCCAATCTATTGACGAGTCTAATCTGGACGAAATCCTGAGGCTTATTAAAAAGAGCGATTATAAAATTGTTGACCAGCTGTTGCAAACTCCGTCAAAGATATCCATCTTATCTCTGCTCTTGAGCTCAGAAGCTCACAGGAAAGTGCTAATGAAAGTACTTGAGCAAGCATATGTTGATCATGAAGTCTCTATGGATCAGTTTGATGGAATAGTGGGTAACATTACTGCTTGCAATAACTTGGGATTTGGTGATGATGAACTCCCCGAAGCAGGAAAACACCACAACTTGGCTCTTCATATTTCGGTACACTGCAAGTCTGACATGATATCCAATGTGTTGGTAGACACAGGATCATCCTTGAATGTAATGCCTGAATCTACACTAAGGCAGTTGAGTCATCATGGAATATTCTCTCTGAAGGGAAGCAGCTATTTGGTTAAGGCTTTCGACGGATCTCGCAAAGATGTTCTTGGGGAAGTAGACTTACCAATTACCATTGGTCCCGAGACATTTCAGATCACTTTCCAGGTCATGGACATCAATGCTTCTTACAGTTATCTCCTCGGAAGACCGTGGATTCACGACGCTGGGGCAGTAACTTCTACTTTGCATCAAAAGCTCAAGTTCATGAGGAACGGTAAGATTGTCACTGTACATGGTGAAGAAGCATATCTGGTTAGCCAAGTGTCATCTTTCTCTTGTGTTGAAGCAGGGTCCGCCGAAGGGACGTCATTTCAAGGCTTGACTGTTGAGGGTGCAGAGCCCCGGAGGGCTGGTGCTAGCATGGCTTCATTGAAAGACGCCCATAAGGCTGTTCAAGAGGGGCAGGCTGCCGGCTGGGGCAAAGTGATACAGATCTTGGAAAACAAGCGCAAAGAGGGCCTTGGATTCTCCCCGACCTCAGGCGTTTCAAGAGGAACTTTCTACAGTGCTGGGTTTATCAATACTATTGCTGAAGATGCTGCTGAAAGTAGTTATGTGCCGACATTTGTTGTACCAGGAGGCACTGTGAGAAATTGGGAGGCCATTGATGTTCCTTTAGTTATGCATGCTTCCATGTAATGTGTCTTGTTGCTCATGTTTTCTTTGTTTTCAAAATAACAATCCTTTCGCTCTGCCCAAGGCGAAAGTGATATCATTGTAAGGGCGTGTCTGTTTCGGCATTGCCGTTATCAATAAAAGTTGTCGTCTTTCTCACGACTCTTTGTTTTTTACTTTTTTAGTGCCTTTTTTTTTGGAAATAATGGTAATGCCAGAAAAAACCAAAACGTCTGTATTTTCTTATTAATTTCAAAAATCTGCATAGAAAACATTTTTTCTAAAATCATCCCAATCATATTATGCAGATTGAACCACAATAAACTCGTTGAACACAGTGACCCTGTATATGAAGCTGAAGATGAGGAAGATGACGAAGAGATACCGTATGAGATCACTCGACTACTTGAGCAAGAAAGGAGAGCCATTCAGCCTCACCAGGAAGAGATTGAGCTCATCAACCTGGGTACTGAAGAGAACAAGCGAGAGATCAAGATTGGTGCTGCACTTGAGCCAGAAGTGAAAAAGAAGATTACTCAGCTTCTCCATGATTATCCAGATGTCTTTGCATGGTCCTATGAAGATATGCCGGGTCTAGATCCCAAGATCGTGGAACATCGGATACCGACAAGACCTGAATGTCCTCCTGTCAAACAGAAATTGAGAAGGTCTCGTCCAGACATGGCTCTTAAGATCAAGGCTGAAGTGCAAAAGCAAATTGATGCAGGCTTCCTCATGACAGCTGAATACCCTGAATGGATTGCCAACATTGTACCAGTACCGAAGAAAGATGGGAAAGTTCGAATGTGTGTTGATTACAGAGATCTGAATAAAGCCAGTCCAAAAGATAACTTCCCTTTGCCTCATATTGATGTGCTTGTTGACAGTACTGCTCAATCCAAAGTGTTCTCTGTTATGGATGGTTTCTCTGGCTATAACCAGATACGGATGTCACCTGAAGATAGAGAAAAGACGTCCTTCATTACTCCGTGGGGGACGTTCTGTTATAAAGTGATGCCGTTTGGCTTGATAAATGCTGGTGCTACCTATCAAAGGGGTATGACCACTCTGTTTCATGATATGATTCACAAAGAGATTGAAGTATATGTTGATGATATGATTGTGAAGTCAAGTGATGAAGAGCAGCATGTTGTGTATTTGAAAAAGATGTTTGAAAGATTAAGAAAGTACAAGCTGCGGTTGAATCCTAACAAGTGTACGTTCGGTGTACGATCTGGAAAGTTGCTAGGCTTCATTATCAGTCAGAGAGGCATTGAAGTTGATCCTGACAAAGTCCGAGCCATCAGAGAGATGCCGGCCCCTCAAACTGAAAAGCAAGTCAGAGGTTTCCTCGGACGTCTGAATTATATTTCAAGATTCATATCTCACATGACTACGACCTGTGGACCAATTTTCAAATTGCTCAGAAAGAATCAGCCTGTTGTGTGGAATGATGAATGTCAGGAAGCTTTTGATAGCATTAAAGAATACCTGTTGGAACCACCTATCCTTGTCCCGCCAATGGAAGGAAGGCCCTTGATTATGTATCTGTCAGTGTTAGATGATTCAGTGGGTTGTGTTCTCGGTCAACAAGACGAGACTGGAAAGAAAGAACATGCTATCTACTATCTGAGCAAGAAGTTTACCGACTGTGAGACTCGGTATACAATGCTTGAAAAGACTTGTTGTGCCTTAGCTTGGGCTGCCAAACGCCTGCGTCATTATATGGTGAATCATACAACTTGGTTGATATCCCGAATGGATCCAATCAAGTACATCTTTGAGAAGCCTACTGTCACTGGAAAGATCGCACGGTGGCAAATGTTGTTGTCTGAATATGATATTGTGTACAAAGCTCAGAAAGCAATCAAAGGAAGCATCCTTGCTGAATATAAAAGCATTGACCACAGATGCGAACATCCAATGTTTACCCAGCACTGACACGCCTAGCAACGGCGACCTGTATCCAAGAATTTTCCAAGGGTCCCTCCTTTACAGTTTATATTGCCCTCAGCCATGGTTTCGATACGTCTCTCAACGACGGTCTCTCCAAAGAGGTTTTCCCCTGTGAATATGTTGCAGCACGAGCCACTACGTGCCCAATCTTCCAATGTTTTGCCTATCTCTGTGAAACTTTCTTGTCAAATTACAAACCAATCATGCACTTCAAGCATTCATACATGCATAATCATGCATTTTATGTGCTCATACATTCAATAATCTTGTTATACCATACATACATGCTGCATTTCCAATTTCAACTTTCAATCCAACTCAGTTTCCACTTTCAATTCAGTTCAATTTCCACTATTCAACTTGAATCAACATTCAATCTCAATTTCAATTTCCAACTCAACTTAAATTCCAATTTCAATTCAATCTCAATTCCAATCCAATTTAATTTCAAATGTCAAATTCAACTCAATCTTCAATTTCACCTTTCAGACCAATTTCAACTGTCAAACTCAATTTCAATTTCCAATTTCAATCCAATTCCAATTTCAATTCAAGTCAATTTCAACCTTCAATTCAATGTCAATGTCAATTTAACTCAATTCAATTTCAACTTCCAATTCAATTCAATTTCAATCTCCAAATTCAATTCAATTCCAATCTCTAATTCAATCCAATTTCAATTTCTGATTCAATTCAATTCAATCTCAACTCTCAATTCAATGTCTATGTCTATGTCTCCGATCAATCTCAATTTTCAATCTCTCTTTCAAATCTCAAACTTTCAATTCAATGTCTTTGTCAATGTTAATTCACTTTCAATTTGCTTCAGGCCAACAATCATGGTCATGTCTATTTTCAAATCAAGTCAATATCAACTTACTCTCAATTTGTATCTTTCCAAATCAAACTTCCAATTTATATCTTGTTATTGGTCAAGTGACTAGTTCGATCCAAAGAACAACTTGTACCTGCTTATATACCTATACTTCCGGACAAACGACAAGTTCGATCCAAAGAACAGTTTGTACCCGGCTTATGCTTTGTTATCAGCCAAACGACAAGTTCAATCCAAAGAACAGTTTGAACCTACCTACATGATGTGGTGATGATCCAGCGGCGAGTTCGATACAAAGAACAGTTCGTATCTACCCTTATGTCCATATCTCCAGTCAAACAGCCAGTTCGATCCAAAGAACAGTTTGTACCTGTCTATTTGTTTGTATCTTCAATCAAGTGTCAAGTTCGATCCAAAGAACAGCTTGTATCTGCCTATATGTCTATGTTTCCGGTCAAGTGCCAAGTTCAATCCCAAGAACAGCTTGTACCTATCTCTTGTTTTGCATTCCTTGGTCAAGTGGCTAGTTCGATCCAAAGAACAGCTTGTACCCTATTTTCTATCCCCTGGTTTGTCTTCCCTGTCAATGTCCACCTGAATCCCCAATGACATGACATGCTCCATAGACTCCAGTCGTTTGTCCTGCATTCATAATCAAAATATTGCATGGCATTCATATTTTTGAAAATCTGAAAGCGTATTTTTATGTCCAAAAACAGTGCAAATGTTAATATTTAAGTATCTTCGTCCCGTCAAATCAAAGACTACGTCTTTTGACTCTCCGGACAAAGAAACTTAAATAGGGGCAGCTGTTATACCCTAATTTTGGACCTAAAAATACTAGCTCCATTCTTCTTTTCTTGCATTTCAAGTCATTTGAACCGTCTCTGATCAATTACATCTTTCTCTGCATTTTATTTCAATGTTACTTGCAAAATTCATGTAAAAGGGTATTTTAGTCATTTCCTATGTTAAAATTTCTTTCAGTCTTTTAAAAATTTGTTTGAGTCCTTTCAAATAGTTTGAATAAGTCTCCATTTCAATTCTATGTCAAAATCCATTTTAAAAATTGCATTTGAAGTCATTTTTAGTCAGTTTAGCCCCTAGGGGCATTTTAGTCTTTTCATGTGTTAAAACTCTGGTTAAACTCTTAAAATTGTCTCTGAGTCTTTTAATTTTGCTTGTATAAATTCTTGCTTTAATTCCTTGTAAAAAAAATCATTTTTAAATTGCATTTGAGTCATTTTAGTCCCTAGGGGCATTTTGGTCATTTCACATAAAAATTCTGATTCATTTTAATCTGCTTTGTCGCTTTTAATCGTCTCGCTTTACGTTAATTTTCAATTCAATTTTAGTTTTAATTTTCATTTTGGTCCTTGTACTTTTGTTATTTGCATTTTAATCCCTTTTTAAGTTTGTTAAAGTCAAAGTCAAGGTTTGTTACAAGTCAAGTGCCACATGGCATTGTTTCATTGGTCCAAGCATTCCCACATCACCTATAAATAGATGAGTCATGGTCAAAGAGTCACAACTAATTATTCAATAATTTTTCTCACAAATCCACAAAAATCACAAAATTATTTTCTCTCAATTTTCCTTCTCTTCTAACAACTTTCTCTCTCCTCTAACTAACTTCCACCATAGCCAAAAGCTTCAACAACCTCCAGAACCACCTTCAACCACCACCTTCAACCTCTACAACCACCCTAACAACCTCCACAACCACCATAACAACCTCCCAATTTTTCGTTTCTTTCCACAAAATTAACAACAATCATCACCATCCATCTCAAATTCGAATCGCAAATCCTCACAAATCATAAACCTCGACACATCACTATCACTGAACCTCCAATCGAAATTACCACATCACGACAATTGCGAACCTATCCACCACAACCAAAGTGAATTCGGTTGCAACCTGCAACAAAGTCATCAAACGAAAGTGAATCGGAATCTAAATCCACGACACACATTCATGGCAGTGAGGAAGCCATTGCAAGCCGGCACCGAAACGGGGAAGAGGAACTGAAGCAGATCCGAACGAAGAAAGTCGAGTGCAAGAGAATATAGCGGAACCTGTTTGAGGAGAAACGGAGCTTCAACGTCACGATAACAACACATCAGTCGGTTCACACTTCAGTACAAGTGCAAACGCAGCAGCGGCAATTCGAATGGCTTAGAAGCGAGGACGGTTAGATCGAAGTTTCCCTCACAAACCAAGGCTTCCTCCGAATCAGACTCGAGGTAATCACTTGAACAATTTGTAGTAAATCTTCACTGTGTTTGTTTGCATTTCGTTTAAACCAAGAGTATCCGATTTTCCTTCATGCTCTTTTTAAAAAGAAAGGATGGACTCAATTTCGTTTCACTGTGTTCTAGATCCAGAATCATTTAGTTTGTTGTTTTTGTGTTAAAAAAAGAAGATGGTTCAATGAGGGAGGGTTTGAGCTTGCTAATCCATGAAAGAGAAAGAGTTGGGGAAGATGGTGTTGTTGTTTGCAGAACCAAGTTTTATGCCAATCCATGACCCATGCTTAACCCATGACCCTGACCCGTGTCACATGGATCCAGCCCGTTTTTAGTTTGATCTGGGCTTGGGCCTTAGTTGGCTGCTGATTTCGTTTTCTGCACGTTTTTCGCTATATGCACACCGTTAATTGATGTTTACACCACTGTTGGTTTAAAAATTGCATGAAAAAATTCCAAAAAAAATTGTGAATGTCTTACTCGTTATTTTGATTGGACCTTGATACTATTTGTATGTTAATCTTGATAAAATTCTATGGAAAATGTTTCGTGCTCTTGTTAATTCATTGTTTTGATTCTTGCTAAAGTTTTGTTAATAAAAAACTTCTAAAAGTTTGTGTGAGTTTTTGTGTGAGTAGTTTCGATACTTGAGACCTATCGTTTGGAAAATAATTGCATGTTAAGACCTACTTCGAAAATAATGTGTGTTTGTTTTGTCATTTTGCCACTTTTTGTTAAGACTTTTGTGAAAATTGTGATGTGATCTTGTCCTTGAATTTTGGTGCATAAGTGTGACTTTGAGTATGTCGTTCTTGGAGTGATTTTGTTTCTTGATTTAGCATATGCCTGCTGTTCTTGTTATAGGTCCTTCACCTTGTGAATAATGTGTGTTTCTTGTGTTAAATAAAGTGCAAATAGGCTTGAAATACTATGATCATATTGCGTACTAATTTCCCTTGATTTCTCACATCATGATTGAATTAAAACTTTTGAAATGTTACCATTGATGTGAGGATTCTAGGCCTTAGTTTTGCCTTAGAATTTTAGTAATCTTTCAAGTACTATTTCATCATGTTTTTTTGATTAAGTTCTTGGTTATCTCTTTGTTAATTTCTAGTTACCTTAATTCTCTTTACTTGTTTCTATTTCTTTTCTATATTTTTGTGCTACTAACCCTTTTCCTTTCATGTTTCATGAGCATATCTCATCCCTCAATTTTAATTTCATTTCTTGCACTTTAATTTCGTGCCATTTAAATTCATGCCACTACATAGTATGTAAAACCTAGGAACTTTTGTATTTTACTTTATGCCTTTAAATTTCTTGCAAGACCATAGAATGTAATTAGGGCATGATGTAATAAGGACAATGGACTCTAATGATGTACACCGACACAAGCACCGACACATGCACACACATCACTTTAGATATATGCTTAGAATATGCATGTTTAGATGTATGTTTAGGATTGTATGCTTAGATGAATGCTTAGGCTTTACACTTAGAAAAAAATCCTTTTCCAAAAAATATGAACAACATCACTCAAATATTTTTCTTAATAAACCTTGGGATCAAAATCCCATTGAATTTTCCTTTTATTTTCTTAATCAAAATTTCAAAGAACTTTAATCAAACTTTGACTTCCTTTTCCAAAATAACTAATCAAACCCCACTTTTTCTTAAATCTCATGCCTTTAAGGCCTCTCTCTCTTATTCTTCAAAATCCCATTTTCAAACTTAAAATCAACCAACAAAAACAAAAACATTTTTGGAAGAGAACTACGGTGGATTTGATCCCTTAACCGGGTACGTAGGCAAGGAACCAATATTCCTTCAATTCAAATAAAATAAAAATTCAAACCCATTCTTCTCCCTCCAATTCTTCATTTATAAAACTCTTAGGTGTAAATATCATTTTTCAAATAGCATTTAAAAATAAAGCGCGCGCGTAGAAATTAAAGACGGTTCCTATAAGTTACTATAGTCGTTATGGGTTCCTAACACCTTCCCGTAGCAAAAACAACTCCCGGACCTCGATTCTCAAAGGGTTTTGCTTACTTTTTCCCTTCCCAAGAAAAAATAAGATATCACCGGTTAAAAAGGTTCAAACTTAATCAATGTTTGACACCCGAAAACCAAGATAAAACACCACTCAGCAGCTCAGCCAGTTTCTTTCTTCTCCTACTGAGAAACACTTTCAAGCAGCCACTAGGGTATTGAGATACTTGAAGAAAAGTCCAGGACAAGGTCTTTTCTTCCCAAAAGATTCTTCTCTGATGCTTTCAGGTTTCTCAGATGCTGATTGGGCAGGGTGCCTTGATTCTAGGAGGTCCATATCTGGTCAATGCTTCTATCTTGGCAAATCTTTGATTTCATGGAGAACTAAGAAACAATTAACTGTTCCTAGATCCTCTTCTGAAGCAGAGTATAGAGCATTGGGAGCTGCCACTTGTGAGCTTCAATGGATTCTATATTTACTGAAGGATTTGCATGTGTCTCTCTTGAAGCCTCCTGTTCTTTATTGTGATAATCAGAGTGCCATTCACATAGCTGCAAACCCTGTGTTTCATGAAAGGACAAAGCATTTAGAAATTGATTGTCACCTGGTCAGAGAAAAGGTGCAAGCAGGTATCATGAAGCTTCTGCCAGTCTCTTCCAAAGAACAACTAGAAGATTTCTTCACCAAGCCTCTCCTTCCCCAACCTTTTCATATACTTTTGTCCAAGCTGGGAATGCTAGACATATACCATGTCCCAGCTTGTGGGGGACTATTAGAGAATGATAAGGATGAGAATAAGAGTGATAGCTCAATAACTTGCGCAGCAAGTAACATTACTTAGCTTAATGAATAATTGTGAGTAGCTTGTAATTAGGAGCAATGTATCTCTATATACTCCTTGTATCAACTGATTCATCTAAGAGAAATGAAATTACTCTTTTCATATTTTCCATAACAAAATCAAATGTGTCCGGCCTTTAAATTTTATATATGCTGGCATACATGCTCGTTATTTTAATGCAGCCTTCAACGCTCAATTCTTCAGAATATTCTTTAGCATAGCAATTAAAATGTTGGTCCAAAAATTAGCATCCAAAAAAACAGATGCAAAAACTTTTATCAGTGGAAGAAAGCTTATAGAAGCTACAACCTTATCAGTGTTATATGTTTGAATTGATGGAGCAACGCTGTTGAACACATGCGCTCACTATATTCCTCTGTTCAAAGGTTAAGCAAATTAAAATGTAAAATTTTATATGTTCATAATTTATGGTCACTACCATCGGAAATTTTTTTGCATGGACATTTGTAAAACGGCGTCCACTTTGGCAGACACTCCTATCTTTTTTCTGGCCTGTGTTAACATTGGCTATTTGCTTATTTCCCGTGTACCCTCATAGCTGCAAGCTCTTAATAATTTACTCCTGCTATTTCCTTATTCTTTCTTCTTTTAAAATTTTATTATTATAGAATTATAAGAGGAATAGAAAACTGAAAACAAAAGACGCACGATAGCTGAACGGTTTATTTAAAAAAGAGTAGATTCTTTAAAAAAAATAGGATGTAACCAAAGAAAAAGAGTAGATAATGACATTTTTTCCTTACGTAAAATAATCAATGGTGATTATCTGAAAAATAAATCAATGGTCAACCCAAAAAAAAAGAAATCAATTGTTCTTTAGTAAAAAAAATTCTAATTACCGTGAAAATATCAAGGGTTACTTCAAGGGATGGTTTAAATATATTGATCAATGATGAGGATGACCAAGATACTGATGTGACATCAAATGTGGTCTACAGAGAAGTTTTCCATAATGTGTAGGACTTTGTTTTGTAGTATTGTTGTTATTGCATATTGGTACAATTTATATGTCGATAGACCTTGGATTTTCTTTTCTTCAATAAACTATGCCATTAAATTTATATGTTATGTTACGGTACCAGGGTCGATGTCATGGAAATATTTTAATATGGTACAGTCCAAACGTTTGTGGCAATTAATATTATGAATTGAATTATACTATTATATTCATTCAACTAAACTATTTACATACATATTAGCGCTTTATATTTTTATTTGTATGACCCGTGTACAGGTCAATGGTCTATGATGACATCCTGTCATTACGTAATATTAGGGACTTATTGTGACATTTTGATAGAGTTCTCATGCAATTTATACTGTTCTGGAGTGCAATAAGCTTAAAATTTGAAGTCTGTTCGAAGGAAATCGCGCCACGCCAATTTCAAGCCGTGCTGCGATTTTTGAAGCAAAATTACATCCTCCCTGTTTGAGGGAAATCGCGGCACGCCATAATACAAGGCGCGGCGCGATTTTTTGATGGGTCAGGCCCATAACTTCTATAAATACTGCACTCAAGCTGAAGAACAAGGGTTACGATTTTGGAGAGCAAAGTGCGATTTTGAGACATCGGAGACGGCTAGAAGGGCGATTTCTTCATCCTTTTACCAATTCATGTATGTTTTAATTATTTCATTGATTATGCTATTTGTAAACTCGATTATGAGTAGCTAAATCTCTTAGAGATTAGATCCGAGATGAATCTTTGTAACCCTAATTGACACATGTTGCTGTGAAACTCTATTTTGTTTATGAATTCAATTCTAGTTTATTCAATTCAATTGTTCTTAATGCTTTTTATATCTTGATCACATATAACTTGATTTTGTGAGAATGAATGACCACTGACCATGGCTTTCAACTTAGACCTAATTGAATTGTTCTAATAAACAGGGTTAGTCTAGGAATAGATAATCGTTTGTTAGTGATAATAGGTTAACGTTCGGTAAAACCTTCAAGAATTATTAGACCACCTAAGGAATTAGGGGCTGTAGTTTAAGAAGAGGGTCCTAACTCAAGGGATTGATTAGGGCTATTTTGTTAATCATCGTAAATTAGAAAAGGATTCATAACAAATAGGTGCAGTAGACCAATTAGGGGAACTTAGAGGATTCGACGGATCTGATCTCATCTTTCTCTCGTATTATCTTAATCAAATCTATTCTCTTTTATTTGATTTCATAAAATCAAACTAAATCTACTGCCTAGTGGCAAAACAAAATAAACTTTACACATCCTAATTATATAACGAAATTGAATTATTGAAGTTAAAAACAGTCCTCGTGGGATCGATATTTTTACTACTTCGATAGTATTTGGTGCACTTGCCAAACGTCTATCAGTCTAGTCCTTATTTATTAATTTTGTTAGGTCTGCAGCTATTTAACCTAATTTTTTCCCTCCACTAATCCCTTATTAAGTTTGCAACAACTTTATCCTAAAATTTTGACTCTAAATCCTTATTTATCCTTCTTTATTAATTTTGTTAAGTCTGAGCAACTTAACTGTAACACCCATACCAGACGTATCTAGAAAGTCTAGCAGGAGCGTTAATTTAGTATTGGATACATTAAAAATTTACAACAATAATACTTCGAATGAATACATTATACAACTAAATGTGTTCGTACATAAAAATATAGCTCAACTTGTCCAAAACATGAAAGATGCAACCTTGAACGTCCATCTCATCCTACAACGGTACGAACGAACACTTGTTGAATCATCCATTCGGCAACTAGCTTGACGTCCATCCTGCTTATCTGAAACAAATAAGGATTGGGATGAGACATAATGTCTCAGAGAGTTCCACCTAATCCTAGGCTGTAGGCAACCTCAAGGGAAACCTACGGTCACCACGTGTCTACTTTACAACCTGGCGGTTGATTATACGTGTGTGGGGACTTGCATGCTTAGACGGTGGTGCATACTAGGACCGTCTTAACTTCATCTTACTTGTTATAGGCTTACTATAATCTTATGTGTCATGGCGGTCATGGGTACCTAAGACCACTATGCCAAGATACGATAAACGCATCGAGGTCTTCATGTAACATAATCATGACCCAATCCTAAGCCGGACGATTAGGGATACCTAAGAACGTCATCGGCATTACATTCTTTACTTGATCTAGTCATAACCTGCACTAAACATATCATACATGAGTTCATTCATGATCATAACCATATAATACATAATCGTGTCTAAGTTCATTATTCATTATGTTAGCGTTGAACAAACATTATTATCTTGGTTCATTTTTCGGATAGTCCCGGGTGGAGTAACCCCGAGAACAATCCCATACATGACCGATGTACGTACATCGGACTCCCTCGGTGTCGTGCGGGTCCCTTGCGGCTTGAACCATTCCCCTTAGGTCGAGAACCTCCCGTATCCCCCTGGCGTGGATAACAAGAGACACGAGCACCTACGTCTTGTTAATTTGAGTGACATACGGGTCACTTACGGCTTGAATCGTTCCCCTTAGATCGAGAACCTCTTGTATCCCCCTGATGTGGATAGCAAGAGACATGCCACCTACTTATACTTGTCATGGTCTTGTCGTATACATAAGTTAAACATGTACATACTTGATTGTTTACCTCGGAACCTTAATCGAACCGATTAGTGGTAAACTCTTACTTGTTCTAGCTTATACGTTCTTATTCTTAGTGGAGAGATTGACTAATCAATCCATGGCTTAATGTGCTAACTAAACATACATGATCATATGCGAAGAGATTACACTTCGCGTCTTAACATCCTAAGGATTCTTGCTTAACTTGCTAGTTCTCGACAACTAGTCGAGGCTCTAGTTCATTCCCGCATTAGACATTGATTGCTACTCGTTACACTCATGCCATAATTCTCTTACGCCATGCTTAATTATACACTACAAATACTTGTTAAATGATCAAGAAAACATGTTTAAAAACCATGCCTTGGAATCATGTATTGAGGGGTTTATTTTATAAAAAGACTACTTGAAGAAACTTGAGCCGGGACATGCCAACAATACGTGGGACGAACAAACAGAGCACTGTGCCCTGTTCACTCGCCTCGCGAGTAAGCTTGCTTGCCGTGGCGAGTAGCTGCTCGCAGTTGCGAGCTGGGGGCGAGTGGTACCCTCTGTTCGGCCTTCTAGCTCGCGGTGGCGAGTAATAGCTCGCCGTGGCGAGTAATGACAGTCCAGAACATGCAAAAGTGGTATTTTAAGCCCAAAAACCTCAATACAAAACATCCCAAGGCATATCATGGTACTAGAAGTCATATGGAACTTGTAAAACAACCATTGACAAAGTATTCACAAGTATAAAGATGCGTGGCATGAAAATGGGTAACTTTCTACACATAAACCCTAGAAAAGTTATATAGTTTTTCCTTACAAGCTTAAACACATAATACCAAGGGTGGGAACTATCTAAGGAACTCACCTTGCAAGTTCTTAAAGCAATGCCAAGCCTCAAGCTCAAGCAAGCATCATCTTCCCTTTATAACCAACCCTAGCTTGTTTTCCTTGTTTCCAAAGCTTCCAAAAGTCACCATCCTCACTTTAGTTCTTCAACCCAAGCCCTTTTCATGTTCAAGCAACCAAACCTTAGTTCTTTAATCAAGAACCAAACCCTAATTCAATGGAGAGAAGGAAAAGTTGAGAATCAAACAAAATCTAAGCTTCCTTAAGCTTATGAGACCATAAAGAAACATAGTCTAGAAACTTACCAAGAAATAGGATGAAGATTTAGGAAGGATTGGTAGAGGAAAAGAGAAAGACAACTCACCCCAAGCTTCATATGATTATGGGGTCTTGAAAGATCATATGGTGAATGTAACGCCCACTTTTTCATAATTAATAATTAAGCGATTTATGGTTTTTATTAGAATAATATGTGAATTATTATATATATATATATATATATATATATATATATATATATATATATATTGGTAGAAGATATGTTAATAATATAAGTATTTTCTTAAGTGGGGAAGGAATATTGTTATTAGTAGAAATAATTAAATTAATAGGGGAAAGAGTAAGTTGTGGTGAGAAGAGCAATTAGGGAAAGAATAAAAGTCTGTAATTGGGAGAGAAAATTAGAATGCTTACAACATAGAAAAGAAGAGAGAAAGAGGAGAAGTCAGAGAGAACCCTAAAGAACGAAGAACGCGGCTATTGGATTTCAGAAACATAATCTAAGGTAAGGGTGAGACTAACTCTCATTATTAACAAGTTTTGATTCATAGGAAGTAGTCAATTGTTGTAGGTTTAAGGGATTGGGATTAGGTCCAAAAATCATTAAAATTGGAAGATTTAAGTGAATTGTTATGTAATTTGATGTAGACAGATGTTAATTAGTCATAGAACACGTTTAGATGTCGATTGGTGATGAATTAGAGGGCTGGGAGGTGAGAATTCGTGTGCTGAGATGAGAGATGAGAGCTGCGACAGAACCCTGTTCTGTCATCGCTCGCAGCTGCGAGTGATCCTACTCGCAACTGCGAGTAACCCCTTAGCTCGCAACTGCGAGCAATGTTGTACGCCACTGCGAGCTTCCCCGTTGAGCTCGCCAATGCGAGTTGTTTAGCTCGCCACTGCGAGTTAGTGCAGTACAGACCTGATGTTGTGCGAAATTGTGTCTTTTCGCCCGTATCTTTGATGAATTAGTTTCTGATGTTATATTAGTGATGATGCTGCTAATTATGATGTTCCAGTGATGCTGTTTTGATGTAATGAGTTTTTGTGAATTATTTGTTAATTAATTTAACATTAAAAATGAAGATTGTTGCATTTAGAGTCGAGTTGTTGCATAGTCGGCGATGGGGGCTTAATGCCTGACAGGTTCTTATGACCTTAGCGATGGGGGCTTAATGCCCGACGGTCCAAATATGACCTTAGCGATGGGGGCTTAATGCCCTGGTGGTACCACATGCATGTTGATGTTGTCTAAGTTGTTGTTGATGTTGTTGTTGCATTGTAAAGTCATCATTAATTATAATAAATGATGAATGCTGTGATGATGTTGTTGCCTTGTTGCTGTGGATGCTGTCATAATAATTATAATGATGTTAAATGATGATATTAATGTTAGATATATGTTGTTGATTATCTTTTATGAATTATTATTTGTTTTTAATGAATGTGAAATCTCACCCCTTCTGCATATATGTTGCCTCGACCGTGGGTAATGTGCAGGTAATAAAGACTAGCTGTGTTCGTGAGTAGACTCCTCACATCATGTCGTCTAGGATGCTCTGATACGTAACGGGATGGGGATTGTCTGATGCTTGTTTTCCTTGTTACGTATTTTATTCAATAAATGTTGAACATTTTATGAAGGCTATTTGAGATGTTAAGTTGTGGCCTTTTATGCCAAAGATTTTATGTGACGTTGTGAACTAAATTTCCGCTGCTTTTGACTATTGAATTTTATAAAGACAGGTTGATTAAATAAATAGTATTCTCCATTATTATATTTGTTGTTAAATGATGTATTGATGTATGTGATGCTCTGTTATGTTGATAAACTCTGATAATTTTTATGAAATTTTTAAGTCGGGAAAACGGGGCGTTACAGTGAAGCCTTGCCATGGATGGAAGAAGTTGGAAAGGATAGAGGGAAAGAAAGAGAGAAGGAGGCGTGGGAGTAGAGAGAAGGGAAAGCAATTTTTCGAACTTGCATGATGTGTTTCATGTATCGCAACTTCAGAAGTATGTGCCGGATCCATCTCATGTGATTCCAAGATATGATGTGCAGGTAAGGGATAACTTTACAATCGAGACCCTACCGGTGAGAATAGAGGATAGAGAAGTGAAGAGGCTTAGAGGCAAGGAGATACCTCTTGTGAAGGTTGTTTGGGAAGGAGCAGCCGGTGAAAGTTTGACTTGGGAGTTGGAGAGTAAGATGCGGGAATCTTACCCAGAGTTGTTTGAACAGGGTACGTTTACGATGACGTAAATATTCTAATTGGGGGAGAGTTGTAACGTCCACTTTTTCATAATTAATATTTAAGTGATTTATGGTTTTTATTAGAATAATATGTGAATTATTATATATATATATATATATATATATATATATATATTGGTAGAAGATATATTAATAATATAAGTATTTTCTTAAGTGGGGAAGGAATATTGTTATTAGTAGAAATAATTAAATTAATAGGGGAAAGAGTAAGTTGTGGTGAGAAGAGAAATTAGGGAAAGAATAAAAGTCTGTAATTGGGAGAGAAAAATAGAACGCTTACAACAGAGAAAAGAAGAGAGAAAGAGGAGAAGTCAGAGAGAACCCTAAAGGACGAAGAACGCGGCTATTGGATTTCAGAAACATAATCTAAGGTAAGGGTGAGACTAACTCTCATTATTAACAAGTTTTGATTCATAGGAAGTAGTCAATTGTTGTAGGTTTAAGGGATTGGGATTAGGTCCAAAAATCATTAAAATTGGAAGATTTAAGTGAATTGTTATGTAATTTGATGTAGACAGATGTTAATTAGTCATAGAACACGTTTAGATGTCGATTGGTCTTGAATTAGAGGGCTGGGAGGTGAGAATTTATGTGCTGAAATGAGAGATGAGAGCTGCGACAGAACCCTGTTCTGTCATCGCTCGCAGCTGCGAGTGATCCTACTCGCAACTGCGAGTAACCCCTTAGCTCGCAAATGCGAGCAATGTTGTACGCCACTGCGAGCTTCCCCGTTGAGCTCGCCAATGCGAGTTGTTTAGCTCGCCACTGCGAGTTAGTGCAGTACAGACCTGATGTTGTGCGAAATTATGTCTTTTCGCCCGTATCTTTGATGAATTAGTTTCTGATGTTATATTAGTGATGATGCTGCTAATTATGATGTTCCAGTGATGCTGTTTTGATGTAATGAGTTTTTGTGAATTATTTGTTAATTAATTTAACATTAAAAATGAAGATTGTTGCATTTAGAGTCGAGTTGTTGCATAGTCGGCGATGGGGGCTTAATGCCTGACAGGTTCTTATGACCTTAGCGATGGGGGCTTAATGCCCGACGGTCCAAATATGACCTTAGCGATGGGGGCTTAATGCCCTGGTGGTACCACATGCATGTTGATGTTGTCTAAGTTGTTGTTGATGTTGTTGTTGCATTGTAAAGTCATCATTAATTATAATAAATGATGAATGCTGTGATGATGTTGTTGCCTTGTTGCTGTGGATGCTGTCACAATAATTATAATGATGTTAAATGATGATATTAATGTTAGATATATGTTGTTGATTATCTTTTATGAATTATTATTTGTTTTTAATGAATGTGAAATCTCACCCCTTCTGCGTATATGTTGCCTCGACCGTGGATAATGTGCAGGTAATAAAGACTAGCTGTGTTCGTGAGTAGACTCCTCACATCGTGTCGTCTAGGATGCTCTGATACGTAACGGGATGGGGATTGTCTGATGCTTGTTTTCCTTGTTACGTATTTTATTCAATAAATGTTGAACATTTTATGAAGGCTATTTGAGATGTTAAGTTGTGGCCTTTTATGCCAAAGATTTTATGTGACGTTGTGAACTAAATTTCCGCTTCTTTTGACTATTGAATTTTATAAAGACAGGTTGATTAAATAAATAGTATTCTCCATTATTATATTTGTTGTTAAATGATGTATTGATGTATGTGATGCTCCGTTATGTTGATAAACTCTGATAATTTTTATGAAATTTTTAAGTCGGGAAAACGGGGCGTTACAATTGGTATCAGAGCAGGTCGGTCCGTCCGGCCAAGTAGTGAGTCAAGTTGTGTCATTTTAGCAATTGGAATACCATTATTATGGTATTCTAAACGTTGTGTGTTGTGCAGTAAGGAAGAGTAGACCTGGAGGCTGCAAACCTTATCTGTTACAAGAGGACTAGAATGGCTGGAAGAAATGATGCTGCAATTGCTGCTGCTTTGGAAGCTGTAGCCCAAGCTGTAGGACAACAACCAAATGCTGGTGCTGGTGTTAATGCTGACGTAAGGATGTTGGAGGCCTTTATGAGAAATCATCCTCCCACTTTCAAAGGAAGGTACGACCCTGATGGAGCACAGGCATGGCTCAAGGAGATTGAGAGGGTGTTCAGGGTTATGCAATGTACTGATGATCAGAAGGTACGTTTTGGTACGCACATGCCATCTGAGGAGGCTGATGACTGATGGGTGAGTCTTTTACCTGAATTAGAGCAAGGTGGTGCGGCTATTACTTGGGCTGTGTTTAAGGGAGAGTTCCTAAACAGATATTTCCCTGAAGATGTTCGTGGAAGGAAAGAGGTCGAGTTCCTTAAGCTGAAGCAAGGAAACATGTCGGTGACAGAGTATGCGGCAAAGTTTGTGGAGCTGGCTCAGTTCTATCCACACTATACTGGAGACAATGCTGAGTTTTCTAAATGTATCAAGTTTGAGAATGGTTTGCGTCCTGATATTAAGCGAGCCATTGGTTACCAACAGATCCGTGACTTTTCTGTGTTGGTGAGCAGGTGCAGAATCTATGAAGATGATTCGAAGGCTCATTATAAGATTATGAATGAGAGAAAGGGTAAGCAGCAACAGAATCGTGGGAAGCCTTATAGTACTCCAGCTGATAAGGGCAAGCAAAGAGTGAATGATGAGAGGAAGCCTAAGAAGAATGAGACTCCTGCTGGGATTGTTTGTTACAAATGTGGAGAAAAAGGTCACAAGAGTAATGCTTGTGGTGCTACTGAGGGGAGAGGGTGCTATCGTTGTGGTGTCAAAGGGAATACAGTTGCAGAATGCAAGCACGATGACACTATTTGTTTCAATTGCGGTGGGAAAGGACATATTTCTGCTCAGTGTACTGAACCAAAGAAGACCCCGGCCAGAGGTAAGGTTTTTGCTTTGACTGGCACTCAGACTGAGAATGAGGATCGTTTGATCAGAGGTACTTGCTATATCAATGACACTCCTTTAGTTGCTATTATTGATACTGGTGCTACACATTGTTTTGTTTCTTTTGATTGTGTTTCTAAGTTGGGCCTTTCTATGTCTGATATGAATGGAGAAATGGTTGTCGAAACTCCAGCTAAGGGTTCGGTGACCACTTCTCTCGTCTGTTTACGTTGTCCTCTGTCTATGTTCGATCGTGATTTTGAGATTGATTTAGTATGTCTACCTTTGAGTGGAATGGATGTGATTCTTGGTATGAACTGGTTAGAGTACAACCATGTCCTCATTAATTGTTTTAGTAAGTCGGTGCGTTTCTCTTCTGCTGAAGAGGAAAGCGGAGCGGAGTTTTTGTCTACTAAGCAGCTGAAGCAGCTAGAACGCGATGGAATCCTGATGTTTTCCTTGATGGCATCCTTATCTTTGGAGAATCAAGCAGTGATCGATAAGTTACAAGTAGTGTGCGATTTCCCTGAAGTTTTTCCTGATGAAATTCCTGATGTGCCACCAGAAAGAGAAGTTGAATTTTCTATTGATCTTGTTCCGGGAACGAAGCCTGTGTCTATGGCACCTTACCGTATGTCAGCTTCTGAGTTGGTTGAGTTGAAGAAACAGTTAGAAGATCTACTTGACAAGAAGTTTATTAGACCAAGTGTTTCACCTTGGGGAGCTCCAGTGTTGCTGGTTAAGAAGAAAGACGGCAGTATGAGGTTGTGTATTGATTATCGACAGTTGAACAAAGTAACTATAAAGAATAGGTATCCACTTCCAAGAATTGATGACTTGATGGATCAGTTAGTGGGTGCACGTGTGTTCAGCAAGATTGACTTGAGGTCGGGTTATCACCAGATTAAAGTAAGAGATGAAGATATGCAGAAGACGGCTTTTAGGACGCAATATGGACATTATGAATATAAGGTGATGCCTTTTGGTGTTAGTAATGCACCTGGCGTATTTATGGAGTATATGAATCGCATTTTTCATGCATTTTTGGATCGCTTCGTGGTTGTGTTCATTGATGATATTCTGATTTATTCTAAGACGGAGGAAGAACATGCTGAGCATTTGAAGATTGTCTTGCAAGTGCTAAAAGAAAAGAAGTTGTATGCTAAATTGTCTAAGTGCGAGTTCTGGTTGAAGGAAGTAAGTTTTCTTGGCCATGTTGTTTCTGGTAGTGGTATTGCAGTTGATCCATCTAAAGTTGAAGCGGTATCACAATGGGAGACTCCGAGGTCAGTTACAGAGATTAAAAGCTTTTTGGGTTTAGCGGGTTACTACCGAAGATTTATTGAAGGATTTTCTAAGTTAGCACTTCCGTTAACGCAGTTGACGTGTAAAGGTAAAACCTTTGTGTGGGATATTCATTGCGAGAACAGTTTTAATGAGTTAAAGAAGCGTTTGACGACGGCTCCGATTTTGATCTTACCGAAACCTGATGAACCTTTTGTAGTGTATTGTGATGCGTCCAAGTTGGGCTTAGGAGGTGTACTTATGCAAGATGGTAAGGTGGTTGCATATGCATCAAGATAGTTGAGAACTCATGAACAAAACTACCCTACTCATGATCTTGAATTAGCTGCAGTTGTATTTGCACTTAAGATTTGGAGACATTACTTGTATGGTTCGAGATTTGAGGTGTTTAGTGATCACAAGAGCTTGAAGTACTTGTTTGATCAGAAGGAATTGAATATGAGACAGCGAAGGTGGCTCGAATTGTTGAAAGATTATGACTTTAGTTTGAATTATCATCCGGGTAAAGCCAATGTTGTTGTAGATGCCTTAAGTAGGAAGACTTTACACTTGTCGGCAATGATGGTTAGAGAGATGGAATTGCTTGAACAGTTCAGAGACTTGAGTTTAGTTTGTGAAATGTCGCCAAGGAGTGTGAAATTGGGGATGTTAAAGATCAACAATGAATTTCTGGATAGTATCAGAGAGGCGCAGAAAGTGGATGTGAAGTTGGTGGATTTAATGGTTGCAATCGATCCTGCTGTAGACAGTGACTTTAAGGTTGATGACCAAGGGGTGTTGAGGCTTCGAGGAAGAATTTGTATTCCTGATAATGATCAGATGAAGAAGATGATCCTTGAAGAAGGCCATAGAAGCAGTTTGAGTATTCATCCAAGAGCTGCTAAAATGTATCAAGATTTGAAGAAAATATTTTGGTGGTCTGGTTTGAAGCGCGACGTGGCACAATTTGTGTATGCATGTTTGACTTGTCAGAAGTCGAAAGTTGAGCATCAGAAACCTGCTGGGTTATTGACACCGCTAGAGATTCCGGAATGGAAATGGGATAGTATATCCATGGATTTTGTGACGAGTTTGCCGAATACCAACAAAGGGAATGATGCAATTTGGGTGATCGTAGATAGATTGACGAAGTCGGCTCATTTCATTCCGATTAATATTACTTTTCCTGTGTCCTAGTTAGTAGAGATTTATGTTAGAGATGTTGTGAAACTACATGGTGTCCCATCAAGCATTGTGTCGGATAGAGATCTGAGGTTTACATCGAGGTTCTGGAAGAGTTTGCATGAGGCCTTGGGCACTAATTTGAAGTTAAGTTCAGCGTACCACCCGCAGACGGATGGACAATCGGAAAGGACAATTCAGTCGCTGGAGGATTTATTGAGAGTTTGTGTGCTTGAGCAAGGTGGAACTTGGGATAGTTATCTACCTCTGATAGAGTTCACGTACAACAACAGTTACCATGCTAGTATTGGAATGGCACCCTTCGAAGCATTGTATGGTCGGAGATGCAGAACTCCGTTGTGTTGGTTTGAATCCGGTGAGAGTGTGGTATTGGGACCAGAACTTGTCCAACAGACTACCGAGAAGGTGAAGTTAATTAGAGAAAAGATGAAAGAGTCACATGATAGACATAAAAGTTATCATGATAAGCGCAGGAAGGATCTTGAGTTTCAAGAAGGAGACCATGTGTTTTTGAGAGTCACTCCGGTGACGGGTGTAGTCAAAGAAGTTGACTCCGAGGTTTATTGGTCCGTATCAGATTTCAGAAAGGGTCGGAACGGTTGCTTATAGGGTGGGTTTGCCACCACATCTTTCGAACTTGCATGATGTGTTTCATGTATCGCAACTTCAGAAGTATGTGCCGGATCCATCTCATGTGATTCCAAGATATGATGTGCAGGTAAGGGATAACTTTACAATCGAGACCCTACCGGTGAGAATAGAGGATAGAGAAGTGAAGAGGCTTAGAGGCAAGGAGATACCTCTTGTGAAGGTTGATTGGGAAGGAGCAGCCGGTGAAAGTTTGACTTGGGAGTTGGAGAGTAAGATGCGGGAATCTTACCCAGAGTTGTTTGAACAGGGTACGTTTACGATGACGTAAATATTCTAATTGGGGGAGAGTTGTAACGTCCACTTTTTCATAATTAATATTTAAGTGATTTATGGTTTTTATTAGAATAATATGTGAATTATTATATATATATTGGTAGAAGATATGTTAATAATATAAGTATTTTCTTAAGTGGGGAAGGAATATTGTTATTAGTAGAAATAATTAAATTAATAGGGGAAAGAGTAAGTTGTGGTGAGAAGAGAAATTAGGGAAAGAATAAAAGTCTGTAATTGGGAGAGAAAATTAGAACGCTTACAACAGAGAAAAGAAGAGAGAAAGAGGAGAAGTCAGAGAGAACCCTAAAGGACGAAGAACGCGGCTATTGGATTTCAGAAACATAATCTAAGGTAAGGGTGAGACTAACTCTCATTATTAACAAGTTTTGATTCATAGGAAGTAGTCAATTGTTGTAGGTTTAAGGGATTGGGATTAGGCCCAAAAATCATTAAAATTGGAAGATTTAAGTGAATTGTTATGTAATTTGATGTAGACAGATGTTAATTAGTCATAGAACACGTTTAGATGTCGATTGGTCTTGAATTAGAGGGCTGGGAGGTGAGAATTTATGTGCTGAAATGAGAGATGAGAGCTGCGACAGAACCCTGTTCTGTCATCGCTCGCAGCTGCGAGTGATCCTACTCGCAACTGCGAGTAACCCCTTAGATCGCAACTGCGAGCAATGTTGTACGCCACTGCCAGCTTCCCCGTTGAGCTCGCCATTGCGAGTTGTTTAGCTCGCCACTGCGAGTTAGTGCAGTACAGACCTGATGTTGTGCGAAATTGTGTCTTTTCGCCCGTATCTTTGATGAATTAGTTTCTGATGTTATATTAGTGATGATGCTGCTAATTATGATGTTCCAGTGATGCTGTTTTAATGTAATGAGTTTTTGTGAATTATTTGTTAATTAATTTAACATTAAAAATGAAGATTGTTGCATTTAGAGTCGAGTTGTTGCATAGTCGGCGATGGGGGCTTATTGCCTGACAGATTCTTATGACCTTAGCGATGGGGGCTTAATGCCCGACGGTCCAAATATGACCTTAGCGATGGGGGCTTAATGCCCTGATGGTACCACATGCATGTTGATGTTGTCTTTGTTGTTGTTGATGTTGTTGTTGCATTGTAGAGTCATCATAAATTATAATAAGATGAATGTTGTGATGATGTTGCTGCCTTGTTGCTGTTGATGCTGTCACAATAATTATAATGATGTTAAATGATGATATTAATGTTAGATATATGTTGTTGATTATCTTTTATGAATTATTATTTGTTTTTAATGAATGTGAAATCTCACCCCTTCTGCATATATGTTGCCTCGACCGTGGGTAATGTGCAGGTAATAAAGACTAGCTGTGTTCGTGAGTAGACTCCTCACATCATGTCGTCTAGGATGCTCTGATACGTAACGGGATGGGGATTGTCTGATGCTTGTTTTCCTTGTTACGTATTTTATTCAATAAATGTTGAACATTTTATGAAGGCTATTTGAGATGTTAAGTTGTGGCCTTTTATGCCAAAGATTTTATGTGACGTTGTGAACTAAATTTCCGCTGCTTTTGACTATTGAATTTTATAAAGACAGGTTGATTAAATAAATAGTATTCTCCATTATTATATTTGTTGTTAAATGATGTATTGATGTATGTGATGCTCTGTTATGTTGATAAACTCTGATAATTTTTATGAAATTTTTAAGTCGGGAAAACGGGGCGTTACAGTGAAGCCTTGCCATGGATGGAAGAAGTTGGAAAGGATAGAGGGAAAGAAAGAGAGAAGGAGGCGTGGGAGTAGAGAGAAGGGAAAGCAATTTTTCCCAAATCCAACCCTAGAGAGAGAAAGGAATAAAGATTATGAAGATATTTGGCCCCAAAACAATTAAATACTCCCTTGACGTGAAATTACCAAAATACCCTTTGTCTTAAGCGTGTTAAATACGACTCTGAGACTTAACTCGTATTTGACTGCCATCACTTAATAATATTCTCCATAAACTTACTTTCCTTTATATTAATCTTATGGCACGATCGACGGTAATATTCCGACACTGACAGGCGGGATATTACATTAACCTAATTTTTTCCCTCCTTATTTATTAATTTTGTTTAGTCTTCCTTATCTCAAATTATTATTTTCTTTTATTATGATTTTCCTATATACTTTTGTTGTAGGGACGATATGTGTTATAGTAAAAAAATGAAAATGTACTAAATTTTGTGCGCAACTTTGAGGCATATCAAAGGAAGTGGTGAAGAGACAATAAAAAGAGGATAATATTTATGGTCACTCACCAAAAGAGAACTGTATACCTTTGAATATGTACTTTGGGAGCTTTCATGTTTTCCATATATTAATTTGATGCTTTTGTTTTTGTTTTGTTTTTCTTTTATTTTAATTTCACGATTCCACCTCTCTTCTACTTCACATGTTTTTGAATTGAAAGTATGACGAATATTACATGTAACTTATTGTTTATTATTTATAAATTGAACTCACAACTAATATAATAGACATTCGTACCAATATATTTTTTTTTAAGAAATTCGTACCAATATATTAAAAACTCTATGTTTAAAGTATATCTACTATTAAACATAACTGTATAAATATTAACGGTTCTTTCTTCTTCGGGTAGAGGTCTAGTTGTAACCTAAGCAGCGTGGTTCTTTCTTCTACTTTCCTTTTTGTGGTATATTATTCCTCGGTTAACTTTTTGTGGTATATTATTCCTCGGTTAATTTTGAGAAGTGTCGTTTCACCGCAGATTTAACATTTATATTTAGAGTAAATTACACTCACCTCCTTTAAAGATGCTTGAATTACACTTCCCTCCTCTCTTGTGTTCAAATATACACTCTCCTCCTTTAAAAAGTAAAATCTATGCTCCCTTCCCTTATAAAATGCTTGAATTACAACTCTCTCCCTTAATAATTAAATAAGCACTACACTTTAATCTATTTTAACATAAATAAATATTTTTCTTGTTAAAAAAAACATAAATAAATATTTTTATGATATATACTAATTTTGAACCACCATTTAAGAAAAATAAATTCATTTCTTTATGATTTAAATGTCAATGATAACTAATTTTATTATTTATAGTATAAAATTAACTTTTAAATAACCATACTTTATGGTCTTTGGTAGTTTTTCACATATTTTATTTTTATCTTTGGTTGTTTTATATTTTATAATAGGGTTTAAAACTATATGTTAATTAAATTTTGATTATAATAGGGTTTAAAAATATATTTATACTAGGGTTTAAAACTATATGTTAATTATTTTCACATATTTGATTATATTAAAATAGACCCGCAATACTATTTATTTCGATGTGTGTTAGATTATTTTTTTTGCCAGATTATTAGAAATTAAAAATATATCGAGGGGGTAAATTGTAGATTTTAACTTAAGAGGGGGGGGGGGGGGGGGGGGGGGGGATGTAATTCAAGATTCTTTTAGGGGAGGAGAGTGAAATATTTTTTTAATATGTTTTAAATAAGAGGAGAGAAAAGTGTACATTTTAACATAAGATGGAAGGAGAGTATAATTCAATCATCTTTGATGGGAGGGAAGTGTAATTTACTCTTATATTTAAGGATATGATTTCTCACTTATATCTTTTGTCAATTACTCTAATCTTTTTCGATAAAACTAATCAATGTTATCTATTTAAAAAACTAAAGTTTGTTTTTTTAACATACTTTTTTTTATACAACAAAGTTATTTTTTGTTCACTTTGACATTCAAATCTATATCACAAGGTGTAAATGAGTATTGGTTGAAAACAATTTTGATTAAAGAGGTTAGAGGAAAGTTAAATTTCTCTTTACGATATTAAAAAATATTACAATAAAATATTAGGTTAAATATGTTTTTGTTCCCTATAAATATATCAAATTTTTGTTTTAGTCCCTCTAAAGTTTTCCTTCGACTTTTAGTCGCTATAAAATTTTCAATAATCACTTTTGGTCCCTATTTTTAAGTCATCTCATGTAATTTTTATTGAAATTTTGCAGAAATGTGTTGAATATTGTAAAAATTTGTCCAAAAAAAATTGAATTTTAAAATGAATTAAATATGAATTTTTAACGTCCAAAAATATTTTTTCAAGGATTTAACGCTCAAAAATATAAAAATTCATGTTTTGTTAAAAAAATATATATTTTTTTGGGTGAGATTCTTTTAATATTATAATTTTTTATGCAAAATTTTATTCAAAAATATGAATTCTACCTGAGTTTACTTTTAAATGAGGGGCCAAAAGTGAAAATGGAAGACTTTTGTGGAACTAAAAGTCGATGAATTTTTTTAGAGGGACTAGAACGAAAAGTGAGTATATTTATAATGATCCTGCTTCTTCTCCCCACCGAGCCTAACCAGGGCTCTGATACTAGTTGTTGGGGAGTTCGGGGAGTGCCGGGAGCGGCAACGGACCAAAAAAATATGAATTCTACATGAGTTTACTTTTAAAGGAGGGGCCAAAAGTGAAAATGGAAGACTTTTGTGGGACTAAAAGTCGATGAATTTTTTTAGAGGGACTAGAACGAAAAGTTAGTATATTTATAACGATCCTGCTTCTTCTCCCCACCGAGCCTAACCATGGCTCTGATACTAGTTATTGGGGAGTTTGGGGAGTGCCGGGAGCGGCAACGGACCACGATCCTGCTTCTTCTCCCCACCGAGCCTAACCAGGGCTCTGATACTAGTTGTTGGGGAGTTCGGGGAGTGCCGGGAGCGGCAATGGACCAAACATCCAAGACCAATAAGAGACTAAGACACCATAATCTTACCCCAAAACCTTAACGCATAAGATATATGGGTCCCCTTTCTTATATATCCAACATTTACTCCATTCCTAGTCGATGTGGAACATAATCACTTACACTTGAAGCCCAACAATTGTTGTTAGGAAATAACAGGGCTGAAAAAGAAAAATAAACGCAACCTCTGCACAAGAATATAACGTGGAAACTCCAAAACCGGAGAAAAAACAACGACCGTTTTCTAAACCAACAACCAGAGAATTATTACTATGTGAAATTTTTAACAACACTTAGACTTCTCCGACTTTCACCCAATGCCCCAGTACAACCACACTATCACAAAGAAAATATTTAAACTAAGTCAGATATAAGCTTAAAGTGCTACTGACTAGTGCATCTAAAAACAAAGAACTTAGGTTCAATATATAGCCTTGGTATTCCCCTTGCTTCATGAAACTAAGTGATGTAGGACTTCTCCAATAACTATTATTTTTTCACCTCCTTCTTTATTCAAGAAACTTGACAATCAAACCCAACAATCTCCACCTTGATTTTAAGAGTTTCATCTTCCACTTCCATTGTCTATTCTGACAATCATACTTCACCATAAAGAGTATACTTCACTTGAAACTAAACCATTTCAAAAATTTCTTCACGTCGAAACCTTGCCGAAAGATTTTGGTGCAACTCCCATGTTGACTTTCAGGAAGTTCTTCAGCCATTGACATATCTCACCACATACCTTGCATCAATGCCAACCAATGCCCGTGTGTTGTTCTGAATCATCTAGCAATAACTTGTCCTTTTGCATGGTAAAGCAGAAATACCATAAGGACACACTTTATCTTCTAGATAAGATCACCATCATCTCCGAAAACTAGGGAGACAATGCTAGCACTTGCCTCAGAGTCCTTTTCAGGTACTTCTCCACCTAGACAACTTCTCTTTAAATGACCAGACATTCCATACTTAAGCGCCTTGTGTAATCCTGATTGTATCAGCACACCCTTAACTTGTACTTTCCACAAACCAAAGTTGATTCTGCCATTAAACTTCTCTATGTCAAAATTCATTGCACTTTAATAAGTTGAAGATCAGACAATGCTGCAACCACAGAGCATACTAAGAATTGTGATATCTCACGGAACCAAAACTCTTGATACCTCTATTTAGGAAATAACATGGTTGAAAAAGAAAAAATAAACACAATCACTATACAAGAATATAATGTGGAAACTCCAACACCGGAGAAAAAACCACGACCGCTGTCTAAACCGACAACCAAATAATTATTAGTATGTGAGATTTTTACAACACATAGACTTCTCTCAGTCGCACCCCAATTAAATCTCAAACCAACAAGCAAATTAAATCTCAAGCCATAAACTGATGGAGTGACCAAAATACAAAGATGTCATGTTGACTTTAGAGGGAGTCGCTTGGAAGCCAATTTTGCAAGTGAATACATTCTAGTTAGCATATTAATAGCTGCATTATAATTAATAGTATACGATAAAAAAGAACAAATAATCTTTGAGTAAATTACAATCCCCTCCTCTCAAAGATGCTTGAATTACACTTCCTTCCCCTCTTATGTTAAAATATACACTCCCTTCCCCTCTTATTCAAAATATATTAGAAAATATTTCACTCCCCTCCCTTGAGAGAAGCTTGAATTACATTTCCCTTTCCTCTTAAGTTAAAATCTACGCTTTAGTCCCTCAATAGTTTTTTTTTATTTCTAATAATCTGGAAAAAAATAATCTAACACACTTCAAAGAAAAATAGTATTGCGGATTCATTTTAATATAATCAAATTTTGAATACATATCTTTCTCTATTTTTTATTCACAATTTCATTAACATATAGTTCTAAACCCTATTATAAAATATGAAACAACCCAAAATAAAATTAAAATATTTAAAAAATTACTAAAGTCGATTAAGTATGGTTATTTAAAAGTGAATTTTATACTCTAAATTATAAAATTAATAACAAAAGATTATAACGAAACGAATTTATATTTTTTAAATGGTGATTTAAAATTAATATATATTATAAAAATATTTATTTATGTTAAAATAGATTAAAGTGTAGTCCATATTTAATTATTAAGGGAGGGGGATGTAATTCAAGCATCTTATAGGGGAGGGGAGTATAAATTTTACTTTTCAAGGGAGGGGAGTGTATATTTTAACATAAGAGCGGAGGAGAGTGTAATTCAAGCATCTTTGAGGGGAGGGGGGTGTAATTTACTCATAATCTTTTGTACAAGCATCCTTAGATCATGAAGGATTGCTACTATTTTCAATCAACTATATATCATTATGATTTCAAATGAATCTTCCTAATAGGAAATTATGGCACCAGAAGTGATTTTATTATTTATTTTGAAGGATGGCACCAGAAGTGATGTTCAGCCTTTTGGATTGAAAAATACTATTAGTTATTAATCAGCACAACATATAGTTGATGTTTGCTTTAGATGTTGGTGGTAGCATAAATTTCTTAGAACACAAAATTTGTTATTAATCAGCACAACATAAAGATTTTTTTGGATATTTCGGATTTTATAATTTGAAAAGTGTTAGATTTCAATAAATTGGTGTCAATGATTTCATGCCTTCGTGTATTCAACAAATTTTTATAATCCCCGCAAAAAAAAAAAATTTATTATATAAAATAGGGTTAATAGTGCTTTACCCCTTGTAATATAATATAGGTCATTTCCGGTTTTCCCCTCTGTAATTTTTTTTGGTTTGGAATACCCCTAATAGGTCATTCAAAAAACAAATTTTTTTTTCCAGGGGATAAATCAAAAAGAAAAATTTACATGGGAAAAATCGGAAATGACTTATATTACTGGGGGTAAAACACCATTAACCCTATAAAATATTGTTAAAGGCAATGAACATATACCTATATAAAAAAAAATCATTATATATGAAATATATAAAAAAAATCATTATGTAGTTGTTAATGATATATATTTTAACTAATTCAACCCAAGGCCTATACTACAATCACCAAGTCCAAGACGTTCATCATTTTCAATTTTGAGTCCATCTCTGACTTTCTTTTGAGCTGGAACATTCTCTTCAAGGTCACGGTTTTCAACAAGGTATCATATCTTATGTGCAATGCACGTGTCATACTGACTATAACAACCACCAATAAGTTATACCATAATAAAAGATTGTTCTTAAATAAGTCATACGATCAAATAAAAATTACATTAACCATATCAAAATAGTACTCATATTTTAGGAAAATAATACAAACAATATTAGTTATTATAAAGATTATGGTATATTTTTGACCCCCTAACTTTTTCAATCTTGCGATTTTGGTCTAAAGTAAAAGGTTAAGGTATAAAGAAAAAGTTGGTGCCTTGGTGGTTACAACGCTGATTCCCTATCGCGACATATCCATCTCAGATGGTCGTTCACCGAGCGCTCCAGGTGCAAAGATGAACGTCCTTATCAATGCTCAGGCTCCGATGAAGTGCAAATTGTTGAAATAGTTGACACATTGTTGTCTTTTGGCAATGCTCGGGGCCAAATGAAGTGAAAATTGTTCACATTGACACTAGGGAGAGGGTGAAATGGCGTGATTCAAAGGCTTGAGACCCAAATTCATTGATTTCTTTTCCAAACTCTATAAGTTTCACGATCTAGTTCTCCGCTTTCAAAAGGCAACCCTAGTCAATGGACAACCTCAAAGCAATACGCTGGAAGAAAGAGAAAACTATAGAGCCTATATTAAGAGATTCAACAAAGAGGCCATTCAAGTAAAGAACACTGATGACAAGATGATACTCAGAGTAACACTCTTGAAGGGACCATTTCAATGAGATTATTGACCTCAAAGCACCCCACAAATTCAGCAATCAACTAGAAAGGGCCAATAAGTATATCCAATGTGAAGAGATGTTGGAAGTTAACAAAGTCATTTTTTGGTAGTTTTTTGTTAATGTGTTTGGTTTAAAAAAATTGATGGAAAAATAATCTTAATTCAAATGACAAAATAAAGATAAGTCTTTGTGTTGCACCTCTTATTAAAAGTAACCATACGTTGAGACATTTTCCATCAGCATTTTGACGTCAATACAGATTATTAAGAAAGCCAAAAACATGCTTAAGGTTGCACAAAAACATTTCAAAAGCCAATAAAATTTGCCTGTTTTCGCTCATATTGTAACAACTTGCTGACAAGAAATTTGCAAGGTTGTCATTCTCGGACATTTCAGTAAAAAGAATCTTGACGTAAACTAAAAATAATACTACAAAGATTGAAAAATAAAATAATAGTAAAACCAAAAAAATACCAACAAGGACATTAAATCTCAAACCATAAACTGATAGAGTGACCAGAACAAAGATGCCATTGTGAATTTGGACGGGGCGGCTTGGAACTCAATTTTGCCACAATCATTCCAATCACACTCCTTAAGCACGCAGAAAGTCCTTTGTGTTTTTCTTTGTCGTCAAAAACAAAGATCTGCCCATCCTTCTATTTATTGACATCACTTTTAGCAGCCCGAGACAACGTTGAGGAGGCTATTAGAGACAACGGAAAAGAATGTGAAACAAACAGGTACCCGCGATGAGAGCATGACTGGACATAGAATAGAAAACGCTATATGAAGTTGACAAAGCAAAGCCCTACGATCTTATGAGTATGTCACACAAGCGAAAGGGTGATAAGATGCAAGGATTTGAATAACATCTAAGAGTTTTGATGCGTAGTCAATTAGTTTTTGTGGATAATTGAGATATGAGGGAGTACAATCAAGTTATCATATTGATAGATGCATTATATAATAGGGCAACCACAAAGGACAGACCCTAATTAGATCTATACATTTGGAATTTGGAGAGAAATTAATTTGTTTGTAGCTTAAAGAATCAACTATTCTGCATTTGAAATTTTAACAAGATACGATCAAAAAACAAAGAATCTATTGTACAAGAATCCTTGGAGAATGAAGGGTAGCTACTATTTTCAATATTCTGGCATATACTCCCAATCAGCATATTTATAAACAATTAATCTTATTATTAAAAAAACAATTACACTTCTTCTTTCATCCTTAACATTATGATTTCAAATGAAGCTTCCTAATTATAAATAATGCCAACAGAAGTGATGTTCAGCCTTGGTTTGAAAGTTGCAGACATATGTTTTAAGATGCAGAGATTATATTTGATTTTGCTTTAGATGTTGCTGGTAGCATAAATTTGTTAGAACTGCCAAGACTCAAAATTGAAGTTAAAATGGTTCATCAGCAACCAAATCAAACAAAAAAGGATGGTTATATAACATTTCTTTCATATACTTACATAAGAGTTGATATTAAAGCTGCTATAGAATCATGGGGATTTTTGTTTTACTTTCACCACCTTCGCCAATTTGGTCAGTGTCTTAGCGTAGCACTTGTGACTGGAGTGCATAGCTACAAAAAGAGAAGAACATTTCATTCTGTTTAAAATCCATGAGAGGAGGAAGAACCAACCCGTTAGTCTCTTAACACTTGCTTCCTAACTCTCATGGGCAGCAAAGTAATTAGTTTCGACATTAAAACATGCCTTAGCTATTTCAAGTTTCTAGCCTATACAGATTTTAGCTTCAACTATAAAGTTGAATAGCACAACTACTTGAAATTTCTTACCTATTTGGAGTTACTTTACGACATCTCTCGCTGATCTTTATAGGACTTAATTTTCTTGATACTGACTAGCATGTATTAAGGATAATCTTTAATAACAACAAAAGTTCTATTTACTATGGGAAATATCTTGAATACATAGGTCAATCAATATTTAACAAGGATAGCAGCTAATATAAGACTCCAACATTTGAAATATTTCCAACACACCATGTTAAAGTTCAAAACATATTTATATCAGCAAGGATAGCAAAATTTATGCAGAAAAAGTTTCAAAACTTTACCATGCACAAAAAACGTACCAGGCTTACATGAAGTTTGAGTGATTCGTGTAGCTCAAAGCAAACATTTCATCAAAAATATTATAGACTTGACATAATAACATCTATGTCCTATTGCTGATCTTAGAAAATCTAACCTCAATCTAAAGGAATGCATGATTCTGAACTATATACAGTCAATTTCATGAAGAGAGAATAAAAACCTCTTAACAAAGAAATAAATGAAACTTATGGCAATTTCTTTAGCTGCAAATTCAAATGACCTTTGGATAACAATGATTCATTAAGTAACCAATAATCAGAACAAGTTCAAAATAAATATCATAAACGTAAATTAACATATAGGTTCCAGTTAGATTTCATGCTCAAGGGACATAGCACCTCATCTACAAACTAGCATTAAGAACAAGGCGATATTAAACTCTCAACACAGACTTCTGGGGTGTTTTCAAAGTCAATACTCTTCGAAGTACCATCCCTACAATTGTTAAAAATATAGTCGCCTGACCAATCCTCTTTAGGCTTGAGGAGCACTTGTTCATCCTTAAAAATATATATTGCCTTCATAAAGGCTGGCCTGTACGAAATAGTGAACAATTTAGTCCAGGACTCGTTATTTCCATATTCCTTCATTACCCAAACATCATCACCACAAAACACAGTCAAGCAATCCTTAAGAACACTCAAGTGCAAAGAACATCCATCTACCTTACCATCATTGGGCAACAAAACCTTTTGGTAAGAATCGTTCCTCATATCAAGAGAAAGAATAAAACATTGACTTTTCTTAGTATCTTTAGAAACCAACCAATTAATCGTGCCCCTCACACATTGGCCAGATTTCTGAATAGGGACAGCAACAAAAGGGAACATTGGAATTCTTTTCCATGAATTTGCACCCAAAGTATGAACCTTCACTTCATCTTTCTTAACAAAATTACCACTGATACACTCACATACACGTAAAACAGACACAACCTTGTAATTATCGTTAACAAGATCATATCCGAAGCCATACATCATAATTTCCCTTAGAGGTAGTCGCTCTCTTGAATTTTCATCAGGGGGCAATTCCTTGAATTTTCTAATGGAAGGGTTCAACAGTCGAAACTGAATCAAATCTGATTCTGCATAATAAACAGCAAGACAGAGGATGCCATTGCATGAGCCAACTAAATAAACAGAATTGAAAAGAGAATGCTTGAGTTGTCCGATGTTGGTGGTGGTGACGTTGGTGAAGAGGGAGTCCAGTGGGTAAGACTTGAGGACGTCTTTGTAAGAGTAGCTGCTTATACAGTGAAGGGTGTGTGTGGTTGAAAGATTAAGGTGTTTCTTTTGAAATTTGGTATTGGAGATTAGAGAATTCCATGACTTGCAAGCGCATCGAAGTTGAAGTAGGAGCTTCACCGGTAACCTACATAGGATTTCTTCAATGAGTTCAAAAGGAAGAGTGGGCAGCGGCAGCATGTGAAGTGACGGTGATGTTAGGGTTCCAGTTAATTGTCGCCTCTTCGCGAAGATTTGAGAATAAATAGTGTTGTTTTGCTTGTCGCCACCCTCGCTACCTAGGGCCATTGGACTTCTGTAACCAGCGCAGACAACGATTGATGAGAAAGTAACAAAAGAGGGGATAGTTATATGTGTATATATGGGTACTTTGTATCAAAAGAGGGGATAGTTATATGTGTATATATGGGTACTTTGTATTTTAACCTAAATAGCGTGGTTGTTTCTTAATGTTTTGACGCATCTATTTTAACCTAAATAGCTACTATTTTAACCAATATGGGTACTTTGTATTTTAACTCTTCGCATCCTAAAAGTATATCTTTTGTGTCTTTTACTTCAACCTCTCCCTAACTTTTCTTTCTTAAAAACAAACTAAAACAAACTTATCCGATAAAATGCACTAACTTAATCTTTTACAGCGTGGTTGTTTCTTAGTTTTTTGACACATCATCAAAAGTATATCATTTTGTTTCTTTTACTTCAACCTCCCCCTAACTTTTCTCTCTTAAAACCAAATTAAAACAAACTCATCCGATAAAATGCACTAACTTAATCTTTTTTATAACCTCAATCAACATAAATTTCTCTATAATTCAATTCAACTTCTAAATATCTAAAGAGTTAAAAGCAATTTACAATCTATTATCTTTTTCTAATTAATAGCGAAAAGACGAGCACATAGTCTTTCCGTTCTTTTTATTGTGCTAAAGAATAAAAATCATGAACGGTATTATTTTATTAAATTTTGATTTTGATTAAACTTAAAATATAATTTTTTTTTAGGGAAAAACTAAAAATATAAATATTTGTTGCTTTCAAGTTACTATAACAAACCAAACTAACCATGATTATATATTTCAATGACACCAACAATATAACAAAGAAATATAATCTAATTTTTTTTAAAGACATCAGCAACAATCTTTATTTTAGAAATTTTTTTTAAGGATACAATTAGGATAATGAAAAAGTAAGTGTGTGTGTCTATATATATATATATATATATATATATATATATATATATATATATATATAAAGTAAGGTTTTTTATGCCACGTGTCGCTTCCACGTTTATTCTCAATATTTTTATATTTTTTCTATATTTTATTTAACATCTTATTTGACATAAAAATCTCAGCAAACTTTTGATCTTATCCACTAAATATTTTATTTAATTTTATATTTAATTCCTAATATTTTGTGTAGCCAAAATATCTCAACAAACTATATATAATACTTTCAATACTATCCATTAAATCTTACTTTATTTTTTTTCTTTCTTCTTTTTAGTAAAAGAAGTTTCAATTAGTTTTTTTCATTGAGGAAAAAAAGGCTTCAAATTGTTTTTTTTAACTATAAATAAAGGAGAATTTTTTAATCACATAAACACATATTTTGAGCAGAAACTGAAACTCAAACCTTCTTTTGATCTAAGTTTTTTCTTTCTTTTGGTTTGACAAACACCTATACTATTGTTTCTTTTACTTATGCTTAGATTTTTATTTTTATATTATGAGAGGGAACTAACACCTACGTGTGAGTTTACCGATTGTTTTTTTCTTTCAGGTCCTTGAACTATTGTTGCTGGCATCCATTACAAACACCTATGAGTTTCAGGTCCTTAACTAACACCTATATTATTGTTTCTGTTTCAAGTCCTTGAACTAACAACTATACTATTTTTTTTCTTTTCGTTTCAACAGTAGCGTTTTTATATTATTAATCACCTATACTGTTATCACCTATACTATTTTTTTCAAGTCCTTTTCGTTTTAATATTATTAATCAGTAGCGTTTTGATTTTAATAATAATATTTCAGGACTTGAAATATTTTTATTTAATTTTATATTTAATTCCTAATATTTTATGTAGTCAAACTGTCTCAACAAACTATATATGATACTTTCAATACTATCCTCCTTCAAAAAAAAAAAAATACTTTCAATACTATCCATTAAATATAACTTTTTTTTTAGGAAAAGAAGTTTCAATTAGTTACTATCTAATCTTTTAGCACCATATTATTCAATTAGTTTTTTTCATTGCGGAAAAAAAGGCTTCAGTTTTTTTTAACTATAAATAAAGGAGAATTTTTTAATCACGTAATCACATATTTTGAGCAAAAATTGAAACTCAAACCTTCTTTTGATCTAAGATTTTTCTTTGTTCAGGTTTGACAAACACATATACTATTGTTTTTTTACTTATGCTTAGATTTTTATTTTTATATATAATATAAGAGGGAACTAACACCTACAAGTGAGTTTACTGATTGTTTTTTTTCTTCAGGTCCTTGAACTATTGTTGTTGGTATCCATTACAAACACCTACGAGTTTCAGGTGCTTGAACTAACACCTATACAATTTTTTTTTCTCTTTTCGATTCAACAGTAGCGTTTTAATATTATTAATCACCTATACTATTATCACATATACTATTTTTTCAGGTCCTTTTTGTTTCAATATTATTAATCAGTAGCGTTTTGATTTTAATAATAATATTTCAGGTCCTAAAATATTATTATTTCACGAGTAGCGTTTTAATATTATTAATCACCTATACTATCATTTTATGATAACACCTATACTATTATTTCAGGTCTTTATTTCTAAATAATTATTATATACATATATCAACCACTTTAGAATCCTGCTTTTTAATATAACATGTTTTCATCTTTTTGTTATTTTTTTTTTTTTATTTTTGTAGACGAATTTTTAAACAGCATTTTAAAAATTTTAATCATGTTTACGCACACTTGCAATACCTTCATTCAAATTTGATTCCTATTTAACCAATAAATTTCATCAGTTTGGTTTCTAATTTTCTTTTTCAGAAATTATGGCTGCCAAATTTGACCTCATTGATAGCATAACAATCAATAATAAGTACAGAGTATGGAGATTCAAGATTAGGATCATTAGAATGTGGAGAATGCCAAACTATTAAGATAGAGACCAGGTTGATTTAATCGATATGGTGTTCATGGATGAAAAAGTATGCATCGGTTCTTTTTCCTTATTAACTTTTATTTGTTTTCTTTTATTATTGTTTTATTATTCACAATTTTTGTTGACTGAAAAGTAGGAGTCCCAATAATGTTGATGAGAAATATTGACCAAGCCAATGGATTGTGTAATGGAACAAGATTGAAGGTACGAAAATTGGGAAACAACGTCCTTTAGTGCATAATTCTGTCTGGGACAAATATCGGAGACATTGTTCTCATTCCTAGAATGAGCATGATTACAGACAACCTTAATAGTTTAAAAGAAGAAAATTTCCAGTATCCATTTGTTTTTGTATGACCATTAACAAATCTCAAGGACAAACACTTTCAGTTGTTGGGTTGTATCTTCCAAGACCAGTCTTTAGTCATGGTCAACTGTATGTTGGTCTTTCAAGGGTTAAAAGTAAGCAAGAGCTAAGATACTTATTGAAAATAGTGTTGATCTTCTTCCGAATACAACAATTAATATTGTATACAAAGAAGTATTTGAAAACTTAATATAGCAAGATATGTAGCATTTGTCTTTTATACATTAGTTGGGATTTAATTTTATCGACAAAGTACTATTCCTTTCAATTATCACATTATTATATTTTATTTTTGCATACTACACTTATTAATTACTACTTTTGTATTCCAAGATTAGATAGCTTATTTTATGTTCGTTAATAATTTTTATTTTTAAATTTAAATCATTTCAATTTTTTTCATGTATGTGTCCATGAACATAACCTTATTTAATATTTTCTATGACTATCCCGGGCAACGCCGGGTCACTACACTAGTATATATATATATATATATATATATTATTCATCTAGTTTGTTACACTTTTTAAATGATAAAGGAAACAAAATCTGACATACATATATATATATAGGGGTTTGCTAGGATACACCCACTAGTTTTTATTAAGGTGTGTTTTAGCAAAGACATAACTAAAAGTTGTTAAATACACTTTAAGGTGAATGTTGCTAAAACACACCTTCTAAAAAATAAGTGGGTGTATGTTAGCAACTCATATAGGCATTTGCTAGGATACACCCACTTATTTTTTAGAAGGTGTGTTTTAGCAAGTTATAACTAAAAAGTAGTTAAATACACCTTAAGGTGTAGCTTGCTAAAACACTCCCACATAAAAACTAGTGGGTGTGTTCTAGTAAATCCCATATATATATATATATATTTGACGTAGTGAGAGTACTTAAGTCGTTCGGTAAGTTTTTCTTCCCTGAACGTTTTTGCTTTTGCTTTCCATAAGCCTTGATGCCTTTGTGTTCTTTATCATGTTTGTGTCCTGCGATCATGTTCTCTTGCCTTTGATTTCATAAAGCCACCTTTGATTTCCATTAAGCCACCATTGAGTTCCATAAATCCAAATTTATACTTTTGTCTTTTATGATATATTCCAAGCGTTTCTTGATTCCATGGCTTCATCCACTTTTGCAGCCGTTGTACTTTTCTCACTATTCTTCAAACCTTATAATTTTGGCCGGTTGGTAATCTAATAATTTGTAGACCATAAACATCTTGTTCCCGTACAAATCATATTCATTCAATCTTTTGTGGCCTACTACTCCAGTTTAGGGATTAAGGTTTCTGTTTCTAGGGTTGTCACATGAGTGTCATTAGTTGGAATTGTCGGGGTTTAGGTAGCCCGAGCACAATTCCTAATTTAAAGTACATAGTTCGGACCTATAAACCGGATGCAATAATCTTGTCTGAAACAATGACAACGTCTAATAAAATTGAAGAATTGAAATATACGTTGGCTTTTGATTACTGTTTTTCTGTTGATCGTATTGGTAGAGGAGGTGGTTTGGCATGTTTATGGAAAAAGAACATTAATTGTACTATCACAAATTTCTCCCAAAATCATATTGATATGGAGGTTAATGACTCTTTGAGGGGAAGATGGAGGTTAACTGGATTCTATGGTATGCTAGAAGGAGGAAGGAGAAGAGAGTCTTGGAATTTACTTCGGCAATTATCCAATCTTTCTCAACTTCCTTGGTGTATTATTGGTGATTTTAATGATATTCTATCAGCTGAAGAAAAGAAGGGAAGATCTAATCGTCAACCGTGGCTTATACAAGGATTTCGGCAAGCTGTTTTGGATGCTGGACTTGCTGATATTCATATGGATGGTTATGCTTTCACATGGTTCAAAAGTCTCAGAACTATTCGCGCTGTGGAGGAGAAATTGGATAGAGCTATGGCAAATGATAGTTGGTTTGATAAATTCCAAAATGCAAAGCTTGAGTGTCTTACTACCACATCCTCGGATCACTATCCCCTTTTGCTAGATTGTGCTCCGCAGCCTGTGCTTAATTCTGGTCAACGTCGCTTTCGCTTTGAGAATGCGTGGCTTGCTGAACCCGAGTTTGGGCCTTTTGTTTCTCAAAGATGGCAAGGTTATGGTGCTCGTCCTCTTGTGAATAAACTCAAACAATGTGCTGTGGATCTATCTAAATGGAGCATGAATACTAACCAAAACACTAGACAAGAGATCCGCAAGACTCAACGTAAGCTTGAAGCTATTCGTCCACATGTGGATGCCTATAATGTGAGTTATTTCAACATGTTAAAGCATAGGTTGGATAAATTGTTGATCAAAGATGATATGTTTTGGAAACAACGTGCTAAGACATTTTGGTATCTTGATGGGGATCTTAATACGAAGTTTTTCCATGCGGCAGCCAGCACCAAAAGAAAGTTGAATAGAATTGAGCATCTTGAAGATGAACATGGTTTTGAATGTCGATCTGAAGATGGTCTGAAGCATATTGTGCGTGATTATTTCATGCATCTTTTTCAAAAATCACCGAGCTCGCGTGCAAGTGTCATTAATTTGGTTCCAACTTCAATCACCAGAGATGATAATGATAGGTTGACTGCAGATTTCACTTTAGAGGAGTTCAAACAGGCAGCTTTCTCCATGCAAGCAGATAAATGTCCAGGACCGGATGGATTTAACCCAGGCTTCTATCAACATTTTTGGGACACTTGTGGTCATGAAGTTTATCAGGCAGGTTGTCATTGGCTAGCAAGTGGCGTTTTCCCACCACATGTCAATTCTACTAATATTACTCTTATTCCAAAAGGTGATTCTCAGACTTCAATGAAGGATTGGCAGCCTATTGCTCTCTGTAATGTTGTGTATAAAATTGTAGCCAAGGTGCTTGCTAATAGGCTCAAACAGGTGCTCGATAAATGTATCTCTATTAATCAAACAGCTTTTGTCCCAGGTCGATCTATTTTAGATAATGCAATAGTGGCTATTGAAATTGTTCACTATATGAAGGCACAGGCAAAAGGAAAGAGTGGAGATGTTGCACTTAAGTTGGACATTAGTAAAGCTTATGATAGATTAGATTGGGATTACCTACGAGATATCATGATTCAAATGGGTTTCTCATCTCGATGGGTTAGCTGGATTATGCTTTGTGTTGAGACGGTTGATTACTCAGTCTTGGTTAATGGAGCATCGGTGGGTCCTATTTGTTCATCATTTGTGCTGAAGGTCTTTCCTCCCTTATTCGTGAAGCTGAACGTTGCAATAATATTAGAGGTACCTCGATATGCAGAAATGCACCAATTATTTCTCACCTCCTCTTTGCAGATGATTGTTTTCTTTTCTTTAGAGCTTGTGCAAGTGAGGCTGTTTGTATGAAAAATATTTTGACTACTTATGAAGAAGCCTCGGGGCAAGCCATTAATCTCCAGAAGTCATAATTGTTTTGCAGTCGTAATACTCCAGATGATTTAAAGAATCTCATTGCTACAACTCTTGGTGTTCGTCAAGTGTTGGGTACAGGTAAATATCTTGGACTACCATCAATGATTGGCCGTAGCAAGCATGCAAATTTTAAATTTATTAAGGATCGTATCTGGAACAAAATAAATTCTTGGAGTAGTAGATGTCTCTCACAGGCTGGTAGGGAGGTTCTTATTAAGTCTGTTTTGCAATCTATTCCTTCCTATGTGATGAGTATTTTCCTTCTTCCCGGATCCCTAATAAATGAGATAGAAAAAATGTTAAATTCTTTTTGGTGGGGACATAATTCAGCAAATTCTCGAGGATTACACTGGCTATCTTGGGAACGTCTTTCAGTTCCAAAGGTGTTTGGAGGTATGGGAGTTAAGAGCCTTAAGGCATTTAATATGGCTATGGTTGGTAAGCAGGCATGGAAGTTGGTTTCTTCTCCAGAATCTCTAATCACTCGATTACTCAAAGCTAAATATTTTCCTCGAAGTGACTATTTTGGAGCTAGTTTAGGCCATAATCCTAGTTATGTTTGGCGTAGTATTTGGAGCGCTAAAGATGTGATTCAACGCGGTTTTCAGTGGAGTATAGGCACAGGCGAACACATACCAGTTTGGGATCACCCTTGGATCAGTAATGTTGTACGAGTTTTACCCTCAACTCCTTATCAACTGGAGTGGCCATCTATCACCGTTTCTGATTTGTTGACTACACCCCATAAACAATGGAATATGGAGTTCATTAATGCTTTTTTTGACAATGCTACTGCCAGAAATATTTTTAACACTCCTTTGCTTTCTTCTGTAATTCATGATGTGCCTGTTTGGAAGTTAGAGAGGGATGGTACTTACTCAGTTAAAAGTGCTTATAAGGATATTTTGAATCATGATGTGGCAGTTGTTCAACACCGTGTGCCGGGTAACTGGAATTGTATCTGGAGTTTAAAATTGCCTCCGAAAGTTAAGAATTTCCTTTGGCGAGCTTGTCATAACTGCTTGCCCACAAGAATCCGTTTGCAGTCTAAGGGAGTTCAGTGTACTGATAGGTGTGCAGTGTGTGATGATTCTGGCGAGGATAGTACTCATCTGTTTTTTCTGTGTAATAAAAGTATGCTCTGCTAGCAACGTATTGGTTTATGGAGCCCATTGATGGCTGTTTTTGATATTAATGCCAGTTTTTCAACCAATGTGTTTGCTATCCTACTACATCTAGATATGCAGCAAAAACACATTTTTAGTGTGACCCTCTGGAGTATTTGGAAGCATCGAAATAATAAGGTATGGAATAACATTACTGAAACAGCTCAAGGTATTTGTGCCCGTGTAGATTCTCTTCTTACTAGTTGGAGGAATGCTCAACATATTAGACATTCTATCCCTCATAATCCTGACACCCCGAACAATTCAAAGTGGATCAAACCAAGTCCTGGCAGGTTTACTTGTAATGTTGATGCATCCTTCTCTCAAGCTCGGAATCGAGTTGGTATTGGTGTTTGCATTCGAGATGATGAAGGTCGGTTTGTTTTAGCCAAGACTGAATGGATGACTCCGCTCCTTGATGTGGATTTGGGTGAAGCTTTGGGCTTGTTATCAGCAATGTACTGGGTTCGTGATCTGCATCTCGGTATTGTGGACTTTGAGCTTGACTCTAAAACTGTGGTAGATAGTATCTATGGTAGTAAAAGTGGCGTCTCTAATTTTAGCGCAGTCATTAATGATTGTAGACATCTGTTAGCTTCTGATTTAGTAACCTCTGATGTTAGGTTCATTCGGAGACAAGCCAACGAAGTTGCTCATAGCTTTGCTAGAGTGGCTTTGCGTCATGCTAGTTTCCATATTCATATTAGGATTCCATCTTGTATCTCTACTATTATTATGAATGAAATGCACTAAGTTTCTTCTTGTCAAAAAATATATATATATATATATATATATATATATATATATATATATATATATATATATATATATTTGACAAATTGTTTTCTTTATATATAGTATAGATAAATTTTAATACATATATTTTACTTATCAATAAAATAACAAAATATTGTTGAGACAATTATCGGTGATACTAACAAACCACTGAAATAATATTTTCATTAAGAAAATAAAAAAGAAAAAACATTCAATTATATCTGATTGATAATTACATAATAACATAACTTTACAAAGTATTTATTACAAGACATATACATTCTTTTCAAAAAAAAACTACACATTTTCAAGATTGTTTTTTTTTCTTCTAAAAATAATTTGCCTTTGTTATTTCTTTATCTTATTTATTAGTCAAAATAAAAATTATATTAAATAAAAAATTAGATAAAGAGACCGGGGGCATCAGACCTGACTCAAGTACAACTCAAAACGGGGATACAACATAATAAATAAGAGCAAGTAGATCGACCCTGATCTATCCTATTTTTATTACTAATCACAGACGCAACCTAGCAAACCCGTATACGGGTGCGAAACCGAGTTACAAAAAAAATATGGAAAAAATATGAAAAGCGAAAATTTGCAAAGAACGATTAATGGATTGACTGTTATTAAAATCCAAGTATGAAGAACCTCCTGAACAAATCAGCAAGCATAAAAGCTCTTTCGTGCTTGAAGAACTAGAGTGTAGGCAAAGAGGACATCTTGAAACCTGCAGATCTCAAAATATTTGGAAACAACAGAGAATCAAAGAAGTCAGGTCACCATGCCATATTATAAAATAATATTTTTTACTGTTATACATTATTAATTATTATATCTTTTAGAAATGTGAGTATAAAAAACACCGAAAAAATGGTAAATGAATCACTTAATAAAATAGTTGTACAATTATTACACATGACTCATAACGACATATTTTTATCAATAATGAAATCTTTATTATTTTTAATAATTTTACATATTTTTAGTTTACCACTTCATAATATTTAATAACAACTATTTCAATGATTATATCATGGGCAAACCACTCTTTAAAAAAAATCATAGGCAAATTACGCTAACCTCTCCTGAGGTCTTTTTACATAACACAAACACCCGCTCTATTTTTTAACTAAATACTAATCTCTCTTATTTTTTTTATCAAATTGACAAGCACTTCCCTTATAATATAAAACAGTTTAAACTTTGTTAATTCCATTTTTTTGAGCAATTAAATTCTTCATAGGATTATCAACTCGCTTAATTTTTGACTATTTTTTCTTTTCATTTTTCACTCAGGTGATTTTTCCCAACTTATTGTTCCTCAGTCAAGGTGGTTAAATTATTAAACTCTAATGTAATAAAACGGATATATCGAAGATTATTTCCTTTACATTGATCAAACAAAATGTCCATCCACCAAAATTTTATCATTTCTATATTCTCTTGTGATCTCTTTTATAATTGTCGATGTTTGATTCCATTTGGTGGTAAAAATAAATGTTATTCTTTTTCCATTGGGAGAAAAGACCCTAATTACCTTAATTGTGAAAAGAGAAAACAAATTCAAATAAAACAATGTAATTTAAATTAAATTGTATATTTACAAAGTTATTGAAATGGATAAAATGAGGGGAGATTGATGTGTTTGAAAAATTAGAAGGGATGATTATGTTATTTAAGAAAATCTTCAAGGAAATTAATGCAATTTGCCCTTTTATCATTAGCGTCGGCTTTATCATTAGTTTTTTTTTTCATCTTATTTTCTCAATTCATATAGTATTGCAATGCGCTTTGATGCATAGCTCCCTGCTTTGAATTAGCCCGTGCACGGGCCCGTACTTAGCATGAGTTTGTTGCTAGTTCACCTTAAAGGTGAATATATAGGGTGTCTAGGGTTTGAACCCCGGCCGCTGCGCATATATTATGCATTATCCATCAAAATTTTGAGGTCAATAAAAATTATTAAGAAAGCCAAAAACATGCTTCAGAATACAAAAAAACATTTCAAAAGTCAATAATATTTGACAGTTTCTGCTCTAATCCACTATAAGTGGTCTTTAACAACCCTTTGTTGACAAGCAATTTGTGAGGTTTTCATTCTCATACATTTCTTCAAACACAGTACAATTTAGATACAAACGAAAAATAATACTACAAAAAAGAAGAAAAAGATCAAAATAGTAAAACCATAAAAACACCAACAAGGGATATTAAATCTCAAACCATAAACGGATGGAGTGACCAAATCACCAAAATACAAAGATGTCATGGTGACTTTAGAGGGAGTCGCTTGGAAGCCAATTTTGCAAGTGAGATTGGAAACAGAGTGGCGAGATTTAGAGGCAGTGGATGATGCCGAGCAATCAAAGAAAGGGACTTGTAAAGGGAAGAGTTAGAGGTTGAGGGACGACCGCCGCAATAATCCCAACCACACTCCTAAAGCACGCCGAAAGTCCTTTGTGTATGTCTTCATCGTCGAAAACAATGCGCTGTTGATCATTCTCTTCATTGACATCACTTTTAGCAGCCTGAGACAACGATGAGGAGGCCATGAGAAACAATGGATCAAGGACTTGAAACAAACAGGTACCCGCGATGAGAGCAAAACTAAACAGAGAAAAAGAAACGCTTTACAGTACTGACCTGACAACGCAAAACCCTCTTACGAGTCCATGTCACGCAAGTGAAAATGTGATAGCTGATGCAAGGATGCGAATAACATCCAAGAGTTTTTATGCGTAATTAGTTAGTTTTTGCGTTTAATTGAGATATGAAGGAGTACATTCAAGTTAGCATATTAATAGATCCATTATAATTAGTTGGGCAACCACAAACGACAGACCCTAATTGGATCTATATGTTTTGAAATTGGAGAGCAATTAATTTTGATTGTAGATTAAAGAATCAACTATTCTGCATTTGGAATTTTACAAGCATCCATGGAGCATGAAGGATAGCTACTATTTTGAATATTCAGATGGTAAATTAAAATCCTGGCATATACCATTATGATGTTCATCCTTGGAATGAAAAATGCAATTAAGGCTGGCAGCTGTTAGTAATCATCAATCAGTACAACATATAGTTGATTTTTGCTTTAGATATTGGTGGTAGCATAAATTTGTTAGAACACAAATTTGTTAGAACTAAATTTGCCAAGACTCAAAGTTGAAGTTAAAACTTAAAAATGGTTCGTCAGGAACCAAATCAAACAAAAAAAGGATGGTTATAACCAGCATGCATATTAGAGTTGATATTAAAGCTGTCATCATGGGAGTTTTTGTTTTACCTTTACTACATTCGCTATTTTGGTCAGTGTCTTAGCATGGTGCTTGTGACCAGCATGCATAGCTACAAAAAAAAAGTATATTTCACTCTCTTTTTAATCATTAAGTATTGTTTATGGAAGAGCTATTTGAAAACCATACGAGAAGGAAGAATCAACCAGTTAGTGTCTGCTAAGGAATGAGATAAATATTTTTCTTTGGCGGTGCTTACTCATCCAGAAAATTGTGAATATCAATTAGGAAGAGTATCAGGCCTTTGCATTTTAGGAGACTCGAGAGGTGACTGGAGCAAGGTGGAAAGGAGTGGTGCAAGTTTTCCGACAAGGGTAGTGTACCAACAGACATTTCTGAGCATAACAAATGGGTACCTTGATTTTGGGATTAGAGATTCTCTTATATAGTTGAGTCGTCGAAGTGATCTGGCTAGGCAGGGAAAGAGATGTAGTATAACTTTGTTAAGATATTAATGTTAAAAAAATGATATAAAACATACAAAAGCTGAGTATCAGGTCATGGAAGTTTTCCATTCATTTAATTTTATCATCGTCTGCGTTGTTAATTTCTCTTTGTAAAAGAAATAGGGATGTAGTAGACAAATGAATTGTAAAGGAAATAGGGATGTACGTAGTAAATAAATGAAATATTGATGAAATTTTGTAGGTTGACATCAACAACAGGACCTCAAATGGAAAATATATAAATGACACTTCTAAAACCAGTTCTTTTTTCTTAGATTAATTTGGGGAATGGGAATCAAGCAATCATCAATCCAATGGTGCTTATATCGTATATTTGTAGCAGCAATAATGAAACTTCCTAGAATAATATCTAATTATATATGAAGGGTACAATTGCCCCAAAGCTATAAACCATAAGCATCTCAACTCAGATATAAACCCCCTATAAGCTAGCAAGCTTTTGACAGAAAATTGAAGATTGGACAGTCACTTAACCAATCTTGTTTTCTTAGATTTACTTTACTCTGGTATGGTTCACTCGAGCGTTGTCAACGCTACACTGCAATGTTATAACACCGCTATTTCACAGGACTTTATACTAAATAAGGTATCAATGACCAGAAACTAGTTATGCTGGAGGCTTCAGATAAAGTCATACAAGAAGGATGTGTTTAAGGTTTGTAAAATATGCATCCAAAGGTTAAAGAAATAGGCTAAAGTGCCACAATCCCACCACGAAAATTTGCTACTTTGTTCTAAAATTATAATTCATGGGAAGTGCTTTTGATGGAAATTGGATGAAACTGTTGTAACATTTAAGTTTTTGATTCAGATATTATTTTTCTTTTAAACATTGAATTAGAGATACCACAACAATCAACAACTTGTTAAAAGGACGGAGGGAGTACTCTCAATTCACCAGCAGAAAATATTTAACTTTGATTTTTTACTTTTAATGGAAGCTCTGGTATTTGCAGAAAATAGAAATATCACAGTCTTCGACAGCAGTAGAAAATCCTACTGGGATACAAATCTTGAAAGATCAACATCGCAACATAGGACATTACAACTATTGGACAACGGAAAACTTATTATAATTTGTAAGTGATAAAACATAGGACATTACAGTAATTTGTAAGTGAAAACTAGGACATTACAACTATTTGCAGAATGAAGATTTTTTGGGCAGAGTTCCTCTAATCCCACAAATATATTTCTTCCAAGCATGAAAATGGAAGAAAGTTTAGTATTAACGTCATGGAGAAGTTATGAAGAGGACCTGATGCAAAGAACTTTTCTTTTGAATAAGATCAAGGAGAGAATCAATATATTATACGAAAAAAATCCATTAGGTAGTGGAAAACTAGTGTATCAGTAAAATTTGTCGAAACTGGTGAAAATGCCCTCAGCAATATCTAACTAGCTGTCAAATTTCACCATGAGAATATCCCCAAACAACACTGTTCCCTTTCATCCTCTCATGTTTACATAGCAACACAAGGTTGATTGTGACTTACTGATTCAACTTCACAAAGTTAACACTAATGACTTTTATACTTGACTCTTACACACTTTCTTCCTAACTCTCATGTGTAGTAAAGTAACGAATTTTGAATCACGCTTCGACATTAAAACTGAATAGCACAACTATTTGGAGTTTCTTTACTACTTGTCTTGATAATCTTTATAGGATTCACTACAAAAAAACTGGTAAATAGCGGCGGTTCTATTACGGCAGTTCCAAAAACCGCCACTATAAACAGTACATTGTGGCAGTTTTAAAAAACGCCGCTATGCACGGTACATTGCGGCAGTTTTACCCGCCCCTATAGACAAAATTGTATTTAACAATTCATAATGGGCATTCTGGCAGTTGTAGCCGCCGGTATTCTCAAAATTATTTTTGTATTCAAACTTTAACATTTCACTTTCCCTCTTCCCTTGTTTTAGTGAAATTATCCCTCTCTTTTCTTCCCTCGTTTTTTTCTTGAATTTATTCTTTATTATTAATTATTAATGTTTTTACCCTAAATTTTTCATAAACCCTCCAAATTGACAATTTCTCCTCTCTCTGAACAAACCCCTCAACTCTCACTCCCCCTTCTCACAAACCCTTTCATCTCTCAAAAGATCAACCTCTCAAACCCTTTCATCTCTCAACCGATCAACCTCTCCACCGTTCTCTCAAACTGAAACCCTTGACCTCTCTTTCTCTGTTCACAGATCCAACCACCTCCCGCCGCCGATTTTTGTCTATTAAAACCCTTTCTCTTTTCCCTCACCGATTCTCTCTTAGATATGAAAAGCAAACTCTACTGAAATAGTTCGAAGCCCTTTGTAATTCATTCTTAGTCGCCGTTCTCGCTGTAGTGAGTGAGTGAGATAGGGTTTACCGAAATGAAGAGAAACGACCGTTGCAGAAGACGAAAGCGAACGGAGAAGAGGACGAATCCGCTGCCGTATCTTCCTCTCGAATTGATCATTCAAATTCTACTGAGGTTACCGGTGAAGTTTTATCTTCTGATTGTAAGGGATTCAGTTTCATGATTTTCATCGATTTATTTGTTAGATCTGAATTTGTGATAGCGTGTTTGATTTTCTTTCATTTGACTTTTTTTTTACCTTCAAGGCAGGGGCTTTAATGCTGGCACGAATCTGTCATAAAAAGCTGCTAAGGACCCAAACAATCCAGATAGACCTTCGACTGCTTTCTTTGTTTTCATGTAAGCTTCAGTGATGATAAAATTGTTTGAATGATAAGTGTTATCATTTATCTTTTACTAACCAATTGGTTGTGGTGAAGTTCGATTTGATTATAATTTGAGTTGCTTGTTTATTTTTGTTGATTTTTGGTCTGAGTTCTGAGAGAGGTTCAATAAGGAAAGTCATAGGAATAAATTTGTTATGCTGGTGAGTTTTGTTATCTAATGTTACTGTTCTTAATTATGGTTAATGAAATTTAAATGATGATTTGAGTTTTATTATGCTATTTTCTTTGAATTTCGAGTAGGTTGGCAAAGACGGTGGATAAGAATGGAAAGTGATATTTGATGCTATAAGTAATTCACGTTTGTTTCACTGAAGAGAATTTATCAAAATACTTAATCGTGTCTTGATTTTAATATAGATTTGTGATTATGTGGTGTTTAGGACAAGTTTTGTGATTTTGATATAGTCATATCTGTTTTGATTTTAATTTAGTGGTAAGAGTTGCAACTATATTGAATGTTCTTGTTTCTTTGGCCGGATCTTGTTTTGATTGAGGCGCTTTTCCGGCACACAACGCGCCTTTTCACAACTATATCCTTCATATCTGTTTTGATTGAGGCGCTTTTCCGGCACACAACGCGCCTTCTCACAAGTATTCAGGTGTGATTGTGGCGAGTTTGCTTTAGCACTTCCTTCCAGATCTATGTATAGTATTTGAATGTCTTATCACACTTTTTGCTGCAGGAATTCACAGCCCGGCCTGATATAGCAGATGATTGTTTTTTGTTGGCTTCAAGGTGTATTCGCTACTGTCCTCAGTTGTTTATCCCCTCGCCAGTTTTTCCTTCGTTAGTTGATTGCTCTATGATTGGGATCACAGTACAGCATAGGTATGGTCTCTCCCACACACATACAATTGCACAATGTTGAAAGCATCCTACACTATTCTAAAATGGTATCATTATCATGTGCATTCTCACACTTTTTTTGTGCTTATTTATTCTTGAGATATCAGGAATCCCATAATTATTTTTCATACAGTTCCATGTCTGATTTCCTCGCCTGCATAAATGTCTGCATTTTACTTTTATTTTAGGCTCACTGTCTATAAGTTAAGGCACCATCTGCATGGAAAGAGGGCATGTATGAAATTTTTTGTTTATTATAACATATATAGAGTTACTTAAGGAGTAGATGCTTATTGAAATTTACAAGTGAAATACTTCCCTCTTAAAATACCAGTTATTTTATAACAAGAGACAATATTGATTGATTTTTTTTCTCTACCTTCAAACCTGTTTGTTTTACTTTTTAGTATGATTGCTGCATGTTAACTTTGAGTGCTTGTAACTCTTGACGAGACTATGCTATGTGAGTTGAATGAATATCTCAAAATTTTCAGCATTTTGTGGCATGTTTGTTTACCCTTTCCATGTATCGCCCACCATATATCGCCCAAATAGCTCTTCGCCTTTCGGGAGTCATTAGAAGAGTTCCTTTGAGAAAAAACCCAATATAACTAAATTGGAATGTAACTTGTAGCCAATTCGATTTGGTTATGCTCTATACCATCATGTACTAAGTTCATTTTCTAAGCTGATTATGACTGCTCCAACATAAACAAAAATCAATTTCCCTAATCAGATGTCAAATATACAAAGTTTTGAACGAGTCCTCTAAATTTCAGAAATTAGTGTCTAATACTACTGCTTTTTCAGTTTGGTGTAGGAGGACGGATGAACTTGTCGATGGCCCTAATGCTTCACATATTACAGCAACTGCAATGGATAGGTGGGAATCAAGATTGGACGAACTTTTCCAAGGGCGTCCATTTGATATGTTTGATGCTGCTTTATCAGATACCGTCAACAGATTTCCTGTTGATATCCAGGTATTGATTAATTTTGTTCACCAAATTAGATATATACATGAAAACCATCATTAATGTTGTTTTCTACTTGAAAGGCAACGAGTGGTGAATGATTTTATGAACTTCCTGCAACCAGCCTAGGTTCTTTTTGTCCCCACATATAATGATTTTGTGGAACACGTAAATATGTTTTTTCTCTCATGGCTAGAAGATAGCAAAGTTAGGAAAAGAAACTAATTGTAAACATGGTTATTATTATTTCATCTAATTCTGTTTGGTGTAATGACTGAATCATCTCAGAGTCTAACTTTGCCAATTCCAAAAGAGCTGTTATTTGGTTACTTTCTTGACTATATCCTTCCATGTAGCTTCTAACCTTGCCATTCTTAACTGCTTTGGAAGTGTTAGCTCTACCAACGTGCCTACCTACTTCAGGACAATAGCACAAGATAAAGATTAAAGACATAAATATTTAGTTGTTGGACGTGTCATAGCATTTTATATTGTTTTTACTTTGGTTTTTTCTCCGTCTTCGCTATAGCATGCAGGCTGATTTGTTCTAATTATGCAGGATTTTGGTTCTATGTGAGGCTATGGTGTGAGATTTATATGGTGCGTGATGAACACAGACAGGGACTGGCAGCATCACTAACTCAAATTTATTGCCACTAGAATAATTTGTTGGACTATGAATGTTACACTATGTATGAAAAATAATTTATATTAGTACTTGTAATTGTTATTTTTGGTGAAATGTTAAAACTGGTGGTACTAGTATTTGTTAGTAGTAATAGTAAATTTTTTTTTATAAATTAAATGATCATTACGGCGGTTAAAACTGCCACTATGCATATTTTTAAAAAAAAATAAAATGACAATTATGGCGGCTAAAACTGCCACTATCCGCAATTTTTTTTACTGAACTATTGTACATTATGGCGTTTGAAACTGCCGCTATACGCAACAAACTAGCCGCCGTTTTCATCAACGCGTATTCTGGCGGTCTACATGGCGGTTTGCATTAAACTGCCATTTTATTCATTGTGGCAGCAAAAATTCCGGCAGTTTTGGAAACCGCCAGTTTAGGTAATAGTGGCGGCTAAAACCGCCGCAATAAGCTAAATTTAGCCGCCGGAATTATCGTGTTTTTTTGTAGTGATTTAACTTTCTTGATACCGACTTGCTTGGGCTAATAACAGTAAATATATTAAGGATAATCTTTAATAATAACAACAAAAGTTCTATTTACTATGGGAAAAATCTTAAATACATAGGTCAATTAATATTTAACAATGACATGAAAATCTTGCAACCAATATTACCATTTATGCAGAAAAAATCTCAACTTTACCATGCACAAAAAACATACCTATCTTACATGAACTTTGAGTGATTCTTTTGCCCTCATAACCTTCACAACGAAGCAGGGGCATGATAACATTTGATTTATGCACTTCATAATGTATTGTTAAAGATTTGAAGCATACATTCTATAATTCTTTCAGCTCAAAGCACACATTTCATCAAACATACTTATGACTTGACATAACATCTATGTCTTATTTCTGATCTTAGAAAATCTAACATCAAACAATCTAAAGAAATGCATGATTCTGAACTATCTACAATGAAAATTATGATAAGTGCACAAAAACCTCTAAATAAGAAATAAGTGAAACTTACTGCAATTTCTTAAGCTGCAAATTCAAATGACCATTGGATAACAATGATTCATGAAGTAACCAATAATCACAGAACAAGTTCAAAATAAATATTATAAACATAAATTAACATATAGGTTCTAGTTCAATTTCATGCTCAAGGGACACAGCACCTCATCTACAAACTAGCATTAAAAACAAGGTGATATTAAACTCTCAACGCATATTTCAAAGGTAATACGCTTTTAACTACCGTCCCTAGAATTGTAAAACATATAGTTGCCTTTCCCATACTTAAAACACTTGAGGAGCACTTGTTGGTCCTTGATATATATTGCTTTAATATAGACTTGCCTGTAAGAAATAGTGCACAATTTAGTCCAAGACTCAAACATCATCACCACAAAACATGATCAAGCCATCCTTGAGAACACTCAAGTGCAAAGTACATGATTCGACCTTACCAATATCATTGGGCAACAAAACCTTTTGGTAAGAATCGTTCCTCATATCTAGAGAAAGAATAAAACATTGACTTTTCTCAGTATCTTTAGAAACCAGCCAATTAATCGTGTCGCTCACACATTGGCCAGATTTCTGAATAGGGACAACAACAAAAGGGAACATTGGAATTCTTTTCCAAGAACTGGTACCCAAAGTATGAACCTTCACTTCATCTTCCTCAACAAAATTACGTAAAACAGACACAACCTTGTAATTATCACCAACAGGATCATATCCGAAGCCATACATTCTCATAATGTTTCCAATAGTTTGTTGGTCACTAACAAGAGGGGGTAATTCCTTGATTTTTCTAATGGTAGGGTTCAACAATTGAACATTAAAGGAGTTTGGATAATATTGAGAAACAAGACAAAGAATACCATTGCACGATTCAACAATGTAAATATAACTGTCAAATTGTGGGAAGGCAGAAGTGGTGAAGTTGGTGAAGCCGGAGTCCAATTGGTAAGACTTGAGTATGAATTTATGAGAGTACTCTACCCAATGGACATTGTGCGTGGTTGACAGGTTAAGGTGCTTCTTAGCGAATTTGTGATCAGAGATTAGAGAATTCCATGACTTGCAGGCGCATCGGAGCTGAAGGAGGAGCTTCACGGGTAACCTACTTAGGATTTCTTCAATGAGTTCAAAAGGAAGAGATGGCAGCGGCGACGCATGAAGTGAAGGTGATGTTAGGGTTCCAGTTAATTGTTGCCTCTTAGGGAAGAGCGCTTGGTTTTTCTTCTGCGTACTTTCCTTTTTGTGGTATATTATATGGTAAAAGCTTCTTGGTACGGGAAGTGCTGTGACGAAAAACGACGAATGAATATACACCGTAGGATATAGATAAGATTGTGAAATATTTGTGCTTTTTATATATTTTAAAAATATAACTCCACCGTCTGCATGTATTGTGTGAATCCCGTACTATAGTTTTCCGTACTATATAGCGTTCCTCATATTATATATACGGTACAATTTTGGGTTGGAATAAGCTGGGCTGCAAAGGTCTAATATTTATTTTTGACTATTACTTTTTTCGATGCCGTGAGTTTCTTAAGCGGATTAATTTTTTATTTTTTTTTTGAAAATACACTTCGTTTCGATTATAGAATCCTAAAGATTTTTTTGGATATTTCGGATTTTATAATTTGAAAAGTGTTAGATTTCAATAAATTGGTGTCAATGATTTCATGCCTTCGTGTATTCAACAAATTTTTATAATCCCCGCAAAAAAAAAAATTATTATATAAAATAGGGTTAATAGTGCTTTACCCCCTGTAATATAATATAGGTCATTTCCGGTTTTCCCCTCTGTAATTTTTTTTGGTTTGGAATACCCCTAATAGGTCATTCAAAAACCAACTTTTTTTTTTTGCTGAAATTTTAGTTTTTGAATGACCTATTTGGGGTTTTCCAAAACAATTTTTTTTTTTACAGGGGGTAAATCAAAAAGAAAAATTTACAGGGGAAAAATCTGAAATGACCTATATTACTGGGGGTAAAACACCATTAACCCTATAAAATATTGTTAAAGGCAATGAACATATACTTATATAAAAAAAAAATCATTATACATGAAATATATAAAAAAAATCATTATGTAGTTGTTAATGATATATATTTTAACTAATTCAACCCAAGGCCTATACTACAATCACCAAGTCCAAGACGTTCATCATTTTCAATTTTGAGTCCATCTCTGACTTTCTTTTGAGCTGGAACATTCTCTTCAAGGTCACGGTTTTCAACAAGGTATCATATCTTATGTGCAATGCACGTGTCATACTGACTATAACAACCACCAATAAGTTATACCATAATAAAAGATTGTTCTTAAATAAGTCATACGATCAAATAAAAATTACATTAACCATATCAAAATAGTACTCATATTTTAGGAAAATAATACAAACAATATTAGTTATTATAAAGATTATGGTATATTTTTGACCCCCTAACTTTTTCAATCTTGGGATTTTGGTCTAAAGTAAAAGGTTAAGGTATAAAGACAAAGTTGTTGCCTTTGTGGTTACAACGCCGATTCCCTATCGCGACATATCCATCTCAGATGGTCGTTCACCGAGCGCTCCAGGTGCAAAGATGAACGTCCTTATCAATGCTCAGGCTCCGATGAAGTGCAAATTGTTGAACTAGTTGACACATTGTTGTCTTTTGGCAATGCTCGGGGCCAAATGAAGTGAAAATTGTTCACATTGACACTAGGGAGAGGGTGAAATGGCGTGATTCAATGGCTTGAGACCCAAATTCGTAGATTTCTTTTCCAAACTCTATATAAGTTTCAAGATCTAGTTCTCCGCTTTCAAAAGGCAACCTAGTCAATGGACAACCTCAAAGCAATACGCTGGAAGAAAGAGAAAACTATAGAGCCTATATTAAGAGATTCAACAAAGAGGCCATTCAAGTAAAGAACACTGATGACAAGATGATACTCAGACTAACACTCTTGAAGGGACCATTTCAATGAGATTATTGACCACAAAGCACCCCACAAATTCAGCAATCAACTAGAAAGGGCCAATAAGTATATCCAATGTGAAGAGATGTTGGAAGTTAACAAAGTCATTTTTTGGTAGTTTTTTGTTAATTTGTTTGGTTTAAAAAAATTTATGGAAAAATAAGCTTAATTCAAATGTCAAAATAAAGATAAGTCCTTGTGTTGCACCTCTTATTAAAAGTAACCAAAAACAACATGATAAAGTAAAGATAGTACATTAAAAAGACCGTACGTTGAGACATTTTCCATCAGCATTTTGATGTCAATACAGATTATTAAGAAAGCCAAAAACATGCTTAAGGTTGCACAAAAACATTTCAAAAACCAATAAAATTTGCCTGTTTTCGCTCATATTTTAACAACTTGCTGACAAGAAATTTGCAAGGTTGTCATTCTCGTACATTTCGGTAAAAAGAATCTTGATGTAAACTAAAAATAATACTACAAAGATTGAAAAATAAAATAATAGTAAAACCAAAGAAATGACCAACAAGGAACTTAAATCTCAAACCATAAACTGATAGAGTGACCAAAACAAAGATGCCATTGTGAATTTGGACGGGGCGGCTTGGAACCCAATTTTGCCACAATCATACCAATCACACTCCTTAAGCACGCAGAAAGTCCTTTGTGTTTTTCTTTATCGTCAAAAACAAAGAGCTGCCCATCCTTCTATTTATTGACATCACTTTTAGCAGTCCGAGACAACGTTGAGGAGGCTATTAGAGACAACGGAAAAGAATGTGAAACAAACAGGTACCCGCGATGAGAGCATGACTGGACATAGAATAGAAAACACTATATGAAGTTGACAAAGCAAAACCCTACGATCTTATGAGTATGTCACCCAAGCGAAGGGTGATAGACAATGCAAGGATTTGAATAACATCTAAGAGTTTTGATGCGTAGTCAATTAGTTTTTGTGGATAATTGAGATATGAGGGAGTACAATCAAGTTATCATATTGATAGATGCATTATAATAGGGCAACCACAAAGGACAGACCCTAATTAGATCTATACATTTGGAATTTGGAGAGAAATTAATTTGTTTGTAGCTTAAAGAATCAACTATTCTGCATTTGAAATTTTAACAAGATACGATCAAAAAACAAAGAATCTATTGTACAAGAATCCTTGGAGAATGAAGGGTAGCTACTATTTTCAATATTCTGGCATATACTCCCAATCAGTACATTTATAAACAATTAATCTTATTATTAAAAAAACAATTACACTTCTTCTTTCATCCTTAACATTATGATTTCAAATGAAGCTTCCTAATTATAAATAATGACAACAGAAGTGATGTTCAGCCTTGGTTTGAAAGTTGCAGACATATGTTTTAAGATACAGAGATTATATTTGATTTTGCTTTAGATGTTGCTGGTAGCATAAATTTGTTAGAACTGCCAAGACTCAAAATTGAAGTTAAAATGGTTCATCAGCAACCAAATCAAACAAAAAAGGATGGTTATATAACATTTCTTTCATATACTTACATAAGAATTGATATTAAAGCTGCTATAGAATCATGGGGATTTTTGTTTTACTTTCACCACCTTCGCTAATTTGGTCAGTGTCTTAGCGTAGTTCTTGTGACTGGAGTGCATAGCTACAAAAAGAGAAGAACATTTCATTCTATTTTAAATCATTAAGTGGGGTTTATGGAAGAGCTGTTTAAAATCCATGAGAGGAGGAAGAACCAACCCGTTAGTCTCTTAACACTTGCTTCCTAACTCTCATGGGCAGCAAAGTAACTAGTTTTGAATGATGCTTCGACATTAAAACATGCCTTGGCTATTTCAAGTTTCTAGCCTATACAGATTTTAGCTTCAACTATAAAGTTGAATAGCACAACTACTTGAAATTTCTTACCTATTTGGAGTTACTTTACAACATCTCTCGCTGATCTTTATAGGACTTAACTTTCTTGATACTGACTAGCATGTATTAAGGATAATCTTTAATAACAACAAAAGTTCTATTTACTATGGGAAATATCTTGAATACATAGGTCAATCAATATTTAACAAGGATAGCAGCTAATATAAGACTCCAACATTTGAAATATTTCCAACACACCATGTTAAGGTTCAAAACATATTTATATCAGCAAGGATAGCAAAATTTATGCAGAAAAAGTTTCAAAACTTTACCATGCACAAAAAACGTACCAGGCTTACATGAAGTTTGAGTGATTCGTGTAGCTCAAAGCAAACATTTCATCAAAAATATTATTGACTTGACATAATAACATCTATGTCCTATTGCTGATCTTAGAAAATCTAACCTCAATCTAAAGGAATGCATGATTCTGAACTATATACAGTCAATTTCATGAAGAGAGAATAAAAACCTCTTAACAAAGAAATAAATGAAACTTATGGCAATTTCTTTAGCTGCAAATTCAAATGACCTTTGGATAACAATGATTCATGAAGTAACCAATAATCAGAACAAGTTCAAAATAAATATCATAAACGTAAATTAACATATAGGTTCCAGTTAGATTTCATGCTCAAGGGACATAGCACCTCATCTACAAACTAGCATTAAGAACAAGGCGATATTAAACTCTCAACACAGACTTCTGGGGTGTTTTCAAAGTCAATACTCTTCGAAGTACCATCCCTACAATTGTTAAAAATATAGTCGCCTGACCAATCCTCTTTAGGCTTGAGGAGCACTTGTTCATCCTTGAAAATATATATTGCCTTCATAAAGGCTGGCCTGTACGAAATAGTGAACAATTTAGTCCAGGACTCGTTATTTCCATATTCCTTCATTACCCAAACATCATCACCACAAAACACAGTCAAGCAATCCTTAAGAACACTCAAGTGCAAAGAACATCCATCTACCTTACCATCATTGGGCAACAAAACCTTTTGGTAAGAATCGTTCCTCATATCAAGAGAAAGAATAAAACATTGACTTTTCTTAGTATCTTTAGAAACCAACCAATTAATGGTGCCACTCACACATTGGCCAGATTTCTGAATAGGGACAGCAACAAAAGGGAACATTGGAATTCTTTTCCATGAATTTGCACCCAAAGTATGAACCTTCACTTCATCTTTCTTAACAAAATTACCACTGATACACTCACATACACGTAAAACAGACACAACCTTGTAATTATCGTTAACAAGATCATATCCGAAGCCATACATCATAATTTCCCTTAGAGGTAGTCGCTCTCTTGAATTTTCATCGGGGGGCAATTCCTTGAATTTTCTAATGGAAGGGTTCAACAGTCGAAACTGAATCAAATCTGATTCTGCATAATAAACAGCAAGACAGAGGATGCCATTGCATGAGCCAACTAAATAAACAGAATTGAAAAGAGAATGCTTGAGTAGTCCGATGTTGGTGGTGGTGACGTTGGTGAAGAGGGAGTCCAGTGGGTAAGACTTGAGGACGTCTTTGTAAGAGTAGCTGCTTATACAGTGAAGGGTGTGTGTGGTTGAAAGATTAAGGTGTTTCTTTTGAAATTTAGTATTGGAGATTAGAGAATTCCATGACTTGCAAGCGCATCGAAGTTGAAGTAGGAGCTTCACCGGTAACCTACATAGGATTTCTTCAATGAGTTCAAAAGGAAGAGTGGGCAGCGGCACCGCGTCAAGTGACGGTGATGTTAGGGTTCCGGTTAATTGTCGCCTCTTCGCGTAGATTTGAGAATAAATAGTGTTGTTTTGCTTGTCGCCACCCTCGTTACCTATAGCCATTGGACTTCTGTAACTAGCGTAGACAACGATTGATGAGAAAATAGCTAAAGAGGGGAGTTATATGTGTATATATATAGTTGGTACATTGTATTTTAACCTATGGAGCGTGGTTGTTACTATATGTGAATTTATGTATGCTGTATGTAAAAGAAAACTACCCTTTTGGGCTGGATTTTTTTTCCTCCAAAAATACCTTCAATTTTCAATACAAATAACACATGTAACAAATAGATAAGAATAAATTTTTTTTTGACAAAAAAAAAAAATCTATTCTTATCATTTAAAAAAGATAAGAATAGATTTAAATACTAAAACAAATGTAACAAACACGATATGAATATATATTTTCTTTGTTTTTATTTACCTTTATCATTTAAAAAAGTAACAAACTACATGAGTATATTTATACTTACTTTTTCATCATTCCAATTATACCCTTAAACAACTTTTTATATAATAATTTTTTTAGTTTTAATCAAAATCAAAATTTCATAAAAAAAACATCATTCATACACCCTCCGGTCACTAATATAAGCAAAAATTGACATTTTGCATTCATTCAATTAATGATGTATATAGTCTTTATTATAGACCACATACATCATTTAATGAATGAATCTAAAATGTTAACTTTTGCTTATATTAGTGACCGGAGGGTGTAATTTTCAAATTTTAACACAATAAAAAGAGCAGAAAGACGGACACGTTAGTAGACAATTATACATAGACATATATGTAGATGAAACATAACAGCTGAACAGAGTTAAGACAAAATTACCATATGAACTAATATGCTGATGATAAATTGGGAGCAAAATAAAGGACGAAATTAAGAACTTTTATCTCAATATCATCATGATCAACTTAGTAATCTCAAAAGAACTATTATCCTGATTTACAATTTTTTTTGTTGGTGTTATAAAGTAACAAAGCAAAAAGAAACAGAAAAAAAAAACTAAACACTAAATAGCTAGTTTGTCTTTAATTAGAAGGACCATCTGGAGGACGATCCTAATGAAATGAATATTCGGAATGGACACCCTTCTTAGCCATAAAGTCAGTACATATATTTTTCTCCCATAGAATGTAAACTAAATTGATAGTTCCATAGTGCAAGGCATCTCAGATTTTTAGTAACAAAAATATACACATGCAAACTTTACATTTGTCATGTTGAGAATAAGGTCTTCCAAACAATCACTCTCGCAAATGAAGTTTGTATAACCGAAATCATAACAAGTTACAATCCCAAGTTGAATAGCATGAAGTTCCGTCAAGAGTGCTTCAGCAACATAATTACATATGTAAAAGTTGATTCTACAGATTCAAACTGGCACTTCCTTCGTCTCAATGTAAGTGTATGTTTATAATTAGATTCTACAACGTGTAAGAAATAGTCAACAATTTAGTCTAAGACTCGTTCCCCAAATTAAGAGAAAGAATAAAACATTGACTTGTATTAATATCTTTAGAAGCTAACCCGTTAATATATTGACTCGTTTCCCACAATTTTGTGTTATGAAATCGTTGAATAATAAAGTTTATAATCAATGTTTTTGATCACATCTCTCTTAATGTAAGTCACGAGACATCCATTCATTCATTCCCCATTAGATTACACAATTTGAACCGTGATCGACTAATTACACTTTTAAAGTATGGAAATAGAAAGAAAAATGGATTGAGATGAACCAATAATCTCGTTGTTTTTTTGAAAGGATGAACCAATAGTCTACTTGTTAGCACTAATATTTTCAAGAGGTCTGAGAAAGGTAGTTGTTAGTACAATTGTTGTCAAAATCCCGACTTAAATCCAAAAATCCGTGATTTTGCGACTTTCTTCATCTTCAACCGATTCAAACTATAGTAGAATCCAAAATTAGGCAAAATCCATCGATTTTAATTGCGATTTTACGATTTCTTATAAATTAAAACATTTATGACTATATAGCATTCATAACATATATTTAATTTTTTTTATAAAATCCATCGATTTTGATTGCGATCTTACAATTTCTTATATTGATTCTACAAAATTAGTTGAGTAAAATCTTTCGATTTTGGTTGCGATTTTACGATTGTCGATTTTGTTCTTCTCTTTCGACCCGAAGAAAAATCCCGATTTTGACAACCTTGGTAGCACTAATATTTATCCAACATCATTTAAAAAAGTACGATTATAGCCTCAGTTTACCCAAAACTCTCATGTCATCACCTTTGTCGAGAGAGTGTCTAACAAAACACACAGTTCACATCTCTAACCAAGACAAAACATTAGAGTTAAGCAGTGGACCACATATAGTTCCACTTATCACAGATTGTACTAAACTTCACCACTAGTATGAGAATATGACATATTTATGCACATTAAACTAAGAATTTTGGTACTTTCTTTCATTTTTAAAACAATGTGATCCTTTACATCTAAGAATCTTTACCCTTACAAAATAGATTCGCATCAATCCTTACTCATATATTTAGTCTCAAACTCATCAACTTCCGTTTTATTTTTTTACATTGTCTTGTTAAGCCTTACTCCGAAAGAAAATTGTCTAATTGTTTATTAATTCAACAATTGCATTGTAAACATATACACATTACCATCAAGGACGGACCCTTTGAACATATTTTTTTTTCTTCATATTATGCCTAAGGCCCGTAAAACTCTAGGAACGGCCCTGTTTAGCTTACGGAGGGAATATTCTCATTTCACCAGGAGATAATTAAGAACTTGTATTTTTTAACTCCGAATTTTGAATCACGCTTCGACATTAAAACTGAATAGCACAACTACTTGAAATTTCTTACCTATTTGGAGTTTCTTTGCTTAACTTTCTTGATATGGACTTGCTAGGGCTAACAACAGTAAATATATTAAGGATAATCTTTAATAACAACAAAAGTTCTATTTACTATGGGTGATATCTCAAATACATAGGTCAATTAATATTTAACAATGACACGAAAATCTTGCAACCAATATTACCATTTATGCAGAAAAAATCTCAACTTTACCATGCACAAAAAACATACCTATCTTACATGAACTTTGAGTGATTCTTTTGCTCTCATAACCTTCACAACGAACCGGGGCATGATAACATTTGCATAATATATTGTTAAAGATTTGAAGCAAACATTTTGAAATTCTTTCAGCTGAAAGCACACATTTCAACAAACATATTAATGACTTGACATAACATCTATGTCCTATTCTGATCTTAGAAAATCTAACATAAAAAAATCTAAAGAAATGCATGATTCTGAACTATATACAATGAAATTCATGATAAGAGCACAAAAACCTCTAACAAAGAAATAAATGAAACTTACTGCAATTTCTTAAGCTGCAAATTCAAATGACCATTGGATCACAATGATTCATGAAGTAACCAATAATCAGAACCAGTTCAAAATAAATATCACAAACAAAAATTATCATACAGGTTCTAGTTAGATTTCATGCTCAAGAGACATGGCACCTCATCTACAAAATATCACTAAGAACAAGGTGATATTAAACTCTCAACGCAAACTTCTGGGTTGTTTTCAAAGTCAATACGCTTTGAAGTACCGTCCCTACAATTGTAAAAAACATAGTCGCCTATCCAACCGTCTTTACACTTGAGGAGCACTTGTTCATCCTTAAAAATATATATTGCCTTCATAAAGATTGGCTTGTAAAAATTAGTGAACAATTTAGTCCAAGACTCGTTATTTCCATATTCCTTCATTACCCAAACATCATCACCACAAAGCATGGTCAAACAATCCCTAAGAACACTCAAGTGCAAAGTACAAGCATCGACCTTACCAATATCATTGGGCAACAAAACCTTTTGGTAAGAATCGTTCTTCATATCTAGAGAAAGGATAAAACATTGACTTTTCTTAGTATCTTTAGAAACCAACCAATTAATCGTGCTGCTCACACATTGGCCAGATTTCTGAATAGCGACAGCAACAAAAGGGAACATTGGAATTCTTTTCCATGAATTGGCACCCAAAGTTTGAACCTTCACTTCATCTTTCTTAACAAAATTACCACTGATACACTCACATACACGTAAAACAGACACAACCTTGTAATTATCATTAACAAGATCATATCCGAAGCCATACATCATAATTTCCCTTAGAGGTAGTCGCTCTCTTGAATTTTCATCAGGGGGCAATTCCTTGAATTTTCTAATGGAAGGGTTCCACAGTCGAAACTGAATCGAAGCTGATTCTACATAATAAACAACAAGACAGAGGATGCCATTGCATGAGCCAACTAAGGAAACAGAATAGCAAAGAGAATGCTTGAGTTGTCCAATGTCGGTGGTGGTGACATTGGTGAAGACGGAATCCAGTGGGTAAGACTTGAGGACGTATTTGTAAGAGTAGCTTACACAGTGAAGGGTGTGTGTGGTTGAAAGACTAAGGTGCTTCTTATGAAATCTGGTGCTGGAGATTAGAGAATTCCATGACTTGCAAGCGCATCGAAGTTGAAGGAGGAGGTTCACCGGTAACCTAGCTAGGATTTCTTCAATGAGTTCAAAAGGAAGAGTGGGCAGCGGCAGCGCATGAAGTAACGGTGATGTTAGGGTTCCGGTTAGTTGTCGCCTCTTCACGAAGAGTTGAGAATAAACAGCGTTGTTTTGTTTGTCGCCACCCTCGTTACCTAGGGCCATTGGACTTCTGTAACTAGCGTAGACAACGTTTTATGAGAAAGTAGCAAAAGAGGGAAGTTATATGTGTATATATGGGTACTTTGTATTTTAACCAAAAGAGCGTTGTTGTTTTTTAATTTATTGCTTCAACCTTCCCCTAATTTTTCTCTCTTAAAAACAAATTAAAACAAATTCATCCGATCCCTAATTTTTCTCTCTTGAAAACAAATTAAAACAAACTCATCTTATAAAACGCACTAACTTAATCTTTTTTTAAAAGAAGAAACAAACTTAATCATAATCCCAATCAAAATAAATTTTTCTATAATTCAATTCAACTTCTAAATATCTAAAAAGTTAAAAGCAATTTACAATCTATTATCTTTCTCTAATTATAAATTTTAATAAATATATTTTATTTATCAATAAAATAACAAAATACGGTTGAGACAATTATCGTTGATACTAACAAAACACTGAGAAAATATTTTTACTAAGAAAATAAAAAATAAAAAACATTCAATTATATCTGATTGATAATCACATAATAACAAAACTTCAAGAAAGTTACAAAATATCTATTACAACGCATATACATGCTTTTCAAAAAAGTACACATTTTCAAGATTTTTTATTTTTTTTTCTAAAAATAATTTGCCTTTGTTTATCTTTTTTTAGTCAAAAGAAAAATTATGGAGTATTAATAAAAAATAGATAAAGACACTGGGGGCTTTAGACCTGACTCATCTACAACTCAAAACGGGGATACAACATAATAAATCAAACCAAGTAGATCGACCCTACTCTATCCTATTATTTTTATTAATCACAGGCGCAACCTAGCGAACCCATATACGGGTGCGAAACAGAGTTACACAAAAAATATGAAAAGCGAACATCTGCAAAGAACAATTAATGGATTGACTGTTATCAAAATCCAAGTGTGAGCAGCTCCCTAAACAAATCAGCAAGCATAAAAGCTCTTTCGTGCTTGAAGAACTAGAGTGTAGGCAAAGAGGACACCCTAAAACCCGCAGATCTCAACATAGTTGGAAACAACAGAGAATCAAAGAAGTCATGCCACCATGCCATATTATAAAATAATATTTTTTCTATTGTTGTAGATTATCAATTATTATATCTTTTAGAAATATTACTATTAAAAACACCGAGAAAAATGGTAAATGAGTCACTAAATAAAAAATAAGTGGCATGCCTCGTGTGTAATTTCTGAATTAAAAAAAATAAAAAATTTCACATGAAAATTTGTTGAGTTTAATACGAAATACTTCTCTATTGACGATACAAATCAAAATTTGATTTATTCTCATGAAATATAATTAGTTGGAAAATAATACAAACATCATTAGTTATTAAAATAATTATTTGTTCTTATTAAACACAAATAAAAAAAATAAAGGGAGGAAGGGAACACAACTTTAATAACTAGCAGTATACAATTATACATAAACATACATGTAGATGAAACATAACAGCTGAACAAAGTTAAGACAAATTAACTCCTATGCTGATGATAAATTGGGAGCAAAATAAATGAAGAAATTAAGAACTTTCATTTCAATATTATTAATCTCAAAAGAACTATTATCCTGATTTATGGTTTTTTTAAGTGTTATAAAGTAACAAAGCAAAAGGAAACAGAAAAAACTAAACACTAAATAGCTAGTTTGTCTCTTAGAAGGACCATCTGAAGGACGATCCCGGTGAAATGAATAATCAGAATGGTCATCCTTTTTAGCCATAAAATCAGCACATATATTTTTCTCTCACGGAATGTGAACTAAATTGATAGTCCCATAGTGCAAGGCATCTGAGGTTTATACTAACATAATTATACACATGCAAACTTACATTTGCCATGTTGAGAATAACGTCTACCGCTTCCAAGCAATCACACTCGCAAATCAAGTTTGTATAGCCGAGATTAAGGTTGGGAATAGGCTAGGCTGAGCTAGGCTTTGCAAGGCCTGAGTCTGGCCTGCCAAATTTTTTGAAGGCCTAAGCCTTGCTTGCGGCCTGTCATAGGCTTACTTTTTAGGCCTGAGTCTGGCCTTCTGAGAACCTGATACGGCCTGCTAGCCTGTTTAAAAGCCTATTTCATATGAACATATTTGAATAAGCAATGTAATCTAAGTTTAAATAGACCAGCGAACTAATATATCAATTAGATTAAACTCTATTTTGATAATTAACATGAGTTTTTAGGGAATTTGACTATATATTGTATCAGTTTTCAATTCTAGTTTATAATAAACATTTAAATATGCAAAAAAATTAATGTATACTAATAAGCTTAAATTATTGAAAAAGTTAACAAATTTTTATTTTAATTCAAAGTACAAAATATAATATGATAATAAATAATATTATTCATATTTACTTAAATAGGTCGGCCTAATAGGCCTAAGAGTTTTTTTGAATGAACTGCGGCCAGACATTTTAAGCTAAATAGGCTTCTAAAAAAGCCTAGGCCTTCTCTATTTAAGAAAAAAGCCTGACCTAGTCTGGCATGTCGTAGGCTAGGCTGTAGGCCCCTGTAGGCTGACCTGGCCTATTCCCATCCCCAGCCGAGATCATAACAAGTTGTAATCCCAAATTGAATATAGCATAAAGTTCCGTCAAGAGTGCTTATACTATATCTATACTATATACTATATAATAAAGAAAATAACATGTTTCGGCTCTTTTGGACAGATTTTTTTGTTATTCCAATTATACCCTTAAATATATTTTTTTTATAATGATATTATATTGTTGGTGACTTGATGTTATTAAAAAACATAAGAATTTTTATTATATTTGTTATATTATTGTGGTCAATATGAAAATATAAATATGGTTTGTTGAGTTTTTTACATTTGAAAGTCACAAATATTTATCTATATCTATACTATATATAAAGAAAACTACCCCTTTCAACACTTTTGAGTGGGACTTTTCTTTCCAAAAATACCCCTTAATTTTAAATACAAATAACACATGTAACAAATAGATAAGAACAAATTTAATTTGAATATTAAAATAAATGTAACAAACGTGAGCAAAAAATAATGTTAAAGATTGGACTTTAAATCTTCTAAAAAAAAATTAGTAACAAACGTGAACAAAAAATAATGTTATAGATTGGACTTTAGATCCTCTAAAAGAAAAAATTAGTAACAAACGTGAGTAAAAAATAACAAAACGACATAAACAAAAAAACAAACCGTGGGAGATCCACGGTCATAAAAGCTCGCCGATGAACAACCTACAACCACCGTAAAAAAAAAAACAACCTGCGAGCAACACACATAGCCACATGAGGGAGGCTGTCACCACCATCAAACACAGTGACCCAAGCCCGAAACAAACAATCACCTGATCACAACCACCACCGTCGACCAGCATGAACACCCACCAGGACCCTTGCGAGAGGAGAATCAGATGATAGACCTAGAAAAAATCAAACCAGCAAACATCTTGCAGACCCAAACAATGGCAGAATGGCGAACATATGGCAGAACGACGGACATATAAGGAGATCTAAAGCGAAATACCGGCCACCGGAGGAGGAAAGGTAAGAGAAACCAACTACGGCGAAAGGGACGACAGTCCCCTAGTGGTACACCCTTAGAAACGGCGAGCGTACCATTGTCCTTCAAGATCTACATTTCGATAAGTAGGATTTGGATTTCGGTCGGAGAGATGTGGCGGTGGTGTTTGGTTGTTTTGTAGAGAGAGGCGAGAACATTTAGTTTAGAGACAGAAATGTTCGTACTTAGATATTGGTTCATATATTAATTTGATCTTATCAACTAAATATTTTATTTAAGTTTCAATTAATTTTTAATATTTATGTAGCATAAATGTCTCATCGAACTACTCATTTTAATTTTAAATTTTCTAATCATCAATATTATCAATCAATTATCTTTCTTTTATTCTCTGTTTATGAAAGTTAATGATCAACGAAAATACAATTTTGTCTCATCTAATCATGTGACACCTCAACATATTTCTATGTGTTTGTGTCTTTGGTAACAAAAAATCCTATCTAAAGGAAAGAAAAAATAATGTCAAAACATTGAAGTGTATTTGTAACAAAATATTCCTTTTTAAAAATTGAATTAAACAAACTAAATCCCTATTATAAAAATTGCTTTTATTACGATAAACTCACAAGAAAAAGATTCTGTTTTTTTATAAAATGTAAAAAATATCTAAATTGTTGAATGTCAAAATCAATTTTATTCTAATGCGTAACAAACAAGATCATTAGCTAGTTTGTTAAAACATTTTAAAAAATAGCATTGTATCTGTTTGTTATATTTTAAAAGAAAAACTAAGATCTAATTTTTTTTTTTAAAACAGATACAAATGAAATTTTTTTAAAGAGTAACTTTTTAAAAAATATGTTTTTTTTTTTGTCAAAAAAAATTATATGTTTTTTGGGTGAGAAAATAAGTATCAAATGATTTTTTTTTTTGAGGGAAAAATAAGTATCAAATGATGAAAGTAATTTCGTAACGATAAATTTATTTTATATAGTTGGATTCAAACAAATTAAATTGTTTTTTCAAAGAAGTGATTGTTATTACGATAAATAAACATAAAATTGGTTTTTTTTCCATAAAGTCTCTAAAAATAATCTTCAAATTATTGAATGTTAAAATCATTTTTTTAATCTATAAAAACCAATTCATATATTTAATTTACATTTACTAAAATAAGTTATTATATTTATGTACTTTTGTCTCACACGGGATCTATGTAATGCAATAGAATTACCTCTTGTGAATTAGGGGGCTAAAATCGCAACTTTTTAAAAGTTAAGGGGCCACTAATGCATTTAAGCCTTTTTATTTTTTAGGTAACCCAATGAATTATGACAATTGTTTATGCACGTGTTCACTTCTCTATTAACATTTTTGTTTATTTTTACAAAATTAATTTTACTGTCTAGCATAAACATCTCAACAAATAAGTCATATCTACTTTCACTTTATCATCCAAATATTTTATTTGTTTGTGTTTATTTCTTCCTAAATTTATTTAAAGATGATTTATTTCACTAAATTCCTATATTTTCATGGAATGACTTCCTATATTTTCTCTATGTATATGTAACCAATTTTTGTTTCCATTGAAACTAACCACTTATCTCATTCTCACACTTTTTTGTGTTTTATTCTGTAGTATTTTAGTATTTATTACATAAAAAATTATTATTCTTTTATCTTTCCTTCTTTTTTCCAAACACTTTTCAAGTATTTTTATTTATTAGGGTTTTTTTTCCTACTTTATAATTATAATATTCGTTTTGACTATTCCCATCTCAGTATTATTTTTCTAATGATTAAGTTATTTTTTCATCTCATTATTCTTTATTTTTGTATGGGTATTTATTTTTTCTACCGAGAATAAAAAATGAAAGATACTCATTTATTATTGGGTTAATAAATCTTTACCCCCTTGTAATATGAGCGACTTTTATATATCCTTTATCCAAAATTATTATTTTTTTTGATTAAAACATGCATCTGCCTCACCATGATAAAAAAAAATATAATTCGGATTCCAACCCTGTAATATGATGATCATTTGGTTATGGACTATAATGTAATATTACTGGACAAAATTGTTGAGATGACACGCTGATTGTGTAATTTTGATGACGTAACACGCTGACTTGGTTGTTATAATTCTTTTTCATTTATTCTTTTCAATTGTTTTTATGTATAGATTAACAATTATTTTAAGAAAGTTACATTTTAAAAAAAAAAATTACATTATCTTCATCCTCCAAACCTTGATCATCCCTACCGATATTTATTTTTTACTATTCCCCTCTCGGTATTATTTTTCTTATGTTTAGTTATTTTTTTCATTTCATTATTCTTTATTTTTTGCATAGGTATTTATTTTTTCTATTGAGAATAAAAAGTTAAAGATACTCATTTATTATTGGGTTAATATATGTTTACCCCTTGTAATATGAGCGATTTTTATAACCTTGATCCAATTTTATTTTTTTGTTTTGTTATATGTTCACCCCTTATAATATGAACGATTTTGTAACCTTGATGCATTTATATGTTTTGTTTTTTGGGTTAATAAATGCATCTAACTCACCATGTTCCAAAAAAAAATATTGAATTCAAACCCTGTAATATAAATTCTTTGGTTTCGGACCCTGATGTCATCTGACCGGAAAAAATTGATGAGGTGACATGCTGACTGTGTAATTTAGATGATGTGGCACACTGAACCATTGAAACTTGGATCCATATCAAGATTCAGATCTACCATCATAAACCAACCAGCATTGCCACCACGGACAAGAAGCACCACAAAAAACATCACCAACACCATCACGAACTACCCCCAAAACCTCCACGAACCACCATAGAACGCCACAAACCAACACCAGCACAAACCATCCACAGATTATTTAAAAAAACGACCGCCGGATGAAACGGGTGGCTGAGTGATGCGGATGGCCAAAGGCAAGCGTCGCACCACTCAACGATTGCATCTACATCACACCGGATATAGGTTGGATTGGGAGGGAGGAGGGCGACGTTGGAAATCTAGAGAGAGGTCAGAGATTAATGTTTTTAGAGAGAGATTTTATGTTTCCTTCTACTATCTTGATTTTAGAGCAAAGACACTAACATCACAAAAGTTCTCTATTCCTATTTGTATTAGTATAAATAAATATTCAAGAAAGTTGACGAAAAATATCATAAAGTACGACTGATGTCGATGAACATTCAAACTCAACATTGCAAAAATTCGAAGCGGCCACTGTTTCAGAGTTTAATAGATATTTGAGAGAAGATTTTTTTTTTTTTTTGATAAAAGATCTTTGAGAGAAGTTAGTAGTTGCAATTCTTCTAGGGGTTTGTTACATAAATGATGTATTAGAGTTCTATTAAGGGTTTTTTTTTGTTTGAGAAATTTCTATTAAAGGGTTTGGTGCATATAATTTCATATATTTTTATTAATAAAAAATGTTATTATAATAATCTTTGTAAAGTTCGTAGATACGATAATTCAAGGAATATTAAAACAATCAGACCAATAAAAATAAAACAAAAAAACACAAAGGACAAGTGAGAAAAGTGATTTCTGATTCCTAAAGTGAGACCATTTGTTTAAGATTACAAAAAGAAATTTTGTGAAATATGTGTTAGATTTTTTTTTTATTATGCCAAAAGTGGAGTAGCATGATGCTACTACCACCCAAAATATATATAAAAAGAGAAAAGATCTAAAAACATCAAAGGAAGGAGGGGGACCAAACCAAAACATCCTTAAGAAGGAACAAACCTAAACAAAGGCCATCCTATCTTGTTATCTATAAAAGACCTTTGGAGAAAGGTAGGAAGATTACACCAGCAAGTAAGATGATTCAAGGACAAACCAGTGCTAAGCTGATTGGGATCTGGAGATGCTCAGCAATTTGAACACCACACCAATTATCAAACCAGAAATTTATCATTTTGCCATCACCTAAAAGCCAAGCAGAATTATTCATAATGACCTGATACTCTCCTTTTATACTACTCCAGATTGATGAGTAGATGTGATAAGAAATACAAGATTTCTCTCTAAGTACTCTACTTCTGATTAGAGTTGCCCACTGCTCGTTTGAGTGAATCATATCCCAACAACACTTTAAACTGGTAGCTTCACTGAGACAAATTAAAGACTTGATGCCCAAGCCACCCTCATTAAAGTCAGAATGTAACACCCATACCAGACGTATCTAGAAAGTCTAGCACGTGTGTTAATATTAGTACTGGATACATTAAAATTTTACAACATAAATTACACACGAATGAATATTTATACAACAAATTGCGTTCGTACATAAAACACATAACATCACAACTATACATATATATGTTTTCATCCTTCAATATCCAAAGCATCCTGCAGCGACACGAACGCACACTTGCTGAAACATTCATCCGACTTCAAGCTTGCATAGCGTCCTGCTTATCTGAAACAAATAAGGATTGGGATGAGACATAATGTCTCAGTGAGTTCCACCTAATCCTAGGCTATAGGCAACCTCAAGGGAAACCTACGGTCACCACGTGTCTACTCTACAACCTGACGGTTGATTATACGTGTGTGGGGACTTGCATGCTTAGACGGTAGTGCATACTAGAGCCGTCATACTCTTATCTTAACGTGTTATAGGCTTCACTTCCTATACGTGTCATGGCGGTCGAGGGGAACCTAAAACCGCATTGCCAAAGATACGCTCTACATATCAAGGCCTAAACATACGTAATCATGGCACGAGTCTAAACCGGACGAATAGGGGAAACCTAAGATCGTCATCGGCATAACATACTTTACTTGTTCTCTACATAACTTGCACATGTCTTATGGCATCTAATGCCCTTGCTCATAACTTAATCATACTTGTAATCACTCTTACATACTCATGAACATAATCATAAACATAACATACATAGTCGTGCATAAGTTCATTCATTAGGTTAGCGTTGAACAAACAATTATTATCTTGGTTCATTTTACGGATAGTCCCGGGTGGAGTAACCCCGAGATCAATCCCATACATGACCGATGTACGTACATCGGACTCCCTCGGTGTCGTGCGGGTCCCTTGCGGCTTAAACCGTTCCCCTTAGGTCGAGAACCTCCCGTATCCCCCTAGCGTGGATAACAAGAGACACGAACACCTACGTCTTGTTAATTTCAGTGACATGCGGGTCCCTTACGGCTTGAATCGTTCCCCTTAGATCGAGAACCTCTTGTATCCCCCTGATGTGGATAGCAAGAGACATGCCACCTACTTATTAATTCACAGTCTTGTCGTACATATTCATAAACATATTCATACATGCTTGCTTATTACCTCGGACCCTTGAGTCGATCCGGTTGGCGGTAAACTTATACATTCTTATTCTTAGTGGAGAGATTAACTAATCAATCCATGGCTTAATGTGCTAACTAATCATACATGATCATATGCGAAGAGATTACGCTTCGCGTCTTACTTACTTAGGTTCATTCCTATACTTAACATACTTAGGGATTTCATGCTAAACTTGCTAGTTCTCGACTACTATGTCGAGGCTCTAGTTCTTCCCTTCCTTAATGCTCACTACCCGAATAAATCGGCTTAAACTCTCTTGTTCCTTTCTTGATGTACATGTTAAGATCACCATGATTCTTGATTCGAGGTTGCTTGATGTTATGTGCATTGATTAGATGTTGTTTTGGGGTTACAAAGTTATAAAACGATGAAAGAAAAGCATCGGAACGCACCACGGGCCCTAGAATGGACCAACAGGCCAAAGCATGCTGGCCCATCCAGAGAGCCACGCTATTAGCGCAGCTGGGGCGTAGCCCTTGCTGAAGAATTTCGCTATTAGCGTATATTTCGCTAATAGCGTGGTTCTTCGGGTCTGTGGTACAAATTTTGCTATTTTTGACCCAAAACTCATCCTAAAGGTTCCTGCAATGCACCAAAACATCCAGCAACATATATATACATTCTAAAACATCTTTCATAGCCATATTAACATGTACAAAGCAAGATCAAGGCAAGGGGATAAAATTCTAATATTTTCTAATCTTAACATAATTCATGTTTTCTTGCAAAATAAACACATAATCCCAAGGGAGGGTTCTATCTAAGAACTCACCTAACATAATCCTTGTGATTCCTCAAGTTCCAAGCTTTTCCAAGATCAAACCCTAGGCCAAGAATCCTTGTTCAATCCTTTCTCTTTGTTGTTTCTTGTCCTTGAAGCTTCTATGATTCTTGTTTGATCACCTCTTGCATGATTTGGAAAGCCTAGGATTGATTGGAGAGGGAAGGGTGGCGCCATCTTAGAGAGAAGGAGGAGAGAATTCTTTCTCTCAAAACCTAGAGAGAGAAAGAGAAGTGGAAAATGAATAATTTTGGCCCCAAAACACTTATATACTCCCTTGCGAGCAATTACCCAAAATACCCTTCGCATTAGTCGCGTTTACCTGGCTCTGATACATAAGTCCATACTTGACTGATATCACCTAATATTAGCTTCCCTCGTACTTAACATTTTCGTCATACTCACTTTCCATGAATCTTAGTCCTCTGACACATTTAACAGATAAAACTTCCATTAGCTGACGAACGGGATATTACATTCTACCCCCCTTAAAAAAAATTTCGTCCTCGAAATTTAGAGATCACTACCACTTATCATGACAAAAATTTACCATCTATGGTCTGAGCCAAACATTTTCCATTCAAACATTTCCAAGAAGTTCATCATGACTTGTGTTCCGTCTTGTTTCTTGATTCATATACGTAAGTATATAGCTTTCTTGATCTTAATATCACTTAAACTTTGATGTTATCTTAGTACACCATGACTTGGGACATTCCATGCTAACATAAACTCATTGTTTCAGAATATATCTTACCCGCTTAACATAAACATTCTTGTAAAAATATATTACCATAAACATGAACACTCAGGATTTGCCTTTTAACTGGAATCCTATGGAAACCAGGTTTGCCCTGCAGCGCTTACTTGTAACTTTAAAACATATTTCATACCTACATCTTATCATGAATACATAATCTTACTGTACCTTGAGGCACATGCTTTTTACTTATATTACTCATATAAACAATTCCACGGATCACTTATCTCTTCCTGAGTCTTAGGAAATCTTCGATCTTATTGCATCTTATCACCCGTACTGAGGGGTAACTTATATAGCTTGACATGAAAAAGTGAAATCAACTCACCACTTCATCTGATAATCTATTAATTAACATCGTGGTTCACATGCTCTTGAAACTTATTAGCACATCCACTTGCACATACATCGTACACTCTTAATACACTTCCGTGTATCCTACATGATATTGGCTTCATATAAACATTGTCGTTTCCATAACATGTACATACTTTCAAGTGCCATCTCTTGTTAAATGATAACGATACGTGTTCTAAAATCTTCCTTAAAGAAAAATTTTTTTTTTCTTAAACTTTGGTATTCGGGTTCTTGGAACGAATTTATACATAACTAAAAAGATTTTATCATTTCCAAAACTGATTGTATAAGGAACCTCAGAACCACCGGACGAGTTTCGATATTTTGGAAAAAGATTTTACAACTCGTCCAAAACTTGTCCACGACGAGTTGGTCCTGAAGTTTGTACGTCTTAAGTGAGTTCACTTACGACGTATCTCATCAGTTTCAAAAATGTATAATTTCATAAGTTTAGATAAAAACATCGTTCCCAAGTTCCATAATACCAATCTTAGTCTTAAAGGTTATAAAATCATGGCTTGACGTATCCTAACAAGTATCGTTTTCACCCAACAAGTATTGCAAACATGAGTATGAATCTCTTTACACAACACTCGAAAGTTGCTTCTCTCTTATGATAACATGCTTAACTTCGAAGATAAATTCTTCCCTTGTTTAACCGATATACATACTTGCCATACCGCTTACATATCCACAGGAAATCCTTGGACCTCTTAACATAAACTTATTCCTCTTCTTCCGAACACTAAACTTGATTCTCCACATTATCTCATTTAGTTATCGCTTGAGCGTTAATACCTTTTTCCGGAACCCGGTTATCATTCTTGATGCTTTGATTCTTTACTTGAGTCACAAAGTGTAACCTTCTGAACCTTACATACTTCCCATTATCATCTTACTTAGGTGATGGCACATATTTGAAACTTTTACCTTAGCCAATGCTATCTTATATAAACATCCATACTTACTTATTACATTGAGAACTCCTCGTTTGTCTTATGATGCATCTGCTAAACTTGCCTTACTAACCGAATATTCTTCAAAAAGCTTCATACATACTAAAATTCCCATGTTTCGTGTTTAATGATTAACTTCCATGGCGCTACTCTGATTCCCACCGGTTGGCTTAAACTAATACTCTAACCCGTTAGAGCAATTGAGACTTCAATTCTTGCTTACCACTAGAATACTTACTTCTAGAACTATTCTCAAGATCTTCCATGTTGCAAACAACGACATAACCTCACACCTGTCCTAACCACTGCCTTGTAAGAATAAAACTCATGATAACTTATCTTATGCTCATAATACTTGACTTGGGGGTAAACCTTATGTTCTTGCTGGTTGCATTTACCATACATATCATATTTGAACCTGTTTCGAGTAACTCAAATTCCATTAACTAACCCATTTAGCACTTGAACATGACTTTCTTAAATATCTACTCCTTGTACCTTCGCATTCTCGCCAACTATATTTTGCTTAATCATACCAATGCTTGCTCATTAATTTTTCTTTTAAAGAAACTTCGTTAACTAGCGCACAGGTCATTGACGTTGATGATTTTCTATTTTATAAATATATCGAGTTTAGGCCCCGTCCGTTGCTCTAAAATCATAGAACGAGTTGATAACACATACGCGCCATCAAACCTAGACTCTAATAAGTCTAGCCCGCTCTACGAGTGTCGAAGCAACCTGGTTCCTAGAAAAATCTCGTGAATTTTCAAAACGTCAACTTCAATCACCCATACGCATAAATCTTTCTAAAATTATTTAAACTTTATAATTCAACATCGTATCGAGCCTTAGCAAGTCTATTAAGCAAAACATAGGTTCGAGAGATACGTCATATTTCCACATAATCCGTGAATCTTGTGATTTCTCATAACTTTGTACCGCTTAATTTCTTACTTACTAACTCATGCATAAACACCGGTGACTTTTCTTCTAAATGCCGGAACTTTTATACTCTTGATCTTGGCTTGTTCTTGACACATTAACTTCCAATACTACCTTAAACCGGATTGATTCCGTTAATACTTGTCCATGCATTTTCTTCCTTAGAAATCATAGGAGGTGATGTGCATTCGATACTTGATGTTATAGAGAGTATTGGTTACATAAAAGATTGTGAAAACAACCCCCAATAGCTACTGAAGCCCTAGAGACGAAATGACAGTTTTTGGAAAAACTGAAAATTTTCGCTCCAGGTTCGCTATTAGCGAAATCCTCTGGAGTAATTTCGCTATTAGCGAAATTTTCGCTATTGGCGTGGTTTCTTCAGCACAGTTTTCCAAAAATCATATTTTACATAAAAATCTTATTTCCTCAAGTATCCCAATGCATATCATTCCTTCCAATCTCTTAAAGCAATTTTATAACCTTTGCATGGCAAGCATTAACATCATTCGGTTCAATTCAAGGCACGTTAGAAACTAATGTCTTGTTCCTCATAGCACTTAACATAACTTCCACATAAAACCTTAACTTCATTCACATGTTGTTATTCCTGAGAGCCTGCTAACTCCGTCAACATATGTCGACTTCTCACTATCTTGTATCCTTGTACTGCATTCCAGAATATCATAATTCCGTTCCACAACAATTCTTACCGAAACTTTCGGTCCTGGTTAGATACATATATCCAACTTCTTCACTTACGGGTACACGAAATATCATTAACATCTTACCCAACACTGTTGGAACATTCCTTCTTAACATGCCTTACATTCCCGGAGGATTCACTCTTGTGCTTGGTTAGTTCACCGGCCACCTTTTGGCACGATCAAACTCTTACTAATACTTATCTGAGTTCTTACTTCTGAGTTCACACTTTCCAGTGCATCTTCATCACATACTTCATTCCTCCAGGGTCCTATTCAGCTCTCAGGCATCTGTCCTAATCGTCGAATGTTAAATTGAGTTGATCAGGCTCAACTAACAATGACAAATAGAACATTTACCCGGAACCCAATGGTCCCACTACCTTAGTTGTAATTTAATGACCCAAGGCACGGTCTGAATCGACCTGCTCTGATACCAATTGTAACACCCATACCAGACGTATCTAGAAAGTCTAGCACGTGTGTTAATATTAGTACTGGATACATTAAAATTTTACAACATAAATTACACACGAATGAATATTTATACAACAAATTGCGTTCGTACATAAAACACATAACATCACAACTATACATATATATGTTTTCATCCTTCAATATCCAAAGCATCCTGCAGCGACACGAACGCACACTTGCTGAAACATTCATCCGACTTCAAGCTTGCATAGCGTCCTGCTTATCTGAAACAAATAAGGATTGGGATGAGACATAATGTCTCAGTGAGTTCCACCTAATCCTAGGCTATAGGCAACCTCAAGGGAAACCTACGGTCACCACGTGTCTACTCTACAACCTGACGGTTGATTATACGTGTGTGGGGACTTGCATGCTTAGACGGTAGTGCATACTAGAGCCGTCATACTCTTATCTTAACGTGTTATAGGCTTCACTTCCTATACGTGTCATGGCGGTCGAGGGGAACCTAAAACCGCATTGCCAAAGATACGCTCTACATATCAAGGCCTAAACATACGTAATCATGGCACGAGTCTAAACCGGACGAATAGGGGAAACCTAAGATCGTCATCGGCATAACATACTTTACTTGTTCTCTACATAACTTGCACATGTCTTATGGCATCTAATGCCCTTGCTCATAACTTAATCATACTTGTAATCACTCTTACATACTCATGAACATAATCATAAACATAACATACATAGTCGTGCATAAGTTCATTCATTAGGTTAGCGTTGAACAAACAATTATTATCTTGGTTCATTTTACGGATAGTCCCGGGTGGAGTAACCCCGAGATCAATCCCATACATGACCGATGTACGTACATCGGACTCCCTCGGTGTCGTGCGGGTCCCTTGCGGCTTAAACCGTTCCCCTTAGGTCGAGAACCTCCCGTATCCCCCTAGCGTGGATAACAAGAGACACGAACACCTACGTCTTGTTAATTTCAGTGACATGCGGGTCCCTTACGGCTTGAATCGTTCCCCTTAGATCGAGAACCTCTTGTATCCCCCTGATGTGGATAGCAAGAGACATGCCACCTACTTATTAATTCACAGTCTTGTCGTACATATTCATAAACATATTCATACATGCTTGCTTATTACCTCGGACCCTTGAGTCGATCCGGTTGGCGGTAAACTTATACATTCTTATTCTTAGTGGAGAGATTAACTAATCAATCCATGGCTTAATGTGCTAACTAATCATACATGATCATATGCGAAGAGATTACGCTTCGCGTCTTACTTACTTAGGTTCATTCCTATACTTAACATACTTAGGGATTTCATGCTAAACTTGCTAGTTCTCGACTACTATGTCGAGGCTCTAGTTCTTCCCTTCCTTAATGCTCACTACCCGAATAAATCAGCTTAAACTCTCTTGTGCCTTTCTTGATGTACATGTTAAGATCACCATGATTCTTGATTCGAGGTTGCTTGATGTTATGTGCATTGATTAGATGTTGTTTTGGGGTTACAAAGTTATAAAACGATGAAAGAAAAGCATCGGAACGCACCACGGGCCCTAGAATGGACCAACAGGCCAAAGCATGCTGGCCCATCCAGAGAGCCACGCTATTAGCGCAGCTGGGGCGTAGCCCTTGCTGAAGAATTTCGCTATTAGCGTGGTTCTTCGGGTCTGTGGTACAAATTTTGCTATTTTTGACCCAAAACTCATCCTAAAGGTTCCTGCAATGCACCAAAACATCCAGCAACATATATATACATTCTAAAACATCTTTCATAGCCATATTAACATGTACAAAGCAAGATCAAGGCAAGGGGATAAAATTCTAATATTTTCTAATCTTAACATAATTCATGTTTTCTTGCAAAATAAACACATAATCCCAAGGGAGGGTTCTATCTAAGAACTCACCTAACATAATCCTTGTGATTCCTCAAGTTCCAAGCTTTTCCAAGATCAAACCCTAGGCCAAGAATCCTTGTTCAATCCTTTCTCTTTGTTGTTTCTTGTCCTTGAAGCTTCTATGATTCTTGTTTGATCACCTCTTGCATGATTTGGAAAGCCTAGGATTGATTGGAGAGGGAAGGGTGGCGCCATCTTAGAGAGAAGGAGGAGAGAATTCTTTCTCTCAAAACCTAGAGAGAGAAAGAGAAGTGGAAAATGAATAATTTTGGCCCCAAAACACTTATATACTCCCTTGCGAGCAATTACCCAAAATACCCTTCGCATTAGTCGCGTTTACCTGGCTCTGATACATAAGTCCATACTTGACTGATATCACCTAATATTAGCTTCCCTCGTACTTAACATTTTCGTCATACTCACTTTCCATGAATCTTAGTCCTCTGACACATTTAACAGATAAAACTTCCATTAGCTGACGAACGGGATATTACACAGAACAAACTTTCTTCCAAGCAACAGTAACTAGTTTCCTTTTATCTGTGTCCCCACTCCATATAAAGTTCTTTATCCATCTTTCAATCTCTTTGAGCAAGGAAATAGGCCAAGAGTAGACTGCCATAGTATGAAGGAGCATATTATTAATCACTGATTTTACCATTTGTACTCTTCCTGCCATAGAAAGTAAAGAAGCTTTCCATGAAGCCAGTTTTGACTTTATCTTATCTGCAATTGGTTGAAAATGAATCACTTTTGGTTTGCCCTTGAAGATTGGAGCTCCAAGATAGTTGAAAGGAAGTGCTCCAATATTAAATCCCAACATGTTGACTATTGAGTCTAATCTCTATCACTGATGCCCCCAGCATATATAGATGATTTGTTGATGTTAACAATTTGCCCTAAGCAAGTAGCATACTTTGTGAATAACTCTTTGAGGGAAATCAAACTGGAATTCTTCCCTTTGCAAAAGACCATGAGATCATCAACATAAAAGCAATGTGAAGGGACAAATACTTCTCTAGTTCCATTAATAAGAGAAATTTTTCCCTCGTCAACAAGGAGGGGAGATAGAGGGTCTCCCTGCCTGACACCTCTATTGCAGTTAAAGAAACCATGTTGAGAACCATTAATTGAAATTGAGACTTTTGCTGATTGTAAGATGACATGAATCCAATGACAGAAAGTTGAGTTGAAACCAAAACAGTTCAATACTTTTAGAAGAAAATCCCACATTAAGGTATCAAAGGCCTTTGAAATATCAATCTTTAAAGCCAGGTTGCCTCCAAAGCATTTCTTGTCAAGAAGATTGATGGCTTCTGATGTGATGGCAATGCAATCCTTGATATTTCTTCCCTTTATAAAGCCTCTTTGTTCTTTGGAAATGATATTAGGAAGAATTGAAGCAAGTCTATCTGCAAGAATTTTAGAAAGAATCTTGAATTTGAAGTTTGCAAGAGCAATAGGTCTATACTTATCAATTGAGTCAGCATCAGGAGATTTTGGGATCAAGATAGGTCTATACTTATCAATTGAAAATCACTAAAACAAACTCCTTTGTTGTTTTGCCTTTTTTGTGGATAAGACTTACTTTTCTATTATAATATTTTTTTCAAACGCAAGCAATCAGACCCTTACTTTGTAGATGTCAAACAATGGATTAAATGTCCTAAATTTGTAACAAAGCATTGAGTAAAAGGTTGGTGGTAAATAGGTAGTTTTTATTATATAATAGTAGTTTTTTTTTATTATATATAATAGTAGTTTTTTTATATATATAATAGTAGCTTGTAGCTGCTATGGACAATATTGCATCCTGTGACATAAATTCATTAAGAATGATTCAAGAGTTACTTTGTTATGAAGCTAACAGGGTTGATAACAAGTAAGAACAACCCTTAAAAATACAGCTAGCCATTTCTTTATGACACACTCTACAGCCAGACATTTGATAACCAAGTGAGTATCATAATCAATGATCCAAATTTGGAATGCACAACTCTAAGGAAACCAAGTACCAAGTTTGTTGTAAAAAAAATATATAGAATCAAGTACCAAGTGAGAATCATATTCAATGATCCAAAATTGGCAGGCAACCCTTAAAATTACAGCTACACATTTTCATCGTGGACTGTGAGGTGAAGCGTGTGAGGTAATTTTGTCGGTGTCTTACCATAGCGCTTGTGACCAGCGTGCGATTAGTCTCAATAGAACAATCATTAGGGTGTTAAATAAAGGTATGCTACGGTGATTTTAGTCATAACATGACGGTTTTTGTTGTTGTCGAAACCGCAATGCAACTGGAATTGAGACTACATGGAAACCGACAATTATGTACAAACATAACCACATCAATGCCATTAACGTGACTTATCAATCCATAGCACCTCATCAGAGTAAAATGATAGCATGGAATGAACACAAATCATGTTACACAAAATAATCAAAACTACATATCTTAATCATCATCAATTAACAGAGGTTTCATATTCTACATGTCAGAACCTCAATGAAAAAGAAAACAATAACATAGAAGGAAAATAAAACTACGCAATTAAAATAAACAGGACATGTATCTTATATTTCAAGCACCATTCCAACACTGCAAAATGCACCGTTCTAACCTATACTTTCACCGCAAAATAGTTTTACTTCCAAACCAAAAGCTGCTCTTCACGGAAGAAATTTAACAAACACAACACGGGAATCTTATAAACATCATTCATTGTTTTTACAAATTCTTTTTAATACGGACCCAATAATCTATAGCACATAGCTACCAAGTGAATCATCTACACACCAAAAAATACACTGCAATGTTATACCAAGTACTTGAAAGAAAGTAGAAGATTGGACAGTCACTTAACCAAGAATCTTGTTTTCTAAGATTTACTTCACTCCGTTATGGTTCACTCGAGTGTTGCCAGCAGTAGAAAATTCTACTCGGATACAAATCTTGAAAGATCAATTTTGCAACACAGGCCAATACAACTATTGGACAGCGGAAACCTTATTGAAAGTTTGAAAAACTAAGGACAAGGAAGAGTGAAGATTCTTGGGCAGAGTTTCTCTAATACCACAAACTTAATATATTATATGAAAAAGTTCTATTAGGTAGTGGAAAAGTAGTGTATCAGTAAAATTTGTCGGAACTGGTGAATATGCCCTCAGTAAAATTTGAATCATGCTTTGACGTTAATACATGGCTTGGCTATTTCCAGTTTCTTTCCTATATGGATTGTAGCTTCAACTATAAAACTGAATAGCACAACCACTTCAAATTTCTTATTTATTTGGAGTTCTTTACTACTTCTCTTGATGATCTTAATAAGACTTGACTTTCTTGATACCGAATTGCTAAGGATTAGAACAGTACATATATTGAGGAAAGTCTTTAAAAACAACAAAAGTTCTATTTACAATATGAAATATCTTAAATACATAGGTCAATATCAATATTTTAACAATAACATGGAAATCTTGGAACCAATATTAACACTCCAACATTTGAAACCTCTCCAACACTTAAGGTTCAAAACATATTCTTATGTGCAAGGATAGCAAAATTTATGTAGAAAAAGTTTCAAAACTAACGCATTCAAAAAGAATGTACCGATATACATGAAGTTCAAGTGATTCTTTCGCTCTTTTAACCTTCACAATGAAGCAGGGACATGATAACATTTGATTTGATAAATTCGTAATGTATTATTAAAGATTTGAAGCAAACATTATGAAATTCTTGTAGCTCAAAGCAGACATTTCAACAAACATATTAATGACCTGACATAACATCCATGTCCTATTTCTAATGTTAGAAAATCTAGCCTCAAAAAATCTAAAGGAATGCATGATTGTGAACTATATAAAATGAAATTCATGATGAGAGTACAAAAAACGCAATCAAAGATATAATTGAAAACTATTGCAATTTCTCAAGTTGCAGATTCAAATGACCATTGGTTAACAAATATTCATGAAGTAACCAGGCGAAGGTTCTAGTTAGATCTAATGCTTAAGTGACCTAGCACCTCATCTACATACACATTAAGAACAAGTCGATATTAAACTTTCAACGCAGATTCCTGGGGTGTTTTCAAATCTAATACACTTTGAAGTACCATCCCTAGAATTGTAAAATATATAATCGCATCTCCAACCGTTTATACACTTGAGGAGCACTTGTTCATCCTTAAAAATATATATTGCCTTCATAAAGGTTGGCCTGTGAGAAATAGCGAACAATTTTGTCCAAGATTCCTTATTTCCATATTCCTTCATTATCCAAACATCATCACCAGAAAACATGATCAAGCAATCCCTGAGAACACTCAAGTACAAAGTACAAGCATCGACCTTACCAATATCACTAAGCAACAAAACCTTTTGGTAAGACTCGTTCCCCAAATCAAAAGAAAGAATAAAACATTGACTTTTGTTAGTATCTATAGAAGCCAACCAATTAATCGTGCCACTCACACATTGCCCAGATTTCTGAATTGGGACAACAACAAAAGGGAACACTGGAATGCTTTTCCATGAATTGGTACCCAAAGTATGAACCTTCACTTCTTCTTCTTCAACAATATTACCACTGATATATTCATATACGCGTAAGGCAGACACAACCTTGTAATTGTCATTAACAGGATCATATCCGAAGCCATTTATCATTTCCGTAAAAGGTAGCGGCTCTCTTGAATTTTTGTGAGGGGGCAATTCCTTGAATTTTCGAATGGAAGGGTTCCACAGTCGAAACTGAACCAGAACTGATTCTGCATAATAGACAGCAAGACAGAGGATGCCATTGCATGAGCCAACTAAGTAACCACAATGGTAAACAGAAAACCTGAGTTTTTCAGTGTCGGTGGTGATGACGTTGGTGAAGACAGAGTCAAGTGGGAAAGACTTAAGAACTAATTTATACGAGTAGTTTACCCAGTGGACGTTGTGTGTGGCTGAAAGACTAAGGTGCTTCTTATGAAATTTCGTATTAGAGATTAGATAATTCCATGACTTGCTGGCACATCGGAGCTGAAGGAGGAGCTTAACGGGTAACCTACATAGGATTTCTTCAATGAGTTCAAAAGGAAGAGTGGGCAGCGACCGCATGTGAAGTGACGCTGATGTTAGGGTTCCAGTTAATTGTTGCCTCTTAGGGAAGACTGGAGAATAAAGAGTGTTGTTTTGCTTGTCACAACCCTCACTACCTAGCGTCATATGATCTATGTATCCGTAAATAGCACAGATGGCGATTGATGAGAAAGAAGCAAAAGAGGGGAGTTATATGCGTAATGGTTCTTTGCTTTAATTTCCTTTTTGTGGCTATGGATTTTTTATAGCATCGTATTTGAACCTATGCCACTTTGGATACAAGATTGTTAAATAAATAATATCGATAATTAAATAAACTAATGAGTCAATGGATGAATAAAATTAAATTTCAATTTAATATTTAAAGTAAATTAAACTCCCTCCCATAACTCATTGTTTATAATAATTTTGAAACTATATGTTAATGATATTGTATATCAAACGTAGAGAAAAATATGATTCAAATTTTGATTATAATAAAATGGATCTGCACTTTTTTTCATCGTTATGTGTGCGTTAAATTTTCATTGTTATACTATTAAAAAAAATATAAAAAAATATTAAGGGAGTAAAGCGTAGATTTTAACATTAGAGGGAATGAGAATGTAAGATAATTTTTTTTAATATGTTTTACTTATTTTATTTTATTTTATTTACTTAATAGATTTTGGTAAATATGCTTCTTAGAAAACCAACTCTCGTGCTTAGTCTTTATTAGACATGGCAATGGGGCGGATCGGGGGTGGGTTTGAGCATCCCCGTCCCCGTCCCCAAACCATATCGGGGGTAAAAATTGAACACCCAACCCCGTCTACAATGGGGATGGGTTTCCCGGCCCCGCCCCTACCCCCGTCCGCGAAAACTCTATTTTTTATAAAATATTTGAAAATGCATATTTTTTCATTTTTTTCATAACAACAAAAAACAATAATTATATTAATAATTAAATATCTATTAAACTTTTTTCAAAAGAGAAAAATAATTATAATAAATATGTTTCTAAAGAGTAATAATATATTAAAATTGGTTGGTGCTTATGGAAATAAGATTATAAAGTTTAATAAAGTAAATTTCAAAAAACGGGTGCGAGGCGGGGCGGGTGTAAGCATCCCCGCTCCAGTACTAAAAATTCAAATTTCCCCCTACACCCGCACCTGCACCCAGTTAAATCATCTTTTTCCCGTTAAATTTAGGACGGGGGCGGGTTTTGTTGTCATGTCTAGTCTTTATTTTCAGCTTTCTTTCTTCATTTTTGACTTTTTTTTCCTCATGTAACAAAAAAAAAACCATGTCTTGTGTATCTAAAAATAAGTATGTTAACCGTACGCAGGCTAGAACATAGACTCATGTCGATCAATTTAACATATTCTTGCTCCTACTTTTGCGTATTGATTTCGAAGTGTTTCAGTCAAATTTAAGTGTTTGTAAAATTTTAAATTGTAGAATAACCTTTTTTTGAAGGAAAATTGTAGAATAACCTAGCATGGTTTATTAGTTTAACATATTCTTGCTCCTACTATAAGCATGGTTTATTAGTTTATCAAAAGCTTTATTTCAAGTTTGGCCTTTCATTTTAAAAAAGGTTTTGGCCTAACCTATTAGTTTGTTTAAAAGCTTAATTTGTGCTAAGAATTTTAATTAGTTACTTTAAAATGTGTCTTTGCAGGGTGACAAAGAGGATCAGTGGCTATGACAATTGGATCCAGCTGATGGTTACACAGTTCGTAGTGTGTACAGTCTTCTTACTAGTCATGTCTCTGCTGATGTTATTATGGACCCAAATCTTTTATGGCATAAACATGTTCCTTTGAAGGTTTTGATGTTTATGTGGCGACTCTTTCGAAATAGATTGGCAACTAAAGAAAATTTAATTGCTCGAGGTATTATTCATAATGATTCTGGATTGTGTGCTGGTGGTTGTGGCAACCCGAAAATGACTTCTTATTTGTTCTTAGATTGCAGTTATTTTGGTTCCCTTTGGCAGCTGGTTCGTAATTGGTTTGGTATTTCTGTAGCTGCCCCGACTGACATATTAGATCGATTTGTTCAATTTGAAAACTTAGCAGCTGGTCCTAAAGCACGACGCTCCTTTATGCATTTAATTTGGTTCTCTTGTGCTTGGAAATTTAAAAAGAAAGAAATAACATGATTTTCAAATACATAATGTTCTAGTCTTCAGCTATTGGACAAGATTAAGTCGCTTTCTTTTTTGTGGCTAAAAGCAAACTATGTTCCCTTTGCTTCTAGTTATCATAGTTGATGGCTTAGTCCCCTAACGAGTCTTGTTTTGGTTGTGATTGTTGTAAACTTTTGAGACAGGTGTTCTCCTCTATATTCTATATATTTCTATCAAAAAAAAATATTCAAACAAATATTATCTTTTTTTTCGAGGATATCAATCAAATATTATCATTAAATAATTAAATAAATCATCCCTCTAAAAAAAAAGACTAACGTGTCAACAAATCAATAATATTAGATTTGTTTTAATATTTAACATGACATTTTAGAGAATTTGACCATATATATTATATTATATTCTAATCATAGGTTATGATAATAGAGTTAAATATGCGAAAAAATTAACATACCTTAATAAACTTAAATTAAAAAAAAAAAGGTTAGAAAATTTATAATTTAATTCATTGGAGAAAACCTAATGAAATAATAATAGTAATAAATAAAATTATTCATATCTTTTTTTTGTGTTAACCCTTCAGTTTCTAAAAAAGGGGCCCAAAAAGGGTCAATCAGGAGGATAATTGTTTTATAAAAAAATTGAAAGCAAGTTCTTTCAAACATTCGTCCTTAAGGGAACTCAATACTAAAATTTGATGTGGTAGTCCTAAAAGTCTTTTAAATGGCTAGTAGTCTCGAACTTTTTAATTAAATATGTTTCTAAGAACCTAAATGTTCTCTATTTCAAAAAGAAATCTGGCCTAACTTAAACCTGACTTGGACTAGGCCGTAGACTTGTGTCGGTCAATCGATATTCTCACTCCTACTTTTGGGTGTTGATTTAGAAGTGTTTAGTTAAATTTAAGTGTTGGTAAGAAGCTAAATTGTAAAATTGTTTTGAAAAAATTTAAACGGTAGATTTTTTTTATGATTGAGAGGGTTTTCGCCCGAAAAAAAAAAAAACTGCATGGAAATTAAACGAGAGATAGATAATCCCATTACATCAGCTATGAGCAAGGGGCCAAATTGCGACAGACAAGAATCAAAGAAACCATTATCACCTGACAAAAAGCACCCATAGTTCTCTAAAGCATCGAAACGCCGGTTTTCTTCACGATATGAGTGCTTAACAACAACTTCCCACTCCAAATCTATCATACGGGGAATCTTTTCAACCAAAGATCTTCCCATTGACAACCATTAGAGAATCAACATTCAACTCCATCAATCAATCACATTTGCTGTCATATATTTAACTCAATCCAATCATTCAAATCTCCCATGATTAAAATCATGTCTAGCACTTGCATGGATCTCATTTTAACCAAAACAAGCAATCGCTACCCTTTACTTTGTGGGTTTCAGTGTATTAAAAATCACAAATTTTGTAGCTTGTAGCTGCTGTGGTCGATACTGTATCCAGCTATAGGAAATGATTCATGAAAATTTCAAAGCTACTTTACTATAATTTAGAAAAATGGAAGATACGAAAACTGGAAGATTAGAAAAATGATGCCTTAAGTCTTAACGCTTGCAGATAATTGAAGATTTGACAGTCGGCATAATACGAATTATACTAATGACATGCAACAAGTAAGCAGACACACTCGCCTGCAAAGGACTGTTTCAGGAACTTTGGTATTGTGATTAGAAACAGAACCAAGAACCTTAGACTCACCTGCCAGGACTGTTTCAGTCATGTTGCTTGCAACACTGGCAACATGATGATTATCTGTCTCCAGGAAAACATTTTTGACATTCCATACAATGAAACTGTCTATACCAGCCTGCAGTTCTTGATGACTAGCTCAATCAAGCTGTCTCATTTTCTCGGATGTATGAGATTTGATCTTAATAAAGAGAAAAGGCAAGTGAGAAAAGTGATTTCTGATAGGATAATTCAAGGAGTATTAAAACAATCAGACCACAACACTAAAATCTATATAATAGTAGCTGGTAGCTGCTATGGACAATAGTGCATCCTGTTGCATAAATTCATTCGGAAGGATTCAAGAGTTACTTTGTTATTCAGCTAATAGCGTTGGTAACGAGTAAGAACGACCCTAAAAAGTACAGCTAGCCATTTCTATATGACACACTTGACATTTGATAACCAAATGAGTATCATAAATAATCAATGATCCAGAATTGGCAGGCAACCCTTAAATATACAGCTACACATTCTCATGATTGACAGTGAGGTAATTATGTTGGTGTCTTAGCATAGCGCTTTTGACCAGCATGCATAGCTACAAAAAGAAAAAAAAAACATTTCACTCTATTTTAAATCATTAAGTGTTGTTTATGGAAGAGCTATTTGAAAACCACATGAGGATGAAGAATCATCCAGGTAGTGTCTATGCTAAGGAGTGAGATAACTATTTTGCTTTGTGGTTCTTACTAATCGAGAAAATGGAGAATCATGGGCTGATTGGAGCAAAGTAAAAGGCAACGTGCGAGTTTTCTAACAAGGGTAGTGTACTATTAAACACTCCAAAGGAAAAAAGCTATCTTAATCACAACAGTTTCATATTCCACATGTAGTAACCTCAAAGGAAAAAAGCTATAACAAAGAAAAAGGAAAATAAAACTAAGCAATTAAAATAAACAGGACATGAATCTTATATTTCAAGCACCATTCCAACTCAACAACATGCACCATTCTAACCCATCTTTTCACGTAATATATATTTCAAACAACCTGAAATAATTTTACTTCCAAACCAAAAGCCACTCTTCTTGACAGAAATTTAACAAAGAAAACACGTGAATCTTATAGCGCACAGCTACCAAGTGAAATAACCTACACCCCAAAAAATACACATGAAATTTTGTACCAAGCTCTTGTCAACGCTGCAATGTTATAACACCGCTATTTGACAGGACTTTATACTAAATAGCGTATCACAAAGGAGAAACTGTTTGAGCTGGAGGCTTCAGATAAAGTCATACAAGATGGGATGTGTTTAAGGTTTGTCAGATATGCATCCAATGACCAATGGTAAACAATTATAGACTTAAGTGCCACAAGCCCACCACTAAAATTTTCTACTATGTTTCTAAAATTATAATTCCTTGGAAGTTTTTTCGATGGAAATTGGATGAAATTGTTGTAACATTTAAGTTTTCAATTTGGATATTATATTTCTTTTAAGCATTGATTTAGAGATACCACAACCATTAACAACTTGTTAAGAGGACGGAAAGTAATACTTCCATTTCAGAAGGAGAAAATTTATAACTTCGATTTTCACTCCTAATGGAAGCTCTCGTAGTGACTTTAGATATGCTAACAAAGACAATCCACTTTCACATTCTGGTGGTACTTTGCAGAAAATGGAAATCTCATGGTTTTGGATAGCAGTAGAAAATCCTTATTATAAATGACAAAAACATAGGACAATACAGCTATTGACAACGGAAACCTTATTATAAATGACAAAAACTAAGGACAAGGAAGAATGAAGATTCTTTGGAAGAGTTTCTCTAATTCCACAGATATATTTCTTCCGAGCATGAAAATGGATGAAAGCTTACTATATTAACTTCATGGAGAAGTTATGAAGAGGACCTGAAGCAAATAACATTTCTTTTGAACAAGATCAAGGAGAGAATCAAAATATTATACGAAAAAGATCCATTAGGTAGTGGAAAACTAGTGTATCAGTAAAATTTGTCGGAATTGGTGAAAATGATCTCAGCAATATCTAAGTAGCTGTCAAATTTCACCATGAGAATATCCCCAAACAACACTGTCCCCTTTCCTCCTCTAATCACTATATAGCAACACATGGTTGGTTAACAAAGTAACGAATTTTGAATCATGCTTCGACATTGAAATATAGCTCGGCTATTTCCATTTTCTTGCCTATATGGATTTTAGCATAAACTATTAAACTGAATAGCACAACTACTTGAAATTTCCTAACTATTTGGAGTTTCTTTACTACAAAAGTTCTATTTACTATAGGAAATATCTTAAATACATAGGTAAATCAATATTTAACAATAACATGGAAATCTTGAAACCAATATTAACACTTCAATATTTAAAACCTTTCTAACATACCATGTAAAGGTTCAAAACATTTTCTTATCATCAAGGATTGCAAAATTTATGCAGAAAATGTTTCGAAACTAACGCATTCACAAGAATATACCTGTCTTACATGAACTTTGAGTGATTAGTTTGCACTTTTATCCTCCACAAAGAAGAAAGGGCATGATAACATTTGAATTGTTCACTTCATAATGTATTGTTAAAGACTTGAAGCAAACATTATCAAATTCTTGTAGCTCAAAGCAGACATCTCAAGAAACAACTTAATGACCTGTCATAACATCCATGTCCTATTTCTAATGTTAGAAAATCTAACCTCAAAAAATCTAAAGGTATGCATTATTGTGAACCTATATAAAATAAAATTCATGATGAAAGAACAAAAACCTCCAACAAAGAAATATATAAATAGAGCTTCAATTTCTCAAGTTGCAAATTCAGAGAGCCATTGATTAACAATGATTCATGAAGTAACCAATAATCAGAACAAATACAAAATGAATATCATCGACATAAATTAACATATGGGTTCTAGTTAAATCTTATTCTCAAGTCACATAGAACCACATCTACTGCTTAACATTACGGACAAGGTGATATTAAACTTTCAATGCAGACTTTTGGGGTTACTTCAGACTCAATAAGCTTTGAAGTGTCATTTCTACAATTGTAAAAAATAAATTTCCCTTTCCCAAAGATTTTAGACTCTAGCAGAACTAGATAATCCTCAAAAATATATACTGCATTGAAAACGCCATAAGATGGTCTATAAGGATATCGCAGGTAAGGAATAGTGAACAATTTAGTCCAAGATTCTTTATTTCCGTACTCTTTCATTACCCAAACATCATCACGAGAAACCATGCACAAGCAATCTCTCAAAACAGTCAAGTGCGGAATATATGCATCTACCTCACCATAATCAGGCAGCAAAAACTTTTGATAAGACTCACTCCCCAAATCAAGAGAAACAACAAAAAATTTAATTTTCCTTTCATCTTCAATTGCCAACCAATTAATGGTGCCACTCACAAATTGTCCCGATTTTTTAAGAGGGAAAACCAAAGGGAAATTCAAAATGTTTTCCCAAGAACTAGTACCCAAAGTATGAACCTTCACTTTATATTTGTCACCAAAATTACTACTATTATAGTCAACAATTAAAAGTAAAACGACCACAACCTTGTAATTATCACCAACAGGATCATATCCGAATCCATACATCTTCATAACGTGCCTTTGTTTTTTTGGCTCTTGAAGAGGGGGCAATTCCTTATCTTTTCTAATCGAAGGATTCCACAATCGAACAATAATGGAGTTTGAATAATCATCAGCAAGACAGAGGATGCCATTACACGAGCCAACGAAGTAAGCAGAATGGCTGAAAGGCAAATAGGATTGAGCGATGTTGGTGGTGATGGTCGTGAAGATGGAGTCTAGTGGGTAAGACTTGATGTATTTATTAGAGGTGCTGATGCAGTGAAGGTTGTGCGTGGTTGACAGGCTAAGGTGCTTTTTTGCAAATTTGGGATCAGAGATTAAATAATTCCATGACTTGCAAGAGCATCGGAGTTGAAGAAGGAGCTTCACAGGTAGTCTGCTTAAAATTTCCTCAATGAGTTCAAAAGGAAGAGTTGGCAGCGGCAGGGCATAAAGTGACGGTGATGATGTTAGGGTTCCGATAGGAGAATAAACAGCTTTAGTTCTCTCATCGCCACCCTTGCAACTGAGCGCCATATGACCTCTGTAACCCTAACAAGCAAGCGATTGATGAGAAAGAAGCAAAAGAGTACTTTGTATTTTAACCTAAAGAGCGTGTGGTTCTTTCTTCTACTTCCTTTTTCTGGTATATACTATCGATTTTTTTTTTCTCCTTCCTTACGCCTTTGGATACAGTTTTGGGTTGGAATTAGTAAGTTGGGCTGCAAGGTCTAATTTGAGTCTATCCAAAAAAAAAAAAGGAAATTATACCCTGTACCCATGCATTTGTGCCTTTACCCCTACAATTCACAAAAAATTCCAGATTTACCCCTTTTAATATTTCACTCTCGCTTCCAATATTTTCCCGTTCACCCCACATAGCATTTCATATATGTATTTCTGAGGAAACTCATAAAAACATTTCCGGTGTACTTTTCGGAAAACCACATAATACATTTCCGAAAGTTTCAAACCAAAACTATATATTATTACTATTTTTTGGGGCATTAAATTTACTTTTGGAAAGTTCTTTCGACAAAATATGTATTTTAGTTATTTTTTAATAACAAGACTAACACTACCTCTGCCCAGGCCACAATAACAAGGGAAAATCATGCTACCACAAGAGAATTTACAGAAAAACAACTATGGTGCCTCCGAAAACGCACAAGCAGCACAAGAAAACAAAATAGGCAAACACAACTAATTATCCTCTTCTTCGAACACCATCAAAAGTCATTAAAATTCATACTTTATTTTTGGATTTTATAATTGATTACATCATTCAACCATGGGACAAAACAAGGACTAAGTTGAATAAATAATCTCAAATTAACAAATAGTTCAAAACAAGTAACTTAAGGTTCCTTTCTGATAAGGATTGTCGAATTAAACCAACAAATTGATTAGTATTGAGATTGAGATCCTACAAAAAGTAAGATTTTCAATATTATTTCCGGTAAACCAGAAAGGAGATCTGGAACATAAATCTAATTTTCTGGTGCATATTGTGAATTGTAATCATCCTATCCGTTTTTCAATAAACCAGGTCTGATATCGGAATCATTGCTATGCATTTTCCGGTAACCAGATCTGAACTGCAATCAATAATAATCGTAGGAGCTGAACCAAAACACCTAAAATATGAGTTTTTGGATTTCAATCAGATTTGGAAACGGTTGCTATGCGTTTTCCGGTATAGAAGGCACACATGAAAGCTCATAAGTTGTTTTTTGGTTTGTTTATGCAAATACTTTACTCTCGTTTTTTCTAGTGTAAACCGAAAAGACTTGGAAAAAAATTGTGAGACAAATGAAAAAAATGGGATTTTTAAGTTTATATATAAGGGTAAAATAGGTAGTTCATATCAAATGTTGGGGTAAGGGTATAAATGTAGGGGTTTAGGGTATAATTTTCAAAAAAAAAAGGCTAACCTTAGAGGGATTAATGTTTCAACAAACTTAAGAAAACAATTAAGGTCAAATGATTTTTTTTAAATAAATAAATAATAATAATAAATTGTTAATGAGCTCCACCAAATAATAAATTATTCAGGATAACCTGAATTTGATTCTGGGTGAAATATTTTGCGTAAGACTTTAGTTACCTTTTGATCAAACTCTCAAGATTATTAGGGCCCCTTTCTTCTGTGAACCAGAGGGTTGACACAAAAAACACAAAAAATAATTGTAGATTTAAATATCCAAGCATATTTTATACAAATATATTTAAACAAAAAATATGATCCGTAATTAAATAGATTAAGGACTCAATAGATCAATAATAGTATTTGTTTTTGGTTTGGGATCTTGGGATGTGCTCCTCTCAAAGTTTCAGGTGTGATTCCCCTGGGGCCAATTTTGGTTTGCTAAGTTCATACACACTTTAAATGGGACCCCGTTAAGTGGACGGTGGGATTGGTCCCTTCGAATTAGTCGGTTCATGAATCGGATACTGAGTGTTTTAAAAAAATAATAGTATATGTTTTGTGTTACCATTTTATGACTTTTCTTGGTTATGATTTCATGCTTACCTTATAATAGAATAATAATTGTTTATTTTAATTACATTTTAGCTTTTCCAAAAACAAAAAAAAAATATTACGCTCCGTTTTAATATATAACATGATATTTTAGAGAAATGGACTATATATAGTATTATATTTTAATTACATAAAAAATTAAAGAAAACCACCTCAAATTAAAAAACTAGGACCGGCTAAGAAACATTAAAAAAAACACGGGATCTATCTATATATTAGTTTTGTTGAGTTCAAGGTACTGGTGGATTAGTTTCTCTTTGTGGATTTAAATCATCATGACTCTTGCATAATAGAAACAAGTGCAAGGGAACTGTGTTTCAGTCCATTTGGATTGGTCTATTGGTATTGGCTTTTTAAGATGTGCGGTTCGATTATCCTCGTATCAATTTCAGCAGGCTAGTTTGGATTCTTAAAAAAATAAACCTCGTATCAACCGATACTTTTTAACTTCAGTGGAGTTATTTTGACATTAAAAATATCAACAGAGGCAGGAAGGGAACATAAAGAACAAATAGAGGGACATATTTCAGACTATAGTAATCTCAAAAGTACTTTATACAACATGGGGCATGGATGCAATATGACATGGACTCATGGATAAAATGATAGGACATACAGGAAATTAGTAAACGACATAATTTAAATAATGAAACATGTATTTAAAAATGAAGCGCCAATCATTTTAGTTATATAAAATGCCATTGTATTAGTGTACAAATTCAAAAAAGTTATATGTTGTTGATAGCGGAAGGTCAAAGATCCGCCATATTTACCATTTATTGCGGCCTATGGCGCCGCCACCATGGTAAGTTTTCCTTCCCAAATTGCCTATGGTGGTTGTCCAAAAATTCGCCATGCCACGGCCACCATTTAACAATACGGAAAAAGTTGAAGAAATGAGAAATGGAAAAACAAAGATGGAGATGAGAGGTGTGCATCAAAGAATGATATGACATTTTTATATGACGCACATGACATTTATAACCAATTGAGTATCACAATCAATCGATGTTCCAAAATGGGTGTGCAACTCATTTTATTGGATGCAATATGACATCAAAGAAAATAAAACAGTACCATGGTTCTAATGTTTTATTGGATGACCCAAAGATTTATCAATTTGTTTATCTATTTAAAATAGCAAAAGGAAACAATTTCTTTTGTATCCTAAATTACACCCTTCATTATAATAAGCCATATAACCCTCATCCAACTTGTTCATATCGTAAAGTTCTTTTGTCACAAATACAGAAATATTGAAACAATGTCAATTTTAATAACCAATATAACCATACAACAACAGGAACAACAATTGAGTTTTGTCCCACTAATTGGGGTCGGAAAAACCAACACAACCATATTCATTGAAATTATTAACACCCTTCATTCAAGAGATTTAAAGGCAGTATCCAAGTGAGTATGTCAATCAATATTATTCCAAAATGGGAAAGCAATGTAGTCCCTTCAAACTATGTAGGTTTACTATAAGAAAGATTGAGGTGAATGTTAACAAGACATTCTCGATATTCATTCTTATCAAATGAAATTGATTTTGTCAATCACAGATCATGAGAATTAGTAGTTAGTTCAAATTATGGTATGCTTATTTATTCAAATTACGCTAGTCTACAAGGTTATAGCGCGGCTATAGCCACTACTACCACACTTTTTACTAAATAAGGCATCGTGGAGCAATAATGATAGGTTCAAATTCCTCTACGCTATAGCGACTACTTAATAACACTAATAAAATGATGACATGGGAAGGAATATAGACTGTCATATAAAATAATCGAGATTTCGTGTTTGCATAACTTAATTGTCACCATTCCAAAATCGCAAAAGGCACCATTCCACTCATGCAATCATGTGATACCATACAACATATTCTAGAGTTATTTCTGAAAAGAAAATAAAACCAAAAGCCACTCTTCTTGCAAATAATTTAACAATAATAACACTTGCATCTTATAAGAATCAAGCATTTAGTTTTTCTGCAACATTGTTCTGTTGCTGCTTCAGCCACAGAAATTTAACAAACACAAAAAGTATTGATGTTGCAAACGATTCACTATTTGTGGATCTCACAATAAACAAGAACAAAGTACCTTCTCTACTGTCAAAGAACAAAAGATTCATTATTTGAAAATTACGCATCAAAACAGATTTTTTTGCTCAGTTGCACTCAACCATTATTGTTGTATAATAGGCACACGCATGTAGAAACTGTGTTCTTTTTAGAAAAGGGACAGCTTTGCTCTAAAGTTTCACAAAATAGAACTACAAATATACAATTAGAAGTTTAAATTATAACCCTTATACAACATGTTCACATTCTAAATTTCTTTTGTCACAAATACTGAAACAATTTCAGTTGTAATAACCAACATAACCCTATTCATTCTAACTATTACCACCCTTATTCAATTAGTCGTATAAAGTGGATAAAAATCACGAACATCCTTATATCAAACAAATAAATGAAAATAACAATAATTTCTCAAACTGCAATTCAAATGACCATTCATTAACAATTATCCATGAAGTAACCAATAGTCATTATCAGTACAAAACAATTTATAGTAACCATAAATTAATATATAAACTGCAGTCAAATCTCTTGTTTACATGACATAGCACCACATATATATTCTAGAACAAAGAACAAGGTGATATCAAACTTTCAACACAGACTTCTACTTCTAGGGTATTTTCCAACCGAGTACACTCAAAAGTACCATTTATTGAATCGTTAAGAATCCATTTTCGTGTACCATATTTGTCTGCACACTTCAGCAACACTTGGTTTTCCTCAAAAATATATACTACATCGATCATAATATAAGTTATAGTGAATAATTTAGTCCATGACTCTTTATTTCCATTTTGCTTCATAACCCAAACATCATGACCAATAATCATGCACAAACAATCCCTCAACACACCCAATCCAGAAGGATATGAATATACCTCTCCATAATTAGGAAGCGAAACTTCTTGACTAGACTCATTCCCCAAATCAAAAGAAGCAATACAACGTTGACTTCCCTTGTAAACCAGCCAATTAATCGTGCCACTCACAAATGTTCCTCTTCGATGCGGACCACAATAAGAAGGGAACTTCTAAATGCTTTCCCAAGCATTGGTGCCCAAAGTATGAACCATCACTTTGTCTTTTTCAACACAATTACCACTACTATCGCATAGCTGTGAAACAACCACAACCTTGAAATTCTTATTATCCATATCATAGCCGAAACCGTACATTCCCAGATGATGCCAAAGATTTTGTGGCTTTTCAAGAAGGGGCAATTCCTTGAATTTTCTAATGGAAGGGTTCCACAATTGAAAGGTAGGCAAACCTTGATAATATTTGACAAGACAGATGATGCCATTGCATGAGCCAACATAGGAAACATAATGGTCATCATTGGGAGGATACTCAAGCTGCGCAAGGATGTTAGTAGTTACGTCACTGAATACAGAGTCAAGTGGGTAAGACTTGATAACATAGTTGGGTAAGGGATCATAGGACTTGGTTAAGGAGTGGACAAGGCGTGTGGTTGATATTAGAGGAAGAAGAACAAAAGAATAAAGAGACTGGTTCAGCTGTTACTTAAATAGCAAGCTTTCTTGCATTCCAAGTCTTTCCATTATGTTTAGCCTTAATCTTTGATTAGTTTGTAATTAGGCTAATTGTATTTTGTTCTATTCCTATAAATAGCTGATGTACTCTCATTTCAACACATGATGAATGAAGCTATTTTTCCATTTCTCTATTTTCATAATATGGTATCTAGAGCTTTTTTTGGTTCATCCATGGCGGAAAAGTTAGTTACAGTTTCATCTTCATCAATTTTTGCTTCGATCTTCATCAATTTTTGAAGATTCTTCGTGGTTTTTGCTTCTTTCTTCAGCATTCATCTTGCTCCTTCTTCGTGTTGCTGAATTTTTGTCTTCTCTGAATTTTCTGCAATGCCTCGTCAAGCTCAACAAGACACAGAATCTGTCTTCTATGTTCATCCAAGTGAAGGTCCAAACTCTGTTTTGATTACACCTCCATTGGATGGAACAAACTACCTCGCATGGAGTCGTTCCATGATTCGAGCTTTTGGCGCGAAAAACAAATTGAAAATTGTTGATGGATCAATGGAGATTCCAGATGAAGACGACTTGAATCTTTATGCTTGGGAACGATGTAATCATCTCGTTCAATCATGGATTATCAATTCCGTTTCGCCTCCAATTGCGCAAACCCTAGTTTTCCATGAAAACGCCATTGATGCATGGAATGATCTTAAAGAACGTTTCTCAAAAGCTGATAAAATTCGAATTGCTTCACTTCGTTCTAAGATCAACAATCTGAAACAAGGTTCTAGATCAGTGTTGGAATATTACACTGAAATGAAAACTCTATGGGAAGAGTTGAACTCTCATAGGCCTATGCCTCACTGCACTTGCCCTCATCCATGTCGTTGTGCAGCTATGAGGGAGGCACGCCAGTTTAGACTTGAAGATCAAGTCATGCAGTTCTTAACTGGACTCAATGATCAATTCAATGTGGTTAAAACGCAGATTCTCATGCTAGATCCTCTTCCTTCCATTAACAGAGTATATTCACTTGTTGTTCAGGAAGAAAGTAATAATCTATCTCTTGTTTCTTCCAACATTGAACCTTTTTCTGTTGCTAATGCTGCTGAGTCACGCCAACCTCAAGGTAGAGGTAGAGGTAGAGGTCATTACAACTACTCTAAACCTCCCAGACAATGCAGCTTTTGTGGTAAAACCAATCACACTGTGGAATATTGCTATCAGAAACATGGATATCCCAATTTTCCCAAGCAACATGCTTCAGTGAATGTCTCTAGTAACAATGATGAAGTTGAGGCTCAACCAGGAAGTTCTAGTGCTTCACCTTCCAGTTCCAGTATATCTCAAGAAAAGTATGATCAGTTGCTTAGCTTGTTACAACAAGTAAATTTGCTTCCTGCAGCATCTACCCCAACTTCATCTGCTAGTGCTAATCATGTTCATACACCAGATTCCAGTTTTCCCACTCAGTCAGGTATATCTTCCATTTTCACTTGTTCTATTGCTTCTAATAATCATGATTGGTTTTTAGATTCTGGTGCTAATGTGCATGTTGTTTCTAGTACTGTGTCACGACCCAAAAACAATCATCGTGACCGGCGCACGAACTAGATCATTCTAGCCCGGCAAGCCTATTAAACAAATTCGACAACTATAATAAATAAATAAAAATTCCAATTTGAATTTCATTTCAAAGAAATGTTCACTGAAATTTCGACAGAGTTTCCTCTGTATTTTCAACATTTCCAAGATGTAAATCCTGTTTTAAAAAAACCTATTCTATCAGCCAGAATCTCCAAATAACATCTTTATTTTCATACTAATTGTACAGTTTGAAAATAAAGCATCCTATCAGATAAATATTCAAAATTTCTATCATATACTTCATATATATAAAGTTTGACATTAGTCTATAATCATTTTCTATGTCATCAAGATGCGTCAATATTAACGTTAATCAATTCCATAATCTAAACAAATGGCAATATCCATATAATAGAATGGAACCTCATGAATTCCATTAACAATAGCAAGGACAAAGTGAGTCCTTTCTCCCCATAGCATCAGAGGAATCAATGCTCCGCTCGGCACCAATCCTAAAATTCATTTCAGCAACAATAAACAATCATATAACAAATCAAATATAATCATAATCACCACAATCATATCAATCACAATCAGGTATCCAAAATGTCGTACTCTGATATAACCTATACTTTGACATACTTATCTGAGTATGTCTCTGATCCTTTACCGATAACAAGTTTCAGCTAATTAAGCCGGAGTTCCATAAGTAATATTCCTCATTTCCAACTATTGGTAAAATGCGCATGAAATATTTCTCTAATCATTCTAACATAACTTTCATGTTAACATGTGTATGCTATGTTAGTATTCATGTTGGAGGGTTCTTAGAATTTTTCCTTAGTTCCATAATTGAAAATTTTATTTTCTTTTCTCTTTCAAATATTATTCGAATAATTCTTGACTTAAAATTTCATATCATTAATTATACATTTCATTCGTTACTATGAGCCGTACCTCATAGGCTACATTATCTCTCGTTGTAGCAAACGGAGTTTCATATTCGTTACTATGACCCGTACGTCATAGGCTACATTATCTCTCGTTGTAGCAAACGGATAAAAATTCATTACTATGACCCGTACGTCATAGGCTACATTATCTCTCGTTGTAGCAAACGGTTTACTATGACCCGTACGTCATAGGCTACATTATCTCTCGTTGTAGCAAACGGTTTACTATGACCCGTACGTCATAGGCTACATTATCTCTCGTTGTAGCAAACGGATATAAAATTCATATTCTTTTCTTTTCTTTCTTTTTCTATGAGCATGTTACTCATTTCAATTTTTCTCATCATTTCCATTTCTTTGCGATTTTCAATAATTCACTGTGAGCATATTACTCATAGGTTGCATTTTAAATTTTCTTTCAAATCATTTCTATAAGTATATATGCATCAATTGCGTTGTTAATTTCCCTCCAACATTTATACTAACATCAACATACTTATTAACATAAAAGACATTTTAGAATTAACAAGTAAAAGAGCCTAATCATGAAATAATCATTCTTGCTATCTTATATTCATTTTACTTCAAATGTACCATTCATATGGCATAATAGAAATGTTTGCACAAAAGACAAGTAATTCATAAAATGGTCTAATTATTCGTATTATCTTAATAATCTAGCATAATCATAATCGATCTTCAAAGGTGGGTTCTAAGCTAAAGGAACTCACCTTAACATTTTTATGAAGTCCCGACGCTCCTCAAGTCCCATTTCAGCTCCTGCTATGCCCCATAAGCTCTTTTTTGCCAAAACAGCTTAACTGCAGCTTATGGCTTCTGTACGCTCCCATTTCAGATCAGACTTTGATCCAAACTATTATTATGTCTACTAAACATATACATTCAATTCTGGACCCATTCGTTAACTAAAACTCGCAATTTAGCTTATTCGGTAAAATCTTCGTCTAAACCCGTAAGCATTTTCATGCAGAATTTAACAAACTTCTATTGTGTTTTCTGAGTTCGTTTCTAATCCAAATCACACGAAATTTATATCCGATTTGAAGGGAATTGAATGAGGAATCTAAAACTTAAACAATCACTCAATTATAAGCTACACAGAAACAGATACAAATCATAAATCAAAACCTGCGTTTATTAAGATTCCATGAAATTCAGCCATAGTTCCCACAGCCTAAACATACAACACAAGCTCTATCTCCAACAACTCTTGGGTCAACTTATGCTCCTAGAGGTTCTATCACACAAGCTAAGCTCCATGTTCAAACCCTTGCACCCGAAACTTCTGCTCCAAATCATTTCTTCAATTTCTTACCTCTAGTTCCAAACCAAAGCATAACAGTTTCAATAACCCACAAGTAAGATCATTGTTGAGCTCACAAGCAAAATATCCCAAATTAGCTTATGGAGGGAGATGGTTCGGCTGAGAAGGGAAAGATAGGAAAGGTAAATTTCTCCTAAATCAATTGCATGATTGGATTGAATTTTGGTTGAATGAGGATTAGAGGATTATGGGTGGTGAGGAAAGGGAACACGTGAGAGATGGAGAGGGAGCAGAGAAAAATAATTCCCTGTTAGTGAGAGGAAGTATGTAGAATAATGTGGAAGCTTGTGGGTTTTCCACTTTAAAAAAAAATCTTGAGTGACAAAATTACCAAAATACCCTTCGTTAATTAATAACCATTTAATTTCTCAAGTTCGTTAAAATAATGTGTGAGATATTTACCGAATATCATCGCATTTCTCAATAAATAATTAACCCTTTAGAAATTATTTTCGTTCCGACATGTTCAACTGATACGACTATCTAATTAAAAATTCAGCGGAATATTACAATCTACCCCCCTTAAAGAAATTTCGTCCTCGAAATTTAGGGATTTACTTGCTAATAAGCACAAATAATTTCTCCAACTTTTAACTTTAGATTCCAACATACGTCTGTTACGAACTGATTCTTTCTGACTGACTAATTTAAACTGTATAGGTACCAGCCACCACGCTTCCGCTGCGCCACTCTGATTTATTTCTTCATACCTTACATCATACTCCTTATACTGCGTCTTCTGTTAAGGTTTCATTCATCTTTCAGACATTTGTTCTAACTGTTATATAATAGTCTGAGTTGATCAGGCTCAGCCAGACATGACATTTGGAATAAATATTTGGAACCCAATAGTCACACTGCATCTTATTGAATTCCATTGACCCAAGGCACGATCTGAATCGACCTGCTCTGATACCAACTTTGTCACGACCCAAAAACAATCATCGTGACCGGCGCACGAACTAGATCATTCTAGCCCGGCAAGCCTATTAAACAAATTCGACAACTATAATAAATAAATAAAAATTCCAATTTGAATTTCATTTCAAAGAAATGTTCACTGAAATTTCGACAGAGTTTCCTCTGTATTTTCAACATTTCCAAGATGTAAATCCTGTTTTAAAAAAACCTGTTCTATCAGCCAGAATCTCCAAATAACATCTTTATTTTCATACTAATTGTACAGTTTGAAAATAAAGCATCCTATCAGATAAATATTCAAAATTTCTATCATATACTTCATATATATAAAGTTTGACATTAGTCTATAATCATTTTCTATGTCATCAAGATGCGTCAATATTAACGTTAATCAATTCCATAATCTAAACAAATGGCAATATCCATATAATAGAATGGAACCTCATGAATTCCATTAACAATAGCAAGGACAAAGTGAGTCCTTTCTCCCCATAGCATCAGAGGAATCAATGCTCCGCTCGGCACCAATCCTAAAATTCATTTCAGCAACAATAAACAATCATATAACAAATCAAATATAATCATAATCACCACAATCATATCAATCACAATCAGGTATCCAAAATGTCGTACTCTGATATAACCTATACTTTGACATACTTATCTGAGTATGTCTCTGATCCTTTACCGATAACAAGTTTCAGCTAATTAAGCCGGAGTTCCATAAGTAATATTCCTCATTTCCAACTATTGGTAAAATGCGCATGAAATATTTCTCTAATCATTCTAACATAACTTTCATGTTAACATGTGTATGCTATGTTAGTATTCATGTTGGAGGGTTCTTAGAATTTTTCCTTAGTTCCATAATTGAAAATTTTATTTTCTTTTCTCTTTCAAATATTATTCGAATAATTCTTGACTTAAAATTTCATATCATTAATTATACATTTCATTCGTTACTATGAGCCGTACCTCATAGGCTACATTATCTCTCGTTGTAGCAAACGGAGTTTCATATTCGTTACTATGACCCGTACGTCATAGGCTACATTATCTCTCGTTGTAGCAAACGGATAAAAATTCATTACTATGACCCGTACGTCATAGGCTACATTATCTCTCGTTGTAGCAAACGGTTTACTATGACCCGTACGTCATAGGCTACATTATCTCTCGTTGTAGCAAACGGTTTACTATGACCCGTACGTCATAGGCTACATTATCTCTCGTTGTAGCAAACGGATATAAAATTCATATTCTTTTCTTTTCTTTCTTTTTCTATGAGCATGTTACTCATTTCAATTTTTCTCATCATTTCCATTTCTTTGCGATTTTCAATAATTCACTGTGAGCATATTACTCATAGGTTGCATTTTAAATTTTCTTTCAAATCATTTCTATAAGTATATATGCATCAATTGCGTTGTTAATTTCCCTCCAACATTTATACTAACATCAACATACTTATTAACATAAAAGACATTTTAGAATTAACAAGTAAAAGAGCCTAATCATGAAATAATCATTCTTGCTATCTTATATTCATTTTACTTCAAATGTACCATTCATATGGCATAATAGAAATGTTTGCACAAAAGACAAGTAATTCATAAAATGGTCTAATTATTCGTATTATCTTAATAATCTAGCATAATCATAATCGATCTTCAAAGGTGGGTTCTAAGCTAAAGGAACTCACCTTAACATTTTTATGAAGTCCCGACGCTCCTCAAGTCCCATTTCAGCTCCTGCTATGCCCCATAAGCTCTTTTTTGCCAAAACAGCTTAACTGCAGCTTATGGCTTCTGTACGCTCCCATTTCAGATCAGACTTTGATCCAAACTATTATTATGTCTACTAAACATATACATTCAATTCTGGACCCATTCGTTAACTAAAACTCGCAATTTAGCTTATTCGGTAAAATCTTCGTCTAAACCCGTAAGCATTTTCATGCAGAATTTAACAAACTTCTATTGTGTTTTCTGAGTTCGTTTCTAATCCAAATCACACGAAATTTATATCCGATTTGAAGGGAATTGAATGAGGAATCTAAAACTTAAACAATCACTCAATTATAAGCTACACAGAAACAGATACAAATCATAAATCAAAACCTGCGTTTATTAAGATTCCATGAAATTCAGCCATAGTTCCCACAGCCTAAACATACAACACAAGCTCTATCTCCAACAACTCTTGGGTCAACTTATGCTCCTAGAGGTTCTATCACACAAGCTAAGCTCCATGTTCAAACCCTTGCACCCGAAACTTCTGCTCCAAATCATTTCTTCAATTTCTTACCTCTAGTTCCAAACCAAAGCATAACAGTTTCAATAACCCACAAGTAAGATCATTGTTGAGCTCACAAGCAAAATATCCCAAATTAGCTTATGGAGGGAGATGGTTCGGCTGAGAAGGGAAAGATAGGAAAGGTAAATTTCTCCTAAATCAATTGCATGATTGGATTGAATTTTGGTTGAATGAGGATTAGAGGATTATGGGTGGTGAGGAAAGGGAACACGTGAGAGATGGAGAGGGAGCAGAGAAAAATAATTCCCTGTTAGTGAGAGGAAGTATGTAGAATAATGTGGAAGCTTGTGGGTTTTCCACTTTAAAAAAAAATCTTGAGTGACAAAATTACCAAAATACCCTTCGTTAATTAATAACCATTTAATTTCTCAAGTTCGTTAAAATAATGTGTGAGATATTTACCGAATATCATCGCATTTCTCAATAAATAATTAACCCTTTAGAAATTATTTTCGTTCCGACATGTTCAACTGATACGACTATCTAATTAAAAATTCAGCGGAATATTACAATCTACCCCCCTTAAAGAAATTTCGTCCTCGAAATTTAGGGATTTACTTGCTAATAAGCACAAATAATTTCTCCAACTTTTAACTTTAGATTCCAACATACGTCTGTTACGAACTGATTCTTTCTGACTGACTAATTTAAACTGTATAGGTACCAGCCACCACGCTTCCGCTGCGCCACTCTGATTTATTTCTTCATACCTTACATCATACTCCTTATACTGCGTCTTCTGTTAAGGTTTCATTCATCTTTCAGACATTTGTTCTAACTGTTATATAATAGTCTGAGTTGATCAGGCTCAGCCAGACATGACATTTGGAATAAATATTTGGAACCCAATAGTCACACTGCATCTTATTGAATTCCATTGACCCAAGGCACGATCTGAATCGACCTGCTCTGATACCAACTTTGTCACGACCCAAAAACAATCATCGTGACCGGCGCACGAACTAGATCATTCTAGCCCGGCAAGCCTATTAAACAAATTCGACAACTATAATAAATAAATAAAAATTCCAATTTGAATTTCATTTCAAAGAAATGTTCACTGAAATTTCGACAGAGTTTCCTCTGTATTTTCAACATTTCCAAGATGTAAATCCTGTTTTAAAAAAACCTGTTCTATCAGCCAGAATCTCCAAATAACATCTTTATTTTCATACTAATTGTACAGTTTGAAAATAAAGCATCCTATCAGATAAATATTCAAAATTTCTATCATATACTTCATATATATAAAGTTTGACATTAGTCTATAATCATTTTCTATGTCATCAAGATGCGTCAATATTAACGTTAATCAATTCCATAATCTAAACAAATGGCAATATCCATATAATAGAATGGAACCTCATGAATTCCATTAACAATAGCAAGGACAAAGTGAGTCCTTTCTCCCCATAGCATCAGAGGAATCAATGCTCCGCTCGGCACCAATCCTAAAATTCATTTCAGCAACAATAAACAATCATATAACAAATCAAATATAATCATAATCACCACAATCATATCAATCACAATCAGGTATCCAAAATGTCGTACTCTGATATAACCTATACTTTGACATACTTATCTGAGTATGTCTCTGATCCTTTACCGATAACAAGTTTCAGCTAATTAAGCCGGAGTTCCATAAGTAATATTCCTCATTTCCAACTATTGGTAAAATGCGCATGAAATATTTCTCTAATCATTCTAACATAACTTTCATGTTAACATGTGTATGCTATGTTAGTATTCATGTTGGAGGGTTCTTAGAATTTTTCCTTAGTTCCATAATTGAAAATTTTATTTTCTTTTCTCTTTCAAATATTATTTGAATAATTCTTGACTTAAAATTTCATATCATTAATTATACATTTCATTCGTTACTATGAGCCGTACCTCATAGGCTACATTATCTCTCGTTGTAGCAAACGGAGTTTCATATTCGTTACTATGACCCGTACGTCATAGGCTACATTATCTCTCGTTGTAGCAAACGGATAAAAATTCATTACTATGACCCGTACGTCATAGGCTACATTATCTCTCGTTGTAGCAAACGGTTTACTATGACCCGTACGTCATAGGCTACATTATCTCTCGTTGTAGCAAACGGATATAAAATTCATATTCTTTTCTTTTCTTTCTTTTTCTATGAGCATGTTACTCATTTCAATTTTTCTCATCATTTCCATTTCTTTGCGATTTTCAATAATTCACTGTGAGCATATTACTCATAGGTTGCATTTTAAATTTTCTTTCAAATCATTTCTATAAGTATATATGCATCAATTGCGTTGTTAATTTCCCTCCAACATTTATACTAACATCAACATACTTATTAACATAAAAGACATTTTAGAATTAACAAGTAAAAGAGCCTAATCATGAAATAATCATTCTTGCTATCTTATATTCATTTTACTTCAAATGTACCATTCATATGGCATAATAGAAATGTTTGCACAAAAGACAAGTAATTCATAAAATGGTCTAATTATTCGTATTATCTTAATAATCTAGCATAATCATAATCGATCTTCAAAGGTGGGTTCTAAGCTAAAGGAACTCACCTTAACATTTTTATGAAGTCCCGACGCTCCTCAAGTCCCATTTCAGCTCCTGCTATGCCCCATAAGCTCTTTTTTGCCAAAACAGCTTAACTGCAGCTTATGGCTTCTGTACGCTCCCATTTCAGATCAGACTTTGATCCAAACTATTATTATGTCTACTAAACATATACATTCAATTCTGGACCCATTCGTTAACTAAAACTCGCAATTTAGCTTATTCGGTAAAATCTTCGTCTAAACCCGTAAGCATTTTCATGCAGAATTTAACAAACTTCTATTGTGTTTTCTGAGTTCGTTTCTAATCCAAATCACACGAAATTTATATCCGATTTGAAGGGAATTGAATGAGGAATCTAAAACTTAAACAATCACTCAATTATAAGCTACACAGAAACAGATACAAATCATAAATCAAAACCTGCGTTTATTAAGATTCCATGAAATTCAGCCATAGTTCCCACAGCCTAAACATACAACACAAGCTCTATCTCCAACAACTCTTGGGTCAACTTATGCTCCTAGAGGTTCTATGTAACACCCATACTAGAAATTACCTAGGATATCTAGTATGCTCGTTAAACTTGGCATTGGATACATTAAAATTACAATAATAAAATTTCTTCTGAACATATCATAAAACTACTTGTCTATACATTTAAAATAGTACCACTGACGTGTACAACATACATGCAATGACAAGTAAATATAATTGTCCAGCTTCTTCTTCTACTTCATCACGAACTGCCCTGCTTGCGATCCACCTGTGTCTCTGAAATAAAATAAAAGGGATTGGGGTGAGACGGGATGTCTCAGTGAGTTCCACCTATCCTAGGCTGTAGGCAATCTCAGGGAACCTAGGATCGCCATTTGTCTCTAAACTCAACCATTTTGGGTTTATGCAGTTTTATCATGCATAACTGAGCGATCGGGGGATAACTAGGATCGCTATCTAAAAGACTGATATAATCCTGATACTAATACTCAACTCATAATCATAATTATAATCATAATGTCTGTCATATTATGTTAGAAATGTTAGCGTTGAACAAACAATATTATCTGAGTTGATTTTACGGAATAAACCCAGGTGGAGTAACCCCGGAATTTATTCCACTCTGACCGGTATATATATAAATATTTCCAACTGGCGGGAACCCAACTGACGGGGATACCGGACTCCTCTGATTATTGTGGGGTCATCCTCGCGGATAGTGCCCGTTCCAACTGGCGGGAACCTTTCGTATCCAACTGGCGGGATAGCGAAAGCCACAATTTAAACATGTTTTAATATTATAACTTGATCTGATTCTCTGATAACTGAATCAATCCTCAACTCCACTACTGGCGGGGAGATAGAGAGGAATAACTTATCTTAACTAATTTTCTTTTAATGAAAACATCCTGAAACTGATAATAAAGACGTAGTGACTCCGTCTTTATTCTGAAATTATTTCTGATACTAACCTATTCAGGTTCTAGACATATCGTTGTCATATGCCATTTCTAAAAGGTTATAAAATTTTCCCCATATCCTGATAAATTAAATTCGACTAATTAAGCCGAACTTCCATACTTAGAATTCTCTACTTTCCAATGATTGGAAATTTACCCATGAATAATTTGTTCAATAGCTATTTTACTCTAAACATTACTTTACACAAATAAATATACACTATGGTAGTGTATGATTAGAGGATATGCATAATACAATTTCGGCTACATATTCGGCAATAATGAGAATTGGAGTCTTAGCTAAGTCAAACCATTATATTACCTTAAAAGTATAATTTATATTAGCTAAGAGTCGAAATAAAGTAATAAAATCAAACAATTCTCACTTTACGTAACGTTAGCCGAAATTGCATATTTATTCATTCTCACGCAAAACTTATCATAATATTTTTCCTCTAACTTCTACATTACCATAATCATATTTATCAACATAAAAGTTATTTTAGAGTACTCTAGCAAGGGTATAAATCTTAATCATATTGTCACTAAATTATGTACTAATGTACTAAATCATATTCTATTATTCTAAAGGCATAATTTAACTACCCAAAGGGAAGTTTTCTAACTAAAGGAACTCACCGTGAATCATTCCTGCAAATTGCAAGCAGCTTATCCCAAAATCTGCAGCTCTGCTATCTCCAAAACTCTATAATCACTTTCCCAAAATAGCTTATGCCTTAGCTTATAGGTCTTGCCCCTTCTGAAACAATTCAAACCACTCGTGACATAGCCTTACTTCATCAACCAGCTTACACAAAAATTTTCATTTCAGTCCCTGCACCAGAAGTTTGCCGTTTGGCTATTTAAGCACTTCTAAAACAGCTTAATTATCATTTAAGCACTTTTAACATCACTAAACCAGCTTATCATTTTTCCATTACTCATATGTCAATTAAACATATCTCTCATAAGCTGTTCTTCAGAAAATAATACTTGAAACAACTTAACTTTCAACTTAAGCTATTCTTCAACGGCTTAACTAGCAACTTATAACTTCTATCACATAAATTTCGACCCAACCTTTAACACAGAAGTTCCAACATGTATTATTAGCCCTATGAACCACATATACAGTAGTTTGAACTCACAACTTAGTCATTTAAGGCATTTTGATCAAAACAGCTTAACTGACAGCTTATTCCTTCTAAACCATTCATTTTCTGTTCAAATTTTCCAGAATCAAAACATACATGTATACACAACTCATATCCCATTTCCACAGCAATCCTAACATGCTAACTTCAAAAATCAATTATGGAAGTTTTTGGGACAACTTGTGGCTTTTAGCTTTTAGCTTCTAGTTTCTAGCTTTTCATGCCAAACAACAACAACAATACCAATTCTACTAACAGCCCTTACCTCAAACTTCTTGCCAAGCCAAAACCCTAGCTTTTGTGTCTTGCTCCAACATGCTCAAACTTGCCTCTTATGCTCAAAACACCACATAAAGCTTCAATTGTCTCTACAAAGTCACCAATTCAACTCTTAGTTTTTTTTTTTTTTTTTATCATTTCTTCATACCATATTTCTAAATTCCATTACCACACATAATCCTCTTCCAATTACACATAAAACACATATCAAAGTTTGGATTAAATAAATTCCCATGAAAAGGTGATTATGCCACTTACCTTGTGATCAATTCATTCTTTGGTGCTCTTATGCAAACTCATAAGCTAATTCCCATGAAGCTTGAATGAAAAATGAAGGTTATGGAGGAAGAAAGAGGAGGGGCGGTTTTGAGTGTTTAAGGAGGGAGGATGGATTTTGAAACTTAATTCTTGCTAAACACTCCACATGACACTCCTTGAATCATGTTCTTGATTATTTCATAGTAATTTTAGTGAAGAATTGAGAGGTTGACATGGTGGTAGTGTGGACCGATATTTTTGGAGTGAGAAGGAGGAAAGTTTTGTGCTTTGGTGAGTAGAATGATGTAGAAGCATGAAGAAAATGATAGAAAATATGTCTTGGTCCATTTTCAAATATCTAGGATGGCAAAATTACTAAAATGCCCCATTAATTTGTAACCATATAATTCTTCAAGTTCATTGGAATAATGTGTGAGATATTTACCGATTGACGTCGCATTTTTCAATAAATAATTAACCCTTCAGAAATTATTACCGTTCTGACATGTAACTGATACGACAATTTATTTAAAATTACGCTGGATATTACACTCTAACCCCCCTTAAAGAAATTTCGTCCTCGAAATTTAGAGTTTACCTGATAATAAATACAAATAATTCCTCTATACTTTCGATCTTAGACTTTCACATACGTCTGTTACCAACTGATTTTCTTTATCCAACTAAATTATCGGTTTCCCTTGTTACATAAAGTCTTTCGACTACCTAGCCATAGATACAACTGACTTGAATTAATATGTTAAACCGATTTTAGGACATATTTTCCAATCTCATATGTCGAAAAGATTCGATAATAACCTTCTTATCTGTGATTTGTGAAATACATTATGCACATTCCGAACATAGTGGATAGTAAAGCTAACTGATGCATCTGATATCTTTCGAGTAAATTCCTTGTTCCACATATTCTTTATAAATTGTCTTAGGTTACTCCTACTTGTTTACCTTCACTGAATTCTTGAAAAATCTCATACGTCTACTAGAGTAACACTTCTATCGACTTTGTCAACTTTTATCTTGTCTTGGACGGATATGACCTTTGAGTGATCTTTCATGCTATGTCTGGTCCCTATAAAATTTTATTTCTGAACTATGCCCCAAATAACGAGGTCTTATAATGATAATCATATCATACTCTGTATAAGATCGTCCTTACTCTGAGCAATATCTGACGTCAAGTTTATTTCATCAAAAGTAAGAATTGTTCCAACTTTCTCCGTTAATTAATACATAAATAGGTAAATGTTACTTCTGATGTCTGTTATGTTTTATCTGAATAAACTCAACATTGTGCTACCTCTAACATCTGTTGGAAGTACTAACTGACGAGTACAATCCATAAATCAGATTTAAATACATAGTGTACTAACTGGCGAGTACATTAAATATATAAATCTTATATGAGAATGGTGCACTGACTGGCGAGTACACAATACACGAGGTAGTACAACTAATAGCTTAATACATAACATATATTTGTAGTCATTCAACTTTGCTTCTTCTATACCAGAATTTAAATCAATCACGATACACCTTGATCATATTAGGATGAGTAAAAAGTATCATCATAGATCTTCTCTTGAACTTATATGTTCAAAATATACATTTCATTCTTGAACAATATTGTTATAGCTGTTACTCTAGGGAATGTCTTATCATCTTTTTCTTAATTCCATACTCATAACCTGAACATGCATAGTCCCATACCGTAGCTCACATAATTTTTTCTAACTTGTGTGATATCAATCTTTTCTTTATCTCAAAAAAAATATGGAGTTTAGATTCCTGAACTTCACGACTAAAATTGCATTCAAGCATTTGCATTCATATTCTAAATAGTATATGTTCTCTCAGATACATGTTAATATACCTGATATTCCATGATAGCATTTCAAACCAAAATAAAAATAAAATCTTCAAGATACAACATTTATATCTTTGCCTCATACATGACTCCTTTTAACTAATCTGATACTTCTAAGTCATTCTTCGAAATCATGGCGTCGATTAACCGGGTTACATACTATAGGTGATTCCAATTTCTTATATTTAATAAGGTAGGAACACCTTCATCCTACTCTTACTACTTGAACTTTTTATATCTTTGAATCATGCGGTTTGGAAAATTGTTTAATTCGTCTCTTAAGATTTCCCATGAATATCTCATTCAAAGTCTTAAACTTTTGCACATTATGTTACTTCTTGCTGATTAATATCTCGCTGCGCTACTCTGATTTATTAGTTCACTTTGCTTAGGCGTACTACTCCAACCATACTGTAAATTTCTCCATCTCATTACTACATGTTATGAACATGGGGCTAACTTTACACTTCTTGCTATTTCGAGCACCGACTTATAATCACTGACGAGTCATTTTCAAATACTGCAATTTTTTCTTTAAACATGCACTACATACTTGTTTTCTCAAAGTGTTCCTGGAATGATTCTCACATTCACATTATTTATGAACTAAAACATACTTGAATCTTCGAGGCTTATTTCCATTTAGTTTGTTCTTGTCTGTATTGACAGTTACATTACACTTACGATCTCCTCTGTAATAACTTCGACTCCCAAAATTCGATCTAGTTAACAAAATCATTCTTTTGGTTTTCAAGACATTTGCATCAGAAAAATCATCAGATAAAAATGTTTAATTGCTCAATACTTTACTTCATTCTTAACTCTTTTACACTAGCGACAATTTTTCCTGTAGCAGAACCTTAAAATAATTTTCAAATTCAAAAATCTTGATTTAATCTTTAACACATCAACCTATTGTATTCATGCGTTAATACATTCTTGTCCTCGACATTCCGTTGAAAGAGCTTGACATCATTCGTCCATTAGTTCACCGAACTTCCGCAACTTATTATTATTAAATCTTTATTTTCCGTTCCGATCGAAAATTTACATCTTGTCTCTGACCATTACTGGGATCTCTTTCCACTTACTGTTATACTTGTATTTCTTAGTCTAAATCAACTTAATAACTCATGATAAACGTATGGGGTCTGATTCAATTTCCTTAGTGTACTACTCCCGTTAGTCTAACTTCTCTTGCAATTTCTCATCAATAAGAATACATCTGAATCGTACTTTTATCCGTAAAAGATTTTTCCACTACTATTTATTCATCCTTCTTGACACATATGATGCATAGCATCTTCACTTCCGGATTCATAAATTTGGCACTTTAAATTCGGGTGATACGACTAACCAGACATGATTTATCTGGCTTGCGTTGTCCATTAAATGCTTGCGTTGAGGAATTATCCTTATCTTCTCCAAAATAATTTACTTATTCCTTAATTAGTTCACTTAACAGTTCAAGCATCAAAATCCAGCTCGTTTCGGCATTCAAGTCCTTCACTTCTTACATACTCTACATCCACCGAGAGCTTTTGGATTCCATTAATCATCTGACAATTTTTTTTCATACCTTACATCATACTTCTCATATTGCGACTCTTGTTAAGGTTACAATCATCCCTGAGTCTCTTCCTTCTCTTGTATCCAAATACGAAGTGCAGTTTAATAATATCAAAGTACTCCGTCTCACTCATAACATTTTCTATCCATTCCTGAGGAATTTCCATCTTCACAAATCACCAGCCACCTTTTGGCATTAAATACTTCTTTATCAAGATTCGTTATAAAACCTGACTTTCCTTCTTCATGCGCTTCATTCCTCCTAGGTCCTATTCAGCTCTCAGACATTTGTTCTAACTATCATATACTAGTTTGAGTTGATCAGGCTCAGCTAGATACGACATTTAGAATAAATATCCGGAACCCAATGGTCCCACTGCATTTTATTGAATTCTAATGACCCAAGGCACGATCTGAATCGACCTGCTCTGATACCAAATTGTAACACCCATACTAGAAATTACCTAGGATATCTAGTATGCTCGTTAAACTTGGCATTGGATACATTAAAATTACAATAATAAAATTTCTTCTGAACATATCATAAAACTACTTGTCTATACATTTAAAATAGTACCACTGACGTGTACAACATACATGCAATGACAAGTAAATATAATTGTCCAGCTTCTTCTTCTACTTCATCACGAACTGCCCTGCTTGCGATCCACCTGTGTCTCTGAAATAAAATAAAAGGGATTGGGGTGAGACGGGATGTCTCAGTGAGTTCCACCTATCCTAGGCTGTAGGCAATCTCAGGGAACCTAGGATCGCCATTTGTCTCTAAACTCAACCATTTTGGGTTTATGCAGTTTTATCATGCATAACTGAGCGATCGGGGGATAACTAGGATCGCTATCTAAAAGACTGATATAATCCTGATACTAATACTCAACTCATAATCATAATTATAATCATAATGTCTGTCATATTATGTTAGAAATGTTAGCGTTGAACAAACAATATTATCTGAGTTGATTTTACGGAATAAACCCAGGTGGAGTAACCCCGGAATTTATTCCACTCTGACCGGTATATATATAAATATTTCCAACTGGCGGGAACCCAACTGACGGGGATACCGGACTCCTCTGATTATTGTGGGGTCATCCTCGCGGATAGTGCCCGTTCCAACTGGCGGGAACCTTTCGTATCCAACTGGCGGGATAGAGAAAGCCACAATTTAAACATGTTTTAATATTATAACTTGATCTGATTCTCTGATAACTGAATCAATCCTCAACTCCACTACTGGCGGGGAGATAGAGAGGAATAACTTATCTTAACTAATTTTCTTTTAATGAAAACATCCTGAAACTGATAATAAAGACGTAGTGACTCCGTCTTTATTCTGAAATTATTTCTGATACTAACCTATTCAGGTTCTAGACATATCGTTGTCATATGCCATTTCTAAAAGGTTATAAAATTTTCCCCATATCCTGATAAATTAAATTCGACTAATTAAGCCGAACTTCCATACTTAGAATTCTCTACTTTCCAATGATTGGAAATTTACCCATGAATAATTTGTTCAATAGCTATTTTACTCTAAACATTACTTTACACAAATAAATATACACTATGGTAGTGTATGATTAGAGGATATGCATAATACAATTTCGGCTACATATTCGGCAATAATGAGAATTGGAGTCTTAGCTAAGTCAAACCATTATATTACCTTAAAAGTATAATTTATATTAGCTAAGAGTCGAAATAAAGTAATAAAATCAAACAATTCTCACTTTACGTAACGTTAGCCGAAATTGCATATTTATTCATTCTCACGCAAAACTTATCATAATATTTTTCCTCTAACTTCTACATTACCATAATCATATTTATCAACATAAAAGTTATTTTAGAGTACTCTAGCAAGGGTATAAATCTTAATCATATTGTCACTAAATTATGTACTAATGTACTAAATCATATTCTATTATTCTAAAGGCATAATTTAACTACCCAAAGGGAAGTTTTCTAACTAAAGGAACTCACCGTGAATCATTCCTGCAAATTGCAAGCAGCTTATCCCAAAATCTGCAGCTCTGCTATCTCCAAAACTCTATAATCACTTTCCCAAAATAGCTTATGCCTTAGCTTATAGGTCTTGCCCCTTCTGAAACAATTCAAACCACTCGTGACATAGCCTTACTTCATCAACCAGCTTACACAAAAATTTTCATTTCAGTCCCTGCACCAGAAGTTTGCCGTTTGGCTATTTAAGCACTTCTAAAACAGCTTAATTATCATTTAAGCACTTTTAACATCACTAAACCAGCTTATCATTTTTCCATTACTCATATGTCAATTAAACATATCTCTCATAAGCTGTTCTTCAGAAAATAATACTTGAAACAACTTAACTTTCAACTTAAGCTATTCTTCAACGGCTTAACTAGCAACTTATAACTTCTATCACATAAATTTCGACCCAACCTTTAACACAGAAGTTCCAACATGTATTATTAGCCCTATGAACCACTTATACAGTAGTTTGAACTCACAACTTAGTCATTTAAGGCATTTTGATCAAAACAGCTTAACTGACAGCTTATTCCTTCTAAACCATTCATTTTCTGTTCAAATTTTCCAGAATCAAAACATACATGTATACACAACTCATATCCCATTTCCACAGCAATCCTAACATGCTAACTTCAAAAATCAATTATGGAAGTTTTTGGGACAACTTGTGGCTTTTAGCTTTTAGCTTCTAGTTTCTAGTTTTTCATGCCAAACAACAACAACAATACCAATTCTACTAACAGCCCTTACCTCAAACTTCTTGCCAAGCCAAAACCCTAGCTTTTGTGTCTTGCTCCAACATGCTCAAACTTGCCTCTTATGCTCAAAACACCACATAAAGCTTCAATTGTCTCTACAAAGTCACCAATTCAACTCTTAGTTTTTTTTTTTTTTTTTTATCATTTCTTCATACCATATTTCTAAATTCCATTACCACACATAATCCTCTTCCAATTACACATAAAACACATATCAAAGTTTGGATTAAATAAATTCCCATGAAAAGGTGATTATGCCACTTACCTTGTGATCAATTCATTCTTTGGTGCTCTTATGCAAACTCATAAGCTAATTCCCATGAAGCTTGAATGAAAAATGAAGGTTATGGAGGAAGAAAGAGGAGGGGCGGTTTTGAGTGTTTAAGGAGGGAGGATGGATTTTGAAACTTAATTCTTGCTAAACACTCCACATGACACTCCTTGAATCATGTTCTTGATTATTTCATAGTAATTTTAGTGAAGAATTGAGAGGTTGACATGGTGGTAGTGTGGACCGATATTTTTGGAGTGAGAAGGAGGAAAGTTTTGTGCTTTGGTGAGTAGAATGATGTAGAAGCATGAAGAAAATGATAGAAAATATGTCTTGGTCCATTTTCAAATATCTAGGATGGCAAAATTACTAAAATGCCCCATTAATTTGTAACCATATAATTCTTCAAGTTCATTGGAATAATGTGTGAGATATTTACCGATTGACGTCGCATTTTTCAATAAATAATTAACCCTTCAGAAATTATTACCGTTCTGACATGTAACTGATACGACAATTTATTTAAAATTACGCTGGATATTACATTCTATCACACAAGCTAAGCTCCATGTTCAAACCCTTGCACCCGAAACTTCTGCTCCAAATCATTTCTTCAATTTCTTACCTCTAGTTCCAAACCAAAGCATAACAGTTTCAATAACCCACAAGTAAGATCATTGTTGAGCTCACAAGCAAAATATCCCAAATTAGCTTATGGAGGGAGATGGTTCGGCTGAGAAGGGAAAGATAGGAAAGGTAAATTTCTCCTAAATCAATTGCATGATTGGATTGAATTTTGGTTGAATGAGGATTAGAGGATTATGGGTGGTGAGGAAAGGGAACACGTGAGAGATGGAGAGGGAGCAGAGAAAAATAATTCCCTGTTAGTGAGAGGAAGTATGTAGAATAATGTGGAAGCTTGTGGGTTTTCCACTTTAAAAAAAAATCTTGAGTGACAAAATTACCAAAATACCCTTCGTTAATTATTAACCATTTAATTTCTCAAGTTCGTTAAAATAATGTGTGAGATATTTACCGAATATCATCGCATTTCTCAATAAATAATTAACCCTTTAGAAATTATTTTCGTTCCGACATGTTCAACTGATACGACTATCTAATTAAAAATTCAGCGGAATATTACATACTGATTGGTTTACTTCTTTCCATAAAATCAAGCCTAAACCTGTTAATTTACCCAATGGTACTTCTGTGTTAGTTGAGTATGCTGGCACCATTCATTTCACTCCTGATTTTTTCATAGACGATGTCTTGTATTCCCCTTCATTCACACTTAATCTGATTTCTATCTTCAAAGTGTGTTCTACTTTACAGTGTTTTGCTTCCTTTCATGCTAAACAATGTTTATTACAGGACATTCACTCCCAGAGGATGATTGGTTTGGGTGAACAAGTTGGAGGTCTCTATAGATTAGTCTTAGATTCCTCTAAATTTTAGTTTCTTAATAAACCTTCTGTTAATAATGTTACCAATGGTAACACCTTTACTATTCCTATGTCTGCTCTGTGGCATTTCAGATTGGGCCACATTTCCAATAAAAGACTCCATCATATGTCTCACCTTTATCCTACTCTCACTGTTGATAATCATGCTACATGTGATGTTTGTCAATTTGCCAAACAAAAGAAATTACCATTTACTTCAAGTGTTTCTATTGCTTCTAGCAAATTTGAACTTTTACACTTTGATATTTGGGGTCCCATTGCTGTTACTTCCATACATAATCATAGGTATTTTCTTACCATTCTTGATGATTATAGTAGATTTGTGTGGATTGTCTTGTTAAAATCAAAATCTGAAGTTTCTCAACATGTCCAAAACTTTGTCAATCTTATTCAAAATCAGTTTCACATTACTCCCAAAATTATCAGGTCTGACAATGGTCCTGAGTTTTTACTCAATTCTTTCTATGCCTCAAAAGGTATTATTCATCATAGGTCTTGTGTTGAAACTCCCCAACAAAATGGGAGAGTTGAAAGAAAGCATTAGCACATTTTAAATGTTGGCAGGGCTCTTTTGTTTCAGTCCAAATTACCTGCTTCATATTGGTCTTATGCTTTGCTGCATGCTATTTTCATCATCAATAGAGTCACATCTCCCACTTTACATAATAAATCTCCTTATCAACTCCTTCATAACATTATCCCTGATGAAAAATCTTTCAAAATTTTTGGTTCTTTGTGTTATTCTACCACTCTTCAGTCCCATAGAACCAAGTTATCTGCTAGAGCCAGAAAGTCTGTTTTTTTAGGCTATGCTGTTGGTTATAAAGGTTATGTTCTTTTAGATATGCATACTAGAGAAATACATATCTCTAGACATGTTCAATTTCATGAACACATTCTCCCATATCCAACCAATCCATCCACTATCACTACCACTTGGGACTATTTTTCATCTGATGCTTGTTCTCCAAGTAACTCTTTTTCTGAATCTTCCACCATCACTCATGTTTGTCCTCCACCTTTTGTTGATGTTGAGTCCTCCCAAACTACTCCTACTCCACCTATATCTCCTTCTCCACCCCCACCTGTCATTAGGAAATCTTCTAGAGTCACTCACCTACCTACTCATTTACAAGACTATGTCTGTAATATTCCTAATGTTGCTGCTTCAGTTCAATATCCTATTTCACATTACTTGTCATATAATAACTTGTCTTCTTCCCATTGTGCATTTTCTTTGTCTCTTGATGCTCATACTGAACCCACCACCTATGCTGAGGCAAGCAAGTTTGATTGTTGGAAGCAAGCTATGCACACTGAACTGTCTGCTCTTGAAAGTACTGGAACCTGGACACTGGTTGATCTGCCACCTAATGTCAAGCCTATAGGTTGCAGATGGATTTACAAGATCAAATATCATGCAGATGGTTCAATTGAGAGATACAAAGCAAGACTTGTAGCTAAAGGTTACAATCAAATTGAGGGTTTAGACTATTTTGACACATACTCTCCTGTTGCTAAGCTTACAACTGTCAGAACTGTTATAGCTTTAGCATCCATGCACAACTGGCACATTCACCAATTGGATGTCAACAATGCTTTTCTGCATGGTGACCTCCAAGAAGATGTGTATATGATTGTTCCTCAAGGTATCACACTTGCTAAACCCAATCAAGTCTGCAAACTCAACAAATCTCTTTATGGTCACAAACAAGCAAGCAGGAAGTGGTATGAAAAACTTACATCCCTCCTTGTTCAAAACCACTACATTCAGTCTGCATCTGATCACTCTCTTTTCATTAAAAAGACTGATAATGCTTTCACAGCACTGCTTGTTTATGTTGATGATGTGATTATCACTGGAACCTCTCTTTCAGAATTCCAACACATCAAAGCCATACTGCATTCATCTTTCAAAATAAAAGATCTTGGTCAATTGAAATACTTTCTTGGTCTAGAGATTGCTCATTCTTCACAAGGTATCTCAGTTTGCCAAAGATACTGTCTTGATCTCTTGACTGATACTGGCTTTCTTGCTGCAAAACCTGCTTCCACACCTTCAGATCCATCCTGCAAGGTTCATGCTGATGAGAGTCCTCCTTATACTGACATTCCTTCTTATAGGAGACTCATAGGCAGGTTGATTTATCTCACCAACACTAGGCCTGATATCACCTATGCCACTCAACAACTCAGCCAGTTTCTTAACTCTCCTACTGAGAAACATTTTTTGGCAGCCACTAGAATCTTGAGATACTTGAAGAATGCTCCTGGTCATGGTTTATTTTTTCCCAGAGATTCTTCCTTGTTTTTGTCAGGTTACTCTGATGCTGACTGGGCAGGATGTTTGGATTCAAGGAGGTCCATCTCTGGCCAATGTTTCTTTCTTGGTAAATCATTGATTTCTTGGAAGACTAAGAAGCAGTTAACTGTTTCTAGATCTTCTTCAGAGGCTGAATATAGGGCATTGGGAGCAGCCACTTGTGAGTTGCAGTGGTTACTCTATCTTCTGCAGGACCTTCATGTCACAACTGTTAAGCTTCCAGTTCTTTATTGTGACAATCAAAGTGCCCTTCACATAGCAGCTAATCCAGTTTTCCATGAAAGAACAAAACATTTGGAGATTGATTGTCACCTTGTAAGAGAGAAACTGCAAGCAGGCATCATGAAATTGCTTCCTGTGTCATCTACTGATCAGTTGGCAGATTTTTTTACAAAGCCTTTGCTTCCACAACCCTTTCATGCTCTTCTATTCAAGCTGGGAATGTTAAACATTTACCATTCTCCAGCTTGTGGGGGACTATTAGAGGAATAAGAACAAAAGAATAAAGAGACTGGTTCAGCTGTTACTTAAATAGCAAGCTTTCTTGCATTCCAAGTCTTTCCATTATGTTTAGCCTTAATCTTTGATTAGTTTGTAATTAGGCTAATTGTATTTTGTTCTATTCCTATAAATAGTTGATGTACTCTCATTTCAACACATGATGAATGAAGCTATTTTTCCATTTCTCTATTTTCATAATAGTTGAGAAGCGAAGGTGATTCTTCGCAAAATTAGAATCGGTGATTAAAGAATTCCACGACTTGCACACACATCGGAATTGCAGGAGGAGCTTTACCGATAGCCTACATAGAATTTCAGGAATAAGATCGAAAGGAAGAGTTGGGAGTGGTGGCGCCTGAAGCGATGGTGATGATGTTAGGGTTTCAGTTGGCCTCCTCTCAATGGAGATTGTTTCTTGGGTCAGCAATGGAGAAGAAACGACGTCGTCGTAGTTTGCTTTGCAGCCTTTGTCGCTACCCATGTTGGAGAAGAAACTGTGTACAACACCTATTTGAGAGAGGCCGAGCGAAGGAAGTAGGTTAGAGACCTTTTTTGTTTTTTTTGAGGGATAGGTTAGAGATATATATTTTTCTTGACAAATATTTATTTTTTTTATATTTTTTATGAAATATATATATATATATATATATATATATATATATATATATATATATATATATATATATATATATATATATATATATATATATATATATATATTGTTTCATCATTCCAATTTCTTGGGTATTGAAAGTTAAATCATCTTCCTTAAAAAAAAAATAAGTTTCAAACATCTAAATTCGTAAATCAACAAAAAATATGACTTACAATTTTTTTATGCTTTGAAGTAAAGTGTTCTTATCGTATTCAATTTTAAATTTATTTTTTAAAATTGAACCAACCACACATCACTTTTTTACTTAACGGGTTTTTTAAAATTGCTTTTATGCTTTGAATGTACTTTATATGCTTTGGGTCCACAGATAAAATGGCAAACACCGCTTGAAACTCACACACATAATTGTATGATGTCAATTTGAAGCCCGATTGAAAGTATTCAACTTAACAATATCAACATTGTCAGTTGAATTAGTTAGATCTTAAACATCCACACTAAAGCTCTTATATTTTAGTGCTTAACTGCAACTGGGTCCGATATACACATATCACTTACTTAATTAGTTAATGTCAACACTTAATAAACACCCAATTCCTTCGATACAATACTTCAAACAATAATAATAAATTATGCTCATTAACTTAACTCATTGTTATTTTTTTTGGAGGAAGTATAAATAATTATTGTTAAAAAGATAACTATAAAATATTAGATTTTAAAAATAGCTGCTTCAAAAAAAAAATAGTCATTTATTTTTATAAAATTTAATGAGAGAGAGTCTTTTCATAGGCATCATTCTCTATAAGCACTAAAAAATGTCACTCTAATGCAGGTATCTATATAGAAGCATTAATTATAAATCTTGTATCGATAAGAGAATGTGTTTGAATGATAGACCGTGTCCCATTATTTAAACAATGGTTTCTATACTAGTGTGTTAATCAAGTAATAGACTTGAGTTTCGTAAGCTTGATAACCTCACCTATAACAACTTTAAAAAGTAAAACGACCATATAAATGTTTTTTTTCCATACGCAGCCAATAATCAAACCTTGGACTAAATAGTTAAGGGTCCAAGTATCTACCACTTGTGCCACACTATGTATGTATTCCTCGCATCCTTTGATCACTAACATTTGTGCTTCCATGCAATCAAAATCTTCATAACTTCAAATTTCATATATCGACTCTAGGAACATTAAGAAATAAGACCAGGATGAATAAATTATTGTGTCTATTGACTACAGCAATAAAATCTAAAAGCATGTTAAGCACAAGTTGATAAAGACGAGAAGGACAAGTGAGAAAAGTGATTTCTGATTCCTAAATTGAGTACATTTGTTTAAGATTACAAAAAGTGATTTTGCGAAATAGGTAACTTTTAAAGATTTTTTTGGCTAAAACAAGTTATATTTAGCTGATGAGAAATATATATATATGCTAACAGAGAAAACCTAGTCCTGATTTCTGGTGGTAGTTTTGACTTTTGCCATTGTAGAAAATGTAAATCTCATGGTTTTGGACAGTAGTATAAAATTATCCTATTGGGGTACAAGTCTTGAAAGATCGTCGTCAAAGCATATAGGACAGTGAAACTATTGGACAATGAAAACCCTATTGGACGAGAAAGAGTGAAGATTCTTTGGGAGAGCTTTGCTAGACCCACAGATATATACATTTCTTCATGTAGAAGTCATGAAGAACCTGTAATAGGGAACTTTTCTTTTGAACAAGATCAAGGAGAGAATAAATATATTTTATGGAAGAGATCCATTAGCTATTAGAAAAGTAGTGTATCATGAAAATTTGTTGAAACTGGTAAAATTCCCTCGGCAATAAATATCTTACTAGTTTTCAAATTTCACCATGAGAATATCTCCAAACAACAGTGTTCCCTTTGTTACTTCCTCACTATATAGCAGCACAAGTTTGGTGATGACATACTGAGTTCAACCTCACAAAGTTAACATCAATGATTTCTATACTTGGTTCTTAAATTTTGCTTCCTAACCCTCATGTGCATCAGATAACGAATTTTGAATCACACTTCGACATTAAACATGGCTTGATTATTTGACATTAATTTTCTTGACACTGACTTGCTAAGGATAGTAACATTACATATGTTAAGGATGATCTGAAATTAAAATAAAAAAATAAAAAATCAATTTACTATGGGAAACATCTTAAATAAATGGGTCAATCACTATTTAACAATGAATTGAAAATCTTGCAACCAACATTAACACTCCAACATTTGAAACCTTGCCAACAACCATGGTTTAAAACATATCCATATCATCTAGGATAGCAAAATTTATGCAGAAGAAGTCTCAAAACTATAAGCAGAAAGAATGTACTTGGCATACATTAGCTCTGATTGATTCGGCGTCTCTCCTAAACATCACAAAGAACCAAGGGCATGATAACAATATTTGATTTGTTCACTTCGCAATTTATAGTTAAGATTTGAAGCAAACATTATAAAATTCTTGCACCTAAAGTCGACATTCCAATAAATATACGGGTGACATTACATAACTTTTCTTAGAAAATCTAATCTCAAATGCATGATCATGAATTATAAAAATGATATTCATGATGAAAGAGCAAAAACCTCTAACAATCAAATAAATGAGAATAACTACAATTTCTCAAGTTGTAGATTTAAATGACCATTAATTAACAATGATCCATGAAGTAAAAACAAGTACGTACAAAATAAATATCATAACAGAAATTAACATATACTCAGTTCGGTTCTAATTGAATCTCAAGCTCAAGAGGCATATCACCACATCTACATTCTAGCATTAAGAACAAGGTGATATCAAACTTTCAAAGCAGACTTCCAGGTTCTTGTAAAAACTATCAAAAGGAAATTCAAAAGTATCATCATTTCTCGAATTTTGAAAAATCATCTTTGTATTACCGAAGGTGTTAGCCTTCAAAAGCACTTGACCATCCTCAAATATATGCACTGCCATGATATAATAGACCCAAGGTGTACGAGGATCTTGCATGTGAGAAATAGTGAACAATTTATGCCAAGACTCTTTTTTTCCATATTCCTTCATAATCCAAACATCGCAACCACAAATCATGCACAAACAATCGCTGAAAACACTCAAGTTCAAAGAACATGCATCCACCTCGCCATAATCAGGCAACAAAACCTCTTGATAAGACTCGTTCCTCAAATCAAGAGAAACAACAAAATATTGTTTTTTCCTAGCATAATCTTTAGAAACCAACCAATTCATTGTGCCACTCACAAATTTCCCGGTTTCTTGCACAATAACACAATCAATAGGGAACTTTTGAATGTTTTTCCAGAAATTTGTACCTGAAGTATAAACCTTCACATCAGTTTCGGAAACCAAATTACAACTAATATCACGTGCACAACCAATCACAATCTTGTAATTATCACTAACAGTATCATGGCCAAAGCCATACATCGTCAGATTATTCGTATTAGAAGTTGACAGCTCTTCAAGAGGGGGCAAATCCTTGAATTTTCTAATAGAAGGGTTACACAATCGAACATTCCATGCGCCTCCATTGACAATGGCAAGAAGACAGAGGATGCCATTGCATGATCCAACAGAAAAAGCTTTATTGGCTCCAGGAAGATCGAGCTCAGTGACTTTAATGATTTTGTTTGTCAAAACGGAGTCAAAGGTGTAAGACCTGAGAACGTACTTGAACTCGTTTGAGCCATGGATAACTCCGTCCCTGATAGTGACGACGTCGGTTAAGGTATGTACGAGGCGGGTTGGTGTAGAAGTGCGAAGGTGTATCTTGGCGAAGTTGGAATCAGAGATAAGAGAATTCCAAGACTTACAAACGCATCGAAGTTGAAGGAGGAGCTTTACGGGTAGCCTACAGAGGATTTCTGAAACGAGATCAAAAGGAAGAATGGGAAGTGATGGTGATGATGTTAGGGTTTTGGATAATTTCCTTCTCCTCCTCCTCGTCTTAGTGGAGATTGTTTCATTGGTCTGGAATGGAGAAGAAACGGCATCGTCGTTTCCTTTGCATCGTTTGCGTCTGCCCATGTTAGGTTAGAATCATTTGGCGAGAGAGAAGTAAGAGGGGTTAGACCAGACCTATATCTATATATACATTTTGCATTTTTTTTTATTTCTCTCGTAACATTATTATTTTTTGGTCAACACTTTTATTTTTAACAAAATTACACTTTTTTTTAAGGATTTTTTAACAAAACTAGACTTTCGACCCGTGCGATGCACGGGTCTATTAAAGAACAGAAAACAACTTAATAGATATACAATATAGAGATTAAAATCGTCATAATATGCCTTTCAAGAGCATTTTAAAAAATAAATTAAATTTTTATATGATTAACTTTTCTACACAAAGTTCTTCAATTGAAATAATACATGATGAATTAACTCAACAAAACTTTATCATAGATAAGAAGTTTTAGTATATAAACCTGGTGCAAAGGATAGAATTTCTGCTGAATAAGAAGTTAGGGAAGTGACCTATCCATATATAGTATACATTCTTAATGCCAAAATGCTCATATTTCATGGCATATTTTCAATTGACATCTTCTCCATACTCACTGCATGTCAGAAAATAACTTTAGTTTTTTTTTTTTTTTGCTAAACAAACATTTAATTGATGATTAAAGGTGATTTATAATGTAAATAATGTTCAAATACTAATCTAAGTATACTGGTGAGTATAATATAGATATCCTGTTAGTTCCCGAAGTTAAGAGTTTCATTGTTGGCATTCCTCTCAAGCTTGGCAAATGAAAAAACTCATCAATTTGCTCAATCTGATAAATCAACATTTTTGGGTTTTGTTGTCAATAAAATCATACCTAATGTGAATGAATAAAAAAATTATCTTCTATTGCTTGATAAATAACTGAACAGGGGACATCCTTGAATGAAATGTATGGTGGTGAGACTGGAGTATACCCTATGAAAGCCAAGACTTCTACAACAAATGCAGTGGAGATTTACAATGATATTGAGACATATGAAAGTAAAGTAGAGCTAGCATAGCCAACGTAGCTAAACTTTTTCAAATTAGCATTGTATTTTATTTTATTATAAGTTATTTAAATAGAAAATTCTACTGATTAGTCTCCAAATGAAATTGATCAATATTCAATTTTAAAATTACCTTGTAGAACTTGAGAAGCATTTAGGGAGACTAAGAAGCAGTTGAGAAAATTACTACAACATAGGAGGTGAAATCGAACCAAAATGAGATAAATGGAAAGCTTTCATAATGTTTCAACAGAAGCCCTTAAATTACAAAATTTGAACAGAAATAACAGCAGCATGAAGAGAAGACGTCCATGTGTTTATATTTTCAACGTAAACATAAATAACACCTATAACTCCAACATGAATGAAAGGAAAACAAAATAGAGAGAACAGTTACATGGGAAAGAGAGGAGATTTACCTTTAACATGTGGCAGTTTTCCTTTCAATATTAACACATGGCTTGTCCCTGCCAAACAAAAAAAAAACATAAGCGTAATAGAAATCATGGACCGTCGAAGAGGGGAAAATTTGTTGATTTATAGAGAAGCATGAAGAAATGTAGAAGGGAAACCATTATTAGTGCATGTTAAGGGAAAAAACCATAAAAAGAAAACCAATAGTTTATTTTTAACGTGTGGATCAATTTGAATGGAATGGAAGTTTTTTTTACCTTCTTTTTTTGAGGGGACAAATGAATGAATGAAAGGGTTATGGGTAACTTTTAGTGGGATAGTGGGATAAGAGAGTCACATTTTTTTATTAGAGTAGTTGGTTAAGAGTTTTTTATAAAAATAACTGATCCAATCCAGTAGTGGTCGTGGCATGTACGTGCATAAGTTTTTTACCTGCGAACATGTACTTCATGCTTAGTGACAAAGATTACCGATGGGGTGAAATTAATTCACCAAAAACTTGCGTGGCTTAGTGGTAAATACTCTAAAACTCTAAAGGGCGATCATTTGCAACCTGGTTCAACTCCTTGCAAGTAATTTTTTTCATAAAGATTTTTAAAGCTAATCAAAAATGGCGGGATTAGGGTTAATCAAAGATGGGATTAGGGTTAATCAGCACTGTTTAACATTTATATATACTAGACCATCGACCCGTGCTAACGCACGGGTCATATCGAAGGTAATATTTGACGGTAATAGGTAACAAAATATATAGTTTAGAGGAATGTCATGATTGTCATATAGTATGAAGGTAATATTTGACGGTAATAGGTAACAAAATATATAGTTTAGAGGAATGTCATGATTGTCATATAGTATTTCACAATATTAAGAAGCATAGACGTTAATACTGTACCATAACATAATATTTCCATGACATCATCCTTGGTACCGTAACGTAACATAATATTTCCTAGACTTTCCACCTGTGCTGCCGCACGGGTCATATAAATTGTAAATGTAGTAGGTCAAAGCAAAAGTTTAATAGCTCAATTACAACTTTTAAATTTAATATCATCAATTTTTTGTACAAATAGTCAATATTATGTGAATATGCTTTCAACGTTGTTTATTATAAATTATGAAAAACATCTCTATAAATCTCATTAAGTTACATATCTTCTTATTGGTAGAATTCACACCTCAATTTTCCACTGACCATTAATTAGCACCAATTGAATTAAAATAAGCTATATTTTGACTTTTTGATGCAATCATCAGATCGTGGAGGACATGTAAGAGCTATGACAATTAAAATTTTAAATTTGTACCAAAACAAAGTAGATTGTTTGCAAGTAGATATGTAAAGATAATGGATAGAAAACTTCAAACATGTTGCTCTTCTGTACATATATACATCACTTTTGGAAGAAACTATAATCTCAAGTTGAGATACTCAACTGTGTCATAAAAAAGTCGAGGAAGACAATAATCAAGTTTGTAGTACCATGTGACATATCAATAAGATACATAACCTTCATAAAAAGAATATATGTCACTAAATTAGTGATTAATGATGAGTGTATCTCTAAAATATCCTAAATTAGTCGACAGAGCCATATATAAAAAACAGCACCATACAATTGCAACAACCCCTAAAAACTGGAAAAGCAGGACAGAAAATCAGTAAAACTGAACACCTTAGCAGTATCCAAAACCGCACCAAAACATCACAGCCGCACAATGCTGTCATAACAGATCTAAACAGCTGCACAGAAGGCCCAAAAGCAGTCCCACCACCAAGCTAATCATTATATAATAAGGATATTTTAGAAGGATGGCTCACTTGGATCAAAATTTGAGTTAAATAGTTCAACTTCAGTCCATTATGTTGTCCTGAAATTCCAAATAAAGATTAGTATGTATCCCATCAGTTGTATGACAAATGGACACGACAAATCAATGATTAGACAATAGAAATGACCATTTACTTGTTGACTTTGGGGTAAATCAACATTTAGAATAAGTATGTTTTATTTTAACATTGTGGTTGGAATATTCAGTGATCACCTGAACAAAAAATTTTAAATCCAAAAGCAAGAGGAGGCAGTAAGTAAATAACTTGTATCTTTCTTACAAACATGAGCAATTGTATATGAAAATAACAATGGCTAGACATGAAGAGCATTAAGGAAAAAAGGTTCATGCATTTTAGTGATTGACCATTTTAAGTAGGAACATTTTAGTGATTGAACATTTTAAGAATAAAGGTTCATGCATGCTAGACATGAAGAGCATTAAAGAAAAAAGGTTCATGTAATCAAAATATATATGCATATCAGACATGACATGATGCGGTGATGAAGTCTGTATACACTAAGATTAAGAACTAAAATACTTGGCTTCATTGCAGTGTGTTTGTCTTTTATGACCAAAATCTTCGATGAACTGAGAATTTAAAAATTCATTCTTCTTATTAGGTATGAAGCCATATGACTCTTGTTAAAAATTCTATAAATGAATAAATATCAATATTAAGAGACGGGTTACAATTAATAATATTGGACTAAGGTAACAAATAAGGTTCAGTTTTACCTTTTAATGTCAACAATTGCTTGTAGATGAGTAGTCTTTCTCATTATTCGATTCATCCTCATCTGCAGAATGTACATACTTATCTTGTACACTAAAAGCAAGATTAGCACCAATTCTGTAGTTAAAACCTACTTAACTTATCTCCATTAATCTATCATAAATTTAAGCAGTAGCTACATTTTACTCATTCCTCACATTCTTATCACTAAAGTTTGAGTGTGTTGATACTAAGGACAACATCAACTCTAAACACAAAACACCAATCTATCAGAAAGTTAATAACAGTTATATATAATATTATAAGATGCTCATGTCAAACTATAGAATAGAACTGTATGACACTACTATTGATCTAGGAAAGAAGGCATGTGAAGTAGGGTATGGAAAATCATAATAGAGTTTGTATGGGTGGAGGAGTGAACATACCCTGAACTAAGCAAACAAACAGATCAATGAACAAACAAATTGAAGAAATTTCATAAGCATCTTTGTTAAACCTAAAAAAAGTAATAAATTTCCTTTTCTTTTTAAATCAATAAGGATCAATTTCATAAAATCTATTGTATATTGAATTTATTGTTAAAGAATGGTAGAACTCATTAGCTTCAGCGAAATATATATCAATTCCAATGAGATGAGATTCTTCAAATTATTGGATCATAAACACCATAAAGAAATTAGTGTCATAATCTGTAGTGTAAAAAACCAAATATATTGTATAGCAAAATGATTTCACCAACTCAGTACCAACAACACATAAACTTAAATGAATTTACCACACAAACTGGACTCACACAAACTACTTGAAGTTAAACCAAGTATCAATTCTGCACTCCATATTGAGTTTACTCCATTGCTCATGTTATCTAAATACAAAAGTAGGTTAAAATGAAAGGAATAAAATTAGCGCATGTTTGATCCTGCATCTGTGTTAACTTCAACTTACTATTTTGGGTAGTCCGAAAACATTATCATTGTGGAAACAAAGAACCTACAATAAGTAGCTTGCACATCAGCGTGGATTTCCACCACAATTTTACAAAACACACCACAATATCAATTGAAGGCTTAGTAAAAAAAGAAACTAAGCTCAAATTACCAAACTAAAACACGGTTTCACAAACATAAATAAATGTTCCCACCTGCAACAAAGTAAATTGTGCAGAAAGTGTAGTGGCTAAACCTTGTGTTCTAGCTCCGAAATGTATCGCATCTTGTGCTCATTGGAACGCGCAGCAGATTGTCTGTTAGCCAAAATCCTGAAATAACCCAAAAAATATCCAAGTCAAATTAACCATCCATATTGACATTACTAACTAAAACGTTGAATAATTCAATTACAGCACCTCTTGGCCCGCTTCGGATCAGCCATAACAATCTCAGAAACTTTCTCATTAGCCATAATTTTCTTCAACTCTGAAGCATTCTTCTCAGTCTAAGACATCAAATTCAGACTTAAACTTATCAGATCCTTCTTCCTCCGAAGCATTCTTCTCAGTCTATGACATCAAAATTAGATCAAATCAGTAAAAAGTTAATATAAATCCAAGTAAAATAAGAGCAGTAAAAATTCACAGTAACAGAAAAGTTATAGAAGTAATTACAATTCCCATATTGTATGTAAGCACGCATTGTCTTCTCATACTCCTCCTTCAATTTCTCAGCCTTAGCAATGAATGGAGCCTTATCTTAAAATACACATAAATCACAAAAATGAATTTAAAATCAAAACACGAATTAAGATTTATATTAATTTTATTCAGTGAAACAGAGGTGAAATTATCACAACATCCTAACCTAATTCAACCTTTATATCCATTCCATTTCTTTCTACCAGCTTTCCCAACCTAATTCAAATTCACCGTAAATCACGTTAGAAAACTCAATAACATTCAAAATTTCCTAAAAATCAAATTCAACGGTAAAACTATATCGCTTCACAAAACTCACCACAACAGCAGATTTGTTGCTTGGATTCTCTATCTTAAACCTCTCTCTGAATTCAGACCTAAAAATCACAAAACAAAAATCATCAGAATCAAATCGAACTTCAACGGAACAAATTCATAACGTAAACATTTACCATCGACTCAAACTTTACCGAAGCTAAAAAAAACGTAAAGAAAAAAAATGAAACTCGTCAGAATTAAATTAATCTTCAACCGAACAAATTCGTGAACAGTTAGCACCGATTCGAACAATTTTTAGCACCGAATCTTACATGAAAACGAAGAAAGCACCTTCAGTTCATTCAATTTTGAAGATGAACAATTTTTATGGTCACTCTTCCCTCAGTTCTTGATGGCTAGTGCTGCTGCAAGTTGTTCTCTCACCCATTGTTTGCAGTTAAACTTTGGGGTACTGAGAGAAGGAGGGATCTATTATAATTGCCGTTGATAATTATCTACCAAATTCAATTAGTGAAATTCTTATTATGCATAGAAGTAAACATGATGTTTTGGAATCATCAAAAACAGATTGCAGATTTAACTATAAAAAATATAAGGAAATAATTAATCATAGAATATGATAAAGTAATCTAACATAACAATAAATGCAGTGGCATCAAGTAAGACGTCTTCGATTACAAAGATATCTTCATGTCAAACAACACTTGATTCTAAAACTCTTGCTTCATCATATGGTAGTGGTTTTAAATTTTTTTAACATAGAACACCAAACTCTAGGAAAATTCAAAAAGCAAGTGAGTTGTATTGCTCTCATAGCCTCTTTCTATAGAATTTCAATTTCACTTTGAAACACTGAACTCAAATTATTTGCCATGATTAGAACAAAAACCTTAACAACCACCATAAGTAACAAAAAAAAAAGGGAAATACAGAGTTAAACATATGAACAAACACACCCAAAAAATACATTATCTCATGCTAGAAATTATGATGTTAGAAATTATACATCATCTCAGCTATTAAATCAATCTGCATAATTATTAGTAATCTGAAATATTAATTACTTGTCTCTATTTCAAAGCTTAAGATGCCCATATTACTTGTTATCATTTTTAGCATAAGAAACTATATATAGTTGTTGGTTGGACATGAAATCCCTAGACACGTAAATGTATATATGAGTCTGTAATACAACAAAACTTAAAAATGAATTCCACATTAGTTTCAAGAAACTAAAGGATAGACAAATAAAAAACTTACTTGATAATAGATAAGGAAAGACCCCAAATAAGGAGTGAAAGAACACAACCATTCAAGCATCAACAGAGGACTCGCCGATTGAAGAACTACCAAAAGCAAAACCAACATATTATTAAAATAAAATTAATTGATATTTGAAACGTAAAACTAAAACTAAAACTAAAACTATTCCCCTTTGATCAGCAACAACAAAACTGCTACATTATTTAAAGAACAAAAACTAAAACTGCTTGTTATAACACAATTTAAAGAAGGAAAAGGACCAAAAGAAACCATCAACATATGGGTACAGGACTTTCAGCGCAACTGAAACATCTTGGCCATCTTTAGCTCCTTAATTAAGAATCCTTATTTGGCATAATGCTTTTCCAGAGCTGCAACCAAATGAATGTATGATCATTACAAACCCAATGATACCAGAAAATTGACACACACACACACATGCAAATAAACTATAGGGATTGGAAATTACGATTGTAATTCAGTAGCTTATCAATAAGTTCAACATGGGTCATAAGCATGCGCCTGCAGCAATATCGAACCAGCCCTAGAGAATCCAGTGCATCTCTGCAATCCATCCACCTCATTAGGTTAGTACTACAGTGCTTAAACTAACATTTGCCATGAAATTAACACTAAATTATGACCGAAAACAGGAATTCAAGATTCAATTGAGAGAAAGAGAACATGTTTAAAAAAGATAAGGTGGTAGAATAAATTTTCAAACCGTACTAAATTGAGTGAAAGAAAGATAGAGCTCTAATTCTCACACTCAAATAATTCCAATTTCGCCGAATTCCAATTTCCCCAAAAAAAATCCTTCCGCAACCGTGTTTCACTAAGAATTCTAGCTTCTTCAAGCTCCTTTCCTGTCAAATCGAAAAAATCAATGAAAACAACACCGGCGGTACAAAAACCCTAATCGCGATATCAAAATCGATCAAAACGTAACGAAACTAAAAACGCATACCGAGGGATCGAAGGTCTTGATAAATGAATCGGCCGTCGAGTTCAGCGACTTGGAGGCACGGATCGGCCGTCGTTGAAAAAGGGAGAAGGTTATAAATTTGTGGATGATGATGGCGGAGGAGAAAAGCAAGAAATAAAGGTGTGAAAATAGGAGATTAGGTGTGAGGAGATTAGGGTTGGCGGTGGTGATGATGATAAGAGGAAGAAGAAGAAACCGTGTTTGTTTTGGGAAAGAGAAAACGCGTATGTTGTGGTGTTTTGTTATCAGCTTCTGTTATGAGCAACAAAATAGTAATATGTTTTAATTGTTTATCGGTTTTATTGTTATTATGTTTTTTGGTTAGGGTAAAACGGGAATTTTAGTCATTAGGGTTTAGGAAAAATTAGGGCTTCAAAATTGGCATGGGTTAACTTTTATATATAGATAGATAAAGATTACACGATTTGTCTTTTAACTTAATTTTCATTAATATTTTTCGTCTTTTGTCCTTTTTTCAGTGTAAATATTTTATAAAATGTCAACACTGTTATCTTTTTTTATTAAAAAAATAAAAACCATATAGGTCATCAATAACCCCAAAAATATTATCACAAAACACATAATTTCATAAATAAAAACTTGGAATTTCATCAAAACTTCATCTTTTTCATTTATCTCTCCTGAATCAACCTACCACTCCACTACAGCTTAAAAGAATTTTCACAATTTCTTCAATTTTTCTTATGTTTCGTTTGTTTGGTTACCAATTTGGTTATGGTGTTTTTTTTTTTTTTTGGTTGTGGCTGATTTTGTTGATGAGCAAGAAAATGATGATTAAGGCTACACGGAAAAATCAATTTTTGAGTCTTTGACTTTATGGGATGTTTTCAATGAAATATGAGGTTTTAGGTTTGTCGGATGAAGATTTGTATTTGTTTATGAGTTTGATGTGTTTTTTTTTTTGTGTTTTTGACTTTTTTTAATAAAATAGAAAACAGTGTTGAAATTTTATATCCTCTAAAAAAAGACGTTGACATTTATAAATGATTAAATCAAAAAAAAAATTATAAAGAACCAAAAAAAAATGAACTAGGCAAAATGGAATATATTAATCACACAAGGGTTATACCCAACTTAAGTATTGTGCGGATAAAACACGAGAGTACAAAAAGTTACAAACAGTACCACATCAAACAAAAAAAACCTTCAAAGCACACATGCTAAGTGGCTAAACCAAATACATTATAGGATTAACACATCAATGATTAAGACAAAAGCTAAACTTTGATTTTTAGTTTTCAACCACCAAAAAGATAACATCTTTACTCTATCAAACATTACTCCTCCTTGTGTTGAAAATAACGGCGGTTCTTTTCCTTCCAACTAACTCATACACAAGGAAGCCAAATAATATGAAGTGAAGAAGAGATTTTTTTTTTCCTTCTAAATCCTCCTAGCGTACTAAAATGCAAAATATGGTTAGACAGATGTAGCATTCACCGAATGAATACTCGGCCATTGCCTAACTAAGAACCAAATGCTCTCAAAAAAGTCGCATCTCAAAAACAGATGATCAATGTTTTTCTCTAGACCGTAGCTAGTAACACAAACATTCAAATGTGATTGAATAATTCCTTGTCTTACCATATTGTCTTTTGTAGGAGTCTGATTATGTAGCAAGAATCAAGCGAAAATAGATACTTTCAGCGGAACTACATTGATTGAATAATGTCGTTAAATTCAGCGGGAACTACTTCGTTGATAATATATTTTTTACATTGTAACATTGAATCAAAATATGTTTTATGATAGAACACTATGTCGGAAAAAAAAAAACTAACAACTCAAATTTGGGTGAAGTTTATTGAATATCAAATGTGTACATCAAATATTATTATTTTTAGAGATTATTTCAAGTAGTCGGTCCTAGTTTTCTAGTGAGAGAAACTCCACATTCTCTTTAAGTTTTCTTTCTCCTTCATTCGTAGAGGAGGAGTGGTTTTAGGTCATTTTTTCCTACCTAGAAACATCCTTCTACATCGTTTCCCTTTTCTTTCAATATAAATATATGGTTTTCACATATATCAAGTTTTTTCTTTTGTGTTTTTTGTGATTTCACCGTCTAAGCGTGGTGTTGTGTTGTTCCTCGTCTCGTGTGGCGTTTGATTTGTGTCTTGTTGCGGTGTTCGTTTAGTTCTTATTGAAAGATCGACTTCAGTCAATTACAAATTCAATCAAAGATTTGGGCGTCAAAGTTGCAGATCCGAAAACATGGATATTTCGATGACTTATATTTTCATATTATTTGTAGGCATTTTGTCGTTGTATGCTATTAACTTGGATGATGTACGTTTGTTCGCAATTCACCTTTTACATTTTTAGCGATGTTCGTATTTGATTTACTCGATCAATTTGAATGAATGAATATCGTTTTGTTTTTCTAAAAAAAAAAAACTAATTCAAGTATTAGTTTAATCTCAAATACTCTTTGTAAAAGAAAATAAGATTTAAACGAATGAAATTTTTTTTTTAAAATTTAATGGGTTTTGATATTGACAACAAAACTATCAATGGTTTGGAATGACTAGAAACATAAACGAATTCCCAGTGCGACCATTTGAAGATATGATTGACTCCATTTATACCAAACCTTTTAAGTAAGATGAATTTGGAGCAAGCATAAATTCAGTTGTTCTTATGGCATGGTTAGTTATAGTTTTTTTTCTTAGTTAGATTTTAATAATGTAATATCATTTTTCTATAACTCTTTAACAAACATTTCATTTAAAGAAAGTTTCGAATGAAAAACTCAATTGAATTCTCTTAAAATATCATTCTAAATATTTCGTCATTTTATTATAATATTTTTTTTTTTGCATAATAAATTTTAAAAAAATCTCTAAAATAAGAAGCTATTTAGCTTCTCACAAAAATCATTTTTAAAAGATGTCTTTTCGGAAAGAAAAAAAAAAGTGATTTTTATTACATAAAATCTTTAAAAATGAATACTCCTTCTGTCCCAAATTATATGTCATTTTAGCAAAATGCACATGAATTAAGAAATTCAATTAAAGTGTCAAAGTTTATTTTTTACATTCCAAAAGTACCCTCATTGATATATTCATTGGTTTAACAAAATGAATAAAGTGTCACATACATAGTCCAATGTATTATCCCTCAAAAAAAAAATAGTCCAATGTATTAATGAGTTATAAGTAGTTTCCAAAGTGGTTATCATTGATTTAACAAAATGAATAAATATCCATTAAGTACACCGTATGTGAGCAAATAAACTGAATGAGTTAAATAATTGCTTAATAACAATAGTAAAACAAAGGAATATAAAGGAATAATTAAAAGGACAAAATTGGTAAAATTGTGTAAAATTTTATCGAGCTCATAAAATGACATATAATTTAGAACAAATTTTTTTTGCCAAAATGACATATAAGTTGGAACGGAGAAAGTATTTAAGTTGGTGAATGTCAAAATCTCTTTTTGGTCTTGGAAGAAATTATTTTTGAGTAAATTTAAAAAAAAAAAAAAAAAGGAATGCTATGGACACTCTCTTTAACACTCATTCTCTTATTAGATAAAACTAATGTATGACCCACCACTTTAAGTGGAACCCATTTCCAAAGTGTGAGACCCACCATGATTTAAGCCAATTAGAAAGTGAGTGTTGAAAAGAGAGTTTGCTAGCACTCCTCAAAAAAAAATTAGAAATACAAAGGAAAGATCATTTATTTTAAGCTAAAGTGCACTTTTCACCCCTTAAGTTTCAAAAAGTTGCGATTTTGACCCCCTATAAAAAAATGACAGAAGTGACCCCATGTTTAGGGAAATAAGCTCTTTTAACCCCCTAACATAAGGGAAATATGATATTTTGACCCCTTAACTTTTTAAAATGTTGCGATTATGGCCCCTTTTTTGGGACACGTGGCGTCTTCTCAGCAATTTTGGAACGAAGGGGGCCAAAATTGTAATTTTTTTTAATAGGGGGCTAAAATCGCAACTTTTTGATACTTAAGGGGGGAAAAGTGCGCTTAAGCCTTTATTTTAAATCGAATCTGCTCTTTACCCAAACGGTTTTGCTCATTCCCAAAGTAAATGTCCAAAATACCCCTACATATGTTAACTCACGCTAGTGTAAATGGAAACGTGAGTTAACACACGTTGTGTGAGTACGCCGAAAAAAAACATTGAAACTCAGCGTGAGTTAACTCACGCTGGTTTCCTTTCCCTTAAAATTCACACTGAACCTTATAGTTTGCTGAGAACATATGTCATATGCCATAGGAAAACGGTGCCAACTATTCAAACAAATGTGCTGGCAACATTTTGTGAGTGTTATTCCAACAGCTACACATATTCCTAGCCACACACATGTTTGAATAGTTGAAACATACATGTTTTCCTAGCTACACATATTCATAGCCACACACATATTCCAACAGCTACACAATGGATAAAACAATAACCATCACACATTTTCCTAGCCACACACATGTTTGAATAGTTGAAACATATCCCACCACTACTTTTTAGTGGAATCAATAACCATCACACATTTCCCTAGCCACACAACATGTGAAAAAGTTGAAAGATGGATGAAACAAAACCAGCGTGAGTTAACTCACGCTGAGTTTTAGTGTGTGTTTTTTTTACGTGTCTTAAGTCACGCAGCGTAAGTTAACTCACGCAAATTTAACACTAGCGTGAGTTAACTCATGCAACGTGAGTTAACATGTGTATGGGTATTTTGGACATTTACTTTGGGAATGAGCAAAACCGATTGGGTAAAGAGCAGAATTCTTTTAAATCTATAACAAATATCTTATCATTATCCTTTGTAGATACAATCCTGGAAATTGCTAGTAATAATATCTATCAAGGGTCGAACAAAATAGGGTTGAAATGCATACGTTTGCAAGTAACTCCCACTGTTTAAGCAATAAATATAAGCATTGCAACTTATGGATATACACCCCTGCACAACACACTAAATTTTTCCAACTATTTTTAACATGAAACTCTTAATGTCATAATATTCTTCTAAATTTAGCATTTTGTTTCAAAATATGCTTCAACAACACAATTTAATATCGATAATATCACTCTATGATCTAGTGCATACAAAAATCTACACCAGCATATTTGCATCTTGAACCATTGAAGATAAGTTTACTTCAGCTGAAATCAATTAAAATGAAGATCATATCAAGTTTTAGACTAATACCTCTACAAAAACCATCCATCATACAGCCACAACCAATTACTGTAAAAGAGGGCAGAAAATTTCATGCCATTCGTTTGAGGAAACATAATACGATTAGAAATGTCATTCGCTACCACCCGCAGGGCCCACAAGTACTCCTTGAGCAGAACCTTCCTTCTTACCAGATTCATCGCTCACCTCGGCGTCTGCCTTCCTCATCCGGATTTTATATTTAGTCTCAAACTCAGCAATTTCCCTTTTCTTCTTTTCCAATGTCTCGTTAAGCCTCGCAACAACCTCTTCAAGTCCTTCTTTATTTCGCTGCACAGCAGGCAAGACCTCTTTGATGGTTCTTTCCACAAGCACCCCTCCGATCATTCGATAGCATCGTCTAGATTGGTCCAGCGGCTGAATGGCATTAAGAACCAACGAGTGCTCGCTGACTTCCATTTCAAGTTCCGTTATTTTGGTGTAAATTTGGTTGAGGTCTGACCTCATAGCTGCATACATATTTGCAACTGCTTGTTCATTTACTGGCTCCTTGCGATCTTCGGCCTTACTAGCCATGATTCTACACAAATTTACACCAAGGTAAAGAAAGAAAAGTGAGTAATAAAAAGAATAAACAAAAGTATGCTAGGATAATACTTAAGATTTTCGGACTTTTCTTTCATTTATATCAAGATAAAATTATCTATTCTACGAAGAGATGTATAGAGAAAGATGCAATGACATATACATTTATAATCAGACAAATAACATTAAACGAAGTCTAAAAAGATTGTAAAACTTCACACTTTATACATTCCATATAAAACTCTATACAAGAACCTCAGACCGAAAGAGTTCTTCAAAATATACTTTAGAATGAAAATTGTCTGCTGTTTATAGATTCAGCAATTGCATTTCAATCATAATCAGATTACCATCAAGGACAAAAAATTGAAAGGTAAATGCATCATTCTCCAACAGACCAACACAAACAACAAATAAAGCCATGAAGCAAATACAATTTTAATACCTAGCATACAGAGACACAAGTAAATGACACATAAGAGCTGAACAGATTTTAGACTAAATTAACATTAGCTCCTATATTGATGAAAAAAGGGAGCCAAGGAAATTATGAAATCAAAAACTTTCATGTTATAATCAATATGATCATTTAGTAATCTCAAAATTACTTTCAAGTTAATATCATCATCATAGTTTAGTGATCTCAAAAGAACTATCATCCTGATTTTGGACATGGACGCTAACATTAACATTACAGGTGTAAAAGTAGATTTTACAAATTTAATATGGTACTCGTTACTTCAAAGATCAAAAAAAGGTATTGTAAGTTCTCGATGACCCAATCAGACACCGAACACCAAAGATTTATATAAAACATAATAGTTAATAGCGAAGTGCAGTGCAAGTGGCCAGACACCTTGAAAGCAGGTATACAACATGTGACATGGGTGCAAAAGGACACGGACACATTGATAAACTAAAAAAGGGGCAACCCGGTGCACTAAAGGTCCCGCATACGCAGGGTTCGGGAAGGGGTCCCACCATCTTTGGTGTATTGTACGCAGCCTTACCCTGTTTTTGACACTAGAGGCTGTTTCCAGGACTTGAACCCGTGACCTTCCAGTCAGATGACAACAACTTTACCAGTTGCGCCAAGGTTACCCCTCGGACACATTGATAAACTAAATTCAAAAAATATTGAGGACATGACACAGCTATAATATGGCATTTTAAAAGTTAGCATCAGTTATTTTAGACATGATAAAATGTTATTGTGTATCTAATATTTCGGGATTCTCATCTGTACTAGTATAAAAATTCAAAAAAGTTTAATAAAAAAATCATAAATTACGACTAGATGTATGTGTACTTTCAAACACAACAGGATTCAATAAGATGCGGCTACTGTTTCAAAGTTTAATAGAAGTTTGAGTGAAGAAGTTAGAAGTTACAATTCTACTGGGAGTTTGTCACAGAATTGATGCATTAGAATTCTATAATAAGGGAATGATGTACTCACTTCGGAACCTACTTATGAATAGTCATCTCTTTATAACATTAAGGAATTTATTTAAGGGTATTTTTGAAATAATAGCATTAAATGGATAGATCAATTGACATTTGTCTATATTGAGTCCAACAAATTCATGCATTTTGTTGCTTATATGTGAGTAGGAGTGTATAATTTCATATCTTTTAATCAATACAAAATACTACATCATGCTATGATCTCTAATTGCCCTTACCCTATGACCTCTATCCCACACATCCTTTGATTACTAACATTTGGGCTTCCTTTCTGCTAAGCGAATGCAATGAAAATCTTCATAACCTTGTAAAACTCATACATTAGATAATTCTATGAATATTAAAACAATCAGATCAATATGAACTATATTATGCTGACCACAGGATGGAACAAATTAGAAAAGTGATTTTTCATTCCTAAACTGAGTCCATTTGTTTAAGATAACAAAAAGAAATTTTTTCATATAGCTTACCATTTTGAGCTTTTTTTTTTGTGAACCTGTTATATTTAGCTTATGAGAAAAGCACTAAAACAACAACATTCGAATTTTTGCCATTTTGTTAGAAGAAAACCTACATTTTTATTATAATAATATTTAACATTATTTTTTAATAACACAAGCAATCGGGCCCTTATTTCGTGGCTGAATACGGGTAATAAAGAGGTTACAACAGAGAACATGACATCTTATACAATAGTAGTTGGTAGCTTCTACGGTTAATATTTCATCCCGCTAGACGAATTCATTAAGGAGCATTGTATAGCTACTTTGCTATGCAGCTAAAGAAGTTGGTAATTATAAGCACAACCCTAGCCTTTAAAAATCCAGCTAGACATGGATATATGACACACATGTAAACTTAAAGCCCTCTGTTATGATATCACTTAAAAAAACCCAAGTCAGCAAGTTGGTACTACTGCTCTAGACACAGAAAAACATTTATTTTCATTTTACATATACAATAAAACTATTTTACAATACACACAAGCGCAGTGAGGAGAGGTGCACGTCAACAAATGAGTTTGAGACTATATAGCGGAATGTGTGTACGGAAGAAGTGTGTCAAATATGTGTGAGGTAAACCTCCTCCCTCTGGATCGGGATTCTTCTTTCCCCTGCTTATTCTTCTACCTAGCATCTTATCTCCCACTTCTTCTATAGTCCCTGCGTTGTATTTGGTTTCTATTCTTCCTAATACACTGGGAATTGGTCATTCATCATTGTTGATGTTCCAATAAAACAGTAACACAATTCTCTTATCATTTTAGCGTCATTACACTTTCCAGCTACAGCAGGTGCCAGGGAACATATCCAAAACATAAAACAATTTTATCTTGAACCCACTTTTAACTAAAATCAATTATAACACGAAATCATTTCAATCAAAATCAATTTTTGCCACTGTATAACCAAACAATCACATAACAGGCAACCACAACTTTTCACCAAGAAACTGTGATCAATTAGAACGCCAACAACCAGATAGTTACTCTCGTAATAGTTTTTTTTTTTTTTTTTTCAAAAACCTTTCTAAAGAAGCTCCTAAAAATAAACAGAGAATGTTAACAACACATTCTCGATTACTTTTTCTTACTGCTTATCAACTAAAACTCACCTTAGGTCCAACGAACCATCGAGTTTCGCTCTATTTGGTGGGACCCTGTGAATTTGATCTATAGTCTGTCTATATTGGCTTATTTGAGCTTATCTACTGCATAAGTTTTGTGTGACTATTTGGGAAAACTAATGAAAACAGCTTATGACAATTTCCATAAGCTTTTTTCAACTTACTTTCATAAGTTCTCCAATTTAGGTTATAAAAACAACATATAACATAAATCAAAATAATTTAATGTTATTTCATCTTTTACTAGAAAAATAGCTTATCCAAGTTTATACATAAGCGCTTATCATGATAAGCACTTGTGTTATAAGCTGCAAATAAGATTTTTTATCCAAACAGGCCCCTAGTAACAAACAAAAATAAGGGTTTTACTAGCTACCATTTCAGAAACAAACAAGCACCAATTCAACTTCAAACATACAACACCTTCTATAGTATAGTTCAATCTTAAACTAATCTTCAAATTTTCAAATATATAACATCTTCTATAGAATAGTTCAATCTTAAACTAATCTTCAAAAATCACACAAATAAATAACTCCACAACAAAAAATTGCATTTTTATGAAAATAAATCTAAAAACAACAAAACCTAACATTAAGTTCAATCAACTCAAAATCATATCCAACATTCTAAGATCACTTTTCAAAAGCATAGTTCAATTTAAAGCTGAGCTAAAAAAATCACACAAATCAATAAACCCAACAACAAAAAATCAAAACCTAACAATTAGTTCAATAAACTCAAATTCAAAATCAAACAAAACACAATGAACTAAACCCTAAAATTATTTCAACAACAAATCAGTGTTATAGAAAACTTACAGGTTTGAATAGTGAAGAAGTTCCGAAACGAAGAACAAAACGAAGAAGGGTTTGTCGTTTTACTTCACTGTGTTTTCTGAAAGGAACGATTTTATGAGGTACACTGTTAGCAGCCATTTTACCTTAGATTTATGCGATAAGCAAATTGGGCTTTTACAATTGAATACAAGAAAATTGCTATATGCACTCTCACAATTTACTACCTACACTCGTATAAGTCCTTTTTTGATTTTTTTTTTTTTTAAAGGAAAGAAAATACTATTTTCTTTCAAAATCTGACGGTAATGTTTTAAAAAACGGAAAGAACTTGAATTAGCTGATTGGTTTGATTTTGATTACATTGCAGTAAGATTGAATCAAAATTGAACCTATTGAATTACGGGTCATCTACTATTGATTTAATTGATTTTCACTTTTTACATTTTGTAGTTTAATTGTGGTTGAATCAATTGAACTATGATAAGGAGGTCCTGATTCAAAAATCTTGAAAAGAAAGTGTAGATAAAATTTGAGAGGCGTTTTTGGGATAAAACTAAATTGTAGGGTTCACTAAAAAATATTAGGGTATACTTAAGACTTTTCCCTATATCTGTATTCTTTATGCAATAAATATTAGGGTATACTTGAGACTTTTCCCTATATCTATATCCTTTATGCAATAATTTCATATATTACTATATTATATATAATATATAAAATTATAATATCCCTTTAAAATATATGTTATATATTATCATTTTACATTCTTATTTTTGTGTTGTTTGGTGTTTATCAAATGAGGTACGAGGTACGATCTTTAAAAAAAAAATGAGGTATGTTATTTAAACAACTGTTTTCGGAATGAATTATAAGACAACAAAAATTAAAAAATAAAATAGATATTGACATGAAAATCAAAACTATAATATATTTTTTTTAAGGTCGCAACTATCTTATTTGAAAAAGAAATGTCCAATATGGTCGCAACTATCTTATTTGAAAAAGAAATGTCCAATACCTTAAATGATTGTCATGTACCATACTTATTTTTTCAAATCAAACATGCCAACACCAGTAAACTCAGAAATCAAATTCAAAGTAGGGTTCTATTTTATCTCTTATTGTTTTTAATGTAATAATTGAAAAATAAAGTTAGCCTTTACCAAACTCATGCACCCACATCCATGCCACCCATATGGGTGTTATAAATAAGTCTCACATAATATTATATATTATACTTCACACTTTTTAATTATGTAAATCACTCAACTACATTTTTTAAATATCCATACCATTCTTCCAAAATTCTAAAATGGGTCTCACTAATCTTACAATATACTCTAATTTTTATTTTAAACTAATAAAATATTGATAAAAGCTGAAAAAGGAAGAGAATGGCAACGTTGCCATTCTTGGCATCGTAGTAAACAACTGCCATCACCACAATATCAATTAGTCCAAGCAGGGGCAGGGATCCTCTCCAGTGAGAAGTCCACTGCAGGCTGTCCAGTGCTGATCCACACCGTTCACCTTTTTTTGATAATTGGACCTGCATTTAATAAACATAACATGAGTGGAGGAGATTTCACTGGATGGAAATCTCACAGGAGACAATCTCCTCTCCCTCCAAGCAGTATCCAAACTGACACAAGGTGTACATGCTGGCAAAGACACCACCAATAAGAGAAAATCTTGTGTGGTCCTGGTCCACACAAGTGGTCTTTGGTCACACAAAGAGAAAAAAAAGAAGAGAGAGAAGAGAGAGAAAATGGAGAAGAGAGAAGAGAAGAGAGAGAAGGAAAAAACTTGTGTGTGTGACCAAAACCATAATTCTTGGTCCTGATCCACACAAGTGTTTCTCCCATCAATAATTGGTGTCTATTGCAAAACTAAAGAGCTGTTTGTGAAAGTGAAGTGCTCCATTGTTATCTCTATGTGGCACTTGTAAAATGAAATATAAATTGGCAAATGATGACACTTAGTTAAGGAGTTAAAAATTTAAAGTTCAAATCTCGATAAGAAAGAAAATATTAACATATGAATAATATTAAAAAAATATATTGGAACCATCCTTGTCACTATGGGAAATACTTGTGTGACATTAATGTCACGGTGACATTAAATCTGGGCCACACATTGGATGACATTAGATGTGTTGTGTGGCCCAGATACAATGACAATGACAATGTATGGCCCAGATGCAATGGCACGCCCAGATACAATGACAATGACAATGTATGGCCCAGATGCAATGGCACGGTGACATTAATGTCACCAAAGTGCCACCCTTGTCACTATATACAAGAGTTTATTTGCAATGGGATATATGAAGTCTATGTGTTTATGACATTGTCAATTATGATATTGACATGCTGTTCTAGTCTTCTAGATGTTCAATGTGCATTTGGTCTTCATTGACCATTGAAAATTAGGTACACAGACGGTCTAATCTTTTAATCGATCTTCGTTGACATGCTGTTCTACTATTTACATTTTACCAATATCTACTACTAATCTAGGAAAGTTAATCACCACCAAAATTATTTAATTACCCTCACTAAACTTGGTTTTTTTTTTTAGCAAACACTAAACTTGGTTAGATAACTTAAGTTTATTGGCTTAATAAAGGTCTTTTTTTAATTTAAATTATTCAATACTAATTTTATATTAGTAATTTATTGTTAGATTAATTTTTTGTCTTTCATATCTCGATTTGAACGCAGGATCTTTAACTCCTTATTCTTTAGCCGAAATATATTATGATCTAGCTTGATTAAAGTCGTAAGAGTAAGTATACACATTTTGTCAAAAAAAAATCACTTAATTTTTTTTATCACTTTGGATTACATATTTCTTATAATTTGATATATATGTTCCTGATTTTTTTTTTTAAGGAAAAATATGTTCTTAATTTCGTAGCATTGCCTCTCATGCAAACATAACCTACAGTCTTATAGTTGGAAGAAACTTTCTCCACCCAACGTAACTTTGATTGAGTTTACACATCAAAAAAATACATATATAAATTTTGTGACAAACAAAAGGGTACATCTATCAATGAAATCGACACTTATATTATGCAATGTAATCAACTATTTCCTTTCATTCTATAATCAATGGTAATTTACAACATAACAAACTATGGACACAAAAGAATGAAAACATAAACAAAACTCTAAAGTGTAACAAAAAAACTCTATCCTTCGGATAGTTAACAATGAAATCCGCAACATAGAGAAATACTCTGAATTGTATCCTAAAGTATATGCAACTTTACAAAATTAACAAAATAATAGATTACTTCTCTTATCTTGGTTGATGATATGAGATAGGAAGCATTTCTATTTGTCCATTTTCAGCAACTCTTTGATATTCTCTCATCTTTTCAGCTTCTCTAGAAATTTGAATATCACTAGGAAAATAATATTGATAAATATATTTTACAACCAAACGTGGAAGCAATGCAGTGATCACAATTCCTAGCAACAATGCCCAGAACAGTCCAGTACTTGAAACATGAAAGAAGGCCCTGCAATGTCAAAGTTAGGAAAATGCAAAGATTAGTGTCTATATATAAATTAAAAAAGCAATGTATAATTGCAAAGGTTTTAAATGCATATAAAGTATGGTAGCAAAGGTTATCAAAAAAATTTATTTGAGGGAAAAGGTTATCAAATTTAAGATGCATAGAATGGTAACAATTTATTTATTTATATGTTGACATGGTTTTTCTATGATTTGTATTAAAACAATGATACCAACCACCAAATATTATCTTATAGTTGAGGCTGGTTACATGGATCAAACTGTGTCATTAAAAATAAAAAATGTGGAAAAATCACTTAGAATAGGTTTTTCTAAAAAGGTTTCTTATAAATATTTCTCAAGGACTTGTTTGATTCTGAAAATATTTTCTATTTTTCATTTTCTAAAATGTTTTTTTCTGATTTCAATTTTCTATCTTCAAGGTTAATCTTGTAATCTGGACCGTAGTATTTAAATGAAACTTTTTCTTTGAAATTCTAACTATTTTATAGTAAAAAACATCAATGGTCACATCACTTCGAAGATATACACACAATTGGTCGAACTATGTGATATCTGTTTACTTTAAAGTTGAATTTTCTAGTCTAGCAAATTAAGATAGAAATAGAATAGGGAAAATACAGTGAATACATACCAGTAGCCAGGAAGTTGAGGTATAGCATCAATGATCATGACAGAAATGAATGTAGCAAGAATAGATCCCCAAATGACAGCATGAGTCACCCAATACCATCTAACAACATCCATAGCCAAATGTAAATTGACCAAAATAACCACTGCAAGAGTCCAAAGGTCTCCTATGCTTGCTATATCAATAGTGCTTTTCCAATATGCAAAGAGTGGAGGCCAAAATACAACCATGCTTTGCCACAAAGTATCAGCCATTGTTAACAAAAACAATTTCTTGTTGTAGGCTTCATCTCTTTGTCCAGCACTATAAAGTTGAGGATACTTTAGGAGAGTGCTTCTACTAAGATCTTTGTCAAGAATTCCAACAATAATAGTTGGAAGTGCACTGTAGATTATTGAGTACAATGTGGAGCTCCATTCATTTATTGCAGTTGTTGAAGTGAAGGCAGTGTAGAGAACATACCTAAAAAACAAAGGCACGGAACAAATTATTATTATTCATATGTTAAAATCTTGAGGAGAAGATGAAATAGAAAGATATATCAAAAGACAATTATTATTGTACTTGCAGTGAGTACAATATCTGAAACTAGGGTTTAGTCTCTTTTGGTCATGCCTTGAGTAGGGGTGTAACGGTTCGGTTTGGACTGGTTTTTAGTCAAAAAAATGTCCGAACCAATGAAACCTTCATCGGTTCGGTTTGGTTCGGTTTTCACTGTTTTTCAAAAAAGAAACCGAACCAAACTAATCGGTTTGGTTCGGTTTGGATTGGTTCGGTTGATCGGTTTGATAAAAAATACAATTAAAAAAATTCATATTCTCATAAAATATTTCATAGAACTCTGTATAATTGTATTTCATATTTTGTTTTTTCATGTGCTCTATTTTTCAAACAACTTTTTATAAATAACCTTACTCAATATTTCATGCATATGATCCAAAATTCATTCATCCATCATTCTTTAAAAACAATTCATCAAACTCAAATATTTGAATCATCCATGATCCATACATGCATCATTCATCAACAAACACAAAAATTCAAAAAAGAACATCCCAAAATTAAAACATAGTCAAAATAAAGATGAGAGAAAGTGAATTAGTTTTGGACTTTAAATTTTGGGCCTAGCCATATGTTTGTGTGAAGTAGGATAATATTAGTAAAATAAGGAGCGTGGTTATCATCGGATTGGTTCATCGGTTTCACGGATCTCAAAATGAAAAACCATGAACCAAACCAAACTAGATCGGTTTCAATTGGTTCGGATCGGTTTCAAACCGAACCAAACAAGGTCGGATATTTTTTTGGTTTGGTTTGGTTTGGACTATCGGTTTCGTTGGTTTAGTCTGAACCACTTACACCCCTAGCCTTGAGAATGATCTCAAGGGGGTATATAGCTTGTTTTTCCGTGACTTAGCCCCCAAGCAACTTGGGCCCTAAGTCATGTTTAGAGCGTCGATGCTTCTAGAAGCCTTCTGAGGCGGCGCCCTTCGGAGGACGCGCCCAGGGCCATTTGGGCCCTTCTGGAGGGCGGTGTGCCCTTAATTATATATTGACAGTCCAATTATCTATAAAACCCTGATACTGGCACAAACATCAAACACGATATTGACACGTAGACACACAACATATATGATATGATAAACCATTTGTTGGATTGTGACTTACCAAAATAGGACAAGAACAAGGATTGCATTTCTGTAGAAATTGTATAGTATCATGTAACCAAGCCTTTGATAATTCCAGTGACCATGTATCAATAAGAGAGGAACTAAAAACCTAAACTGTCCCATTGCAAAATCTGATGCCATTACAGCTTGCCTACCCTCTTGTCCACTTATACCAACTCCAACATCAGCCATTTGAATCATTGATACATCATTGGCACCTGTAATGTAACACATGGATGTACATCAGTTTTTTCTCTCTAATATACAGTTCAAATCATAAACCTTACTAGTAAAAAATGTATTGGAAGGAATTGACAAGTTTAAACAAATCAAAAGAAGAACTCGTACCATCTCCGATGGCTAGTGTCATGTCAGATGTCCGCTTCTTCACAAGGGAAACAATACCAGCCTTTTGCAGTGGAGCCACTCGACAACAAAGAACGACAGAACATAAACTCGCAAGTTGAAACAACTGAATCAAACAGAAGTAGCCATGATCAGCAAATAAAACATCATCAAGAAATTCAATGTAAATTGTAAATGGTATGTTTAATATTACTCTCTAACAAGATATAATGAAACTAACCTCTTCTTCATGTTCACTGTCGAGTATGTGTACAAGGCTTCCACCATCAATAATCAAAGCTATTTGTGTTGCAACTGCATCAAGTTTTCTAGATCTTTCAAGAGCATCTTTGAGACTTTTTCTACATGACACTTTACTATTACTATTAATAATAATTTGAGTCATGTTTCTTGTCAAAAGTTTTGATGAGAATCCAATAGATATAGCAGTTTCTTGCTTGTCACCAGTCAAAACCCAAACTTTAATCCCTGCTGCTCTCAGCGACTCAATTGCTTCTGGCACACCTTGTTGAAGTTTATCTTCGATAGCAGATGCTCCTAATATGGAAACATTGCTTTCAACATGGTTTGAAATTTTTTTAAGCATTGCAGCCCGACCAAATACCGCAGTGCTTGCTGCTTCATAGGCTGCATGCCATTCTTCAAACTCTGAAGTGCTTAGTTCTTTCATTCCAATAACAAGTGTTCTTAAACCTAGGGAAGAGTAAGAGTGAAGATGAGTTTCTGTGGCTTTTATTACGTCCATGTTGTGTGATTTGTCTATTACACTAAACATGGTTGTGTCTGCTCCTTTGACAAAGAGTTTTACTGAACTGTCAGGGTAGCCTAGTATAACCGACATTCTTTTTCTATCACTGTCAAATTCATGTAAACCCAACACATTGAACCTGCAATGTTCATAATGAGAAAGATTCATTAAAATGTGGATAATCATTGTTTGCACCACATTAAAGATGATTTCATTATCATTATCATGGCTAGACAGACACTACCCTAGACACCCGCGTTACAAATTTTTTTGTGATTATTTCATTATCATTATCAAAGACTAGACCCTAAAAATGCAAACGCTACAATTGCGATTATAGATAGAAAGGTTTTCATAACAAACTTACTTGAGTCTTTGTCCATGAATATCAATGACTATGTGGCCGGAAGTTCGTTCGATAAGCATAAAACCATAGGCAGCAGCGGCATACGCCAATGCTTGTTCATCAGGCGATTCACCTTGGTAATCTAACAGCTTGACATCAGGATCGGGCGTGTCAACAACAATAGGCACAATAGTATTGCAGGTTGCAAGTGCTAGAAAGAAATCATAAATCCTTTTCCCTTCCACATTTTCAACTCCATTTCTTGCCAGTTGCAAAAGCTCTGGATTAACTTTCACCTTCATCTTTGGTTTCAAGATCTTTCCATCAACTGAGAGTAGAAATTAACAGAAAATGAACATGTTATTTCAATTATAGAAAATACAAGCTCCGTTATTTCAACAAATAAAATTTGAAAACTTTTGCAACAATAATCTAAGTGGTTAATCCAGCTTAAATAGGTGCGTAATTACGTACAGTATATCGTTAATGAATATATGAGGTGGAAAAACTTATTAACTACTAATGAAACTTATTAACCATGCGTTATATCCATTAATAGTCTACTAAACGTAATTAACCACCTATTTGAACTGATTTAACCGTTTGAAAATTTTTTGCGAAAGTTGTTTAAATTTTGTTGACGAATAATCCTTTATCTGGTTTGAATTATAAACAATACCAGATGCATTAAAGGCAATGTTAAAAAAAATCTACTAGAACATAATAACACAAATATCAGTAAAAAAGTAGAAGAAATCAATCTCACCTTGCACTGAGTAGTCACCTAGTTCATTCTCCATGCTGGTTTTTGTGGAACTGTAATCGACTCCTCGTATGCTTGCACATTGAAACTCCATCTTATTTTCAGTAAGTGTACCAGTTTTATCTGAGAACACATACTTAATTTGCCCCAAATCTTCATTAATATTCAAAGCTCTGCACTGAAACTTTGTATTGGTAGCCTCATCATACAATCGATCGTCTTCGATCATGAAATAGGCCTGGCCAACACGAACAAGCTCCATAGAAATGTACAAAGCAATAGGAATCATGACTTGATAAACTATAACTGACATAAGGAATGTGAAAAAGATTTCCAATCCCCATCCATAGTACTTATAGTCTTCAACTTCCGGCTTTGAAAAATCAAGTTTCCTATAATAAGGCAACAGATTCAACTCGTCCTTATGGCGCTTCAACCAAACCGCAGCACAAACAGACGTGATTGTACACAATGCAACAAGAAAGAAAGACAGCATAATGATTTCGTAATTCATCCGTGTCTCTAGCCTACTTCTTTTCGATGGAGCTCCTGAATTGTTGAGCATAGCTTTAGTCTCGCGGCCACAATAGACCGCGACACCAAGCGCCCAACTAGTATTCTTAAGCTCACATCCTCTAAGCACAATGTTGGTTGATCCAAGTGATAACTTCTTACCATCGATTTCCATATTCGCCATAAATCCATATATATTCCTATTCGGTTTCTCACACTTAATCAAACCAGTATACCTCGGTTGAACCTTTGAACCTGTCTCCTGTTTCGCATACCTAGTCTTCAAATTACTCTCACCATCAAGATTAATAGTTTGTACATATGCAACACCAGTTGGATCACTAGTTGATAACAAAACAATATCACAAGGAATTGTTTCGTTTGTTTTGATTTTTACAATCTCGCCAACCCGAATATCCTTCCATTTCTTCTCAATGAAACTACCGTCATTCAACAAAATTGTTGCTAACCTGTTATTCTCAACTTTATCTGAATTGTGTCTCCTCCAATCCTCAAAAGCATCTTTCACACCAGTAACAAACAGAACAAAAGTCAACGGTAGAATCGAAACATATCTTCCAAATACCGCAAGTTGAGGAAGCTGATTGAGAATAGCAATGATGAGAAAATATATATAAGCAACTCTATGAAACTGTTCAAACAAATTCCTTGGAATGAAAGTGAGGATTGAGTATTTAGCAGTTCGAATTGAATTTCCGAAAAACTCAAAATTCTCATTGGTTTTCTCAGGATCATTGATATATACCAATCTTGCATCTTCATCTCTAAGTTCTCTTTGTGACATGGTTAACCCTTCAGAATCACCACCACCTTTTGAACCATACCTCACAGTACTTTTTGATCCTGAATGGTTTAAACTACTCATTTCCCTCACAGAATTGTTCCTCTTGCTAGAACCCATTGAATGAATGGACATAGAACTTTTGCTTGATGATGATGAGTTTGAAGGGTTTTTATTCTCAACTTGACCGAATTCAACACCGGAAAATGTTACTGTGTTGCTTGAACTTGACTTTGATTTTGGTAGCTCAGGAAAAACTGGTATTGTAGGAATATATTGATCATTTGGTGTTCGTGGAGATTGTAACAAAAGTGGCCTCTTAGAATCCATATGAAGTTTTATCTGCTCCGACCTCTGCTCCGACCTCAAGTCTGCTACACTGCTTTTCTGAGGTATTGTCTGCTTTGAATGTCTTGTCCTTAGTTATAACGCGTCTGAATTCGAAGATTCTTCAGACATGTTTAGAACATTTTAGGCTTTCTTTTAGCTAAAAAAAACACTTGAAAGAAACAAAAATAATTAAGCAAGAACTAGAAAGTGTTTACAATGAATGAAATGAATGATATGTGAAACAAAGGAACTTGGTTTTGAGCAACAAAGAAAAAAGTTTTATAGAAATTTTTGGAATGATTATTATTAACAAGTTTAAGGTGTGTTAATGATATTGAAGAAGGATTTAAGAAGAAGAAGAACAAAAAACGTGTTGAAGAGAGAGAGTTTTAAAGGTCAAAGGTGGTAAGTCTATGGCGGGCTTTGCAAGAAAACGAAGAATAAGTCTTAACGGGTGGCGACAAATATGTGTGTATGTCTCTAGAAAAGAAAATATTAGTATATATTTTTGGACAAACAACCTTATTTATTTATTCTTCAAAACAAAAAAAATTAATTAATTAATCTTACTATAATGTTTGGGAGTTCAGAGTAGATTCAAAAGATCAAAATGTGGATACACCATAGAAAGCAACTAGGAGTTTAAAATCTTAGCTATGATGTTTTAGCTAAAAAAAAAAGATTAAAGTAAATAAAATAAAATAAAGAGTAAATACTCCCTCCGTCCCTTAATGTAACCTCCCTTTACTTTTTTCACATTTCTTAAGAAAAGCTGTCAGAGTAATTATTATGTCTGTTTTGTGTGTTAATATTACCATATTGTCATTTGTTTGTATATGTATTAAATTTGACTTTTTAAATTTCAAGATAAGTTAGTAGTATTAATTAAGGGTATGTTTAGGAAAAAAAATAATAAATGCATCTAGTAATTTGAAAAGTGGTTTAGATTTAGGGACAAAAATAAAGTCAAATGGGTGGTTAGATATAGAGACGAAGGGAGTATTTAATTTGGTCAATGAAAAAGAAAACGAATTTTATTTTTTTTGGTGGTGGCCGGGGTTTAAATCTCGGACCTTGCATATATTATGCAAAATGTCCATACCAACTGATCTAAACTTACGAGGACAATAAAAAAAATGAATTAATTCAAGTGGTAAGACACTAAACAGAGGTTTGATATCTACTTTTTCTTATAAAGAAAATTTGGATGTGCGGAAAAAAAATGTATCAACTTATTTCTTTGCAAAATATTGATGAGGTTCGTCAAAATTTGGATGTGCGGAAAAAAAATGTATCAACTTATTTCTTTGCAAAATATGCAAAATATTGATGAGGTTCGTCTCTCATGTAGATCTTTTTTTGGTAGTGGCCGGGGTTTGAACCCCGAACCTTGCATATTTTTATGCATTGTCCAACCAACTGAGCTAAGCTCACAAGGACTCTCTCATGTAGATCTATTATCAAATACTCCTCCGATCATATTTATAAAAACAATAAAAAAATAAAATTTAGATCAATTGAATAACTAATGTATTTAGTCACATTTATAGACAAATACATTAATTATTCAATGATTTTAAAAAGTTATTTTTTGTTTATACTCCCTCTGTCTCTATATGTAAGCACCTTTTACAATTTTCACATTTCTTAAGAAAAAATAATAGTGTAATTAATGTTTCTATTTTATGTGTTAATATTACTAAATTGTCCTTTAATTGTGTGTGATGTAAATTTTACTTTTCAGATTTCAAGACAAGTTAGTAGTATTAATTAAGGGTATATTTATGAAAAAATAATAAATGCATCTAGTAATTTGGAAAAGAGTTTACATTTAGAGACAAAAATAAAGTTAAATGGATGTTTAGATATAAAGACAGATAGAGTAAATATGTCCTGAGAGAGTACATTATTTATTTAGTTTCAAATGCATCATCAATGTCACCAACTTAAATTATTACACGGAAATATTATACTAAGAGACAAATTCAGCTAACATTTTTTTTTAAAGAAAACTCGGCTAACATTTTTTAATATTATAAATCATGCATCTTTTATATAGTAAAATATTTTAAAATTTAGATAATAAAAATGTGTTAGAAAATTAAAATCACGAAACTTTTATTTTTGGTTTAATTTTAAACACCTGTCTATTAATTTATTTGTGGAATGGAACAAAAAGTCTTTCCCTCTAGAGGGGGATTCATTCATTATTCAATGTCGATCTCGACTAGAATAAATAAATCATGTTTGTCCCGTTGTTTTGTTCTAGAATGTCTGCTGGGAGCTTTTATTATTCAATTCTTAGATAGGTGTCTGAATTTGACTTGGGAGGTTTCACATATGGAATTATCGATTGACTTAACTAATTAATTTAATTTAATTGAACTGGACCTGCAGGGAATTACATTCATATAAGTAGATAGTTACCCTTTAATGACTTGATGTATAACTAACTAACTAAAATAAATAAATTCTCTAAAAAAAAAAACTAACTAAATTTTTTTACTAGAGATGTAAAAATAACTAACTTGATACTTAGGAACAAATTAATTATTAGTAATGTATTATAACATCAATTTTAAACTTATGGAGATGGGGATTTTGTTAGAGAAAGTTGTTAGGATGACTATACAGGTAAATTTTTAACTTATATTTAAATTTTTCTTAATTTTTTGTTAATTAGTTATATAATCTCATTTTGAATTGATGTTTATCACTCTATGCTAGCTACAGTGTTGAGAACGTAAAAAAAAAAAAAAAACTACAGTATTGAGGGGAAAGAAAACAAAAGCAAACTGACAAACATCATTTGTATTAGTAGGTTGTAGTGGATTAGTTGTTCAAATTAAAGTTATTTAATGGAGTTCGTTTGAGTATAAAGAAGGTAGAATATGTCTAGTTATGATTTTTTGATTTTTTTAATGGGGCACTAATTTCTTTTTATTATATTATGGGATGAAGTTTTCAGTTGTGTTTGACGGTCATTGATATTTTTACTCAAAAAAATAGTGATTAATAATTTTTGAGTAAACTTTGGTACAAAAGGTAGATTATTTCTTGACAGATAAATTATCTTCACAGGCAAAGGGTCATAAATTGAACTCCTAATATCTTGTTTAAATGGCTCAAATTCATTACTATTTGTACCAATCGATGAATTATATTGATAGCTTACAAAAAAAAAAATTTAAAAAAAAACTTAGGAAGCGAAAACTTATTATTCCCTCCTTTCTAAAATGACCGACGGAGTTTGGTCAAAAAAAAAAAATGACCGACGGAGCTAACTAATTTTTTATATTGAAAAATATATAAATTACAACGAGAGAATAATACTTTTACTAATAATCTTTAACATTATTGGTGTATTCATGATTACCATAAATCTAAAATTAAGGATGTTTTTTTTTTTGTGAAACCTAAAATTACAAATGTTGAATCGAAAATATTGAAAGTTGTATTAATGTTATATTGAAAATTAAAAAAAGATTCAGTATTAACTTAGTGGGGTGTGTTAGAAGGTTTGAAGTTCACAAAGAATATAGGTTTCTCTAGAATGGAGCTCCATGTTGATTCTGATATGATAGGTAAGAGTTGAGGGAGGGATGATGGCGTTCACTTCATTGGAGGAATAATCATTTGGCATAATGGGAGGTTATTATTGTTACCAAAAGAAATTACTTAAAAATTATTATTGCCTCATTCTTTTAACTAAAAAAACAAAACTTAATTAGGAAAAAATATTATTGTACCGAAAATTGAAAAAATAATATTACATTCATATCATGACAAATCTTGCTTGTGAAGGAGGTGATAGTTGGACAGTGTATGAGAATTGGACACAAATACCCCTTTAATTAAATGAGATATATTGTTCATGTTATTATTAAGGTTAAATATGTTTTTGGTCCCTATAAATATGTCAACTTTTCGTTTTAGTCCCTCTAAAATTTTCCTTCAACTTTTAGTCCCTATAAAATTTTCAATGTTCATTTTTGGTCCCTCTTTTAAAGTAAACTCATATGTAGAATTCATATTTTTTAATAAAATTTTCTAGAACAATTCAAAGTAATATAAGAATCACTCCCAAAAAATTTAGAATTTTTTAACAAAACATGAATTTAATATGAATTTTTATATTTTTTACGGTTAAAAATTCATATTTAATTTGTGTTTTGTTGAAAAATTCTAATTTCTTTTAGGAATTTTTTTTAGAATATTTTACACATTTGTGCACAATTTCATTAAAAAATACAAAATTAAAAATAGGGACCAAAAGTAGTGATTGAAAATTTTATAGGGACTAAAAGTTGAAGAAATTTTTTAAAGGGACTAAAACGAAAAGTTGCCATATTTATAGGGACCGAAAAAATATTTAACCTTATTATTAATTATCATATATATAATTATAGGTATTGATATATTTGTATTGCACACAGATAATATACTATTATATATGCATATTTTTATAGGGTCATGTTAACTTGTGCCCTTAAATGAGATATATATGCATATTTTTAGGGCACATGTTAAGGAGCTTAAAATGGAAATTAAAAATAAATTTTATATTGAAAGTATAACTTTTACAACTTTTAAGACATTGAATGCACAAGTTTCTAAAAAAATATTCTATATTTGTCTTCTTAAATTATGTCCTAAGGGCAGTAGTTAACATTTCCCATTTTTATATAAATATATATATATATGTATAAAAATTAACAAATGTGACATAAAGATGAAAAACAAGGCTAGTGCATGAGCGAGAAAAGTGCATGTGAAACTCAAAATCAGGGGTAAGATGGTCCTTTTGCTGAATTGCATCAAGCTTGAAAAAATTCTTCGCATTTTTGTGCGGAATGCCTTTTGGACGTGGGGTCCACCCAAATAAGTCTATAATGAAACTTTATCTCCTCTCTGACAGTGAACCAAACAATGGAAGCACAATTTTCCATAAACTTTATTTCCTTGCTGCTTTGTTGGAACATTAGTGTGATGTTGAAAAATAAATTGGAAGATTAAACACCAAGTAATTATACTTTGATCTAATGTTGTGTGAATTGAAAAAATAGAGTGTGTGGGTCCCACATAAAATAGAACTCACACATTAGTAGTGTTTAAACTGCGGTATTTAATTTTAAATACTTGATATTGATAAAAATAATAGTAATTATTATTTTTATTCGTGAATATCACTTCCCATAAATTTAGCTTATGGTGGTTGTGATAAGAATAAGAATTTAATTATATTTCTTATATTTCTTTTATTCAAATCCAATAGTTTGTTTCCTCCACTTTCGTGGATTTGTTTCTTTTGATCCTATCCACAAGTGTTGTTGAACTGATTAATGGATAAACTCCATTTTAATCTTATCCATTAGAGTAACTGTTGTCGTAATTTTTGCTAAAACAGTTACAGAATCTCTATATAAATAGAGGACTTCACTCAGTTCAAAAAACACATCAAAGAGTTTCATTGAGTTGTCTGGAACTCTTTCTCTCTTCTCCCCTTTCTTGACTTGTGTTGACGAGTCTTTCTTCTCTTCATCTCCTTTTTCTGTCCCTTCGGAATTAAGAGTGTTCTTAAGACCATAGTCCTTTTTTCGGTTTAATGTCCCTTCGGAATTAAGAATGGTCTTCAAACCATAGTCCCTTCGAGAATATATGTCCCTTCGGAATAAAGAATACTTTTAAGATCATAGTCCCTATTTAGAATAACAATGTCCCATCGGAATTAAGAATGATCTTAACGGTATATAAAAATTATTTCAATATTTTTCTATTTGAGGAGAAATGGTGGTATTACCATATTTGAGTGGTCGTAGTATCATATTGATAGTTTGGAGAACTTAAAGGTTAGAATGGTGGTAACACCATATTTGAGTGGTCTCAACACCATAATAGAGTGGTAACAGTACCATATTAAAGTGGTTTCAGTATTAAAAGAATGGTTTTGGTATCATATTGGAGGTGTAATTCTCGAACGGTTTTCTACAAGTGCAGTAGTTAACCGCACAGTTGTAGTTGGGATTGTTTTATCCTGGAGGCGGCGTGGTTGATAGTCTGTCTTGCACAATTTTGGGTAGTGCCACGAAACGTCTTAAAGAGAGCGACCTGGTCGTGACTCAACCTAGTAACAACTTCCTTAGATAATAAAATTTGGAAATTCAAATACAACAGTTTGGAAATCCAAATACAACAGTTTGAAAAACAAGGCTGAGGCATGAGCGAGAAAAGTGCATGTGAAACTCAAAATCAGGGGTAAGATGGTCCTTTTGCTGAATTGCATCAAGCTTGAAAAATTTCTTCGCAGTTTTGTGTGGAATGCCTTTTGGACGTGGGGTCCACCCAAATAAGTCTATAATGATACTTTATCTCCTCTCTGACAGTGAACCAAACAATGGAAGCACAATTTTCCATAAACTTTATTTCCTTGCTGCTTTCTATCCACTCTCTTTCCTTGGAACGAAATATTACCTTAATATCGATGTAGTTGTTTTCTCTTGAGCTTACCCTTGTTTTCTACCAAAAGAAAATTGAAAGGGATAATTCATTTTGGGATAAACTTTTTTCTTACAAATTAATCAAGTTATTTTGAAATGGAATAAGTATTAATTAAAATGATATTAATGATAATTTTACTATTATCCTAAGGAATTAAATTATATATGACAATGTTAAATTAACTATTACTACTAATCTAGCATACATGTGAACTACCGGTTGTTAACTCTCCCTCCTGATTGTAGGTTTGGAGTAGTCATTTTACTCTTGTATAAGTCAGTATTGTTTTTTAAAAAAAAACTTTATAATAACATGTTCACATTTAGTTAAAATTGCGGTTCCCTAGACTCTTCCAAATATCTAACCAAAAAAATGAGGTTGTGGGCAATATGGGTGCTTGTAAGATTGGGGCTTCGAAGTGGGATCTTGACTAGAGTAGAGTTTTTTTTTTTTTTTGGGAGGATAGTTTGGTGGAGGACTTGAATGTTGTTTTAGATGAGGTTGTTTAGTCGATTGGAGAGGACGCGTGGAAATGAAAGCATTGTTCAGATGGGGACTATTCAGTTCATGCTGCTTATGTGACATTGTCGTGTCCAAATATAGTTGTGGTTGACATGTATCATGAGGTTGCTTATGTCCTTCACATATTTTGAAAGAGTTGGGCTTCTACCTAAGTTCATGGCTTTTCCTGGCAACTTCTTCTCGATATGATCCCTATTAGGAAAAATCTTTTCAAGCGGAGGGTCATAACCGACACAATTGGTATACATGGTGCCTTTGTGGGGATCTTGCTGAGTCAGTCGGTCATTTGTTTGTCACTTGTGGGTTTACTTCTAGGGTGCGAAATAGATTAGTTAGATGATTAGGGAATAAGTGGGTTTTACCTCAGAATGTGACCCAATTATTTCATGTTTTTGTGTCTTTAGGAGTTGGGAGGAAGTGTAACTAGGTTTATTATTGGTTTGGCATACGACTGTGTGGTCTATCTAAAAAACCTGTAATGAATTTATTTTTTCCAGTAGAGTTTTTCAGGTTGAGTATTTTATGGATATGATTATTTTCCTTGCTTGGAAGTGGTTCTTTGGTAAATTCCCTACGCATCGCTACTCTCTCTATGAATGGGAGGTGGATTCAAATATTTGTTGGACCCATTAGTGTACACCCTCTAGTCACTATTATAAGCAAAAATCATTATTTTAGATTCATTCATTAAATGATGTATGTGGTTTATACCAAAGACCATATACATCATTAACTGAATGAATCTAAAATGTTGATTTTTGTTTATAATAACAACTGTAGGGCGTACAGTGTTGTTAGCAGAGATGGATCTGATTTGTATCTTTGGGGGTTTGGGCGGTTCCCAGGTTTCCAAGTCTCTATTGTGGTGTGCGGTACTTTTGGCTTTTGCTTTCTTTTAGAGTTATTCTGTTTATGTGTTGTTTCCTTGTTTTGTGTGTGTTTTGGGTTTTTTGTTGTGTTTGGGGGCGTTATTGTTATTATTGTTCTTGGTGTTTATTGGGGGTATTGTTTTAATTTAGAATTTTCAACCTAAAGACGGGCTTCCTTTGTAATCTTTTATTTCACATATGTTAATATAATATTTGCCACAAAATCCAACCACACCTTTTCCAGATGTAGATGCCTTTGATGGTGGTGCGACAAGGAGCATCCCTTCACATCATTTCACTTGCAGCTTTCCAGTGGCACTGGTTTTAGGAGGGTGCATCAGCTTGCGGTGGTGGCTCACAGTGGTCCATTGCAGTTTGTTGTGATTTATTGTGGTGTCGTAGATCTAGTTCTGTTCATCTTTGGTGTAGATTCAGTGTTTTTGTCCAAATAGTAGTGGTGTTTTTTGTGTTTAAGGTGTTATTGGGTGGTGCCTCTTGGAGGGGCTTCTGTATAGTGCTTGTAGTTAGTTTTTCGTAGTGTTTTTTTTTCTCTGTTTTGGATCACAAGGACGATGGGTTTTTTTTGTTTTTTTTTGTTGTGTTCTTGTCGTGTGGTTCTTTTTTATTTTTGATGTGTGGCGTGTTTCTGCTACTGGTAGTAGGTAGCATGCATGGTTTTCTTGTTCTATTGGATTTCATTGGCGTGATCTCTTGGTTTTATATCTTGCTTGGTATTTTTCTAGTGGTGGTTGATGTGGGGGTTGTTGGTGTTGGTATTAATAAGTGGGGGTTGACGACCCTGATTTGGGAGTTGAAATGTTAAAGGTGATGTTTTATGTGGTGGTGAGTTTGTTTTTATGGTGATGATGATGACTTCCTTGTGTGTTGTTTTGTTTTTAGGGGTTTTTTGTTTTATGTCTTAATAGTGTTTTGGGGGTGGTGGTGAGCTCCTGGTGTTTTTGTTGTTGGCTAGCTTTTGTTGCGGTTGGGTTGCTTTTGTGTTTGGGTGCCTCGAGTGTGGATGGTCTTTGTGTTGAGCCTTTTCCTTTCTGACATGTTTTTGGTTTGCATCACCGTTCATCATGTCAAATGCCTTACAAATTTGTGTTATTGATTCTGGTGAGCCGATTACTTTTGCTTCAAGATCAGGAGTTTGTGTCTAGTTGCAAATTTGTTTAGCTGGTTATGGTGTCTTCTCAGGTGGATCGGGGTTGAGGGGTACCTTTCTAATTTGTTTCTGGAGGCTAGTGGGTTGATGGTCAGATTAGGCAAGTGTACCAAATCTTTTACCAAGTAATAAAGTGATATGTAAAGTATCGTATCCACAGGGATTTTCGATTGGTCCAAACAATTCGCATTACTTATTTCAAGTTGACGGTATAAAATAAAAAAGATAAGGGTTAGAAATTGCAATTTTTATATGTTTGCAACAGAGCATGTTACCTATTTTGTGTTGTAGAAAAGTAAGCAGTGATTAGGACTATTTGAATCCCTCTATTTACTTTGTTGGATAATAAATAACATTCATGTCGCGTTTAGTTATCATAAGTAGACTATACAAGTGGTGATGTCATTGGGACGTTCTAACCTAGTCGGTTGTCAAGCTGCATCTGTTGATCGCACAGTGATCCTTATGTGCGGGGTCTATACTATCTCGGTTGATCTAGGTTTATCCCTTCAATGGCTAATTGCACCTGTTGATCGCACAGTGATCGTTACGTACATTAACTTTCTAATTTAAAGGTAATTGAAACATAGACATAAATTGGCGTTCCAAGATTTCCAAAGGCAACGAATGCCAATCTTCCTGTAGGTCGGTCCATCTATGAATCTTTGGACACTCATAGCACACAATATTTCCCCCTAAGTGGTTCTATAAACGGGCAACCCTTTCAATGATACTGGTTTTACTAGGTTTATTCCCCTCGGTGCTTGTCTCCCTAATTACTAAACTAGTTACATCCTAGGTTCATCATATTTTACTCAGTATTAGTAATGTCACCTCTTAAGTACTTACTACTAGAGTCAACTCGCTTTCGGTATCTTTCGTCTAGTTTACTAATCACTTACTTCCTAGACAGACAATTATTACTATAAGGATATAAATACCAAGATATAACAATCCAGATAGTAATAACAATGTTAAGCCCTGTAACGACCTAAGTATCTAATCTAGGGTTGTACCTCGCAAAAAATAAATTAATCATAAATAAAACTTAATAGCGAAGAGAAAATGAACTAAAGTAAAATGACATTAAATTAAATAATTATCCAACAAAACTAAACAAAGGTTCATCTTAGAACCCTAACCTATAAACAACTAGTTACACATGATAACTAAGACAAAAATTCATAAAGATATAAATATACCTTAGAAAAGATAAGAGAAGATAAAACTCCTCCTTGGCTCATAGAATAGCCTTCCTCTTAACTGCTCTAGTTTTGAATGAGAAATTGTGAATGAGGAAGGTTGGTATTTAAAGTGAAAGTTTGGGCTAAAATAATGGGCTTTCAGGGGCGAAAAAGTCACGAAAAGTGACTTTTTAGCAAGTTTTTGTGCACCCCGTGCCTAGGGTTGTGCGCATGGTGCATGTGCATAAGGCATTCATGCGCCTTGCACCTACATGCATGCCCCCAACACTTTAGTTGTTAAGTTTGAGGCGGCTCGCGCCTCCTTTTGTGCGTCAGGAGCTTTAGTGCATTACTTTCCTGTTTTCTTGTATTTTAGGCTTGTTGAGGTGTTTTCTTCATAGTTAAGAAGTCTTGGAGATTCAAAACAGAATATATCCCTTTATAAATTCTTCCGAGGCCTCTTGAATCTCCATTCTTCATCTTTCCAAGATCCAATAATCATTGTAGCTCTTGATTTGCCTGATTTCTTCGTGAATTACTTCAAGAACCCCCTAAAATTGATAGGTTTCGGGAAGAATAGAATTACACTCTCAAATACAGAAAACATTACAAATGTCCTAAAATCATAAGCAATTGATCTACTCCTCCTCTTGTTTGGTGGTAAAACATATCAAAATAGACGGAAAAACATGCTAAGAATAACATAAGATGACCTGTCTTCAAAGACCCATAAGGGTATTGGATGGAGGTGCAATCATTATGAAGAAAAAGCATGTTGCCCGATATTTTGCACATATGACTCGAGCTTTGGCACCAACTAGTGTTTCTTCTAACGCTTAAAGAACACTGAGATCCCCTTGGATGCATTTTCGCGTGCTTTTAGCTGCCGTCAGAAACATGGTTGGGCTTTTTCTTGGCTAAAGCACGTGAAAAGGTATCCAAGGGGATATCAGTGTTTTTTGAGCGTTAGCAGGAACACGACTTGGTGCCAAAGCTCCAGTTAGATGTGCAACATATTGGATAGCGCACTTTTGCTTCATAATGACTACATCTCCATCCAATACCTTTTTGGGCCTTTGATGACATGTCATCTTACATTATTCTTAGCATGTTTTTCAATCTATTTTAGTAGGTTTCACTAACCAGAGGAGTATTAGATCAATTGCCTAAGATTTCGGGACATTTGTAAAGTTTTCTATATTTGAGTTTGAATTTATAATAGAAAACATTACAAGTGTCCCAAAATCGTACTCCTCTAGTTTTCTGGTAAAACTTAATAAAATAGACGGAAAAACATGCTAAGAAAAATGTAAGATGACCTGTCATAAAAGACCCACAAGGGTATTGGATGGAGCTGCAGAAATTATGAAGAAAAAGCATGTTACCCGATATGTTGCACATACGACTCGAGCTTTGGCACCAATTAGTGTTTCTTCTAACGCTTAAAGAACACTGAGATCCCCTTGGATACGTTTTCGCATGCTTTTAGCTGCCATCAGAAACATGATTGGGCTTTGTCTTGGCTAAAGCACGCAAAAACGTATCCAAGGGGATATCGGTGTTCTTTGAGCATTAGCGGGAACACTACTTGGTGCCAAAGCTCCAGTTAGATGTGAAACATATTGGACAACGCACTTTTGCTTCATAATGACTACATCTCCATCCAATACCTTTGTGGGCCTTTGATGACATGTCATCTTACATTATTCGTAGCATGTTTTTCATTCTATTTTAGTATGTTTCACTAACCATATGAGTATTAGATCAATTGCCTATGATTTCGGGACATTTTTAAAGTTTTCTATATTTGACTCTGTAATTATAATAGAAATATTACAAGTATCCCAAAATCATAGGCAATTGATCTGATTCTCCTCTAGTTTTCTGGTAAAACTTACTAAAATAGACGGAAAAACATGCTAAGAATAACCTAAGATGACCTCTCATCAAAGACCCACAAGGGTATTGGATGGAGCTGGAATCATTACGAAGAAAAAGCACGTTACCTGATATGTTGCACATGTGACTCGAGCTCTGGCACCAACTATTGTTTCTTCTAACACTTAAAGAACATTGAGATCCCCTTGGATATGTTTTCGCGTGCTTTTAGCTGCCATCAGAGACATGATTGGGCTTTTTCTTGGCTAAAGCTCGCGAAAAGGTATCCAAGGGGATATTAGTGTTCTTTGAGCGTTAGCGGGAACATTACTTTGTGCCAAAGCTCCAGTTACATGTGCAATATATTGGATAACGCACTTTTGCTTCATAATGACTACATCTCCATCCAATACCTTTGTGGGCCTTTGATGACATGTCATCTTACATTATTCTTAGCATGTTTTTCATTCTATTTTAGTAGGTCACTAACCAGAGGAGTATGAGATCAATTGCCTATGATTTTGGGACAGTTGTAAAGTTTTCTATATTTGAGTCTGTAATTATAATAGAAAACATTACAAGTGTCCCAAAATCGTAGGCAATTAATCTGATACTCCTCTAATTTTCTGGTAAAACTTACTAAAATAGACGGAAAAACATGCTAAGAATAACCTAAGATGACCTGTCATCAAAGACCCACAAGGGTATTGGATGGAGCTGCAGTCATTATGAAGAAAAAGCACGTTACCCGATATGTTGCACATATGACTCGAGCTTTGGCACCAACTAGTGTTTCTTCTAACGTTTAAAGAACACTGAGATCCCCTTCGATACGTTTTTGCGTGCTTTTAGCAGCCATCAGAAACATGATTGGGCTTATTCTTGGCTAAAGAACGCGAAAAGCTATCCAAGGGGATATCGGTGTTCTGTGAGCGTTAGCGGGAACACTACTTGGTGCAAAGCTCCAGTTAGATGTGCAACATATTGGATAGCGTACTTTTGCTTCATAATGACTACATCTCCATCCAATACCTTTGTGGGCCTTTGATGACATGTCATCTTACATTATTCTTAGCATGTTTTTCATTTTATTCTAGTAGGTTTCACTAACTAGAGGGGTATTAGATCAATTGCCTATGATTTCGGGACATTTGTACAGTTTTCCATATTTGAGTCTGTAATTATAATAGAAAACATTACAAGTATCCCAAAATCGTAGGCAATTGATCTGATACTCCCCTAGTGTTCTGGTAAAACTTAATAAAATAGACGGAAAAACATGCTAAGAATAACGTAAGATGACCTGTCATCAAAGACCCACAAGGGTATTGGATGGAGCTGCAGTCATTATGAAGAAAAAGCACGTTACCCGATATGTTGCACATATGACTCGAGCTTTGGCACCAACTAGTGTTTCTTCTAACGCTTAAAGAACACTGAGATCCCCTTGGATACGTTTTTGCGTGCTTTTAGCTACCATCGGAAACATGATTGGGTTTTTTCTTGGCTAAAGCACGCGAAAAGGTATCCAAATGGATATTGGTGTTCTTTGAGCGTTAGCGGGAACAGTACTTTGTGCCAAAGCTCCAGTTACGTGTGCAACATATTGGATAGCGGACTTTTGCTTCATAATGACTACATCTCCATCCAATACCTTTGTGGGCCTTTGATGACATGTCATCTTACAATATTCTTAGCATGTTTTTCATTCTATTCTAGTAGGTTTCACTAACCAGAGGGGTATTAGATCAATTGCCAATGATTTTGGGACATTTGTAAAGTTTTCTATATTTGAGTCTGTAATTATAATAGAAAACATTACTACTATCCCAAAATCGTAGGCTATTGATCTAATACTCCTCTAGTTTTCTGGTAAAACTTAATAAAATAGACGGAAAAACATGCTAAGAATAACGTAAGATGACCTGTCATCAAAGACCCACAAGGGTATTGGCTGGAGCTGCAATCATTAGGAAGAAAAACCATGTTACCCGATATGTTGTACATATGACTCGAGCTTTGGCACCAACTAGGGTTTCTTCTAACGCTTAAAGAACACTGAGATCCCCTTCGATACGTTTTCGCGTGCTTTTAGCAGCCATTAGAAACATGATTGGGCTTATTCTTGGCTAAAGCGCGCGAAAAGGTATCCAAGGGGATATCGGTGTTCTGTGAGCGTTAGCGGGAACACTACTTGGTGCCAAAGCTCCAGTTAGATGTGCAGCATATTGGATAGCGCACTTTTGCTTCATAATGACTGCATCCCCATCCAATACCTTTGAGGGCCTTTGATGACATGTCATCTTACATTATTCTTAGCATGTTTTTCATTCTATTCTAGTAGGTTTCACTAACCAGAGGGGTATTAGATCAATTGCCTATGATTTCGGGACATTTGTTAAGTTTTCCATATTTGAGTCTGTAATTATAATAGAAAATAATACAAGTGTCCCAAAATCGTTGGCAATTGACCTGATACTCCTCTAGTTTTCTGGTAAAACTTAATAAAATAGACGGAAAAACAAGCTAAGAATAATGTAAGATGACCTGTCATCAAAGATCCACAAGGGTATTGGATGGAGTTGCAGTCATTATGAAGAAAAACCATGTTACCCGATATGTTGCACATATGACTCGAGCTTTGGCACCAACTAGTGTTTCTTCTAACGCTTAAAGAACACTGAGATCCCCTTCGATACGTTTTTGCGTGCTTGTAGCAGCCATCTGAAACATGATTGGGCTTATTCTTGGCTAAAGCACACGAAAAGGTATCCAAGGGGATATCGGTGTTCTGTGAGCATTAGCGGGAACACTACTTGGTGCCAAAGCTCTAGTTAGATGTGCAACATATTGGATATCGCACAAAGACCCACAAGGGTATGGGATGGAGTTGCAGTCATTATGAAGAAAAAGCATGTTACCCGATATGTTGCACATATGACTCGAGCTTTGGCACCAACTAGTGTTTCTTCTAACGCTTAAAGAACACTGAGATCCCCTTCCATACGTTTTTGCGTGCTTTTAGCTACCATCAGAAACATGATTGGGCTTTTTCTTGGGTAAAGCACGCGAAAAGGTATCCAAGGGGATATCGGTGTTCTATGAGCGTTAGCTGGAACACTACTTGGTGCCAAAGCTTCTGTTAGATGTGCAACATATTGGATAGCGCACTTTTGCTTCATAATGACTACCTCTCCATCCAATACCTTTGTGGGCCTTTGATGACATGTCATCTTACATTATTCTTAGCATGTTTTTCATTCTATTTTTGTAGGTCACTAACCAGAGGAGTATTAGATCAATTGCCTATGATTTTGGGACATTTGTAAAGTTTTCTATATTTGAGTCTGTAATTATAATAGAAAACATTACAAGTGTCCCAAAATCGTAGGCAATTGATCTAATACTCATCTCGTTTTTTGGTAAAACTTAATAAAATAGACGGAAAACATGCTAAGAATAACCTAAGATGACCTGTCATCAAAGACCCACAAGGGTATTGGATGGAGCTCCAGTCATTAGGAAGAAAAATCATGTTACCCGATATGTTGCACATATGACTCGAGATTTGGCACCAACTAGTGTTTCTTCTAACGCTTAAAGAACACTGAGATCCCCTTCGATACGTTTTTGCGTGCTTTTAGCAGCCATCAGAAACATGATTGGGCTTATTCTTGGCTAAAGCACGTGAAAAGGTATCCAAGGGGATATCGGTGTTCTGTGAGCGTTAGCGGGAACACTACTTGGTGCCAAAGCTCCAGTTAGATGTGCAACATATTGGATAGCACACTTTTGCTTCATAATGACTACATCTCCATCCAATACCTTTGTGGGCCTTTGATGACATGTCATCTTACATTATTCTTAGCATGTTTTTCATTCTATTGAAGTAGGTTTCACTAACCAGAGGTGTATTAGATCAATTGCCTATGATTTCGGGACATTTGTTAAGTTTTACATATTTGAGTCTGTAATTATAATAGAAAACATTACAAGTGTCCCAAAATCGTTGGCAATTGATCTGATACTCCTCTAGTTTTCTTGTAAAACTTAATAAAATAGACGGAAAAAGATGCTAAGAATAATGTAAGATGACCTGTCATCAAAGACCCACAAGGGTATGGGATGGAGTTGCAGTCATTATGAAGAAAAAGCATGTTACCCGATATGTTGCACATATGACTCGAGCTTTGGCACCAACTAGTGTTTCTTCTAACGCTTAAAGAACACTGAGATCCCCTTCCATACGTTTTTGCGTGCTTTTAGCTACCATCAGAAACATGATTGGGCTTATTCTTGGCTAAAGCACGTGAAAAGGTATCCAAGGGGATATCGGTGTTCTGTGAGCGTTAGCGGGAACACTACTTGGTGCCAAAGCTCCAGTTAGATGTGCAACATATTGGATAGCACACTTTTGCTTCATATTGACTACATCTCCATCCAATACCTTTGTGGGCCTTTGATGACATGTCATCTTACATTATTCTTAGCATGTTTTTCATTCTATTCTAGTAGGTTTCACTAACCAGAGGGGTATTAGATCAATTGCCTATGATTTCGAGACATTTGTTAAGTTTTCCATATTTGAGTCTGTAATTATAATAGAAAACAATACAAGTGTCCCAAAATCGTAGGCAATTGATCTGATACTCCTCTTGTTTTCTGGTAAAACTTAATAAAATAGACGGAAAAACATGCTAAGAATAATGTAAGATGACCTGTCATCGAAGACCCAAAAGGGTATTGGATGGAGCAGCAGTCATTATGAAGAAAAAGCATGTTACCCGATATGTTGCACATATGACTCGAGCTTCTGCACCAACTAGTGTTTCTTCTAACGCTTAAAGAACACTGAGATCCCTTTCGATACGTTTTTGCGTGCTTGTAGCAGCCATCTGAAACATGATTGGGCTTATTCTTGGCTAAAGCACGCGAAAAGGTATCCAAGGGGATATCGGTGTTCTGTGAGCGTTAGCGGGAACACTACTTGGTGCCAAAGCACTAGTTAGATGTGCAACATATTGGATAGCGCATTTTTGCTTCATAATGACTATATCTCCATCCAATACCTTTGAGGACCTTTGATGACATGTCGTCTTACATTATTCTTAGCATGTTTTTCATTCTATTCTAGTAGGTTTCACTAACCAGAGGGGTATTAGATCAATTGCCTATGATTTCGGGACATTTGTTAAGTTTTACATATTTGAGTCTGTAATTATAATAGAAAACATTACAAGTGTTCCCAAAATCGTTGGCAATTGATCTGATACTCCTCTAGTTTTTTGGTAAAACTTAATAAAATAGACGGAAAAACAAGCTAAGAATAATGTAAGATGACCTGTCATCAAAGACCCACAAGGGTATTGGATGGAGTTGCAGTCATTATGAAGAAAAAGCATGTTACCCGATATGTTGCACATATGACTCGAGCTTTGGCACCAACTAGTGTTTCTTCTAACGCTTAAAGAACACTGAGATCCCCTTCGATACGTTTTTGCGCGGTTTTAGCAGCCATCAGAAACATGATTGGGCTTATTCTTGGCTAAAGCACGTGAAAAGGTATCCAAGGGGATATCGGTGTTCTGTGAGCGTTAGCGGGAACACTACTTGGTGCCAAAGCTCCAGTTAGATGTGCAACATATTGGATAGCGCACTTTTGCTTCATAATGACTACATCTCCATCCAATACCTTTGTGGGCCTTTGATGACATGTCATCTTACATTATTCTTAGCATGTTTTTCATTCTATTCTAGTAGGTTTCACTAACCAGAGGGGTATTAGATCAATTGCCTATGATTTCTGGACATTTGTTAAGTTTTCCATATTTGAGTCTGTAATTATAATAGAAAACAATACAAGTGTCCCAAAATCGTAGGCAATTGATCTGATACTCCTATTGTTTTTTGGTAAAACTTAATAAAATAGACGGAAAAACATGCTAAGAATAATGTAAGATGACCTGTCATCAAAGACCCAAAAGTGTATTGGATGGAGCTGCAGTCATTATGAAGAAAAAGCATGTTACGCGATATGTTGCACATATAAATCGAGCTTTGGCACCAACTAGTGTTTCTTCTAACGCTTAAAGAACACTGAGATCCCCTTCGATACGTTTTTGCGTGCTTGTAGCAGCCATCTGAAACATGATTGGGCTTATTCTTGGCTAAAGCACGCGAAAAGGTATCCAAGGGGATATCGGTGTTCTGTGAGCGTTAGCGGGAACACTACTTGGTGCCAAAGCTCTAGTTAGATGTGCAACATATTGGATAGCGCACTTTTGCTTCATAATGACTACATCTCCATCCAATACCTTTGAGGGCCTTTGATGACATGTCATCTTACATTATTCTTAACATGTTTTTCATTCTATTCTAGTAGGTTTCACTAACCAGAGGGGTATTAGATCAATTGCCTATGATTTCGGGACATTTGTTAAGTTTTACATATTTGAGTCTGTAATTATAATAGAAAACGTTACAAGTGTCCCAAAATCGTTGGCAATTGATCTGATACTCCTCTAGTTTTCTGGTAAAACTTAATAAAATAGACGGAAAAACATGCTAAGAATAATGTAAGATGACCTGTCATCAAAGACCCACAAGGGTATTGGATGGAGTTGCAGTCATTATGAAGAAAAAGAAAGTTACCCGATATGTTGCACATATGACTCGAGCTTTGGCACCAACTAGTGTTTCTTCTAACGCTTAAAGAACACTGAGATCCCCTTCGATACGTTTTTGCGTGCTTTTAGCTACCATCAGAAACATGATTGGGCTTTTTCTTGGCTAAAGCACGCGAAAAGGTATCCAAGGGGATATCGGTGTTCTATGAGCGTTAGCTGGAACACTACTTGGTGCCAAAGCTTCAGTTAGATGTGCAACATATTGGATAGCGCACTTTTGCTTCATAATGACTACATCTCCATCCAATACCTTTGTGGGCCTTTGATGACATGTCATCTTACATTATTCTTAGCATGTTTTTCATTCTATTTTTGTAGGTCACTAACCAGAGGAGTATTAGATCAATTGCCTATGATTTGGGGACATTTGTAAAGTTTTCTATATTTGAGTCTGTAATTATAATAGAAAACATTACAAGTGTCCCAAAATCGTAGGCAATTGATCTAATTCTCCTCTAGTTTTATGGTAAAACTTAATAAAATAGACGGAAAACATGCTAAGAATAACCTAAGATGACCTGTCATCAAAGACCCACAAGGGTATTGGATGCAGCTCCAGTCATTAGGAAGAAAAAGCATGTTACCCGATATGTTGCACATATGACTCGAGCTTTGGCACCAACTAGTGTTTCTTCTAACGCTTAAAGAACACTGAGATCCCCTTCGATATGTTTTTGCGTGCTTTTAGCAGCCATCAGAAACATGATTGGGCTTATTCTTGGCTAAAGCACGTGAAAAGGTATCCAAGGGGATATCGGTGTTCTGTGAGCGTTAGCGGGAACACTACTTGGTGCCAAAGCTCCAGTTAGATGTGCAACATATTGGATAGCGAACTTTTGCTTCATAATGACTACATCTCCATCCAATACCTTTGTGGGCCTTTGATGAAATGTCATCTTACGTTATTCTTAACATGTTCTTCATTCTATTCTAGTAGGTTTCACTAACCAGAGGGGTATTAGATCAATTGCCTATGATTTCGGGACATTTGTTAAGTTTTCTATATTTGAGTGTGTAATTATAATAGCAAACATTACAAGTGTCCCAAAATCGTTGGCAATTGATCTGATACTCCTCTAGTTTTCTGGTAAAACTTAATAAAATAGACGGAAAAATATGCTAAGAATAATGTAAGATGACCTGTCATCAAAGACCCACAAGGGTATTGGATGGAGTTGCAGTCATTATGAAGAAAAAGCATGTTACCCGATATGTTGTACATATGACTCGAGCTTTGGCACCAACTAGTGTTTCTTCTAACGCTTAAAGAACACTGAGATCCCCTTTGATACGTTTTTGCGTGCTTTTAGCAGCCATCAGAAACATGATTGGGCTTATTCTTGGCTAAAGCACGCGAAAAGGTATCCAAGGGGATATCGGTGTTCTGTGAGAGTTAGCGGGAACACTACTTGGTGCCAAAGCTCCAGTTAGATGTGCAGCATATTGGATATCGCACTTTTGCTTCATAATGACTACATCTCCATCCAATACCTTTGTGGGCCTTTGATGACATGTCATCTTATATTATTCTTAGAATGTTTTTCATTCTATTTTAGTAGGTTTCACTAACCAGAGGAGTATTAGATCAATTGCCTATGATTTCGGGACATTTGTAAAGTTTTCTTTATTTGAGTCTGTAATTATAATAGAAAACATAACAAGTGTCCCAAAATCGTAGGCAATTGATCTGATACTGCTCTCGTTTTCATGTAAAACTTACTAAAATAGACGGAAAAACATGCTAAGAATAACCTAAGATAACCTGTCATCAAAGACCCACAAGGGTATTGGATGGAGTTGCAGTTATTATGAAGAAAAAGCACGTTACCCTTTATGTTTTACATATGACTTGAGCTTTGGCACCAACTAGTGTTTCTTCCAACGCTTAAAGAACACTGAGATCCCCTTGGATACGTTTTTGCGTGCTTTTAGCTGCCATCAGAAACATGATTAGGCTTTTTCTTGGCTAAAGCATGCGAAAAGGTATCCAAGGGGATATCAGTGTTCTATGAGTGTTAGCTGGAACACTACTTGGTGCCAAAGCTCCAGTTAGATGTGCAACATATTGGATAGCGCACTTTTGCTTTATAATGACTACATATCCATCCAATACCTTTGTGGGGCTTTGATGACATGTCATCTTACATTATTCTTAGAATGTTTTTCATTCTATTTTAGTAGGTTTCACTAACCATAGGAGTATTAGATCAATTGCCTATGATTTCGGGACATTTGTAAAGTTTTCTTTATTTGAGTCTGTAATTATAATAGAAAAAATTACAATTGTCCCAAAATCATAAGCAATTGATCTGATACTCCTCTCGTTTTCATGTAAAACTTACTAAAATAGACGGAAAAACATGCTAAGAATAACCTAAGATGACCTGTCATCAAAGACCCACACGGGAATTGGATGGAGCTGTAGTTATTATGAAGAAAAAGCACGTTACCCGATATGTTGCACATATGACTCGAGCTTTGGCACCAACTTGTGTTTCTTCTAACGCTTAAAGAACACTGAGATCCCCTTGGATATGTTTTCATGTGATTTTAGCTGCTATCAGAAACATGATTGGGCTTTTTCTTGGCTAAAGCACACGAAAAGGTATCCAAGGGGATATCAGTGTTCTTTGAGCGTTAGCGGGAACACTACTTGGTGCCAAAGCTCCAGTTAGATGTGCAACATATTGGATAGCGGCATAGCGCACTTTTGCTTCATAATGACTACATCTCCATCCAATACCTTTGTGGGCCTTCGATAACATGTCATCTTACATTATTCTTAGCATGTTTTTCATTCTATTTTAGTAGGTTTCACTAACCAGAGAAGTATTAGATCAATTGCCTACGATTTTGGGACATTTGTAAAGTTTTCTATATTTGAGTCTATAATTATATTCTTCCCAAAAAAATACCAATTTTATGGGGTTTTTGAAGTAATTCACGAAGAAATCAAGCAAATCAGGCAAAGAAAGACCTCCGAAGATTATTAGGCCTGGGGAAGATGAAGAATGAAGATTCAAGAGGCCTCAAAAGACTTTACAAAGGGAGGAATTATATTCCCAAGTTCCAAGATAGCTTAACTATGAAGAAAACACCTCAACAGACGAAGAATATAGAAAAACAGGAAAGTAATACCCTAAATTGCCTGATGCAAAACAGGAGGCGTGAGGCGCCCTGAAGTGATGAACTAAAGCGCATGGCGTATGCCTGTAGGCGCAAGGCGCCTGAAAGTCTTAGTCACATATGCCAGACGCATGCCCTCAGGTGCAAGGCGCCCCGTGACTTGCAAAAAAGAAGTCACTTTTCATGACTTTTTCGCCCATGGAAGCCCATGATTTTAGCCCAACTTAGGTGGAAAATTTTCCTATAAATACTAGCGTTCCTTATTAACAATTTCTCGTTCAGAACTGGAGCAGTTCAAGAGGAACGCTATTATAGGAGCCAAGGAGGAGTTTTATCTTCTCTTATCTTTCCTAAGTTATGTTTTTATCTTTTAGTATTTCTGTCTTAGTTATCATGTGTAACTAGATATTTATAGGTTAGGGTTCTAAGATGAACCTCTGTTTATTTTTGTTGGATAATTATTTAATTTAACATGGTTTTATATTTAGTTTATTTTCTGTTCGCTATTAAGTTTCAGGGGGAGTACCCATTACTCATAATAAAATTGTGTAGAAAAGTTTCAAGAAATGATTAGGAATAGCATAGCAACCAAACTTACAGTTACTAAAGGTTAAAACTAAAGAGTAAAAGCATAAACACCATAAGTAACATGAAGAAATTTAAAAAAAAAAAAATACAATTAAAAAATTACCCTAAATTGACAATAGTAACACAAAAAAAAATGTATGCCTTCCCAAAGTTGCATACTTTGTACGTGCTCTTCTGAGAGATAACTTTGCTCCTGGTAAAATTTTTTAACAATATAAAAAGATCATAACTTTTTTCAAAGGAAAAAGCAATTGGTTTAATCAAAACAAACAAGGAGTGACATTTAAAAAATTGGGGAAGAGAATAAGGGTGACATTCATGGTGATTTAACAATTGTCTCAGTCGTCTCAAGTGAGTTGGTTTCAACCATGTCCCTTGATGTTATAACGTCAAGCTCTTATTAGTGAGCTGACACCTATTGGAAAACAAGGCCTAGTATTCACCATTCTCAACTAGAGAAATTGCATCAACAACATTATTCCCTATTTATTTTAAAAAAATATGACTTCTACTGGAAAAATTAGAGTATAAAATTGATGAAAAACAAAAGCAAAATTAAAATACCAAGAAAAAAACTAACTTAGTGAACCCATCAATTAGAAAATCAATCAAAAATTAACAAGCAAAAACAAACTAAATTACAATATTCAAACTTAAAGTAAAAAAAAATATAAAATAGGAAACAAAGAAAAAACTATGAAACTATACTTGAGTGCAGTAACACACAACAAAAGAAAGACCAAACAATTAAACAATATGTTTTAACTTTGAAATTGTTTATCTAATTAAAGGAGCAAGGAGTCCTATTTATACTAAGTTCTCACCCAAGAAAAAAAAAACTAACCTATTAAGTGAATTGAGTATCTCGCTGACACACCTAAAAAGATAAAAATTAACATCGGAGTTTTTCCTTCTTTGAAATTCAACAAAATATTAAATTTATTGATAAGATACACATCGATACATATTAATTAAGATTGTACGATTTTGCATCTATGATCAATAGAGTTCATAACAATATATAAGCAAGAGATTTTTTTTAAAAACAAATTAGGGTGATATATATATATATATATATATATATTAAATTTAGACATTATATTTTATTGTATTGTTCTTTAAAATTAATCATCAAAATTGCAAGAAAATTCTCTTTTTCACTATAGTTTTCAAGAAGAAAAATTCACTTACATCTTTCAAGATTAATTTGAAATGCAGCCGAATCTTGGATCGCAAATGTTGATTGTTCTCCTATAGGAACAATTCTTTGCTTTCACATTCTAGCACTCAAAAAATAGCTCGGGTTCATAAACCAATAGAAAAAGAACATGTAATCAATGATTTGAAACGCTGACTTGAAATATTGATGAAGAAATGTTCTCATACCCAATTTATTACTGTCACCGTGCTCCTAGAATTTTGGTGTTAAGAAATTGCAAACGGCATAATTTTGTGATTCACCGAGATCTTCAATCCCAAATGCATATTTTCCTCCTCTTGAAATATTTCTTTACTTTCACGTTCTAGAACTCAACAAAATAGTTGATTTCATAAACCAATAGAAAAAACATGAAATCACAGATTTAAAAAATTAACTTGAAATATAGATCGATGAAGAAAGGACCTCATACCTAATTTCTTACTGTCGCCACGTTCCGAAGGATTTGGTGTTAAGAAATTGACAATCGAGTAATTGTGTCATACAACGAGATCGCGAACCCCAAAGGTTGGTTTTCCTTCTCCTGGAATATCTCTTTGTTTTCATACTCTATAACTCGACAACAAGATCAAGCTCATAAATCAATGGAATAAAAATGCAATCGATGACTTAAAACACTGATTTGAAATATAAATTAAGAAATGATCTCCTACCTAATTTATTATTGTCGCCGCACTCATAGGGTTTGGCTAAAGAAATTGTAAATGGTGTAATTTAAATTAGTATATGGTTGATAAATATCAAATAAATCTAATAATTCATTTTAAATTTTAAGGACATTAAGGATTGTGATGTTAGGGATGTATAGAAGAAATAAAGAATGAAAATAAAGTGAAATGATTTAGAAACGAAACCCTAATGAAATGATTTAGAAACGAAACCCTAAAAGACTCAATTCAATAATATTGATTTCGTGAATAAAACTAGGTATGAGTCTTCCTTATATAGCCATTTAACAGCTTGGGCTTTTTCTTCACGGGCTAAACAATCAGCAGCCCAAAATGTATGAATTTTGCTCTTTACCCAACACTTTTTACATGCTCCCAACTGAAAAGACCAAAATACCCCTGTGTGAGTTAAGTCACGCTAGTGTTAAATTTGCGTGGGTTAACTCACGCTGCGTGACTTAACTCACGCTGCGTGCAGTTTTAAGGCCAGACAGAATCTCGTTTCCTCATTTCCAATCTACAATTCTCAAATCTCTCTCAAATCACCCAAATCTAAAATTCCTTCAACTTCAAATCAAACAACACTCCAATAACAAGTAAGTTTTTATAATCAAACACCATTAACCTTTTTATGTTGTTATGTTAGATTCTTTGTCTTAAATATGATTCTTTTTGTTTGAGGATTTTGTTTAAATTTTAATTTTTTTTTGCAAGAAATGATATACTGTTACATGTAAATGACTTATATTGCTTAATTGTTATGATGTTTGCATGTTTATTTTAGATTTTTTTTTTTTATCTTAAATTAGATTTTTTTAGTTTTAGGGTTTTGTTTAAATTTTGATTTTTTTTGCAAGAAATGATACAATGTTACATGTAAATGACTTATATTGCTTAATTGTTTAGATGTTTGCATGTTTATGTTGTAGTTATGAGTTTTAGGATTTATGAATAATTTGAACTCCAAGTGTTTGTTAAAATGTTTGAATGAGTTTTTTATTGATTGTTTAATTTTTTATTGTGTAGGTAGGTTTGAAACAATGACCGATTTGTTCAGTCCGGTACATTAATGTCATGTAAAAAAGTCTCAAGGATCAACTGGATGAAATCAACCAAGGACTCAACCCCGGAGACACAAGGAGGGTGAAATACAATTTTTATGAACGTCCAATGTTGGATGACGGGAGAATAACGTTTAGTCGGCTAGAATTAAAGAACGACGACGATGTGAGGAGTATGTTCTCGATTTTTGGCAGATCAACATGGTTCCGTTGATTGATATGTTTGTCACGTTGCAGAGATCAACTGAAGATATTCTCAACAATTTGATTCCGCCAGAAGATCGTGATTAGGTAGAGAATGCACCTTTCAACTACAACAATTGTCTTACCTCTGAAATTGGATAAGGTCAAAACTGTTAAACAACAACTCTCAAGCATTCACCCGGAAGTTGTATGTTTAGGTAGTGTATTGAAAATTCAAAAGATTAAGAGAACACAACATGTATTATGCACAATCAGCTATAGAAGTTATGATATCGAATTCCTTCATATAAGATGAATGTCACATAATGAACCTCATTCTTTATGTGATGACTCGTCTTATATGAGGGAATTCGATGTGATAACATATATAGTTAATTTTGTAGAATACATATGTTGTGTTCTCTTCATTCTTTTGAGGGGAATGTAATGTAATGTTGACGAAATTAAAACTAAATAAAATTGTGTATTTGTTTATTTGATTTTGTGTAATTGTGTCACTTTATTCGATTTTATAATGCGCAATTTTTATTCGAATTCATGCTGAGTTTATTTAGTCTTTATTCGAATTTAATTATTCAATAAGCAATTTTTATTCGAATTCACGTTGGGTTTATTTAGTCTTTATTCGAATTTAATTATTCAATACACAATTTTTATTCGAATTCACGTTGAGTTTAATTAGTCTTTTTTTCAAATTTACTTATTCTTTAGTACGCAATTTTTATTCGAATTGACGTTGAGTTTAATTAGTCTTTTTTTGAATTTATATATTCTTTAATACACAATTTTTATTCGAATTTATTTATTCAATACGCAATAATAAAATAAATGCAAATATAAACAAAAATAAAGTAACACAATTAATAGATATAAAATCTCATTTTATTAATATAATGATATATTTATAATGAGGTAAAACTAAATCTGAGTTAAAAAAAACCACCAGAAAACGATATAAAAAGAATCTTAGGTTATGAATTCAGCAAATCCTTAATGGGTGGAGTCATCTTCGCCATACCTATAAACAATCGACTTGATAGCACTCAAAATTGAACCTAGAACTTCCGGATACACTTCACCAAGATACTCATACAAGACAATACCAAGATGACCCATCAATTGTTCCTCATGGCACTGCTTCATGACAATAGCAATTCTCGAAATGAGGTCTGCTGCTTGCTGCCTCACCTTTGCACTCTTGTTGTTTAACCTCCACTTGGGTTAAAACAAAAAAAAAACCCACGAAATGACGTCATTTTACCCCACGAAGATTGATCACCTCTTGTCTCCAATTCAAAGAAACCTCTTGAAATTTTCAAATAGGCCACTTCTATGAAAGACCAAGGATGAAAAAAACAACATTGTTGTTGTAGAAGGAAGAGGAGGAGAGAGTGAGGATGAGAGAATGTGAGAAATGGTGAAGGTTGGAAGGGTATTTACTGGGGAAATGGATCCCTAGGTTGTATCTACACATAATGTGAGTCAAAAAAAAAAAAAAACTTGTAAAGGATACCTTTCACCAGCTGACCACCGGCCACAGGTGTGTGACTTAACTCAAGCAGGGGCATTTTGGTCTTTTCAGGTGGGAGCGAGCAAAATTTTAGGGGAAATATTATTTCCTAGGAGCAAATATTATTTCCTAAAATGTTTTGACATCTAACTTTGGAAACACGACAATGCATTAACCAACCTCTACAACTTCTAGAAACACACGCTTCCTGGAGCACAAGCTATGTGAATCATATCTTCAATTAAATCTTCAGTTATCTCATGCATAAATGATAGACGTTTGGCAAGTGCACCAAATACTATCGATCCCACGAGGACTGTTTTTAACTTCAATAATTCAATTTCGTTATATAATTAGGATGTGTAAAGTTTATTTTGTTTTGCCACTAGGCAGAAGATTTGGTTTGATTTTATGAAATCAAATAAAAGAAATTAAAGTTGATTAAGAAAATATGAGAGAAAGATGAGATCAGATCCGTCGAATCCTCCAAGTTCCCCTAATTGGTCTACTGCACCTATTTGTTATGAACCCTCTTCTAGTTTAGGATGATTAACAAATTAGCCCTAATCAATCCCTTGAGTTAGGACCCTCTTCTTAAACTACAGCCCCTAATTCCTTAGGTGGTCTAATAATTCTTGAAGGTTTTACCGAACGTTAACCTATTATCACTAACAAACGATTATCTATTCCTAGACTAACCCTGTTTATTAGAACAATTCAATTAGGTCTAAGTCGAAAGCCATGGTCAGTGGTCATTCGTTCTCACAAAATCAAGTTATATGTGATCAAGATATAAAAAGCATTAAGAACAATTGAATTGAATAAACTAGAATTGAATTCATAAACAAAATAGAGTTTCACAGCAACATGTGTCAATTAGGGTTACAAAGATTCATCTCGGATCTAATCTCTAAGAGATTTAGCTACTCATAATCGAGTTTACAAATAGCATAATCAATGAAATAATTAAAACATACATGAATTGGTAAAAGGTTGAAGAAATCGCCCTTCTAGCCGTCTCCGATGTCTCAAAATCGCACTTTGCTCTCCAAAATCGTAACCCTTGTTCTTCAGATTGAATGCAGTATTTATAGAAGTCATGGGCCTGACCCATCAAAATCGCGCCGCGCCATGTATATAGGCGTGCCGCGATTTCCTCTTTACAGGAAGTGTGTAATTTTGCTTCAAAAATCGCAGCACGGCTTGAAATTGGCGTGGCGCGATTTCCTTCGAACAGACTTCAAATTTTAAGCTTTTTGCACTCCAGAACAGTATAAATTGCATGAGAACTCTATCAAAATGTCACAATAAGTCCCTAATATTACGTAATGACAGGATGTCATCAATAAAACAAATCTTCAAATATTGCAAACAAAGCACGTTACGATGTCGTACTCACATGCCAAGACATCTGGTTCCACATCTTGTTAGAACATCTTGTTTTAACAAAATGCGGCCAACACAATATAAAACCCAACAATCTCCCCCATTGGAAAATTTTGGCTAAAACAACCTTTGCGTAACTCATCTTGCATAAACTACCAAGAACAGGAGGGAACCAAAAACATACCTGCTTTCTTTTTAACTCAAAACTCATATTGAAAGAAAGTAAAACATCTTCAACATTTATTCGAAAGAAAGTCTTCAAAATAAATAATGCACAATAAAACATGGAACTTCACCAAAAACATTAGAGGCAAACGCAGCAGCGGAATAGAGATAGAAGCCAGTCTCACAGAACACATGTTTAGAGAAAAATAAACTCTCACAGGTAAAACTTCATCGGAGAGAAATAAACTCTCACAAGCAAACTACGACTTCGGAGAAAAATAAATTCTCATAGTCATGATGTCTAAACATTAGGGATGACATAAGCATATCAAGCACATATTATCATGGAATCATCATCCTAGTAACCATCCATGCTCCCCCAAAATAGCAGACCAGAAGAAAAAAATACTACTCCCCTTGAGGTGGTACTCCCCCTGAATCATATGTCAAAAACAACACTCTACTAACTACTCACCCTTTTTAGCCATAATTTTTGCAAAACACTCTTCATGCATTCATCAGGAGCAGAAATCCAAGACAGATGAGTAGCAGAAACAAAATAGAATAATTAGTACATAGCTATTTCAAACCATAAGCACATAAGTAGACAAATATCTAGGACTAAGGCCCAAAAAACAGAGAGCTAGCACACAATCATAAAACATCCAGCACAAAACATCCATCGTATCAACCACAAGGGCATAAGAAACCATTGCTCTTGGAAACAACAAATATAAACCAACTGAGATCACAATGTCTAGATCGTGTGGTCCGACAAACATCCTATAGTCAAAAGTCAAATATACTCCCTTTTTTCTTTTGAGTTCATCTTGCCTCACAATTTCAGGGTGTTGACTCATAATACTCTCAGTAATTACACCTATAAAAGCTATTAGAATCGTCACAACGTAAGTCCCATCTTGCTTCATAGTTAAGAAAATATACTCACCAAAAACTAGCTTCTAATAACACCTACCAACATCACTAACTATCTCCATTAAAACACATACTTCCACTTCAGAACACTTGTTTTATAGTGAAAAGACACAATATCTAAAGGGAACATTTACATGGATCCTCGTCCAACAAACTTCTCTTCTGCTAGAGAACACGATGTCTAAGACATCATCCTCAACATTTGGCTCATAGTCATACACACATAGATGGACATTAACCAGTTTCAACCTCAAGGGGAATACTGATGCCATGTCATCTTACGTTATTCTTAACATGTTTTTCAGTTATTTTCAGTAAGATTTAGCAGCAAAAAGGAGGAGTATTAGAACGATTGCCTATGATTTCAGAACTTTTATAATGTTTTCTATATTTGAGTCTGTAATTCTAGTTTTCCTAAAACATAGCAATTTTAGGGGGTTTTTGAAGTAATTCACAAATAAATCATGCAAATCGCCAAATCAAGAACATCAGAAGAATTGTGAGGATTCAAGAAACAAGAATAAAGATTCAAGAGGCCTCAGAAGACTTACAAATGGGAGGAATTTTGTTCCCAAAGTTCTGAGGTAAGTTATTTGAAGACGAAGACCAAAAAAGACAGAAAATCGGAGATTGGGCCTAGGGCATGCATTGGGGTGCACTCTCATGGGCCCTGTGCATGCAAAAAGTCGGGGCACAACTGTCTTTTCCTGCTTCCGTTTTGGGTAAAGCCCGCACTTTTAGCCCAAACCCAGATAGAAACTCTCACTATAAATTCCAGCCTTTCTCCTTGATTTTCTAGGGTATGTTTTTATCTTTAGTAATTTGTTTTTGGTTACCATGTGCAACTAAATCTTTTTAGGTTAGAATTCTAAGATGAACCTCTATATATTTTTGTTGGAAATTTATTTAATATAATATGTCGTTCATTTTATTTATTTATTTTTGTTCGCTATTAAGTTTTATTAGGAAATAGTGTATTTCTGTAATAGGTGCAACCCTAGATTAGGTTCTTAGGTTGTGACATGACCTAATATTGCTATCACTAACTGATGTTTATATCTTGATATTTATATCCCTTTATTGATAACTATCTATTTAGTAAGTAAGTGATTATTAACTAGCCAAAGATACCATAGGAATTGTTGACCCTAGACCTAGGTACTTAGTAGGTTAAACTATTCAGCCGGGTGATGCCTTACCGAACCTAGGAATTAACTTGATAGTAAATAGGGAAACAAGTGCCTTGCTAAAGGAAATAAACTGTAACCTAATAAAACATTCTATTGAAACTCTTAGTAAGGTAAATGTAGATTAGGGCTGCCAGTTTGTAAATCTACTAAGAAAGTGGGAAGAGAGTGTGCTATGAGTGTCCTAATATTCATAGATGGGCAGACCTAAGGAGGCCTTGGCCTTAATTGCCTTGGGAAACAATGGAAATCTAATTTAAGTTTATGTTTCAATTACCTTTGAATTAACAAGACCCCGCAAGTAAGGATCACCGTGAGACATACTAATACTTAATAAATGCGACATACTAATACTTAATATCCAACAACATATATACAGAGGGGATTCGAAGAATCCTAACCTCTGCTTACTTTTTTTGCAACCAAAACAGGTAAACTTGCTCTGCTGCAAACAGATAAAAATTGCAAGTCTTTTAAACCCTTAACTTTTATACCGTCAAACTTATAAAAATAAGTAACGCGAATTATTTGGACGAAAGGACAATCCCTGTGGATATGATACTCTACTTATCACTTTATTACTTGGTAAACGATTGGTACACTTGCCATCAATCCGACCATCAAGTTTTTGGCACCATTGTCGGGGATTGTTGATATTTTTGACTGAACAATTTAAATTACTTATTTTTATTTATCTTTATTTTTCTGTCATTTATTTTTCCGCATTTTATTTTTCTGTTTTCAATAATTCAAAAATACCAAAAAAAATCAAAAATTTAAAAATACCAAAAAATATTTAATCCTAGTTGAGTCTTTTTATTTTAGAGTCTAGTTTCATTTAATTTATTTTAGCCGTTACTAACATAGTTTGAACACCACTGATTGTATATCAAGTGTTCAACCAAACTTATTTATGTGTAATTTGTTAGTTTAGAAGTCTCTTGCTTTCGTACTTGAGCATAAGAAATCTCTTGCTTGAGTATTTGAAGTATCTTGCTTGTGTGCTTGAGCATTTGTAATCAGATTGGACTATATTGAAAATTTTCTTGGAAGTGCAAGGGGGACTAGACTACTTCTGGATTGTGGAATGAACCAGGATAATTGCTTTGTGTCTTTCTATTCTCTCTCTCTCTCTCTCTCTCTCTCTCTCTCTCTCTCTCTATATATATATATATATATATATATATATATATATATATATATATATATCTCCCTCTACCTCTCACTATATATATATATATATATATATATATATATATATATATATATATATATATCTCCCCCTCTACCTCTCTCACTATATATATATATATATATATTTACTTTATCCGCTGCATTAGACTCTGAACATTGCTTCAGACTCTGAATTCTATGAGACTCTGGACTCTGGACTTAGTTTAAAAAGAAGAAAAAGCTAACACAATTCAACCTCCTCCTTCTTGTGTTTTTCTCACCTTCAATATCTTCAATAAAATCTTCAGTAATCTCACGCATAAAACAAATCTACCAAGATTGTGAAACAAAGCACGCTACGATGTCGTACTCACATGTCAGGACATCTGGTCCAAATTCTTGCTGGAACATCTTGTTTTAACAAAATGCGGCCAACACAATATAAAACCCAATGGTTGTTCTCACGGATGTTGCAGGTAGGGCTTGGTTATGGTGTTAAAATATATATAATATTTGCACTAAAAAAAAATCGATCAAAATAAAAACAATTTTTTCATATATTTAAGTGGATAAAAAAAATTATTAAAATTTTATACGAAATACTAACAAATGTGTTAATGATATATGATAAATAATCAAATATAAAATTATTATATTGAAAATTCGTTAAAAAATAGTAATTTTCACTATTTTTGAATAAAATTTTGGTGTTTTTTCAAACCAAAATGTCGTTGGAGCATTTACCTTCGTTTAACAATAACTTATATTTTCGTCCCATGAGCTTAGCACATTAGGGACATTGTATAATATATACAAGGTTTAGAATTCGAACCTCATATTTCTCATTTCTTCCACAATTAAAATATGTGAGCTCAAACCATTAGGTTATATTATTAGGATATAAAATATTCATTGTATAAATTATTATTATATTGTATATTATTTAGAGATATTTGAGGACAAAGTTAAAGATACTTGATCCTCAAGTTAGAGATACTTGAGGCCCAAGACAACATCATTGTATACACATTACATCGTAATGAAATAGACATTATCGTAGTGTTGCCCAAGTTAGATATAATTATCTCTAAGTATCTCTAACTTGGGGATTAAGTATATTGAACATCAAGTATCTTTAACTTTGTCCTCAATTATCTCTAAATAGTATATAATATGATATAATAATAATTTATACAATGAATATTTTATATTCTGATAGATTATTTGATTAAAAAGAATTATATCTTCTATTTTTGTAATTAATTAGCAATAACTTTGTAAATAATATAAATTAGCAATATCTTGTCTACATTAAACTTTTCATCCTCCTTCAAAAAAATTAAACTTTTCATCCACGAGTTAGGGCACATAATTGTTTTGTTCGAAACAAGGCACAAGAGTGCTACTAAAATATGAACAATTATTCCGTCAATGATATAATCACACTCTTTTTTTAATTGAAAGCAGCCTTCACGTGTGCAGTATTTTAATGTTATTTATTACTGGTCGTATTATTTAATAACATGGAATGATTCTATTATTATTATTTTTTTGAGCAAAATGATTCTATTTCTATAGGAAAATGCTTAAATGTACGACAACAATGTTCGTACAAAGCACACAAAAGGTTATAAGCTTTCATTTAATTGCTTTTTTAAATTTGATTTTACACCAAATGACCATGTTAGTTTCACATGTGTTTGTTTATGAGAGAAACGACAAACATCTTTATCTTTCGGTGGTGTTTTTCCAACTCAATCTTTTGCTTGTTTGTGAAAAGGTGAAAATAAGTAGTAGTACCCCAAACCCAATATATTACCACCGGCACTAACATAATATGTCTTCTCTGTATGTTTTATTTATCATGGTTTATCATTTATTTTAAACATTATAAGCTACCAACCATTTACATAGAAAATCATGTGTTGATGAGCTTGTCGTGCGCTTTCATGTGGGAGATTGTGTCGTGCTATATAGCACCGCCCATTTCTATAATATGGGGTTTGTTGCATTCAATTATTGCATGAGAAATGACAACATAGGGGCTGCTAGCCTGGTCTTTGCTTTCTTTTTTTATGGAGTACATTATTAATCGTTGCCAATATGCTCTGATGATATATGTCACATGTCTTTTCTTATAATATAAGACAAAAATATTACATGTAAAACACTCTTAAAACCATATTCAATGAAAGGGTTTTAAATATTTAAGATCGGCCGGTAAAAAATAGAAGAAAGGGACCTAGTCCAAAAAAAGTCATCCTTAAACAAAATCTTCAATAACAAGAGTAAAATTACAATGATACTTTTTATTTTTTTAATATGTGTAAGGTCACGATGAAAATCTGCATTGAGTTCTCTCATTTACAAAGTACTCAACTTTCCATTTTTTTAAAAATAATGTGAGACATCTAACTCACAATTATTACACAATAATTCATCTTCAAGTGTGAGTCCATCAATTCATCATGCTCCCCTCCTCCCCTCAAGTGGAAGTTTTTCCTTCCACATACATTTGATGCACAACAAGACACGCCGCTTGATCTCCATTGTAGAGGATCATCCACATTGGTTAAGAATTACACAAGAGAGACAATTTTCAAAACCTTAATATATTAAGTTTATGAATCCTCTCAATTATAAAATGTTCAACCTCCATTTTTTCAAATAATACAGGACTAGTAACTCCCACATGCTACACAAATGAGACAATTTTACTCAACATCACCATTCAAGGATGGTTCATAATATCTCACAATGTATGGCGATAATATGATTCCTGCTACTCTAGCCTCTGTATACTCACTATTTTATATCTGAATTCGTTGTTGAATGGGAAACATGTTGGCTTGTTCCAAAAGGTGATTATTGGAGGTGAATTAATTTCCATAATTTCAATGCATTGAAACTATAGTGATGATTTGATTATGGTTTACCACACTTGAGGAGAAAATTCCAACAAATCTCCCCTTTCCAACTATTGATCGAAAAATATGGCACGGTTGCACTTGTTCAATAAGTCGAGAATGTGGGGGTGTGTAGGATGTGGAGAAGAGGTAAAGAAAGATACTTTGGGAATAATTTCGTTATAACATGAATAATTTCACTACAATCGGGAACAATTTAAATTTTATTTGATTGTGATATATTCCCAAAAATTTACAAACAAATATAATAAAATAATCATTCAATTAAGCACAATAGAAAAACTAAAAGATAGTCTCGTGAACATAGTTCAGTTGGAAGGACAATGCATTATTATATACAGAGGTTGGGGTTCGTACCCCGGACACCCCACTTAATCCGTCTTAATTCTAAGCTACTAGGCTACCTAATAAAAAAAAAAAAAACAAAAGCGAAAAGACGAACACGTTAGTACTCGTCTTGACTCTAATGGTAATAATAAAGAGAGAAGTAAGATGGGGATAATTTGTTAAACAAACTAAGATTAAGAGAAAATTTATGGTCACTGTCTTTAAGTCAATTCATGTGTATCATTTGAAATTTAGAATTTTTTTACTTTATCATTTTAAATTTTAAATTTTTACGTAGTCATATTTAGAATATCATAACAACCTCATTAAAAAACAGGTAGAATTTTTATACGAAAAATGAATTAAATATAATTTTTATGTTTTTGGTACTTAAAAATTCATATTTTGTTAAAAAATTATAATTTGTTTTGTAAGAGATTATTAAAATATTCTAAACATTTTTGCAAAATCTCATTCAAATATTTGAAGAGTATATATGACAGACTTAAAAACTAAAACTAAAAGTGTGGATGGAAAAGTTTGGATAGATTAAAAGCCGAAGAAATTTTTAAAGGAATTAAAACGTAAAGTCTGAATATTTACGGTGAAAAAAAAACATATTTAATCCAAAAAAAAAATTACTTTTTCTTTTTATAAATTTCAAGGTATGAATGCATTGACTTTTGTAATATGATAAGTTTCCAATACTATCTTTTTATATAATAATACAAACAATTTACAGTAGATGGTGCAACAGTGATAATCATCTATTTCCATTTGAAATGAAATGATAGCCATAGAAAGAAAAATTGAAAAAGATAGAGTTTACTTCCTATATACTGCTTTTCTTGTAAACTTGTTCTCACTTTTCTCAAGCAAAAAAATCATGGCAACTATTGTTGCAGAAGCATTCCTATCAGCTTTTGTAGAGGTGTTGCTAGAAAAGATGATTTCTCATGAGTTCATGAACTTCATTGGATGCAAAAAACTTGATGTTTCCCTTTTGGAAAAGCTAAAAACAACACTGTTGAGTCTTCAATCAATACTAAATGATGCTGAAGAGAAACAGATCAGAAATCATGCTGTCAAACAATGGTTGGAAAACTTGAGAGATGTTATCTTTCAAGCTGATGATTTGTTAGACAAAATCAACACAGAAGCATTAAGATGCAAAGTGAAAGCTGAATATCAAGGGAAAACAGTAAGTGCTAAGGTGAAAAACATGTTTTCTTTTAGTTTCAAACAGTTTTATGGAGTGATAAATTCTGAAATGCAAACAGTGTTTGAAAGATTGGAACATTTTGCACAAAAAGGACACTTACTAGGATTGAAAGAAAATGTTTCTGTTGCATGCAGTGTTTGGCATAGAACTCCTACAAGTTCTGTTGTAGATGAGTCTACTATTTATGGAAGAGATTTTGACAGAAAAAAGCTTAAAGATTTTCTACTGTCAGAAAGAGGTAGTAATAGTAGCAAAGAAATAGGAGTAATTTCCATTGTAGGCATGGGAGGGATTGGTAAAACAACCCTTGCAAAATTGCTTTACAATGATTCAGAAGTGAAAGAGAATTTTGATTTGAGAGGTTGGGCATATATATCAAAAGATTTTGATATTGTCCAAGTCACGAAAACCCTTGTCGAATCATTTACTTCAGAAACAATTGATACAAATACACCCCATGCTGAATTTGTCCACTCAAAAAGAACTGATACAAATGATTTGAATACTCTACAAGTGCGATTGCAGCGAATTATAAGGCATAAGAAATTTTTGCTTGTATTGGATGACATATGGGATCGGCACTATATTGATTGGAACAATCTAAAGGACATCTTTAATGCCGGGAAAATAGGAAGTAAACTCATCGTCACAACACGAGATGAGAGTGTTGCGGTAGCAGTGCAAACATTTCTTCCGATTCACTATTTGACTCCTCTAGGTAGTGTTGGTCTTTACTTGCCAAACATGCATTCGGAGCATGTAATTTTCGACAACGGTCCAACCTAGAATTGATTGGCAAGGAAATCTCTAAGAAATGTGATGGATTACCATTAGCTGCAGTAGCACTTGGGGGTCTTCTTCGCACTAAATCATCGGAGGATGACTGGAATAATGTTTTGAAAAGTAATGTTTGGAGTTTGGAAAATGTTGAGGTGCAACCAGCGCTGTTATTGAGCTATCATTATCTTCCAGCTCCCTTAAAACGATGTTTTGCTTATTGTTCAATATTTCCAAAGAACTCCAAGTTGAAAAAAAAGACAGTGGTCGAGTTGTGGATTGCAGAAGGCTTGGTACATCAGTCCAGAAGTCATAAAAGCTGGGAAAAAGTTGGAGAGGAATACTTTGATGAACTAGTGTCAAGGTCACTAATACATCGGCAACTTGTTGATGACGGGAAAGAAAGATTTGAAATGCACGACCTCATTAATGATTTAGCTACAATGGTTTCATATCCATATTGTATGATGTTGGATGAAGGGGAGCTACATGAAAGAGTACGCCATTTGTCATTCAATAGAGGGAAATATGACTCATACAATAAATTTGATAAATTGTATGGACTAAAAGATTTACGTACCTTCCTGGCCTTACCGTTACAAGTATCACCGGGAACGCAGTCTTATTGTTCCTTATCAGACAAGGTAGTGCACGACATTTTGCCAAGAATGAAACAGTTACGTGTTTTGTCTATGCCAAGCTACTGGAACATCACTAAGTTGCCTGAATCTATTGGGAATTCGATATACCTGCGATACTTGAATCTCTCTTACACTGGGATTGAAAGGTTGCCTTCTGCAACATGCAAGCTTTACAATCTGCAAACCTTGTTGTTGTTCTACTGTGGGAATCTCACTGAATTGCCTAAGGACATGGGAAAATTGGTGAATCTACGCCACCTTGACATAAGAGGCACTGTATTGAAGGAGATGCCAGTACAAATAGCAAAACTAACAAATCTTCAAATTTTGTCTAACTTCGTTGTCAGCAAACAACATGATGGATTAAAGATTGCAGAGCTGGGAAAATTTCCTGATCTACATGGGAGTCTTTACGTCTCAAATCTACAAAATGTTACTGAGCCCTCTGATGCTTTTCATGCAAATTTGAAGACAAAAGAAAAAATTGATCAGTTGGTACTACAATGGGATCCACAAGGCACTACTACTCAAGGTTCACAAATTCAAAGTTTTGTACTAGAACAACTGCGACCCTCGACAAATTTGAAGGATCTCGGTGTTCATGGATATGGTGGAACCAACTTTCCAAAATGGTTGGGTGATTCTTCCTTTAGAAACATGGTGTCTGTGAACATTAGTTATTGTTATCATTGCTCGCTACTGCCACCCCTTGGAACATTACATTGTCTGAAAGTACTACGCATTAGTATGATGGGATCTATAAGGAGTGTAGGTGTTGAATTCTCGGGAAGTGATTGTCCTTCATTTCAACCATTTCCTTCCTTAGAGACTCTAGAATTTAAGGATATGCCAGAATGGGAGGAATGGAACTTGATTGGAGGTACAACTATACAGTTTCCTAGTCTAAAATGTCTATTACTGGAAAGATGTCCAAAACTCAAAGGAAACATACCAAGCATACTTCCATCCTTGACCGAACTTCATTTAAGAGAGTGTGATCTACTATTGAAGGCAAGGCATTCAGATGATAATAGTAACATTATTTCGAGACCATCAAATGTATTCGGCCAGTTGATGTTTCCTTTCAATTCTCTGCGAAAGTTAACATTAGACCGGATTCCCTCTCTGATGTCCTTCCCACGAGACGGTTTACCAAAAACCTTACAATCTCTATCTCTTCATTATTGTGAGAATCTGAAGTTCCTCCCTCATGAAACTTTGCACAATTACACATCACTTGAGCAATTGTCAATTGAATACAGTTGTAGTTCAATGACATCCTTTACCTTGGGCTCTCTCCCTGTACTAGAAAGTCTATATATTAAGGGTTGCGAAAATCTCAAATCAATTTTCGTTGCAAAAGATGCAGCAGAGAATCTCTCATTTATTCAAAGAATCGAAATACGATGTTGTGATGAACTAGATTCATTTGCTCCAGGTGGATTGTTCACTCCTAACCTCATTTGTTTCCGCGTGTATGGGTGTAACAAGCTTCATTCATTTCCAGAACCAATCAACACCCTTGCTAGCCTTCAAGAATTGAGAGTGTTTAACCTGCCAAATCTGCAACATTTTGCCTCAGTGGGATTACCTATCAATTTAAGGAAACTTTCTGTTGCGGGAATTGTATGGAATACAAGGTGGAGTTTGGAAAGTATCAATCTTTCTGTGTTGGAAATTGGAGGTTGTGACATTGTGAATAAGTTGATGAGAATGGAAGGGTCATTGCTACCTTCTTCTCTCATGTCCTTACACATCTATCAACTTGATTATATAGAGTCCTTGGATGGGAAGTGGCTCGACCGTCTCACCTCTCTCCAAAACCTTGAGATTTCAGATGCACCTAAGCTCAAGTCATTGCCAGAAGAAGAGCTGCCTTCCTCTCTTACCGTGCTGAGTATATCTGATTGTCCATTGCTGGAAGCAACTTTGCGGACGAAGCACGGGAAAGAGTGGCAAAAGATAGCTAACATTCCCTGCATACTTATCAACTACAAAATGATCACATGAGTGTATAGGTAACTCACAAAAATACTACTATCTTTTGTGTGTACTTTTTTTATCGCTAAAGTTATCAATTTCAACTATAACACAAGCGATAATTATTCAGGAAGGAGCTTTTAAAATTATTTTGTGAAGGATATAGGTCACCAACCACTAAGGTATTTTGTTGGTTAATCTGTTATTGCTTAGTAATCTGTGTTCTATTTTATTTTATAAGATTTTGAGAGTTAAATCAAGAAAGTTAAGCTCAACAAGCTAGCTGACCAAACTCAGTAGCCAGCACGGATGTGTTTGTTCATTCATGTCGTCTCTGGCTCATGTTACAATTGATCCTTCTTCACATCTAATCAAATTTGAAAAGAAAGTAGCAAACACGGTATCGAAATTTTTATGTTTTGTATGCATGGTAGCAGCCTATATTATGAGTTTAGTAATTGAATATTGATATTTTTAAGAAGTTTTATGTAGATGTTTAATTGCATTTAACTATAGTGTAAGGTTATAATATCACTTTTAAAAATTACTTGCATATAAATGATGAGATATAATAAATGTCATTGTAACTGATTTTTACATTGCCAGTGACTCAGTGCATAGTAATTAAATTCAATCTGTACACAGAAACCAAATTATCTGTCACCTTCAGCTAATCCATGCAATGTATTCACTTGCAGAATTCCACCTAATCCATTGCTTCTTCTGCACTTGATGATTATGCCGAGAGTAACAGATTTCAAGAGTGGCTACCATACTCTGAATCTCAGGCAACAGATCCAGTTAATTTGGAAACATGCAGTCTCCAACACAATGTAGGAGGAATGTGATTCTTTTTACATGCTCATTGTGACCTTAACTTTTTCAAAATACTTTCACAAAACAATTATGGCAGTCCTAAAGAAATCCTTCAACACCATGTCCTTCTCTTACATTCTTATATATAGTAAGAGCTTCATCCATCACCTGAGCTTGAGCCAGTAATTCTGCTCGTTTTCTTCCAGATGGATGAGTGGCAAAATAATCTAAAAGCTTAGAATCGCCGGATATTTTTCCCAACTTCTCGTAGACTTTAGGTGCCACACGTGGATCATAGCCGGCGGATGCAACTAATAGAAGACCAATGTAATCAGCTTCAATTTCCATCCTGGAAAATTGTGGAAAAAATTGGGTTAATTCACAGAAATTTGTAATAAAAAATAGAAACAAAATATACTACCATCATTCACCACATTTGTGTATAGTTAAAATTACAGTAGTTTTGTTTATACTTGGGTGAATGATGATAATATAATTATGTATATTTAAAATGATCATGCTTAAAAGTAGCCATGTCAGGACATGTTGGTTAGATAGTCAAAATGGAATGTGAAAACTTGATGTTGATGCATCCACAAAGAAGTTAAAATGAAGCACAACAAGAATATTGAAAAAGAGATTAAAAGAAAACCTTTGGAATAATCCACAGTCCAACAAGAAACAGATTTAAATGAAAAATCTTATATAACATGTGTGTGTATCTCACAAGCTCCGAAATCAGACTCATTGTGGTCATAAAATGTACAAATGTAAAATTGGCTCTAATACCATTGAAACTACGCTAACATACGACATGTTTCTTATTCTATAATATCCTAGAGAGTAGGCATCATAACTCCAAGAACATTTAAGTATTCATATGCAAATGAATTACATTGGTCTATCTCATACACGTAAATTTTGTTTAGTTATTATTACTAACTGTAATTCACTTCATTGAATTACATGTTTTCTTTCTAAGAGAGTACCACAGAATTTTGTTCCTTAGATGAAAGGTTTTATCATGATACCTTACTACTAAGCAAGGAATTAATGCAAATATGGATGTAATTTGTGAGTAGGCAATTATGGATAGCAGAAAGATTACTGCAGAATTTATGCATCAGGTAAAGCAGTGTAACTCAAAGGGATCAACAACAATGATAAGTTTTTATGGAGAGGGCATTACGTGTGCTTGGTTATGCCATTTGGGCTAACGAATGCTTCTACAACTTTCCAATATATGATAAATCAAAATTGCAATTCGTATTTAGAGGTTGGTCATGGTATTTTTTTTATGGTATTCTTGTATAAATTAAGGATTGAAAACAGGTAGTATAAATTTCTGCCAAGTGCTGAAAGAGAAATGTTCGGTGACCAACACAAAAAATGTACATATGAGCAGAAAGTACATTTTAGTCGTTGCTTGTAGAGTCAGTGTAATGGATTAAAGATGGAAAACCATGGCAGAAAGCCAAAATATTGCCATGGCCGATATTAGACAACAATGCATATAATTTACAAAAAAACTCGCAGGCATGGGAATGTCACCTACAAATGAAGTTTCTTCTTAGAGGGTTCATCTAGTATCCCATGTGTCTCAGCTTAAAAAGGGCGCTGTGACTTATACTGTCGAGGCTGAATAACAAGAAACAATCATGGCTAGCAGGGACGTCATAAAGATCGATGGGCTAGCAGGGAGATCATAAAGGTCGGTGGCAAAGAGCGAAAATACTTATTTCAGTAGAAAAACTTGGTTGTTGAAGATGCTACTTTGGATTTTACCAAAATCTATGTTACGATCCCACAACAATTTACGATTTCGACTCTCTTTTTCGTTTCTAAATAAAATCTTGATTTAGACTAACATCATCACATTATCTGTGTACAAAGTAGCAGCTATCTGCTCTTATATCTGTTTATCACTCTCATTTGCTAAAGCCGTCTAGTTTGCGTTTGTGTTTAGTATTTAGTATTGCATTCTGTTTACGCATGAACTCTTGAAGTTGTTCATGTTCAAGCATTTGATAATGTCTTTCTAATCTATCAAATGCCCCTTATGAAAGATCACATAATGAATGCCCTGTTTTATCGATCAGTCTTCACAGTTCAAATCATTTGAAACCATTTTAATCAATAGTATCTTAATCCATTGTGATTCAACCAATTTCAACTGTACACTTCAACTTTGAAAGCTGCAATTCATATACATATATTTTCTCTTAAAGTGTGGTTTTGGCTTAACTCAGCCGTACAAAATCGGGTTGTACGGTGATATAGATGTCTCCTACTTATAACTACTTTTGTCAGGCCATATTTCACCCAACGTGGGGACTATTACCACCCCATTCTCACGCCAAGGGATAGACATCTAGAGCGTGAGGCCGAAATAATAAAAGGCCAAAATGCAACCTTTTTTTTTTCTTTTGGCGAATTCGTCAACTCACAACAGAATCGCAAGTCATACCAAGTCCATACAAGGCATCCGAGGATGTGCAGAAAACAAGTCTGCTCTCGAGTCAACTCGTTTTGGGAGGTCAGAGGTGTAAACACGGACGAATCTACAAGTTGACTTACGAGTTTGACAAGTATGCTAATACTTCAAATTGATGAAAAATTGTGTTTGATTTCGTCTTATGGCAGGAATAGAAGAATTCATTGTGAAAGCCAAAAACAACATTGCTACATGACTAAACATATAGGGCAGCATGTTGCATATGAACAAAACATAACAGAACAATCTATTCTAATACCTCTAGTTCCACTAATTCAAGTAAAATTTATAAATCTTTTCCCTAATTTCATGTTTTTCACTTCTCTTAATATTTGATGCGTACTCCTATTCTAACCTGTCTAACAAACATTACCTATGTATCAATGAAATGAGTCTACTATTATTAAAGAACAAAACAAAAATTCAATTGGTTATAAAGAGACAACGGAGGAATGATTACCTTCTGGAGAAAGGAAGCCGTAAGAGAAGTGATGACATAGTGTTGACAATATCAGGTGTGACGAATTGATAAAGTATGAAGTTTAGAATTAAAACCCACATATTCTTTGTCATCCCCTCAGCACTGTGTCTGGCCACAGCATGTCCAACCTAATTACCAAGCAGGAAAGTGTTAGACTGTATGTCTCCTAAACATGTTAAACTGCAAAAACAATTGCCTTGTTTGCAAAAATAGCTTAAGTAAGCACTTTTAGCATAAGCCTATATCATATAAGCGCTTAAGTATAAGCTATTTCTATAACAAAAGATAAAATAAAGTCAATTTGTTTGCATATAAGCTATAAACATTTATCATAAATAGAAAAAAACTTTCAGACATGTAATATATTGTGTTCCATAATATCTCTTTTAACAGTCTCAGAAGTGCTTAGCAGGTATATAAGTTCAAATAAGTTAATCCAAACAAGCCTAATAAGTTAAACGAATCAAACAAATACCTCATGTCCAATAATAGTTGCTATCTCTGCATCACTTCTAAAATGTTCGAGCAAACCCGTAAACACAACTATCTTCCCACCAGGTAAGCAAAAGGCATTAACCATAGGATCATTCACCACCAAAATCTCCCAATTCAATCCATCCAAATGTGACGTATTAGGTTGCGACCCTCGCTCCTGACCCTTTTTCCTACTCTTCTGAACCCATTTATCATCAAGAATCTCATCTTCCCGATGCCAATTCCCTTCAACTTTCCCTCCACTTTCAGTCAATGCACTAATTGTCTCCTTCCCCTTTTCTTCACCAAACACAGTATTTTCTGAAGCATAATCTATATCACTCCACACATTCTCCTTACTCAACCCTCTCTTCAAAGCTTCAACAATATCATTCGCTATCATCCTCACTCTTACACTTTCAGGGTGCATTGCAGGCAACAATTTCCCCTTAAAACCTGCCTTCATCTTCTCAAACTCTCTCTCCCCAATCTTCTTCTCCATCTCTTTCGGAATCAAAATCAAATGTGTTCTCTTCGTATAAGGAACAGTTTCCATATTCCCAAAATACACAGTTATAAAAACACCAGAACCAACCACTATACCAATCATAACATGCCTAGGATTCTGAAACCAATTCTTTGGCCCTCTTGGCTTAAAATGCCGCACATTTTGAGGATCCACATAGTATAATCTCCTAAAATTCGTATTAACTTCAAAACCCCTGTTGTCTAATCTCTTGAAATTCTTCGAAAACGACGAAAACCTATTAAAGCTAACACCTTTACAACCCAACCCAATATTCTTATTAATCTCAAAAGCCCTTTTATCTAATATCTTAGAAATCAAAGTAAATGAAGAAAACCCATTAAAGTTACAACCTTGAGAACCAACCCTAATATTCTTATTATTTTCACAACACATTTTTCCTAATCTCTTAGAAATTGAAGAAAATGAAGAAAACACATTAAAGCTAGCATCTTTGGAACCCAAATTCAAATACCCAGATTGCAAAATTCTGTTACTAGGTTGAAAAATTGAAGAAAACGAAGAAAACCCATTAAAGTTAGCACTTTTGTTACCCATATTCAAATACCCAGATTGCAACGTTCTGTTACTAGGTAGAAAAATTGGATTTTGAAAACCATCAAGAACAAGCTTTCCTCTTCTATACCAAGCCATGATTGAAAGAACCCGGAAACTAAATTGATGAAAAAATTGAAATTTTGTGGTTTTGATGAGTGGAAATTTGTGGGTATGCTTTGGATTGAAGCATGAAAGGAAGATGAATAGTGGGAGAAAATGGAAGGATGTAGAAAGAGTGTTCACGGGTGACGCACACACGTGGGTGTGTGATTCGTGAAGAAGGAAATTGAAAAAAATTCTTACTTGTGAAAGGGGAAAGGCGAAGAACAATCGATTGACATTTTCTGGTCTAAGTAATTTGGAAATAAGTTCCGTGGAACTCAATTAGAAAAATTGATTCATCTTGTTATTGGGTTATCTTACACTGAGATATGTTTTAAGATGATGAGATTGAAGGAAATAGGACTTAGCAGCATTAGACTGAATGCAACAGAATTTGATCTACCTATCCTTGTCGGCTTTGATTACCAATTTTACTCCTGCCAATACAGAATTATCAAAAATGTAATACAAAACATGAGGCCAATGACTAGTATTCTACCATGAAATGGAATATAAAAAATGACGACAAACCTGCAACAAAGCATAAGATAATAGAATTCCGAATATTGACAAGGTCAAGCGAATAAGTTATAACTTATGATAGCTCAATCTCAAGGCTCAATTTATTTATTTTTTACCCTATTTTTTTCTGGATACGCCGCCTGGTCAACAGAATAAATAAATAGACTTATATCAATATCTATTTATGCATAATGGCAATTGCAGTTACACTATGATTCTTCAAATCATGTTTTTTTCTGGATAAATATAGCTGATGCATGACATATATGGACACAAAGTGATTATAAAGAAACCTCTAAAACTTCAGTATTGTGGTTGCATACCACTTTTTTTTTTTTTTTTAAACTAAATCATTGGGCACGACATGAACGAGGCGCCATTTAGTCATGCATAGGAAGCAACACAAAAATGAGGGTTCCTAAATAATAACCCTGAATAACATAGAAAAGTCCGGTGCACATCCAAATAACTCAATCTTCCTAATAAATAAATAACCCTAATAACTCAATCTTCCTCAATGGCAAATCGTTTGAAAAATTCTTAAGGTTCAAAAGTTAAAAATTGGGGTTTTTTATTTGAAGAATACATTGAGCAAAACAATAATAGATGATTAACCCTTGAAAGTAGAATTCATATAAGGTGGTTCTGTCAAAAAATAATTGAATCTAAACAAATTTAAAAGATAATGAAGGAACCCATTAGAGAGAAGGAATAACATGAAAAGGGAAGAAGAAAAACGAATAGAGGGAGTCACAGATGGTCTTACCACAGAGGATTGGTCTGGTGATAAGGAGCTCCAAATGCGTCTTGTTTTCTCAAATCTCATCGCGTAGTTGCCGGATCTGGCATCAAAAGGTGATGGATAGTGGTGATGTGAGAGATTGAGCGGCTCTGTTTCTTTTTTGTTAGAGAAAATACAATGTAAAGTCCTCTGTTATGATATCAGTTAAAAAACCCAAGTCAACAAGTTGGTACTGTTCTAGACACAACATTTATTTTCATTTTACATATACAATAAACCTATTTTACAATACACACAAGGGCAGTGAGGAGAGGTGCACGTCAACGAACGAGTTTGAGACTATAAAGCCGAATGTGTGTACGGAAGAAGTGTGTGGAATGTGTGTGAGGTAAACCTCCTCCCTCTGAATCTGGAATCTTCTTTCCCCTGCTCATTCTTATACCTAGAATCTTATCTCCTTCTTCCCCTACACTCTCTACGTTGTAGTTGGTTTCTTTTCCTCCTAATTAATAAATTGGGAGTTGATCATTCATCATTGCTGATGGACGATGTTAGATATAGGACTCCTAAGGGCATAAGTTATAAAATATTAGTTGTTTATTTAATATATTAATTAGTAACTGTTACATAGTAACTGTTATCTGCAGAACTTCTATGTAACTGTTATAGTGAGTTACTATTATAAATAAAGATGCAGAGGAAAAGGGTGGGGATTGGGTATTTTGTATGTGGGTTGGTTTGGGAGAGACTAGGCTCTCTAACTCCTAGAGGTTGGTTACCTTTCTGCAGTTACTTTCCTGTATCAATAATAATAGATCATTCCCTTATTATTATGCTATAATCTCCCAAATACCATAGAATTATCATCGGTATTTATTCACATCTGAACCAGTATCTAACACTGGTATCAGAGCACACTATTGATGAAGGGGCTCTTAAAGGATAACATACGTACAAATATTCTGAAGCACACTATTTTTCAATTAGATCAAACAGGAATTCCATCTCAAGGTCATTGGAGCAGCCTATATCTAATTGCTGATAAGTTTATCCAAGTGAAAGGTGAAGGAGTTACTAAGTACAACAAAGTGGTTTTATCTATATTGTTGAAGACACGCGTAATTCTTTTTATGAGCAGGAGGAACATGGAAGTGGAAAGGGAATTGTCACTGCCATCTACTCTTAATATTGAGATCTCTTCAATGGTGGTGATGGCTTTGATTGATGATGTATTAGGCCCTTGGCATGTGAAATACATTAGTTGTCGGTTGCCAACCAATTACAATGGGAGTGGAATTGTGTGGATGACTCGATCACTTGAAATGGGCTTGTCCGGCTCCCATCAATGGGATCCTGGAGGAAATGACTCGGTTTTCGAACACTACAGCACAATGAGAGTTTTTGGGGAATTCATTTATCAGGAAATTCAATGTCTCATCGCCATTGTCCTAGTTGTCGCCTTACTTTGTGCTGTAGCAACAGTTGTCTTGCTGAAATTGTTCATGTTCAATTGCTTGGGTGACTTGCAAGCTACTTGTGTCAAGGCTACTCTAGTAGTTAGGAATGACAAAATGTACTCAAACCAATTCTCTCATCTCAGCCTTGAGGACACGGCTGTTTTTCTAGTGGTCAGCAGTACTTTGTCGCTCTACTTCAAGTTATGGGACCCTGGTGGACACTTATGTTATCCTTCACCTTGAGGACAAGGTGAATCTTTAGGGGGGAGTATTGTTAGATATAGGACTCCTAAGGGCATAAGTTATAAAATATTAGTTGTTTATTTAATATATTAATTAGTAACTGTTACATAGTAACTGTTATCTGCAGAACTTCTATGTAACTGTTATAGTGAGTTACTATTATAAATAAAGATGCAGAGGAAAAGGGTGGGGATTGGGTATTTTGTATGTGGGTTGGTTTGGGAGAGACTAGGCTCTCTAACTCCTAGAGGTTGGTTACCTTTCTGCAGTTACTTTCCTGTATCAATAATAATAGATCATTCCCTTATTATTATGCTATAATCTCCCAAATACCATAGAATTATCATCGGTATTTATTCACATCTGAACCAGTATCTAACAGACGATTGTTCAAAAAAACAATAACGCAATTCTGCTGTCATTTTAGTGACATTACACCCTCCCGCTATAGCAGGGGCAAGGGAACATGACCAAAAGCTAAAACCATTTTTATCTTAAACTCACCATTAAATAAAATCAATTATACGAAATCATTTCAATCAAAATCAATTTTTGCCCCTATATATAACCAAACACAATCACATAACAGCAACCACAACTTTTCACTGATAATAGTTTTTTTCTTGTTCATTCAAAAGCATATCTAGAGAAGCTCCTGAAAATAAATAGAGATTTTAACAATGAATTTTTAATTACTTGTACTTACTGCTTATCAACTAAAATTCACCTTAGATCCAACAAATCATTAAGTCCCACTCTATTTGGTGGGATCCTATGAATTTGATCTAGGGTCTGTGTTGGATTGCTTGCCTTATTTGAGCTTATCTAGTGCATAAGTTCTGTGTGACTGTTTGGGAAAACTTATGAAAACAGCCAATAACATTTTCCATAAGCTTTTTTCAACTTATTTTCATAAGTTCTCCAATATAGCTTATAAAAACAATGTATAACATATATAAAAATAATATAATGTTATTTTATCTTTTGCTCGAAAAATAGCCTGTCGGGCTTGGCTTGGTTGTTGTTGTTGTTGCTAGAAAAATAACTTATGCAAGCTTATACATAAGCGCTTATCATGATAAGCGGTATAGTTATATGCTGCAGATAAGCTGTTTATCCAAACAGGCAGCTAGAAACAAACAAAAATAAGGGTTTTACTTTACCAGCAAACATTTGTCCTAGAATGATCAGAAACGTACAAGCACCAATTCAACTTCAAATACACAACATCTTCTATGGCATAGTTCAATCTTAAAATAATCTTCAAAAATCACACAAATAAATATACCCCACAACAAAAAATTACATTTTTATGAAAAGAAAAACTCAAATCAGCTCAAACTAAATCATATCCAATGCAATGAACTTAACTCTAAGATCATTTTTCAATAATATAGTTCAATTTAAAGCGGAGATAAAAAATTCACACAAATCAATAAACCCTAACAATGAGTTCAATAAAATCAAATTCAAAATCAAAACAGCAGAATGAGCTAAAATCAGTGTTAAAGAAAACTTACAGGTTTGAAGAGTGAAGAAGTTCGGAAACGAAGAACGAAACGAAGAAGGGTTCGTCGTTTTACTTCACTGTGTTTGTTTCGTTCTGAAATTTATGAATGAGGGTACAATGTTACCTACTAGTGTAACGCCCCGTGCCAAGCACGGGTTACATTTTATTTAAAATTCTTTAACGGGATTTACCCATAAATAAGTTTTTTTAAATATTATATAATTTTTTTAGTTTGATTTTATTTCAGGATTTTGACATTATGTAGTACTTTATTTTCATATTTAAAATTGAAACAATAGATCGGTGTTTATTGGGACCAAAAAAGTCAAATTTTACAAAGATACAACTATTTTTGTGAGTGATAAAATAGTGGACAAAAGTACAACTATACTTAAAATATATAAACACTATAAATATTTAATATATTCTTAAAAATATATCTAATTAATAAGAGGTATGATTACCTCTGTTTTAATCTACCACTATGAATAAAATTATTACTTTTTTTATCTAATCACAATACTCTCTCGGATTTCAATTATAAAAAAATCTCTAACTTCAAAAATTTACTTATATGCAATTAGTTTTCTCAATTTGATAAAAATATATAAAATTATGAAAAGTACCATCTATTGGAACTTGTTTCATGAGGATAAAAAAAATACTTAAAATAAAACTTACATGAATTAAAATGTATATTAGGATAAATAACATCAAATAGAGTCAAAGTAAGTTATAATTGTTTTAATTTAAGATGAAAAATATATAATTATTTATTTTTTATATCTAAGATTGGAGAGAGTCCCTACAAAAATATTGGAGAGAGTATTTTTCTCGGAAGCAAATTATCTACGGTGTGAAAAAATTGAGAAAACAATTTTCTTTAATCTCCTCCCTTCATTTTTTTAATTAGAGATCAAGGGTAAAAAATTAAAACATTCTAACCTAATTTCATTATACTTTAGTGTAAATTATGATTTCGAATTCATTGTTTTTAATTTTTCCAAGCAAACACTTACTCCTTCTTAAAGTTCCTAACCGAAACCCACAAACTAAAACCTCCACCAAACATGGGGAAGAAAGAGGTAGGAGATCTATGTCAACCCACTCAATTACATGCAAGTTCTTCAACTCCTCAATGATGATCGTAGGAGTAAGGTTAAAAAAACTCTTCTAGTATGCTAATGCAGGATAGATCAGGCAACTAAAAATAAAGGTAATTTTCTTTTACCATTTATTAGAAAATGTATTTACTAAAAGGATTGTGAAAAAAAATCTCCTCCATCAAAATAAGCATACATTTTCCTTAGTTCTTTTTTGTCTCTATAATTTAACGGTTGAATTTGATCTTAGTTGATTGAAAATAATTTTGTAACATCACTTTTCAATCTATAAAGAAACAAATAAAATGGTTCAAGTAAATGAATAGATATGTATTTTTTAATAATATTAAATAATCAAGTCGATAGCTATAAATACTTACCTAGGAACAACTTAATGCTTGCTAAAAAAATTGTCAGTAGCCTTTTTAAATTCACCGGAAGATAGAAAAAGAGTACATTCAAACTGATATCTCTTCAAAATTAAATACCATAATGTATTATATATTAAAATTAAAAAAATAAAAACAAATCAAGTTCACCCATTCGAATTCAATTCAATGTTCTTGTAATGTATCTTTGTTCTTGTAATGTATCTTTGTATTCTCCTTCAATATCCAGCACAGTTGGTTTAATTTCTTTCATTCATCAAGGCTCACATAAGTAAAATTTACTTTATTGAATCCTTATTATTTTTAGTGTGGAGGGAGTGTGGAAGCTAGGAAATTCAATTGGGTTAAGTGAGATAAGGTGTGTTTTGGTCGATATAGTTGTTGCTTGGGGGTTTGTATAGTGCAGAATTTTCAATTATCTTTGTTAAGTGAATGGTTTTGGAGGCTAATATGGATCAATGACTTTGCATCTTAAAGTTTTAGCTTCTTAGAATAGGTTGGAGGGAGTTCATGTGAAGAGTAGAGACATTTAGGCGTATGTATGGTAAAAGTACTTCCATTGTGTTAAAATAGGGGCGGAGATGGGGATTAGAAACTGGTTTGATGACAACTTGATGATAGTGGAGCGTAATGAGAAAAATACACATTTTTCCCACGATTCGTGGTTTTAGAGCGGTCCTTTGTGTAATATATTTAGAAGAATTATTGAGTTATCTCAAAATAACTCTATGTCGTTTAAGGAGATACGTAGGTTGGAGTTGGATGGGGTGGAGACGATGTCATAAAAATTTTCTTAGAAGGAGGTGCAGGGGATATATTGTTGTCCTTTGTTGGACATTTTTTTTAAGGCTAGCGTCTTTGATAATTTTCTTTAAAGTTGATCATGGTGAAATGTACATTGACAAAGGGGTATATCATCTGATGATGCAGGTGGAGCATGATGAACATATGGCTTTAAAAAATCTCATTAAGAACAAATTAGACCCTCTAAATGTCTCTCTCTTTCCGTGGAGGCTCTTCAATAACTGAATTCTAACAAATGATAACTTAGCTTGATGGAGTATTTTAAATATGAACTCATTTTTATGTTCTGACGGATGTGAAAAAGAGAAAAATGATCTTTTATATTTTTACTGTGAATTCTTTGGTAGCATATGACATAATATTCTAAAGTGGTTGGATAATTGTTGTGTTCTTCCCATTAATTATTGCGAGGGTACTCTTTTCATTTCGGTGGTTCTCAATTGTTCAAAAAAAAGTTTGTTTTAGTTTTCAGTTGATTTTGTTGACTGACATTTGGATTATTTGGAAAGACAAAGATTCTTACATTTTTGTCACAAGAACCAGCTTATGGTGTTGTTAGATAAATTTACAATTCTCGTTTAGTGGTGGCAAAATGCTAAGAAATCAGGTACGTATTTTGAGTTGAAATATTGGTGGAATAATCCTTCTACTCTTGTTTTGGCCATTCTGCCTCATGATTTGGTTCTTTTGTATATGTGTATCTTGAACTTTGTATTTTTCTTTCTTGGAAACATCTTGTGCTTGAAGGGTTTTTAATATAATTGATTCGACGTCTTCATACAAACAAAATTCACCCCAATCAAGACACCAATTGCATCAATATATAATATATTAAATGTTAAGTAACTTAAAACTAAAATTTTCATGTTGTTAGAAAGGGATGGGAGTTCAAAATTAGTTTGATGATAAAAATATGATTCAATTTTATATATATAAAAACAAACAATCACGTTGCTAGTTATAAATTGTGACCTTGAAACAATTTAACTTTTGCAAACATAATGGCAACTACAACATTTTGAGATTCACCGAAAGATAGAAAAGAGTTCAACTTTTTAACATACTCTCTAAAAAGAGTACATTTAAAGCGATACCTATTTAAAATTGTCAAAGATTATACAAATATTGTTTAAATACCATAATATTGTTTAAAGTGATAGTCACTTACCAACCATGTAGTTGTTGTTGTAAGAATCATTGAAAATCTTAGATGCAGGTGTAAACTAAGACATGTATGTAGGGACCAAAACATATTTAGATATTTTGACTTTTATGCTGATTGTGAAATTCAGTTTGTATTCGTTGTGTGGTGGTCTGTACAAACCACTATTGCAAGCAACATCAAATGAGGAAATTGTGAGCATCACTCCCTCTTGGAGCTACTCCTTGAACTTGTAGATCAATTTCTTCGTACAACGCACTAATTCGGTCACCCTACATAACAAAGATTAAAACATTACACTTTAAACAAAAAAAATAAAAAAACTAAAATGATATGAAAGAAAAAAAATAAACCCTCACGTCCAAGATTGTTTTCTTGGCGAAACATCAGTGATGAAGTCGTGTTTCGTAGACATTTTTCTCTGCAATAGAAAAAATTACAAAAATAACTTAGAATATAGATACCAGAGAAACAGAGAACAGAAAAATAAGAACTATATTTTGTGATTGTTTTGTACTCGTACCCAAAAGCGCTACTATTTATATAGAAAAATAGTATCATAACGGTTAATATCTATTAATTATTAATTTGACCGTTTTAAAATTAATATTATCAACGTCTTTAATATTATAAAATGTTCATTAAACGATTAGATTATATTTCATGTAACCTACAAAAAATTAACTTCATAACATTTGAAATTTAATAATATCTTATTAATATTAAGTAATATAATTTTGTAATGAATAAAAATTAATTATATAACCTTAAAAACTAATTACTACAATTAAATTTTTAATTAGTTGGTTACTGTCATAGTGTAACGGACCAAAATTCAAAATATAATTTATTCAAGTTATTTATTATAATTTTGTAACCTACCAAATTTTTAATGTACCGTATAAACGTTAATCGAATACTAATTATATTAATAATTATTTGATTGTAACGTACCAATTTTTTAATGTAACATATAAATTTTAATCGAAACAATAATTATATTAATAATTATTTGATTGTAACGTACCAATTTTTAAATGTAACATATAAATTTTAATCGAAACAATAATTATATTAATAATTATTTGATTGTAACGTACCAATTTTTAAATGTAACATATAAATTTTAATCGAAACAATAATTATATTAATAATTATTTGATTGTAACCAACTATGTATTTTATGTACAATTTAATGTTAAATAAAAAACGGTTTTTAATAATAATTATAATTATTAAGCTTGTATTAAAAATTAGGAGAATTTTTTGGAACAATTGCCAAGTAGGATTATGATGATGTGGATATCTTTAGAGATGAGGATTTTGAAATAGGCTATTTCTAAAAACTCTACATTGTTAGTATAAAGATTTTACCTTAGTTTTTTATGCGATAAAACAATTGGGGTTTTTTCAAATGGAAAATACTACTTCTCAAGAAAAATAACTTCAAGAATTTTTCAAGAAATAGTTGGCAAATTTTAATTGGATGATTTATTTGTCCACTTCCTATTTTTCAGCCACACCTCCTTGAATTGTGGCAAATAGTGCATTGTGATTGGCTATTCTTTATTCTTGAAGAATTCTTGATGTTATTTTTCTAGAGATATAGCATTGCTCTTTTTTTTGATTAAGTGAAGACTGAAGAGTCATAGTACAGGTTGTGTCAAGACTTCCAACATCTGTATATATATTATGTCGACGAATTCTTTAACTAGGGGACAAGAGTTAGCCCCAAACCCATAAAATATGAAAGTTCATAGTACATATAATCACCAAATATTTCAAAATAAATTGATATGAAGTTTCAATAGCAAACATGCACTAAAGTTCCGTATCAAAACGGTAAATTAGGACAACAATACAAAATTAAAGAAAAAAATATTTATCCAAGGAGAAAACAATATCACAACTTCATGTTGTCCATAGTTAACTCCAACTGAGAAATCTCCGCCTCCTCCTTCAAAAGCTTCACTTCATCTTGTTGTTTGAGCTGTTTGATCGGCCAAGATGGTCCCTATAACAAGCCAGATAAACATTAGGATGAATAATCAAATTACAAGAGGTAGCTCGTATGAATCCATAATGCAAATGTTAAGCATATGATATGCAATTGCAATTTAGAGTGATTTTGATGGGAGGTATAAACACAACACAAGAAAACTTAGCATGCTTCAAAACCAAATTAAAATAAATTTTAGGGTAAATAAATTCGGTACCTTGAATTTAATATTATTTAATGCAGATGTTATTATATCGTCTCCAACAATCAACCTCAGCTGTCGAACGAAATCATCACGGGAAATCTTCTTTGACTACACAAGTACGACATGATACATTAGAGATATTTTATCATTTAAGATATATGTGTTAATTGGACCTACTTTACATACCACAAATTGTTCATAATGACGAATTATTTCAAACATAATATTTGGAGGAGTCATTTTTCTAAGGGCTGCTACAAGCACGCGTAAAGATATCCAAGGGGATCTCGGTGTTCTTTGAGTGTTGGCAGGAACACTAGTTGCTGTCAAAGCTCCGGTCAGGTGTACAACATGTCGGGTAGTGCGCTTCTGCTTCAGAATGATTGCAGCTCCATCTGATATCTTTGTGGGTCTTGCGTCCATTTCTATCTAGTAGATAACTACAAATATACACACACTCAAATATAAAAGCTCAATTGCAACAGTTAAATATAACTATAGAGCATGAGCAACAATAATGGTTGGCAGTCCTTGGATGTTTAAAACATTTGAGAATATTGAACTGGTATAAAGCATCATGTGATCACCATGATAACATAATGTTGACATAATAATGAAGATAAATACTAGGTTAATAAGAGCATTCGTTGTAGAGGAAAACAAATATATAGAAACAAGCATAGGTAAAACATTGCAATAGTACAACCAAAAAATAATTGAATACTCTCTCCTTCCCAAATTATAAGTTTCCATTGGAATTTCACAATAATTAATATATATAATTAATGTTGTATGGAGAAAAGAAAAAATGAGCCATTTTACAAAAATATTCTTCATTACAAAATTGTATCACTATTCTCAACTAGAGAAATTGTATCACCAAACCACAACATTTTACCCAATTTTTTTATTTAAAAAAAAAGACTTCCAAAGGCAAAATCAGAGTATAAAATTGATGAAAAACAAAAACAAAATTGACATACCAAGAATAAAACAAACTTAGTCAACCCATCAATTACAAACTCAATCAAACACAAGCAAGTATATACAAAATAAATTACAATATTCAAACTTATAAGTAAAAAAAAATAAAAAAAAATAAGAAACCAAGAAATGACTATGAAATTATACCTGAGTGCAATAACACACAACAAAAGAAAGACCAAACAATTAAGTAATATGTGTTAACTTTGAAACTGTGTATCTAATTGGAGGTGTAAGGGGTTCTATTTATACTAAATTCTAACCCAAAAACAAAAACAATAGACTAACCCGTTAAATGAATTGAGTATGTCGCTGACACACCTAAACAGATAAACATTAACAACAGATTTGTTTGCTTAGTAAGCACCAGCTAAGTATTCATTGTATTTGTTATCTTTCTCAACAATCCACAAATCCACTTGATTCTTTTGGAATGCACATCAATTATATTTTCGATTTGATTTTCAAATATTTGTTAAATCATAAATATTTTCTACTAATGTGAAATCCAAGTATGGATGTTTGTTAAACTTTCCAAATATGTTACTTAAATATAATATAATATATGTTATGGTAATATTTTTTAAAATAATATTAAAATAAAGGTGACATTGACAATCATTGTTCGTACGATTTTATTATACTACCTTGCGTTTTTTTTTGTTGCATAATATTGTAAATTAATTTTTTATTAACATCCATTAAAATATAACGTCATCTTCAATATTGTTTAACAAATAGCTAGTCTTAATTTTTTTAAAATTTACTACCATAACAATTTATCATTATTTTAAAGTAACTAGAATTTGAAAATTCTAATAAATAACTATACATGAATTTATCATTAAAATAAAAATAATTTATGAATTGACAAAACATTCAAATATCAAATTAAAAATATAACTAAGTGTATTCTAAAAGGATAAAAGAGATATGAATATTGGGGAAGAAGAAAACTAATACAAACAATGTTTCTTATAAACATAATGTCCTAACTTCTTAGTTATGAAGGTAGTAATAGGCCAAACAATGGTTGTTAGGCACCTAACATTGTGTATGTTTGGTATCTAGCAAGTTTGCCAAAATTAGTTAAACGACAATGATTTCGGAAAAAATGTCATGATTTTGACACACTCGTCACATTTGTTATTATATCAAACATGTTGGTGCACCTCCCAAGCCCATCAATGATAGTTAGTACTTTTCCCGACATGATATATGTTGGTGCACCTCCTAAACCCATCAATGATAGTTAATACTTTTCCCGACATGATATATGTTGAGATGTGGCTCAAAAATGAAAATTGAGAAAGTGAAGAATCGTGACACGATTTGGCAACCGTGTCACGATTTCACAATGTCGAGAGCTGTTTTTCAGGGTGTTCAATCGTGACACGATTTTCGGCTTGCTGGGCACGTTTTCAGGATAAGGTTGGTTGTACCTTGGGACGTACGCACCAACCGTGTCATGATTTAGCAAAACGTGACACGATTTTGTCCAGATCTGAACACAATATAAGCATTCTTTGACCCATTTGTTGGGTAAGCTTGGAGAATCTCATGAAAACCAAAGGAGGGAACTTTTAGGGTTTTAGATACTAAAGGTTGAGGGTCTTTGGGTGAGGTTCAAAGCTTCAAGATGTGAATCTTGGAGAACCAAAAGAGGGGGCTCTTGGGAAAAGGGTTGGTGCCTTTTGGGGAAGATTCATGGGGTTGGGAAACACATGAGTGAATAGTCTTTTGTAAGCAACATGGGTGAGTCTTGTGAAACTAAAAGAGAAGATCCTTAGTGAAGTCAAAGGCTAAGGGTTGGTTCTCTTTTGGAGGTTAGATTCTAGTGTTGGGAAACAATTGTAAACACCTTGGGAGAGTGAAAATTCATGAGTGTCTTGTTCATTGGTGAGATTGGGAAAATGGGTAGAAATTAGGGTTGTTCTTTGTGAGCATGTTGAAGCTAATTTCTTGTAACCCATTTGTATCTCTTTGTAAGAACTCATTGATAGTGGATTGGAGTGATCAATCTCTCACCCAGAGTAGGTCAAGTTGGACCGAACTGGGTGAACATTTCTTGGTGTTGTTATCTTTTCTTTGCTCTCTTTATCTTGTTTATTCTTTGGTTGAATTGTGGTTTTGTTATGCACTTGGCTTATAGACTAGGTTTATATTGTTGTTGTTCCTTGTGGTTAATTTTGGTTATTGGTGGTTGTCATTGATACTTGTTCCACGAATCCAAATTTCATTGGTGTGAAGTTTGAGAATTGAGTCCGAATTCACAACAATTGGCACCCACCATGGGGCAAGGGAAGAAGTTTGTCAAGTGTGCACCATGGGTACCAAAGGTTACATCTTGGTGATGGAAGCAAGCATGGTTCAACGGAAGTGTATGGAAGCATTGAAGGTTGAAACGGTGATGTTGGTGAACCTAACATATTCGAAGAAGGTTAAGTGTGAAGAGAGGAGGTCATGATGGTGGTGCATGGCGGTGATGTGTGTGTTCCCAATTGTTAAGTTCAGCTTGGAGAGGCGGTGTGAAGAATACTCGTGATCAACCATTGAGGTGGAGGTTCAAGGTGAAGGCATAATGTGTGTACGCATTTGGAAGTTGAGGTAGAGAATGCTCAACTTGGTGTTGTTATCTTTTCTTTAGTCTCTTTATCTTGTTTATTCTTTGGTTGAATTGTGGTTTTGCTATGCACTTGGCTTATAGACTAGGTCTATATTGTTGTTGTTGCTTGTGGTTAATTTTGGTTATTGGTGGTTGCCATTAATACTTGCTCCATGAATCCAAATTTCATTGGTGTGAAGTTTGAGATTTGAGTCCGAATTCACTACAATATATTTGATGCATCGTAGAGGAAAATCATATTGTATGTGACAACTGAACATAACCCAATGTTTATTTGGATGAATCATGATAAGTTTATGGTATGCTATCTCCATATCCATCCGATCCATCCACTACAATATCCATCCAATCCATCCATCAAACAAAAAATTTTGTTAATGGATTGGTTTGGATCAATCCATTAAAACTAGAGTATTACTTTTCCCACCCTGTGCCTTTCCTCGCGCGCCCTTTTTTTTTTCCAAAATTACCCTCGGGACAATCCGGATTATATAGTCCGGACATGTTCGGATTTAATATTCCGGAATGCTGTATAAAAGACAATTAACTTAAATATTATATCAAAAAATGATTATATATATATATATATATATATATATATATCATTATACCAAAAAAGAGTTGAATTTATATCATTACACATTTCACCTAATGATATACATTTCAATTAAACTAATGATATATATCTAATCTATGGCGTCGAAAGATCAATGAGACTATTATCCACTTCAACCTTCACACTAGGACCATGACCAGCACCAACCCTCTCATTGGGATCAAGATTTTCAATAATGTACAATTCTTCATCATCTTCTATCACCGCTACACTCGTCGCCCGACTTAGCTCATTATAATCTGTCATCTGACTGGCATATCTATCAGGCCAGGTGTCTGCATCCTCTCGATGGTATCGTCTCCATAGAGCGGAAGTGGGAGGAATTGGACAACCATCCTTCAATTTCAATGCCATAAAATGTTTGTCATTCACATATGCCAGACACATCAACGGATCGATACTTGGTAGCGGCGGTGGACCACATAGAGGGAAAAAGGTTTCTGATTTCCCAATGGACAACACAACAACTGTTTGGTTGAATTTCTGTGTGATGAGGAAACCCATATCCGGCATGGTCATCCATTTATCCGGTGGTGCATTCCCAATACCGCCATAGGATAGAGCGTCTGAGACCTCTTTATAACGCCTATCATCATTAATCATCCTCTGATAGCGGGCATTTTCTACACTGATAAGCTCTTTGTAAAGGTTGTACCAGACTATTGTGTGATCATCAATAGTCAAGTTACGTAAGACCGCAACTGCTCGGAACCCACAATGGTCATCACCGGGTACATCTGTAACCTTTTCAATAAAGTCATGCATCCAAATTGGGATTTGGTCTTTATTTGGTATGTGGACTTCAACGTGTGTTGGCTTATTTGGAGTTTTTGGAATTGACTTAGGAGGAGTAGGAGACATGCTGCTTTTCCGTGCACTCTTTCTACTCGTCCCTGTTGACTTTGTCTGTGAACCATGTGTATCTTGCTCCTGGGAAGGGGACTGCCTTGTCGATCAAATGCTTTGCTTATATTTCTTTGGAGCTCCTTTGGTGGTGACCTTATTTGGCGGTGGACGCATAGAGCTGGTCTCTGGTAAAACAAATTGTCGGAATTGTTCTTTCAAATGCACCTTCATGTGGCTATCGGCGTCCTTGAACCAGGCCTACAATGTGTAAAAAACTGTCATTTTGGTAGTTGATGGAAAATAGTCAGAAACATGCATTCTGTTATCACTACTAATACCGTTCGGATTTTATAATCCGAAATACATAAGTTAATCCGGAATATAAAATCCGGAACTTCCTGATACACCCTTTGCATGAGCCTTAAATGCACTTGCATGGGGCGTAAATGCTACCATTCTGGATTATATAATTCGGACCCCATCAATTATGTCCGATTTATATAATACGGATTGCACCAGTACATATTACAGAAACTCAATTCCTGGGCAGAACATAAACTAACACAGTTTTCAAAAAAATACCTGGAGAATATCCCATTCTGGCAATCGAGAGATGTCTGCTTTTTAAATCTTCGGGTCAACCTCGTACTCGAACCTCAACCTTTTCCAGTGGGTGTGAATTTCATCCAAACGGATTGCGGTGCCGTTCTTGATCTTAAAAGCTATCATACACGAACACGGTAATCCGTAAGTGATCAAACTCAAACAACCACATCTTGATTTATCCGTCCCAATTGCAAGTGCTTTGTTGTACTCCACTACGAGATGATGCAAAGCTTCCCTTGAAATGTTCCGGATCAAATTAGACCACAACACCTTTCCTTTGAACCTACGTTCAAGCATTATTATGCTCATATGAAACGAAGCATGTATTGCGGTATGTTGGAACTCTAGCATGTCATGAACGGATTGCCAGTTTGTTCTCAAATCATCCATACTACTCCTCATATACTTTTTCAACCGAGCGTGTGCAGATTCAGCTCTGTTTGTTGTAGTATTCCCAATATGAAGGTTTTTGTCAACCCAAAACCTCACAAACTTCTCCTTAACCGGATCCAAAATTGTCTTTTCAACGTAATCCAAAAACTTAGGAAATTTCTCGCATACAACTTTGAATTTTTTCCAATTATCAATATATTCTTCCTCCGTTTCGGACTCCTAAATATCCGTCCATGCAGCCATCACAGTCTTCACCACCAAAGCAGGCTTGATCGCTTCCCCATTCTTTCCTTTGAAATCCTTCACTCTGCAATCCAATTTACACTTTGATCTCACATTTTGTCCAAAATGATACGAGCACAAAAGAGTAGTAGCTTTAGGGAAAACCTTTTCCACAGCATTGATCAAAGCATTGTCCCGATCAGTGACAACTACTTTGGGATAGAGATCTTTGGAATGCAACATCTCACGACACCTCTCAAAAGCCCAATAGACGTTGTCTTGCCTCTCATACATCATATAAGCAAAAGCAATGGAAGACGATACTTGTTGGTCTTATAGGTGGAATCCAACACAAGCACGGTGGAGAACGTGTTAAACAACTTGATAGAATTTGGATGTGCCTAAAAAACATCACTTACTTCATCAGAATCACGATACTTATTACAATGATACATGTAGCTATTATCAACCAAAGACTTCAAGAGATGTTGCATATCATTCCTCGTACCCCTAATAGACCGCCTATACTTGAGACATGCATTATAAACATGTTTGGTAGTAGTTGAAGTGGTACGGTGCCTCTTCCGTAAGTTGGTAAACATTTACCTCGGAGGAATGTTTGAATCCACCATCTCTTGAAGGTGTACACGTTCATTTGGGTTTAGACGACCAGCGGTTTTATGACATTTCAAAACATCTGTCTTGTCATGGTTGTGTTTACCATCATCAATTTTGAGGCTCCAATCACCACGAGTCAACAAGTAACCTCTCAGCCGAAACGGACACTTGCATTTAACGGAACCAGCTATCTCACACCTACTCTTTCTCTTGTACTCGGTGTATGAACCTCCCCTTTCACATATCAAAGTAACAAAGGCGCTTCTTCCATTGCCACCGTTATCGGATTTACCAATAACAATGGAAAAACCGAGCTTCCTAGCTTTCTCTCGAACCCACTCCAACAAATCATTTCGTGTTGCAAACTTGTGTGTAGTGGTAAAATGTTCTCACTGATCAATACAAACAACAACAACAACTGGAGGTGGTACAATAGGAGGAATAGGAGGAGGAGCATCCTATACTTTCGCATCGCCTAAAGAAATTTCAAGTTCAGGTGGTGGTGGTGGGGGATTCTCGGATTTGGCATTCCCGGAATCATGCACATCTTCAAGTAAAAGAAGCGGCAACACAGTAGGAGGTTCAATCTCAGGTGGATCATCATTTGGGACATCAACCGAAACAACCATATCTGAAAACAGTGCCAGGCATAGTCAGAAAATGAACACAGTTTCTGTACTGGTGCAGTCTGTAATTCGAAATCCGGAATGCATGAATGTGGTCCAGATTTAATATTTCGGAACGGTACAGTACAGATCATATGACGTGATCAAAAGGAAATCGCCTAAAAAACAAATGGGTGAAGATTTATATACACATTACCTTTGCATTCAGACGAAAATGATGATGTTAACCCCCCTTGATGGCCAGATTGCTGCTCCAAACCATGTTTTCGCCCAAAATGGTGTTTTCTTAGAGGTGTAGGGAGTGTTTGTGATAAAGGGGTTGTACTTCAGCTAGGTTCTGGGGAACTATATATAACCTAGCTGTCCGGATTTCATTTTCCGGAAAAAAAACAACTACTTTTCCCGCTCAGTTCAAATACTACGGGGTTCGGAATTGGTATTCCGGAATGTAACCATTGTGTTCGGATTATATTTTCCGTGTAGCCTTTCACCCTGATCAAGTCCCAGTTTCACAAGTGACAAGAAGCACGATGATTTTCTAATAATTTCGGATTATACAATCTGAACAGTGTCCGGATTGTATAATCCGAACAAAGGGTATTTTCGTCAAAATCACAGGGCGCGCGAGAAGACATTAGGGTGGGAAAAGTAATACTCTAAAAACTATGGATGCATTTGATCCATCCACCTTATTTTAAAAATCCAATGGATCACCTCTTTAAAATAAAAAAGTCCAATGGATAACTTCAAAAAATATTAATTTTTTTATTTAAATAATTATATTTTTGATTATCACCTTATTTTTTTAACTAAACTATTTTTTTTAATTAAATTATCTCTCTCGCACTTTTTTTAATTTCATAAAATAAAATACCAAAACGAATAATTTTTTATGCAAAATAACTTATTACGATCTTTTTTAAAAAAACAGCTTAATTATGCAAAACAATTTGTTATGATCTTGTTTTGAAAAATAACTTATTAATACAAAACAACTTATTACGATCTCTTTTGAAAAAACAGCTTATTTATGCAAAACAGCTTATTATGATCTCTTTTAAAAAAACAGCTTATTCGAAACAACTTATTTATACAAAACAACTTATTAGGATCTTTTTTTTAAAAAACAACTTATACGAAACAGCTTATTTATGCAAAACAGCTTATTAAGATCTCATTTTAATAAACAACTTATTCAAAAGAGCTTAGGTTATACAAAACAACCTATTAACGCAAACTAGCTTATTCAAAAGAGCTTATTTATACAAAACAGCTTATTACGATCTCATTTTCAAAAACAGCTTATTCAAAACAGCTTATTTATGTAAAACAGCTTTTTATGATCTCTTTTAAAAAAAATAGCTTATTCGAAACAACTTATTTATACAAAACAACTTATTAGGCTCTCTTTTTTAAAAAACAACTTATACGAAACAACTTATTACGATCTCATTTTAAAAAACAACTTATTCAAAAGAGCTTGGTTATGCAAAACAGCTTATTTATACAAAACAACTTATTTATGCAAAATAACTTATTCAAAAGAGCTTATTTATGCAAAACAACTTATCACGATCTCATTTTCAAACACAGCTTATTCAAAAGAGCTTATTTATGCAAAACAACTTAATAAAAACACCATTTCAAACTTTTTTGGTGCACATCTAATTAGATGGACCATCTTTTGGTGCACATCTAATTATTAGCATGCTATATATTAATCAATTCAAGTAGTTCACCATTTCAAACTTTTTTGAAATCTTTTCAGTTGTTGAAATTTTTTGAAAAATATCAAAACCAAGAGTACTAAAAAATATTTATTAATAAAAACACTTATCATATTACACACATACGGAATTTCTAGTACTTTCTTAAGTATTGTTATTCACTACTTCATTGCTTACATACTATATCTTATTATTAATAAGTGTTTTGTTGATATCAGAACATATAAATATCTTTGAGAGTTACAAATATAAAGTTTTAGGAAATTAATGTATACAAGATATTATTTGAAAGATTATTAAAATTGTTATTCTTTTGAAATTACTAATGTTAGTAATTATTTTGTTAGATTAGTTTTTCTCTTTCGTTCGAGTTTGAACCCATACCTCAAACTTTTTAACCATAGCTCAAACCAATATAACTTGATTCACAAATTATTCACGAAGAAAAACATAAATTGAAACATTTTAATTTACCAAAAGCAAAAATTATTTTGAAAGTCATCATAGTGAGATCAATTTATTGATAACTTACACAACAATACATATTAATTAAGATTGTACGCACATTTACGATCATTAGGGTTCATAACAATATACATGCAAGAGATTTTTTTAAAAAATTAGGGAAGTATGTATATATATTAAATTTAGACAACATATTTGATTTTATTGTTCTTGAAAATTAATCATTGAAATTTACGTTTCAAAAAATTCTCTTCTTCACTACAATTTTCAAGAAGAAAAATCCACTTTCATCTTTCAAGATTAACCTGTAATGCAACTAAATCTCAGACCCCAAAGGTTGATTGTTCTCCTCTTGGAATATTTCTTTGCTTTCTCATTCTATCACCCAACAAAGAGCTCGAGTTCATAAACCAATAGAAAAAGAACATGTAATCAACGATTTGAAATGATGACTTAAAATATTGATGAAGAAATGATCACATACCTAATTTATTACCGTCATCGTGCTCCTAGAGTTTTGATGTTAAGAAATTGCAAACGACGTAATTGTGTGATTCATCGAGATCTTCGACCCCAAAGGTTGATTTTCCTCCACTTGGAATACTTCTTTACTTTCACATTCTAGAACTCGACAAAAGATTTAATTTCATAAGCCAATAGAAAAAACATGAAATCAAATATTTAAAAAATTAACTTGAAATATAGATGAAGAAAGGACCACACGCCTAATTTATTACCATCACCACGTTTCTAAGGCTTTGGTGTTAAGAGATTGACAATCGTGTAATTGCATCATACAATGAGATCCCGGACCCTAAAGGTTGATTTTCCTTCTCCTGGAATATTTCTTTATTTTTATACTCTATAACTCGACAACAAGATCAAGTTCATAAACCAATGGAATAAACATGCAATCAATGATTTAAAACACTGATTTAAAATATAAATTAAGAAATGATCTCCTACCTAATTTATTGATGTCGCCGTGCTCCTAGGGTTAGGTTTAAGAAATTGTAAATAATGTAATTTAAATTAGTATATAGTTGATAAATATCAAATAACTCTATTAGTTCATTTTAAATTTCAAGGACATGAAGGATTGTGATGTTAAGAATGTATATAAGAAATAAAGAATGAAAATAAAATGAAATGATTTAGCAACGATTCATCCCTTTAGCTACTGTTGGATTATATGATTATCTATTTTGTAGAAAAAACTTTTTGTCCCTACTGACCTCCATAATGCTTTATACATCCATATTTAAAATCAATTTATATATATATATATATATATATATATGGGTTAAATATATTTTTGGTCCATATAAATATTAAAAATTTTGTTTTTAATCCCTAAAAAATAAAATCACAGTTCATAAAAATTGACAAATAAATTGACGAAATATTTTTCATGGAAATGAGATTTTATTTTATAGGGACTAAAAACGATATTTTGAATATTTATATATGGACGAGAAAGATGTTTAACCCTACATTTATTAATAATAATAATCCTACGACTCCTTTATTTCAAATATGAAAATAAATCAAATTAAAATCAATGATATATAGAAAAATATGTTAACCTTTTCTATATCATTTTAAATTTCTTGTCTTCTGTTTTGGCAAAATTAAACATCGACCATGTTAGTCAAAATTCTTTTATGCAACGGTTCTAGTAGCTGTTTTGTGGCTGTCTGAAAGAATAACCAATAATCAAAACTTACATGGGACTTTGCAAACCAATGTCAGATTAAAAATCACTTAATATGCACAACAAAGTCACCGAGTTGTCTGCATTAAAGAAGCGGAAACAAATGGTTAACTCATTTGAATAAGTGTTTGCCTTTAAATATATGTTACTTGGATGTGTAAAGACAGACACTAAATTATCTTTCTGCCACAACTAATCCATAAATTTTATTCTGCACTTGATGATCATGATATCTTGCAAAGTTATTCGACCTTTTATAAAGAATCGTGTTCATTATAAGATTTGATTAGTTCACTTCATAAGGTATTTTGAAAGATTTCAAACCCATTATGAAATTTGTGCAGTTTAAACAATTCAGCGAAGATACTAAAGTATTCACATAATTTCTAGTTAAATCCTAATTCTGAACTTAGAAAATCAAATCACAAATCATCATACAAACAAACAAATAATTGAAAATAACTACAATTTCTCAAGTTTCAGGTTCAGTACAAAGCCCAAAATAAAAAACATAAAAAGTGATATGCTCAAGTGACATTGCACCGCATTTAAATCCTAGATTTAAGACTAAGGTGATATCAAACTCTGAGCACATATTTCTTGTAACACCCATATCAGACGTATCTAGAAAGTCTAGCACGTGCGTTAATATTAGTACTGGATACATTAAGTTTACAACATTAAAACTTCGAATGAATAATCTTATACAACAAATGCATTTGTACAACATAAATACAACTCAGCTTTTCATAAATATACTATATGCAACCTTGATTGTCCATACATCTTGCAGCGGTACAAACGAACGCTTGTCGCATCATCCATTCGGCTACTAGCTTGCTAATCCAACCTGTTTATCTGAAACAAATAAGGATTGGGATGAGACATAAGGTCTCAGTGAGTTCCCCTAAATCCTAGGCTATAGGCAACCTCAGGGGAAACCTACAGTCACCTCGTGTCTACAATACAACCTGACGGTTGATTATACGTGTGTGGGGACTTGCATACTTAGACGGTAGTGCATACTAGTGCCGTCATAATCTTGTCTCACTTGTTATAGGCTTCACTTCCTATACGTGTCATGGCGGTCGAGGGGGAATCTAGGACCGCATTGCCAAGAATATGCTCTACGCATCGAGGCCTAAACATAACATATCATGACACTAATCTAAACCGGACGATTAGGGGAAACTTAAGATCGTCATCGGTATCATGTTCTTTACTTGCTCTAATCCATGCCTTGTACTTATCATGTAGCATCTAATGCTCTTGTTCTTGGACATAAACGTGCATGGAGTCATTCTTACATAATCATAAGCATAACATACATAATGGTATCTAAGTTCATTCATTAGGTTAGCGTTGAACAAACATCATTATCTTGATTCATTTTACGGAGAGTCGCGGGTGGAGTAACCCCGGGAACACTCCCATACATGACCGATGTACGTACATCGGACTCCCTCGGTGTCGTGCGGGTCCCTTGCGGCTTAAACCGTTCCCCTTAGGTCGAGAACCTCCCGTATCCCCCTGGCGTGGATAACAAGAGACACGAGCACCTACGTCTTGTTTACTCAGTGACATACGGGTCCCTTACGGCTTGAATCGTTCTCATTACGAGAACCCCTTGTATCCCCCTAATGTGGATAGCAAGAGACATGTCACCTACACTTATTAATCATAGTCTTGTCGTTCGTATAGGTTAGACCTAATCATGCATACATGTTTACCTCGGAACCTTAATCGATCCGATTAGCGGTAAATGTTCATATTTGTACATACTTAGTCCTAGTGGAGAGATTAACTATCCTATCCACAACTTAACATACTTATATATCATTCTTGATCATGTGCGAAGATAGCAACTTCGCGTCTTAACATCTTATAATTCTTGCTAAACTTGCTAGTTCTCGACTACTATGTCGAGGCTCTAGTTTTTCCCTTTCTTAGTGCTTACTACCCGAATAAATCGGCTTAAACTCTCTTGTGCCTATCTTGATGTACATGTTAACCTTACCATGATTCTTGATTCGAAGATTGCTTGATGTTATGTGCATTGATTAGATGTTGTTTCAGGGTTACAAAGTTATAAAACGTTGAAAGAAAAGCATCGGAACGCACCACGGACCCTAGAATGGACCAACAGGCCAAAGCATGCTGGCCCATCCAGAAGGCCACGCTATTAGCGCAGCTGGGGCGTAGCCCTTGCTGAAGAATTTTGCTATCAGCGTATATTTCACTAATAGCGTGGTTCTTCGGGTCTGTGGTACAAATTTTGCTATTTTTGACCCAAAACTCATCCTACTGGTTCCTGCAATGCACCAAAACATCCAGCAACATATATATACATTCTAAAACATCTTTCTTAGCAATATTAACATGTACAAAGCAAGATCAAGGCAAGGGGATAAAATTCTCATAATTCCTAATCTTAACATAATTCATGCTTGACTTGCAAATTAAACACATAATCCCAATGGTTGGTTCTATCTAAGAACTCACATGATATTTGCAGCACCTAACAAGCTTTGATCCATCTTGTTCAAGCTCAAACCCTAACCCAAGAATCCTTGCTCAATCCTTTCTCTTTGTTGTTCCTTGTCCTTGAAGCTTCTATGATTCTTGTTTGGTTACCAATTGCATGATTTGGAAAGCTTTGATGGCCTAGAGAGGGAGAGATGGGGGCGAAATCTTAGAGAGAGGGAGGAGATAATTCTTCTCTCAAAAACCTAGAGAGAGAAAGTCATGAAACAAATGAAGATTTTTGGCCCAAAACCACTTATATACTCCCTTGCGCGCAAATACTTAAATGCCCTTCATCTTGACTCGTGTTTACCTGACACTGATACATAAGTCCATACTTGACTGATATCACATAATATTAGCTTCCCTCGTACTTAACGTTTTTGTCATACTCGCTTTCCATGAATCTTAGTCCTCTGATACATTTATCAGATAAAAATTCCATTAGGTAAGGAGCGGGATGTTACATTCTACCCCTCTTAAAGAAATTTCGTCCTCGAAATTTAGAGTTCGACTACCAATCATCATGACAAAAACTTATCATCCATGGTCTAAGCCATACATATTCTATACATACTTATTCATAGAGTTCATCGTATAATTTTCTCATCTTGTTTCTTAATCCTCATGCAATTGAACATAGCCTTCTTGGTCTTACTATCACTCAAACTTATTGTCTCGGACTCGCATCTTACCTGCTTATCATAAACTATTTCATAACGTTACCTTATCATAATCATGAACACTCAGGATTTGCCTTGCAGTGCTTACTTACAACATAAAACATATTTCATACATATATCTTATCATAAATACATAATCTTACTGTACCTTGAGACACATGCTTCTTACTTGTATTACTCATATAAACGATTCCATGAATCTCTTATCTCTTTTCAGAGCCTTAGGAAATCTTCGATCTCATTACAATCTTATTGCATCTTATCACCCGTACTGAGGGGTAACTTGTATAGCTTGACATGAAAAGGTGAAATCAACTCACCACTTCATCTGATAATCTATTAATTAACATCATGGTTCACATACTCTTGAAACTTACTAGAAATTCCACTTGTACTTACGTCGTATACTCTTAATACAATTCCATGTATCCTACATGATATTGGTTTTACATAAACATTGTCGTTTCCATAACATGTGCATACTTCCAAGTGCCATCTCTTGTTAAATGATAACGATACGTGTTCTAAAATCTTCCTTGAAGAAATTTTTCTTAAATTTTGGTATTTGGGTTCTTGAAACGAATTTATACATGACTAAAAAGATTTTATCATTTCCAAACTGATTGTATAAAGGAACCACCGGACGAGTTTCGATATTTCGAAAAAAAGATTTTACAACTCGCCCAAAATTTGTCCACAACAAGTTGGTCCTGAAGTTTGTATGTCTTAAGTGAGTTTACTTACGACGTATCTTATCAGTTTCGAAAATGTATAATTCCATAAGTTTAAATAAAAACATCGTTCCCAAGTTCCATAATACCAATCTTAGCTTAAAAGTTATAAAATCATGGCTTGACGTGTCTTAACAAGTATCGTTTTCACCCAACAAGTATTACACACATGAGTATGAATCTCTTTACACATCACTCGAAAGTTGCTTCTCTCTTATGATAACATGCTTAACTTCGAAGATAAATTCTTCCCTTGTTCAACCGATATACATACTTGTCATACCACTTACATATCCATAGGAAATCCTTGGACCTCTTAACATTAACTTGTTCCTCTTCTTCGAAACACTAAACTTGAATCTTCAATTACTCTTTTCAAGTATTACTTGAACATCGCTACCTTTTTCGAATACCGGTAATCATACTCTATGCTTCAATCATTACTTGAATCACAAGAGGAAACCTTCTAAACCTAACATGTTTTCCAATATCATCATTCATGCATTCTTGACCAATTCATATATAGCAACTCTTGTACTTTTTCATCTTACTTGGGTGACAACACATACTTAAAACTTTTACCTTAGCCAATGCTTAACTATACAAACATCCATACTTACTTATCACATCGAGAACTCCTCGTTTGTCTTATGATGCATTCTTGTTAAACTTATGTTATCAACCGAATATTCTTCACGAAGATTCTTTAATACAAAAAGTTCCATGTTTCATGTTTAACAATTAGCTCCCATGGCGCTACTCTGATTCCCACCGGTTGGCTTAAACCACTACTCTAACCCGTTAGAGCAAGTGAACTTTACATTCCTGATTACCACTTGAATACTAACTTCTTATACTGTTCTCAAGATTTTTCCATGTTGCACCCAACTCACAACCTTACACTTAGTTTTTACCACTGCCTTGTAGGATTAAAACTCATGATAACTTATCTTATGCTCATAATACTTGACTCGGGGGTAAACCTTATGTTCTTGCTGGTTGCATTTACCACACATATCATATTTGAACTTGTTTTCAAGTAAACTCAAAATCCGTTAACAAACCCATCTAGCACTTGAACATGACTTTCTTGAATATCTAATCCTTGTACCTTCGCATTCTCGCGGACTATATTTTGCTTAATCATACCAATGCTTGCTCATTAAATTTTTTTTTCTTTTAAAGAAAACTTCGTAAACTAGCGCACGGGTCATTGACGTTGATGATTTTTCTACTTATAAATATATTGAGTTTAGGCCCCGGCCGTTGCTCTAAAATCATAGAACGAGTTGATAACACATATGTGCCATCAAACCTAGACTCTAATAAGTCTAGCCCGCTCTACGAGTGTCGAAGCAACCCGGTTCCTAGAAAACCTCGTGAATTTTCAAAATGTCAACTTCAATCACCCATACACGTAAATCTTCCCAAAATTATTTAAACTTAATGATCCAACATCATATCAAGCCCTAGCATATCCGTTAAGCAAAACATAGGTCGAGAGATACGCCATAATTCCATATAATTCGAGAACCATGTGATTTCTTATTACTTCGCACCGTTTTAACTCCTTACTTCATACCTCATGCATAAACATCGGTGACTTTCCTTCTAAATGCCGGAACTACTATACTCTTGATCTTGGCTTGTTCTTGACACATTAACTTCCAAAACTACCTTAAACCGGATTGATTCCGTTAATACTTGTCCATGCATTTTCTTCCTTAGAAATCATAGGATGTGATGTGCATTCGATACTCGATGTTATAGAGAGTGTTTATTATATAAAAGATTGTGAAAACAACCCCCAATAGCTACTACTGACCCTAGAGACGAAATGACAGTTTTCAAAAAGAAAAAAAAAACTAAAAAATTCGCTCCAGGTTCGCTATTAGCGAAATCCTCTGGAGTAATTTCGCTATTAGCGAAATTTTCGCTATTGGCGTATTTTCTTCAACTCAGTTTTCCAAAAATCATATTTTACATAAAATCTTATTTCCTCAAGTAATCTAGTGCACATCATTCATTCCGGTCATCATATAAAAAAAAAATTATTTCATAACTGTTGCATGGCAAGCATTAACACTAATCAATTCAATTCATGGCACATTAGAAACTAATGTCTTGTTCATCATATCACTTAACATAAAACTTCCACATAAAACTGTGTCTTCATCCGCTAACAACGACTTAACTTATTTCTCAGCCAACTCATTCTCTGTTAGAAACTTATTCTCACTGAACATATAAATCTTTACCTTCCGTTCTCATATCTCAATCCCTAAGAGCTTACTAATTCCATCAACACATGTCGACTTATCCTTAACTTGTAGTCTTGTACTTATGTTCCAGAATATGTATTCCATTCTAGCAACGACTCCTACCGAAACTTTCGGTCATGCTTAGATATATATATATATATATATCCAACTTCTCCACTTAAGGATACATGAAGTATCACTAACATCATACTCGAATTTGTCGGAACTTTCTTTCTTAACATGCCTTACATTCCCGGAGGATTCACACTCATGCTTGATTAGTTCACCGGCCACCTTTTGGTACGATCAAACTCTTACTAATACTTATCCAAGTTCTTACTTCTGAGTTCACACTTTCCAGTGCATCTTCGTCACATACTTCGTTCCTCCTGGGTCCTATTCAGCTCTCAGGCATCCATTCCAATCGTCGAATGCTAAATTGAGTTGATCAGGCTCAACTAACAACAACAATTAGAACATTTACCCGGAACCCAATGGTCCCACTACCATAGTTGTAATTTAATGACCCAAGGCACAGTCTGAATCAACCAGGCTCTGATACCAATTGTAACACCCATACCAGACGTATCTAGAAAGTCTAGCACGTGCGTTAATATTAGTACTGGATACATTAAGTTTACAACATTAAAACTTCGAATGAATAATCTTATACAACAAATGCATTTGTACAACATAAATACAACTCAGCTTTTCATAAATATACTATATGCAACCTTGATTGTCCATACATCTTGCAGCGGTACAAACGAACGCTTGTCGCATCATCCATTCGGCTACTAGCTTGCTAATCCAACCTGTTTATCTGAAACAAATAAGGATTGGGATGAGACATAAGGTCTCAGTGAGTTCCCCTAAATCCTAGGCTATAGGCAACCTCAGGGGAAACCTACGGTCACCTCGTGTCTACAATACAACCTGACGATTGATTATACGTGTGTGGGGACTTGCATACTTAGACGGTAGTGCATACTAGTGCCGTCATAATCTTGTCTCACTTGTTATAGGCTTCACTTCCTATACGTGTCATGGCGGTCGAGGGGGAATCTAGGACCGCATTGCCAAGAATATGCTCTACGCATTGAGGCCTAAACATAACATATCATGACACTAATCTAAACCGGACGATTAGGGGAAACTTAAGATCGTCATCGGTATCATGTTCTTTACTTGCTCTAATCCATGCCTTGTACTTATCATGTAGCATCTAATGCTCTTGTTCTTGGACATAAACGTGCATGGAGTCATTCTTACATAATCATAAGCATAACATACATAATGGTATCTAAGTTCATTCATTAGGTTAGCGTTGAACAAACATCATTATCTTGATTCATTTTACGGAGAGTCGCGAGTAACCCCGGGAACACTCCCATACATGACCGATGTACGTACATCGGACTCCCTCGGTGTCGTGCGGGTCCCTTGCGGCTTAAACCGTTCCCCTTAGGTCGAGAACCTCCCGTATCCCCCTGGCGTGGATAACAAGAGACACGAGCACCTACGTCTTGTTTACTTAGTGACATACGGGTCCCTTACGGCTTGAATCGTTCTCATTACGAGAACCCCTTGTATCCCCCTGATGTGGATAGCAAGAGACATGTCACCTACACTTATTAATCATAGTCTTGTCGTTCGTATAGGTTAGACCTAATCATGCATACATGTTTACCTCGGAACCTTAATCGATCCGATTAGCGGTAAATGTTCATATTTGTACATACTTAGTCCTAGTGGAGAGATTAACTATCCTATCCACAACTTAACATACTTATATATCATTCTTGATCATGTGCGAAGATAGCAACTTCGCGTCTTAACATCTTATAATTCTTGCTAAACTTGCTAGTTCTCGACTACTATGTCGAGGCTCTAGTTTTTCCCTTTCTTAGTGCTTACTACCCGAATAAATCGGCTTAAACTCTCTTGTGCCTATCTTGATGTACATGTTAACCTTACCATGATTCTTGATTCGAAGATTGCTTGATGTTATGTGCATTGATTAGATGTTGTTTTGGGGTTACAAAGTTATAAAACGTTGAAAGAAAAGCATCGGAACGCACCACGGACCCTAGAATGGACCAACAGGCCAAAGCATGCTGGCCCATCCAGAAGGCCACGCTATTAGCGCAGCTGGGGCGTAGCCCTTGCTGAAGAATTTCGCTATCAGCGTATATTTCGCTAATAGCGTGGTTCTTCGGGTCTGTGGTACAAATTTTGCTATTTTTGACCCAAAACTCATCCTACTGGTTCCTGCAATGCACCAAAACATCCAGCAACATATATATACATTCTAAAACATCTTTCTTAGCAATATTAACATGTACAAAGCAAGATCAAGGCAAGGGGATAAAATTCTCATAATTCCTAATCTTAACATAATTCATGCTTGACTTGCAAATTAAACACATAATCCCAATGGTGGGTTCTATCTAAGAACTCACATGATATTTGCAGCACCTAACAAGCTTTGATCCATCTTGTTCAAGCTCAAACCCTAACCCAAGAATCCTTGCTCAATCCTTTCTCTTTGTTGTTCCTTGTCCTTGAAGCTTCTATGATTCTTGTTTGGTTACCAATTGCATGATTTGGAAAGCTTTGATGGCCTAGAGAGGGAGAGATGGGGGCGAAATCTTAGAGAGAGGGAGGAGATAATTCTTCTCTCAAAAACCTAGAGAGAGAAAGTCATGAAACAAATGAAGATTTTTGGCCCAAAACCACTTATATACTCCCTTGCGTGCAAATACTTAAATGCCCTTCATCTTGACTCGTGTTTACCTGACACTGATACATAAGTCCATACTTGACTGATATCACATAATATTAGCTTCCCTCGTACTTAACGTTTTTGTCATACTCGCTTTCCATGAATCTTAGTCCTCTGATACATTTATCAGATAAAAATTCCATTAGGTAAGGAGCGGGATGTTACATTTCTCGAGCATAAACACACCTGTATTTAAAATTACTAGACTTAAAAGTGTCATCCCTTATATCACAAACAATCAACTTATTTTCTCAATCTCGATGCTCAAAATATTCAAGTAACACTTGACCATCCTCAAACATATGTAATGCATTGGTCAAGGTCCAAGACTTTTAAGAAACGGTGAACAATTTAGTCGAAGACTCTTTGTTTCCATATTCCTTCATAATCCAAACACCATGATCAGAAATCATGCACAAGCAATCCCTCAACACACCTAAGAGACAAGACCCTGCATAATTCAATGAATATTGCTTAATTTTTCTCCTTAGGCCGAACTTCTATTCCTTCAAGAAAGAAATTTCCCTTCTTATTGCGACTCTCCAATTTCTCGACAACACTCATTTGGACTTCTTTTCCTTCAAGTTTTGAATTGAAGGACTCTCCCATCTCAATCTCCAACCACCCATCGCTTCTCATAGTAGGGCGCTGCAATCCTATTACATTCGGGAATGGCCTTCATCTAGGACCGGGACATTTGCAAACGGTACGACGTTTGTAGGAGTGATTCCTCGAGCATGTTCTTTCTTTGTTGTGTGACGCGTTTGGATCCAAACAGACGGATTTAGTGCTACTATGGCCACCTTCTACATCAATTGATAGGTTCATAGGTTCATTCTCAAATCCATAGTCATGAATCATCTTGAACACAAGATAAGCCGCATACCGAGTATTTTGGGACAAGGAAAAAGTGTTAATCATTCCACGAATTTGAAGCGAGAACACAAGGCAAAGCTTAGCGACTTCAGGAAACCTGTAAATAATTGCAAATACAAGAATACAAGAATTATGAAAAAAGATGAAAGTGATTCATACCATCACACATGGAGAATTATACAAGTGAAGGCTCGTCAACGTTTGGAAATTGTAAACTTCTCAGTTAATATGTTATATTGTCTGTTATCTATTGAGAAACAAGGCATATTGAGTAGGGACCCCACCACTAATATTGAGCTTCAGATTCATGTGTAAGTTAACTTTGGGATTGATTAGTCTAGCGAGAAGTATTAACTTAGAAATTTCTTTTCGGAAGAAAGTGAGAAGCTTGACAATGGAAAATATATTTTAACAAAAATACAATATATGTATCATTAATACTCCACACAATGCAAATAAATATTCATTAGACTATCATAATCCATATAACATTAATAGATCGCTATATATAATATATACTAGAATTCTATTAGAAGACTCATGGACAGGAGCCCCTCCCAAAATATGAGTAGCTCTGCCCATGTTTTCACTCAAACAATATGTAGCCTTCTCATTTTGAGAGAAGCTATATATGGATTTTGAGACATTAATCTATGGCATGATTTAAAAGTTGCAGAAAATTTCCTTGCCAACAGACATATATGTGAAAAAGAATAATTCAAGCCCATAAAAAATTGATTCACAAATTTAGCAAGGTTTAACAAGTAAATAGACCCCTTAAATATACCAACATTTGATTTTAGTCCCCCTAAAATATTTCTTAGTTTTGGTCCCTTCAAAAAATTTCATCTATGAAATTAGTCCCTGCTCTACATTGAGAACAGGGACTGATTTCATGGATGAAATTTTTTGGAGGAACCAAAAACCTAAAAGAATATTTTAGGGGGACTAAAATCAAATATTGATATATTTAGAGGGACCAGTTACTTATTTAACCCAATTTAGTATTCATAAAGGTTTAGAATTGTTGATTATGTTAATGAAGCCATATTGGGTTTTAAGTGATAGGAAATAGTAGTATCATTAAAACAAGGAAGAAAAAAAAAAACCTGGAATCATTCATATGAATCCACTCTTTATCAATGTCATGATCACCGCTATCATCACTGTCACCATCACCGCAATCAATGGTGAGAGATCTAGCAGCAAGCATGTAACATATTTTTCCACTTTTCCTATCCAATTTAAAGCTCTGAATTTCATATATTCAAGGCTTATTAGCATTCCGAAAACATCTTAAATCAATAAGCCTTAATAAAAGAGAAACTAGGGATTAGGAAAATCAATAGTTTTTTGCACAACAATTGATTAAAAATTAATATTTACTAAAATAAACCCTAATATTTGAGAAATTGACGGTTATGAAAAAGAATACCTTTCGACCATGATCGATGATGATTGGGCTATCAGAGAGAGCGAGATAGAGGGCCTTTTTGGTGGGAGTGTTGGCAAGGGAAGGAGAATGTGAGATGATAGAGTTAATGAGACGGGAATCCAAAGGGAGAAAGTGGTTCCAAACAGCGTCGGAATCAGCAGCAGAAAGGAAAGTCTTAGAAACAAGGGAGAGTCTGCAAACATCAACGGGAGTCGTACGAGACAGAATGGCTGAGATGCATCCTTCCGGAAATTCATCAAAAGCTGCCTCCATTCTTCTGCTTTTTTCCGTTATTATCCTTCTTGCCATTCTTTTGATTTTTTTAGTTTTTGGGTTAAATAGTGGTGAAGTGATCTATATATAATAACAATATATATACACGGATTAGGGATTTTGGTTAGTTTTTTTGTTTGCCAATTTTCCCCATAAGTATACCTCCACAAATATTACACACATACGAAAGAAAGATAACTTACCAAGTTACCATCAGTTTTTTTTTTTTTTTTTTTTGAAATAAGCAAGTTAACATCAATTAAGTAAGCAAAAGGCAGCAGTTTCGAAATGGAAAAGAAATCACACAGAAGAAAGGAAATGTAAGTTCACATTCACTTACATCTCATTGTCAACTCAAAACAAGAAGCCCTCAATATACCCCATCTTCTATGGCATAGTTCAATCTTAAAATAATCTTCAAAAATCACACAAATAAATATACCCCACAACAAAAAATTACATCTTTATGAAAAGAAAAACTCAAATCAGCTCAAACTAAATCATATCCAACGCAATGAACATAACTCTAAGATCATTTTTCAATAATATAGTTCAATTTAAAGCGGAGCTAAAAAATTCACACAAATCAATAAACCCTAACAATGAGTTCAATAAAATCAAATTCAAAATCAAAACAGCAGAATGAGCTAAAATCAGTATTAAAGAAAACTTAAAGATTTGAAGAGTGAAGAAGTTCTGAAACGAAGAACGAAACGAAGAAGGGTTCGTCGTTTTACTTCACTGTGTTTGTTTTGTTCTGAAATTTATGAACGAGGGTATGTAATATCCCGCCTGTCAGTATCAGAATATTACCAGTCGATCGTGCCAGAGGATTAAATTTAAGGAAAGTAAGTATGGATAATATTTATTACGCTATGTCAGCAAAATACGGATAAAGTATCAGTATCGTTTAAAATACGCTTGAGGCAGGGGCATATTTGTAATTTCACGTGAGAGGGATATTTAATTGATTTTGAGCAACAAAATATCTCATTTTCAATTATTCTTTCTCTCTCTATGTTGGTAAAGCATATCTCCTCCTTCTCTCCTCTTCTCTCCATCGATCTCTCCCTCTCTTCTCACCTCACCATGTCACCAAATCTTTCTCCTCAAGATCCACAATCAAATTTTGGTTCCTATATTATCCTTCAAGTGATTGGTCACTTGGATGAAGCTTGTTTCCAATTCTTCTCTTCTCTTAAAAGAGTTTCAAGGTTGGGGTTTGATCTTTAGAAGTGGGAGCTTGAGCTTATTTATGTTATGGTTTTTCCCTTGATCAAAGAATGATTATGAAGATGGATTGGATTGTTATCCCTACTCTTCCTCACAAAGGGATTCTCTTGAAATTAGGGTTTGGTTGGATTTGAGTGAAGGTTGTGTTGGAAGTTGAGTTTTGTACATGTTATGGACTAAGCAAGATTAAGGGAAGCAACATGAAGTTTGGTTGGAGATGATTTTACCACTCCTCCTTAAGTAAAGAATTTCATGAGGTTAGGGTATGTTTATGCTATGGTTTCATTATTGATTCAAGTATGGTTTCTTCATGATTAAGTAAAGAACATGATGCTTTGTATTGCAAGGAAACAACAAGACTGAAGTGGTTTGAACAAATGGAGCAAAAAGGATCAAGCTAGGGTTTTAGAAGATGGAAAGTGGTGATTGATGCTTGTAAGCTTGGGAATCAAATGCAAACATATTAGGTGAGTTCCTTAGATAGCTTACTATCCATGGTTTATGTGTTTTATCCATGTAAGGAAACAATATGAATTCTAGGGTTTAAAGCGTAAGTTAGTTGCCCCTTTTATTGCCATGCTTGCTATACTTGTACGCACTTGTTCCATGACTGTTTTACAGGTTTCTAATGATCCTAAGGGTCATATAGCACTTGGAGATGCTTGGTTTGAGGTTTTTAAGTCAAAAATATCAATTTTGAAGTTGCTGGACTGTCACAGCTCGCCACGGCGAGTAAACTGCTCGCAAGGCGAGCTAGAAGGTCGAACAGGGGGTCCTGCTCGCCCCCAACTCGCCATGGCGAGTAAGAGCTCGCCTCCCCAGTGATTCTACTCGCCTAGGCGAGCAACACAGTGGGGAAACCCATTGTTTTGTTCGCCTTAGGCCGTTCCGGTGTTTCGCGAGCCGATTTCTTGTGCAGTCTTTTTATATGATAAACCCCTCATTCCAAGGTCCCATATGTTAATCCTTTAAAGAAAACTTCCTTATAAATGAAGCAAGTGTTTGGCAAGTATAATAAAGCATGGTAAACGAGAGATGATACGATAAGAATCGGGTAGCAAGCAAATCATTAAGCAAGGGAAAACTAGAACCTCGACATAGTCGTCGAGAACTAGCAAGTTAGTATGAATTCCTAAAATAATAAGATGAGAATTATATCTTCGCCCATGAACAAGAATAAGTTAGTAAGCATGTTAGTTGTGGTTTGATTAGATATCTCTCCACCATGCTTATGATGAACAAGTATAAGATTACCGCTACTTGGACCGACTCAAGGGTCCGAAGTAGTAAGCAAGCATGAATAGGTTTAATCTTTCGCGATGTTAAGACTATGATTATCATAAGTAGGTGGCATGTCTCTTGCTATCCACATCAGGGGAATACAAGAGTTTCTCGATCTAAGGGGAACGATTCAAGCCGTAAGGGACCCGCATGTCACTGAAATTAACAAGACGTAGGTGCTCGTGTCTCTTGTTAACCACGCCAAGGGGGATACAGGAGGTTCTCGACCTAAGGGGAACGGTTCAAGCCGCAAGGGACCCGCACGACACCGAGGGAGTCCGATGTACGTACATCGGTCATGTATGGGATTGTTCTCGGGGTTACTCCACCCGGGACTATCCGTAAAATGAACCAAGATAATAATGTTTGTTCAAAGCTAACATAATGAATAATTAACTTAGACGCGATTATGTATTATATGATTATGATCATGAATGAACTTATGTATGATATGTTAAGTGCAAATTATGACTAGAACAATAAAGAATATGATGCCGATGACGTTCTTAGGTTTCCCTAATCGTCCGGCTTAGGATGGTGTCATGAATATGTTACTTGAAGACCTCGATGCGGTTACCGTATCTTGGCATAGTGGTCTTAGGTTCCCTTGACCGCCATGACACATAAAATTATAGTAAGCCTATAACAAGTAAGATGAAGTTAAGACGGTCCTAGTATGCACAACCGTCTAAGCATGCAAGTCCCTACACACGTATAATCAACCGTCAGGTTGTAAAATAGACACGTGGTGACCGTATGTTTTCCCCCGTGGTTGCCTATAGCCTAGGATTAGGTGGAACTCACTGAGACATTATGTCTCATCCCAGTCCTTATTTGTTTCAGATAAGCAGGATGGACATCAAGTTAGTGGCCGGATGGATATCTCATCAAGTGCTCGTTCGTACACGCCGAGGAATGGATATGGATTTCAAGGATGCATTTGTTATTATTTTAGGCAAAAGGTGTTGTATAGTCTTATACGAACGTGTATTGATGTATAATATTCATTCGAAGTTTTTATGTTGTAATTTTAATGTATCCAATACTAAAAATAACGCACGTGCTAAACTTTCTAGATAAGTTTAGTATGAGTGTTACATTTGGTATCAGAGCAGGTCGATTCAGACCGTGCCTTGGGTCATTAAGTTACAACTAAGGAAGTGGGACCATTGGGTTCCAGGTAAATGTTTTAATTGTTGATGTTAGTTGAGCCTGATCAACTCAATTTAATACTCGACGGTTAGAACGGATGCCTGAGAGCTGAATAGGACCAGGAGGAACGAAGTATGTGATGAAGATGATTTGAGAAGGTAGAAACTCGGATTAAGAATAGTAAGAGTCTGATCGTGCCAAATGGTGGCCGGTGGGCTGATCCATTTAAGTATGATTTCTCCGGGAATGCAAGGTTATGTCAAGATGGGTTGATCCGACAACGTTTGGGAAGTTGTTAAAGATATTTTGTATACCCGCAAGTGAAGAATTTGGAAATGTTTAAGAGTGACCAGGAGCTTCGGTAAGAGTCGTTGTTGGAGCAAGACTGTGTTATGGAAGGGAAATAAATATTTCTGGAGTGTAAGTACGAGGTTACAGGATAAGAAGGAGTCGACATATGTTGATGAAATTTGGAAGTTCTCAGGGATAAAGGTATGTGATTGAAGTCAAAGTTTTGAATGCCCAGATAGTATAAGGCTCTAATGTTGGAATGTCGAGCGAGTCGACAGAGAAACAAGTCAAACTATTCGCAGTAGATTAAGTTAAGTTTATATGTGGATATTTTATGGTATCAGGATTAAGGCAATAATTTCTGATGTGCCGAGAATTGAATCGAATGATGTTGATGTTTGTCGTGCATATGATATGAATGTTTTAATGATGTTAAGAATGGATAATGTGCATTGGGTTGCTTGAAGAAATAAGATTTTGTACAAAATATACTTATATTCTGGAGAACTGAGATGAAGAAACTCGCCAATAGCTAAATTTTCGCTAATAGCGAAATTACTTTAGAAGATTTCGCTGATAGCGAGAAGGGGGGCGAAAATTTCAGTTTTATGAAAAACTGTCAGTTCGTCTCTAGGGTCAGCAGTGACTATTGGAGAGTTGTCTTCACAACCTTTTTGTAATAACACTTTTTATGACATCAAGTAATGAATGCACAATACATCCTAAAGTTTTCAAAGGAAAAAGAGCATGGACAACCATTAACGAAATCGATTCAGTTTAAGGTAACTTTGGAAATTAATGTGTCAAGAGTTTAAAGGAGTTTAAACCAAGAGCTTAGAGGACCTGGTATGTGAAACGGACGTTATGGTGGACGTGAAGACGTGAAGTAAGAAGTTAAGGTGGTGAGGAGTTATGTTAGATTACAAGATTCTCAGGTTTTGTGGAGTGTCAATTACCCCTCGAATCTATGATTTGCTTAATTAATTTACTAAGGCTCGTTCCCATGATGAATTTAATATTTGCAAAGTTTATAGGATTTTAGAAAAGATATATGCATATGGATGATTGCAGTTAGTGTTCATAAATTTTAAATGGAATTTTGTAGGTACCGGTTGGTTACGATTTATGTAGAGTGATTTAAAACACTTGGAACAAGATTTGATGGCATTTTATGTTATCAACCCGTTCCATGAACTTTATGGTAACAACCGGGACCCAAAATTCAATATTTTATACATGTAATAAAGAAACATCAACACCAATGATTCGTGTGCAAATTTTATGAAGTTTCTCCAAGAGGAAAAAAAAATTAACGAGCTAGCATTAGTAAGATTAAGCAAAGCATAGCATGCGAGAGACGAAGATGCAAGTAGGATGTTCATGAAAGGTATGCACGATGTGCAATATAAGCATGCTATGGGAATTTGAGATTTGCTCAAAAATAAGGGAGCTAAATATTGCTATGTGAATCAAGGATCCTACATGGTTTAAGTTATGCAGAATTGCGAGTCGGAGGCATACACATAAGTTAAGAAGGAATATATATAGAGTCCACTTCCAAAGTTTAAGAGTTCTATCAAGAAAAGAGAAATGATTTATGAGTTAAGCAAGATGAGATTCATACTCTCCGATGCCATAAAGTTTGAGTGATAACGATACTTTTCTAGAACAATGTTAAACCAAGATTTTATAACTTTTAAAAATTAAGACGGGTATTAAGGGACTTGGAAATGAATTATTTTAAACAACATGGTATTTTCATTTTTCTGAAACCGATGACACGCGTCATAAGTGAGTAAGTTCACTTAAGACGTGTGGACTTCCAGACCAACTTGTCTTTGGCAAGCTTGGGGCGAGATTCAAACCTTTTTCAAAAACATAGAAACTCGTCCTGTGGTTCTGTAGTACCGTTATCGGTTTGGTTTCAAAATGTTTTCTTTTGAAAGGATATACATAAATTCATTCCTAGGATCCGTATACCAATGTTTATAAGGTTTCTTAAAATAAAAGATAGAACAAGTATCGTTATTATCCAACAATATGTGGCACTTGAAAGTATGTAAGATGCAATGAAAAGTAAAGATCGACGAAGTGAAAATCAGTGATCTCTAAAAGGTCTTATGAGACGTATAAGTATATGCTAATAATGTTCAAGTGCAAGCAGACTAAGTCGGAAAGTTAAAAAGCAGGTGAACTAATAGACCGGCTATTGGAGGTCAAGTATAATGGAAAAAAATTTAAAGCCGCTTATCCATACCAAGTTATATGAGATATCGATGGATTCGGGTGCCATGAGATCATGTTGAAATCGGAAGATTTTCCTAAGGCTCTGAAGAGAGAGATCCATGGAATCGTTTAGTAAGTAATGTAAGTAAGAGATAGGTGCCTCAATTTTCATAAGGAAAAGTATGTATGAGCTGAGTGGTTACACAATAAGATATTTATGATGCAATTGAGCACTGCAGGGCAAACCTGAATTCTAGTGAGACTTCAGTTGAAAGGCAAATCCTGAGTGTCTAGATACTGATAGGTTACCTATATGGATGATTCACCCTAAGCAGGTGAGATGTTAATCCGAGATATCTGGACCAATATACCATAAGTATAAGTTAAACATGATGTTTCAGGTTAAGTTAGGACTATAAGAAGGATGTTTCTGACGATACAAGGATTTTTTTTTAAGATTTTATGGTTGAACTCGTTACATGTTAAGCGATCTCTAAATTTCGAGGACGAACTTTTTTTTAAGGGGGGTAGAATGTAATATCCCGCCTGTCAGTATCAGAATATTACCAGTCGATCGTGCCAGAGGATTAAATTTAAGGAAAGTAAGTATGGATAATATTTATTACGCTATGTCAGCAAAATACGGATAAAGTATCAGTATCGTTTAAAATACGCTTGAGGCAGGGGCATATTTGTAATTTCACGTGAGAGGGATATTTAATTGATTTTGGGCAACAAAATATCTCATTTTCAATTATTCTTTCTCTCTCTATGTTGGTAAAGCATATCTCCTCCTTCTCTCCTCTTCTCTCCATCGATCTCTCCCTCTCTTCTCACCTCACCATGTCACCAAATCTTTCTCCTCAAGATCCACAATCAAATTTTGGTTCCTATATTATCCTTCAAGTGATTGGTCACTTGGATGAAGCTTGTTTCCAAGAACATGATGCTTTGTATTGCAAGGAAACAACAAGACTGAAGTGGTTTGAACAAATGGAGCAAAAAGGATCAAGCTAGGGTTTTAGAAGATGGAAAGTGGTGATTGATGCTTGTAAGCTTGGGAATCAAATGCAAACATATTAGGTGAGTTCCTTAGATAGCTTACTATCCATGGTTTATGTGTTTTATCCATGTAAGGAAACAATATGAATTCTAGGGTTTAAAGTGTAAGTTAGTTGCCCCTTTTATTTCCATGCTTGCTATACTTGTACGCACTTGTTCCATGACTGTTTTACAGGTTTCTAATGATCCTAAGGGTCATATAGCACTTGGAGATGCTTGGTTTGAGGTTTTTAAGTCAAAAATATCAATTTTGAAGTTGCTGGACTGTCACAGCTCGCCACGGCGAGTAAACTGCTCGCAAGGCGAGCTAGAAGGTCGAACAGGGGGTCCTGCTCGCCCCCAACTCGCCAAGGCGAGTAAGAGCTCGCCTCCCCAATGATTCTACTCGCCTAGGCGAGCAACACAGTGGGGAAACCCATTTTTTTGTTCGCCTCAGGCCGTTCCGGTGTTTCGCGAGCCGATTTCTTGTGCAGTCTTTTTATATGATAAACCCCTCATTCCAAGGTCCCAGATGTTAATCCTTTAAAGAAAACTTCCTTATAAATGAAGCAAGTGTTTGGCAAGTATAATAAAGCATGGTAAACGAGAGATGATACGATAAGAATCAGGTAGCAAGCAAATCATTAAGCAAGGGAAAACTAGAACCTCGACATAGTCGTCGAGAACTAGCAAGTTAGTATGAATTCCTAAAATAATAAGATGAGAATTATATCTTCGCCCATGAACAAGAATAAGTTAGTAAGCATGTTAGTTGTGGTTTGATTAGATATCTCTCCACCATGCTTATGATGAACAAGTATAAGATTACCGCTACTCGGACCGACTCAAGGGTCCGAAGTAGTAGGCAAGCATGAATAGGTTTAATCTTTCGCGATGTTAAGACTATGATTATCATAAGTAGGTGGCATGTCTCTTGCTATCCACATCAGGGGGATACAAGAGGTTCTCGATCTAAGGGGAACGATTCAAGCCGTAAGGGACCCGCATGTCACTGAAATTAACAAGACGTAGGTGCTCGTGTCTCTTGTTAACCACGCCAAGGGGGATACAGGAGGTTCTCGACCTAAGGGGAACGGTTCAAGCCGCAAGGGACCCGTACGACACCGAGGGAGTCTGATGTACGTACATCGGTCATGTATGGGATTGTTCTCGGGGTTACTCCACCCGGGACTATCCGTAAAATGAACCAAGATAATAATGTTTGTTCAACGCTAACATAATGAATAATGAACTTAGACGCGATTATGTATTATATGATTATGATCATGAATGAACTTATGTATGATATGTTAAGTGCAAATTATGACTAGAACAATAAAGAATATGATGCCGATGACGTTCTTAGGTTTCCCTAATCGTCCGGCTTAGGATGGTGTCATGAATATGTTACTTGAAGACCTCGATGCGGTTACCGTATCTTGGCATAGTGGTCTTAGGTTCCCTTGACCGCCATGGCACATAAAATTATAGTAAGCCTATAACAAGTAAGATGAAGTTAATTAGACGGTCCTAGTATGCACAACCGTCTAAGCATGCAAGTCCCTACGCACGTATAATCAACCGTCAGGTTGTAAAATAGACACGTGGTGAGCGTAGGTTTTCCCCCGTGGTTGCCTATATCCTAGGATTAGGTGGAACTCACTGAGACATTATGTCTCATCCCAGTCCTTATTTGTTTCAAATAAGCAGGATGGACATCAAGTTAGTGGCCGGATGGATATCTCATCAAGTGCTCGTTCGTACACGCCGAGGAATGGGTATGGATTTCAAGGATGCATTTGTTATTATTTTAGGCAAAAGGTGTTGCATAGTCTTATACGAACGTGTATTGATGTATAATATTCATTCGAAGTTTTTATGTTGTAATTTTAATGTATCCAATACTAAAAATAACGCACGTGCTAAACTTTCTAGATAAGTTTAGTATGGGTGTTGCAGGGTACATTGTTACCTATTTTACCTTAGATTTATGCGATAAAACAATTCGGGTTTTTTCAAATATATTAGCTTTATACAAAGATTCATTTGATTTAATCAAAACGAAGTAAAAGTTAACTTACAAAGATTCATTTTAGAGAACTACAAATGCTTTTGAGGCAACTTCTTTTTTTTTTGAATAACTGAAGAGTCATAGTACAGGTTGTGTCAAGACTTCCAACTAGTGTATTCCGTACATATTATGTCGACGAATTCTTTAACTAGGGGACAACCAGGTATTGAGTTAGCCCCAAACCCATAAAATATGAATGTTCATAGTACATATAATCACCAAATATTTCAAAATAAATTGTTATGAAGTTTCAATAGCAAACATGCACTACAGTTCCGTATTGAAACGATAAATTAGGACAACAAAACAAAATTAAAGAAAAAAATATTTATCCAAGGAGAAAACAATATCACAACTTCATATTGTCCATAGTTAACTCCAACTGAGAAATCTCCGCCTCCTCCTTCAAAAGCTTCACTTCATCTTGCTGCTTGAGTTGTTTGATAGGCCAAGATGGTCCCTATAACAAGCCAGATAAACATTAGGATGAATAATCAAATTACAAGAGATAGTTCGTATGAATCCACAATGCAAAAGTTAAGCATATGATATGCAATTGCAATTTAGAGTGATTTTGATGGGAGGTATAACACAACAAAAGAAAACTTAGCATGCTTCAAAACCAAATTAAAATAAATTTTAGGGTAAATAAATTCGGTACCTTGAATTTAATATTATTTAATGCAGATGTCATTATATCGTCTCCAACAATCAACCTCAGCTGCCGAACGAAATCATCACGGGAAATCTTCTTTGACTACACAAGTACGACATGATACATTAGAGATATTTTATCATTTAAGACATATGCGTTAATTGGACCTACTTTACATACCACAAATTGTTCATAATGACGAATGATTTCAAACATAATATTTGGAGGAGTCATTTTTCTGAGGGCAGCTAAAAGCACACGTAAAGAAATCCAAGGGGATCTCGGTGTTCTTTGAGTGTTAGCAGGAACACTAGTTGCTGTCAAAGCTCCAGTCAGATGTGCAACATGTCGGGTAGTGCGCTTCTGCTTCAGAATGACTGCAGCTGCATCTGATATCTTTGTGGGTCTTGCGTCCATTTCTATCTACTAGATAACTACAAATATACACATGCTCAAATATAAAAGCTCAATTGCAACAGTTAAATATAACTATAGACCATGAGCAACAATAATGGTTGGTAGTCCTTGGATGTTTAAAACATTTGAGAATATTAAAATGGTATAAAGCATCATGTGATCATCATGATAACATAATGTTGACATAATAATGAAGATAAATACTAGGTTTCCCAAATTATAAGTTTCCTTAGAAATTTCACATAAATTAATAAATGTAATTAATGTTGCATGGAGAAAAAAAATGAGTCACTTTAAAAAAATATTCTCCATTAAAAGGTTGTTATACTTTATGATTATGATTATACTTGGACTTTTTGTTTAGACTTGAAGCGCATAAATGTGTTGAATTGAAGAGAATAAAAATTAGAAAAAAATTAAACACAGTTAAAAATAACCTTAAATTAACAATAGTAACGTAACACAAAAAAAATGTATGCCTTCTAACGTTGCATACATTGTACATGCTCTTCCTAAAGACAACTTTGCTTCTGGTAAAGATATTTAACAATATAAAAAGATCATAACTTTTTTCAAATAGGAAAAAGTAATTGGCTTAATCAAAACCAAGAAGGAGTGACATTTAAAGAAACTGAGAAGGGATTAAGGGTGGCATTAGTGGTGATTTAACAATTGTCTCAGGTGAGATGGTTTAAACCATGTCCCTTGATGTTATAACGTCAAGCTTTTATTAGTGAGCTGACACCTCTTGGACAGAAGGCCTAGTAATCACTATTCTCAACTAGAGAAATTGTATCACCAAACCACAACATTTTCCCCAATTTTTTTTTATTTAAAAAAAAAAAGACTTCCAATGGCAAAATCATAATATATAAGTGATGAAAAACAAAAACAAAATTGAAATACCAAGAATAAAACAAACTTAGTCAACCTATCAATTACAAACTCAATTCAACACAAACAAGCAAAAACAAACTAAATTACAATATTCAAACTTAAAGTAAAAAAATAAAATAAAAAGTAAGAAACAAAGAAAAGACCATGAAATTATACCTGAGTGCAATAACACACAACTAAAGAAAGACCAAATAATTAAGTAATATGTGTTAACTTTGAAACTGTGTATCTAATTGGAGGAGTAAGGGGTCCTATTTATACTAAATGAATTGAGTATCTCGCTAACACACCTAAAACGATAAACATTAACAACAGATTTGTTTGCTTAGTAAGCACCAGCTAAGTATTCATTGTATTTGTTATCTTTCTCAACAATTCACATATCTACTTGATCTTTTTGGAATGCACTCAAACTATTTACAATTTGATTTTCAAATATTTGTTAAATCATAAATATTTTCTACTAATGTGAAATCCAAGTATGGATGTTTGTTAAAATTTCCAAATTTGTTACTTAAATATAATATAATATCTGTTATGGTAATAATTATTTAAATAATATTAAAATATAAAGGTGACATTGACAATCATTGTTTGGACGATTTTATTATACTAATTGTTTTAACTGCGTATACTTCCTTGCTTTTTTTTTTGTTGCATAATAGTGCAAATTAGTTTTTTATTAACATCCCTTAAAATATAATGTCATCTTCAATATTGTTTAAAAAATAGCTATTCTCAATTTTTTTAAAGTTTATTACCATAACAATTTATCATTATTTTCAAGTAACAAGAATTTGAAAATTCTGATAAATAACTATACATGAATTTATCATTAAAATAAAAATAATTTATGAATTGACAAAACATTCAAATATCAAATTAAAAATAGAAAAAAGTGTATTCTAAAAGGATAAAAGAAATATGAATATTGGGGAAGAAGAAAACTAATACAAATAATGATAATTGTTAAATCATTATAATAATTAGTTTCCTATAAACATAATGTCCTAATTTCATAGTTATGAAGGTGATAATAGGCCAAACAATGGTTGTTAGGCACCTGACATAGTGTATGTTTGGTATCATAGTAAGTTTGCCATAATTAGGTAAAAAAAATGTCATGATTTTGACACACTCGTCACACTCGTTATTATACCAAACATGTACGGTGTATTACAAAGACAATTGAAATTATTATTTTTACCATAAAACAATTTAGATCAAACAAACTGAAAGTGAGTTTGACATTCTACATTTTTGATGAAGTCAATTTCGGATGCACAATTATCACTTGTGAATGGGACGATTGTGATTGAGAATTTGTGGATTCAAAAAGTTAAATTGGATGCTAGTATAAATAGTCTAGTTGTTTTTCAACAAATTTTTAGAAATTTTATAATTACAGTTTATTACAGTATTTTTCATCTTATATTTCTTTGTATATTTTTTTAGATTTTGTTTAATCTTATGAATTCCTAAACTCTTTAATTAGGTCTTGGAATTTTATTTTTATGAAACCTTTAAACTTTAATATCGCTTGTATATCAACAATAACTCTTACTTTGCATAGATTCTTTTTCTTTCATCAGTTGAATGAAACTAATTTTGCCTATTTATTATATGATTTTGATTGTGTTCTTTTTGAATGTTTTATTTTTTGGTTGGTTTCAACTATGTATGTCTACACTTATTTATAATTTGATTATGATTTACATCAATAAAAAGAATGATCAAGCTGACACTTGACATATGGATGGGTTACTTTTTCAAACGTCTGTAAAATAGATTGCTAGTAATAGATATTTGCTAGCCCTATGATTAAGGGACTTTTTCAAAAATTTGGATACTATTATATATATATATAGACACACATAAACATAAACTTATACTCATGTAGTCTTCACATGTATATTAAGTATTATTTAGATTGTTACATTTACAAAAAAAAATGGTCAAAATCGTCTTCATTTCTCAAAAAAAAAAAGAAGATAAAAACAAATGAGAAGTTAGAGGAACTAAAAAAAATTTATTTTTAATCATTGGATCCCACCGATCTTTTGCTTGAATCTATTTTATAAATTTATAAATAGAATCCTATATTTTTTATGAAAAATTAAGAGGAAGTCAACTCATACCAAATGGAATATATTTCTCAAATTAACAAAAAAATTTGAAAAATATAATGGAAATGTTGGCATTGGATGTCCAAGTCTAACCATTATCTTAGCGTCTGAAACATATACGTAGGAAGTTTTTTTTTTGGGGGTCAGGTGTGAGTGTTTAATCTCACATCAACTATGAATGAATAAATTGTTGGTGCACCTCCCAAGCCTATCAATGATAGTTAGTACTTTTCCCAACATGATATATTTGATGCATCATAGTGGAAAATCCTATTGTATGTGACGACCGAACATAACCCAATTATTTGGAAGATTATTACAATTGTTATTCTTTTGAAATGGCTGATGTTAGTAATTATTTGTTAGATTAGTTTTTCTCTTTCGTTTAAGTTTGAAGCCATACCTCAATCTCTTTATAACCCTTAGCTCAACCCAATATAACTTGATTCACAAATTATTGCAACATCTTAATTTACCAAAAGCAAAAATTATTTTGAAAGTCATCATAGTGAGATCAATTTATTGATAACTTACACAACAATACATATTAATTAAGATTGAACGATTTCGCATTTACGATCATTAAGGTTCATAACAATATACACAAAAGAGATTTTTTTTAAAAAATTAGGGTAGCAAGTTGCACCCACTTATAATTTACTAAAACACCATTTTGTTTATATTCAATTAATTTTAAATAGAAGGGCAATTTTGTAAGCTTAAATAAATCCTTAAAAAAAGAAACAAAAAAGACAATGACATGCTTAAGGTACAAAACATGTATTAAAGACAAACTTTTAAGGAAACAATATTTGAAATGATGAAAGTGGGTGTAAATTAGTGAAGATTGTTAACTTGCACCTGAATAATTTTAGGTGGGTGTAGCTTGCTAACTTACACCTTAGTGTTTTTAGGTGGGTGTAAGTTAGCAGCCCATATATATATATATATATATATATATATATATCCTCTATATATATATATATATATATATATATATATATATGAATATATATATTTTAAATTTAGACAATATATTTGATTGTATTGTTCTTGAAAATTAATCATCAGAATTTAAGTTTCAAGAAAATTCTCTTTTTCACTACACTTTTCAAGAAGAAAAATTCACTTACATATTTCAAGATTAATTTGTAATGCAACCAAATCTCAGATCCCAAAGGTTGATTTTTCTCCTCTAAGAATATTTATTTGCTTTCACATTCTATCACCCAACAAAGAGCTCGAGTTCATAAACCTATAGAAAAAGAACATGTAATCTGTGATTTGAAACGCTGACTTAAAATATTGATGAAGAAATGATCACATACCTAATTTATTACCATCATCGTGCTCCTAGAGTTTTGATGTTATGAAGTTACAAATGACGTAATTGTGTGATTCATCGAGATCTTCGATCACAAAGGTTGATTTTATTCCTCTTGGAATACTTCTTTATTTTTTCATTCTAGAACTCAACAAAATAGTTAATTTCATAAGTCAATTGAAAAACATGCAATTAAATATTTAAAAAATTAACTTGAAATATAGATGAAGAAAGGACCCCACACCTAATTTATTACCATCACCACGTTCCCAAGGCTTTGGTGTTAAGAAATTCACAATCGTGTAATTGAGTCATACAACGAGATCCTGGACCCTAAAGGTTGATTTTCCTTCTCCTGGAATATTTCTTTATTTTCATACTCTATAACTCGACAACAAGATCAAGTTCATAAACGAATGGAATAAACATGCAATTGTTGATTTAAAATAAACACGGTCTCAGACCCCAAAAGTTGATTTTTCTCCTCTTGGAATATTTATTTGCTTTCACATTCTATCACCCAACAAAGAGCTCGAGTTCATAAACCTATAGAAAAAGAACATGTAATCAGTGATTTGAAACACTGACTTAAAATATTGATGAAGAAATGGTTACATACCTAATTTATTACCATCATCGTGCTCCTAAAGTTTTGATGTTATGAAGTTAGAAACGACGTAATTGTGTGATTCATCGAGATCTTCGACCCCAAAGGTTGATTTTATTCCTCTTGAAATACTTCTTTATTTTTTCATTCCAGAACTCAACAAAATGGTTAATTTCATAAGCCAATTGAAAAACATGAAATCAAATATTTAAAAAATTAACTTGAAATATAGATGAAGAAAGGACCTCACACCTAATTTATTACCATCACCACGTTCCTAAGGCTTTGATGTTAAGAAATTGACAATCGTGTAATTGAGTCATACAACCAGATCTCGGACCCTAAAGGTCGATTTTCCTTCTCTTGGAATATTTCTTTATTTTCATAGTCTATAACTCGACAACAAGATCAAGTTCATAAAACAATGGAATAAACATGCAATCGTTGATTTAAAACACTGATTTAAAATATAAATTAAGAAATGATCTCCTACCTAATTTATTACTGCCACCGCACTCCTAGGGTTTGGCTTAAGAAATTGTAAATGGTGTTACAACACCCATACTAGACGTATCTAGAAAGTCTAGAATGTGCATTAGTTTAGTACTGGATACATTAAAAATTTACAACATGAAAACTTCGAATGAATATATTATACAATAAACGCGTTCGTACATTATCATTACAACATGTCTTATCTTAATTAAGATAAATACATCCTTGAAATCCATAAACTCCACACCGCGGGTACGAACGAACTCTTGCAGAATAATCCATCCGGCTACTACCTTGACGTCCAACCTGATATCTGAAACAAATAAGGATTGGGATGAGACATAATGTCTCAGTGAGTTCCCCTATATCCTAGGCTATAGGTAACCTCAGGGGAAACCTACGGTCACCACGTCTCTACAATACAACCTGACGGTTGATTATACGTGTGTGGTCATGCTTTCTTAGACGGTAGTGCATGCTAGACCCGTCATAGATAACTTAGAAATAATTATATCACTTTGGACACGAAGGGTAGTTTAGAATTGATTGTGATAATGTTGTTTACAAAGCTAGAATTCGTATGGATCATTAGGTTACGTGTGACGCTTGGTTAAGGAACGCTACTCCTAACAAGTTTCAATCCTTATTTATCTCATCTTTTACTTTTTGCAATTAGTTTAGTTAGTTACATTTCAATTCAAACAAACAAGTACTCTTAATACTTGGAATGATAGTCGATGTTAAACTGTCATTGATAACACACTATTCCCTGTGGAGACGATACAAAAATACTTATCTTGTTTGATGCTAAGAACGACTTTCATCAAAATGGCGCCGTTGCCGGGGAATGGTGTTTAGTTATCATAGATAGAACGATTCATTTATCGTTTTAAGCATTTGTATATAATCCGTAAATATTTTTCTTTATTTGATAGTTGTTTGTACTAACCCCTTGTTGATAAACATAGAAAAGTTTCTTGTTAGTTGTTTCCGTTTTAGGATCACCACCTAGCCAAAATCATGGCTGATCATGGTTACTTCAACTTCTATACTCCACCCGAGTATGAATCCTATCCACAGTATCAGCAACATTCTTATGAAGATGAAAGATATTCGGTGATTGAAAATACTTTGAACATCTTCATGCAACAATCCATGATAAACATGCAAGATACCCACCAAAGATTGAAGACTTTATCACTTCAAATTGGGTTGATTCAAGCACAAATCATGGATAACCAAGCCAACAATCAATCCACTCTTGGAGAACAAGAAAATAATCCAAACATGTTTGAGAGAGTCGGAGAGATTGTTGAAGAAGTTGTTGTTCAAAATGAGGTAGTTACAACTGTTGATATTGAAGAAGCAACGGTGGTTGAGAAAAAGGAACGGTTACTAATCAAGGAAGTTTTAATGGTAACAAGAGGGATGAAGATGAACAACGTAGAAATCGATCGAGTCATTGATGAAATTAACGCCTTGTTCAAACCAAAGCTAGGGAGGTCATGGACTCCAAATCTTTTGTTCCTAAAGTTCATGGAATTCCTACCAAAACGTAGGGTTTCGAAAGATGATGTGCTATCCGTTTCATTTTGGCCACCCTAACGGAAAAGGCGTCGAGCTAACGACGTTAAACAAGCGCTTGTTGGGAGGCAACCCAATTTTGTAAGTCCATTTAGTGTTTTAATGCATAATTAGATACAAGAGTCATGTGCATGCATCCAAACATCCAAAAAAAGAACCCAAACAGAGAGCAAAAGTTTGAACCAAAAGAACTCGCAACTGCGAGTAAAATAGCTCGCAACTGCGAGCAGGTGGATTTTGACTGAGTTGACTGCCAATTCACTCGCATCTGCGAGTGAACCAATTCGCATCTGCGAGTAGCAGTAGTTCTGACAGTTTCGAAATCCTATCCCATAAACTTGCTTTAACCACCCATTATCACCAATTATCATTTTATTTTCGTTTTGCTTTTCTCTCTCATCATTCAAATCAAAAAGTTTCTTCTCTCTCAACTTTGGTGTGTCTAACGTATAACACAAATCCTAACCTGCAAAGATTCAACAAAGTCCAATCCAAGTCAAGTTGCATTGCATTTTCATTTCTGCACTTGTATTGCTAATCAATCAGGTTTGTTTGTTTCTTCAATGTTATCATTCTTTGCATGTTTCAAACCCTAGGTTAGAAGAATTCTGTTGATTCTTACTCTGTAAATATGATACCCATTTGTGTGAGAAGAGCAAGAATCATGCAAATATTCACTTTCCTTGCACTTGCATCCACAATTTTTGATTCACCCCTTTTGTAAAAAGTTCAAATAAAATTAGGGTTTTTTGTGGATCAATTCGAATTTCAAGCTTAATGCATGATTTTGCTCTTCTCTTTGTCAATACTAGGGTCGAAAATGCTGTACTTAGGGTTAGGACATCATGAAACTGAAACAAATTTTGATAGGATTGAGTTGTGCCAATTTCTGGGCAACTCGCATCTGCGAGTAAATCAGCTCGCATCTGTGAGTTTCATCAATAGCTCGCAACTGCGAGTGATTCTGCTCGCAACTGTGAGTTGCAGCAGAACTTGCTGCATGTTTCTGTGATTCAACCTGCAGTCGTGTTATTTTGTTCCATACTGATTTTAATTGTATATTCCACTGTGGTGTGGTATTTTTCTGGTTGTTTTGCAGGCATGGCACCTAAAAGAATTAACACCGGTAAGAGAAAGCAAGGCGAGTCATCCGTACCTCAACCTCCAACCCAAAACCAGTCCTATGATCAAGAGAGATTTACGACTAGGTACCACCAAAATAGGTACAACGCCTTGCTTAAACAGACCTTGTGGACTGAGAGAGTTGTTCAAATCAAACCCGATGGACCATTTGGCAATTATCATAAACTTTTCCTTGAGCAAGGGTGGGCCAGACTCCTAAACCCCATAACCAAAATCAACGAGGAGTTGGTGCGTGAGTTCTATGCCAATGCTCTTCCTCAAAACCCCCAAACCGATCCATTCACCTTTGAAACTTTTGTGAGGGGTAGGACAATTAAGTTTGATCGGGATGCCATAAATACTTTCCTAGGAAATCCTTTCGACCTAGATGTTGAAGCTGAAAATGGAATTGATGATTTCCATAAGAAACAAAACCTAGGTCACTTCCTCCTTGATGATGTCCACAATGAGATAAAAAAATTCATAATGCTAGAGGGGGAAACCTATGACAAAAGTGATGCGGGTAGAGAAAACATTGCCCAATATAAACTGATGAAACCACCAGCCAAACTGATGTTTCGATTCATCCTCCATAATGTCAAGCCTAATAGTCACATGCTCGATTGTACCATTGATGTCTGCCCATTAATTTTTTACATTCTCAAAGGCATCAAGGTAGATATCGCTCGAACTATTGCTTGGCAACTTAGAAAGGTTGTGCTTCAAGGTCATGGTGAGCCAAAAACTCGCCTATCTTTTCCTGGTTTGATTATGGGTTTGATCAAAGACACCCACATGAGGATGCCCGCTGATTATCATGAAATAATCAAAAACCCCATTGATGATGCCTTCATTACCCGATACATCATGGGTCAATCTAAAAAGGGTAAGGGTAAGCAAGCTTCATCTTCTAGGGCACCTCCCTCACAATCCGAGCCTCAAGATGCACCTTTTCCATTCCCACCAGCAGCTGGTTTTGATTTTGCTAGCTATGTTCAATGGCAACATGAGAATAATGTGCTTAATTATAATATGATGTCAGCCATTCATCGGGAAAACATGTACTTTCAGCAATCTCAATACATTATGCAGCAGCAGCATGGATACCCTCCAGAGATCATGGACCAGTTCATGGCACCTCCAGCTTTTCAAGAGTATGTGAATTGGCCTGAGGACACGCCAAAACCTTTTGGAGGGGGTGAAGACTTTAGAGGTCAGGATGATGCGAACATGGAGGATATTGGTGGTTTAGGTGATGATGATCCGGCAAATGTTCCAAGTGCCACTTCAACCCCTCATGGGTCAGATGATGATGACATGTAGTCTTGAGGAAGAGGAAAAGAATTGAAAGCTAGTTCTTCAAAGAGTGATTTTATCAAAGCTTTCATTCATTTCTTGCTGTCTTCCTTAGCTGTTATTTCTTTTCTCTTTTGTTTCTTTGTGAACAATATTCTGTTGGTTTTTATTTTAGCACATGAACTCATATTTTATTTTATGTTATCAGCACTTTGTTAAGTATTTTGGTTATTAATGTATGGTAACTTTTGTTTCATTTTAATTAGTATTATTATGTTCGTATTTATATTAGTATGGTTTAATTTTATTTTATAGTATAATAATGTGTTAAGCATTTTTCAAGTACTTTATTTGGTTTTAATTTAAAAATTGTGGAAGTTTCTTGCGTATCACTCTTGCTTAATTTCAAATCTCAGATGATTGATATTGATTCATAGTTATGATTAAAAGCGCAAAGCCAAGGTACAAGTTTCCAGTTTTTCTAGGTTTTTACTCGAATATGGAACGAGTACTTTGTGCAAATTTCATTTCATTTAGTTCTTTACAATAATTTATTTGTTTGTGAACCACGTAGTACTAGCCTAAAAGTGAGGAAACCTCAGATGTTTGTACATATGCAAGGAGACCGGCTTTCATTGTTTAACTCGATTTTGTTATTTTAAATCCAATAATTGTTTTTAATTGTGTGAAGGCATGGAAGTGATCAAGGCACATTTTTTGTTATTGAGTGAAACTTACTTGACCACAAATAGCCTGCCTTGTGAGAAGAGCGAGTATTTGCTAACCCACTTGAGCCAAATGAATCGGAGTCATCAATTATGAACTGTCAATTCATAAGCACAATGCTTGATGAAGTTGCCTTTAAATTTTTCAAAATTCAGTTCATTCTTGACGCACTTTAGGACTCTGATATGTTTTTAATTGTTGAACGCTAAAATTTCAATGTTATTTGTCCCTTTTGCCTTAGAGTAAAGGAACATTCAATTAGGGTATTTGTTGATTCAAGTTGGGGAGAGAAGGTAGATGTAAATCTTATGTCAAGTACTATGGTGTAAATTTATCTTTGATCAAGACAACATGTTGTTGTAAATACAAAAAGAAAAGAAAAGCAATGTGTACATGAAAAGAAAAAGAAAAAGAGAAAAAGAAAGAAAAATCCAAAAAGAAAATAAGTTGTCAAGATCAAAGTGCTTCATGTTTAAGCACCAAGGGTTTGTAATGATTGGTAGGAAAGATTGAGAATTTTAATGGTTGATACAAGGAATGTTCCTCTTTGATAGGCTTTTTGATTTCAATTGCCCCACATATGACATTTCTTTTGTAGCCAAGCCAAGTTATAACCCTCAAAGACCTTTTGATCCATGTTTTTATGCCTTTTGAAATGATATTTGGATGGATACATAACTTGATTGGAATGTTAACTTGATTGCCGGATGTGTGTTCATAACCCTCATTCATTTGATTTCAATTGTTTATCTACTTTCATAGAAGTGTGTTAGGTGTGGTTCGTAAATAAATATATTATTGTTTTGAAATGTTTGACATGAACTTTGTACTTAGGACTCATCTCATGTTAGTAGTAGAATTTTAGATTAGTTGGAAACTTAGACTTGCCCGCGCATTCACTTTTAAATCATTCATCTGAAGATGTTTTCAAAGCCTTGTGTACTTGTGTCTTGTAATTTACTTGTTTGATTTTCAATCTTTTGTTTGAGGACAAACAAAGAGTTAAGTTGGGGAGAGTTTGATAAGTGCCAAGAAGTGTTATTTTCATGTTATATTTCATACACTTTTTGTTACTTGTTTTACAAGTTATCGAAGGAAAAGCCGAGAAATAAGTGTTAAATGCCTTATTACGCTTTATATATCTTACTCTATCCTTTTGTGCAGAAATTAGCCTCAAGACACTGAATAAAGACCAAAACCATGGAAAAACACTATTTGGGCAGAAGCTGATCCAGGAAAGAAGCAGCTCGCACTCAAACTCGCACCTGCGAGTAGAAGATGCGAGCAACTCGCAACTGCGAGCTCACTTACTCGCAACTGCGAGTTAGGGCGGTTTGACCTCCTCATTTATGACGTGGCAGCTTTGCATTGGTCCAGAGAAGCAACTTGCATCTGCGAGTGATGTAGCTCGCATCTGCGAGTTCAGGCAGGGCAGAGGCTATAAAACACCCACTTGCTATTCCTTGAAGATATTATGTTGGGATTTTTCTTAGATATTTTGAGGATCCTTTTCTCTTAGTTTTTCATAGCTTTTAGCTTGTAATTTTATAGAGAGAAAGAAGGTAGTTCTTCATAGAGTGAGAGTTGTTTTGGAAGTTGGATGCTTACTCCTTAGTTGAGACATCACAAGTGTAATGAATCCTTCCTTTTCAAGCTATCCTTGCAAGGCTTCCATGATGATGTGTAGCTAAACACTCTTTGTTAGGATGAGAGGTACTTGATCTTGCTAAACATGTAATCCTTTTGATCTTGCAATATATGATTCTAGCAATTTATATTCAATATTGTTGTTATTCTTGTGTTAATGCTTTCAATAAGATTCAAGATGATTTGGACACAAACTCTTGAATCTAGAGCTAGAGTAGCAATATATCTTAGGTTAACTTCTTTGACAACTTTGTTAATCTTGAGATAATCACCATAATCAAGAGTTTAATGCTTTCGGATGCTTAATCAGGCTGGACACGGTCGATTAAGTTATCCGATCGAATTTGTTATCGTTTAAGGGATTTGGACACGAATGTTTAAACGATAACTTAGAAATAATTATATCACTTTGGACACGAAGGGTAGTTTAGAATTGATTGTGATAATGTTGTTTACAAAGCTAGAATTCGTATGGATCATTAGGTTACGTGTGACGCTTGGTTAAGGAACGCTACTCCTAACAAGTTTCAATCCTTATTTATCTTATCTTTTACTTTTTGCAATTAGTTTAGTTAGTTACATTTCAATTCAAACAAACAAGTACTCTTAATACTTGGAATGATAGTCGATGTTAAACTGTCATTGATAACGCACTATTCCCTGTGGAGACGATACAAAAATACTTATCTTGTTTGATGCTAAGAACGACTTTCATCACGTATCAAGGCCTAAACATAACATAATCATGACACAAACCTAAACCGGACGATTAGGGGAAACCTAACATCGTCATCGGTATCATGTTCTTTACTTGTTCTATTAGCATCTCGTGCTCTTGATCTTTAACATATTTGTGCATGGAATCATTCTTGAATAATCATAACATAACATACAGGATCGTGCATAAGTTCATTCATTAGGTTAGCGTTGAACAACCAGTTATTATCTTGATTCATTTTACGGAGAGCCCCAGGTGGAGTAACCCAGAGAACAATCCCATACATGACCAAGGAAACCTAGCAAGGGCTCATCGGACTCCTTCGGTGTCGTGCGGGTCCCTTACGGCTTGAATCGTTCCCCTTGAGTCGAGAACCTCTCATATCCCCCTGACGTGGATAACAAGAGACACGAGCACCGACATCTTGTTTATTCAGTGACATGCGGGTCCCTTGCGGCTTGAACCGTTCCCATCATGAGAACCCCTTGTATCCCCCTAACGTGGATAGCAAGAGACATGCCACCTACATATATTAATCATGGTCTTGTCGTTCATGAAGGATAAACCTATTCATGCTTACATGTTTACCTCGGAACCTTGGTCGATCCGATTGGCGGTAAATCATACTTGTTCATGCTTGTTCATACTTAATCACGGTGGAGAGATAACTATCCTATCCACGACTTAACATACTTGCTATATCATTCTTGATCATGTGCGAAGAGAACATACTTCGCGTCTTATCAATCTATGGATTCTTGCTTAACATGCTAGTTCTCGACTACTATGTCGAGGCTCTAGTTTTTCCCTTACTTAATGAATGACTTGCTACCCCAGTTCATATCATATCATAACTTCTCTCGTTTGCCATGCTTTACTAGCTATATCAAATACTTGCTTCATTCTCATGAAATCCTTGCAAAAGATTAACATTTAGAACCTTGGTTTGAGGGGTATATTTTATAAAAAGACTGCTTGAAGAAAACTTGAGCCGAAACTTGTCAACCACACGCGAAACAAGCAAATAGTGCTCTGGGCACTGCCACTCGCCTTGCAAGTAAGCTTTCTCGCCGTGGCGAGTAGCTGCTTGCCGTGGCAAGTTGAGGGCGAGTACACACCCCTCCCTGTGGTTCTAGCTTGCCTCGCGAGCAATCTGCTCGCTGTGGCGAGTAATGACAGTCCAACACCTGCCTAATTAGTGTTTTTAACCCAAAATCCTCAAAACCAAGTGTATCTATGCATGTTATGACTCTAGAGATCATAGGAAACTTGTAAAACGTTTTTATAGCAAGTATTTGGAAACATAGAAAGCACGGCTCAATGGGGCAACTAAACATATTACTTAAAAACCCTAGAATTTCATATTATTCTACATGACATAAACATAATCCCAAGGGTAGGGAATTCTATCTATGGAACTCACCTAAAACAAGATGTGAACTTGATTCCCAAGCTTCCAAGCAGCTCTTCCACTTTCCATCCTTCAAAACCCTAGCTTGATCCTCTTGAATTCTTAGCTCATGCCAATCCATTCTTCATATTACTTCTTTCTCTATGGTTCTTGACTTCAAAGAAACCATAACCCAAACAAGCTCAAGCTCCCACTTTACCAATTAACAAACCCTAGTTTCCAAAACAACCTCAAAGTCTCAATACCAAAACCATAATTGTTCTTGCTTGCTAATTTGTTAACAAACCATGCTTTGTTCACTCATAAACAAACTTGGAAGAATTCTTGCTTCAAAGAAGAAAAGATGGGATGAACTTCATGAGAGGAAAGAAGAGATTAGACCTAAAACCAAGCTTACACAAACTTAGGGTAACATGAGAGGGCAAGGGTGAAATCTTGTCATGTAAGGAGAAGGAATTTTTGGAAGGTTTGGTGGAGAGGAGAGGAGAGAGTGGCGTGAGAGAAGAGAAGAGAGAAGGAGGAAATTCTCTTGCCAAAACCTTGAGAGAGAAAGAAGATTGAATAATGAGATATTTTGGCCCCAAAACATATAAATATATCCTTTGGTGTGCAATTACCATAATGCCCTCACCTCAAGCGTGCTTAATTCGTCCATGATACTTTACTCGTGTTTAGCTAACAACACGTGATAAATATTCCATCATACTTACTTTGTGTAACATTAGTCCTCTGACGCGTTTAACTGGTAATATTCTGATACTGATAGGCGGGATATTACAGGTGTAATTTAAATTAGTATATGGTTCATAAATATCAAATAACTCTACTTGTTCATTTTCAAATTTAAGGACATGAATGATTGTGATGTTAAGAATGTATAGAAGAAAAAAGAGTGAAAATAAAGTGAAATGATTTAGGAACGATTCACCCCTTTAGCTACTGTTGGACTATATGATTATTTATTTTTTAGAAAAAACTTTTGGCCCCTACTGACCTCCACAATGCATTATATATCCATATTCAAAATATATTTTATTAATATATATATATAAATATATATATATATATATATATATATATATATGGGTTAAATTTACTTTTGGTCCATATAAATATTAAGAATTTTGCTTTTAATCCCTAAAATATAAAATCACAGTTCAAAAAAATTGACAATAATACTGACGAAATTTTTTACATGGAAATGAGATTTTATTTGATTGGGACTAAAAATGAAATTTTTAATATTTATTTATGGACGAAAAACATATTTAACCCTATATTTTTTTTTGACAAAAGTAAACGATATTCATTCATTCAAATTGATAGAGTACATCGATACAATACAAATCCAAATTCGCTAAAAAAAAAGGATGTATATGTGAACAAACTCAGAACATCCATGTTAATAGCATAAAACTGCAAAGTATCTATGCGTACAAATATGACTAATATGACTATATTCAAGTCTCCGGAATACTCATGTCTCCGGATATGCAACGTTGACGACGCCAAAGTCATTGTCATTGATCGGATCTGCACTTGCTCAAAGCTAATCTTTCAACTTGAATCAAATAAACACCGCACTAAGACGGGAAATCAAAAACACACCGCACAAAGACGGGAAATCAAAACAAACATAGTCGTTCAAAGACGACGAAATCACAAAAACAAACAAAAGAAAACAGAAAATATGTGAAATCACTTATTTAAATAGGATAGAAGGACAAAACAACTCGGAGGGGTGATTTTTGGGTCAAAATTGACCCTAAATCACCCCTCTGACAAGAAGAAGAAGAAGAAGAAGAAAAAAGGGGTGACGGCTAGGCTTTGAGAAGGAGAGGAGATGTAGAACAATGATATGCAGAAGAAATTTTTTAATTTTTTTTATAGTTAACCCTATATTTATTAGCCATAATTTATCACATTCACAATAATCTTATGACTCCTTTATTTCAAATATGACAATAAATCAAATTAAAATCAACGATATATAGAAAAATATGGTAACATTAATATAGCATATTTTGTAATAGAAACGCACACAGAAGTGACATTAGATACTATATAATCATAAGTCCTCGTGAGCTTAGCTCAATTGGTGGGGACAATGCATAAATGTTTGGGGTTCAAACCCCGACCATCAGGAGAAAAAAAAAGACACTATAATCGTATTACCAATAAATTATCTTATTTTTTTGTGGTGTCCGGGGTTCGAACCCTAGTCCTTGCATATATTATACATTGTTCTTACCAACTGACCTAAACTCATATGGACAATAAATTATCTTTTATATATGTATGAAGGAATTTTAAATTCACTTCCTAATCGGCCATTTTTAATATGTATGAGCGTGTGCAATCTCGAATATAATTTTATTTCTTTAGAATCAACTATCACATCACTTCATTCAGGTAGGGCCACATTGTTGGTGCAAAGCTTTAGAGGCAAATGTTTTTATGTTTGAATTTAGAAATTGTATTGTGACTATATATTTATGATATAAGAAAATTATTTATGTTTGTTTCAAAGTAATGAAACATTGTCCTCGTGAGTTTAGCTAAGTTGGTAGGGACAATGTATAAAATATGCAAGGTTCGGGGTTCAAACCCCGACCACCACAAAAAAAGTAATGAAACATAATGTGTGACCTAATTGTGAGATTCATTAAACATACTGTCATTACTCTTAAGGTATCGGTAGTCAAGTCTAATTGTGATGTGGGATAACATTAATGCATAAAAGGGAATTAGTAAAACCTTTTAATATTGATAAGGTGAAGCAGGCGGTTTGAGACTGTGACAATTTTAAAAGTCTAGGATCGGATGATATGAATTTTGGGTTATCAAGGATTTCTAGGTGGACTTAAAAGAGGATTTGATGCGTTTTTTTATTGTAATTTCATCGATGGCAAATTGACGTGATGACATAATTGCACTTTTATAGTTCTGATTTCCAAAGTCGAGATTTGCCAACGCCTGGCTGATTTTTTATGATGAATGTATAAGGTGTTTACAAATATATTGAGAAATGTCATTGAAGTGTAGTTTCAAATTCTCAATAAGCTTTTCTAAAAAAAAAAATTATGGATGAAATTTAATAGCTAATGAGGTGGTGGATGAAGCGCTTAAATTCAAAAGAGAATTGTTGGCATTAAAAGATGACTTTGAAAAAGCATATGATTATGTAGATCAAAAGTACACCGATGCAATTCTGGCCACAATGAATTTTCCAACATTGTGACGCAAATGGATTATGGAATGTATAACTATAGCTACTTCATCAGTTCTTGTTAATAGTAATCTGATTGAAGAGTTTAAATTGGAAATAACGTTATGTCAAGGAGATCCTCTGTCCCTCCTTTTCCATTTAAAGATGTCTTTGAAAAAGCATGTGATTATGTGGATCAAAAGCATACCGATGCAGTTCTGGCCAAAATGAATTTTCCAACGTTGTGGCGCAAATGGATTATGGAATGTATAACTATAGCTACTTCAACAGTTCTTGTTAATGGTAGCCTGATTGAAGAGTTTAAATTGGAAAGAGCGTTACGTCAAAGGGATCCTCTGTCCCCCCGTTTTATCTTTTTGATAGAGACAAAATGTTTGAATGTTATGATGAATGCCATAGTAGAGGCGTGTTTATTTTTGGGTTACAAAGTTGGTGTGACAGAACCTGTTTTGATTTCTCGTTTAAAATTTGCGAGTGATATTCTGTTATATTTTTCAAGAGTTTGAGAGTTGAACTGTCAAATAAAAAAGCAAGAAAGTTAAGCTCAGAGTATTCTTTGTTTTTTTGTATGTATTGAATTATCCTGTCTTCTGTCTTCAGACAGAGCATCATTTTAAATATTCTGTCTTCTGTTTTGGCAAAAGTAAACATTGATTATGCAACGGTTCTAGTAGCTGTTTTGTGGCTGTCTGAAAGAATAACCAAGAATCAAAAACTTACATGGTACTTTGCAAATCAAAGTCAGATAAACAATCACTTCATATGCACAACAATGTCACCGAGTTGTCTGCATAAATTAAAATACATTAATGAGGCGGAAGCAGAAGGTTTAACCGTGACGAAAAAAATCATTAACTCATTCAAATAAGTGTTTGCCTTTGATTTACAACATTGTAAATTAGTTTTAAAAAAAGTATTTACATTACATGTACTTAGTTCTCCACTGGTTTCGTTCAATATGCCTTTAAATATATGTTACTTGGATGTGTAAAGACAGACACTAATTTATCTTTCAGCCACAACTAATTCATACATTTTATTCTGCACTTGATGATCATGATATCTCACAAAGTTATTCGAACTTTTATAAAGAACCGTGTGCATTACAAGATTTGATTAGTTCACTTCATGATGTATTGTGAAAGAATTGAAACACATATTATGAAATTTGTGCAGTTCAGACATTTCAGCACAGATACTAAAGTATTCACATAATTTCTAATTAAATCCTAATTCTGAACTTAGAAAATCAAATCACAAATAATCATACAAACAAACAAATAATTGAAAATAACTACATTTTCTCAAGTTTCAGGTTCAACTGACCATTAAGTAACAATCATCCATTAAGTAACAGTACAAGCCCAAAATAAAAAACGAGTAAATAGGCAATTACCCCCTGAAATTGTAAGTTTCGTCAATTACCCCCCTGAAATTAACAAAACGTCAATTACCCCCTTGAAATTGCACAACGTTAATCAATTTACCCCCTCCGTCAAATTTTTCTGTTAGTCAACATGACGTTTTGCAAATACCCCCCTGAAGTTTTGCACTTATGTGCAAAATGCTCCCTAAACTTAAAAATTTATATGTTTTTTTCTTATCCTTGACTCAAAAGATATTAAAGACAAACAATTAATGGTTATCTTTAATATTTAAGGTTACAATAATAATATATCCTCTAAAAATAGTGCAGAATTAATAACTTCATATTACTTTAGCAAAATGCATGTTTAGTTCAATTTTTAAGATAGAATAATTTTATTCAAACTTATCTTAAGAAACTGCTAGAATTAATTATTCATGAGGAATGCATGTCTCTAGCTTACTTTGTTGTGAATTGGTGTGTCTCTATTTAAATAAGTCATAAGTTATGGAGAATTGAACAATCAAATGGCATGACATAAACAAAATAAAATAACAGACCCCTTTAAGAATGAAAGAGCAATGTAAAATATTAAAGTTAACTGTTAATTGTTTGTCTTTAATATCTTGAGTTAAGGATAAGAAAAAAATATAAATTTTCAAGTTTGGGGGGCATTTTGCACATAAGTGCAAAACTTCAGGGGGGTATTTGCAAAACATCATGTTGACTAACAGAAAAATTTGACGGAGGGGGTAAATTAATTAACGTTGTGCAATTTCACGGGGGTAATTGACGTTTTGTTAATTTGAGGGGGGTAATTGACGAAACTTACAATTTCAGGGGGTAATTGCCTATTTACTCAATAAAAAACATAAAAAGTGATATGCTCAGGTGACAGTGCACCACATCTAAATCCTTGATTTAAGACTAAGGTAATATCAAACTCTGAGCACATATTTCTCGAGCATAAACACACCTGTATTTAAAATTACTAGACTTAAAAGTGTCATCCCTTAGATCATAAACAATGAACTTATTTTCTCAATCTCGATACTCAAAATATTCAAGTAACACTTGACCATCCTCAAACATATGTAATGCATTGGTCAAGGTGCAAGACTTTTAAGAAACGGTGAACAATTTAGTCGAAGACTCTTTGTTTCCATATTCCTTCATAACCCAAACATCATGACCAGAAATCATGCACAAGCGTTCCCTCAACACACTAAGAGACAAGACCCTGCATAATTCTAGGAATATTGCCTAATTTTCCTCCTTAGGCCTAACTTCTATTCCTTCAAGAAAGAAATTTCCCTTCTTATTGCCACTCTCCAATTCCTCGACAACACTCATTTGGACTTCTTCTCCTTCAAGTCTTGAATTGAAGAACTCTCCCATCTCAATCTCCAACCACCCATCGCTTCTCATAGTAGGGCGCTGCAATCCTATTACATTCGGGAATGGCCTTCATCTAGGACCAGGACATTTGCAAACGGTACGACATTTGTAGGAGTGATTCCTCGAGCACGTTCTTTCTTTGTTGTGTTACGCGTTTGGATCCAAACAGACGGATTTAGTGCTACTATGGCCACCTTCTACATCAATTGATAGGTCCATAGGTTCATTCTCAAATCCATAGTCATCAATCATCTTGAACACAAGATAAGCCGCATACCGAGTATTTCGGGACAAGGAAAAAGTGTTGATCACTGCACGAATTTCAACCGAGAACACAAGGCAAAGCTTAGCGACTTCAGGAAACCTGTAAATAATTTCAAAGACAAGAATACAAGAATTATGAAAAAAGATGAAAGTGATTCATACCATCACATATGGAGTATAATACAAGTGTAGATACGATAACGATGTAGGTTCATCAACTAAAGTTTGGAAGTTGTAAACCAAGCATATTGAGAAACTTCTCAATTATTAAGTTATATTGTTTGTTATCTATTAAGAGAATTATCAGAGAGTGGACCCATCATTAATAGTCTAGCGAGAAGTATTTACTTATAATTTTTTTGGAAGAAAGTCAGAAGCTTGACAATGGAAAATATTTTAACAAAAATACAATATATGTATCATTAAAACTCCACACAATGCAAATAAATATTCATTAGACTATCATAACTGTCCATATAACATTAATAGATCGCTCTATAAATTATACACGAATTCTATTAGAAGACTCGGCATGGACAGGAGCCCCTCCCAAAATATGAGTAGCTCTGCCCATGTTTTCGCTCACACAATATGTAGCCTTCTCATTTTGGGAGAAGCTATATATGGATTTTGAGACATTATTCTATGGCATGATTTAAAAGTTGCAGAAAATTTCCGGCAGATACTACTCACACCCCAAATAATCCAAGTTACACCCCAAAGTTACTAATATACCATTTTATTTATGTTCACTGCACATTAATTATGTATAAGTAAATTCAGTTTACATGGTGTATGTAAACTCAGTTTACGTAGTGTATGTAAAAGTGTATGTAAACTGAATTTACATATACTATGTAAACTGAATTTACATAAGTAAGTTAAGACTGAGTTTTAGTTCATGTAAACTGAGTTTACGTAGTTTATGTAAACTGAGTTTACATACACCAAGTAAACTGAGTTTAGGTGTATGTTATTCCTTTTTAGAATATGTACGTAAACTAAATTCACGTGAGACCTATATGTAAACTTAAATTATGTTACCTTTCTACGTAAACTTAAATCAAACAAATCGATGTAGATAGACAAACATGAAATTAACAACAACTATAAACATCCATAAATCATAGAGCAAACGATAAAAAGAAACTCGAAGAAATTTATGAAATTCACTTACTTGTATTAATCGAGTACGTATCAATGGAAGAGATGTTGATTCAATTGACAATTTTAGTTGGGATTGATTGAATATCCATGGTGGTTTGTGGGTGAAAAGGGGTGAGGGTTCAGAATGATAGTAAAAGAAGGGTTTTTAGAAATTTAGATGAAGAGGGCAATTTTGGTATTATTGTAAAAAATTTAATAAATTTGGGTGTAACTATGATTATATGGGGTGAAACTAGAAAGAGTCAAAATTTCCTTGCCAACTGACATATATGTGAAAAAGAATAATTCAAGCCCATAAAAAATTGATTCACAAATTTAGTAGGGTTAAATAAGTAAATAGTCCCCTTAAATATACCAACATTTGATTTTAGTCCCCCAAAAATTTTCTTAGGTTTTGGTCCCTGCAAAATTTTTCATCTATGAAATTAGTCCATGCTTTACACATTGAGAACATGGACTAATTTCATGGATGAAAATATATTTTAGGGGGATTAAAATCAAATGTCCGTATAGTTAGAGGGACCATTTACTTATTATCCCAATTTAGTATTCATAAAGGTTTAGAACTGTTGATTATGTTATTGAAGCCATATTGGGTTTTAAGTAATAGGAAATAATAGTATCATTAACACAAGGAAAATAAAAAAAAAAAAACTAACCTGGAATCATTCATATGAATCCACTCTTTATCAGTGAGTAGTTCATCATCACTGTCACCATCATCGCAATGAATGGTGAGAGATCTAGCAGCAAGCATGTAACATATTTTTCCACTTTTCCTATCCAATTTAAAGCTCTGAATTTCATATATTCAAGGCTTATTAGCATTCCGAAAACATCTTAAATCAATAAGCCTTAATAAAAGAGAAACTAGGGATTACAAAAATCAATAGTTTTTTGCACCACAAATGATTAAAAATTAATTTTTTAAAAAATAAACCCTAATATTTGAGAAATTGACGGTTATGAAAAATGTGGTTATTGCTATTAAAGTTTAAACTTGCCACTGTTAGTATCATTTTTTTTTTGAGAACACTGTTAGTATCATTTGGTTGCATAAAGAAGTACATATTAATTATTAGTATTTTCTAGCTGAAGAACTGAAATTAGATAATCTGTAAGTTGTATGGTATGCAAAATATGCTCTGATGATAATCTATATTTGACATATGAAATGAATATAGCATAGCAAAATGAGAAAATTCTTGTAACCAGACATGTTTCTGTTTGGTTATCGCTATTAAAGTACAAACCAGATCCATTTGTATCTTGTTTCGTCCATTCCTTGCGTCTTGCAAGGATGACGTTTAATAATATTTGCCGATTCAAAAAAAAAAAAAAAGTACAAACCAGAAAAACATAACATGCCAAACCAAAAAAAACCAGAAAAACTCTTGCCCTTTAACCACATTTTCACACACTCCATCTATTCAACAAGATTTGCTCCAGCTTGCCCTTTAAAGAAACTCTTGCCTAATCAGAGGTATTTGAGATAATGACATGTTTTACCTCTTAATTGTGTAATTTATATATATCCTCTGACATGGTTTTCTTTTCGTTTTTGATTTATTTCGCTACAACATATAATTGATATGTAATTTTCTGTTAAATTCCTAAGAATGATGACATCTTTGTTCCTTTGCTGCTAAGGTGATTTTGATTCAATGTTTTGTTCAATTCCAATGGGGTTATGGTTTGTATTCAAGCATTATAAAGAAACATGTTTCACTAACTGTTGTTTCATTTATTTATTTCCAGCTTCCTGATAGCAAAAAGGTCTCCTGAAACTATTTTTTGAACAATCTTCTTAAACTATTATTTTATATATTTATCTTTTGTGATAGAATACTTTTATGCTCACTTATAGTTTGAAGCATGTGTATTCATGTGATAGAATACCTCACAGGTGATTCTGATTCCACCTATTGGCTAAAAACTCATTGTGTTGTCGAACCTATTATAATTGCCACGCATAGACAACTCAGTTCCATGCATCCAATTTTTAGATTATTGCATCCACATCTGAGGTATACCATGGAGATCAGGAGGGTGGTCTCTTGTTCATTGAAGGAGTCAACAATTAATGGACAACTTTCTACCAAAATAAGAACTCGGGTCAAGTTATTTAAAGGTGGAGGAGACTGATGCAGAAAGGTTTTATTAGTAATTTAGTAGTATTTATTATTTCAGCCTAATTTTCTAGAACTTTCTATTTTGTTTTCAGTTTGTTATTTTTGGCCCATTAGGGTTTGTTATTTCCCTATTTAAGTTCAACAGTTGTAACCTAAGAGGCAACTTATAACTTTTATTCAATCGATAATATTTTAGAGAGTTTTTCTCAATCTCTGGTGGATTCCGGAACCCTATTTTCCCAAGTTTGTCGCTTGCAAACTTGTCTCTTTCAATCTAGGTTTAGCGCTTGCTAGCCTACACTTTCGTACTGCGTCAAAAATAATACATATGAGGAATGCCACATAATTAAAAATGTCAACATGGCAATGCTGGGAGAGAATATCAACATAAAAAAGACAACATGCACTAAATTTGCAGGCTTGTGCTCTTTCTATCTCGAAATTAATATCCAAATTTTCAGAAACAATAAATGTGATCGAATATTGTTATATTGTTTCTTTTTATATTTTTAGATTTTTATCTCACCACTTTTATTATGTGACATGAAATCTTAAAAGTATTCTACCATCCAAGACACAAGACCCTGTATAATACAATGAATATTGCTTAATTTTCCTTCTTAGGCCTAACTTCTATTCCTTCAAGAAAGATATTTCCCTTCATCTTGCCAGTCTCCATTTCCTCGACAACACTCATTTGGACTTCTTCTCCTTCAAGGCTTGAATTGAAGAACACTCCCATCTCGATCTCCAACCAACCATCACTTCTCATACTAGGGCGCTGCAATCCTATTACATTCGGGTACAGCCTCCTTCCAAAACCGAGACATTTGCAACCGGTAAAACGTCCGCGCTTGTAGTAGGTGTGCTTCCTTGAGCACGTTATTGCTTTGTTGCGTGAAGCTTTGGGATCCAAGCATACAGATTTAGTGCTGCTATGGCCACCTTCTACATCAATTGATAGGGTCATAGGTTCATTCTCAAATCCATAGTCATCAATCATCTTGAACACAAGATAAGCCGCATACCGAGTATTTTGGGACAAGGAAAACGTGTTAATTATTCCACGAATTTCAAGCGAGAACACAAGACAAAGCTTAGCGACTTCAGGAAACCTGTAAATAATTGCAAAGACAAGAATACAAGGATTATGAAAAGAAGATGAAAGTGATTCATACCCATCACATATGGGGTATTATACAAGTGTAGATACGATAACAATGTAGGCTCATCAACTAAAGTTTGGATTTTGGAAGTTGTAAACCAAGCGTATTGAGAAACTTCTCAGTGAGGGGACCCATCACTAATATTAAGCTTTAATAAGTTATATTGTTTGTTATCTATTAAGAGAATTATCAGAGAGGGGACCCATCACTAATATTAAGCTTTAGATTCATGTGTAAGTTAACTTTGGGTTTGAATAGTCTAGCCAGAAGTATTCACTTATAATTTTCTTTGGAAGAAAGTTAGAAGCATGACAAAGGAAAATATTTTAACAAAAATACAATATATGTATCGTTAATACTCCACACTACGCAAATAAATATTCATTAGACTATGAAATTTTTTTGAGGGACCATTTACTTATTTAACCCAATTTAGTATTCATAAAGGTTTAGAAATAGGAAATAATAGTATCATTAACACAATGGAAAAAAAAAAAAAAAACTAACCTGGAATCATTCATATGAATCCACTCTTTATCAGTGAGTAGTTCATCATCACTATCATCATCACTGTCACCATCACCGCAATGAATGGTGAGAGATCTAGCAGCAAGCATGTAACATATTTTTCCACTTTTCCTATCCAATTTAAAGCTCTGAATTTCATATATTCAAGGCTTATTAGCATTCCGAAAACATCTTAAATCAATAAGCCTTAATAAAAGAGAAACCAGGGATTACAAAAATCAATAGGTTTTTGCACAATAGATTAAAAATTAATTTTTACTAAAATAAAGTCTAATATTTGAGAAATTGACGGTTATGAAAAAGAATACCTTTCGACCATGATCGATGATGATTGGGCTATCAGAGAGAGCAAGATAGAGGGCCTTTTTGGTGGGAGCGTTGGCAAGGGAAGGAGAATGTGAGATGATAGAGTTAATGAGACGGGAATCCAAAGGGAGAAAGTGGTTCCAAACAGCGTCGGAATCAGCAGCAGAAAGGAAAGTCTTAGAAACAAGGGAGAGTGTGCAAACATCAACGGGAGTTGTACGAGACAGAATGGCTGAGATGCATCCTTCCGGAAATTCATCAAAAGCTGCCTCCATTCTTCTGCTTTTTGCCGTTATTATCCTTCTTTCCATTCATTTGATTTTTTTAGGGTTAAGTGATCTATATATAATAACAATATATATACAAGGATTAGGGATTTTGGTTAGTTTTTTCATTTTCCAATTTTGCCCCTTACCTCCACAAATATACACATACGAGAGAAAGATAACTTACAGTGTTATCATCAATTTTATTTTTTTTTTTTTTGAAATAACCAAGTTACCATCAGTTAAGTAACCAAAAGGCAGCAGTTTCGAAATGGAAAAGAAATCACAGAGAAGAGAGGAAATATAAGTTCGCATTGACTTACATCTCATTGTTAACTAAAAACAAGAAGCCCTCAATATTGCATCAGATTAATGGCAGAATGTTGAAGTGTCTTTTTAACTCTCCATATCTCAATATAGTTTATATTCTATTAATTTTCATACTATAGTAGACTACATTCATCAATGGAATATGTTTGAGAAACTGTTGTAAGTGTAAAGTTGTTTTCCTTGAAGCTTTTGTCGGGATTGTGCTAATATGGACACGGTAAATGGCCCTTGAAATTGGGGTCTAACTCATTCTTACAAAACAGACATATAAGGTTAGGAGTGCCTCCTCTTAATAAACTCTTATCAAGAGTCTCATCCCATTCCTTTTACTTTATTTCAAATAAGCAGGTTGCTCACGATGAGGACAAGAAGAAGGAAGTTGGACGACTTATGTTACACGGTCTTGTACTAGTATGAGATTTGGCATCTGTTATGTATTATGTACTCACTAGTAGTGATTCTGTATTCAGTAGACTCATTTATGTACTCGCCAGTGGTACTTTATCAAATGTACGAGACGTGTATCGACTGTATCTTGTTCAGACAAACTTTTATGCTATAAAATATGAAAAAGGTGCGTGGTTGCGAATTTATGGAATTCCTTTGCATGCTTGGACCACTGAATTAAAAATAGATTTGTGCACTATAAAGCTCGAGCGTTTAGACCGAACGCAACAAAATTTGATCTTCCTATCCTTGTCGGCTCTGATTACCAATTTTACTCCTGCCAATGCAGAATTATCAAAACTGTAATACAAAACATGAGGCCAATGACTAGTATTCTACCATGAAATAGAATATAAAAAATGACGACAAACCTCCAACAAAGCATAAGATAATAGAATTCGGAATATTGACAAGGTCAACCGAATAAGTTATGACTTATGATAGCTCAGTCTCAAGGCTCAATTTATTTATTTTTTTTCCAATTTTTTTCTCGAGACGCCGCCCGATCAACAGAATAAATAAATAGACTTATATCAATCTATCTACGTATAATGGCAATTGCAGTTACACTATGATTCTTCAAATCACGTTATTTTCTGGATATATATAGCTGATGCATGAAAAATATGGACACAAAGTGATTATAAAGAAACCTCTAAAACTTCAGTATTGTGGTTGCATACCACTTTATTTATTTTTTTTTAAATTAAATCGTTGTGCACCACATGAACGAGCGCCATTTAGTCATGCATAGGAAGCAACACAAAAATGAGGATTCCTAAATAATAACCCTGAATAACATTGAAAAGTCCAATGCATATCAAAATAACTCAATGTAAAGTCCTCTGTTATGATATCAGTAAATAAACCCAAATCAACAAGTTGGTACTGTTCTAGACACAACATTTATTTTCATTTTACATATACAATTGTTTTATCTTGGTTTCCGGGTGTCAAACATTGATTACGTTTGAACCTTTTTAACCTTTGATATCTCATTTTTTCTTGGGAAGGGAAAAAATAAGCAAAACCCTTGAGAATCAAGGTCCGGGAGTTGTTTTCGCTACGGGAAGGTGTTAGGCACCCATAACGACTATAGTATCCTATAGGAACCGTCTTTATTTTCTACGCGCGTGCTTTATTTGTAAATGCTATTTTGAAAATGTTTATTTAAACCTAAGAGTTTTCTAAGTGAAGAATTGGAGGGAGAAGAAAGTGTTTGAATTTTTATTTTATTTGAATTGAAGGAATTTTGATTCCTTGCCTACGTACCCGTTTAAGGGATCAAATCCACCGTAGTTCTCTTCCAAATTTTTTTTTGTTGGTTGATTTTAAGTTTGAAAAATTGGAATTTGAAGAATGAGAGAGAGAGGCCTCAAGGGCATAAGATTGTGAAATTGTGAGGTTTGATTAGTGATTTTGGAAAAAAAAAGTCAAGTATGATTAATTTTCATTGAAATTTGATTAAGAAAATAAAAGAGAAAATGCAAAGGAGTTTTGACTCCTATATTTTTTGGAAAAAGCTTTTCAAGTGATGTTGTTCAAGTTTTTTGGAAAATTGATTTTTCTAAGTGTAAATCCTAAACATTCATCTAAACATGCAATCCTAAACATACATCTAAACATGCATATCCTAAGCATATATCTAAAGTAACCATGTGAGGTGTCTGCTAGTGTCGGTGCTCGTGTCGGTGTACATCATTAGAGTCCATTGTCCTTTACATCATTGGCCTAGATACATGCTATGGTCTTGCAAGAATTTAAGAGCATAAAGTAAAATACAAGAACTCCTAGGTATTACATTCTAATTTTTGCATGAATTTTAAAGTGTAAGAAAGATAAAGACTAAGAATATAAGATGGAAGATGGGATGCCTTATGGAATGCATGAAACATGAAGTAAAGTGGTTAGTGATAAAAGGCATAGTATAGTAGAAAAAATTGGCAAAGAAATAAGGCATAATAACATAGTAAAATGGCAAGGAAAAAGTGGCAAAAATGCACTTAATAGAATACCAAAATTCCAAAGCAAGCAAGAGACCCATAACTCTCACATTTTGACATTTTTCAAAGGGTTTTATGTTCAGCTCCAATGTGAGAGTTATGAGAAACACGAGTCAAGGACTATGACATTTTATTAAGCCTATTTTGCACTAATTCACATGTTAAAGAATCAAGTAACTTGCCATATAAGGAATCAATTATCACATATCACAAACCAGCACCAAAACACCAAATCAATCACCAAACAATACTCCAAAATTATTCAACAAACCACAATTATTATGAACCAAACAATTGGAATTAAAACATGCAAAAAAACTTCACAAAATTTGACAAAACAACACAAAATTCAAACAATTTCTCCATGTATTTTCTCTAACAATTTTCAGCATACAAAATTAACAAGAAACAATCCTAAATCATTCAACAAAAATGCAATACAATTCACAAGATTTTTACAAGTTTTTCATCAAGATTTTTCAACAAAAAGTAAAAGAAAAAGCATTAAACCAAGGCAAAATAATTTTCTAGTATTTCTTGATCAATCTTGACATGCAATATATCAAAATTGATCAAAATATACTAGAAAAATTATAGGAATTTTCTTAGAATTTTTCAAAGAGATTTTAGGCATGCAAAGGTGTATTCAGCAAGAAATAGTGTATTAAACAGCAAGAAAAACACAAGAAAATAAAGTCTGTGTAGAAAAGAAGCCCAGGCCCAAGGTGAAATGGATCCTGGATCATCCAAACGCATGAGGAGCGTTGGATTAATCCGGCTAGATCTAACGGTTGAGGAATAAGAAGAAGAAACCAAGGTGAACCGGTCCGGTTCAAGCGAACCGAACCAGTTCGTTTACACACATAAGGCCAAAATCGGTTCACTTTCTCTCATAATTCCTTCTTCTTCCTCTCTAAAACTTCTAGTGAGAGAAGGTCTGCAAGTGCAACCTTCTTCTCCGGTCAAGCTCCACCGGTCCGGCGCGGTGGCCGACCACCGCGAGGTGGCGGCACCACCGCGTCGGAAATTTTTTTTGCCCGATTCAATTTTTTTTAGATTTTTAACAATCCTTTTTCGTTCTAATCACGAATCCGGGCTTAGTTTTTCAAGAAAATCAATGGTGAAGCGTAGATCTAAGTTTGAAGTTTGAGAAATTTTGAAAGAAAAAGTGACGAAAAAGGTGGTAAAAGCTTCTAAATCCTTACCTCAAGTCGAATCGGTTCGCAAGCTTTGTTTCCTCTCCGATTAAGCTCCGGCCGCGAGCTCCCTCCTCCTCTTGTGGTGTTTGCCGCGAGCTCCCTCCTCCTCTTGTGGTGGCCGAAATCGGCCTTGTGCTTGTAGGGGGGATGAGTCCGAAAATGATTTTTTCGGTGATGAATAGTGATGAACAGTGACGAATTTGTGATGTATGAGTGATAATGGTGTTGATTGATAATGATTTTTGTGGTTAGTGTTCTTGGAAAATTAGATGAAGGTTTGAATGTTCATGTGAAACTCATGTGATATTCATGGTGTTCTTGGGTTTTTTGTGATTTTGATCCAAAATTTTGGAGAGAGAAAGTGCCATGTGGACTACAAGTGTAACAAACTTTGTGTGATGTGGCAGAAAATGAATAGTGAATTCTGACTCAATGATGAGTTGGCCTGCTTTTATAGGTGCCATGCAGTAATTCCTGACCAATGAGAAAGTGCCATGTGGACTACAAGTGTAACTAACTTTGACTGATCTCTAACTGCTTTGACTTTTGGGAATTTTCTGCAAAAAAAGGAAAAATACAAGGACTGGACTGCAATTTTAACAAACTGGACTAAAAATGCAATTTTTAGAAACTTTAGGACTAAAAATAAAAATTAAAAATAAAATTGAATTAAAATTGGTAAACGGAAAATAACGTAAAGTGAAACGATTAAAAATGACAAAACGGACTAAAACGAACCAACTACTAAATGAGGTACTTCAAAGTAACCTCTCTCCGTCAAAATTTCGCGTGAAATGACCAAAATGCCCCTGGGGACTAAAATGACTCGAAACGACTCAAATGCAATTTTAAAATGGTTTTTAACAAGGAATTAAAGCAAGAGTTTACACAAGCAAATTAAAAGACTCAGAGACAATTTTTTAGGGATTAAAAGGAATCTTAACACAGGAAATGACTAAAATGCCCCTAGGGGCTAAACTGACTCAAAATGACTTTAAACGTAATTTTTGAAATGGATTTTGACATGAGATTGAAACAAGGACTTATACCAATCAAATGAAAAGACACAAACAATTTTCAAGGACTAAAATGAATTTGAATGCAGGAAATGACTAAAATACCCTTTTTCATGAATTTTGCAAATAACATTGAAATAAGATGCAGAGAAAGATGCAATTGATCAGAGATAATTTCAAATGACTTGAAGTACAAGAAGAGAATAAATAAGCTAGTATTTTTAGGTCCAAAATTAAGGTATATCAACAATAAAACTATTTTACAATACACACAATGGCAGTGAGGTGAGGTGAACGTCAACGAACGAGTTTGAGACTATATAGCCGAATGTGTGTACGGAAGAAGTGTGTGGAATATGTGTGAGGTAAACCTCCTCCGTCTGAATCTGGAATCTTCTATCCCCTGCTCATTCTTATACCTAGAACCTTATCTCCTTCTTCCCTTACGACCTACACTTTCTACGTTGTAGTTGGTTTCTATTCCTCCTAATTAATACATTGGGAGTTGATCATTCATCATTGCTGATAGTTCAATAAAACAATAACGCAATTCTGCTGTCATTTTAGTGTCATTACACCTTCCCGCTATAGCATGGGCTAGGGAACATGACCAAAACATAAAAACATTTTTATCTTAAACTCACCTTTAACTAAAATAAATTATACGAAATCATTTCAATAAAAATCAATTTTTGCACCTATATAACCAAACACAATCACATAACAGCAATCACAACTTTTCCTTGATAATAGTTTTTTTCTTACCCTTTCAAAAGCATCTCTAGAGAAGCTCCTAAGAATAAATAGAGAATTTTAACAATGCATTCTCGATTACTTGTACTTACTGCTTATCAACTAAAATTCACCTTAGATCCAACAAATCATCAATTCCCAATCTATTTGGTGGGATCCTATGAATTTCATCTAGGGTCTGTTTGGATTGGCTTGTTTGAGCTTATCTATTGCATAAGTTTTGTGTCACTGTTTGGGAAAACTTATGAAAACAGCTAATAATATTTTCCATAAGCTTTTTTCAACTTATTTTCATAAGTTCTCCAATATAGCTTATAAGTTCCACAACAAAACAAAATTAAAGAAAAAAATATTTATCCAAGGAGAAAACAATATCACAACTTCATGTTGTCCATAGTAAAAGTTAATTTACAAAGATTCATTTTAGAGAACTACAAATGCATTTGAGGCAAAAAAAAAAAAATTTAATAAGTGAAAGTCATAGTACAGGTTGTGTCAAGACATTACTGTATATATATTATGTCGACGAATTCTTTAATTATGGGACAATCAGGTATTGAGTTAGCCCCAAACCCATAAAATATGAAAGTTTATAATACATATAATCACCAAACATTACAAAATAAATTGTTATGAAGTTTCAATAGTAAACATGCACTACAGTTCCGTATCGAAACGGTAAATTAGGACAACAAAACAAAATCACAACTTCATGTTGTCCAGAGTGAACTCCAACTGAGAAACCTCTGCCTCCTCCTTCAAAAGCTTCACTTCATCTTGCTGTTTGAGCTGTTTGATTGGCCAAGATGGTCCCTATAACAAGCCAGATAAACATTAGGATGAATAATCAAATTACAAGAGATAGTTCGTATGAATCCACAATGCAAAAGTTAAGCATATGATATGCAATTGCAATTTAGAGTGATTTTGATGGGAGGTATAAACACAACACAAGAAAACTTAGCATGCTTCAAAACAAAATTAAAATAAATTTTAGGGTAAATAAATTCGGTACCTTGAATTTAATATTATTTAATGCAAATGTCATTATATCGTCTCCAACAATCAATCTCAGCTGCCGAACGAAATCATCACGGGAAATCTTCTTTGACTACACAAGTACGGCATGATACATTAGAGATATTTTATCATTTAAGTCATATGTGTTAATTGGACCTACTTTACATACCACAAATTGTTCATAATGACGAATGATTTCAAACATAATATTTGGAGGAGTCATTTTTCTGAGGGCTGCTAAAAGCACGCGTAAAGATATCCAAGGGGATTTGGGTGTCCTTTGAGTGTTAGCAGGAACACTAGTTGCTGTCAAAGCTCCAGTCAGTTGTGCAACATGTCGCGTAGTGCGCTTCTGCTTCAGAATGACTGCAGCTCCTTCAGATATCTTTGTGGGTCTTGCGTCCATTTCTATCTACTAGATAACTATAAATATACACACGCTCAAATATAGAAGCTCAATTGCAACAGTTAAATATAACTATAGACCATGAGCAACAATAATGGTTGGCAGTCCTTGAATGTTTAAAACATTTGAGAATATTGAACTGGTATAAAGCATCATGTGATCATCATGATAACATAATGTTGACATAATAATGAAGATAAATACTAGGTTTCCCAAATTATAAGTGTCCTTGGAAATTTCACATAAATTAATAAATGTAAGTAATGTTGCATGGAGGAAAAAAATGAGTCACTTTACAAAAAATATTCTCCATTAAAAGGCTGTTACAATATACTTTATGATTATGATTATACTTGGACTTTTTTTTTAGAATTGAAGCACGTAAATGTGTTGAATTGAAGAGAATAAAAATTAGAGAAAAAGATTAAACAATTAAAAAATAACCTTAAATTAACAATAGTAACGTAACACAAAAAAATGTATTCCTTTTAACGTTGCATACATTGTACATGCGCTTCCCAAAGACTACTTTGCTTCTGGTAAAGATATTTAACAATATAAAAAGATCATAACTTTTTTCAAATAGGAAAAAGCAATTGGCTTAATCAAAACCTAGAAGGAGTGACATTTAAAAAAACTGAGAAGGGATTAAGGGTGGCATTAATGGTGATTTAACAATTGTCTCAGGTGAGATGGTTTAAACCATGTCCCTTGATGTTATAACGTCAAGCTCTTATTAGTGAGTTGACACCTCTTGGACAGAAGGCCTAGTATTCACTATTCTCAACTAGAGAAATTGTATCACCAAACCACAACATTTTTCCGAATTTTTTTATATTTTAAAAAAACACTTCCAAAGGCAAAATCATAGTATAAAATTGATGAAAAACAAAAACAAAATTGAAATACCAAGAATAAAACAAACTTAAGCAACCTATCAATTACAAACTAAATCAAACACAAACAACCAAAAACAAACTAAATTACAATATTCAAACTTAAAGTAAAAAAATAAAACAAAAAGTAAGAAACAAAGAAAAGACCATGAAATTATACCTGAGTGCAATAACACGCAACTAAAGAAAGACCAAACAATTAAGTAATATGTTTTAACTTTGAAACTGTGTATCTAATTGGAGGAGTAAGGGGTCCTATTTATACTAAATGAATTGAGTATCTCGGTGACACACCTAAAAAGATAAACATTTGATTTGTTCAAAAAAAAACCTAAAAAGATAAACATTAACAGCAGATTTGTTTGCTTAGTAAGTACCAGCTAAGTATTCATTGTATCTGTTATCTTTCTCAACAATTCACATATCTACTTGATCTTTTTGGAATGCACTCAAACTATTTTATATTTGATTTTCAAATATTTGTTAAATCATAAATATTTTCTACTAATGTGAAATCCAAGTATGGATGTTTGTTAAAATTTCCAAGTTGGTTACTTAAATATAATATAATATATGTTATGGTAATATTTTTTTAAATAATATTAAAATAAAGGTGACATTGACAATCATTGTTTGGACGATTTTATTATACTACATTGCATTTTTTTTGGTTACATAATAGTGTAAATTAGTTTTTTATTAACATCCATTAGAATATAACGTCATCTTCAATATTTTTTAACAAATATCTATTCTTAATTTTTTAAAAATTTACTACCATAACATTTTATCATTATTTTAAAGTAACAAGAATTTGAAAATTCTAATAAATAACTATACATGAATTTATCATTAAAATAAAAATAATTTATGAATTGACAAAACATTCAAATATCAAATTAAAAATAGAACTAAGTGTATTCTAAAAGGATAAAAGAGATATGAATATTGGGGAAGAAGAAAACTAATACAAACAATGTTTCTTATAAACATAATGTCCTAACTTCATAGTTATGAAGGTGGTAATAAGCCAAACAATGGTTGTTAGGCACCTAACATTGTGTATGTTTGGTATCTAGCAAGTTTGCCAAGATTAGGTAAACCACAATGATTTCGAAAAAAAAAATGTCATTATTTTGACACACTCGTCACACTCGTTATTATATCAAACATGTTGGTGCACCTCCCAAGCCAATCAATGATAGTTAGTACTTTTCCCGACATGATATATTTGATGCATCGTAAAGGAAAATCATATTGTATGTGACAACTGAACATAACCCAATGTTTATTTGGATGAATCATGATAAGTTTATGGTATGCTATCTCCATCTTTTTAGTGCACATCTAATTATTAGCATGCTATATATTAATCAATTCAAGTAGTACACCATTTCAAACTTTTTTGAAATCTTTTCAGTTGTTGAAATTTTTTGAAAAATATCAAAATCAAGAGTACTAAAAAATATTTATTTATAAAAACACTTATCATATTACACACATACAGAATTTTTAGTACTTTCTTAAGTATTGTTATTTCACTACTTCATTGCTTACATACTATATCTTATTATTAATAAGTGTTTTGTTCATATCAGAACATATAAATATCTTTGAGAGTTACAAATATAAAGTTTTAGGAAATTAATGTATACATTATATTATTTGAAAGATTATTAAAATTGTTATTCTTTTGAAATTACTAATTAGTAATTATTTTGTTAGATTAGTTTTTCTCTTTCGTTCGAGTTGGAACCCAAACCTCAAACTTTTTAACCCTTAGCTCAAACCAATATAACTTGATTCACAAATTATTCACGAAGAAAAACATAAATTGCAACATTTTAATTTACCAAAAGCAAAAATTATTTTGAAAGTCATCATAGTGAGATCAATTTATTGATAACTTACACAACAATACATATTGATTAAGATTGTACGATTTCACATTTACGATCATTAGGGTTCATAACAATATACATGCAAGAGATTTTTAAAAAAATTAGGGTAGTATGTATATATATTAAATTTAGACAATATATTTGATTTTATTGTTCTTGAAAATTAATCATCGGAATTTAAGTTTCAAAAAATTCTCTTCTTCACTACAATTTTCAAGAAGAAAAATCCACGTACATCTTTCAAGATTAACCTGTAATGCAACCAAATTTCAGACCCCAAAGGTTGATTGTTCTCCGCTTGGAATATTTGTTTACTTTCACATTCTATCACCCAACAAAGTGCTCGAGTTCATAAACCAATAGAAAAAGAACATGTAATCAATGATTTGAAAGGATGACTTAAAATATTGATGAAGAAATGATCACATACCTAATTTATTACCGTCATCGTGCTCCTAGAGTTTTGATGTTAAGAAATTGCAAACGACGTAATTGTGTGATTCATCGAGATCTTCGACCCCAAAGGTTGATTTTCCTCCACTTGGAATACTTAATTCTTTACTTTCACATTCTAGAACTCGACAAAATAGTTAATTTCATAAGTCAATAGAAAAACATGAAATCAAATATTTAAAAAATTAACTTGAAATATAGATGAAGAAAGGACCTCACGCCTAATTTACTACCATCACCACATTTCTAAGGCTTTGGTGTTAAGAAATTGACAATCGTGTAATTGCGTCATACAATGAGATCCCGGACCCTAAAAGTTGATTTTCCTTCTCCTGGAATATTTCTTTATTTTTATACTCTATAACTCAACAACAAGATCAAGTTCAAAAACCAATGGAATAAACATGCAATCAATGATTTAAAACACTGATTTAAAATATAAATTAAGAAATGATCTCCTACCTAATTTATTGATGTCGCCGTGCTCCTAGGGTTTGGCTTAAGAAATTGTAAATGATGTAATTTAAATTAGTATATAGTTGATAAATATCAAATAACTCTCATAGTTCATTTTAAATTTTAAGGACATGAAGGAATGTGATGTTAAGAATGTATATAAGAAATAAAGAATGAAAATAAAGTGAAATGATTTAGCAACGATTCATCCCTTTAGCTACTGTTGGATTATATGATTATTTATTTTGTAGAAAAAACTTTTGGTCCCTACTGACCTCCATAATGCTTTATACATCCATATTTAAAATCAATTTTATTAATTTAAATATATATATATATATATATATATATATATATGGGTTAAATATATTTTTTGTCCATATAAATATTAAAAATTTTGTTTTTAATCCCTAAAAAATAAAATCACAGTTCATAAAAATTGACAGTTCATAAATATCTATGGGGAAAAAACTGCGAGCTTCACCCCTACACGTGGTCTTAGGCAAGGAGATCCCCTTTCTCCATATCTCTTTTGTCCCTTGTATGGAAAGATTGGGTGCAATGATTCATGAGGAGATTCGACATGGAAGATGGTTACCACTACAAGTTTCTTCAAATGGTCCTATGATATCTCACCTCTTCTTTGCAAACGATGTACTCCTTTTTGCCAAAGCCAAACCCTCCCAGGCTCAAATTATCACTCAACTTTTAGATTCCTTCTGCGCTATTTCAACTTGGATAAATCTAGAGTTTATGCTTCCTCAGGAGTCACACGACCTAGAAAGGAATCTATAACTAGTACAACACAAATTCAATTCACTTCCAATATTGGAAAGTACCTGATAGGCCAAACCGCAAGTGCACGGTCTATCGAAGTAATAGTAGTAAAGTAGAGTATCGTTCCGCTAGGGAGTTGTTCAATCTAATTAACTTTAAAAGAATGATTAGAGGAGGAGAAAATTTATAAAAAGGGAGGTTTAGTTTCTGAAGGTAAATAACAATAATAATAAAGAGCCTTGGGATCATTGGTTCGTCATAACAATGAATCCTTCACAATCAAGCCTTAAACTTATAATTTACGTTATTCTTAATTTCTAAAGACAAGTTTCTCTTTAGCATATCAAAGCTTCTATCGAAGTCAGTGAGTGTATCCCTCCAACAACCACACCTATTTTCATGGGTGATTGCCTTTGGGACCCTTGAAGATCGAAACTTTATATGTCTCAAGGTTTACTAGACTATTCTCATGTTTCACAAACCTTGTCTAAATTCACTTGTTCGAATATCAAAGCTCCATGTTCGCTTTATTAATTGATATTTGAGATGATGAATTAACCATTATCAAACCGTCCGTTTTCGCTTCCACAGTTTGATAATAATTAATTCATGTTAAAACGGTGAATTTAGATTAGAAATTAAGGTAACATATAATTAGGGTTTAAGGCTTGGATTGATTCGGATTACGTCATTAGACTTATCCAACAATCCCAAGACAAAGAAGTCTACTCACTTATGTTCATTGTAGACATGGGGGAAGAAGAGAGAAAACAATAAAATAAATTGCGAGAAAGAAATAAAATAAAGGAAAGAACTTTTATTAAAATAATTGTTGCTAAAATAAATTCAAAGAGTAAAAGGTGTATCATTTATGATGGAATGCTACTCTATTTATAGCTTTACAATCGACTTAGAAACTAAGCAACTATAAGGGCAAAACAGTAAAGCTGCAACAGGGTAACTTGGGCTTGAAGAAAAACAGCAAAAGGGCATCCTGGAGGGTGGCACGGCCGTGCCACATGTTGGTACGGGCCGTGCCAAATTTCTGACTTGGTGGGATCATATTTTTGCACTGTATTTTCATATTTCTGCACCGTATTTGCTCCAGTCCTCTTTCTTTTGCTCCAAGACACCTTCCACCATATATTCGTTCCTAAAATAAAATAAAAAGCAATTTGTAGTAAAAGATTTAAAAGGGAAATAAATATGCAATAAAATAAAATCAAATCTAATTAAAACTAATCTAAATAATGCAATAAAATAGACTAATTAATGACTCATCAGTACCTTGGATTTAAAATGTATCATGGGAGACGTACTGAAAAAACAAGACTTTGCGGATATCATAGAAAGAGTCACCAACAAGCTTGCATCTTGGAAGGGTAGGGTTCTTAACAAGCCAAGCCGTGTAACTCTTGCAAATTCAGTTTTGACTTCAATTCCATCATATGCAATGCAAATTCAATGGATTCCTCAATATGTTTGTGATCATCTTGACAAGACGGTCCACAATTTTATTTGGAAGGGGTCAACTAATAAGGGGCTGAACATGGTTGGGTGGAATAAAGTGACTAAACCTAAGAAGTTTGGTGGTCTCGCGGTGAGAATAGCCAGAAGGCAAAATACTACTTTGTTAGGAAAATTGGTTTGGGATATGCTTTTGCCTAAAAATCATCTTTGGTCTACTATTCTCTCCGAAAAATATCTTCAGGGATCCAATATTTTCCTTGCGAAGAATATTAAAGGGTCTCCAACTTGGAACTCTATTATGAAATCTCTTAACGTCCTAAATGATGGTTTTCGTTTTAAGATTGGGAGTAGTAAAACAAATATTTGGTATGAACCCTGGCTGAATAAAGACCCCTCTTGCAACCAACCTCCCTTTGTTGATATCCACGATGTCAACCTTCGAATTTGTGATATCCATAGCAGTAATAATTGGCAGTTAAACTGTGTCTATACTTTAATTCCTCCAGACATGCGGAATAATATTTTGTCCCATTCCTTCCGGTTAGTTGATGGGGTACCAGATAATTGGGTGTGGAATCCCTGTACTTCTGGAATATACACTGCAAAGTCTGCATATAGATGGTTATCTCAGGAGGATAATGGATTGTTGAATCAACAAGTTAGATGGAACTGGATGTGGAAGTTGAAGATTCCAACAAATGTTCAATTCTTCTTATGGCAGGTTTCTCATAATGTTGTCCCCACTAGGTCGATATTAAACAACCGAGGTATTCATGTGGACCCAAATTGTCCTATATGTGATCTTGAGCCTGAAACTTTGGTCCATTGTCTCTTTACTTGTAATCGTGCCAAAATTGTTTGGCGTCTTGCAGTGGACTCTAACCTTGTGCTACCCATGGGAGATACTTCTCTTCTTCAATGGTCTCATGATGCTATTGATCCCCATCGTTATGTGGGTTATCTGGTGTGCGAGGAATAAAAAACTTTTTGAGGACTGCAACACTTCTATCCATTGTCTTTTAGCCAAAGTTCATTCTCTTCATATGGATGTCCTCCGTGCTTATGGTTCCCCTACTCAGTCTAGTCCCTCAAAGGCGCCTCAAGACACTACTAGAAAACTCGGATTTAGCGACGGAAATTTTCCGTCGCAAATGGGCAAAAATCCGTAGCAAAACGATTTTCTGACGGATTTTGCGACGCGGTAGAAATCCGTCGTAATAATGGGGGTCGGAAAATATTAGCGAGGGAAAATCAATTCCGTCACTCATTGCTGCGGAAGACAACCGGTCGCAAAATCCAAAAATCCGTCGCAAATCCTCTCATAAAATGGATGTGTGTCACCCAGTTTTCCGTCACAAAATACCGACGATTTATTTATCCGTCACAAATTTCTGAGGGATAAAACCGTTGCAAATTTCTGAGAGAATACGTCCTTCGTAAAACTTCTGGGAATTTTACTAGCGTCGCAGCAATGGCGGACGCTACTGTGCAAGACAAAAATTTTGTGACTCTTTAAAATTCCGTCACAAATACTAAGCTTTTTTTTTCCCTCTAATAATTAGATTAGGAAATTTCTCAATTTCTTCTCAAAATACTTTTGGAATATAAAAAAGGTGATGAAAAACTACAATATAAAATACATTAATATGATAAGATATGATAACAATCACATTAATATTTGATAAAAAAAAACCTTTTTGGTTGCGTTCACAAAAATCACACTACTTATCTTTTGCATGAAAATATATTGAAATAATTACTAAATAATATTAGAACATTTACTTTAAATTAAAAGTTATACTAAAATTCTCAATAATATGATAAATAATCAAGTGGACATAGATGTTGATCCTAACTCGAACGATGAGGTCGATAAGGAGGTAGATGTGAATGGCCTTGTTGAAAAGACTCCATGAATTTCTGAAACTGCTCTCGGAGCAATCGCGAATCCTCCTGTGATTGTTGTGACTGCTCTCGAGCTAAACGTGACTCCTCCTGTGATGCACGAATTAATTCCTCATTAGTCTTCAACCGCTCCTTGAGTTCCATGTTTTCAGCTGACATTTTAGATATTGCAGTCCTCATATGCTCATATTCAGATGGTGAGATGCCGTCAGATGATCTGGATGAAGAAGGCTTGTATTTTCCTGCCTCTGTCCCCAAACCATATATGCGTCCTTTCTTGTCGACTCCTCCAACTACGTCCAAGAAGATGAAGTTATCTGACTGATGGTCATTAGACACATCATCACCCTCTGTTTGCTGTGAGTTCCTTTCAAAAATCCGTCTGTCATATTCATCCTACAAAATTAGAGTTCGTCTTAATTCTTACGTACAAAAATATAAAATTAAATTAATTGCTACAATTAAATTCATATATAAACCAACCAATAACAACTTAAACAAATTAAAACTAGCTTTTAATTAATAACTAAGTTATCATGACTTCTTTCCAACTCAGAACCTGATGAATGATAATAAGCATGCATAACGTTAAAAACTATGGCACAAAAGCAGGTAACATACAACAATAAACATGATTAGATAACCAAAAACAATTATAGCACATGATGGCAGAGTTATAGTGTAGCAGCATGCATCAATACACATGAGGACAGTTATAAATACTAATTTCAATGTTTTTCCAATTACCTTGACTTTCCACCAGCATACAAAGTCCACCAAAGGATATAACTAATTCTAGAAAATTTTCAATTGTTTTATGTTTATTTGACAAAAGGCTGGATATGATAATCTCATCGAATTGTAACTTACCGCAACCATTTGAGATTTGGAGGATACCCACTTTGATGGATCACCTTTCATTTTGTGTGTCTTTATATACACCTCCCAGCAGCTTGGAGTCATGTTTGAGTCAGTTTTCTATAGTACAAAATAAATAAATATATTAGTATTATGGTTAATTTATATCACTATGCTTTACTGCAAATAAAATTTGTTTACTTACTAATCTTTTAGAATGCTCGATTGTTGGAATTGACCCACAAGTGTGCAATGGACCATCAGACGATCTTCTATTTTTCTTATTAACTTCTGCCTTGTCCTTCCATTTACTATCTTCCCAATTTTGTTCCAATTTTTCACGCAATTGAACAGGGATCCATTCGCCTTTGTCTATTCCTTTTCGTACCCGATACATTGTATTTTGGTACCCTTCAGATGCCTTATGATGATAAGTCTTCTCTATGTCTTGCTCATGCTCAGGAAGCCACTTATATATCCTCTGCAATACAAGCAATGTAAATAATATAAGATAAACCGGACATGGCTATAATATAGCATTTGAAAAGTAAGCATCAATTATTTTAGACATGTTAAAATGTTATTGTGTATCTAAATTTGCAGTATTTTGATCTGTCCTAGTATAAAAAGTCTAAAAAAAGTAAATAAAAAAATCATAAATTACGACTAGATGTCTGCGAACTTTCAAACCCAACAGGATTCAATAAGATATGGCTACTATTTCAAAGTTTAATAGAAGTTTGACTAAAGAAGTTAGTAGTTACGATTCTACTGGGAGTTTGTCACAGAATTGATGCATTAGAATTCTATAATAAGGGAATCATGGACTCACTTCATACTCAAGTATAAGCAGAAGTACTTTTTTTCACACTTATTAAGGATGGTAGTTAAGTGCATATAATTTCCTTGATTTCATGTAAAAAGAGATTAAGAAAAGGGTGATGCTCCACTGGAGAAGCTATAGTTAGTACCAATCCGAAAACAACATCACCTAAGGGTTGTATATATGTTAATTGGTGTAACTTATCATTTTATAGTTTTCATAAGAGACTAGTAACAAATTCCATTCCATACCCTCCAAAGTTGGGAGGGAGCCAAAAATGATGGTAGGCAGTGCGGTGGAATATAATATATACGAGCAATTCCAAATAAAAAATGGACTAGAGATAACTTCAACCGACAATTCCAAATAAAAAATGGACTGAGCGGCAAATCTAATAACGAGGACGTTAAACATAAGTTGGAGGAAGAGAAGGATAGTACTTGAAACTCGTTATACCACAAGTTCGCATGATTCTTGTCATTTTTCCTTAACTCTGTATAAGTTGCCCAAGTCCCTTGAAACAGACGTTTCATAATCTTTGTAATGGCACGTGGGGGCTGAACAGCAGGCTCAAACCTATAAAAACAAAATTAAACAAGTAAAATACAAGGATACAAGTTATTATAGAATTAAACGGAAAATATTATAAAAAATCTTACGTTAACTGTGGTCCCAGACGGATCCATATACGCCTATCAGTAGGATCAGTACTCCCAGCTATCGGATACGAATCATCACATGATAATGATGATGCATGTGGATCACCACCAGATACAACATCGGATGGTAAATGTGGCGGGCTATGTGTATTAGAAAGATGTGGACTTGGAGTAGAGTGGGGAGATTGGATATTTGTAGGTATTTGAGAAGTGGGAGCATGAATTGTAGACATTTGTGGACTTGGAGTAGAAAGGAAAGGTGGGAAATTTGTACGTGTTTGAGATATGGGATGATGTGTCGGTTGCCTTGTAGGTTTGGGAGGTTGGATATTTGAAGGTATTTTAGATGTAAGATGATGTGTAGGTTTCCTTGTAGAGTCGGGTTGTTGGGTATTTGTAGGTATTTGAGAAGTGGGAGCATGGACAGTAGACATTTGTGGACTTGAAGTAGAGAGGAAATGTGGGAAATTTGTATGTGTTTGAAATATGGGATCATGTGTAGGTTGCCTTGTAGATTGGGGTTGTTGGGTATTTGTAGGTTTCCTTGTATATTGAGGTGGTTGGGTGTCTGCAAGCCTAGGTGCTTGAAATCTGGAAGAACGTGACAAAGTAGTTTTATGCTTCCCTCCCCCATTTCCCCTTTGTTGATGTTTATACCAACACCTCTTCCACTGTCCATTGTAATATCATTGTCTTCCATCTATCTATACACATATAAAACTAGGTAATTAACTACTGTACATAAAAAAGTTAAAAGACACCCAAAATTAGACATGAGCACAAACAAGTTAAAAGGCACACAAAATTAAAACATAAGCACAATTAGCATTTTCCATTAATATGCATAAGAATCACACATAAGGATTTGTTAAAAAAAATTAACATAACAATAGAAAAAAGACTAGTTTGAATATGTATATTCATCATCTGAGTTGGAAATATAATTTTGTTTGCAATTTTGTCTGCAATTTAGATTTAAACTAAAGAATTTTGTCTGCAATTTAGATTTAAACTTTATGCACGGACAATTCTGAGTTGGAAATATAATTTAACTTTTTCAATTTCAGATGCGAGAATGAATGTCAATTTTAGGAATTAATAAAACGTTGTCTTGCAAAGGATGAATATATCAATTTGAGATTTGAGGAGGGCAGTAGTGTTCTAAAAGATGAAAAGAGATTTAATCAAACATGTAAATGAAGAAACATGGGATTTGACATTTATTAGTCTAGATTTTATTTGATTTTTCCTTTTTATAGCACTTAAGCTAATGTGTCTTAATAATGATTTTAATTGGTTGACGGTGAATGTTTTTTTTACACTGTCAGTATTCTAATTAAACTCAAAACAAAAACAAAATTATCTATCCAAAATCTGTTCTCCCTAATTAATAATTAAAAAAAATAAAATTAAGCATCCAAATTTCATACACTAGTTTGAAGCAAATAAAAAAAAGAAAAACAAAATTATCTATCCAAAATCTGTTCTACCTAATTACTAATTAAAGAAAACAATTAACCATCCAAATTCCATACACTAGTTTGAAGCAAACAACACAAAGAAGGGGATTCAACTGTAAAAGACAGCAAAAAAATCTTCACAAACTAAAACATATAAATCTATAAAACAACCCAAATCACAAACAAATTGACAAAATCCCAAAACGAAAAATAAAAACCTTAACAGATAGGCATTCAAATTGTGCATACATAAAAACAGAAGAAGGAGAAAAAGAGTCTGGAACCTGTTTGCAGCAGCCAAGTGAGATGAGCTAAGCGAGCAACGGGCCGAGCGAAGTGAAGGATTTAGGAACCTGTTTGCGGCAGCAAAGTAAGATTAGCGATAAGCTGATCGAAGTGAACTGATGAGTGAAGGTTTTGGGAATTAGATTGATGAAGTGAAGATTTAGGGCAAATGAATTTGGAAATTAGAGAGGGGAAATTAGATTAGGAACCGATTGGGGGACCTGTTTTGGAGTTAGAATGATGAAGGATGAATGGATTTTGGTATGAGCGATTGCTGATTGATGGGTGAATGAGGAAAAACTGAGTTTTGTTGTGTATCTGTTTGTTATAATAATAATGAATGATTTGAGGGAGAAAGTGGTGTTTTGTTATTTATATAATAATAATAATAATAATAATAATAATAATAATTCCTTCAAAATAATAATAATAATAATAATAATAATAATAATAATAATAATAATAATAATAATAATAATCTATCACAGTATATAATTGTGAGCAGAAATGTTCTATTATTTGTGTTATTGAAAAGATAAAATAAATTATTATATATTTTTGAATAAAGAATTTTTATTATATTTGTTATTATTGTTTTTTGAATAAATTTTATATTTGTTATATTATTGTTAAAAGATTAACGAAATTTGTTACTTATAATAATGAAACATCCGTATCTGAAAAATTCAAGTTTGTTTTTTTTTATAACAAACTTTTGTTACATATAATAGTGAGAGTAGAAATTATATAAATAAGACTGTAATGTTGTTAAAAATTTAAGTGCAAATTAGAATAACAAATATGATGGCAAAAATAAAGGACTCTATGAATATTCAAAAAGAAGAAAGAGTGGAAGATTCGTTTGAAAAAAGTGAAGGAGAAGGAGAAATAGTTGAAGATTCATTCGACAAGATACAAGAAAAAATTTGCAACGAAGAAGGATAAGTTTCATCAAAAGTTCTAATGGATCATGATTTAACTGAGGAAAAGTATCAATTTGAGTTGAAAATTTTTCAAGATATGGTTGAAGCTGTGTTTAAGAAGATACAAGAAAAAAAATGGCAACGAAGAAGAAAAGAATTTACCAAGAGTGTTATGGGATTTTGATTTAAACGATGAAGCAGATTGCGAATTTGATTTGAACAAATTTCCAAAAGGAGAAGAATCTTCCCAACACGAGTTTCGACCTGTGATTAGGAAGATGTTAAGAAAACTTCTTCCTAAATTTTTTGAAACCCATTTTATTTTGATTTTAGATTTGAAATAAAGAGTAACTTTGAATCAAAGTTTCCAACTTTGAATCAGTGACACCGTCTAGTCTAGTACAACATAAAAACATTTTATGTTTAGTCTTGCATTAGTTTATCTTCTATTTGAGAATTACATATTGCTTAGCCATAACTTTGCTTTTCTATAGTTGGTGAAATTTACTTTTCTTCATATAGCCTTAAATCTGTTTTACGTATTTACCACCTCTTTGATTTAGATTTGGTTTATTGTGTAAAGGAGCCTCTTTGACTAATTTCTTGTCTACGTAGTTTTCTAATAAGCTACTGAAAAAATGCTTATGATTTTAAGCATTTGTTAGGTTTTTCTTTTAGATTCTCTCTTTGTTTTAAAAAAAGTAATTTTTTTTTATACGAAACTGATATAAAAGTGATTATTTTGCTTTAAAAAGAGATTTTTTTTCTTCGAAGATGGATAACAAACGAGGAGTTCAGTTAACAGGTAACAAGTTAAATTTACAGATTTCACTAAAAAAATAAACAAAATACTCATCACTACTGATCTCAGAAACTTACCCGGCGCCACGATTCAGCAAGGCAGGACCTCCACCTCGACCACCTCTAGGCCTGGAATACCCAAACAAAAAAGTAAATAAGTGATTGAAGATTTCAACAGAATTTGAACCATTAGAGGAAAAAAAAAACTGACACTTGCTGCCTATTTTGATCTAGTAGTTTAGATATGAACATCAATTTTCACCATTCACAAATAAATATGTACTCCATCCAGGGTGAAACAAAGTATCCAAATAGACATTCCCTCAAACATGTTATGTTCTTACCTTAGTTTTGGGATACCACATGAATATGAATAGGGCAAGCTTCAATTCTCCATACATGGGAACCCTTCATAAAGTTCCGGCGTTAATTTTTTGTACAAATCTTATTGATCAAAATTGAACAATGTACAAATGTCTAAAAACTCAAGGACTCACCACCCAATAACTACATTATAAAACTTTTCTAGTACTGTGAGAAAAGCTACAATGATCCTGCAAATTAAGGATGAACAAACATATAAATCAAACAATGATTATTAACTCCATTCGCACATGCCAGACAGAATTAGCATAGCATATAATTATGTATGCTGCAATCGAAGTGCTTAAAATGAATGCTACTACCAAACATGCTTCTGATAAAATCACAAGTCACACAATTAGATGCCACATTCGCATTTACATAAGACTAAGAGTGCAGGAGGTCACAAGAGTGCGGTCATGGTTTATCATATCTCATATCAGGTAGAGACAATGAAACACAAACAACAAAGAATGATATATAAAAAGGGGAAGATAAAGAAAGAAGAGCTTGAACACAAGAAAATCACAGACAGTTCATCACAAGAAAATACAAACCTATAACTTTTCAGCGACCTTTTCACATTCCATTCGTGAAAGACAATAGATGATGCCACATTCATCAAATTGATTTTCCCTGATAAAGCAACTCACGACCATGTAAACTCTCCAATTGATGAGAAATTCGCGCAGGGGTGAGAAGAGACCCTAATGACCAGACGCTTTCATGCTTTCGGTAGCTCTGGTCGTTATTGAGGACGGGAGACAGGGCTGCCAGTGCAATCAGAATGTAACATAAACCATCAATTTGAGAAAAAATTAAAGGACCTATCTGACAAAAATGTTAAACTTAGAGCACGACAAACATAATTTCTACAAGCTTAAATAAGGAAATTTCTTATAGAAAATACTTCTTATTTCTAACAATGAATAAATAATAATCTGCAGCATAAATTATAAACATGCCTCTTGTTATATCAAGCTGCAACATCTTTCTAGAAATAGCCCACAGACTTTGAATTCGTTTTAATTTTAAACAGATTAATATCATTTTTAAGTTTCAAATTGCATTTCTTCAACTAAAATATAAACAAATCAAATGCCAACATCTCAAATATATAGTTCAGCTTTTTCCTATCTACCAGCAACCTAATAATAATAATGAAGAAAACCAGAATAACTGTGTTTGGTGATGTAGAAACCAAACTCGGGTAAGCAGTAGTTGAAAACTATGTTGGCACCGTGATTTTAACGAAAAGCTACCATACTTAATTGTTTATATTATTTTGTGTAGACATATATATGGTTGAAACATGAATAGTAAGTGAGATAAATTTGTTGTTATAGAGCCTGCAATTTACATGATATATGTTACAGTAAGAGTGACTGCACTCTCCATGGCTCCCGACTTGTTTCTCTCAAGTTCAGAGAGAAATAAATGTTATCATAAAAATACCGTGTGCACAGACTGAGTTCGATGAAGAAGCTTCACGCAGCAACATGCTCTTCAAGCGGCCAAACCCATGATGAGACTTTCTAATTAACATGATAAGATGGTTTTGGTTCTGTGTGGATGGCAGAAGCAATTTTGAATCGACAGTAATTTCTCACCATATTCATCTATTGGACATCATAGTCATAATCTATCTCTTTTTCAAGCTATTTAAACTAACTAACTAACCATGTAGTAGTTTACAAGTGACCCTCTTGTTACAAATCGAGCAATCCAGTAGTCTTAGTAGAGTCTGCCTCGTAATTCAAGTTAACAATTAAAAATTGATATCACATAATACCTCAATAAAACTGAGTATTTAGCTCAAGGTGACAGCAATGAAGATACAGTCATGGTACATTGGACAATAATTTAATATTGTGCAAAAGTTTTTTTTTTTGTTAGAGATTCTGATTCTTCAGAAACGCTTAAGCCAAACCTCCTACGATTTTTTACAAACTGAGTTTTTATACAAGTGATTTTTTAAGTAAAATTCCCAAACAAATGGGCTCATAATCATACCATTATGTTGTTTCAAATTTTAATGACAATAAAAATGTGGGTGTGGGTCATCTGTGGGATATGGTTAGGGCGTACCTCAGCTTGATCTGAACCAATTCCCAACTGCTCAAACTGGTTCCCACCAAATGCATATACATCACCATCAGCAGATGTACAGACAGTATGCCAAAAACCTGCAGCAACTCCCTCTATTTGAATGCCAAATAGGGAAGATACGCAGGTCGGACTCAGTTCATCGTCGGTGCTTCCTTGCACGCACTTTTCCAAAAACAAGATAACAAAATTTAGTATAACAAGAAAAAATCATGCATCAACAAAGAAAGCGAACAAAAAGATGAATATTGGAACATATTATCCCTTGTTAGAGTGAACCTCATCTTAAAATGCAATCCACATAAGGCCAATATTTGAATTTCAATAAAATCAATCAATAGCTTAACGAAACAAAACACAAGTATTGAAAACAAGAGCGAAAAGATACCTACAAAAGTTGAATGTGAAGGTTAGCAATAGAAGCACTTGGTTTAATAATTCCGATCTCAATTTCTTCAGCGGAAACCTTGAAATCGTTGCGAAGTAATGGACTAAACACCTGAATCACATGAATCGCCGAAAACGTTACAACCATGATTTTGAATATTATTATTTAACACATGCACCAGATTAGATTAGTACACATTTTTGGTAATCATTATTTAACACGATAATTAAAAGTAATCACTGAAAAGAATGAAACAAAAATGAACAGAAAAATGATTAAACATTAGTGTCAACGAGGCAGTTTCACTGTCTGTATAAGGAATAAGAAAGATTAACTGAAACTATACTTTTTTTAATCTTCTCCTTTTTTTGCCAAACCAGCCTGTCCAACTTCACAAAGGCTTCTCCTTTTTTTTCCCCTCATTTCACTACTGCCTTGGACCGGCCCAGGTTACAGATAATAGTTGATTTATAGGTTAATGTAATACCTTGCTTGATTGAATCTATCCCAACTTTTAAACCACCAACAGATGACAATACTGCAGCAAGACAGATAGAAAGTGAGAATTGTTATAAACAAAAGAAAAAAAACTAAACATTGTTAGAGAGAGACGATGTGAGTCACCAGTGAGTAGATAGCGGGTAATATAACAAACAGGACATAGTAGTATCAATGAAAACATCAACAATAACATAAAAGATCACTGAATAAACTGTATAGACTATTTATATATACACATATAAACTCTCCACCGGTAATTAATATTAATAACAACGATATAAGCTATATGTCTTTAAGTTTCAATAGTCGGCTCCCCGCCTTTAATTAATAATAATAACAGTAGGCTCCCCGCCTTAATCAGGCTCCCCGCCTTTGTTAGGCTCCCCGCCTGTAAATAGTAATGATAGGCTCCCCGCCGGTAAAATTTCTATTAATAATAATGACAATAATAATAATTAATACTAATAATAAGCTTTCAACTTTAAGTAAGTTATAGTATACCAATGCTATTATCTACATATAATACAACTACAATGTTATGATAACATTTCTCAAAAACAGTCCAAACCCAACATTATTCCACAATTTAAACTCCCAAAAGTATCCAACAAAATTCATGCATTTAACTTTATTAAACCCCAAATTCAAAGTCATATTACCATGTCCTTCTAAAGAATCAATGAATGTGACAGTGTAAATTGATAGATAGAAAGAAGCTTAAAGTGATAACCTAGGACTTGTTATAGTCCCCGTTATTAACTCACAAGTTTTCTAAGTTGTTGAGAAATGGATTGAGAACTGATGCTGGTCGATCAGATTCACCGTATCAGCACAAATCCTTGTTCTTCCTCTTCTATCCTTAGTTTCTGAAAGTAACCCAATTCAGCCATCCATTCCTTATTGCATGTTACACTACCCAACAATAAACTTGATCTACACCTCTAATTTCATGAAATCTCTAGCTAATACATTCAATTAAGACATTGATTTGATGACTCACTCTCTCCCTTCCTTTCCCATTCTAACTCCATCGTACCCTTCTTTTTCTTCTGCCTTCTAATTTTTTTCTGCTCTCTCCTTCTATTCTCTTTATTCTTTCTTAATGGCTTATTAGCAACTAATTGGGTTCTTGAGCTTCTTTTGAAAGCTTCGCTGTCCCCAAGACTATTCACTTCCTCTCTATATAAAAGTGATAATGCCTATATAAACTCTTATATTATATAATCAAATTAGAGCATACATACATATATATATATAGTATAACTTGCCTCTAATATTAGTTACTAATATTTTATTTTTTATTTTATTTTTTTTTATTTTTTTATACTAAGAGTCTATGTAAAATTCTTGTAAGCTTTCACTACTACATATGCTAACTATTTTAAATTCTCTAAATTTAGTAAAACTTTTGGGGGTATTACAAATGATACTTTAAAAGATATTTGAGACAGATTATCATATATATGTGAGCCTCACCCAATCCAATTGCATCAGAACTTTTCATTATCCTTGACTTGACCACTTGCAACAGTCAATGAACATCCTAAAACAACAACAATAAGAACATTTTTCGAGTTAAATGCTCTCCATTTTGTTCTTCCTAGTATTTCTTTTTTCAGATAATAAAACAAAATAATATCCTTTTCATAGTTTAATTTCCATTAATTCACATTCTTCAAAAAAAAAATTCCATTAATTCACAACAACCGAAGCAATTCTCACCGAATCTGAACATCATACGTTGATTCCAGCTCTTGTTAAAACCTATTTAAGATCACATTACCAAGATAAAAGAATAGGAATAAACCCCCAATTTGTTAGACTTGGTTTGGAATGGACTCAAAGAAATCTAAGATTATACCATCTATACTAGTTTCTCTAGTCATCCATACTAGATATCATCACTAAATTTCATAAATATTATTCAAAGAGTCTCAATGAACCATTTCCAATAGATGGGTATTCTTCACCTTCTCTTAGAGCACCAACTCCAACTCCAAAATTTTACCCAAAATCACTTGTACTATGAAATAGCTTGCTTAGATCCATAATATTTCTTATGGGTAATTGATTTGTGGAAGTAGATTGATGATTTGAAGGAAAAGGAAGAAAAGAAGAAGAAAAAGTGAAGTTATGGAGGAACAGAACAAAGAACGAGAGGAGAGAAGGAAATAACAAGGGAAAATGGTTGTTTGTTCAAAAAGAAAACAAGGGAAAATGGTTTTTTTTTTTGTGGTAGATATTACCGCTGGATAATCTATTAATAGTTTCATAAATTTAATTTTTTTTAATTATTATTAATTTTTTATTTTACAAGTTAAAAACGGTGCGTTTCAATAACTCCCTCATTTTTGCATTTTTCACATTCACCATCACAATCTAATTCAGATAAAAAAAGTACAAAGCATGATGCTTGTACAATAATGATAAAGTGATATTGAAACATAAATTCACGAGTAAATTCACATTCACATTTTTCACATTCAGTCCTTTAGAGCATCCATAATAGTAGTTCCTTAATAGGGATTCCTTAAATGGACCCCACGTTACACGTCACTTATTTATAATATATTAATAAAAATACCTATTAAGGACTCAATGACTCCAATGACAATACACTAATAAAGACTCAAATGAAAAGTACTTAAATATGCCCCATTAACTTTGTATCATTAAACAAAAATAATTTATTAATTAAATTATAAATTACCTCATAATATTTAATTACAATCCTTAAAAAAAATTATAAAATATTTATTTATTCGTATGAACTTAAATTTCTACCACATTTGATAATAATTTGAAAATGGAAAAATTAACATTACAAATTTTACATTGCTTGTTAAAAAATAATAATAATTAAAGAAAGGTTGGGTGGGTAGAAAATGGTGCAAGTTGTCCAACTATTCCTATTTGTTTTTTCTTTTATTTTAATTTTTTTTATAATAGTGGTGTAACGGATATAATTTTATTTTAAGGGTTTATTATATACACATTTTTGATTTTTTTTTTTTTGGTCGAACATTTTTGAAGTTTTAATCCCCTATTTTAAAAACCAACTTTTTGATCGTTATATTAAGGAAGTCAACAAATTTTTTTTGATCCCCCACAAATTTTGATGATGTCACATCCTCGTTAATGACATGGTGCTGACCGTGTATTAATGAGGTATAAAAAATATTTTCCATGTCATTATTATTGATTAATATTATTATTTATTTTATTTTTATATTATAAATTAATTAAAATAACTGCCTCCATCTTTACCATCAACATTCAACACTAGTACAAGATTAATCACAATCCATCATCAGCACTCTTAAAACTCAACCCCCAAATGTGTATGTGGTTGTTGGTTGTTGAAGATGAAGATTTGTTGAAGAAATTTTTATAATGAATATTAATATTGTAATATATAAGTAAAATAAAAATATATTTTTCAAATCATTGTGCCAAGTCAGCGTCACATCAATGAAGTTGTTGGGGGACGAAAAATATCCGTTAACTTTCTTAATAGAGGATCAAAATGTTGGTTTTTGAAATATGGATATTAAAACTTCAAAAATATGTAAATTAGAGGACCAAAAATACATTTAAGCCAAACTTAGATTTGAATAAAAAATAAGTAAAAATGAAGGAAAAAAATGCAAATTAGTGGGGTCATGTGTTTGTTAGTGGAAGAAAAGGAAAGATTTTTAAAAAAAAACCTAAAATAAGTACTAATAAAAACCAATTAAAAAAAACCTAAAATATCTTAGTACTAATAAAAAACAATTAAAAGAAATAACAAATGAGTCACCATGGCGTGGTGGTAAGTAGCTTTGATTGCAAATCCTAAGGTCGCGGGTTCAAGTCTCATCTCACACTATCTCACCCATACACTATCTCACCCATAAGTTTTTAATTAATTCCTATCTCACACTATCTCACCCATAAGTTTTTAATTAATTCCTATCTCACCCATAAGTTTTTAATTAATTCCTATCTCACCCATAAGTTTTTAATTAAGAGCAATGCTATATCTCTAGAAAAAAACATCAATAATTCTTCAAGAATAAAGAGCAACCAATCACAATGCACTATTTGCCACAATTCAAGGAGGTGTGGCTGAAAAATAGGAAGTAAACAAATAAATCATGCAATTAAAACTTGCCACATGTGTCTTGAAAAATTCTTGATGCTATTTTTCTAGATAAATAGCATTTTCCTTTAATTAATTCGCATTTTTCATCATTTAATAAAAAACGCGAAATTATCTTTGTGACGGCATTCAACGACGTCGCAAACCATTTGGGGAATCTGCGAGGGAATAAGTGACGGAACAGTTATAGAAGGAACAAAACCGTCGCTAAATCCCTCACAATCCATGGGAATCTCAAATTTCTGACGGAATTTATGACGGATATGTAGCGACGACGGAAACCCTCGCAAACTCCGTCGCTAATGACATCTTATCAATATCCCTCACAAAATCCGTCACAATTAGCGACGGAATACATAACCTCACAAAATTCCGTCGCAAAATCCGATTTTTCTAGTAGTGAGATGTAGTTTGGCCCAAAGGGCATATTGGGTCTATCAATATCCCTCACAAAATCCGTCACAATTAGCGACGGAATACATAACCTCACAAAATTCCGTCGCAAAATCCGATTTTTCTAGTAGTGAGATGTAGTTTGGCCCAAAGGGCATATTGGGTCTATCATATTGAATGTGGATGGAAGTGCTTTAACAAACCCGGGTGTAGCTGGATTTGGAGGGTTAATAAGGGATCGTAATGGCAAATTTATCAAGGGTTATTATGGTAGCATCGGTTACTCTAACATTCTTCATGCAGAGATCATGGCTTTGTTTCATGGCATTCAGCTCTGTTGGCAAGCAGGGTTCAAAGACATTATATGTTATTCAGATTCCCTTCAAGCCATTCGCTTGGTCCAAACGGCAGATTCTTGGCAAAGGATTGGACCGTGCGACTTTATCATATTTTTCGAGAAGGAAATATGAGTGTAGATGTTCTCGCTAAACTTGGCCCTAGAGCTACTAGTAACTTGGTGATTCTCAACAATCCTCCGATTGAACTTCAATTAGCCCTTCTAGCGGATGCCATGGGAGTTTCACACTCTCGTGCTTATTTTTTTTTTCCCTTTTTTTCTCTCATGTAACCAAAAAAAAAAAATAACAGTAAAATTGACGAAATTTTTTACATGGAAATGAGATTTTATTTTATAGGGACTAAAAATGATATTTTGAATATTTATATATGGACGATAAAAACGATATTTTGAATATTTATATATGGACAAAAAAGATATTTAACCTTATATTTATTAATAATAATAATCCTACGACTCCTTTATTTCAAATATGAAAATAAATCAAATTAAAATCAATGATATATAGAAAAATATGTTAACCTTTTCTATATCATTTTAAATTTCTTGTCTTCTGTTTTGGCAAAACTAAACATCGACCATGTTAGTCAAAATTCTTTTATGCAACGGTTCTAGTAGCTGTTTTGTGGCTGTCTGAAAGAATAACCAATAATCAAAACTTACATGGTGTTGCGGATTCGATGAAAAACTCACACCAATAACAACTTGATGTGTGGAGCAAGGGATAATTAAGCAACCAAAACCAAGTAAAGTTGTTGCTTTAGGAATTTCCACAAGTAGCTCCATGACGGCCTTTAACTTTACCATCCTGAATAAGTAAAGTTGTTGCTTTAGGAATTTCCAATGAGCCAAAGACTTTGTCATATACAAATATTCGAACTTTGACCACATCGATGCCGCGGTTGCTTCCTTTGCTGCTTCTCTCAAGACTTTATCTCCGAGGCACAAGACAATGGCACTCCTGGCCTTGTCCACCATCTCGGTCTTCTCCGCTCGTGACATGGTGACCGGTAACGAACCTTCACCCTTCAAAGCTTTCTCACACTTTTGCTGTATTAACACCGCTTCCATCTTTACCTTCCATAACCCAAAATCGTTATCTCTGGTAAACTTCTCAATATCCCACTTTGAACCCATGATACTTGATTATCCTTTGACCCTTGCCCCACGGTGGGCGCCAATAGTTGCGAATTCGATGAAAAACTCACACCAATAACAACTTGATGTGTGGAGCAAGGGATAATTAAGCAACCAAAATCAAAGTGTATGGAACAGTTATAATCACAAGCCAAAAGTAGAAAACAACAGCAAGAGAAAAGGAAAAGAGAACACAAAGAATTTGTTGACCCAGTTCGGTCCAAATTGACCTAGTCTGGGGGAGAGAGCAGCCCTCCGTTCCACTATATGATGAGTAACGTTACAAAGAGATTTCAATGGGTTACAAGAATAAGTCTCCCGCCTAATTCTACCCAAAACCCAGCCTCTTCCCGTAACCAAGAGACTCAATCCTAATAGTGTTTCCCAAGGTGAATCAACCCTCAAAACCTAGTGTTTGTTCCAAAGAGACAAACTCTATACAAACCCTAGTTTTGTTGTTGCCTTTCTAAACCCATGTTTCAGCCCCCTCTATCTCAAGGTTTACTCTGATACAAAGCCTATATTTATAGTAAAAGAATCTCTCATAAATTGGAACAAAATCTGGCCCAAAAATACGTTTTATTTTTTCTAAATCTGCGCAAAATCGTACTCCGATTTTGCCAGATCGTGCTCCGATTTTTTACGAAAGAAAGTGCCAATTCTGGTCCCAAAAATCGTACTCCGATTTCTCCAAATCGGGCTCCGATTTGACAGCTTCAGCAAACTTCAATTTCTCCAATTTTGAGTCACTTTCACAACACATGACACTTTGCAAACCAATGTCAGATTAAAAATCACTTAATATGCACAACAAAGTCACCAAGTTGTCTGCATTAATGATGTGGAAGCAAAAGGTTCAACCGTGACGAAACAAATGGTTAACTCATTCGAATAAGTGTTTGCCTTTGATTTAAAAAAAAAAGGAATTACATTACACGTACTTAGTAATCCACTGGTTTGGTTCAATATGCCTTTAAATATTTGTTCCTTGGATGTGTAAAGACAGACACTAAAATATGTTTCAGCCACAGCTAATCCATACATTTTATTCTGCACTTGATGATCATGATATATCGCAAAGTTATTCGAACTTTTATAAAGAACCGTGTGCATTACAAGATTTGATTAGTTCACTTCATAATGCATTGTGAAAAATTTGAAACTCATATTATGAAATTTGTGCAATTCAGACATTTCAGCAAAGATACTAACAAATCACAAATCATCATACAAACAAACAAATAATTGAAAATAACTACAATTTCTCAAGTTTCAGGTTCAATTGGTCATTAAGTAACACTCATCCATTAAGTAATTAGGAATCAGTACAAGCCCAAAATAAAAAACATAAAAGTGAAATGCTCAAGTGACATTGCACTGCATTTAAATCCTAGATTTAGGACTAAGGTGATATCATACTCTGAGCACCGCATAAACACACCTGTATTTAAAATTACTAGACTTAAAAGTGTCATCCTTTATATCACAAACAATCAACTTATTTTCCCAATCTCGATACTCAAAATATTCAAGTAACACTTGACCATCCTCAAATTATGTAATGCATTGGTCAAGGTGCAAGACTTTTAAGAAACGGTGAACAATTTAATCGAAGACTCTTTGTTTCCATATTCCTTCACAACCCAAACATCATGACCAGAGATCATGCACAAGCATTCCTTCAACACACCTAAGAGACAAGACCCTGCATAATTCAATGAATATTGCTTAATTTTCCTCCTTAGGCCTAACTTCTACTCCTTCAAGAAATAAATTTCCTTTCTTATTGCCACTCTCCAATTTCTCGACAACACTCATTTGGACTTCTTCTCCTTCAAGTCTTGAATTGAAGAGCTCTCCCATCTCAATCCCCAACCACCCATCGCTTCTCATACTAAGGCTCTACAATCCTATTACATTCAGGAATGGCCTCCATCTAGGACCGGGACATTTTCAAACGGTACAACGTTTGTAGGAGTGATTCCTTGAGCACGTTCATTCTTTGTTGCGTGACACGTTTGGATCCAAATAGATGGATTTAGTGCTACTATGGCCACCTTCTACATGAATTGATAGGTCCATAGGTTCATTCTCAAATCCATAGTCATCAGTCATCTTGTAAAGGAGTAATATCTTAGTCATTGATGGTGCAATATTTTTGCAATCAAAATGATCAGACTCAGTTGACAATATCTCTCAATTACTCTAAAATTATTCTATCATTATGTGTGTCATTTATTTGTAATAACTTGTAATTAGTTTACACGCTCCTAGCTTTTACTTGTACTGTGCATCTGCCTTGTATATTTGTACATCATATGATAAATGAAAAATTAAGACATTACAATTCTTTATGGTATCATCCTTATTACACCTTTAGCCTAACAGCTTTTCTGTACGATCCAAAACAATGGCAGAACACAGCTCTCTTACCTCATTGTCCTCTCCCTCTCAGAAAGACCTTGTTGAATTCAACACAAACACTCAATTACCAATCAAACTCAACTCCACTAATTATCCTGCTTGGTACAAACAAATCGACTCTCTCTTAATCGCACGCGATCTTGACGGCTTTGTGACCGGTGACAAGCCATGTCCCCCTGCCAAAATCACAACTGAAGGTAAAGAAATTGATAATCCTGCATACTCGTTGTGGATTCGCCAAGACAAGCTACTCTATATAGCTTTCCTTGGTTCTTGTGATCCTGAAGCTCGCTCAGTCATGGCTTCGGCAGATACATCTCGTGATGCCTTACTTGCTCTTCAACGAGCATTCAGCAACAGATCCCGCTCTCGGATCATGTCTCTGAAAGAGCGTCTCAACTCTCTCAAAAAAGGGACATCTTCTGCTGCATCATACCTTCAGTCCATGAAATCCATTTCTGATGAGTTATCACTCATCAGACATCCTCTTGATGATCTCGATTTGGTCATTTATGCACTTAATGGATCAGGACCTACCTTTCGCGAATTCACAGCATCCATCCGCACTCGTGATTCACCAATCTTGTTTCATGATTTGTATGACAAGTTAATTGATTTTGAGCTGTTCTTACAGCACGAGGAGCACACAAATGAAGCACTCCCTGTCAATGCTAATCATGTTCAGCGTCGTTCTGGACAAGGCTCCGGTCGTGGCCGCCCACCTGCTCCCAATTCTAATTTTGGAAACAGTAACAAGAAACAAAGTGTGGTGTGTCAATTCTGTAACAAATCGGGACACACAGCCCGGACTTGCTACAAAATACATGGTTACCCCAATAAGCCACGTAATCCATCTGCTCATGCTGCTCAAACTATTGGCCCATCTTACACCACACCACCTTCTTGGCTTTTTGACTCTGGTGCGTCTCATCACATCACCAATGATCTACAGAATCTGTCAATTAAAGGAGAGTATAATGGCAATGATTATCTTCAAGTTGCAAACGGTAATTCTTTACCCATTACACATGTTGGTTCTACATCCATCTCTACTCCTACTTCTTCACCCCTCCACTTATCTAATGTTTTATTTGTTCCTAATGTCACTCAAAATCTTATTTCTGTCTCTCAATTATGTCAAACTAATAAAGTTTCTATTGAATTTTTTCCTTGGCATTTTGAGGTGAAGGATCTACGCACGAGGGAGGTACTTCTGCGCGGAATGAATGAAGACAATGTGTACAAACTCACTCTCTCCCAGAATCAACCGCACACAAGCCTTGCCCAAGCCTCAACTACCCTTCCACTATGGCATCAACGTCTTGGTCATCCAGCCACACCAACTCTCCTACATGCACTTAAAACCAACAACATTTCCTTTACAGGGTCTTTTAAAAAATGTATTGATTGTCTTTCCAATAAGAGTCATAAACTCCCTTTTTCTAAGTCCTCAATTACTAGTAGTTATCCTCTAGAAATTGTGTACTCTGATGTATGGGGTCCTGCTCCAGTTCATTCAATAGATGGTTTTCGTTACTATGTTATTTTCTTGGATCATTTTTCTAAATATGTTTGGTTATATCCAATAAAACTAAAATCTGATGTTGCATTGATATTTCCAACCTTTCAAAAACTAGTAGAAAAACAATTCAATACCAAAATAAAAACATTCTACTCTGACAATGGAGGCGAGTTCATCAAACTTCGCACCTACCTCCAAAATCACGGCATATCCCATTTTACCACTCCTCCTCACACCCCCGAGCATAATGGTCTATCTGAAAGGAAACATCGACACCTTACCGAAACGGCACACTGCCTCATCAACCAAGCCTCCCTTCCTCCACAATTTTGGTCTCATGCATTTCTCACTGCTGCCTACCTCATAAACCGTCTTCCAACACCTGTACTCAATATGAGCACCCCCTATCATATCTTATTCAAACATTCACCCAATTACACCAAGCTCAAAACCTTTGGTTGCTTATGCTTTCCTTGGCTTAAACCTTACACACACAACAAACTCGAACCACGATCTGAACCATGCATATTCCTTGGCTATAGTCTGACCCAAAGTGCATATATATGCTACAATTTTAAAACCAACAAAATATATGTGTCAAGACATGTTCAATTTGTTGAAACTATCTTTCCTTACTCTCAAGACACACACAATCAACCAACACCTTCAACAGTACCTATGGACCCTAATATTCTTCCATTAACATCATTTATTCCTACTCCAACTATCCAATCAACACCACCAAACCCGACCCCAACTATAACTCCTCCACCGACCTCACCCTTGCCAAATTTTCCATCTCCGAAACCACAACCACCTACACCTACCTTGCCTTCACCCAACCATACCTCTTCCGAACCACTCCTATCACATGAGCACACATTGTCTACTTCTCAATCCGCTGCAGAGATACCTCTTCCGGCACTCTTCGCTGAGACTCATTCCATGAACACTCGTGGAAAATCTGGTATTTTCAAACCAAAGAAACTTTTCTCAGTTACCAAATATCCTTTGCCACCATCTATAGAACCAACATGTGTCTCACAAGCTTTACGACACAATGAATGGAAGCAAGCTATGTCTGATGAATTCACTGCCCTCATGGATAATGGTACATAGTCTCTAGTTCCTCCTCAATCACATTTCAATATTATTGGCAATAAATGGGTGTTTCGTTTAAAGAGGAATCCTGATGGTTCTATTTCACGTTATAAAGCGCGGTTAGTTGCGAAAGGCTTCCATCAACGTCCTGGTATTGACTACAAGGATACATTTAGCCCTGTTATCAAACCACAGACAATAAAAATAGTGCTATGCATTTCTCTTTCTAAGGGTTGGTCTCTCATGCAAATGGATGTCAATAATGCTTTCCTCAATGGCATTCTCAATGAAGAAGTCTATATGTCTCAGCCACCTGGTTTTATACATCAAACATACCCGGATTATGTTTGCAAGCTTCACAAGTCACTCTACGGCCTTAAGCAAGCTCCACGTGCTTGGTACAATGCATTACACACATTTGTGGCCAACTATGGTTTCACCAACTCAAAATCTGACCCGTCCCTCTTCATTTACAAGAAAGACAACATTGTGGCATATTTTCTTGTCTATGTTGATGATATCCTTCTCACAGGTAATTCCTCCACTTTTCTACACACCTTCAAAACAACCTTGGCCGCAAAATTCTCACTGAAAGATATGGGCAGTCCAAGTCACTTTCTCGGTGTTGAGCTCCTTCCTACTCCGGATGGAATATTTCTCTCCCAACAACATTATATCCGAGACATATTACAAAAAGGAAACATGCTTGATGCCAAACCAGTGTGCACTCCTATGGCCACTTCGAACTCTCTCATCTCAGAGTCCACACTTAGTTGTGATGCATCCTTATACCGCAGCATCATTGGCTCTCTTCACTACTTATCAATCACTCGTCCAGACGTAGCCTTTGCGGTCAACAAACTTTCCCAACACATGCAAGCTCCCACATCCAATAATATGCAAGCATTAAAGCGTGTTCTACGTTATTTGAAACATACTCTCTCCCATGGTCTACATCTAGTTCGAGCAACCATACTCCCTCTCACCGCCTTTTGCGATGTTGATTGGGGTGGTGACACCACTGATAGAAAATCTACAGGTGCTTATATTGTGTATCTTGGTCCAAACGCAATTTCATGGTCTTGCAAGAAACAATCTACAGTTGCTCGCTCCTCTACAGAGGCAGAATATAGAACCATCGGTTCAACCACCACAGAATTGTTATGGTTACAACAGTTACTATTTGAGCTTGGCATTCAACTTTCTCAACCGCCAACTATTTTCACTGATAACATCGGAGCTAATTATCTATGTGTAAATCCTGTATTTCACACCAGAATGAAGCACCTAGCAATTGACTATCACTTTGTCCGAGATCTTGTTGCAAAGAAGGAACTTCAAGTCTCTCATGTCCCTTCCAGTCATCAACTTGCTGACCTGCTCACGAAGCCACTTTCACGGAGTAGGCATGAGTTTCTCACCTCCAAGATTGGCGTCGTTGAAATCTCCTCCATCTTGCGGGGGCGTAAAGGAGTAATATCTTAGTCATTGATGGTGCAATATTTTTGCAATCAAAATGATCAGACTCAGTTGACAATATCTCTCAATTACTCTAAAATTATTCTATCATTATGTGTGTCATTTATTTGTAATAACTTGTAATTAGTTTACACGCTCCTAGCTTTTACTTGTACTGTGCATCTGCCTTGTATATATGTACATCATATGATAAATGAAAAATTAAGACATTACAATTCTTTATCTTGAACATAAGATAAGCCGCATACCGAGTATTTTGCGACAAGGAAAAAGTGTTAATTATTCCACGAATTTCAAGCCTACAAACCTGAAGTATTCTATCACAAAAGATAAATATATAAAATAACAGTGAGCATAAAAGTATTTTTTTGGTAGTGGCCAGGGTTTGAACCCTGGACCTTGCATATTTTATGTATTGTCCCAACCAGCTGAGCTAAGCAATGAGCATAAAAGTATAAGTGAGCATAAAAGTATTCTATCATAAAAGATAAATATATAAAATAATAGTTTCAGGAGATTGTTCAAAAAATAGTTTCAGGAGACCTTTTTGCTATCAGGAAGCTGGAAATAAATAAATGAAACAACAGTTAGTGAAACATGTTTCTTTATAATGCTTGAATACAAACCATAACCCCATTGGAATTGAACAAAACATTGAATTAAAATCACCTTAGGAGCAAAGGAACAAAGATGTCATCATTCTTAGGAATTTAACAGAAAATTACGTATCAATTATATGCTGTAGCAAAATAAATCAAAAACGAAAAGAAATCCAAGTCATAGGATATAGAAATTACACAATTAAGAGGTAAAACATGTCATTATCTCAAATACCTCTGATTAGGCAAGAGTTTCTTTAAAGGGCAAGCTGGAGCAAATCTTGTTGAATCGATGGAGTGTGTGAAAATGTGGTTATAGCTATTAAAGTTTAAACTTGCCACTGTTAGTATCATTTGGTTGCATAAAGAAGTGCATATTAATTATTAGTATTTTCTAGCTGAAGAACTGAAATTAGATAATCTGTAAGTTGTATGGTATGCAAAATATGCTCCGATGATATTCTATATTTGACATATGAAATGAATATAGCATAGCAAAATGAGAAAATTCTTGTAACCAGACACGTTTCTGTTTGGTTATAGCTATTAAAGTACAAACCAGGAAAACATAACATGGCAAACCAAAAAAAACCAGAAAAACTCTTGCCCTTTAACCACATTTTCACACACTCCATCGATTCAACAAGATTTGCTCCAGCTTGCCCTTTAAAAAACTCTTGCCTAATCAGAGGTATTTGAGATAATGACATGTTTTACCTCTTAATTGGGTAATTTATAATCCTCTGACATGGCTTTCTTTTCGTTTTTGATTTATTTCGCTACAGCATATAATTGATACGTAATTTTCTCTTAAATTCCTAAGAATGATGACATCTTTGTTCCTTTGCTCCTAAGGTGATTTTGATTCAATGTTTTGTTCAATTCCAATGGGGTTATGGTTTGTATTCAAGCATTATAAAGAAACATGTTTCACTAACTGTTGTTTCATTTATTTATTTCCAGCTTCCTGATAGCAAAAAGGTCTCCTGAAACTATTTTCTGAACAATCTCCTGAAACTATTATTTTATATATTTATCTTTTGTGATAGAATACTTTTATGCTCACTTATAGTTTGAAGCATGTGTATTCATGTGTTAATTATATTTTGGGCACAATGGAAGCAAGTCTTCACACCTGATTCTGATTCCACCTATTGGCTACAAACTCATTGTGTTGTTGAACCTATTATAATTGCCACGCATAGACAACTCAGTTCCATGCATCCAATTTTGTTCATTGAAGGAGTCAACAATTAATGGACAACTTTCTATCAAAATAAGAACTCGGGTCGAGTTCTTTAGAGGTGGAGGAGAGTGATGCAAGAAGGTTTTATTAGTAATTTAGTAGTATTTATTATTTAAGCCTAATTTTCTAGAACTTTCTATTTTGTTTTCAGTTTGTTATTTTTGGCCCATTAGGGTTTGTTATTTCTCTATTTAAGTTTAACAGTTGTAACCTAAGAGGCAAATTATAACTTTTATTCAATCAATAATATTTTAGAGAGATCTCTGGTGGATTCCGGAACCCTATTTTCCCAAGTTTTTTGCGTGCAAACTTGTCTCTTTCAATCTAGGTTTAGAGCTTGCTAGCCTACGCTTTCGTGCTGTGTCAAAAATAATACATCTGAGGAATGCCACGTAATTAAAAATGTCAACATGGCAATGCTGGGAGAGAATATCAAAGTAAAAAAGACAACATGCACTAAATTTGCAGGCTTGTGCTCTTTCTATCTCGAAATTAATGTCCAAATTTTCAGAAACAATAAATGTGATCGAATATTGTTATATTGTTTCTTTTTATATTTTCAGATTTTTATCTCGCCACTTTTATTATGTGACATGAAATCTTAAAAGTATTCTACCATACACAAGACCCTGTATAATTCAATGAATATTGCTTAATTTTCCTTCTTAGGCCTAACTTCTATTCCTTCAAGAAAGATATTTCCCTTCTTCTTGCTAATCTCCATTTTCTCGACAACACTCATTTGGACTTCTTCTCCTTCAAGGCTTGAATTGAAGAACACTCCCATCTCAATCTCCAACCAACCATCACTTCTCATACTAGGGCGTTGCAATCCTATTACATTCGGGTACGGCCTCCTTCCAAAACTGAGACATTTGCAACCGGTATAACGTCCGCGCTTGTAGTAGGAGTGCTTCCTTGAGCACGTTATTGCTTTGTTGCGTGAAGCTTTGGGATCCAAGCATATGGATTTAGTGCTGCTATGGCCACCTACCTTCTACATCAATTGATAGGTTCATTGGTTCATTCTAAAATCCATAGTCATCAATCATCTTGAACACAAGATAAGCCACATACCGAGTATTTTGGGACAAGGAAAAAGTGTTAATCATTCCACGAATTTCAAGCGAGAACACAAGACAAAGCTTAGCGACTTCAGGAAACCTGAAAATAATTGCAAATACAAGAATACAAGAATTATGAGAAAAGCTGAAAGTGATTCATACCATCACACATGGAGAATTATACAAGTGTAGGCTCGTCAACGTTTGGAAATTGTAAACAAGGCAATATTGAGAAACTTCTCAGTTTTTTATCTATTGAGAAACAAGGCATATTGAGTAGGGACCCCGGACCCCATCACTAATATTGAGCTTCAGATTCATGTGTAAGTTAACTTTGGGATTGATTAGTCTAGCGAGTAGTATTAACTTAGAAAAAATATTTCGGAAGAAAGTGAGAAGCTTGACAATGGAAAATATATTTTAACAAAAATACAATATATGCATGTAACATCCCGCTCATCAGCTAAAGGAAAATTTTATCAGATAAATGTATCAGAGGATTAAATTTGAGGAAAGCAAGTATGGAAAATATTTACCATGTAATATCAGCCTATTATGAATTAAGTATCAGTGCCGGATTTAACACGCTTAAGTCAAGGACATGTTGGTAAATTCACGCGAAAGAGATATTTAAGTGGGATTGGCCCAAAAATATCTCATTTCACATAATCTTTCTCTCTCTAGGGTTGAGAGAAAGAGTTCTATCCTTTCCCCCTCTTTGGATCGGCCCTTTCCCTCAAATCTTCTACCATCAAAGCTTCCAATTTCATGGAATTGGAGATCAAGCAAGGAACATGGCAACTTCTAGAGCAAGAAACAACAAAGGGAATGAGTAGAAGCTTGGAATCAAAGTTAGGGTTTGAACTTTGAGAAGCTTGAAGCTTGAAGCAAACACAAGAAACAAGCTAGGTGAGTTCCATAGATAGATTACCTACCTTTGGGTTTGATAATCTTGTGAAGAAAATCATGTTTTATGTTAGTTTTGTTTTTATGAAACTTAAGTAACCCCAAAGTAATTCTTGTTAGTTATATGTTAAAATTGCCATGAGATATGTTTAAATAAGTCTATACATGTTGTTGGATGTATTTGGTGCATTACAGGGTCGAATTGGACGAGTTTTGGGTCGAAAATGGCGAAAACCCGCAGCCGGAACATGCGAAAACGCAAGCTTCGGAGCGCTGCGCCTGTACAAGGGCGCTAGGCGCCCACACACAGGGAGCTAGCGCTAGGCGCCCCACTCCTGGCGCCAGGCGCCCCAGACAGGACAACCTCCGCGTTGTTCTGCGTTCGGGTGCTTGGGGGCAGTCGTGTGGGGGTCCGTAGCGATCGTTTCGAAGTGTTCTTTTGCTGTTTTCACTTATATTTCTACTGGAACAAACTTGGCTTTATCAAATCATAGAATTTATAAACGGCTTGAAACTTGGGTTTATGGCATTTTCGGTCTTTATAACTTATTGAAAATTTGCACACATCGTCAATTGATCCTTGCATCATTAATCGTGGCAATCTTAGCATGTATTACAAGGATGGCTCAAGAGAATTTAAGCATGATGGGGTAGCAAGATGATTATTAAGCAAGGGAAAACTAGAGCCTCGACATAGTTGTTGAGAACTAGCATGTTAGCAAGAATCCCTAGAATGTTAAGACGCGAAATGTAACCTCTTCGCACATGAGCTAGAATGACTTAGCTAGTATGTAAGCCGTGGATTGACTAGTTAATCTCTCCACCATGATAAGTATGTTTATGAACAAGTATAAGTTACCGCTAATCGGATCGATTAAGGTTCCGAGGTAAATACGTATGTATGAATAAGTTTAACCTATATGCACGACAAGACCATGATTAATATGTGTAGGTGGCATGTCTCTTGCTATCCACATCAGGGGGATACAAGGGGTTCTCGTAATGAGAACGATTCAAGCCGTAAGGGACCCGCATGTCACCGAGTAATCAAGACGTAGGTGCTCGTGTCTCTTGTTATCCACGCCAGGGGGATACGGGAGGTTCTCGACCTAAGGGGAACGGTTCAAGCCGCAAGGGACCCGCACGACACCGAGGGAGTCCGATGTACGTACATCGGTCATGTATGGGGTTGATCTCGGGGTTACTCCACCCGGGACTTTCCGTAAAATGAATCAAGATAATAATTGTTTGTTCAACGCTAACCTAATGAATGAACTTAGACACGATTATGTTTATTATGATTATGTTATGTTATGTTTATGCTCATGATCGTGCCCATGTATGATTATGTTTAAGAACAAGAACAAGAGCATGAAATGCTATTAGACGAGAACAAGATATGTATAGGACAAGTAAAGAAAGCTATGCCTGTGACGACCTTAGGTTTCCCTAATCGTCCGGATTAGAATCATGTCATGAATATGCTATGTTATTTATGTTTAGGCCTTGTTACGTAAAGCGTACACTGGGCAATGCGGTTTAGGTTCCCTCAACCGCCATGACATGTATAGATGAGAAGCCTATAACAAGTAAGATAAGATTATGACGGCTCTAGTATGCACTACCGTCTAAGCATGCAAGTCCCCACACACGTATAATCAACCGTCAGGTTGTATTGTAGACACGTGGCGACCGTAGGTTTCCCCTTGAGGTTGCCTATAGCCTAGGATTTAGGGGAACTCACTGAGACATTATGTCTCATCCCAATCCTTATTTGTTTCAGATAAACAGGATGTTTATGCATGCTCGGAGCCGGATGGATATTACTTCAAGGGTTCGTTCGTAAAGCTGCAGGACGTTATGGACATCAAGGATGTATTTTTATGTATGGATGAGTTGTATTGTATTATGATTTATACGAACGTGACTTGATGTAAATATTATTCATTCGTAAAAAAATTTTATGTTGTATATTTTAATGTATCCAGTACTAATATTAACACACGTGCCAGACTTTCTAGATACGTCTGGTATGGGTGTTACAATGCATCATTAATACACTCTTTATCAGTGAGTAGTTCATCGTCACTATCATCATCACTGTAACATATTTTTCCACTTTTCCTATCCAATTTAAAGCTCTGAATTTCATATATTCAAGGCTTATTAGCATTCCGAAAACATCTTAAATCAATAAGCCTTAATAAAAGAGAAACTAGGGATTACAAAAATCAATAGTTTTTTGCACAACAATTGATTAAAAATTAATATTTACTAAAATAAACCCTAATATTCGAGAAATTGACGGTTATGAAAAAGAATACCTTTCGACCATGATCGATGATGATTGGGCTATCAGAGAGAGCGAGATAGAGGGCCTTTTTGGTGGGAGCGTTGGCAAGGGAAGGAGAATGTGAGATGATAGTGTCAATGAAATGGGAATCCAAAGGGAGAAAGTGGTTCCAAACGGCGTCGGAATCTGCAGCAGAAAGGAAAGTCTTAGAAACAAGGAAGAGTCTGCAAACATCAACCGGAGTCGTAGGAGACAGAATGGCTGAGATGCATCCTTCCGGAAATTCATCAAAAGCTGCCTCCATTCTTCTGCTTTTTTCCGTTATTATCCTTCTTGCCATTCTTTTGATTTTTTTACCTACGAGGTGAAAATAGTTATAGTTTTTGGGTTAAATAGTGATGAAGTGATCTATATATAATAACAATATATATACAAGGATTAGGGATTTTGGTTAGTTTTTTTATTTGCCAATTTTCCCCTTACCTCCACAAATATTACACACATACGAAAAAAAGATAACTTACCAAGTTACCATCAGTTTTTTTTTTTTTTTTTTGAAATAAGCAAGTTAACATCAATTAAGTAAGCAAGGCAGCAGTTTCGAAATGGAAAAGAAATCACACAGAAGAAAGGAAATGTAAGTTCACATTCACTTACATCTCATTGTCAACTCAAAACAAGAAGCCCTCAATATACACCATCTTCTATGGCATAGTTCAATCTTAAAATAATCTTCAAAAATCACACAAATAAATATACCCCACAACAAAAAATTACATTTTTATGAAAAGAAAAACTCAAATCAGCTCAAACTAAATCATATCCAACGCAATGAACATAACTCTAAGATCATTTTTCAATAATATAGTTCAATTTAAAGCGGAGCTAAAAAATTCACACAAATCAATAAACCCTAACAATGAGTTCAATAAAATCAAATTCAAAATCGAAACAGCAGAATGAGCTAAAATCAGTGTTAAAGAAAACTTAAAGATTTGAAGAGTGAAGAAGTTCGGAAACGAAGAACGAAACGAAGAAGGGTTCGTAGTTTTACTTCACCGTGTTTGTTTTGTTCTGAAATTTATGAATGAGGGTACATTGTTACCTATTTTACCTTAGATTTATGCGATAAACAATTGGGGTTTTTTCAAATATATTAGCATTATACAAAGATTCATTTGATTTAATCAAAACGAAGTAAAAGTTAACTTACAAAGATTCATTTTAGAGAACTACAAATGCTTTTGAGGCAACTTTTTTTTTTTTTTTTGAATAACTGAAGAGTCATAGTACAGGTTGTGTCAAAACTTCCAACTAGTGTATTCCGTACATATTATGTCGATGAATTCTTTAACTAGGGGACAACCATGTATTGAGTTAGCCCCAAACCCATAAAATATGAAAGTTCATAGTACATATAATCACCAAATATTTCAAAATAAATTGTTATGAAGTTTCAATAGCAAACATGCACTACAGTTCCGTATTGAAACGATAAATTAGGACAACAAAACAAAATTAAACAAAAAAATATTTATCCAAGGAGAAAACAATATCACAACTTCATGTTGTCCATAGTTAACTCCAACTGAGAAATCTCCGCCTCCTCCTTCAAAAGCTTCACTTCATCTTGCTGCTTGAGTTGTTTGATCGGCCAAGATGGTCCCTATAACAAGCCAGATAAACATTAGGATGAATAATCTAATTACAAGAGATAGTTCGTATGAATCCACAAAGCAAAAGTTAAGCATATGATATGCAATTGCAATTTAGAGTGATTTTGATGGGAGGTATAACACAACACAAGAAAACTTAGCATGCTTCAAAACCAAATTAAAATAAATTTTAGGGTAAATAAATTCGGTACCTTGAATTTAATATTATTTAATGCAGATGTCATTATATCGTCTCCAACAATCAACCTCAGCTGCCGAACGAAATCATCACGGGAAATCTTCTTTGACTACACAAGTACGACATGATACATTAGAGATATTTTATCATTTAAGACATATGCGTTAATTGGACCACTTTACATACCACAAATTGTTCATAATGACGAATGATTTCAAACATAATATTTGGAGGAGTCATTTTTCTGAGGGCAGCTAAAAGCACACGTAAAGAAATCCATGGGGATCTCGGTGTTCTTTGAGTGTTAGCAGGAACACTAGTTGCTGTCAAAGCTCCAGTCAGATGTGCAACATGTCGGGTAGTGCGCTTCTGCTTCAGAATGACTGCAGCTCCATCTGATATCTTTGTGGGTCTTGCGTCCATTTCTATCTACTAGATAACTATAAATATACACATGCTCAAATATAAAAGCTCAATTGCAACAGTTAAATATAACTATAGACCATGAGCAACAATAATGGTTGGTAGTCCTTGGATGTTTAAAACATTTGAGAATATTAAAATGGTATAAAGCATCATGTGATCATCATGATAACATAATGTTGACATAATAATGAAGATAAATACTAGGTTTCCCAAATTATAAGTTTCCTTAGAAATTTCACATAAATTAATAAATGTAATTAATGTTGCATGGAGAAAAAAAATGAGTCACTTTAAAAAAATATTCTCCATTAAAAGGCTGTTATACTTTATGATTATGATTACACTTGGACTTTTTGTTTAGACTTGAAGCGCATAAATGTGTTGAATTGAAGAGAATAAAAATTAGAAAAAAAAATTAAACACAGTTAAAAAATAACCTTAAATTAACAATAGTAACGTAACACAAAAAAAAAAGTATGCCTTCTAACGTTGCATACATTGTACATGCTCTTCCTAAAGACAACTTTGCTTCTGGTAAAGATATTTAACAATATAAAAAGATCATAACTTTTTTCAAATAGGAAAAAGTAATTGGCTTAATCAAAACCATGAAGGAGTGGCATTTAAAAAAACTGAGAAGGGATTAAGGGTGGCATTAGAGGTGATTTAACAATTGTCTCAGGTGAGATGGTTTAAACCATGTCCCTTGATGTTATAACATCAAGCTCTTATTAGTGAGCTGACACCTCTTGGACAGAAGGCCTAGTAATCACTATTCTCAACTAGAGAAATTGTATCACCAAACCACAACATTTTCCCCAATTTTTTTTATTTAAAAAAAAAAAGACTTGCAATGGCAAAATCATAGTATATAAGTGATGAAAAACAAAAACAAAATTGAAATACCAAGAATAAAACAAACTTAGTCAACCTATCAATTATAAACTCAATCAAACACAAACAAGCAAAAACAAACTAAATTACAATATTCAAACTTAAAGTAAAAAAATCAAATAAAAAGTAAGAAACAAAGAAAAGACCATGAAATTATACCTGAGTGCAATAACACACAACTAAAGAAAGACCAAATAATTAAGTAATATGTGTTAACTTTGAAACTGTGTATCTAATTGGAGGAGTAAGGGGTCCTATTTATACTAAATGAATTGAGTATCTCGCTAACACACCTAAAACGATAAACATTAACAACATATTTGTTTGCTTAGTAAGCACCAGCTAAGTATTCATTGTATTTGTTATCTTTCTCAACAATTCACATATCTACTTGATCTTTTTGGAATGCACTCAAACTATTTACAATTTGATTTTCAAATATTTGTTAAATCATAAATATTTTCTACTAATGTGAAATCCAAGTATGGATGTTTGTTAAAATTTCCAAATTTGTTACTTAAATATAATATAATATCTGTTATGGTAATAATTATTTAAATAATATTAAAATATAAAGGTGACATTGACAATCATTGTTTGAACGATTTTATTATACTAATTGTTTTAACTGCGTATACTTCCTTGCTTTTTTTTTGTTGCATAATAGTGCAAATTAGTTTTTTATTAACATCCCTTAAAATATAATGTCATCTTCAATATTGTTTAAAAAATAACTATTCTCAATTTTTTTTTAAAGTTTATTACCATAACAATTTATCATTATTTTCAAGTAATAAGAATTTGAAAATTCGAATAAATAACTATACATGAATTTATCATTAAAATAAAAATAATTTATGAATTGACAAAACATTCAAATATCAAATTAAAAATAGAAAAAAGTGTATTCTAAAAGGATAAAAGAAATATGAATATTGGGGAAGAAGAAAACTAATACAAATAATGATAATTGTTAAATCATTATAATAATTAGTTTCCTATAAACACAATGTCCTAATTTCATAGTTATGAAGGTGGTAATAGTCCAAACAATGGTTGTTAGGCACCTGACATAGTGTATGTTTGGTATCATAGTAAGTTTGCCAAAATTAGGTAAAAAAAATGTCATGATTTTGACACACTCGTCACACTCGTTATTATACCAAACATGTAGGGTGTATTACAAAGACAATTGAAATTATTATTTTTACCATAAAACAATTTAGATCAAACAAACTGAAAGTGAGTATGACATTCTACATTTTTGATGAAGTCAATTTCGGATGCACAATTATCACTTGTGAATGGGACGATTGTGATTGAGAATTTGTGGTTTCAAAAAGTTAAATTGGATGCTAGTATAAATAGTCTAGTTGTTTTTCAACAAATTTTTAGAAATTTTATAATTACAGTTTATTACAGTATTTTTCATCTTATATTTCTTTGTATATTTTTTTAGATTTTGTTTAATCTTATGAATTCCTAAACTCTTTAATTAGGTCTTGGAATTTTATTTTTATGAAACCGTTAAACTTTAATATCGCTTGTATATCAACAATAACTCTTACTGTGCATAGATTCTTTTTCTTTCATCAGTTGAATGAAACTAATTTTGCCTATTTATTATATGATTTTGATTGTGTTCTTTTTGAATGTTTTATTTTTTGGTTGGTTTCAACTATGTATGTCTACACTTATTTATAATTTGATTATGATTTACATCAATAGAAAGAATGATCAAGCTGACACTTGACATATGGATGGGTTACTTTTTCAAACGTCTGTAAAATAGATTGCTAGTAATAGATATTTGCTAGCCCTATGATTAAGGGACTTTTTCAAAAATTTGGATACTATTATATATATATATATATATATATATATATATATATATATATATATATATATATAGACACACATAAACATAAACTTATACTCATGTAGTCTTCACATGTATATTAAGTATTATTTAGATTGTTACATTTACAAAAAAAAAAGGTCAAAATCGTCTTCATTTCTCAAAAAAAAAAAGAAGATAAAAACAAATGAGAAGTTAGAGGAACTAAAACTCAAAAAAAATTATTTTTAATCATTGGATCCCACCGATCTTTTGCTTGAATCTATTTTATAAATTTATAAATAGAATCCTATATTTTTTATGAAAAATTAAGAGGAAGTCAACACATACAAAATGGAATATATTTCTCAAATTAACAAAAAAATTTGAAAAATATAATGGAAATGTTGGCATTGGATGTCCAAGTCTAACCATTATCTTAGCGTCTCAAACATATACGTAGGAAGTTTTTTTTTTTGGGGGTCAGGTGTGAGTGTTTAATCTCACATCAACTATGAATGAATAAATTGATGGTGCACCTCCCAAGCCTATCAATGATAGTTAGTACTTTTCCCAACATGATATATTTGATGCATCATAGTGGAAAATCCTATTGTATGTGACGACCGAACATAACCCAATTATTTGGAAGATTATTACAATTGTTATTCTTTTGAAATGGCTAATGTTAGTAATTATTTGTTAGATTAGTTTTTCTCTTTCGTTTAAGTTTGAAGCCATACCTCAATCTCTTTATAACCCTTAGCTCAACCCAATATAACTTGATTCACAAATTATTGCAACATCTTAATTTACCAAAAGCAAAAATTATTTTGAAAGTCATCATAGTGAGATCAATTTATTGATAACATACACAACAATACATATTAATTAAGATTGAACGATTTCGCATTTACGATCATTAAGGTTCATAACAATATACACACAAGAGATTTTTTAAAAAAAATTAGGGTAGCAAGTTGCACCCACTTATAATTTACTAAAACACCATTTTGTTTATATTCAATTAATTTTAAATATAAGGGCAATTTTGTAAGCTTAAATAAATCCTTAAAAAAAGAAACAAAAAAGACAATGACATGCTTAAGGTACAAAACATGTAATAAAGACAAACTTTTAAGGAAACAATATTTGAAATGATGAAAGTGGGTGTAAATTAGTGAAGGTTGTTAACTTCCACCTTAATAATTTTAGGTGGGTGTAGCTTGCTAACTTGCACCTTAGTGTTTTTAGGTGGGTGTAAGTTAGCAGCCCATATATATATATATATATATATATATATATATATATATATATATATATATATATTTGAAGGAAGCCCATATATATATATATATATATATATATATATGAATATATATTTTAAATTTAGACAATATATTTAATTGTATTGTTCTTGAAAATTAATCATCAGATACAATTTTCAAGAAGAAAAATTCACTTACATATTTCAAGATTAATTTGTAATGCAACCAAATCTCAGATCCCAAAGGTTGATTTTTCTCCTCTAAGAATATTTATTTGCTTTCACATTCTATCACCCAACAAAGAGCTCGAGTTCATAAACCTATAGAAAAAGAACATGTAATCAGTGATTTGAAACGCTGACTTAAAATATTTATGAAGAAATTATCACATACCTAATTTATTACCATCATCGTGCTCCTAGAGTTTTGATGTTATGAAGTTACAAATGACGTAATTGTGTGATTCATCGAGATCTTCGAGCACAAAGGTTGATTTTATTCCTCTTGGAATACTTCTTTATTTTTTCATTCTAGAACTCAACAAAATAGTTAATTTCATATGTCAATTGAAAAACATGTAATCAAATATTTAAAAAATTAACTTGAAATATAGATGAAGAAAGGACCCCACACCTAATTTATTACCATCACCACGTTCCTAAGGCTTTGGTGTTAAGAAATTCACAATCGTGTAATTGAGTCATACAACGAGATCTTGGACCCTAAAGGTTGATTTTCCTTCTCCTGGAATATTTCTTTATTTTCATACTCTATATCTCGACAACAAGATCAAGTTCATAAACGAATGGAATAAACATGCAATTGTTGATTTAAAATAAACACGGTCTCAGACCCCAAAGGTTGATTTTTCTCCTCTTGGAATATTTATTTGCTTTCACATTCTATCACCCAACAAAGAGCTCGAGTTCATAAACCTATAGAAAAAGAACATGTAATCAGTGATTTGAAACACTGACTTAAAATATTGATGAATAAATGGTTACATACCTAATTTATTACCATCATCGTGCAACTAGAGTTTTGATGTTATGAAGTTAGAAACGACGTAATTGTGTGATTCATCGAGATCTTCGACCCCAAAGGTTGATTTTATTCCTCTTGAAATACTTCATTATTTTTTCATTCCAGAACTCAACAAAATGGTTAATTTCATAAGCCGATTGAAAAACATGAAATCAAATATTTAAAAAATTAACTTGAAATATAGATGAAGAAAGGACCTCACACCTAATTTATTACCATCACCACGTTCCTAAGGCTTTGATGTTAAGAAATTGACAATCGTGTAATTGAGTCATACAACGAGATCTCGGACCCTAAAGGTCGATTTTCCTTCTCTTGGAATATTTCTTTATTTTCATAGTCAATAACTCGACAACAAGATCAAGTTCATAAACCAATGGAATAAACATGCAATCGTTGATTTAAAACACTGATTTAAAATATAAATTAAGAAATGATCTCATACCTAATTTATTACTGCCACCGCGCTCCTAGGGATTGGCTTAAGAAATTGTAAATGGTGTTACAACACCCATACTAGAAGTATCTAGAAAGTCTAGCATGTGCATTAGTTTAGTACTAGATACATTAAAAATTTACAACATGAAAACTTCGAATGAATATATTATACAATAAACGCGTTCGTACATTATCATTACAACATGTCTTATCTTAATTAAGATAAATACATCCTTGAAATCCGTAAACTCCACACCGCGGGTACGAACGAACTCTTGTAGAATAATCCATCCGACTACTACCTTGACGTCCAACCTGATATCTGAAACAAATAAGGATTGGGATGAGACATAATGTCTCAGTGAGTTCCCCTATATCCTAGGCTATAGGTAACCTCAGGGGAAACCTACGGTCACCACGTCTCTACAATACAACCTGACGGTTGATTATACGTGTGTGGTCATGCTTTCTTAGACGGTAGTGCATGCTAGACCCGTCATAGATTCATCTTACTTGTTATAGGCTTCACTCCTATACGTGTCATGGCGGCCAACGGGAATCTAGAACCGCATTGCCAAGAATACGTTCTACGTATCGAGGCCTAAACATAACATAATCATGACACGAACCTAAACCGGACGATTAGGGGAAACCTAAGATCGTCATCGGTATCATGTTCTTTACTTGTTCTATTAGCATCTCGTGCTCTTGATCTTTAACATATTCGTGCATGGAATCATTCTTGAATAATCACAACATAACATACATGATCATGCATAAGTTCATTCATTAGGTTAGCGTTGAACAAACAGTTATTATCTTGATTGATTTTACGGAGAGCCCCGGGTGGAGTAACCACGAGAACAATCCCATACATGACCGAGGAAACCTAGCAAGGGCTCATCGGACTCCCTCGGTGTCGTGCGGGTCCCTTACGGCTTGAATCGTTCCCCTTGAGTCGAGAACCTCTCGTATCCCCCTGACGTGGATAACAAGAGACACGAGCACCGACATCTTGTTTATTCAGTGACATGCAGGTCCCTTGCGGCTTGAACCGTTCCCATCATGAGAACCCCTTGTATCCCCCTGACGTGGATAGCAAGAGACATGCCACCTACATATATTAATCATGGTCTTGTCATTCATGAAGGATAAACCTATTCATGCTTACATGTTTACCTCGGAACCTTGGTCGATCCGATTGGCGGTAAATCATACTTGTTCATGCTTGTTCATACTTAATCACGGTGGAGAGATAACCATCCTATCCACGACTTAACATACTTGCTATATCATTCTTGATCATGTGCGAAGAGAACATACTTCGCGTCTTATCAATCTATGGATTCTTGCTTAACATGCTAGTTCTCGACTACTATGTCGAGGCTCTAGTTTTTCCCTTGCTTAATTAATGAATTGCTACCCCAGTTCATATCATATCATGACTTCTCTCGTTTGCCATGCTTTACTAGTTATATCAAATACTTGCTTCATTCTCATGAAAGCCTTGAAAAAGATTAACATTTAGAACCTTGGTTTGAGGGGTATATTTTATAAACCAAGCTTACACAAACTTAGGGTAACATGAGAAGGCAAGGGTGAAATCTTGTCATGTAAGGAGAAGGAATTTTTGGAAGGTTTGGTGGAGAGGAGAGGAGAGAGTGGCGTGAGAGAAGAGAAGAGAGAAGGAGGAAATTCTCTTGCCAAAACCTAGAGAGAGAAAGAAGATTGAATAATGAGATATTTTGGCCCCAAAACATATAAATATCCTTTGGCGTGCAATTACCATAATGCCCTCACCTCAAGCGTGCTTAATTCGTCCATGATACTTTACTCGTGTTTAGCTAACAACACGTAATAAATATTCCATCATACTTACTTTGTTTAACATTAGTCCTCTGACGCGTTTAACTGGTAATATTCTGATACTGATAGACGGGATATTACATTCTACCCCCCTTAAAAAAAATTTCGTCCTCGAAATTTAGAGATCACTTACCAATCATTTTAACAAAATCTTACCATCCTTGATCTAAGCCATACATCCTCAAGGAGTCCATCGTATAATTTCTCACCAAAGCGTGTATTTCGTCTTGTTTCTTAGTTCACATACATATATATATAGCCTCCTTAATCTTGGTATACTTCTCACAATTTAGAGTTATCTCAGAACATTGTGATTTGGAACCTTCCTTGCCACATGTAAACTTATTGACTCAGATTCATATCTTATCCGCTTAACTTGAATCATTCATATAAATAACTTATCATTAACTTGAACACTCAGGATTTTCCTTTTAACTGGGATCCTACCGGAAACCAGGTTTGCCCTACAGTGTTTGCTTGCATCTGAAACATCTTTTCATGCATACATAAACTTTCTTACCACACCTTGTCACTTATGCCTCTTACTTACATTACTCATCTAAACGATTCCACGAATCACTTATCTCTTTTCAAAGCCATAGGAAATCTTCCTATCTCATTGCGATCTCACCGAACCCGAATATTTGGGTAACTCATATAGCTTGACACGGAGAAGTGAAATCAACGATGCCGATTCATCTGACAAACTATTAACCAGTGTTGTGGTTCACATGTTCTTGAAACTTTATACTAAGTCCATTTATACTTGCATTAAACACTCTTAATACAAATCCGTGCATCCCGTATGATATTGGTATCACACGAACATTGCTATTTCCATAACTTTTCATACTCTCAAGTACCGCTTCTTGTTAAACGATAACGATACATGTTTAAACATCTTGCTTTAAGAAATTTGTTCTAAACTTTGGTATACGGGTTCTTGGAACGAATAAGTACATGACTTAAAAGAATTATCATTTCAAAACTGAATCTGTAATAGTACTACAGAACCACAGGACGAGTCTTTATATTTTGAAAAAGATTTTACAACTCGCCCCAACAAGTTGGTCCTGAGATTAGTACGTCTTAAGTGAGCTTACGACGTACCTTTTCAATTTTGATAATGTAAGACTCTATGTTTTAAAATAAGCATCGTTCCCTAGTTCCTTTATACCCATCTCAACCCTAAAGGTTATAAAACCATGTTTGGACATATCTTAACAAGTATCGTTTTCACTCAACAAGTACTGCATTCGAGGGTATGAATCTCATTACCTCAAAATTTAAGAATTGCATCTCCTTTCGTGATAGCATGCTTAAACTTCAAAAGTGGATTCTTCTCTTTTTAACTGATATACATACTCGCAATACCGCGTATCATAACCATAGAAAATCCTTGAACCTCTCGACGTTAACCTGTTCCTCTTCTTCAGGAATACTAAACTTGAATCTCCGAATTATCTTATTCGGATATCACTTGAGTGTTACTACCTTTCCCAAATACCGGTTATCATACTTGTTGCTTCGATCAATATTTTAAGTCACAAGGGAAAACCTTCTGAATCTTACATGTTTTCCAATATCATCATTCATGCATCCTGACCAATTCATAAATGGCAACTCTTGTCTTTCTCATCTTACCTAGGTATAGGTACATCCTTTAAACTTTTACCTTAGCCAACACTGACTATATAAGCATCCATACTTATTTATCACATCGAGGACTCCTCGCTCGTCTTAGTCTTATGATGCTTCTTGCTAAACTTGTGTTAACAACCGAGCATTCTTTACGAAAATGCATACATACTAAAATTTCCATGTTCCGTGATTACCGATTAACTTCCGCGGTGCTACTCTGATTCCCACTGGTTGGCTTAAACCATTACTCTGAGACTTCACATTTCTGCTTATCACCTGAATACTAACTTCTTGAACTATCCTCAAGATCTTTCATATTGCAACCAACGTCACAACCTTACACTTGTCTTTACCACTACCTTGTAAGATCAAAACTCATGATAACTTATCGTATGCTCATATTACTTTACTTGGGAATAACCCTTACGTTCTTGCTGGTTGGGTTTACCAACTGAGATATACATAACATACTTAAACTTATTTCTGAGCAATCTCGAACCCTCATGACAAACTCATCTAGCACTTGAACATACCTTCCTTAACCTTCTAACCTTGCACCTTCGCATTCTCGCATCCTATATTTTGCTTAATCATACTAATGCTTGCTCGTTGATTTTTCTTTTTTAAAAAAAAAACTTCATAAACTAGCGTACGGGTCATTGACGTTGATGATTTTCTACTATATATATATCTATTGAGTTTAGGCCCCGGTCGTTGCTCTAAAATCATAGATCAAGCTGATAACACATACGTGCCATCAAGTCTAGATTCTAATAAATCTATCCCGTTCTACGCGTGTCGTAGAAAACCGGTTCCTAAAAAATCTCTTGTGAATTTCAAAATATCAACTTCAATCACCCATACGTGTAAATCTCTTTAAAATTATTTAAACTTTATGATTCAACCTCATAATGAGCCTTAGCAAGTCAATTAAGCAAAACGCAGGTTCGAGGATACATCATAATTCCACAAAATCCGAGAACCTTGTGATTTCACATAACTTGCACCACTTAAACTTTTTACTTCATGCCTTCACATCTATGACTTCCTTATCAACATCGGAACTTCCAAAGTTACCTTAAACCGTATCGATTTTGTTAATGCTTGCCCATGCCTTTTTCATTGGAAACATTAGGATGTGATATGCATTCGTCACTTGATGTCATAAAAGATTTTCGTCACATAAAAGATTATTGTGAAGACATCTCCCCAATAGTCACTGCAGACCATAGGAACGAACTGATAGGTTTCGTAAAAATGTAAAGTTTCGTCCCAGGTTCGCTATTGGTGAGCTTCTCCAACTCTATTTTTCAGAAAACATTCTTTGCATGAATTTTTTTTATTCTCAAGTATCCAATGCACATCATTCATTCCTAGCATCGTGAAATATTCTATAACATATGCAGGGCAACATCAACCTTTTTTGATACAATTCTTGGCACGTCAGAAATCAATGCCTTAATCCTGATAACATAAAACTTTCACTTACACGAGGTCCTTGTCCTCTCTGAACATACAAGTCCAAAACTTCAACCACATATCGCCATTCCTGGGAGCCTACTAACTCCGTCAATATACGTCAACTTCTCTCTATCTTATAGCCTTGTACTCACGTTCCAAGATACAATTCCTTTCCATATAACAACTCTTACTGAAGTTTCCGATCATACTTAGATATATCCAATATTGTCGGAACGTTCCTTCTTAACATTACCGTACATTCCCGGAGGATTCACATTCCTACTTGCTTAGTTCACCGGCCACCTATTGGCACAATCAAACTTTATCATCACATACTTCGTTCCATCAGGGTCCTATTCAGCTCTCAGGCATCTGTTCTAATCGTCGATTGCTAAATTGAGTTGATCCGGCTCAACTAGCAACAACAACTAGAACATTTACCCGGAACCCAATGGCCCCACTACTTTTGTTGTAACTTAATGACCCAAGGCACGATCTAAATCGACCTGCTCTGATACCAAATCTAACACCCATACTAGACGTATCTAGAAAGTCTAGAATGTGCATTAGTTTAGTACTGGATACATTAGAAATTTACAACATAAAAACTTCGAATGAATATATTATACAATAAACGCGTTCGTACATTATCATTACAACATGTCTTATCTTAATTAAGATAAATACATCCTTGAAATCCATAAACTCCACACCGCGGGTACGAAGGAACTCTTGTAGAATAATCCATCCGGCTACTACCTTGACGTCCAACCTGATATCTGAAACAAATAAGGATTGGGATGAGACATAATGTCTCAGTGAGTTCCCCTATATCCTAGGCTATAGGTAACCTCAGGGGAAACCTACGGTCACCACGTGTCTACAATACAACCTGGCGGTTGATTATACGTGTGTGGTCATGCTTTCTTAGACGGTAGTGCATGCTAGACCCGTCATAGGTTCATCTTACTTGTTATAGGCTTCACTCCTATACGTGTCATGGCGGCCAACGGGAATCTAGAACCGCATTGCCAAGAATACGTTCTACGTATCGAGGCCTAAACATAACATAATCATGACACGAACCTAAACCGGACGATTAGGGGAAACCTAAGATCGTCATCGGTATCATGTTCTTTACTTGTTCTATTAGCATCTCGTGCTCTTGATCGTTAACATATTCGTGCATGGAATCATTCTTGAATAATCACAACATAACATACATGATCGTGCATAAGTTCATTCATTAGGTTAGCGTTGAACAAATAGTTATTATCTTGATTGATTTTACGGAGAGCCCCGGGTGGAGTAACCACGAGAACAATCCCATACATGACCGAGGAAACCTAGCAAGGGCTCATCAGACTCCCTCGGTGTCGTGCGGGTCCCTTACGGCTTGAATCGTTCCCCTTGAGTCGAGAACCTCTCGTATCCCCCTGACGTGGATAACAAGAGACACGAGCACCGACATCTTGTTTATTCAGTGACATGCAGGTCCCTTGCGGCTTGAACCGTTCCCATCATGAGAACCCCTTGTATCCCCCTGACGTGGATAGCAAGAGACATGCCACCTACATATATTAATCATGGTCTTGTCGCTCATGAAGGATAAACCTATTCATGCTTACATGTTTACCTCGGAACCTTGGTCGATCCGATTGGCGGTAAATCATACTTGTTCATGCTTGTTCATACTTAATCACGGTGGAGAGATAACTATCCTATCCACGACTTAACATACTTGCTATATCATTCTTGATCATGTGCGAAGAGAACATACTTCGCGTCCTATCAATCTTTGGATTCTTGCTTAATATGCTAGTTCTCGACTACTATGTCGAGGCTCTAGTTTTTCCCTTGCTTAATGAATGACTTGCTACCCCAGTTCATATCATATCATGACTTCTCTCTTTTGCCATGCTTTACTAGCTATATCAAATACTTGCTTCATTCTCATGAAAGCCTTGCAAAAGATTAACATTTAGAACCTTGGTTTGAGGGGTATATTTTATAAAATGACTGCTTGAAGAAAACTTGAGCCGGAACTTATCAACCACACGTGAAACAAGCAAATAGTGCTCTGGGAACTGTCCACTCGCCTCGCGAGTAGCTGCTTGCCGTGGCAAGTTGAGGGCGAGTACACACCCCTCCCTGTGGTTCTAGCTCGCCTTGCGAGCAATCTACTCGTTGTGGCGAGTAATGACAGTCCAGCACCTGCATAATTAGTGTTTTTAACCCAAAATCCTCAAAACCAAGTGTATCTATGCATGTTATGACTCTAGAGGTCATAGGAAACTTGTAAAACGTTTTTATAGCAAGTATTTGCAAACAAAGAAAGCACGGCTCAATGGGTCAACTAAACATATTACTTAAAAACCCTAGAATTTCATATTATTCTACATGACATAAACATAATCCCAAGGGTAGGGAATTCTATCTATGGAACTCACCTAAAACAAGATGTGAACTTGATTCCCAAGCTTCCAAGCAGCTCTTCCACTTTCCATCCTTCAAAACCCTATCTTGATCCTCTTGAATTCTTAGCTCATGCCAATCCATTCTTCATATTACTTCTTTCTCTATGGTTCTTGACTTCAAAGAAACCATAACCGAAACAAGCTCAAGCTCCCACTTTACCAATTAACAAACCCTAGTTTCCAAAACAACCTCAAAGTCTCAATACCAAAACCATAGTTGTTCTTGCTTGCTAATTTGTTAACAAACCATGCTTGGTTCACTCATAAATAAACTTGGAAGATTTCTTGCTTCAAAGAAGAAAAGATGGGATGAACTTCATGAGAGGAAAGAAGAGATTAAACTTAAAACCAAGCTTACACAAACTTAGGGTAACATGAGAGGGCAAGGGTGAAATCTTGTCATGTAAGGAGAAGGAATTTTTGGAAGGTTTGGTGGAGAGGAGAGGAGAGAGTGGCGTGAGAGAAGAGAAGAGAGAAGGAGGAAATTCTCTTGGCAAAACCTAGAGAGAGAAAGAAGATTGAATAATGAGATATTTTGGCCCCAAAACATATAAATATCCTTTGGTGTGCAATTACCATAATGCCCTCACCTCAAGCGTGCTTAGTTCGTCCATGATACTTTACTCGTGTTTAGCTAACAACACGTGATAAATATTCCATCATACTTACTTTGTGTAACATTAGTCCTCTGACACGTTTAACTGGTAATATTCTGATACTGATAGGCAGGATATTACAGGTGTAATTTAAATTAGTATATGATTGATAAATATCAAATAACTCTACTAGTTCATTTTCAAATTTAAGGACATGAATGATTGTGATGTTAAGAATGTATAGAAGAAAAAAGAATGAAAATAAAGTGAAATGATTTAGGAACACCCCTTTAGCTTCTGTTGGACTATATGATTATTTATTTTTTAGAAAAAACTTTTGGCCCCTACTGACCTCCACAATGCATTATATATCCATATTCAAAATATATTTTATTAATATATATATATATATATATATATATATATATATGGGTTAAATTTACTTTTGGTCCATATAAATATTAAGAATTTTGCTTTTAATCCCTAAAAAATAAAATCTCAGTTCAAAAAAATTGACAATAATACTGACGAATTTTTTTTACATGGAAATGAGATTTTATTGATTGGGACTAAAAATGAAATTTTTAATATTTATTTATGGACGAAAAACATATTTAACCCTATATTTTTTTTTGACAAAAGTAAACGATATTCATTCATTCAAATTGATAGAGTACATCGATACAATACAAATCCAAATTCGCTAAAAAAAAGGATGTATATGTGAACAAACTCACAGCATCCATGTTAATAGCATAAAACGGCAAAGTATCTATGCCTACAAATATGACAAATATGATTATATGCAAGTCTCCGGAATACTCATGTCTCCGGATATGCAACGTTGACGACGCCAAAGTCATTGTCATGGATCGGATCTGCACTTGCTCAAAGCTAATCTTTCAACCTGAATCAAATAAACACCGCACTAAGACGGGAAATCAAAAACGCACCGCACAAAGACGGGAAATCAAAACAAACATAGTCGTTCAAAGACGACGAAATCACAAAAACAAACAAAAGAAAACAGAAAATATGTGAAATCACTTATTTAATTAGGATAGAAGGACAAAACAACTCGGAGGGGTGATTTTTGGGTCAAAATTGACCCTAAATCACCCGTCTGACAAGAAGAAGAAGAAGAAGAAAAAAGGGGTGACGGCTAGGCTTCGAGAAGGAGAGGAGATGTAGAACAATGTTATGCAGAAGAAATTTTTTAATTTTTTTTATAGTTAACCCTATATTTATTAGCCATAATTTATCACATTCACAATAATCTTATGACTCCTTTATTTCAAATATGACAATAAATCAAATTAAAATCAATGATATATAGAAAAATATGGTAACATTAATATAGCATATTTTGTAATAGAAACGGACACAGAAGTGACATTAGATACTATATAATCATAAGTCATCATGAACTTAGCTCAATTGGTGGGGACAATGCATAATATATGCAATGTTTGGGGTTCAAACCCCGACCATCAGGAGAAAAAAAAAGACACTATATAATCGTATTACGTATTACCAATAAATTATCTTATTTTTTTGTGGTGTCCGGGGTTCGAACCCTAGACCTTGCATATATTATACATTGTTCTTACCAACTGAGCTAAGCTCACATGGACAATAAATTATCTTTTATATATGTATGAAAGAATTTTAAATTCACTTCCTAATCGGCCATTTTTAAAAGGAAAAAGATTCATAGACCACTCTTTTCTATACACCCCTTTGTACCACTGCTGATGTGGCAGGGGTAGTTTGGTAATTTCATGCGTTAGGGATAGTTTTGTAGTTTTCACAATCTCTTCCTCTTGTCTGTTCACAGATCTTTGTTCTCAATCCCACTCTTTCACTCTCTCTGCTTCAACCTTGAATCTCAGAAACCCTAGAGAGAGAGAAAAATGGCGAGTACTCTGAGCACAATTTCTCATCATATCCCTGTTCATGTTCCAAGTTTTCTCCTTCAATTAACATTCATTTGCTAATTTTTTTGCAGCCTTTCAAGAGATTCGTTGAGATTGGAAGGGTTGCTCTGATCAACTACGGAGAAAACTACGGTAGAATGATGTCATTGACCAAACTAGAGTATGTAATTTTATTTTTCCATTTCTTTTGTTTTTTTTACTCTGCTTTTTTACTAGATCCATCTTGTATCCAATTTTTAGGTTTTGTTTCTTAGTAACTTGAAGCAAAAAAGTTTGAATTTTTTTATCTGGTTGTTGATTTAATTTTTTCATGATATGCATTGTTAGAAAAATTTATGGTAGAATTTGATTGAGGAATTTAGCCAAATAAAAGTTTGTATGATTGTTTCTTTGATATAAAAGACTAATAATGGTATATAAGCTGGCAGGCCTACACATGACTCTCTTTTTGTGATCCGACGAGAGATACGACTAGGTTTATGCATACAAATCAGGTGCTATAATCTGTCATCTCTTTCCATTCTTTATGTTAGTCTGTCAGAAACTTGTTGCTATGTACATAACTAAATGGCCTTGAAAACAATTATGCTAAAGCAATAATTTGTTTTAGTTCTATAAATGGTATGATTTGTTCATGTTTCTTCAATTTTATGGATAACAACACGTATTTTGGACTGGGCAGTTTCCATGTGAAGATACCAATTTGAAACCCTTTGTATGAGATTGTAGTTCATAGTGTAAACCTTTTTATGTCTATGAATTTGAGTAATCAAATCACATTGTCGTAGTATCTACAATATGCTCTGATGAAGATCTACAATATTGTCGTAGCTTGGGAATTCTACAATATAATACCAAGCAAAGGTTCGGGTATCCACATGATGAAGATCATCAAATGTATCAGATGATGAAGATCACCAAGCATCAACCGTGTTCACTCGAATAAAAGACAAGTCAAGAAATCGTGTCAAGAGCGGGGTTCTTGGAACACCGTGGGTGAAGAGTGATACGAGGAAGAATAAAAATAGTGTAGTGGTGTAATCAAAATTTAATGTAAATTTTTTTATGCTCTTTTAAGCTTGTAATGTACTATTCCTTCTTTTACTAACTTGAACAATACTATAGTATGATACTCACTAAGCTTGTAATGTATTATTCCTTCTAATCGCACTATGTATGGTTTTATGGTTCTTAAGATAGATATTGCCAGAGTATGAATATGAATATGTTTTGTATGACCACATTTTTACAAATATGTGACCACTATTTTTCCATAAATTAGAACTTGTCCGTCTTTAGGCGTGATAAACTTGCCGATTGTAAAACAGGTTATTTATGGTTGGAAATGCTTTTAATGCAGTGATCAAGTGAGATTATGCGTTCGATTCGCCTAAAACGAAATTAATTACATTTGGGAAATATAAACTAGCCAAATATATGGTCTGTATGACCACATTTTTACACATGCGCGACCATTATTTTTTCATAAATTAGAACTTGTCCGTCCTTAGGCGTGATAAACGTGCCGATTGTAAAACAGGTTATTTATGGTTGAAAATGCTTTTAGTGCAGTGATCAAATGAGATCATGCGTTCGATTCGCCTAAAACGATATTATTTACACCTGGTAAATATAAACTAGCCAAATATATGGTATGTGTGACCACATTTTTACATATGCGTGACCACTATTTTTTCAGAAATTAGAACTTGTCTGTCTTTAGGTGTGATAAACTAATAAATTATAAAATAAGTTATTTATTGTTGGAATTGCTTTTAGTGCAGTGATCAAATTAGATTGTGTGTTTGATTTGCCTAAAACAAGATTATTTATACCTGGTAAAGATAAACTAGCCAAATATATGGTATGTGTGACCACATTTTTTAATATGCGTGACCACTATTTTTTTCAGAAATTAGAACTTGTCCGTCTTTAGGCGTGATAAACTCGTAAATTGTAAAATAAGTTATTTATTGTTGGAATTGCTTTTAGTGTAGTGATCAAATTAGATTATGTGTTTGATTCGCATAAAACAAGATTATTTATACATGGGAAATATAAAATAGTCAAATATATGTTTTGTGTGACCACATATTTTATGGTGCGTGACCACTATTTTTTCTTAAATTAGAACATGTCCGTCTTTAGGCGTGATAAACTTGCAGATTGTAAAAGAAGTTATTTATCGTTTGAAAGGCTTTTAATGCAGTGATCAAATGAGATCATGCGTTCTATTCGCCTAAAACGAAATTATTTACATCTGGGAAATATAAACTAGCCAAATATATGATATGTATGGCCACATTTTTACAAATACGTGACCACTATTTTTTCAGAAATTAGAACTTGTCCGTCTTTAGGCGTAATAAACTTGCAGATTGTAAAAGAAGTTATTTATCGTTTGAAAGGCTTTTAATGCAGTGATCAAATGAAATTATGCGTTTGATTCGCCTAAAACGAAATTATTTACATCTGGGAAATATAAACTAGCCAAATATATGGTCTGTATGACCACATTTTTACATATGCGTGACCACTATTTTTTCATAAATTAGAATGTCTCACTGACAATTGGCTTGAATTGATTTTTTTTTTGCTCATGTAAGTTACAGATAAACGAACAATATAACCATAATTTTAGAATGTCTTTCATTAGTTTTCTATTGTGAGGCATGCAAACTTAGAGCCGACTAGTTTTAATCACATGAAATAAAAAAAAACATGGTTACGCCTTTGTAAAATTGTGGTTACACACTTCAAATATTTGGTTATACATAATTTTCCTGTGAAAACAATATTATTTTAAGGCGAGTTATCACTGAAATATCAAAAGTGATAAAATGTAGTACATCAAACAATAGAAAATACATGGTGGAATAAGTGCTTCAAACAATAAAACTAAAACTAAATAAGTTAGCCATATCATATACATGGCCAAATTAGTACATCACATAATAAAATAAAATTCAAAAAATTGAACGTAGTTGCTTGAAGATGATTCTTCTGAGCTTGACTCGGATTTTTTATTGACTTCTATCAATGATTTCGTTTCAAAAACATGCCTTAACTGTAATACAAATGATTGTGTCATTCATGTATGTCATGTATACAAATGTATAAGAAAAGCAACATAGAGAGAAATATTTGCATTATATTGAATCAGTGTCTATATCAATTAAATAAAAGTTTAAATGTAATGATTCTTGAAGAAATAACAAATTCCAGGTTTCCAGCACATATCATACAAACAAAATTAATCTCTTAATCTTATGAACCACTCCAAGAATCCGAGAGTGCAGTGAAAAATTTCATAAAACTTGTTTAAATCAGCGATGAATATATTCATATGTTACATCTATCTACACCAAGCCCCCAAGCATAAACCTGTTTGGGCCACCACAAATCAAATATATCAATTAATCAAACCTTGATCTTTGCCAACATGATCTTGAACCTATCAAAATCATTGAGGGCTGCCCTTCTCTTCTTCACAATCAGTTTTCTGCCCCATGAGCTCTTCTCCCACTTGTTCTTAACATCTGTTTAAGAATAAAACAAATCATTAACAAAAGAATCACTACACCATTTGTTGTCTCTGGCAACACTTTTTTAGGGGACGCGTAAAAATTGTCCCCTAAAAGTGTCTATGGCAACGATATATGACTGTTGCCAAAAGTATTTTCGCAACCCCTAATAAACGTCCCCTAAAATACTTTTGGGGACGATTTTGGAGTGTTACACTTTTATTTCTTTGGTGACAACCATTAATTGTCCCCTTAGATACTTTTGGGGACAATTTTGGAGCGTTACACTATTATTTCTTTGATGACAACCATTAATTGTTCCCTTAGATACCTTTGGGGACAATGTTAGATTGTTTCATAAAAATTTCACTAATATCAAAATTTTGTTGTCAATCTTCCCTCCATCCTTTAACCAATACACCACATACATTTTTGTGGTAAATTTTACTTTTTCTCTATTATATTTAACTATTCCACCATGAAAACACAACCACTATACCATTGCTCACATGATTCAAGTAGTTGATTTAACTCTTATATAAAAAAAGTTAATTTAACTCTTATCGTAATAAAAATAAAATATTTTGTTGATATATTTATGCTTCATAAATATTAAGAATAGATTAAAACTTAAATAAAATACTTTGTTGATAAGATCAAAATAATATATGAAGTTTGTTGAGATATTTATGTCAAATTAAATTATTAGTTTTAGAAAATAAAAAGAAATAAAAATATTAAGAATAAACGTGAAAGCAACACGTGGCATAAAAAAACTTACTTTATATACAGTACTAGTTTAGAGCCCCGGCGTTGCCCGGGTTAGATATTAAATAAGTTTGTGTACACGAATACACGTGGAAGTATATTAAATTGAATTTATTTAAATTTACAATTATAATAACATCTTAAAAATAAATATAAATGGTGAGATGAATGTCCAATGCAAGAATAAAAAGTTTAACAAAATCAATAATGAATTAGTCCAAGTGGTAAGAGTTTTGGGTCCCTTTAAACATATGGTCATGAGTTTGTTTCGTGGCTCATGCATATGAGAAAAAAATATCGATTGAAAGGGAAGAACCCACATCTTGTGCCCCACATATTCCTGACGGAGATTAGTCATCTCTAACGATGGTGAAATTTGTGAACCTATATCATGGTTACCCAAAAAAAAGGTATAACGAATGAATAGACAAAAGATTTGATGCATAACATATTACATCAATCAACGTAGATTGATACTATTATTTTTATAATAACATAGATTGATATTTTGTAACATTTCCACTTCACACAGTGCATTGAATTTTGATCTCCTAGAATACCACAAATAACAAAATTAAATAAATATTAGCATAGAAAAATAATTAAGTTAATGTGAAATCATGTTAGTAAAAGTTCACGAAGAAAAAAATTGGATGCATGCTCTATCATTCTTAAAAATCAGATCGATTAAATATATGTGATCTCTTTAAGATTCGGCATTCTTCACGTTCTAACGATCCTAATCTTAAGTCTCCATATTTTATATTTAGAGTGTGCATAATGTTACTAAAGTTTCTGGAAAAAAAAAATCAATAGTATATGAAAAAGTGTACAATATTTTTTTATATAGAAGTGATATCTTTAGTAAAATAATATAGATAATTTTGACTTTCAAATGTTACAAATTCAATAAATATTAATCTTTTTCAATGACAAAAATAATATAACAAAAATTCTTATTATTTTAATAACACCAACAATATGACATTATTATACGAAATTTATTTAAGGGTATAATTGAAATAAAAAAAAGCTAACCGAAAATCTTTCCGAAATGGGTTATTTTCTTGATATATAATTTTTTTTTGAGTGAGTACATATTATTATTATTATTTATTATTATTATTAGTGAAATATGTTAAAAAAATATATATTATTAGTTAAATTAGAGTTAGATTGAAATACGTATCCTTTTAACCTTCTCTCTCTCTGTACACGAGCGCTTCTTCCTCTTCTTTCTTCAACAAACAACCACCGCTCACCAACTTTCCGGCAACAATCAGGTCGTCCTGCTCATGGATCGGGAGAAATAATATCATTTTCTTCAACTATTCGACGAGATCTTTTTATTAATTCAATTAGTTTCGCGAAATAAGCAACTTTTATGTCGACCTTTTTCTTCCTCCACCGCGGTAATGGCTTTTCCGGCAACCATACCTTGCTTTTATTCTTCTTCTTTTATGTTTCATTCATCCTTGTAACTAGTTTCTCCTTTTTTTTTCTCTATGTGTTTATGGTAACAGAACCGTGTTTATGGTAACAGAACCAGTTTGGGAAAAACTCCTCTGTCTAGATTCTTCAAGCCTCGGTAACTTCATATTCTCCAAGGGTTAGTGTTCCTCTTTCAAAAACATTTGAATTTAAGTTTTGAAAACTAAAAAGGATCAATTTTATTGAAACCCTAATTTTATTTTTCTTCAAATCCGAATTTGGTACATGTTTACGTATAATTTTGGCTACTGAGTTTTGACTTGATTGTTGTTCTTACTTTATTAAACTCTAATTTTTCTCCTCTCTCTTAAAACTGAAATTGGATTTTTCTAAGGTATTTTTTAGACTAATTGGAATTTTCTAACATTTTATTTTGTCTAAATTATTTCTATTTTGTGTTTAAATTTTTGATCTTGAATACTTTGGGTTTGTTGATGGTTATCAAAAACTTGGAGAAGATTAACAAAAAGTTATTAGAGGTTTTAGATGAGGAGGATTGAGTTATTTGACAACTTGTAAATTTTTTTTAGTAACTATTAGTTGTTGAGTAATGTTGAAGCTATAATCTTTTGAATTTGATTTGTAAGTGATTGTTGAGAGAGGCTGATGAGCTTATCCTTGTCATCAAAAAAGTTCAATTAGGATTGGGATAAATGTTTTGTTTAGGAATGTTGTTTTTCTGTTGTTAGTAATTATTAAATGGTTGTATAATGTTGTTTTTCTGTTGTTAGAAAACTTAATTAGTGTAGGGTTGATTCATTTGAGAGATTGTGGAATTATATTATATTGTTGTGGTGGCTATTTTATGATTGATGTTGAAGGAAATTAATGTTGTTAAAGAGGCTTAGTTCAACTGTCAATAATGTTAAATTCAAATATTTAGTATTAATGTTTTACGAAGAGTTTAATAAGATGGGAATGAATTTTAGTCATTCATTGATGGTGGTTTGGAGTATATGCAGTAAGGAACCTATACATGTAAGATTAATAAACATTATGTATGTGCATAGTTGTGCACCTTTCTGAACAAGTAAGAGTTCTTGTTGGTGTAATGATTTTTTTTTTCATTTTTTATGCAACTAGGTATCAACGAAGATGATGAAAAAGATGATGTAATTGATGAATTTCAAGAGGATGACGACGATGACGAATTTCAAGACAAAGTTGAAAGAGTTGGATGATTTTTTTATATAGGTTTGCACTTGAGAGCATTAAGCTTAACTGAACCATACATTTTGTTAGGTGTATACTTTGTATTAAGTAATGTTAGGCATTTTGTATACTAGTGTGTTAACCTCATGTACCAAGAATAAATTATATAACTCAAGTTTATTATCACAACTTTTGTGAAAGTGTCTTTTTTTTGTAATTGATTGTATTTTCAAAATAATTGCAAAATATTTTTTAACCTTTTTTTCCTGCAATTTTGCCTCTAAGCTATGGCCACAATTTTAGTGTTTCCTTGTTATTTAACTCTAAGGCAACGGTTAATAATTGTAGCAACATCTGGCAACACTTAAAATCGTCGCCTAAAATGCCATGAAAAAAGCGTCCCCTATTCTTCAGGTATAGGCGACGTTTTTAAAAACTGTGCCCAAAGAGCGTGAAAAATCGTCCCCAAAGACAATAGGCGACGCTCGTATAGGAGACGCCTGAAAAGCGTCCCCTATTCTTTTAGGCAACGTTTTTCAGAGTTCTGGCAACAATTTTCAATTGTTGTTAGAAAGGATAAATGGTGTAGTGAATACAACAAAAAAATTATGCAGTTTTTCACAAAAGTTGGTACCAACCAGCAACTTCCATGGCTTTGATGAGATCCTTTTTCTTCGGAACTCTCTTAATATCAATCTTGATGCACTACAACATTTTGGCCCTACGACAACGCCTAAATTTTGGAAGGTAAAAAAACCGTCCTGGTAGAGTCCCGTGGACAACGATTTTCTAATTTGGTTGTAATAGGGTATAATATTTTTTCAATTTATTCGTAACGACTCAAAAGCGTTCTGATATAAGAAACGAGAACGGATTTTTGTTTATTATTTTCGTCAACACGTATTAACTGTTCTGGTATAATTTTTAATTATTTTTAATAAAAATAGGAGTAACTACTTTGTTAAATACCGTTCTTAAAAATTGTAACAAAAAATCTTAATATAACAAAAAAAAAAATACCGTTCTAAAAAACAAATAACTAGAGCTATTTTTGGTGAAATATAATTTTCCTCAAAAATATCCAACAGCCGTTTAGACAAAAATAAAAAAACAAACAAAAAGCCTCTAAAAAAAATATAAAAAAAAAAACAAGCAATTTCCTCTTAAAAGAAAAAAAAACGCTTTTGTCAAAAATAAAAACAAACAAAAACGCGATTAATCAAGTAAAACCAATAACGACAACCAAACGCATAAGCTATTCTCAAAAGCTAACTTCAGAAGCTCACTTTCCTTTCAATAAAAAAACTTCAGAAGCTATTCGAACCTCAATATTCTCGAACCCGTTCAAACGCTCAACCCATTCGAAAATCGAAAACCCTCAACCCTTTTGCTTGTGTTTATGTTAACGTATTCTTCCCAATCTCACCACTGTAAGTCTTTTTTACTCTCAATCAATAACTGTAATCTCTCAATTCGATTTGGTTTGTTTTTGTGGTGTTTTTATTGCTTAAATTTCGATTTTGTTAGTGCTGAACTATTAGGATTATGTATTTGATCGAATCCAATGAAGAGTCATATGTAATTTCAAGTGTTTAGTTTCCCTTTTCTATTATATATGTTTTCTTTGTGGGGATTACGGTCTGTCGAACATGTTTTGGGATCATCATGTATTTGGCTTGTATTGTATCATTTAGAGTTCTAGAACAATCTGTGAATTTAGAGTTTGTGGGTATTGACTGAAACGTGATAGTAGAAGTTGCCTTTATAACCAAACCATACATAAATTATATCGAGAGTAATTCGTCTCATGAAAACATTATTGCACCTAATTGACTTATGTCCTTTTTTTGGCTTATAATAAGGCATGTAGATTAAAATTCATTAAAATTATATAAGTTGGGGTTGGGCATGTTCTAAATGAGTAATGATTGCTTTACATATTACTCTTTACACGGTATTCACATCTCTATCTTTTCAGCCAAAACCCAAAGTAAGTTACTTTGCAAGGTAGCTATCTTCTGGGTTAATTATTCCTTGATTAATAAAGGCTTATTTTAAATAGACAACAACATTTTTTTTGGAAAAAATGTGGAACAGAACAATTGAGCTATATATATATATATATATATATATATATATATATATATATATATATATTGAATTGAAAGTTTTGACCTACAGGCCTTCTAAATTAGCCTACTTCCTACAAACATGACCTTACTTTTCATTGAACGGCTCAATTGAAAGAAATTACATATCACTTGAAATTACAATGTTAATTCAATCCTCTTTATTATGTAAAATATTTAGCTACGGTTGGTGTTTAGTAGATGGGTTTCTTTATTTTTAATTAATATAAGTTTTTAGTGAGTATTTGGATTTAACCTATGTTGATAGCTGTAGTTTACTCTGATGCATGCTTTTTTTGTGATTTATGTGTAAATTTTATGGATTTAATTCATATGCATTGTCAGTGTAAAGGTTTTTTTTTATATTTTCAATGAGTACTAAGAATGTAATTTGTACTCAGTTATTGGTGTGATGTGATATAAGAGTTAGAGTTGTATTAGATGAAAGGCATTTTCACATAATTTGTAACGGGTGGGTTTAGGTGCTGTCAGCAGAGGGCATGCAGGGAATTGTTTCTGGGTTTTTTGGGATGTTGGTTGTGGACTTGGCCTGTTTTTAATCTGAGTGCAGCTGATGTGGTGACTGTGCAGGTTGGCTTATTAGTGGCCTGTCACTTCTGTAGGTGCGGTTGTGTTCCTTTTCTTTGGGGCTGATTTTGGGTGCCAATTAGGTGCTTTTAGTTTCATCTGTTAGATGTTTCTTTGTGGGTGTTTGTTTTTTTGGGGCTGCTTTAGTTTTATTGTGTACAGCAGCACCCTTTATCTGTGTATTGCTCGCTTTCGCTTCCGTCACGTCTTGTGTGTTTATGTTTTTTGATGTATATGTATGGTGTTGGCTTCTAACAGGTTTGGATTCAGTTTTATTTGTTCTAGATCAAGTTTAGTTTTTTGTTTTTGGGTTGTGTTTGAACTCCTCTTTTATTATGGTTTTTTCTAGCTCTGTCGTGGCAGTTTTTTGTAATTTCTTGCATGTATTTGGATACTCCTTGCTGCTATAATTATATTAAAGTTAGTGCTGAAATGATGAGTTTTTCTCTCGCGATAAAGGTTCAACTATTAGCATTATCGTAATAATAAAGTGCTCATAGTCCTTAAAAATTTGAGTTATGTTTGTTTAAAGAGAAGTTGTTGGTGTGATGATTCTCATGAATGAAACAGTGAGAAGTTTTTTCTTAAGTTGTGAATGATTCTCCTTGATTAATTTAAATAAAATTTCCACTTAACTCTTTTATTTACAGGTTTTCATCGTTTCTGTGTCGCTAGACTCCCTTGAAAAAGAAAGAGCCACATAGTGGAGCTGTGTTGGAAAAATAATAATTGAAAGGTATCTTTAAGTCAGTCTTGTAGGTGATAATCCTTGCCTATGGTAGGGGGCACATACTTCTATTGGGGGAACTTCCTGTTTGTGCTTGCAGTGGTTCGTACTTGGTTTTCATTATCTGTTATTATATTGTATCAAACTCTTCACTATAGTGTGTTTGGTAGTACTTGTGTTTGACATCTAAATAAATTCTTGTGCATATAGAAACAAAGTTCCTCAAACTCTTTTAGTGTCTTCCCACATTATTTTTGTTTTTTAATTGAAATTGAGAAATGAGATTCGGTTAAAAGAGTAAGATTTTCTACAATTCAAAATATTGTAATATGTCGATAGAAGATTGTATGTTGGATAATATAGAAGATAATAAAGAAAAATGACTTATTTTTATAAGGGAATTTATAGCCACTCATACTCAAATGCATATAGATTTCTGCATGTTATAGTTTAAATGCTTTTAAGGGAATATATATCAGTTAGGAACAACCTTTTACTTCTGTTGTAATTAATGGTGATAAGATATTATATACAAGCATGCAAATGCCTACCTTTAGGTATATATGATGAATATTTGTAGCCTACTAGCTCAAATCTCTACTAGTATTGTTTTTAATATATATTCAAATCTATATTGTGTTATTTATATATTGTATTTGACATTAGGTAGTTGAGAATCAAAGTTAAGTGGATCTGGTGTCCTTTACTTTTTTGTTAACAATAGTTTATAGGCTAATTGATTACAATTGAGGTTTGAATTAGTGTTGCACTTTCATTTTGTGCTGGCTCAGTTTGTAATTTTGTACAAGGTCTTTTGTCGTTATTTTTTGGCTGATTTTTGCTTTGGGTTTCCTACTGACCCGTAGCATTGCTGGTTGTGGTGTTTGGCACGGAGGCTGTTTGTGCGGCCTGCTACATCCCATTATTGTATCTTTCTTAGTGTTCACTTTTGTTCGTCTTGTGCTTGAAGATGCAATTTTAATAAATCTCTATGTTTCAAATAAAGAAAACGCGATGAAGTTCGGCCTACTCTTGCTGCATGAAAGCCATGTTGAGTTAAAACACCACTCGGTTGGATTGATAGAGAGGCTCTGACAACTTTGATAACAACTCATGCGGCTGATGCTAGAAGTGATTTGCGTTATTCTACATCAACACATGCTTTAAATGATAATGAGGTAAGATTAAACTATATTTTATGATTTATAGTTTTATTTTTTTTCGTGCAATGTTTTTAATGTATTTTACGAATGTTATGTGATGTTTTTGATGACTTGATGTATTGGTTGTATAATTGCGTTAGTATTTATTGACCAATATTACAAAATACTAGTAGATTGAATCACAATTTGAAGAAAAAATAATTAGGGAATAAGAAATAGAGTTAGTTTCTTCAAAAAAAAGAAAAGAGTTAGTGCGGTGTCTGGTCGGGTTATTTGATGCATTTACTATTTTGAAAGTTGTTTTTTACAAGGCAATGTTTGTATATATTATTTATTGAACAATTTTATTTTATTTTGTAGATGAATAATGATGATTTTGATGAAAAACTTGAAGATTTGGAAGAACAAGATGGAGATATACATGTGAAGTTTCTTATTTTAAAGATGTTGATGGTTTTTAGGAAGATGTTATTTTGATTGTGATAAATGTTAAGTTATACATTAAAGATCCAAACATTTTATTTTGAACAATGTAATTTTGATATATATATATATATATATATATATATATATATATATAGTATTTAATTTTGTTATATAATTGTTTAATTTAAGTATTACTTATAAAATATTGTATGAAGATTATTTTTCTATTAAATCAAATTATAATGATGAAAAGATTTAAAAAAAAATGCTTCACACCACATTTTTAAGATTAACCAAAATAATTGGTTGATAAATCGTTACTAAGAACGGTGAAAAAGCATAGCGGTAGCTTATGAAGTTAGCTTATAAAAGTACTTCTATAAGAACGGTTTTCTTAACCTCCACGGTCTGCAGCTGTTCTGATAGCCCAAAATTAACCGTTCTTCAATTGAGAGATTTAACTACGGTTTTTATGTGCAACAACCAAAAACCGTTGCATTATAAAAGTTTTAAAACCGTTCTGCAATTATTCTTTAACCTACGGTTTTCTCTTGGCCGTTGCCGTTAGTGACAAAAACCGTACCGAAAAGCAAGCACAACGCCTCGGTTTGCCACGCCAATAAAACCGTTCTGGTACCCAACCACAACGGTTTTTTAGCATTTCACCACATTTTTTCGGCGTAGTTATAGGACCAAAATGTTGTAGTGATGTCAGTGAGTGAGAGCCTCTTGAAATTTATAGGGACCTCTCCATATCGGGAGCATCAATAAGAGCCTGTCAACATATAGTACACAAATTCAGCGATGGATCAAGAAATATTTGCTTGTGGGGGCAAACTTAATTTGCAGTAATAAATAGTGCAGTATTGGCTCAAACCTGGATGCAATGAAACCACAATATTCGTTTGAGCACTATTCATGGGAAATATTGAACATGATAAACGTGTGTTTGTTTACTAACTAATTTAAAGGGAATAAGAAACATGGCATTATATCCATTACATTCATATATTTGCAAAAGAATGAACTTGACACTAATTTAGGAACAACAAAAATGTGGGTGCAAGCCCCCGAAATGCTTCCGTCCCTACACCAATTATGCTATGCAGTTTCAACATCAAAGTTACAAAAAGCATGTCCAACTAATCAACACTGCAGACAACTCAATCTTTCTAATGAAAATACAGGCTGTAGTTGGATAACGACTCAATTAGCAGAGCTTATAGCATAAGCTCTTGTCAAGATAGAGCCTTAGGAATAACCTAAGAAATAAGATTGTTTTAGTATAACAAATAAGTTGTTTTCATAAGTTATCTTGAAGAACTTATGAAGAAAATAAGCTGAAAACAACTTATGATTCCCAAGTATTTATGGTAGGAGATGAGGCCTTAATATAACAAGATATCAATACCAAGATTAACAAATTTGCTCAAAACACCATTTGATGCAAAACACAGACACACAAACTCCTTGAAGTAGAACAAATCAAAACCAGAAGCTATAGAAAACCTAAAATTAACATTAAAAAACTACCAGATTCTTTTTCCTGGCAATAAAAATCATGACAGCATTTTATCAACACCCAGATGAAAAAAAATTCATTCTTTTTTGCTTCAAGTTTCAAAGATACCAAACCTAAATGATGCAGACAACTCAATATTTGTAATCAAAATGCAGGGCCTATATGGATAAACAACTTAATTTGCAGCTTATAGTATAAACAATTATCAAGACAAGCTATTATGTATAAGCTATTTCTATAACAGGTGATAAATTAATGTTTAATTGTTTTCGTATAAACAATATGCTGTTTTCATAAGTTATCTTGGAGAGCTTATGAAAATAAGTTGAAAACAGTCTATGAATACCAAGTGTTTATGCCGGGGAATAAGGCCTTAATATCCCAATATATCAATACCTAGATTACCAAATTAGTTCAAAACACCAATAAAAGCAAAACATGAACATAAAAATCTTAAATAGAACAAATCAAAACTGATAGCTATAGAAAACCTAAAGTCGCGAACAAAAAACTACCACAACTTTTTTTTCTGGTAAGGAAAACCATGAAAACATTTATCAACACCCAGATGAAAAAATTCATTTTTTTTTGGTTCAAGTTTGTAAGAAACCAAACCTAAAAGATGCAGACAACTCAATCTTTATAATAAAAAAATACGGCCAATTTGGATAAATGACTTAATTTGCAGCTTATAACATGAAGACTTATCAACACAAACAATTATGTATAAGCTATTTCTATGACAAAAAATAAGGCAAAGTTATGCTGTTTTCATATAAACAATAAGCTGTCGTCACAAGTTATATTGGAGAGCTTATTAAAATAAGCTGAAAATAGCTTACGAATACCAAGCGTTTATGCAAGGAGATAAGGCCTTAATATACCTAAAACACCAAATCAGTTCAAAACTTAACTTAATGCAAAGAATGGACACAAAAATCCTTGAAATAGAACAAAACAAAACCAGCAGCTATAAAGAAAATGAAAACGCCTTGAAGCTAGAAAGAAAATTATAAAACTCTCCTGAACTGCAATGAAATGTTGAATAAACACTTCTGATACAAGAATCTGATTCCATTTGACATGAAGAAACATCTGCTGAAAGATTGGACTGATGCCTATTTAATAATACACTCCACCTATAGTAGGTTCCTAGTAGTCGCAACAATAGCATAACAGTTCCAAAAAACTACTGTCATCTCCCAATTTTCATAGCTCTTATCTAATAACTTATTTATGGCACTCCCTCGGATTCCATCAGCCTAACTACCTAACAAAGCTTTTGATTAAAAGATGTATATATCAACATTCTACATGTCTATATGGCAAGTTATCTTAATTGCTTCATTCAAATATATTATTACCCTTTCTTTTGTATTACTCAGAGCAAACAGTTCAAAACCATTATAAATCAATATTACAATTGAGAAGCAAAATAGATTTGAATCAACAAATCAACACTACAGTTTGTGATTTACTTTTTCATTTTCCCCTTTTGTTTTGATTAGGGCTATAGGAAAATTGAAATTGAAAACCAAATTAGAAACCAACTTCATCAACAAACAATAGGAAATCCAAGCAGTATCATTACCAAACAAAAACATTTTACACTTACTCAGTTAGGGTTTGTGAGAGAGATGGAGAGAAATGAAGAAGAATCATAGATCGATGCAGAAAGAGGATGGCGAGGTGGTGGTCGTGAGGACGAACAGATCTGACGTTTTGAGGGAAAAGAGGATGGCCACCGATGAAGAGATGGTGAAGAGGGCGAAGATGATGGTGGTGGTGGGAGGTCGGTGGATTAGCGGTCAGGACGATGGCTGAGAGAACGGCGGTTCTGAGGAGGATGTTAGGTGACGGTGGTGACAGATTTGAAGACAGCGGTGATGGTGATAAGTTTTGGATGTGGTGGTGATGATGACGGCGCATCCAGCCGCTACAGAGAGATGGAGGATGAGATCCAATGTTGGATTAGAGGATGAAAGAAAAAGGAAAAGAGAAGAAATTAGTGAGTGTGGGGCCCACATTGCCACATGTCATTTTTTTATGTGGGTGTAGGAGTGGTATTGCCACGTTAGGGTGTATGTGTATCAGGACTCTTTTTAATATGTATGAGCGTGTGCAATCTCGAATATAATTTTATTTCTTTAGAATCAACTATCACATCACTTCATTCAGGTAGGGCCACATTGTTGGTGCAAAGCTTTAGAGGCAAATGTTTTTATGTTTGAATTTATAAATTGTATTGTGACTATATATTTATGATATAAGAAAATTATTTATGTTTGTTTCAAAGTAATGAAACATTGTCCTCGTGAGTTTAGCTAAGTTGGTTGGGACAATGTATAAAATATGCAAGGTTCGGGGTTCAAACCCCGGTCACCACAAAAAAAGTAATGAAACATAATGTGTGACCTAATTGTGAGATTCATTAAACATACTGTCATTACTCTTAAGGTATCGGTAGTCAAGTCTAATTGTGATGTGGGATAACATTAATGCATAAAAGGGAATCAGTAAAACCTTTTAATATTGATAAGGTGAAGCGGGCGGTTTGAGACTGTGACGATTTTAAAAGTCTAGGATCGGATGATATGAATTTTGGGTTATCAAGGATTTCTAGGTGGACTTAAAAGAGAATTTGATGCGTTTTTTTATTGTAATTTCATCGATGGCAAATTGACGTGATGACATAATTGCACTTTTATAGTTTTGATTTCCAAAGTCGAGATTTGCCAACGCCTGGCTGATTTTTTATGATGAATGTATAAGGTGTTTACAAATATATTGAGAAATGTCATTGAAGTGTAGTTTCAAATTCTCAATAAGCTTTTCTAAAAAAAAAAAAAATTATGGATGAAATTTAATAGCTAATGAGGTGGTGGATGAAGCGCTTAAATTCAAAAGAGAATTGTTGGCATTAAAAGATGACTTTGAAAAAGTATATGATTATGTAGATCAAAAGTACACCGATGCAATTCTGGCCACAATGAATTTTCCAACATTGTGGCGCAAATGGATTATGGAATGTATAACTATAGCTACTTCATCAGTTCTTGTTAATAGTAATCTGATTGAAGAGTTTAAATTGAAAAGAACGTTATGTCAAGGAGATCCTCTGTCCCCCCCTTTTCCATTTAAAGATGTCTTTGAAAAAGCATGTGATTATGTGGATCAAAAGCATACCGATGCAGTTCTGGCCAAAATGAATTTTCCAACATTGTGGCGCAAATGGATTATGGAATGTATAACTATAGCTACTTCAACAGTTCTTGTTAATGGTAGCCTGATTGAAGAGTTTAAATTGGAAAGTGCGTTATGTCAAAGGGATCCTCTGTCCCCCCCCCCCCCCCCCCCCTTTTCTCTTTTTGATAGAGACAAAATGTTTGATTGTTACGATGAATGCCATAGTAGAGGCGTGTTTATTTTTGGGTTACAAAGTTGGTGTGACAGAACCTGTTTTGATTTCTCGTTTAAAATTTGCGAGTGATATTCTGTTATATTTTTCAAGAGTTTGAGAGTTGAACTGTCAAATAAAAAAGCAAGAAAGTTAAGCTCAGAGTATTCTTTGTTTTTTTGTATGTATTGAATTATTAGAAAACATATGAATTAGATGTTTTTGATGTCAAACTTGGATTTCATACTTTCTTATTATCATCACTGCCTAGTATTAAATATTTTAAATATCCTGTCTTCTGTCTTCAGACAGAGCATCATTTTAAATATTCTGTCTTCTGTTTTGGCAAAAGTAAACATTGATTATGCAACGGTTCTAGTAGCTGTTTTGTGGCTGTCTGAAAGAATAACCAAGAATCAAAAACTTACATGGTACTTTGCAAATCAATGTCAGATAAACAATCACTTCATATGCACAACAATGTCACCGAGTTGTCTGCATAAATTAAAATACATTAATGAGGCGGAAGCAGAAGGTTTAACCGTGACGAAAAAAATCATTAACTCATTCAAATAAGTGTTTGCCTTTGATTTACAACATTGTAAATTAGTTTTAAAAAAAGTAATTACATTACATGTACTTACTTCTCCACCGGTTTGGTTCAATATGCCTTTAAATAATGTTCCTTGGATGATCATGATATCTCGCAAAGTTATTCGAACTTTTATAAAGAACCGTGTGCATTACAAGATTTGATTAGTTCACTTCATAATGTATTGTGAAAGAATTGAAACACATATTATGAAATTTGTGCAGTTCAGACATTTCAGCAAAGATACTAAAGTATTCGCATAATTTCTGATTAAATCCTAATTCTGAACTGAGAAAATCAAATCACAAATAATCATACAAACAAACAAATAATTGAAAATAACTACAATTTCTCAAGTTTCAAGTTCAATTGACCATTAAGTAACAGTACAAGCCCAAAATAAAAAACATAAAAAGTGATATGCTCAAGTGACATTGCACCTCATCTAAATCCTAGATTTAAGACTAAGGTGATATCAAACTCTGAGCACACATTTCTCGAGCATAAACACACCTGTATTTAAAATTACTAGACTTAAAAGTGTCATCCCTTAGATCATAAACAATCAACTTATTTTCCCAATCTCGATACTCAAAATATTCAAGCAACACTTAACCATCCTCAAACATATGTAATGCATTGGTCAAGGTGCAAGACTTCAAAGAAACGGTGAACAATTTAGTCGAAGACTCTTTGTTTCTATATTCCTTCATAACCAAAACATCATGACCAGAAATCATGCACAAGCAATCCCTCAAAACACCTAAGAGACAAGACCCTGCATAATTCAATGAATATTGCTTAATTTTCCTCCTTAGGCCTAACTTCTATTCCTTCAAGAAAGAAATTTCCCTTCTTCTTGCCACTCTCCATTTTCTCGACAACACTCATTTGGACTTCTTCGCCTTCAAGTCTTGAATTGAAGAACTCTCCCATCTCAATCTCCAGCCACCCATCGCTTCTCATACTAGGGCACTGCAATCCTATTACTCTCGGGTACGGCCTCCTTGGAAAACCGAGACATTTGCAAACGATATAACGTCCGCGCTTGTAGTTGGAGTGCTTCCTTGAGCATGTTATTGCTTTGTTGCGTGACGCTTTGGGATCCAAACAGACGGATTTAGTGCTGCTATGGCCACCTTCTACATCAATTGATAGGTTCATAGGTTCATTCTCAAATCCATAGTCATCAATCATAGCACAAGATAAGCCGCATACCGAGTATTTTGGGACAAGGAAAAAGTGTTAATTATTCCACGAATTTCAAGCGAGAACACAAGACAAAGCTTAGCGACTTCAGGAAACCTGTAAATAATTGCAAAGACAAGAATACAAGAATTTTGAAGCAAAAAAAATGAAAGTTATTCATACCATCACATATTGGGTATTATACAAGTGTAGATACGATAACAATGTAGGCTCATCAACTAAAGTTTGGATTTTGGAAGTTGTAAACCAAGCATATTGAGAAACTTCTCAATTAATAAGTTATATTGTTTGTTATCTATTAAGAGAATTATCAGAGAGGGGACCCATCACTAATATTGAGCTTTAGATTCATGTGTAAGTTAGCTTTGGGTTTGAATAGTCTAGCGAGAAGTATTTACTTATAATTTTTTTTGGAAGAAAGTTAGAAGCATGACAAAGGAAAATATTTTAACAAAAATACAATATATGTATCGTTAATACTCCACACTACGCAAATAAATATTCATTAGACTATGAAAATTTTTTGAGGGACCATTTACTTATTTAACCCAATTTAGTATCCATAAAGGTTTAGAAATAGGAAATAATAGTATCATTAACACAATGGAAAAAAAAAAAAAAAAAAAAAACTAACCTGGAATCATTCATATGAATCCACTCTTTATCAGTGAGTAGTTCATCATCACTATCATCATCACTGTCACCATCACCGCAATGAATAGTGAGAGATCTAGCAGCAAGCATGTAACATATTTTTCCACTTTTCCTATCCAATTTAAAGCTCTGAATTTCATATATTCAAGGCTTATTAGCATTCCGAAAACATCTTAAATCAATAAGCCTTAATAAAAGAGAAACTAGGGATTACAAAAATCAATAGTTTCTTGCACAACAATTGATTAAAAATTAATTTTTACTAAAATAAACTCTAATATTTGAGAAATTGACCGTTATGAAAAAGAATACCTTTCGACCATGATCGATGATGATTGGGCTATCAGAGAGAGCGAGATAGAGGGCCTTTTTGGTGGGAGCGTTGGCAAGGGAAGGAGAATGTGAGATGATTGAGTTAATGAGACGGGAATCCAAAGGGAGAAAGTGGTTCCAAACAACGTCGGAATCAGCAGCAGAAAGGAAAGTCTTAGAAACAAGGGAGAGTCTGCAAACATCAACGGGAGTCGTACGAGACAGAATGGCTGAGATGCATCGTTCCGGAAATTCATCAAAAGCTGCCTCCATTCTTCTGCTTTTTGCCGCTATTATCCTTCTTGCCATTCTTTTGATTTTTTTACCTACGAGGTGAAAATAATTATAGTTTTAGGGTTAAATAGTGGTGAAGTGATCTTCTATATATAATAACAATATATATACAAGGATTAGGGATTTTGGTTAGTTTTTTCATTTGCCAATTTTGCCCCTTACCTCCACAAATATTACACATACGAAAGAAATATAACTTACCAAGTTACCATCAGTTTTTTTTTTTTTTTTTTGAAAATAACCAAGTTACCATCAGTTAAGTAACCAAAGGGCAGCAGTTTCGAAATGGAAAAGAAATCACACAGAAGAGAGGAAATATAAATTCACATTCACTTACATCTCATTGTCAACTAAAAACAAGAAGCCCTCAATATTGGCATCAGATTGATGGCAGAATGTGGAAGTGTCTTTTTAATGTTCATACTATAGTAGACTACGTTCATCAGATGGGATATGTTTGAGAAACTATTGTAAGTGTAAATTTGTTTTCCTTTAAGCTTTTGTCGGGATTGTGCTAATATGGACACGGTAGGTGGCCCTTAAATTTGGGGTCTAACTCATTCTTACAAAACAGACATATAAGGTTAGGAGTGCCTCCTCTTAATAAAATCTTATCAAGAGTCTCATCCCATTCCTTATACTTTATTTCAAATAAGCAGGTTGCTCATGATGAGGATAAGAAGAAGGAAGTTGGACGACTTATGTTACACGGTCTTGTACTGGTATGAGATTTGGCATCTGTTATGTATTATGCACTCACCAGTAGTGATTCTGTATTCAGTAGACTCATTTATGTACTCTCCAGTGGTACACTTTATCAAATGTACGAGACGTGTATCGACTGTATTTTGTTCATATAAACTTTTATGCTATAAATTTTAATTTTTCCAGTACTAATTATAACGCCGACTCAATATTCTAGACAAATTTAGTATCGGCGTTACATTCGATTATTGTCGTTTTTTGCGAGGAAATACATTGGCGGTATAAAAATTAAACTCCTAAATAAATTACCCATTCTTGATGATATTCTTTACACCTAAAAATAATCTAAGTCCTTAGCAGAAAATGGCAGCCGATCTTTTGAAGGTTAGCTGACGCTCAGATAGCCGAATGAATGATCATTTGAGCAAGGGAGATCCGACTACAAGTGAGTCAAAAGAGTCTCGTGAAGGTCGTGGGAGCGTTAGAACCAGTCAAAACCACATGAATCTGATAATTTAACCTCAAGTGTTTCCTTGTTTTTAGTTAGAAGTAACTGATAATAGCTATAATCTAGGAAGCATGATTAGAGAAAGGATGTTGCTTAGACCTACTACAAGAAAAAGGTCCAAAAATGGTGAGAACATGACCAAACTTGGGGCACCACGTATGCCAACAACGACCAGAAAACATGCAGTACCCGTGAGTTTTGAAGACCACCTACGAATGGGAGATTTCAAGTTATCTAAGACTCAACTCAAAGTTTTGTGCATCTAGTGGAGGCCCTGAGTATGTTTACAGCATGCAAGTGCACATGGCTCCATATATTCTATGGCACAAAAAATCAAATTTTATAGTTAAAAAATTAACATGCCAAAGATAGCTCCCATCCCCTGCATGCTTATCAACTACAATAGGATGACATGAGGATCTAGGAGAGTTACAAAAATACTACTATCTTTTGTTTCTACTTTTTTTATCACTAAAATTATTAATTTGAACTACAACATAATCCTGCACTGGTTTTATTTCCAGCATAAAAGAAAAAGCCTCTTCTTTAAGGTTGTAGCCGAGAATTGAAAAAACTTTCATCAACTTATCAAAGAGAAAGGTAAACATTGAAGTGATAGTAGTAGTACTATTTTTTACTATATTGGATTGTTAGAAATCGTATGAATCATATCTGTTGTTGTCATCACTGCCTCATCGTTGTTTCACGTCCCTATTTGATCCACTTGGATTAGCCTCAATTCAGACTTGAGAGGGAGTAATAAACTTGTAACATTATTTCTCCACTGGCCTGGTTCAATATGCCTTTCAATATATGTTACTTGGAGATGTTTGTTCGTTATTTCTTTTCTGGGTCATGTTACCATTGATCCTTGTTAGCATATAATCAAATTTAAAAAGGAAAAAGTAGCAAAGACAATATATAAATTGTTTGTTTCTATGAAACTCAGTGTAATATCCCACTCGTCGGCTAATGGAATATTACCAGTCGAACATGCCAGAGGATAATGTTATGCAAAGTAAGTATAACGGACAATGTTTATTACGTGATGTCAGCTAAATACGAGTTAAGTAACAGTGTCGGAATAAACACGTTTAAGACGAAGGGTATTTTAGTACTTTCACACAAATGGGTATTTAAGTGTTTTTGGGCCAAAATTCTTCACTTCCAATTGCTCTTTCTCTCTCTAGGTTTTGAAGAAGAAATTTTCTCCTCCTTCTCTCTAAACCCCCACGCCCTCTTTCTCTTCTTTTCTTCCTCAATCCTTTCCAAAACTTCTTCCAAATCAAGATATATGTTGTGCAAGATTCCCTCAAGATTTTATGGTACTTGGAAGCTTGGTTTGGGTTGTTATCACTACTCTTTTTCTTCACCAAGAGAAAATCAAGAAGTTAGGGTTTTGGTTAAGTTGGAAGTTGAAGAATGAACTTGTGCATGATATGGTTCCTTCATGATCAAAGAAAATGATTTGAAGTTGAATTGATGAGCTAAGGCTATGGATGTTGGTGAATCAAGAGCTAGGGTTTGAAGCTTTGAAGTCTAAAGCTTGAAGAAATAGTAAGATTATGATAAGGTGAGTTCCATAGATAGTTTTCCCACCCTTTGGGACTATGTGTTTATCTTTGTAAGGAAAAATATGAGAACTAGGGTTTTTTATGTTTAGTGATTAGTTGCCCTTTTATGCCATGGTTGCTAAATATGTGGAAGCTTGCTATATGAATGTTTTTCAGGTATTCTATGATTTATGGAGTTAAAAAATGCTTGGGGTCACTTGGTTTTGAGGTTTTTGGGCTTGAAATGTCATTTATACAAGTTTTGAACTGTCACAACTCGCCGGGGCGAGCAAGTACTCGGCAAGGCGAGTAACACACCACAGCAAGCATGTTCTGCTCGCCTCCAATTCGCCTAGGCGAGTAAACAATGCAAAACTCACTGTTTGCTCGTTTCAGGTTGTGTTGGTAGTTTTCGTGCAGGATTTTCTTTGTGCAGTCTTTTTATGAAATTAAACCCCTCAAACCAAGGTCCCATTTGGTAATCTTTTAAAAGGTTTTCTTGAGAATGAAGCAAGCATTTAACATATTGGTAAAGCATGGCTTATGAGAGAATGATATGATATAAGTTGGATAGCAAACTAATCTTTAAGGAAAGGAATGAATGTAGAGCCTCGACATATATGGTCGAGAACTAGAATGCTATGCATGAGTCCTAAGCATGTTAAGACACATAATGTTTAGTGTATTCTCTTCGCACATGAACTAGAAATGACCATGCAAGCATGTTAAGCCGTGATTAGATAAGCCAACCCTTTACTATGAATGAATATGACTATGTAGGTAGTTTACGCTAAACGGATAGATCACGGACCCGTGGTAAACGAGTAAGCATGTATAGGTTTAACCCTACACGTATGTATGATTAAGACTATGATGTATGTGTAGTTTACCACATATGGGATCGCTTAAGGATCCGTGGTAAATGAGTATGTAAGACGTAGGTTTCGTGAGAACGGGATAAGCTCCGCAAGGAGGGACCCGTATGTCACTGAGGGAGTTCGAGGTGCCTTAGCTAGGTATTCATCGGTTATGTATGGGATTGTTCTTGGGGTTACTCCACCCGGGGCTCTCCGTAAAATGAACTTAGATAATATGATTGTTCAATGCTAACATTTATGTATGTATGATTATGATATGACGTTAGATACGTGTAAGTTTATGAATAGAGCAAGTTATGAATGATTAAACCGATGACGATCTTAAGTTTCCCCTAATCGTCCGGTATAGGAATCGTGTCATGAATATGTTATGATTAGGCCTCGAGGTATTTATCATATATATCTTGGCATAGCGGATTTAGGTTCCCCTCTTCCGCCATGACACGTAAGAAGTAAGCAAGACCTATGACAATTAAGATGAACCTACGATGGAATCTAGTATGCACGACCGTCTAGGCAAGCAAGACCACACAGGTATAATCAACTGTCAGGTTGTATTGTAGACACGTGGTGACCGTAGGTTTCCCCGAGGTTACCTATAACCTAGGGTTAGGTAGAACTCACTGAGACATTATGTCTCATCCCAATCCTTTTTTGTTTCAGAAAATCAGGTTGGTATGGCAAGCTAGTGGCCGGATGGATGTTTCAGCAAGCAAGTGTTCGTTCGTACCCGCTGCAAGACGATATGGATTTCAAGGACGCACATACTATGTTTTGGACAAGTTATGCTATATTTTTATTGTACGAACACTTATGGATGTATAAGATATTCTTTTGAATGTTTTAAGTTGTAAATTTTTAATGTATCCAGTATCAAGTTAATGCACATGCTAAACTTTCTAGATACGTTTAGTATGGGCGTTACACTCAGTTTCAAAAGAAGCTATAATATGCATGGTAGATTGGTAGTAATCTTATTTGATATAAATTGATAGTTTAAAAGTTTTATATAGATGTTTAATTATATTACACTAAAGTGTCATGTTATATTGTGAATCTCGGTAACAGATGTTGTATTGTATCACTTAACCCTGGTTGCAGTCAATTTTATAGAAACAGAAAGAAAGGAATTGTATAATGTAATTGATAATTACTAGTTTACAAATACTGAATAGTAGAAGTAACACACAAGGCTTTTATTTATATGACTAAGCCTTTGCATATTTCTTCATATTATCCGATGTGGGATATTTTCTCATTGTTATTGATAAATTTGCGCACAAAAAAACAAAAATTTAAGTCCATTTGCATTTGAAATTAGCTTCGGTAGCATGCAGTCTGCAACAAATTGTAGGAAGAATGTGATTCTTTTCGTACTTTTTATATACTCATTGTGACTGCCATGATATAAACTGTTGGAACAAAATGTGTTTAACAATGAACCTTAAAGAGTTTTGATGATAACAAGGTATTAAAAATTGTAAATTGGACTAGCTAATATTTGTTCAAGTGTACAGGACCATAATTAAAAAGGTTACATCATTTATTGGTTCTGAATGAGCAAATAAAGAGCAAAAGGAATCAACAAAATTGAAGCTTAGTGCTCCTGAAGGCAACTCGCTCCTGAAAAGAAAAAGCGCTCCTGAAGTAAAGCCGCTCCTGAAGTAAGTAAAGTGCTTCTGAAGAATAGTGCTCCTGAAGACAAGAGGTCCAGAAGCCACATCATCAGAAGCTGCGTTATCAGAAGCTGTATCATCAGAAGTTGCATCATCAGAAGCTGCCTCATCAGAAGTCATTTCACCAGAAGCAGAAGATCAACTGAATTTGAGAAATTCAAGGATTCAAGAGTTGTGTCATGGATCGAAATTCATCAAAGGACAACAAAAGATCAGTAAAATTTTGCGACGGTCATTTCAAAGGTGTTTGAAGGAATGTGCTTGCAATTTTGGACGAAAGCGTTGACATTGTACTGTGTACGAATTGTACAACCACCTTCTCCACTACTCTGTTTTATGTCCACACTACAAGACAAGAAAACAGCTCCAGAATACGGCTTCGCCTGCATAGATGTTCCTTTGAATAAGGAATGGATTTCAAATTGGTTCTTCATAGGACAACAACCAAATCAGGCAAAAGATCATTGGTGAAAGATCAAGCTTCAACAACGACTCTTTGATGTGCTGGCAATTTCACAACGTCTCTTTCACACCTTTATATAAAGGAGTGGAGACTTAGAGTTTTGGTAATGCTGAACGAAAGACTCACAACATTATTACAAGTGCCAAACCTCTGCTGAAATTGTTCTGCATTCACTTAGAATTTCTGTGTCTCAAAGTTTCATCTTAGAAATTCTTAAGTTATTGAGTCTGTATCTGATTTGTATTGTGAGCACCTCTGATTGTATATCAAGTGTTCAACCTTAAACAATTTTCTGTGTAATTTTGTTTAGTTAGAAGTCTCTTGTAGTTGTGCTTGAGCAGGGAAGTCTGTTGATTGTGTTCTTGAGCATAGGAAGACTCTTGCAAAGTGTGCTTGAGCAAAGGAAGTCTCTTGCAGGTGTGCTTGAGCAATTGTAATCAGATATTACTCTTAGTGAAATCTCCTTGGAAGTGCAAGGGGGACTGGACTACTTCCGGATTGTGGAAGGAACCAGTATAATTGCTTTGTGTTGTTCTTCTTCTCTCTCTCTCTGTTTTATTCCGCTGTGTGTAGATTCTGATTATCACTTCAGAAGCTGTTTCGCTTAGCTTCTGATCAGTGTGTTCAGTGTTAGGAGAAACGAAGAATTTTTCAAAACACAATTCAACCCCCCTTCTTGTGTTTTTTCTCACCTTCAATTGGTATCTAGAGCCTTGGTTCTGTTGATAACACCTAACAGTGTAACAGTCCAAGATCAGAGAAAAACATGTCTGACGAATCTGTTTTTGGAAATGGATCTGGCAACAACAACAAAAGTGTTGCATATGATTACAATGTTGACAAGAAATCCAGTGTTCGAAAGATTCCAAAGTTCAACGGAGATCCTGAAGAATTTTCTTGGTGGAAAACCAACTTCTATAGTTATATCATGAGCTTAGATGAGAAACTATGGGATATTCTAGAAGATGGCGTTAGTGGCTTAGACCTTGATGAAGAAGGAGCTGCTGTGGATAGAAAGAAACATACTCCTGAGTTGAAGAAACTCTACAAGAAGCATCATATTATCAGAGGAGTTCTTGTCACTGCTATTCCCAAAGCAGAGTACATGAAGATGAGTGACAAATCCACTGCTAAAACTATGTTTGCTTCTCTCTGTTCTAACTACGAAGGCAGCAAGAAGGTCAAAGAAGCTAAAGCTCTCATGCTTGTACATCAGTACGAGTTATTCAAGATGAAGGATGATGAAACTATTGAGGAGATGTACTTAAGGTTTCAAACCTTAGTCTCTGGGCTACAAATTCTAAAGAAGAGCTATGTTGCTTCTGACCATGTGAGCAAGATACTCAGAAGCTTGCCTGCAAGATGGAGACCAAAGGTGACTGCCATTGAGGAAGCTAAAGATTTAAACACTTTAAGTGCCGAAGATCTTGTTAGTTCTCTCAAAGTTCATGAGTTAAGTCTTAATGAACCCGAGTCTACTAAGAAGAGTAAATCAATAGCTCTTCCATCCAAAGGCAAGTCATCAAAAGCTCTCAAAGTGGTTGAATCTGAAGAGGAAGAACAATCAAGTTCAGATTCTGAACCAGATGCTGCTGAAATGGCCATGCTCTCCAACAGACTTCAGTATCTGGCCAAGAAGAACAGAAAGTTTCTAGCAAGAAGGAGTAACTCCAGAAGCTCAAGAAAAGAAGATCAGAAGGGATGCTTCAACTGTAAGAAGCCTGGACACTTTATTGCTGAATGCCCTGATCTTCAGAAGGAGAAGTCAAAGGACAAGTCAAAGAAGTCAAAGAAGTACTGGGATGATTTGGGAAGTGAATCTGGATCTGATAAAGAGGAAGCTGATGAAGATGCAAAGGTAGCAGTTGGGTTAGTTGCCACAGCAACTTCAGAAGCTGGATCAGAATCAAATTCTGAAGATGAAAATAAGGTATATTCTAAGATTCCCAGAGATGAACTTGTTGAGTCACTTAAAGAACTTCTTACACATTTTGAAGTAAGAACCAATGAGTTGAAGGATTTAAAAGAAAAATATGCTGATTTGGTAAAACATCAAAAATCAACTCTATTGGATCTGAAAGCTTCTGAACAAGGATTTAGGGGCTTTGACTTCATGTGTAAAACTTATGAAGATCAGCTCAGGTTCTTATGTCAGAAGCTACAAGAAAAGTGTAATGAAAGACCTTTAAGCAACCATGAAATTGCTCTTGAAGATTTTATCATATCTGGCATTGACAGAAGCAGAGTGGCTTCTATGATTTATAGCATTTACAAGAACAATGGCAGAGGAATTGGTTTTCCAGAAGTTAAACTTGAGAAAACCAATCTTAAATCTTGTTGTGAATGCATCAAGGAAGGTCTGAAAACCTTCTTTGTACCTGAAGGTGCTGAGTTGGAAACTATTGTTCAATCAGAACCTGAAGCTTCTGGCTCTAAGGCTAAGATTACTTCAAATCCAATGAACTCTAAGCCAAAGGCTATGATCAAATCTGAATCCAAGACTTCAAAGATCAGGATCCTGAAAAGATCAGAACCTGTTCCTCAGAGTCTGGTGAAACCAAAATCTGAGGTTCTGAAGTCTAAGTTTCAGAAGAAGACAGTTACTGCTTCTGAAGTACCAAAACCTAAGGTGATGGTTAATCAGAAGCAATCCAACTCACAGCACAAGGTACATGAAGTGAAGAGTAAAACCTCAAGTACTAACCTTTCAGGACCCATAGGACAATGAGTACCTAAATCTGAAAATGTCAATGATGCAGGTATGTCTAAGAGCAACACCAAAGCAAAAATCATGGTACCTAGACAGCGGTTGCTCAAGACACATGATAGGAGAAAAGTCCAGCTTCCTCAGCCTAACAATGAAGGAAGGAGGAAGTGTGAAATTTGGAGGCAACCAAACTGGCAAGATCATAGGTACAGGAACTATTGGTAATTCCTCTACCTCAATTAATAATGTATGGTTGGTAGATGGTCTTGAACATAACCTTTTGAGCATTAGTCAATTTTGTGATAATGGTTATGATGTGCTTTTTGAGAAAACCAACTGTACTGTAATCAACAAAGAAGACAAATCCATTGTGTTCAAGGGAAAGAGAGTTGATAATGTCTACAAAATCAATTTTTCTGAACTGGCTGATCAGAAGGTGATTTGCCTTTTATCAGTGAATGATAAGAAATGGATGTGGCACAGAAGGTTGGGACATGCTAACTGGAGATTAATCTCTAAACTTAGTAAGTTACAATTTGTCAAAGGGCTACCAGACATTGACTATCATTCAGATGCACTCTGTGGTGCATGTCAGAGAGGGAAAATTGTGAAATCATCTTTCAAAACCAAAGACATTGTTTCAACCTCCAGACCCTTAGAACTACTCCATATTGATTTATTTGGAGCAGTTAGTACTGCATCCTTATATGGAAGTAGATATGGATTAGTCATTGTTGATGATTATAGCAGATGGACTTGGGTGAAATTCATAAAGAGTAAAGATGTTGCTTGTGATGTATTCAGTAGTTTCTGCACTCAAATTCAATCTGAAAAAGAGTCAAAGATTTTGAAAGTCAGAAGTGATCATGGTGGAGAATTTGAAAATGAGCCATTTGAAGATTTTTGTGAAAAACATGGAATTGTCCATGAATTCTCTTCTCCTAGTACTCCACAACAAAATGGGGTTGTAGAGAGAAAGAATAGAACTTTACAAGAAATGGCGAGAACCATGATCCATGAAAACAATTTACCGAAACATTTTTGGGCAGAAGCAGTGAATACAACATGTTATGTCCAGAACAGGATCTATATTAGACCTATTTTGGAGAAAACAGCATATGAACTCTTTAAAGGAAGGAAACCCAATATCTCTTACTTTCATCAATTTAGATGTACATGTTACATTCTGAATAACAAGCTATACCTAAAGAAATTTGATGCCAAGGCCCAAAGAGGAATCTTCCTAGGTTACTCTGAAAGGTCAAAGGCATACAGAGTGTATAATTCAGAGACACTCTGTGTTGAAGAATCTATGCACGTTAAATTTGATGACAAAGAGCTTGAAGATAAAACTTCAAAGCAAGGTGAAAGTTTTGCAGAGATACAGGTTCCTGAAGCTACTCCAGAACCTGATCAGATAGCTGAATCTGAAGAAAGTCCAGAAGCTGAACCCACATCAGAAGCGCGTGATGAAGCAGCTTCTGATGAAGCACAAGATGGCTCACATCAAGCAGATCCTCCCAGAAACACATTCAAGCACAAGTCTTCACATCCTGAGGAATTAATTATTGGAAACAAAGATAGTCCAAGAAGAACAAGATCATACTTCAGACAAGAAGAATCAATGATTGGACTGATCTCAATGGTTGAACCTACAACAGTTGATGAAGCACTTTCAGATGATGGATGGATCTTAGCTATGCAAGAAGAGCTGAATCAATTTCAAAGAAATGATGTGTGGGATCTGGTACCCAAACCTCAGCACAAGAACATTATTGGAACAAAATAGGTATTCAGAAACAAGTTGAATGAGCAAGGAGAAGTAACAAGAAACAAAGCCAGACTTGTTGCACAAGGGTATAGTCAACAAGAAGCCATTGATTACACTGAAACATTTGCTCTAGTTGCAAGATTGGAAGCAATCAGGTTACTTCTGTCTTATGCAGTTAATCATGGCATAATATTATATCAGATGGATGTCAAGAGTGCTTTTCTTAATGGTGTCATTGAAGAAGAAGTGTATGTTAAGCAACCTCCTGGATTTGAATATATCAAATATCCTGACCATGTTTTTAAACTGAAGAAATCACTATATGGCTTGAAACAAGCTCCCAGAGCTTGGTATGATAGGCTAAGTAATTTCTTAATCAAAAATGATTTTAAAAGAGAACAGGTTGATACAACACTCTTCAGAAGGACCCTTGGGAAAGATATTCTTGTTGTGCAAATATATGTTGATGATATAATATTTGGTTCTACTAATGCATCTCTTTGCAAGGAATTCTCTATGTTAATGCAGGATGAATTTGAAATGAGCATGATGGGAGAGCTGAAGTTCTTCCTGGGCATTCAAATTAACCAATGCAAAGATGGAGTCTATGTTCATCAATCAAAGTATACAAAGGAGCTTCTGAAGAAGTTCAAGCTTGAAGATTGTAAAGTGATGAACACTCCAATGCACCCTACGTGCACCTTGAGCAAAGAAGATGAAGAAGCTAAAGTAGATCAGAAGCTGTACAGAGGTATGATTGGTTCTTTGTTATACCTCACTGCATCCATGCCAGATATTTTGTTCAGCGTATGCTTGTGTGCAAGATTCCAATCAGATCCTAGAGAATCTCATATGACTGCTGTCAAGAGAATCTTCAGGTATTTGAAAGGAACAACTAATCTTGAACTCCTTTATAGGAAATCCTTAGATTATAAGCTAATTAGATTCTATGATGCTGATTATGCTGGTGATAGGATTGAAAGAAAGTCAATCAGTGGCAATTGTCAATTTCTGGGTGATAATCTTATATCCTGGGCTAGCAAAAGACAAACAACTATTGCTATGTCTACAGCATAAGCAGAATACATTTCAGCTGCAAGTTGTTGTACACAACTACTTTGGATGAAACATCAGTTGGAAGACTATTAGATAATTGCTAACAGTATTCCCATTTATTATGATAATACTGCTGCTATTTGTTTGTCTAAAAATCCAATTTTGCATTCAAGAGCTAAGCATATTGAAATCAAACACCATTTTATCAGAGACTATGTTCAAAAAGGGATTTTAGATATACAAATCATTGATACTGAAAATCAATGGGCTGATATATTTACTAAGCCTTTAACTGTTGAAAGGTTTGATTTTATAAAGAAAAATTTGAACATGCACTTTGTGTCTGATTAAATGTTTGCTTGCTCCTGAATAGGGTTTTAGGTTCTGAAGTTAGTTCAGAAGCAGTAGTCCATCAGAAGCTCTTTATTAAGGTTCTGAGGAAAACTCGCTTATGATGATGACGTCAGCATCTGAAGTCCGGAAGCTGGATTTTATGCTTCTGAATAGTAGAGTTAGTGGAAACGTTGGGAGTTACTTTTTATGGTAACTTCTGGCCCACTAACTTGGTAGTTACTCTTAACGTGTCTAACGTGGCCTGTCTGTATTGGTGTATAACTAAAAAGGGCAATGATGATTTAATAGCTTTGAAAGTACTTTTCATTCGCCCCCAATTTGTCATTAATGTTATGTTTATTTGTATCTTTTGAATTGCAATCGTTTTTACTCTTAACACTTTGTCAATTCACACACTACTCACTTCACAAACAAACACTTTGCTTTCAAATCTCTTGCGAAGTAAGTGCAATTCTCTCAACCCTAGAACCCTAAAATCATCATCTTCTTCAAATCTTCTTCAATCATCAAATGGCATCATCAAGTTCAAGAGTTTCAGAATCTACAGCACGAAAGGTTCCTGAATATGACTACAGAGGAAGAAGTATGAAACTGGAAGAATGGGAACTACAGGTTCAAATAGAAAATCCGGTGGATTTTGAATCACTTGCTTTCCATGAGTGTTGGATCAGAAGCTACTACGAAGTGCAAGAACTTATGCATTACTTCAAGATGTTGAATGGACCGACATACGAAGCATTGGTTAGACACTTCTGGGTGAGAGCTAAGGTTTATGACAAAGCTGCGTCTATAGCTGAAGAAAGTCAAATTGTGTTGATTTATCCAGAACTGGAAGGGAAGACCAGAGAAGAAATGGGACTTGAGCCATTTACTGGTGTTGAAATCAGGTCAAATATCTGTGGTATTCCAGTGAGAATTGCAGAATGGCAGATAGAAGATGTACTCCGTAGAGAAGCTTCTGGAAAATACTCTGGAATTGATCTCTCAAGCACAGCTGAAGAACGCATCTGGAAAGAGAAAGTAAACTTGGCTTTGTACAACTCCACGCAGTCAGGAAAGTATGCTGATCTAAGCATGGATAAGAAGCTGCTTCTGAAGATTCAGAATGAAGACTTGCTTCCATGTGGTGGAAGTGAGAAACCCAATTTGGCATAGAAGGTCTTTCTCCAGCACTTCATTAAGAAGGAGAAAGTGAACGTGCCAAAATACATGTTCAAGTACTTGATAGAGTGTCTGAAACAGAGTCAGCTGCAGAATAGAACCTGGGTACCTTATGGAAGACTCTTGTCAGAAATATTCTATCAAGGAGGAGTCTTGGACAAAATAAGCAGTGTTGAAGCCTTCACAGATGAGCTGCTTGATACTAAGACTGGGAAGTTCATAAATGCTCAAACCCTCAAGAATATGAAGTTGATCACTGTTGTCACCAAGCTTCAAACTGATTTGAGTGAATCCCTTGTTAAGTCTGATCTTATAAAGGACTTTCCACCCATCTGCAAGAAGGATCCTCTTGAAGTGCAGATGTACTACATCAAGGAGCACTTTGAGGCAACCAATGAAAGAATCAGGTTGGAAGATGTACCCGAGGAGATGTATGGTGGTGCACTACCACGAGCTAGAGGTAGAAAATCAAAGAGGAAGATGACTGCCGAAGAGTATCTGGAGGTTGAAAAGTCTGTTAAGAAGGCAAAAGTTGCTTCTGACAAGCTCAAGATTGGTGGTTCCTCAGTACTATCAATTGAAGAAGCTATTGAAGAAATGGATTCAAGGTTGATCCTGGATGTTGGTGTTGTTCTTGATCAACCTGCAATACCAAAAAGGAAGAGGAAACCAGCATTGAGGAGGACCAAGGATTTCCCTCATGTTACCAAGAAAGCTGAAGCTGCTTCTGATTTGGCTTTGAAGGATTTACAAAGGAAGAAGGCAGAAGTTGAAAAAGTCTTGGAAATTGCATCTGAGCTAAAAGAGTCTGTAGTTTCAGAAGCTAAGCACTTGATGCTGATGGCAAGTGAGTCTGCTCAGAAGGATTCTGATCCTGAACCAGAAGAAGTAGTCAATATATCATCAGATTCCGCATCCTCATCATCATCAGATTCTGATGATGATATACCCATAGGACTCCTTCTTCGAAAACCAATAAAAAGCCATTCAACATCAACCAAGACTAACAAAAAGCCCTCTCAGTCAAGCTCTTATGAACCAGTTGGTCATATAATCAATCAGAAGCTAGGAGAAATGGCTGAGAAGAGAGACAGAGTCATTGACACTATCCTTCGCCATCACCCTCAACCTCTCAACGTTCAACCTCTCCACATGATCATACCAGAAAATGGTGAACCTAACTCAGAGAAAGCCTCTGAGACAACCTCAGAAGCAGTTGCTTCTGAGAAAATTGTTTCAGAAAGCCCCCAACATCAAACACCAGAACCACACAAACCCTCATCACCTCCTCAACCACAATCACCATTAGTTGAAACTGAACCCCAACCCAACATTCTAACTCAACAATCTTCACCACAACCCCCATCACCCATAGTTGAAACTGAACCTCAATCTAACCCACAACTTGAACCACAACCAGATGAATCCTCTCCCCAACACATTCCCATGGATATTGACAATCCTCAAGTCAATCTCCAAGCCTCAACCTCAACCTCACAAATTGCTTCTGACCAACCATCATTCTCAACTTCATCTTAACAAATCACCATTCCAGAATCCAACCATGTTCAAGACCTTATTCCTAGTGATTCTGACCTTGAAACTCTTGAACAACCACCCCTAGACATCCTGGAATCTGAATATATTGATGTAGAGCTACTCAAGATCCTCTTTGAAATGCATGATCTGGTGGATCAAAGAAGGACAATTGATCTCACCAATGCATATGAAGAAGCATGGGCATCACTTCAGAAGAGAGCTACCGAGTTAATAGAAGCTGTAAAGGCCAAATGCATCAGAATCAAGGGAGCTTCTGTCAGAAGATTAATGGAAAATCTGAAGCAAAGACTTAGAGTTAGAAGTCCTAGACTGCTTCTGTCAAACAAGCCATTCTACTCAGAAGCTGACTATATGACAAGAGAAGCTAGAATGTTCAAGCTTCTGAGGCAGCAGATGGCACAGCAACAGCAAGAAGCTAAGGCAAGGGAATTGGCTCTTCTCCAGAAGCAACAACTTCTTGAAGAACAGTTGAAGAAGCAAGCTGAAGAAATGGAGAAGATGATGAAACAATTGCAAACCAAACCTTAGTTGCACACCTTAGTGTTTATTTTTTGTTTGCTGTTTGTTTTAATCCTTTTCTATTTCCTGCTTCTAAATACCTCTTGTCTTTATGTTTCTTACTGCTTCTGGATACTTAATGGTTCTGACTAACAATGACTGAATATTTTTGTTTACATTCATTGCTCTGATTTACTGATTTATTTTTTTTTTTGATTATATTATTGATAAGACTATAGGTTCTGATCATATTTATACTCCCTTCTTGTTTTTGTCCTTATGTTTATTTGTTATTTTTGATAATGAGAAAAGGGGGAGTATATGTGATAGTATTTAGAGGCTCTGAGCCCCATTAATGATATTTGAAAATTATTTTGAAAAACTTCTATCATTTTTACCTTAAAGGTATAAGCTATGAACAAAAAAAGGAATATCAAATTTCAAATAAATTAATTGAACCATTCTTCTCTTCTATAAGTTAATTCTTTCAATTTTTTAAGCTCTGATATTATTTTTGTGCGCTAAATGAATTTAATTAACCTGGATAGAACTTAGGGGGAGCTTACAAACCTCACCTTAAAGACTATCAGACTCAGGGGGAGTTTGAGCTTACAAACCTCAGATTCTGAGCTTACAAACCTCAGAACCCCAAAAGTCAACTTGTTAATTAGATTAACAACAATTGATCAATTTTAAATACTATTGTTTGTCATCATCAAAAAGGGGGAGATTGTTGGAACAAAATGTGTTTAACAATGAACCTTAAAGAGTTTTGAAGATAACAAGGTATTAAAAATTGTAAATTGGACTAGCTAATATTTGTTCAAGTGTACAGGACCATAATTAAAAAGGTTACATCATTTATTGGTTCTGAATGAGCAAATAAAGAGCAAAAAGAATCAACAAAATTGAAGCTTAGAGCTCCTGAAGGCAACTCGCTCCTGAAGAGAAAAAGCGCTCCTGAAGTAAAGCCGCTCCTGAAGTAAGTAAAGTGCTTCTGAAGAATAGTGCTCCTGAAGACAAGAGGTCCAGAAGCCACATCATCAGAAGCTGCGTTATCAGAAGCTGTATCATCAGAAACTGCATCATCAGAAGCTGCCTCATCATAAGTCATTTCACCAGAAGCTGAAGATCAACTGAATTTGAGAAATTTAAGGATTCAAGAGCTGTGTCATGGATCGAAATTCAACAAAGGACAACAAAAGATTAGTAAAATTTTGCAACGGTCATTTCAAAGGTGTTTGAAGGCATGTGCTTGCAATTTTGGATGAAAGCGTTGACATTGTACTGTGTACGAATTGTACAACCACCTTCTCCACTACTCTGTTTTATGTCCACACTACAAGACAAGAAAACAGTTCCAGAATATGGCTTCGCCTGCATAGATGTTCCTTTGGATAAGGAATGGATTTCAAATTGGTTCTTCATAGGACAACAACCAAATCAGGCAAAAGATCATTGGTGAAAGATCAAGCTTCAACAACGACTCTTTGATGTGCTGGCAATTTCACAACATCTCTTTCACACCTCTATATAAAGGAGTGGAGACTTAGAGTTTTGGTAATGCTGAACGAAAGACTCACAACATTATTACAAGTGTCAAACCTCTGCTGAAATTATTCTACATTCACTTAGAATTTCTGTGTCTCAAAGTTTCATCTTAGAAATTCTTAAGTTATTGAGTCTGTATCTGATTTGTATTGTGAGCACTTCTGATTGTATATCAAGTGTTCAACCTTAAACAATTTTCTGTGTAATTTTGTTTAGTTAGAAGTCTCTTGCAGTTGTGCTTGAGCAGGGAAGTCTCTTGATTGTGTTCTTGAGCATAGGAAGACTCTTGCAAAGTGTGCTTGAGCAAAGGAAGTCTCTTGCAGGTGTGCTTGAGCAATTGTAATCAGATATTACTCTTAGTGAAATCTCCTTGGAAGTGCAAGGGGGACTGGACTACTTCCGGATTGTGGAAGGAACCAGTATAATTGTTTTGTGTCGTTCTTCTTCTCTCTCTCTGTTTTATTCCGCTGCGTGTAGATTCTGATTATCACTTCAGAAGCTGTTTCGCTTAGCTTCTGATCAGGGTGTTCAGTGTTAGGAGAAACGAAGAATTTTTCGAAACACAATTCAACCCCCCTTCTTGTGTTTTTTCTCACCTTCATAAACTTTGTAAGGAACCACGAGGACGATTAAATTTGATTTCTTACTTCATACAATATTGTGAAAGATTTTAAGCGTGTATTAGAGAGAGTGTTTAAAAGAGATTGTTGCTAGCATTACTCTTATGCAAATTGTATTCTTACTTCAACAAAGATACTAATGTCTTCGTATAGCATCTAAATCCTAATTCTGATCTTAAAAACAAAACACAAATCATCTAAAAAAGAAACAAAAACAATGAAAAGGCAAAAACATTTAACATACAAGTAAATGTAAACAACAAGAATTTCACAAGTTTCAGTTCAATTGACCATTAAGTAGAGATCCATTATGTAACCAATAATCAGTACAAGCACAAAATAAATAACATCAACAAAAATTAACAAAGATTGCAATTTTGTCAAAAAAATACATAGATTGCAATTGAATCTCATGTTCAAGTTACATAGCACCGCATCTAAATCCTCGATTTAAGACCAATGTGAAATCAAACTCTCAACACAAATTTCTTGGTCATAAAAACCCTTTTTTTCAAACTCAGTAAATTGATTAGTATCTTTCCTAGGATCATAAACAATAAACTTCTTTTTCCACCAATAAATCTCTTCTGTATATTCAATCAACACTTGATCATCCTCAAAAAAATATATTGCATTGATAAAAGCATCACACTTGTATGGCACTGTAAACAACTTAGTCCATGACTCTTTGTTTCCATATTCCTTCATAACCCAAACATCATGACCAGAAATCATGCACAAGCAATCCCTCAACACACCTAAAGTTAAGTAATTCACATCTACCTCTCCATAATCGAGCAGCAATATTGCATGATAAGACTCATTCCCCATATAAAATAAAAAAACAATAAAACATGGACTTTTTCTATTCCTGTATTTAGAAATTAACCAATTAATTGTGCCACTCACAAATTTTCCTAAAGATTCAACAGGGACACCACACCAAAAGGGAACTCCCGAATGCTTTTTCATAAATTGGTACCAAAATTATAAACCTTCACTTAAGTTTTGTCAACCAAATTAACTACCACTGCCTTATAACTACCACTAACATAATCATAGCCGAAGCCTTGCTCCATCTTTATGGAACTAACCCACAGAAAGTTAACACTGCACGAAATCAAATTTGAGACATTAAAATTACCACACTTCGAGGTACTAAACCAACATCACTTACTTGGACAACTTATGTAACACCCATACCAGACGTATCTAGAAAGTCTGGCACGTGCGTTAATATTAGTACTGGATACATTAAAATATACAACCATTAAAATCTTAGAATGAATAATATTTACATCAAGTTCCGTTCGTATAAATAATAATACAATACAACTCATCCATACATAAAAATACATCCTTGAAGTCCATAACATCCTGCAGCTTCACGAACGAACCCTTGAAGTAATATCCATCCGCCACCGAACATGCATAAACATCCTGCTTATCTGAAACAAATAAGGATTGGGATGAGACATAATGTCTCAGTGAGTTCCCCTAAATCCTAGGCTATAGGCAACCTCAGGGGGAAACCTACGGTCACCACGTGTCTACATTACAACCTGACGGTTGATTATACGTGTGTGGGGACTTGCATACTTAGACGGTAGTGCATACTAGAGCCGTCATAGTCTTATCTCACTTGTTATAGGCTTCACTTCCTCTACGTGTCATGGCGGTCGAGAGGGAACCTAGAACCGCATTGCCAAGAATACACGCTAAGTATCGAGGCCTAAGCATAACATGATCATGACACGATTCTAAACCGGACGATTAGGGGAATCCTAAGATCGTCATCGGTAACATGTTCATTTCTTGTTCTAATCCATGTCCTGTACCTGTCTTAAAGCATCTAATGCTCTTATTCTCGTACATAATCGTACATGAGTTCCTACGTGTTCATAATCATAATCGTGCATGGAACCATAATCATAACATACATAAACGTAACTAAGTTCATTTATGTTAGCGTTGAACAAACATTATTATCTTGGTTCATTTTACGGATAGTCCCGGGTGGAGTAACCCCGAAATCAATCCCATACATGACCGATGTACGTACATCGGACTCCCTCGGTGTCGTGCGGGTCCCTTGCGGCTTAAACCGTTCCCCTTAGGTCGAGAACCTCCCGTATCCCCCTGGCGTGGATAACAAGAGACACGAACACCTACGTCTTGTTACTCAGTGACATGCGGGTCCCTTACGGCTTGAATCGTTCTCATAGTGAGAACCCCTTGTATCCCCCTGATGTGGATATCAAGAGACATGTCACCTACACTTATTAGTCATAGTCTTGTCGTGCATAAGTTAAACATATACATACTTGAGTGCTTACCTCGGAACCTTAATCAAACCGATTAGTGGTAAACTCTTACTTGTTCATATTCATACCTAATCATGGTGGAGAGACTAACTAGTCAAACCACGACTTACGTACTTGCTAAATCATAGTAGCTCTTGTGCGAAGAGATTACACTTCGCGTCTTATCACTCTAGGGATTCTTGCTAAACATACTAGTTCTCGACTAGCTAAGCCGAGGCTCTACATACATTCCCTTTCTTAGTTCATTACTACCCCATCATGCTTAAACTCTCTTAAGTCATCTTTGTGACCCATGTTAAATTGCCATGATTATCGGTTCGAGTTCTATGGATGATTGGTACATTTTTCTATTAATTCCGAGGACCCAAAATGCCATAACCCAAGTAACAAACCATTTAGAAATTCAAAGTTTTAACCAAGTCAAGATGGTTCCAGTTGTAAAATAAGTGAAAACAGTAAAAATATACGTCAACACGATCGCATCGGACCCCCACACGACTGGCCCCAAGCACCCGAGCACAAAACAACACAAAAGTTGCCCTGTCAGGGGCGCCTGGCGCCAGAGAGTGGGCGCCTAGCGCTGGCCTCTCTGACTTTGGGCGCCTAGCGCCCTTGTTCAGGCGCAGCGCTGCGAACCTGCGTGTTTCGGCTGCGGGTTCGTGGCATTTTCGACCCAAAACTCCAATTTTTGATCTCCTAAATGTACCAATTCATTCCAAACATTGTTAACAAGTTTATGTACTCAAAATAGCTTACGAAAACATATATAAGATCAAGTTCCATGGCAATTTATCATGTAACACAAGGCATGGCTTTAGGTTCAATAAAATGTCATAGAAGCTAAACTAGCACAAAACATGAATATCCAACCCAAAGGTAGGTTACTCTATCTATAGAACTCACCTAGTCATGTTGTGAACTTGATTCCAAAGCTTCAAGCATCTTCTTTACTCCATGTCTCAAAACCCTAACTTTTGACTCACCAACAACTATGGCCTTAACTCCACAATCCATCTTCAAATCATCTTCTTCTTTGTTTCTTAACCATGAATAAACCTTAGCTTGCATCATCTTCTCTTGACATCAACAAACCCCATTTCTTCATGAACTTATCTTAAGGAGAAAGAGTGGAACAACCCAAACCAAACCCCCACAACTTGGAAGATCATATAGGAACATAACCCACAAGCTTGACATGAGTAAAAGGAAGAAATTATGGAAGAAAAAAGAAGAGAGGGTGGCGCATGAGAAGAGGGAAGGAAGAGAAAGCTCTTGCCCAAAAAACCTAGAGAGAGAGAAGATTGGAAATGAGATATTCTTTGGCCATTTCCATATAAATATCTCTTAATCGAGCAATTACCAAAATGCCCTTGCCTTAAACGTGTTACATCCGTCTCTGATACTTATCTCGTATTAAGCTGACGTCTCGTAATAAATATTTCCATCACACTTACTTTCCATGAATAAAATTCATCTGACACGATCAACGGTTAATATACCGATACTGTCAGGCGGGATATTACACTCTACCCCCCTTAAAAAAAATTTCGTCCTCGAAATTTAGATATTGACTACCAATCCCTATGATAGAACTTGCCATCTATGGTCTGAACCAAACATTTTCCATTCATACATATCCAAAGGTTTCGTCGTATCATGTCCTCATCTCATTTCTTAACCCGCATATAACTGAGCGTAACCTCCTTGATCTTAATACCATTCTTATGTAGAGTTATCTTAGTATATCATGATTCAGAACTTACCTTGCTACACATAAATTTATTGTCTCGGTCTCGTATCTTACCCGCTTAACATAAATCGTTCATAAAGGTATCTTATCATAAACATGAACACTCAGGATTTGCCTTTTAACTGGAATCCTACCGGAAACCAGGTTTGCCCTGCAGTGCTTACTTGCAACATTAAAACATCTTTCATACATTCATAATCTTTCTTGCCGCACTTTGCGACTTATGCCTCTTACGTACATTACTCACAAGACGATTCCACGATTCACCTATCCCTTTCTGAGTCTTAGGAAATCTTCGATCTCATTGCAATCTTATTGCATCTTATCACCCGTACTAAGAGGTAACTCATATTGCTTGGCATGAAAAAGTGATATCGATTAGCCACGTCATCTGACAATCTAACAGCCGACGTTGCGGTTCACATGCTCTTGAAACTTGCTAGAAATTCTACTTGCACTTACGTCAACATTCTTGTAACATTTCCGTGTATCCTACCTGACATTGGCTTCATACGAACCTTGTCGTTTCCATAACCTGTACATACTTTCAAGTGCCGCCTCTTGTTAAATGATAACGATACGTGTTCTAAAATCTTCTTTAAAGAAATCTTTCTTAAATTTTTGGTATTCGGGTTCTTGGAACGAATTTATACATGACTAAAACGATTTTATCATTTCTAAAACTGATTGTATAAAGGTGCCACAAACCACCGGACGAGTTTCGATATTTTTTTTTTTTTGGAAAAGATTTAACAACTCGCCCAAAACTTGTCCCCGACAAGTTGGTCCTGAAGTTTGTACGTTGTAAGTGAGTCCACTTACAACGGACCTCATCAGTTTCAAAAATGTATAATTCCATAAGTTTAAATAAAAACATCGTTCCCAAGTTCCATAATACCAATCTTAACTTTTAAAAGTCTTAAAATCATAACTTAACATGTCTTAACAAGTATCGTTTTCACTCAACAAGTATTGCGTACGAGAGTATGATTCTCTTTGCATCAACTCGAGAGTTGCACCTTCTTTCATGATAGCATACTTAACTTCGAAGATAAATTCTTTTCTTATTCAACTGATATACATACTTGCCATACCGCTTTTGTATCCATAAGAAATCCTTGGACCTCTTAACATAAACTTATTTCTCTTCTTCGAAACACTAAACTTGATTCTCCGCATTATCTCATTCGGTTATCGCTCTTGATGCTTTGATTCTTTACCTATGTCACGGAACGTAACCTTCTGATCCTTACATGTTTTCTATTATCATCATCCATGCATCTTGACCAATTATCATACGACAATTCTTGTCCTTTTCATCTTACCTAGATGACGACACATACTTAAAACTTTTACCTTAGCCAATGATATTTATATAAACATCCATTCTTACTTATCACACCAAGAACTCCTCACTTGTCTTATGATGCTTCTGCTAAACTTGCCTTACCAACCGAACATTCTTCACGAAGATTCATACATACTAAATTTACCATGTTTCGTGTTTAACAATTACTTCCATGGCGCTACTCTGATTCCCTCCGGTTGGTTTACACGAACACTATAACCCGTTAGAGCAATTGAGACTTCAATTCATGCTTATCACTTGGATACTTACTTCTTGAACTATTCTCAGAGTATTCTATGTTGCAAACACTATCACAACCTTACTCTTGACTTGTAAATTCAAAACTCATGATATTTTATCTTATGCTCATAATACTTGACTTGGGGGTAAACCTTACATTCTTGCTGGTTGCATTTACCATACATATCACACTTGAACTTGTTTCTGAGGAAACTCGAATTCCTTTATCAACTCCTCTAACACTTGAACATATCTTCCTTAAACCTCTAGCCTGGTACCTTCGTATCTTCGCATACTACATTTTGCTTAATCATACCAATGCTTGCTCGTTGATTTTTCTTTTAAAGTAACTATGTAAACTAGCGCATAGGTCATTGACGTCGAAAATTTTCTACTTTATAAATATATTGAATTTAGGCCCCGGCCGTTAATACAAAATCATAGAACGAGTTGATAACATATACGTGTCATCAATTCTAGATTCTAATGAGTCTAGCTCGCTCTACGAGTGTCGTAGCAAACCGGTTCCTAGAAAATCTCGTGAATTTTTCAAAAGTCAACTTCAATCACCCATACGCGTAAATCTTTCTAAAATTATTTAAACTTAATGATCCAACATCATATCGAGCCCTAGCATGTTCGTTAAGCAAAACATAAGTTCGAGAGATACGCCATAATTCCACATAATCCGAAAACTTTGTGATGTCTTATAACTTTGCACCAATTAAATTTCTTGCTTCATACCTCATGCATACGCATTCACTTTATCCAGTCATATGCAGGAACTTTGTACTATTGATCTTGGCTCTTGACACATTAACCTCCAAAGCTACCTTAAACCGGATTGATTTCCGTTAATACTTGTCCATGCATTTTCTTCCTCAGAAATCTTAAGATATGATGTGCATTCGATACTTGATGTTATAGAGAGTGTTGGTTATATAAAAGATTGTGAAAACAACCCCCAATAGCTACTACTGACCCTAGAGATGAAATAACAGCTCTCAAAAAAACTGAAAAATTCGATCCAGGTTCGCTATTAGCGAAATTTTCGCTATTGGCATATTTTCTTCAACTCAGTTTTCCAAAAAGAAAAATCGTATTTCACATAAAAATCTTATTTCTTCAAGTATCCCAATGCATATCATTCCTTCCAAACATATTAAAACAATTCTATAACATTTGCATGGCAAGCATTAACATCATTCGGTTCCATTCAAGGCACATTAGAAACTGATATCTTGTCATCACGTCTCTTAACGTAAAATTTCCACCTAATCCTTAACTTCATCTGCTAAGAATGGCTTACTTCATTACGTTGCAACTCATGCAACTTCCAAACATACATATAGTTAACTTCATTCATATAATGCTATTCCTGAGAGCCTGCTGACTCCGTCAACATACACCGACCTCTTACTACCTTGTAGCCTTGTTCGGACATTCTAGAATATCTTAAACCCGTTCCAACAACAACTCTTACCGAAACTTTCGGTCATGGTTAGATACATATATCCAACTTCTTCACTTACGGGTACATGGAGTATCGTTATCATCTTACCCGACATTGTCGGAACGTTTCTTCTTAACATGCCTTACATTCCCAGAGGATTCACACTTCTACTTGATTAGTTCACCGGCCACCTTTTGGCACGATCAAACTACTTCATCATATACTTCATTCCTCCTGGGTCCTATTCAGCTCTCAGGCATCCATTCTAATCACTGAATGTTAAATTGAGTTGATCAGGCTCAACTAACATCAACAATTAGAACATCTACCTGGAACCCAATGGTCCCACTACCTTAGTTGTAATTTAATGACCCAAGGCACGGTCTGAATCGACCTGCTCTGATACCAATTGTAACACCCATACCAGACGTATCTAGAAAGTCTGGCACGTGCGTTAATATTAGTACTGGATACATTAAAATATACAACCATTAAAATCTTCGAATGAATAATATTTACATCAAGTTCCGTTCGTATAAATAATAATACAATACAACTCATCCATACATAAAAATACATCCTTGAAGTCCATAACATCCTGCAGCTTCACGAACGAACCCTTGAAGTAATATCCATCCGCCACCGAACATGCATAAACATCCTGCTTATCTGAAACAAATAAGGATTGGGATGAGACATAATGTCTCAGTGAGTTCCCCTAAATCCTAGGCTATAGGCAACCTCAGGGGGAAACCTACGGTCACCACGTGTCTACATTACAACCTGACGGTTGATTATACGTGTGTGGGGACTTGCATACTTAGACGGTAGTGCATACTAGAGCCGTCATAGTCTTATCTCACTTGTTATAGGCTTCACTTCCTCTACGTGTCATGGCGGTCGAGAGGGAACCTAGAACCGCATTGCCAAGAATACACGCTAAGTATCGAGGCCTAAGCATAACATGATCATGACACGATTCTAAACCGGACGATTAGGGGAATCCTAAGATCGTCATCGGTAACATGTTCATTTCTTGTTCTAATCCATGTCCTGTACCTGTCTTAAAGCATCTAATGCTCTTATTCTCGTACATAATCGTACATGAGTTCCTACGTGTTCATAATCATAATCGTGCATGGAACCATAATCATAACATACATAAACGTAACTAAGTTCATTTATGTTAGCGTTGAACAAACATTATTATCTTGGTTCATTTTACGGATAGTCCCGGGTGGAGTAACCCCGAAATCAATCCCATACATGACCGATGTACGTACATCGGACTCCCTCGGTGTCGTGCGGGTCCCTTGCGGCTTAAACCGTTCCCCTTAGGTCGAGAACCTCCCGTATCCCCCTGGCGTGGATAACAAGAGACACGAACACCTACGTCTTGTTACTCAGTGACATGCGGGTCCCTTACGGCTTGAATCGTTCTCATAGTGAGAACCCCTTGTATCCCCCTGATGTGGATATCAAGAGACATGTCACCTACACTTATTAGTCATAGTCTTGTCGTGCATAAGTTAAACATATACATACTTGAGTGCTTACCTCGGAACCTTAATCGAACCGATTAGTGGTAAACTCTTACTTGTTCATATTCATACCTAATCATGGTGGAGAGACTAACTAGTCAAACCACGACTTACGTACTTGCTAAATCATAGTAGCTCTTGTGCGAAGAGATTACACTTCGCGTCTTATCACTCTAGGGATTCTTGCTAAACATACTAGTTCTCGACTAGCTAAGCCGAGGCTCTACATACATTCCCTTTCTTAGTTCATTACTACCCCATCATGCTTAAACTCTCTTAAGTCATCTTTGTGACCCATGTTAAATTGCCATGATTATCGGTTCGAGTTCTATGGATGATTGGTACATTTTTCTATTAATTCCGAGGACCCAAAATGCCATAACCCAAGTAACAAACCATTTAGAAATTCAAAGTTTTAACCAAGTCAAGATGGTTCCAGTTGTAAAATAAGTGAAAACAGTAAAAATATACGTCAACACGATCGCATCGGACCCCCACACGACTGGCCCCAAGCACTCGAGCACAAAACAACACAAAAGTTGCCCTGTCAGGGGCGCCTGGCGCCAGAGAGTGGGCGCCTAGCGCTGGCCTCTCTGACTTTGGGCGCCTAGCGCCCTTGTTCAGGCGCAGCGCTGCGAACCTGCGTGTTTCGGCTGCGGGTTCGTGGCATTTTCGACCCAAAACTCCAATTTTTGATCTCCTAAATGTACCAATTCATTCCAAACATTGTTAACAAGTTTATGTACTCAAAATAGCTTACGAAAACATATATAAGATCAAGTTCCATGGCAATTTATCATGTAACACAAGGCATGGCTTTAGGTTCAATAAAATGTCATAGAAGCTAAACTAGCACAAAACATGAATATCCAACCCAAAGGTAGGTTACTCTATCTATAGAACTCACCTAGTCATGTTGTGAACTTGATTCCAAAGCTTCAAGCATCTTCTTTACTCCATGTCTCAAAACCCTAACTTTTGACTCACCAACAACTATGGCCTTAACTCCACAATCCATCTTCAAATCATCTTCTTCTTTGTTTCTTAACCATGAATAAACCTTAGCTTGCATCATCTTCTCTTGACATCAACAAACCCCATTTCTTCATGAACTTATCTTAAGGAGAAAGAGTGGAACAACCCAAACCAAACCCCCACAACTTGGAAGATCATATAGGAACATAACCCACAAGCTTGACATGAGTAAAAGGAAGAAATTATGGAAGAAAAAAGAAGAGAGGGTGGCGCATGAGAAGAGGGAAGGAAGAGAGAGCTCTTGCCCAAAAAACCTAGAGAGAGAGAAGATTGGAAATGAGATATTCTTTGGCCATTTCCATATAAATATCTCTTAATCGAGCAATTACCAAAATGCCCTTGCCTTAAACGTGTTACATCCGTCTCTGATACTTATCTCGTATTAAGCTGACGTCTCGTAATAAATATTTCCATCACACTTACTTTCCATGAATAAAATTCATCTGACACGATCAACGGTTAATATACCGATACTGTCAGGCGGGATATTACAACTTAAGTTGGTTTTTTTACTTTTATTTTTTTAATAAATTACACTCTCATCATTTAATAGAATCTTGAACTACACTCTTCTCCCCTCTTATTAGAAATTAAAAAAAAAATTGATTAAGGGAGGAAAAAATATGGATTTTACATAAGAGAGGAAAACTTATGAATAACGTTAAATTTTTTTCTTATATGTTTTGCATAAGAGAGAAGGAAGGTGTATATTTTAACTTAAGAGAGAAAAGTGTAATTCAAAAATCTCTTAGAGATCAAGAGTGTAATTTAAGCATCTATCAAGGATAGATATATAGTATAATTTGCTCTCTTTCTTTATACATCCCTCGGTTCCATAATAAAGTTCTAGAAATTGACACTTTTAATTTGTAATGTGTTATGAATTATTATTTTTTTAATTATATAAGCTAATTACGAGTGCATATGTTACTTCCAATTTGATATTTTTCAATTTGGTAAAAATATCGAGTTAAATATGCTTTTGGTCCCTACAAATATATCAACTTTTCGTTTTAGTCTCTCTAATTTTTTTTTCTTTTTAGTCGATATAGAATTTTCAATCACCATTTTTGATCCCTTTTTTAAGTCAACTCATGTATAGCCTTTGTATTTTTTTAATGAAATGTGCGGAAATGTGTAGAATATTATAAAAAGATGGGGGAAATATTGACTCCAAGAGTAAGTCTATAGACTTACTCAAAATCCCGGGGGTGGAAAAACGGAACCAACTTGCCGGGCCGGCCCGTTTAGTCCACTTTTTTGATGGACTGAGTCGAAGTTTTGAACTCGCTTTCAATAGTTGGTTTGCATCACTAAACTCGTTGAAAAAACAGGACGGACACGAGGCGGGGCAGGCCAACCAGTTTAACTCGTTTTTCTTTTTTCTTTTAAGCTTATTTTATTCTTTTGGATTTATTTTGGTTGTTGAATTTATTCCAAGTTTTGTTTTATATTGAAAATTTGTTTTTTGTGGGCTACGACAATATTTTGTTATATATTTGCGAGTTGTACCTTAAGTGAACTTTGCCAACAATGTCAAGCATATTAATCCTAGATTTGCAAAATTGGGAACCTCAACCTCGAGGCTTATCTTAGAGCTTTTTGAGTTGATTCATGAATAAAGAATAAAAACAAAAACAAAAAAACCCTAATCGAACGATATTAGTATGGTAATGCATCTTATTTTAGTATAAGAGGACATGGCTGCAACAATTGCACAAACTTCAATACCTTAGTCACTTAAATCTTATACATTGAAGTGCATTAGCAAATGTAATCGAAATCCAGAGCTGCTTGCTGAATATTCTGACTCAGTGCCCAAAGGCAAAGACACTGTACTTGAAAGCATACGTACGTAACTAAATTTATTATAATTAAATCAAATATTTGTATTATTCATAAAAGATCTAAATCAAGAATCAAAATATATAGATGTGCATCTAAATTGAACAATTTCTTTCTTTACAAAGTTCTAAAACAAAATTGGATTGTATTTGACCTCTTTTTATGCATCTACTAACAAAAATGATTAAAATGTAGTTAAAAAATTTAATTTTTGGGATATCGATACATGGAGTGTCGAAGAAAAAAAAAACAAATTTTTGGAATATCGGTAACGGTTGGTCCGACGAGTGACAGACACCAACACAATGTCGGACACCGCAACACACCTAATCCTAAAGTTGTTCGTGATTCATCGTAAAGAAGTTTGTAATTATAAGAACAACCCTAACCCTAGGGCCTTCTGTTATGATATCAGTTCAAAAAAACAAATCAGCAAGTTGGTGCTGTTCTAGACACAGAAAAACATTTAGTTTCATTTTAAATATACAACAAAAGTATTTTACAATAGACACAAAGGCAGGGAGGAGAGGTGCACATCAACGAATGACTTTGAGACTATATAGCAGAATGTGTGTGGAATCTTCTCCCTCAGAATCTGGATTCGAGTTGATCATTCATCTTTGATTATGGTTCAATAAAACAGTAACAAATTCTGTTATCGTTTTAGTGTCCCTACACTTTCCCACTATAGCACATGCCAGGGAACATATCCAAAACATTAAACAATTTTATCTTGAACCCGCTTTTAACTAAAATCAATTATACGAAATCATTTCAATCAAAACCAATTTTTGCCACTGTATAACCAAACACAATCACATAACAACAACCACAACTTTTCACTGATAATAGTTTTTTTCACCGAAATCATTTCAATTACTTGTACTTACTGCTTATCAACCAAAATTCACCTTAGATCCAACAAATCATCAAGTCCCACTCTATTTGGTGGGATCTATGAATTTGATCTAGGGTCTGTTTGGATTGCCTTATTTGAACTTATCTAATGCATAAGTTTTGTGTGATTGTTTGGGAAAACTTATGAAAACAGCTAATGACATTTTCCATAAGCTTTTTTCAACTTATTTTCATAAGTTCTCCAATATAGCTTATAAAAACAATGTATAACATATATAAAAATAATATAATGTTATTTTATCTTTTGCTCGAAAAATAGCTTGTCGGGTTTGGCTTGGTTGTTGTTGTTGCTGCTAGAAAAATAACTTATGCAAGCTTATACATAAGCGGTAATTATCATGATAAGCGCTTGTGTTATAAGCTGAAGATAAGCTGTTTATCCAAACAGGCAGCTAGAAACAAACAAAAATAAGGGTTTTACCAGCTAACATTTGTCCTAGAATGATTATTTTTCCTGAATTATCAGAAACGTACAAGCACCAATTCAACTTCAAATAAATATACCCCACAACAAAAAATTACATTTTTATGAAAAGAAAAACTCAAATCAGCTCAAACTCAATCATATCCAACGCAATGAACTTAAAGCTGAGCTAAAAAATCACACAAATCAATAAACCCCAAAACCTAACATTTAGTTCAATAAACTCAAATTCAAAATCAAACAACACAATGAACTAAACCCTCAAATTATTTCAACAACAAATCAGTGTTATAGAAAACTTACACGTTTGAAGAGTGAAGACGTTTCGAAAGGAAGAACAAATCGAAGAAGGGATTGAAATCGAAGAAGGGTTTACTTCACTGTGTGTTTGTCTCGGTCTGAAATTTATGAATGAGGGTACACTGTATTTTACCTTACTTTTATGCGATAAAACAATTGGGTTTTTTTCAAATATATTAGCATTATACAAAAATTTGATTTACTCAACGAAGTAAAAGTTAACTTACAAAAAATGATCATCTATATAATATAAATTTACGGCCGATTCCATAGCCCTTTATGGAAATGTTTTTTCTCCTCCTATTCTTATGACACGTGGCACTCTCATCCTATTCTTTTTTCAAATACTCTCACCACATTCATCCTCACAAAATACTCTCACCACATTCATCCTCACAAATTTGTATTTATTGTTTATGTATAAAAGGAAGTTTTACAATTTCAAATTCTAACTAGTATAGTGACCCGTGCCAAGCACGAGAAATTAAAAACTTTTTTAATCAAATGTATAGATTTTATATTATGTTATCTTAAAGTTATAAGTGTGGTTATAATTTAAATTTGATATGTAAATAAATATCATCTTAATTTTGTTAATTTTGTATATATTTTGAAATATCTAAACATTGCACATAACGATTAAAGTATTTGGATTTATATTTATACTAATTATTTGTAGTATAAGATGTACTCATTGTTAAACTTAACATATGTATATTATTATTTGTTGACATAATGTATTTTATTAATCATAAAAACTACAAAATTTTGTATTTTTTTTATATAATAGTCAGTGTCAGATAGGCATGGCAAGAAAACTCATACCCGCGGTTACCCGCCCGAACCAAACCCAATTTGACGGGTCTTCCCCGTTTTTACTGAGTTTGAATATGGGTATGAGTTTTTCCCGATTTCAAAACACGGGTATGGGACGGGTAACGGGTATATAGGTACCCACCCCAAACCCAAACCCATACCCGTCCTAAATGTAAAAAAATTACTTTATGTTGATATGTCATGTTATTTTGTTTGATAATTGTCATGTTAATAAAAACTACAATCGATATTTAAAGGATCAACTAAATCATTTCATCTAACAAATGTTAATGTGAGCGTGTTGTTCGATAATGTATTACAACATTTCTCTTGGGGATGCAAAAAAACTTCTCTTTTTTATTTAAAAAAATTATTCAATGCGGGGACAGGGATGGGGCGGGGATACCCGAACTCGTCGGGGACGGGGATGAGATTCAATTTCTCATCCTCGTTGGGTATGGGTAGAATAACAGGTAAGTATATGAAAATCGGGTATGGGGACGGGGAAGGTAAAACCTGTCCCCCCCACCCCCCATTGCCATGCCTAGTGTCAGATGTATACACCTAGTCTGTGAATGCAAACGTTAAATTTTTTACGGGTGTGTATAAATATAGTTTGGGCTACAGAAACGACGATTGTTATTTGTTTTTATTTTTTACAAAACCAATGGTCTAATGTAAATATTGTATTTTAGGGTAACAACGATATAAAAAAAAAAGTTCCATGTATTGTTATACCTGAAAAGTGCATCAATTAAAAGTCAATGGCAGGAGGATCTGCTTATATAGAAATTGCATGGCCTGTAATGACCAGTACGTCTTACAAAGAAATTAAAAAAAACAACTTCCAAACAATACGCAACTTTAGTTTTCTAAATTATAGCAACAACAATTCTAAAACATAACCAATGATCATACTTTTTGAAAAACTTCACGATACACAACATTTGTGGTCTCCTTGCAAACATTATTATCTTCATCCAAGATGAACAGCTTCAAACCTTTTCTAGAAGTAACTTGAGAGACAGCGGCATAGAGTGGTCCATGCGTGAACACGAACTTAAGAAGATAAACTCCCACCCGAGATAGAGATTGCCCCTGACTTTTATTTATTGTCATTGCAAAACAAAGCGTCAATGGAAATTGCATGCGCCTGAATTCGAAGGGTAGTCCTGGATCACTTGGAATAGGATTCATCCTGGGAATGAATACCCTAGTACCATCCCTTTTCCTGTAATTAGGGTAGCAGCTATCATGCTCTTCCCTAGATGTGTAACTGTCAGCCTCGCACCATTACACAATCCATTGGCCTGATCGATGTTTCTCTCCAGAGCTCTTAATACCATTAAGAAATTCCGTTGTTAACCACTCGCTTTGTACATCAGAATTTTCACCCGATCGACAAACAAAATCAGAGCTTAAATACTCTTTCTCTTCACCTGGAATCAGTGACATCATATATTCATTAACATGCTCAACTGAATCAAGCGTTGGTGCGAGTATTCCCCTTTCTTGGAAAAATAACGGGTCACCAAGCATTATCATTCAAATCGGGATACTCGTGCTAAGCACGGGAAATTAACTTACTTTTTTATATTTTTTTACTCAAGGAATTAACGTTAATGTTTAATAAAATATTATTTAAAATTGAAAATTAATTTACATAAAGTTTGTGAGTATTTAAGTTATTTGATATATAAAATATAAATTTAAAGTAACTTTAAATAAATTATATAGTTTTTTTGACAAAAAATATAACTTAATATTAATAGTTTTTGTAAAAAAATATAATATTATATAGTTGTATCAAGATCTTTTCTTTTACAATTTTTTTTGAGGGAATATTTTCTTTTACAAATATAAAGTATATATATAGTTTACAACTATATTTTATTTTAAATTGGTATTTTTATCCTAACTAATAAATTATTTTTGGGGTTGAGTAGTTCAAATGATTTGAGTTAGGGAATAAGGAGTTGGAGGTACTGGGTCAAACTCAAACGAATGAGTAATATTAATTTAACAACTAATTACTAACATTTGTCATTAAAAAAAAAAGGCAATTGTTTTGATCTCTCCAACATGATGATATTTGCCCCAAGAATATATTACATTGACATTTTAAAAAAAAATAAATTTACTATTGTCAAATTCATCTTTTGAAAATGGATTTTTTTATAAGACCTATGGTAGTCTGTGTTCCTATTATGATTGGCAAGTATTTAAAGATATAGATACCCATTTCGAACCTATACCGAATGTAGAAATATATTAATATGTAACATGCAAATCTCTAAATATTATCTCTACTTTTGATATATTTTTGAACTTTTAATCACTGTAATCATTACCCTAATTTAAAATTGACTAATTACTTTGTGAAGAGGTTCGTTTGATATAAAATATGGTGTTGTGTGTTTTCCTACCTCAAATGGATTAGATTAATAAAAAATGGTGGATATGAATTTCTAGTAGTAGGTTCGGGTTTGGGAAAATGTTTAGGTTGGGGACGGGTTCAGGTTTGAGGATGAAATTTCTCCACAACTTTTTTGCACTTCAATAGATTTATTTTCAAGCTCAACTACCTTATTGTCTCATCCGTTTCAACACTTCTTTTACCTCGTGTTCTATAATACGATGATAGTAGTTTTAGTTTATATCTGCCTCTCTAATATCTATCTTTTCTTTCTTTCTTGTCCTTTAGCAAGAATATATATAAACTTTTCTCCCTCATTGGTGTGTAAGGATTGGTATAACCCATCAAAAGCTTGTGTTCTTGTTGCGTTTAATGCCTTCTTTGCCCCTTTCTTAGCTCTCTTATAATTTTCCTAAATATTTGTACGTGTACACCTATACCACACTTTAAAACATCCCCTTTTGATTCTCATTTTATTTTAAAAATGTTAGTGCCACCATGATTCTTTACTCCTAGTTAGGTCCAAAACCTATTAGTTTTTCTATTGTCTTTTTTGCTACTTTTCTAATCTCATATGTCATCTTGTTCCACTTATCATTTTCGCTTCTATGTAGCATGACGCAACCTTCCTTTAAAATCTTTTGTTGGAAAACACTTTGTTTTTCATCCTTTAAATGCCACCATTTGATCCTTGTATCCCAACTGTGGCATCTCCTCTTCTCTCTTCTCTTAACCCTTGCATCTATAACCAATACTATATGTTGGATCAAACTCTCTCCAGGTAAAACCTTAAGTTCATCAAATCTTATTGTCATAATTACTAATAAGAAATACATCTCTCTGAAAACATGACATCTCACTCTTGTATGTAATAAGACTCCCTTTTGTTTTCCTAAAGTAAGATTAGAAGACAACAAAAAATCTGGGATAAATTTACCCTGTGCATTTATCTCCCCGAGGCTATACCCTAATTCACACCTTCAAAACTTATCAAACACTCCTAACATGCCCATTTAGACCCCCTCCTAGAAAAATATTTTCTTCTTGTGGTATATCTTGAATTAAGCCTTTCAAATCCTTTCAAAATTTTACTTTAGGACATTCTTTCAACCATACCTAAGATGCATAAACACTAATAACATTAAAGTTGTCTTATTTCCTTTCAAAAAATAATAATTAAAGATGTCTAATTCAGCTACAAATTTGTGGGCTACAATCCAATCTCCTATCCTCTTTACATCCATAATATCCTTTTTCCCTTATTTATTCACAATAATGCCTACACCATTTCTTGATCCAACTTTTCCAGTGTATCAATGCTTAAATCTTGAACTATCTAATTCTTTCGCCTTTTCACCCACCCACTTAGTTTCTTGTTGGCACATAAAATTAACCTTTCTCCTAGTCATAGAGTCAACTATTTCCATATATTTTAAAGGGTGCTTTTATTCCATGTTCTAAAATGGGTCATACTCTCGTGAACTAACTTATTTACTCACACTCATTCACAAAGATGTTGAGACTCTTGCTTATTTTTTACTGCATCCAGGCGGTGATGTATCGACCCTTGCTCATTTAACATTGTACTTGACTTATACAACGTGTTTCCTCTAAGCACTGACCTAGTGTTCACACTATTAATACTCGGTTCATGTCATAGAGATTCAAAATGTTTCAATTGTATTCAAGTGTTTAAATTTTAAACAATAGAATCTAGTCTAAGTCTTGAAGTTTTTTATAATATAGAATGTCATTTAATTATATATATTTTAAATATTTTTTTAAAAAAAAGTTATATGTAATGATTTGTTGATCCAACCTAACGAAACTTCATTGCATCGGGTAATAGATTACAATGAAAAGTGACCCATCCTGTGAACACATGTAGGTGTCGATGCAAAAGCATGTATAACAACACCAAGTATATATAATCACAAATGGTTTGACCAATTTTTTTAAACTTGCAATTCTACTGTTATCTTGTAGACATCTTTCACATGTAAGTTCATTTTTAGGAAAAATTTGGTGTGACTATAGCCACACCAAATCCATATGGTGCATCCACCCATGGAAACACACTCATAAGAATGAGATAAAATATCAAAAAAAAATAAATTAAAATCAACCGATGATATATTAATATTAATGTAATACATTTGTAAATGTTTGGTCTAGTGGTAAAGAGATAAGATCTTGGACATTAAAGACAGATCAATAAATTACATCAACCTGTGATAAAAAGAAATGAAATGGTTTTCCCTTTTTATTTTAATAATACTTATTATTTTAATTTATTAATGTATAATTGTAGTTATAAAAAATTAAATTTTTTATTTATTATTATAATTATAATTATTAAAATTCGACGGTAAAGAGAATGTCCTGATTAATATTCAATTTTCTGGTATATATTATATTGAGATGACTTATTAGGAAAACTTCATTACTCATTAAGGAGAGTACGCATTAAAATTAAAATTTATTAAAAATATTACAAATTGATAACTTGTTTAGAAAGCTTGTATCACAATATTATCATTTAAATTGCTTCTGATTCTCTTAGATATTTGTCTACCTTCATAAGTTTTTTTTTTTAATATGACTTAAAAATTATATAACTATAATAATTTTTTTGAGGAATTTAATTATAATATTTAAAATCTTAAGAAAATTAAAAGATAACAAAATTATTTTAACCATGTTGTAGATTAAAAATGATTTAAATTTTAAAAAAATCAAATTATCTTTATTTATAATTTTTCAACATATAAAAAATTAATTTAGTGGTACAATTATTAAAGTAGATGAATGTTGTTTAGAAACCAACAAAAAAGATGAATGTTGTTTCAATTTATTTAAAAAAATAAGATTAAAACAATTATATTTATAAAAAAATTCAATTTTCTTTTTTAGTTATAATTATTAAATTTTGTGTTTGGTCCAATTAATGCCTACATAATGAGAAAATAAAAAACCTTAGAATAGTAAAATTATTTTAATCATACATCATGACCAAATAAAAAAAATTATAATAAAGAAATAACCGCCACAGATGTTAAATGCATGAAAATGCTTGGTTTGGTCCATGGTGTCGTGTGTCAAGAGTAGGCTTTGAAGAACTTTGTTTTCATATATACATTTGAGAAAATCTGTGGATATAGGTAATAGAGGATATAGGCAATAACGGTCTATGTTTTTTTTTTTTTTTTGCTCATAATCATCTAAAAATATCGGCATAAAAAAGGTATCATACCAACAAAAAAAAAAGGTATCATCTTTTATTTTATTTAGTCAAATTAAAATACTAACATTGTATTTATAATATACAAAACACTTCAAGCATACACATTAAAAGTCCGGGACAATGATAATAGCTATTGAATGGTGAATATTTTCTCATTAAATGTCCATTAAAACAATAATTCCTTTAAAATTTTGGTAATTGGAAAAAAATTGAACTAATAAAAAAATATTAATGTAAAATATATACCTAAAATGGTATATATATCGTTTAATTTCGGATATGTTTATTTTTAACGTCAAATATTAGTAAAAAACTAAAATTGAAAATCAACAAAAAATCTAAAATTCAACAAAAAATTGAATTAATCACCAATAGCGTAAACTACTAAAAAATTCAAAAATTAAAAATCAAAATTGCAAGCGAATCTTTTGATTCATTAAAACCATTTCTAAATATTAATAAAATTGGTCTATGTTCGTGTCCCACACAAAGTCATAGGGCGAAGGATTTGAACCACGAAGTTCTATGTCTCTTAAGAAGAAGATCTATAATTGTATTTTTGTGCTCATTAATTTCGTTGAATAACAAATTACAAAGAAGCAAATAACAAATTTCTATAATATTCAATAAAATCTTATCAGTATTATAATATTAAGAAAAAAAATCTTAATAAACATATGACAGTTCTTACAATTTTTTTTCATAGATGCAGATCAAAGTTGAAAGTACAACATAATGAATAATCTATAGAAACACTACTATTTAGAATGTAAATAACATTTAGAACACAAATTGTATTTCTAAAGCTAATTAGATGAATAATTGTACAAAAGAATAATCATCGCTTAAGGGTTTTACCAGCTAACATTTGTCCTAGAATGATTATTTTTCCTGAATTATCAGAAACGTACAAGCACCAATTCAACTTCAAATAAATATACCCCACAACAAAAAATTACATTTTTATGAAAAGAAAAACTCAAATCAGCTCAAACTCAATCATATCCAACGCAATGAACTTAAAGCTGAGCTAAAAAATCACACAAATCAATAAACCCCAAAACCTAACATTTAGTTCAATAAACTCAAATTCAAAATCAAACAACACAATGAACTAAACCCTCAAATTATTTCAACAACAAATCAGTGTTATAGAAAACTTACACGTTTGAAGAGTGAAGACGTTTCGAAAGGAAGAACAAATCGAAGAAGGGATTGAAATCGAAGAAGGGTTTACTTCACTGTGTGTTTGTCTCGGTCTGAAATTTATGAATGAGGGTACACTGTATTTTACCTTACTTTTATGTGATAAAACAATTGGGTTTTTTTCAAATATATTAGCATTATACAAAAATTTGATTTACTCAACGAAGTAAAAGTTAACTTACAAAAAATGATCATCTATATAATATAAATTTACGGCCGATTCCATAGCCCTTTATGGAAATGTTTTTTCTCCTCCTATTCTTATGACACGTAGCACTCTCATCCTATTCTTTTTTCAAATACTCTCACCACATTCATCCTCACAAAATACTCTCACCACATTCATCCTCACAAATTTGTATTTATTGTTTATGTATAAAAGGAAGTTTTACAATTTCAAATTCTAATATGCTTCAAATTTCAAATCAAACATTTCCTATTCATTCAAAAAATACGAATTCCAAATTATTGTTGATTTATTTTGTGAAAACGTATGCTTTATATTTGTAAAAATAATTAAATGTTTTTTCTTTCTGCTAAACGTTTCGTATTTTAGAAATACAAATACAAAAGGAAGTTTTACAATTTCAAATTCTAATATGCTTTTTTTGAATAATCAAATAATTTAAATTAATATATTTGAATTCAGACATTAAAATAAAACAAGTAATATCTAATTAAAATACGATTAATGAAATAATTATTTAAATATCAAAGAGATGAAATAATTGATATATGTCAAATAATAAAAATATGATTTGATTTGTCAAAAAAAAAATGATTTGATAAAAGTGTAACTTTTTAAAATAATTTAATTAGATTTGGTAGTAGCCATTAATTTGTTATATAATTTAACTAGATACATTTTACTTGGTACCCAAAAAAATAATATTTGGTTATTTTGTTAAGGTCATGTATGATACAAATATTTACTAGACTAAAAAGTATACGTTATTTTTGTCAAAGGATAAATTCCACTACAATTAAATTTTTTAATAAAACGCCGATTACCGCAAAAAAAAAAAAAAAAAAAAAAAGGGGACGTAAGCCCCATGTTTTTCTTATTAGATATTTCTATTTTTGGTAGAATCATGTAATTTAATTTTGGTTGAAATACAAAAAGAAAAATATTAAATGCTATTAAATTGGTTCCTCTTTTTTTTTTAACGTAAATTGATTCCTCTTTTTTTTGGCAATAATATAAATTGATTCTATTTAATGGTATTGCTAAAATAAACGTTGAACCTTCCCTAAAAAAATAAAGTAAGCCTTAAACCAAAAAAAAATAAATTAGGAATTGCTTAATAGCTAAAAAAAATAATATTTCAAGACCTTTCCTCTAAAATCGCAAAAACCGTTGAACATATTTCACCGAATTTTTTTTAATGAATTTCGTTCAATTGTTCAATGTTTGTTTTATGAAAGAAAAAGAAAATCGGATACTTTATTTTAGGACAGAAAAAGATTGGAATTGGAGTATTTAATTTGAATTGAAAACGTATCATTAGAGAATATCAAAAATATGATTTCAGTTGATTCTATTTAGTGGACCTGCTCTAAAAAAAATAAGCCTTAAACCAAAAAAAAAATCAGAATTGCTTAATAGATAAAAAAAAAATTATTTCAACCCCTTTCCTCTAAAATCACAATGGCCAAATGAGATTATATCAATAAATTGGCAATGTTATTAAAAAAATTCCCAACATCATTCAATCAATGTGTATCTCTTCTATTAAAAAAAATATCGCAGGAATAATGCAAAAAAATATTACATATGTGTATCTCTACATTTTGTTATTAACACGGTTCAAATATAATTTGATTTTTCAAATCATTATTTTTTATTATTTTATATTATTTTTTAATTTCATTCATAAGAATTTCAATTCACACGTTTTACTTTGATAGTACACGTGACAACCTTATATTGAAAGGTGCATTTAATATTTTATTTCATATACACATCAAAATGTTATTTGCTAAAATTCGGAGGAGTATTTAATGTACAAGAATGACAGCCGAAAATTTACATATGAAATTACTCTAATGAACCGAAAATTTTGAAGGAGTATTTAAACTTCTATTTTTATTCTTAAAAAAAAATATCCCCACTCTATTATATTTTCCAAGAATTTTTTTTTAAAAAAAGTGTTCAGTATGAAAAAATAATGTTTTTATTTTGATATTAGAAGTTTATACTTTATACACATTTAAATTTAAAAAAAAAATGACATTTTCTGGGCATTAATAATAATTGATTAAGACTTTGATGATAATTAATTGCATAAAGATTGATTTCAATTTTAGTTAAAAAGACAACCGTAAATATGGCTATAGTAAAAAAAGTCTTAACAAAAAAGCATAAATCACTCTCTCAAAAAAAAAACATAAATCATGGAACATACGTTATTCCAAGACTCTACTTTGTTTTTACAAGTATTTATATATTTTTATAAAAAAATAATTTGTTTTTATTGTGTACTCTTGATGTGGAAAAAATATGCGCTTTATAAAAAATAATTGTGCATTCTTCTAAAAAAAAATTGTACATATGTAATTAAATAATTATTCATTTGATTTTTTAACACATTTAAATTATAAGATTAAATATAGATCGACACAGGGTTAAAAAAAATGATACGTAAATAAAAAATCTTTATTATATGTTTTTTCGTTTTTCGCAATCAATATATTGTTATAATAAAAAAAATTGTGACTTTGATTATTTCAAATTAAAAGACTAATATATCATGAGTATGTGTATGAGTTTGTTTCAAAAATTAATGTATAATTTATTCCCAATTATTGCATCCATTAATCAATGGAATAATTTTTGTGGTTATTTGGTGTTTTTTGGCTATAAATATTGCTTTTGAAGCTCATGTTTTCCACACCATTTTTCAGATCATCTCTAATTTCATACAAGAATTTTAAAATAGTTTTCGAAATCCATCTTTCAATGTATTGATTTTTTTCTTATTTTTATAGATCTGTCTCCAAAAATTGATTCTATTTTTTATATTTTCCACGGGTACAACAATTAAACTTATTTCACTCTAATTTTCTTTCTTTCAGCTGAACATATGGAAATTCAGCATATGGAAACCTATTTCACCTTCTCTTTAGGTGTTCAAAATGTGGATCTCGAAGAACGAATTTGATGAAATATGATGCACACGATGAATACTTTTTTTTTAAAACTATTCATGCACTTAATTTTAGAGCTACGATTTGTATTGTTGATCATATTTTACATTTCAAATAGCAATGTTTCTTTTGCTCACGGACTATGTTATGATTTTAATATTGATTAAAATCATATTGAATATTATAGATAGTTGTTGTTAACTTGCTTTGTGTAATTAGGAAATTAGAGTGGACACTATCCTTTTTTATTGATTTAATTTCTTTGATGAGTGTTGTATCATATATATGACTTTTTTTTCCTATTATCTTCATCCCTTTACCACAACAATGTTGCTAAAATTAAATATACAGATAAATATTAACACCTAAAAAGATGAATATTATAATATCCCTAAAAAAAAGAGATAAATACAGTAGGCCATGATGATAAAAAAAAACAAATTATATATATGTAAAAAAGGTTTTTTGAAGTAATATATGTAAAAAAAAAGTTACTTTCTTAATTTCCGATAATCTAAACTCTCAAATAATAATTTTGAATGATAATGATTTTTTGTGTTGACCCTCCAGTGTCTATGGAAGGTCTATGATAGTATAGAGTTTGACCTGAGTCTAAGTAAAATTTAACCAATAATGGTCTCACAATAATTTCAAAAATCAATTGACTCATTAAACAAAAGAAGCTGTTGGCTTAAGACAAAACATAATTGCTATGAGCAGATCTTTTGAGCATTTAATTGCAGACACATATACTCAATAGATATTATATTTTTGGTATAATATCAAAGGAGTAATTCGCTTTTTATCATTTACAAATAAGGATTACGGATTCAATCTCACATGGTCCAATACATGGTAATATTTATAAGTTTTATACAAGTAAGTATAAAATGCCTAAAAAAAAAAGCAAGAATAATTATTATTTTTCGATAATCATTAAGAATAATAAATGACAAATTTTATCAATTTTTTTAATAAAAAAACGAAAATAACTAAAGGATTCACATCTACCACTGCTTATAATGATTATTTTTTTTAGAAATATTTTTTTTTTGATAAGCAAGGAGCGAGGATAGGCATCCGGAGACATCGTCGACATCCCAACTAGGTTGGCACCCCGAGACACCGCCATCCTCTGCCGCCTAACTCAAAGAAATTTTATTAAAAAAATGGAAAAATAATTACAAAGGAGGGGGGACTAGGCCAAAACCCTCCGAAAGGAACGGCTGATAAAAAAAAACTGAATAAAAAACACAAACAGACTAAGGAAATCTGTAGGTAGGTAAACCGCATCTGTCCCGAAAGAAATCTAGAGATATAGCACGAGGGAGAGAGTCTATCCAAACCGCCCCAACCACAGAGTGACCCATATTCGCAAAATAATCTGCACAGCTATTACCTTCACGAAAAATATGAGAAGCAATCACCTGAATTCCAAGATTTCGAGCATTTTGCCATCTGTTACGAAGCCAAACGGGTACCAAATGAGGATAAGAAAAAATCATGATAGCGCTTGTTGAATCACTCTCCAACCAGATATTCCTCCAACCGTTACGGGCAGCACACTCAATAGCAATAATAATGGCCAAGACTTCTGCATAAAAAACAGATTGTACTCCAATATTACCAGCAAAAGCACCACGGAACGTCCCACGGTGGTCACGAAACAGCCCCCCACAGGCCGCATTCCCACCAATCACCGAGCCATCCGTGTTAACTTTCAACCACGGAGCGGTGGGAGACTTCCACACAACCGGCACAATATCTCTAAGCTTACGGCAATGAGGAGCAACCGTAAATGAGTCCAGTAACACAGAATCAGAAGGAAGGCAAAAACCCTTAGAAACATTACCTGACATTGCTATAAAGGAATGTATACGAACCTTAGCTGCATGCAACGTAGGCACCACATTTGAAAACCGCAAAGAATTTCGTGCCCACCAAATAGAATGAATGGTGTGCAAGACCGCAGCAATATAGATATCAGAGACTTGCAAAGAACATCTAGCTGGTCTACAAGAGAGAAGAGAACCAGCAGTAGAACGATCAATAATACAGTTAAGTTTCATACCTATCCAGTCCCAAAGCTGATTGGCAAAGTTACACCGAAGAAAAAGATGCTCCGAGGACTTGTCTGTTGACATACACAAGCTACAAACCGAAACTACAATACAACCTCGACGTCTGCGGTTCTCATCCGTTGGCATTTTATTATGATGCAGCCTCCAGTAAATAGAAGAATGCGAGGGAGGAATAGCGGTGCTCCAAATATTTTCTGCCCAAGACAAATCAGTAGCGCTAGGCCGCAGAAATTCAAAAGCTTGCTTCGAATTTAGTTTCCCATCTGAGGTATGCCGCCAAACCAACACATCAGGGAGCTGACTTGTTGGTAAAATAATGTTATTGACATAATTTTGGATGGTCACATCAGCTGTAAGAGCCGCAGGAAGCCTCAAGGTTCCATTGTCTATCACTTCCGACACCGTACCGGTAAGCTGCGCATGAAATTTAGGATCAAGGTGCATTACATCAACCAATGGTTCTCCAAGCCAATTATCCGTCCAAAAATGAATACTCTCTCCTGATCCAACAACCCACATTGAATTACCTATGACAGTAGCAATTTGCGATTTAATTCCAGCCCATACCGATGACTTGCAATATCGCATATTTGGTATGCCATTCGTGAAATATCTTCTCTTGAAAATGGACGTCCATTGATTTTGCTTTGTTTGAAGGTCCCATGCCAATTTCAGAATTAAAGCCTCATTAATTAGACGTGTAGGCTTGAGATTTAACCCACCTTCATCCCACGACCGGCACATAGTACTCCAAGAAACCGTGCACACCTTCCGCATTAAAACATCCCCGCTCCAAATGAAATTTTTTACCCAAGTATCAAGCAATCTCAGCAATCTTGTAGGCCACAAATATATATGAAAGGAATAAAGAAGCATCCCATGAACAATAGATTTAACCAGCTGCACCCTGCCCATGATTGAAAGAACTGAACCCTTCCACGTAGCAAGTTTACTCTTAATTTTGTCTGTAATGGATCTGAAATGAATAACCTTCGGCTTCCCTTGAAAAATAGGGCAGCCAAGATACATAAAAGGAACAGCTCCAACATTGAACCCTAACATATCAGAAATCATGTTTACACAAGCAACAGACATAGAACCCATATAAAAGAGGCTTTTTGTATTATTGATCACTTGTCCCGAAACCTCCGAATATTTTTTAAAAATATTAAAAAGCTCCCGAATATTAGACTTCAAACCTGTGCAAAAAATCATAATATCATCAGCATACAACACATGAGTAGGAAGATAAGTGCCACGACAATATGACATAGGAATGAGCCGTCCTTTCTCTCTGGATGCAGAAATCGCCCTGCTGAGAACTTCCTCCGCCAGACAAAATAAAAGTGGTGAAAGAGGATCACCCTGACGAACCCCGCGAGAGCAAGAAAAGAAACCAACCGCCTTTCCATTGACCAAAATAGACAACCTTGCAGATTGGAGAATAGCAAGAATCCAATTAATGAGCGTGGAAGAAAAACCGAAGTTATTTAGCACCATGATTAAAAAATTCCAATCCAACGTGTCAAAAGCCTTGGAGATGTCGACCTTAATAGCAATGTTTCCCCCATATTGACGTTTGTCAATTGAGTTGATAGCCTCCGAAGCCAGAATAACACAATCCGAGATGTGACGGTCACAAATAAAACCCCTTTGCTCCATTGATATTATGCGTGAAGTAATAACAGCCATTCTATCCGCCAAAATTTTTGTCACAATTTTAAATTGAAAATTTGCAAGCGCTATAGGACGGTAATCAGCCATAGATCCTGCACCTGGAATCTTTGGAATGAGCACAATCAAGTTAGAATTAAAATTAGGAGGCAAACTACCACCGAGGAAAAATTCTTGGACCGATTGCACTACATCGACGCCAATGATGTCCCAAAAAGTTTGATAAAAATGGCCACCAAAACCATCCGGACCAGGAGCACCCTCTCCATTAAACACCGCTTCTTTAACCTCATCTATCAATGGAAGGCGTGTCAACCTTTGATTTTAGAAATATTCATAATGAACTTGTGGACAATTGTCATGTGTAGACATTCAAGGATTTATTAGTAAATCATATGTATATTGGCTACAATAATATGGTGTGTACCACTTTCTTATCGTGTTGTGTTGTTGGTGTAAATATTTATTCTTTGGAAAAGCATTTTAAGAATCTCAAGTTCTATATATGGTCTTCGTTGTTCACCATCAAACAATAAAGATTTGTTTTCAAACTGATGAAGAAATACAAATATTCAAAAGGACCATAAAAAAACAAATGATATTAATGTAATAAAAAATTTCTAAATCATTAATCACATTTTAATATTAATGAAGATATTCTCCTTAATGAGAGGGTTGTTTATATATATATATATATATATATATATATATATATATATTTCGTTAATGAGAATCACATTTTAAAAAATTTCTAAATCATTAATCACATTTTAATATTAATGAAGATATTCTCCTTAATAACTACTTTACTCCTATACAGGTAATGAGAATCACATTATTTAAATGATTTAATTTTGTTTGAATCGATTTAATATCATTAATAAAATACCTTAGATATTTAATGGAGAAATAAAGGAGAATCACGTGATTTTAATGCATTAATCACATATAAACTGGTTTTAATTTTTATAGATATTCGACTTACTTGAGACATTTTTATCAGTGTTTTATTAAATAAATTTTATACAAACATAATTTTAAGTGTATATAAAAAATTATTGAATTTTGAGATATTTGACTGCGATAAGAAGTTCGTACGAGTGTTTTTTTTGAATGTGTATATAAAAAAGTTTTAGAAATCTTAATTTTTTTTTTTTTGACAAAAGAAATCTTAATTAAGAAACCCAAATATAAACATATATAAAGAGAAATGCTAGCTACTTATAGAAGTTTGTATGAGTGTTTAACAAATTTGGAACATATATGCTTATGAAAGTTATATTTTCTTATATTTATAGAGAATTAAATTTTTGCTTATATGCTTTAGCAAATTTAGGTCTGACTCTTAATGATTATACTAACTGCAATAGCATCTCTGCCCAAATTAGTGAGTATTCTGTTGGAAACAGGTTTGGTTTATCAAACTTTAGATTCTTAAATTTCTGAGAGTTTTGGTTTGGTCTCTCCTCTTTTTCTATTGTATATATTTTTTATTTAATATATTTTGGTGAGGTGATACTCTAATTGCCCACTTTTGGTTTAAAAATAAAAATTATTGAAGACGGTATAAATCCCATTAATATTATTGATATACTAAATAACATATTCCATTTTTCAAACAATGAATAAAAAATACAGCCTAGCAAAATCAATGCAAATATTTTGCTACCACAATATAGCCTTTTAAAATTGGTCTTTCAACTATCAATGATAATTTTCGGTAAACCATCATACGCATAAACGACCCATGGTTTGGGCAAAATGTATGTTATTTGTATCACATTCATTTTGAGGTGTAATATGGACCTCTAAAAATGATGTGTGGATAAAGAAGTTAGTACAAGAGAGTATGATCAGTTTTGGAACATGGAATATAGACACTCTTATAGAAAAATATATTGAAATAGTTGGTGCTATGACTAGAAGGAAGATTATTGTACGTGCATATAGGAAAATAAGTGGTTGGATTAAAGGGCGAAAAAATTAGATAGTTCAAGGTTTAAGAATTGGTACACTAACAAAGTTAGATCGAGAAATGAGGTAGACATTATAATGAATACATAATCAAAGAAGGATATTGTATATGTAAAAAGGATAGGACATCATATCATATCTATACAATTTATAGTGTAACAGTACGTCTTTAGTGTTACAAGTTAGACAGACAAATAGGGTAGACATTATTGTTGGTGAGGAATGAAAGAAGGATATTATAGATGTGAAAAGGATAGGAGATCATATTCCTAAAAAGTGTAGTGGAACAATACATCTTTAATATCATGAAATTAAGTGGGTGGATGAAAGGGCGAAAGAATTAGATAATTCAAGGTTTTAGAATTGGTACACTAATAAAGTTAGAACGAGAAATGAGGTAGACATCATAGTGAATACGGAATCAAAGAAGGATGTTGTATATGTAAGGAGGATATGACATCATATCATAGTTATACAATTTATAGTGTAACAATACGTCTTTAGTGTTATAAGTTAGACCAACAAATAGGGTAGACATTATTGTTGATGAGGAATGAAAGAAGAATATTATAGATGTGAAAAGGATAGAAGATCATATCATATTCCTAAAAGTTATAGTGGAACAATACATCTTTAATATCATTAGTGCTTATGCACCCTGGACAGGGTTAAAAAAAACTTTAAAAGTAAATTTTGGGATGATTTAGGAGGCTTAATTCTAAATATACCACTAGGAGAAAATATTTTTCTACGAGGGAACCTAAATGTGAATGTAGGGAGTGTTTTGAAGGCTTGAATAGGGGTATGATCTAAGGGAGATATATGCGGATGGTAAATTCATATACAAGGGTCGGGTGCAATAATCATGAGGCCGAGGTGTACACTAGGTTGCCTTAATCAAAGACCAAACCCAGCAAAGTACCACGACAAACCGTGGTGCTGCCTACACGAGAGTACCCCTGTCTCACAACCTAATGCCCACAAAGATCCTCTAAAAAATCGCAGCTGCACAGCAGCAAAGCTGCACTACAACAGGCTGAAATACCTGCAACTAAAAAACAGAAAAGCCAAGCGGACGCAATAGCAATTATGCACCCACAAAAGCCTCCCAGCCAGCGGCTACATCACGTAATAGCAGCGCAGAACTGACACTAACACACCCACAAATAATGCAAACAACATAAGGTTAATGCATGACCTACTATCAACGCCACAAAACTGTTCTTTAATTGATTAATTTTTCACGTTATCTAGATTAGTGAGCATTCATGACATCTTTTTGTAGCAGTTTCTATATCTATTTATTTTCGCGTTAATTAGATAATGGCTTGGGAAATCCTTTACAAATAAGCTTATTTTTTTAGTTTGAGTTAAGCTGAAAGAAGCTTTTTTCGATTAAGAATTGAGTCGTAACTTTAAAATCATTCTTTCCGTTGCATTGCATATATTCTCTTACTATCATTTTTAGTTTTTATGACAAAGACAGAAGTGAAAATAGACATGTTTCAAGACATAATGATATTTTTTTTAAGGCCAGAACATGTTGCAATTGTCATTGATGTGAATTAGAACAAATGGCGTGTCATTATGCAACTTTAAAAGGAAAAGCTGCACTTAAAATGCATTAAGAGGTAACATAAAACTTCAAAGTAAAAACATGTCTCCACTGAGATATGCTTTGTTAGTGTTGTCTCCACTGCACTTCTCTTTGCGTACTCCTTTGTTGTTGTTTTTGAAGCAACACAAGTCAAATACTACTTGGAATTATGGGATGACGAGTTTAGCATCAGGGTGCAAATGACATGGACGAGGCAATTATAGTAAAGAACAAACCAAGAGTTACTAACTCTACGATACCATTCAACATTTTCTACATTTTTTAAGCTGATATGTTTAAATATAAAGAATTCTCATATAAAGCTAGTATTTTATCTTTCTCTTCAACGTGCACACATATGCATGCAAAGGTGTTAATATTAATTTCGGGACTTTACATTTAATATGCAGATCTGCGTACCAGTGACGATGACTTGAAGAAGCTGTGTTTGATTGAAATTGAAATGTTGCTTCAGGAAAATGGACGGTCTCTTATTGACTTCAAATCTATGCACATGCCAAATGCAGCAGACATGCCAACTTTCACAAACAAGCTTATCGTTGATGAGCTAAATGAAAACAAAGATGAACTGGATAAGACACACTGATAAATGCCAAGAAGTGTTAAATTCATGATATATTTTAAGCACTTTTTGTTGCTTGCTTTGCAAGTAATTAAAGGAAAAGCCGAGAAATAAGCGTTAAATGCCTTATTACGCTTTACTTATCTTTACTCTATCCTTTTGTGCAGAAATTAGCCTCAAGACAGAGCTTAAAGACCAAAACCATGAAAAAACACTATTTGGGCAGAAGCTGATCCAGGAGAGATGCAGCTCGCACTCAAACTCGCAACTGCGAGTAGCAGATGCGAGCAACTCGCAACTGCGAGCTCCTTTACTCGCAACTGCGAGTTAGGGCAGTTTAAACTCCTCATTTATGGCGTGGCAGCTTTTCATTGGTCCAGAGAAGCAACTCGCATCTGCGAGTGATGTAGCTCGCATCTGCGAGTTCAGGTAGGGCAGAGGCTATAAAACACCCACTTGCTATTCCTTGAAGATATTATGTTGGGATCTTCTTAGATATTTTTAGGATCCTTTTCTCTTAGTTTTTCATAGCTTTTAACTTGTAATTTTATAGAGAGAAGTAAGGTAGATCATATAGAGTGAGAGTGGTTTTGGAAGTTGGATCTTTATTCCTTTGTTGAGACATCACAAGTGTAATGGTTCCTTCCTTTTCAATCCATCCTTGCAAGGCTTCCATGATGATGTGTAGCTAAATACTCTTTGTTGGGATGAGAGGTACTTGATCCTTGCTAAACATGTAATCTTTTGATCTTGCAATATATGGTTCTAGCAATTTATATTCAATATTGTTGTTATTCTTGTGTTAATGCTTTCAATGAGATTCAAGATGCTTTGGACACAAACTCTTGAATCTAGAGCTAGAGTAGCAATATATCTTAGGTTAACTTACTTGACATCTTTGTTAATCTTGTGATAATCACCATAATCAAGAGTTAAATGCTTTCGGATACTTAATCAGGCTGGACACGGTCGATTAGGTTATTTGATCGACTTTGTTATCTTTTAAGGGATTTGAACACGAATGTTTAAACGATACCTTAGAGTTAATTATATCACTTTGGACACGAAGGATAGTTTAGAATTGATTGTGATAATGTTGTTTACAAAGCTAGAATTCGTATGGATCATTAGGTTACGTGTGACGCTTGGTTAAGGAACTCTACTCCTAACAAGTTTCAATCCTTATTTATCTCAACTTTTAATTTTTGCAATTAGTTTAGCTAGTTACATTTCAATTCAAACAAACAAGTACTCTTAATACTTGGAATGATAATTGATGTTAAACTGTCATTGATAACGCACTATTCCCTGTGGAGACGATACACAAATACTTATCTTGTTTGATGCTAGAAACGACTATCATCACACACGCTGATGTTGACTGATGAACAAAGATGTGTGCATGACAAGATCATGGAGTCCGTTGGTTCTGACGACGCTGGTTTCTTTTTCTTAGATGGTTACGGTGGTACTGGAAAAACCTTTATATGGAAAACATTGTCGGATGCTGTTAGATCGAAGGGGTTAATTGTATTGAATGTTGCATCCAGCGGTATAGCGACTTTTCTATTACCAGGTGGAAGAACCGCGCACTCGACGCTGACAGTCGCTATTGAGATTAATGAGGCATCATCGCTTACGATGGAAAAGGATAGTCCTAGGGTCGACCTGGTGTGCGCTGCAAAGTTGATAATTTGGGATGAGACTCCAATGATGCACCGATGGTGCTTTGAGGCAGTTGACCGATCAATGTGTGATGTCCAAGAATGATCCCCTAAACGAGTTTAGACCTTTTGGTGGAATGACAGTAGTTTTAGGTGGTGATTTCAGGCAGATATTGTCTGTTGTCCGAAAAGGAACGAGGCAGGATATTGTTGATGCCTCAATCAATTCATCAAAGATATGGGCTTATTGTAATTTGTTGAGGCTTACTGTTAATATGAGATTGGGTGCATCTTTGGTACCTGCAGAGCAGGAAGAAATTCCTAATTTTGGCAAGTGGATACTCTCAACTGGAGACGACAATGACGCTTCGGATGAGAATGGTGAAATGAAGGTAGAAATTCCTGAATATTTGCTCATATCGGACACAACAAATCCGTTGATGTCAATTATAAACTTTGTGTATCCTGATTTGAATGATAACATTGGTGACCAGCTATTTTTCCAAGAAAGGGGAATACTCGCACCAACGCTTGATTCAGTTGAGCATGTTAACGAATATATGATGTCGCTGATTCCAAGTGAAGGGAAAGAGTATTTGTATTGAATGTTGCATCCAGCGGTATAGCGGCTTTTCTATTACCAGGTGGAAGAACCGCGCACTCGACGCTGACAGTCGCTATTGAGATTAATGTGGCATCATCGCTTACGATGGAAAAGGATAGTCCTAGGGCCGACCTGGTGGGCGCTGCAAAGTTGATAATATGGGATGAGACTCCAATGATGCATCGATGGTGCTTTGAGGCAGTTGACCGATCAATGTGTGATGTCCAAGAATGATCCCCTAAACGAGTTTAGACCTTTTGGTGGAATGACAGTAGTTTTAGGTGGTGATTTCAGGCAGATATTGTCTGTTGTCCGAAAAGGAATGAGGCAGGATAATGTTGATGCCTCAATCAATTCATCAAAGATATGGGCTTATTGTAATTTGTTGAGGCTTACTGTTAATATGAGATTGGGTGCATCTTTGTACCTGCAGAGCATGCAGAGCAGGAAGAAATTCCTAATTTTCGCAAGTGGATACTCTCAACTGGAGACGACAATGACGCTTCGGATGAGAATGGTGAAATGAAGGTAGAAATTCCTGAATATTTGCTCATATCGGACACAACAAATCCGTTGATGTCAATTATAAACTTTATGTATCCTGATTTGAATGATAACATTGGTGACCAAAGCGAGTATTTCACAACAGAATTTCTTAATGGTATTAAGAGCTCTGGAATTCCAAATCACCAGTTGAAACTAAGGGTGGGATGTCCGGCTATGCTGATGAGAAACATCGATCAGGCCAATGGACTGTGTAATGGTACGAGGCTGACAGTTACACATCTAGGGAAGAGCACGGTAGTTGCTACTGTAATTACAGGAGAAAGGGCAGGTACCAGGGTATTCATTCCCAGGATGAATCTTATTCTGAGTGATCCAGAACTACCCTTTAAATTCAGACACATGCAATTTTCATTGACGCTTTGTTTTGCGTTGACAATAAATAAAAGTCAGTGTCAATCTTTATCTCGAGTGGGAGTTTATCTTCCTAGGCCCGTGTTCACGCATGGACAACTCTATGTCGTTGTCTCTCGAGTTACTTCTAGAAAAGGTTTGAAGCTGCTCATCTTGGATGAAGATAATAATGTTTGCAAGGAAACCAAAAATGTTGTGTATCGTGAAGTTTTTCAAAAAGTATGATCATTGGCTATGTTTTAGAATTGTTGTTGCTATAATTTAAAAAACTAAAGTTACGTATTGTTCGGAAGTCGTTTTTCTTTTTTAATTTCTTTGTAAGGCTTATTGGTAGACATGGCCACAAACCCCGCCCCCACAAGACCCGGCCGCCCCCGCCCCGAATTTAACGGGGAAAAGCCGATTTAACCGGGTGTGGGTACGGGTGTGGGGGAAATTTGGAGTTTTAGTACGGGGGCGGGTGCGGGGTATGCTTACTCCCGCCCCGCACCCACCCCCGCCCCGCACCCGTTTTTTAAAACTTTCTTTCTTAAATTTTATAATCTTATTTCCATAAGTACCAACCTATTTTAATATAATATTACTCTTTAGAAACATTTTTATTATAATTATTTTGCTCTTTTGAAAAAAGTTTATTAGATAAATAATTATTAATATAATTATTGTGTTTTTGTTGCTATGAAAAAATGAAAAAATATGCATTTTTTAAATTATTTATAAAAAATACAGTTTTCGCGGGTGGGGGTGGGGGCGGAGCCGGGAGTTGAGGGCGGGGTTGGGTGTTCAATTTTTACCCCTGATATGGTTTGGGGACGGAGGCGGGGGCGGGTACGGGTGCATGGAAGCGGGGGCGGGGACGGGGATTCTCAAACCCGCCCCCGGTCCGCCCTGTTGCCATGTCTACGTATTGGTCATTACAGGACATGCAATTTCTATATAAGCAGATCCTCCTGCCATTGACTTTTAATTAAAGCACTTTTCAGGTATAACAGTACGCATAACTTTTTTTTTTACATCGTTGTTACCCCCAAAATACAAATTTACATTAGACCATTGGTTTTGTAAAAAATAAAAACAAATAACAATCGACGTTTCTGTAGCCCAAACTATATTTAGACACACCCATAAAAAATTTAACGTTTGCATTCACAGGCTTTGGGTATACATCTGACACTGACTATTATATAAAAAAAATATAATCTTTTTAGTTTTTATGATTAATAAAATATATTATGTCAACAAATAATAATATACAGTACGTCGGCGTATTTTTGCATAAATATTACATATGCTAAGTTTAACAATGAGTACATCTTATACTACAAATAATTAGTATAAGTATAAATCCAAATACTTTAATCGTTATGTGCAATGTTTAGATATTTCAAAATATATACAAAATTAACAACATTAAGATGATATTTTTTCCATATCAAATTTAAATTATAACCACATTTATAATTTTAAGATAACATAATATAAAATCTATACATTTGATCAAAAAAGTTTTTTATTTCCCGTGCTTGGCATGGGTCACTATACTAGTTTTAGAGAACTACAAATGCTAAATGATACAAACTATGCTTTTGAGGCAATTTTTGTTTTTGAATGAGGAAAGTTATCATTAATAAGTGAATAGTCATATGTACAAGTTATTTCAAGACTTTCAACTACAATATTCCTACATATTATGTCGACGAATTATCAAACCCATAAAATATGAAAGTTTATAGTACATCTAATCACCAAACATTTTAAAATAAATTGTTATGAAATTTCAAAAGCAAACATGCACTACAATTCTATATCGAAACGGTAAATTAGGACAACAAAATTAAATTAAAGAAAAAAAATTCTCCAAGGAGAAAACAATATTACAACTTCATGTTGTCCATAGTTAACTCCAGCTGAGAAATCTCCGCCACCTCATTCATATGCTTTACTTCCTCTTGATGTTTGAGCTGTTTGATCGGCTGGGATGGTCCCTACAACAAGCCAAATAAAATTTAGGAGATATTAATCAAATTGCAAGAGATAGTACATATGATTCTACAATGAAAAAGTTAAGCATATGATATGCAATTGCAATTTAGAGTGATTTTGATGGGAGGTATAAACACAACACAAGAAAACGTATCATACTTCAAAACCAAATTAAAATTAATTTTAGGGTAAATAAATTCGGTACCTTGAATTTAATATTATTTAATGCAGATGTCATTATATCGTCTCCAACAATCAACCTCAGCTGCCGAACGAAATCATCACGGGAAATCTTCTTTGACTACACAAGTACGACATGATACTTTAGAGATATTTTATCATTTAAGACATATGCGTTAATTGTACCTACTTTACATACCACAAATTGTTCATAATGACGAATTATTTCAAACATAATATTTGGAGGAGTCATTTTTCTGAGGGCTGCTAAAAGCACGCGTAAAGATATCCAGGGAGATCTTGGTGTTCTTTGAGTGTTAGCAGGAACACTAGTTGCTGTCGAAGCTCCAGTCAGATGTGCAACATGTCGGGTAGTGCGCTTCTGCTTCAGAATGGCTGCATCTCCATCTGATATCTTTGTGGGTCTTGCGTCCATTTCTGTCTTCTAGATAACTATAAATATACACACACTCAAATATAAAAGCTCAATTGCAACATTTAAATATAACTATAGACCATAAGCAAGAATAATGGTTGGCAGTGCTTGGATGTTTAAAACATTTGAGAATATTGAACTGGTATAAAGCATCATGTGATCATCATGATAACATCATGTTGACATAATAATGAAGATAAATACTAGGTTAATAAGAGAATTCGTTGTAGAGGAAAACAAATATATAGAAACAAGCATAGGTAAAACATTGCAATAGTACAACCAAAAAATAATTGAATACTCTCTCCTTCCCAAATTATAAGTTTCCACTGAAATTTCACAATAATTAATATATATAATTAATGTTGTATGGAGAACAGAAAAAATGAGTCACTTTACCAAAATATTCTTCATTACAAAATTGTATCACTATTGTCAACTAGAGAAATTGTATCACCAAACCACAACATTTAACCCAATTTTTTTTTATTTAAAAAAAAAAAAGACTTCCAAATGCAAAATCAAAGTATAAAAATGATGAAAAAAAAACAAAATTGACATACCAAGAATAAAACAAACTTAGTCAACCGATCAATTACAAACTCAATCAAACACAAGCAAGTAAATACAAAATAAATTACAATATTCAAACTTATAAGTAAAAAAAATTTTAAAAAAAAAAGAGTAAGAAACAAAGAAAAGACTATGAAATTATACCTGAGTGCAATAACACACAACAAAAGAAAGACCAAACAATTAAGTAATATGTGTTAACTTTGAAACTGTGTATCTAATTGAAGGTGTAAGGGGTTCTATTTATACTAAATTGTAACCCAAAAAAAAAAACAATAAACTAACCCGTTAAATGAATTGAGTATGTCGCCGACACAGCTAAAGAGATAAACATTAACAACGGATTTGTTTGCTTAGTAAGCACCAGCTAAGTATTCATTGTATTTGTTATCTTTCTCAACAATCCACAAATCCACTTGATCCTTTTGGAATGCACTTAAAACTATTTTGAACTTGATTTTCAAATATTTGTTAAATCATAACTATTTTCTACTAATGTGAAATTCAAGTATCGATGTTTGTTAAAATTTCCAAATTTGTTACTTAAATATAATATAGTATCTGTTATGGTAATAATTTTTTAAATAATATTAAAATATACAGGTGACATTGACAATCATTGTTTTGACCATTTTTTTTTGAAGGATTTGCACCATTTTATTATACTAGTTGTTTTCACTGCGTATACTTCCTTGCTTTTGTTTTTTGCATAATAGTGCAAATTAGTTTTTTATTAACATCCATTAAAATATAATGCCATCTTCAATATTGTTTAAAAAATATTTATTCTCAATTTTTTAAAGTTTATTACCATAACGATATATCAGTATTTTCAAGTAACAAGAATTTGAAAATTCTAATAAATAACTATACATGAAATTATCATTAAAATAAAAATAATTTATGAATTGACAAAAAATTCAAATATCAAATTAAAAATAGAAAAAAAGTGTATTCTAAAAGGATAAAAGAGATATGAATATTGGGGAAGAAGAAAACTAATACAAACAATGATAATTGTTAAATCATTACAATAATTAGTTTCCTATAAACATAATGTCCTAATTTCATAGTTATGAAGGTGGTAATAGGCCAAACCATGGTTGTTAGGCACCTGACATAGTGTATGTTTGGTGTCATAGCAAGTTTGCCAAAATTAAGTTAACCACAATGATTTCGAGAAAAAAATGTCATGATTTTGACACACTCGTCACACTCGTCATTATACCAAACATGTACGGAGTATTATAAAGACAATTGAAATTATTATTTTTACCATAAAACAATTTAGATCAAACAAATTGAAAGTGAGTTTGACATTCTACATTTTTTATGAAGTCAATTTCGGATGCACAATTATCACTTGTGAATGGGACGATTGTAATTGGGAATTTGTGGATTCAAAATATTAAATTGGATGCTAGTATAAATAGACTAGTTGTTTTTCAACAAATTTTTAGAATGTTTTATAATTACAGTTTATTTTCAGTATTTTTCATCTCATAGTTCTTTGTATATTTTTTTAGATTTTGTTTAATCTTATGAATTCCTAAACTCTTTAATTAGATCTTGAAATTTTATTTTTATGAAACCTTTAAACTTTAATATCACTTGTATATCAACAATAACTCTTACTGTGCATGGATTCTTTTTCTTTCATCAGTTGAATGAAACTAATTTTGCCTATTTATTATATGATTTTGATTGTGTTCTTTTTGGAATTTTTATTTTTGGTTAGTTTCGACTATGTATGTCTACACTTATTTATAATTTGATTATGATTTACATCAATAAAAAGAATGACAAAGCTGACACTTGACATATGGATGGGTTACTTTTTCAAACATCTGTAAAATAGATTGCTAGTAATAGATATTTGCTGGCCCTATGATTAAGTGACTTAAATTGTTAAAACAAAAAGATCATTAATGAATATGCATAAAATTTGGATACTATTATATATATATATATATATATATATATATATATATATGGACACACACATAAACATAAACTTATACTCATGTAGTCTTCATATGTATATTAAATATTATTTTAGATTGTTACATTTACAAAAAAAAGGGTCAAAATCATCTTCATTTCTCAAAAAAAAAATGATATAAACAAATGAGAAGTTAGAGGAACTAAAATTCAAAATATTTTTTATTTTTAATCATTGGATCCCACCGATCTTTTGCTTGAATCTATTTTATAAATTTATAAATAGAATCCTACATTTCTTATGAAAAATTAAGAGGAAGTCAATTCATAAAAAATGGAACATATTTCTCAAACTGACAAAAAAAATTAGAAAAATGTAATGGAAATGTTGGCATAGGATGTCCAAGGTCTAACCATTATCTTAGCGTCTGAAACATATACGTAGGAAGTTTTTTTTTGCGGGGCTCAGGTGTGAGTGTTTAATCTCCCATCAACTATGAATGAATAAATGTCTGATACATTAAAGTCTCAATGATTTATTTGTATTATTCCTCCTTCTTTTCTAAGATTAATTTTATCCACTAAAATTTCCATTTATCAAAAAGGGAGAACAATAGGAAGAAAAAAGACCTAATACATTATATTTTGATGATAACAAACTTTTGTTCAAAAGATAAGTTTATGATACTTGTTGTGAAATTCATTTTTTGTATATTATGTTTGAACATATGCTAGAAAAAATATGATTAGTATTATCAAGTAAGTAAGAGTATTATAAAATAGTTTAACATTAGTTAGATAAAATTCATATTTTTCCCATCGTTATCAAAATTGTTGGTGCACCTCCCAAGCCCATCAATGATAGTTAGTACTTTTCCCAACATGATATATTTAATGCATCGTAGTGGAAAATCATATTGTATGTGACGGCTGAACATAACCCAATTATTTGGAAGATTATCACAATTGTTATTCTTTTTAAATGGCTAATGTTAGTAATTATTTGTTAGATTAGTTTTTCTCTTTCGTTTAAGTTTGAAGCCATACCTCAATCTCTTTAACCCTTAGCTCAGACCAATATAACTTGATTCACAAATTATTCACGAAGAAAAACATAAATTGCAACATTTTAATTTACCAAAAGCAAAAATTATTTTGAAAGTCATCATAGTGAGATCAATTTATTGATAACTTACACAACCATACATATTAATTAAGATTGTACGATTTCACATTTATGATCATTAAGGTTCATAACAATATACACGCAAGAGATTTTTTTTTTAAATTAGGGTAGTGTGTGTGTGTGTGTGTGTGTGTGTGTCTATTTTAAATTTAGACAATATATTTGACTGTATTGTTCTTGAAAATTAATCATCAGAATTTAAGTTTCAAGAAAATTCTCTTTTTCACTACAATTTTCAAGAAGAAAAATCCACTTACATCTTTCAAGATTAATTTTTAGTGCAACCAAATCTCAGACCCCAAAGGTTGATTGTTCTCCTCTTGGAATATTTATTTGCTTTCACATTCTATCACCCAACAAAGAGCTCGAGTTCATAAACCTATAGAAAAAGAACATGTAATTAGTGATTTGAAACGCTGACTTAAAATATTGATGAAGAAATGATCACATACCTAATTTATTACCATGATCGTGCTCCTAGAGTTTTGATTTTAAGAAATTACAAACGACGTAATTGTGTGATTCATCGAGATCTTCGACCCCAAAAGTTGATTTTACTCCTCTATGAATACTTCTTTATTTTTACATTCTAGAACTCAACAAAATAGTTAATTTCATAAGCCAATAGAAAAACATGAAATCAAATATTTAAAAAATTAACTTGAAATATAGATGAAGAAAGGAGCTCACACCTAATTTATTACCATCACCACGTTCCTAAGGCTTTGGTGTTAAGAAATTGACAATCGTGTAATTGCATCATACAAGGAGATCCCGGACCCTAAAGGTTGATTTTCCTTCTCCTGAAATATTTCTTTTATTTTCATACTCTATAACTCGACAACAAGATCAAGTTCATAAACCAATGGAATAAACATGCAATCGATGATTTAAAACACTGATTTAAAATATAAATTAAGAAATGATCTCCTACCTAATTTATTACTGCCACCGCTCTCCTAGGGTTTGGCTTATGAAATTGCAAATGGTGTAATTTAAATTAGTATATGGTTGATAAATATCAAATAACTCTACTAGTTCATTTTAAATTTTAAGGACATGAGGATTGTGATGTTAAGGACGTATAGAAGAAAAAAGAATGAAAATAAAGTGAAATGATTTAGGAACGATTCACCCATTTAGCTACTTGATAGACTTTTAGCAAGTGTACTAAAAATATATCGAAGTAATAAAATTTAGAAGTTCGTATCCACAGGGACTGTTTCAATTTCTACTCAGCAAAAACATTAAAATCAAGGATGTATTAAATTTATAGTGTTGTTGTAATATCCCGCCTGTCAGTATCGGTATATTACCCGTTAATCGTGCCAGAGGAATTAATTCGTGGAAAGTAAGTTAAAGGTTAATATTTATGAAATGCCAGTTTAATACGGGGAAAAGTATCAGAGTCGTTTTAAGGACGTCTGTGGCAAGGGAATTTTAGTAATTTCACGATTGAGGGATATTTATTTGATTTGGGGCCAAAATATCTTCACAATCTTTTCACTTTCTCTCTCTAAGCTTTTGAAGTTGGTTCTTGCTCTCCCTTCTCTCTACTCCCACGCCCTCTTCTTATCTACTCTCCACCAATCCTTTCCAAAACTTCTTCCTTTCATGCTAAGCTTTTAGACTTTGTTCCCTCTTGATCTCTTAAACTCAAGGAAGCTTGGATTTTGTTTGATTTCACTTTCTCTCCTCTCAAGAATGGATTCAAGAAACTAGGGTTTGGATGGTTTGAGTGAAGATGATGTTAGAAGCTTGAGCAAGAACATGTTATGGTGTCATCTTGATCAAAGAAGTGATAAGAAGGTATTAAATGGATTGTTTTCATTACTTTTCCTCCTTAAGAGAAGTTCATGGAGAATTAGAGTTTTGGTGAAAGAAGCTTTGGGTTGGAATATAGAAGAACAAGCAAGGATCATGGTACTTAGATTGCAAGAAAAGAACAACAAGTTTGAAAGGTATGATCAAAGAAACCAAGTGGTCAAAAGCTAGGGTTTTGAGGTATGAAGTGGAAGTGATGCTTGGAGGCTTAGGAATCTTGAGCAGCTTTGTTTAGGTGAGTTCCTTAGATAGCTTACCACCCTTGGTTTATGTGTTTCATTCATGTAAGGAAGCTATATGAATTCTAGGGTTTAAAGTATAAGTTAATTGCCCCTTTTCTTACCATGCTTTCTATACTTGTGCATACTTGTTCCATGACTGTTTTACAGGTTTCTAATGATCCTAAGGGTCATATAGATCTTTGAGATGCTTGGTTTGAGGTTTTTAAGTCAAAAATATCAATTTTGAGGTTGTTGGACTGGGGGTACAGCTCGCCCCAACTCGCAACTGCGAGCAGTTACTCGCCACGGCGAGCTAGCTTACTCGCGAGGCGAGTGGACAGTGCACAATGCACTGTTTGCTTGTTTTGCGTATTGTTGGCATGTCCCGGCTCAAGTTTTCTTCAAGCAGTCTTTTTATAAAATAAACCCCTCAAACCAAGACCCTAATTGTTAAAGTTGAAAGGGAGACTTTCTTATAAATGAAGCAAGTATTTGGCAAGTATGGTAAAGCATGGTAAACGAGAGTATGATGTTTGAATCGGGTAGCAAGTTAATCTTTAAGGAAAGGGAAGAAGTTAGAGCCTCGGTTTAGTTATCGAGAACTAGAATAGTTAGCAAGAATATAATACTATGCATTGGTAATATGCTTGGTAAGACGCGAGGTGATAAGAGTATTATCTTCGCATAGAAGCAAGCATATAAGTTTACCTCTAGTGGGATCATTTATAGATCCGAGGTAAGAGAGATAGTATGAATAGGTATAACCTTCATACATGCATAAGACTAAGACTTTTAAGAAAGAAAGAGTGTCATGTCTCTTGTTATCCAAATTGGATTCAAGGGGTTCCCCAAGGGGAATGGTTAAGCCGCAAGGGAGCCTCATTCCACTAAGTTAAGGTGCCGTGTCTTTTGTATTCCTTCCAAGGTTGGATATAAAAGGTTCTCCAAGGGGAACGAGGTAAGCCGTAAGGGACCCGCACGTCACTAAGGGAGTCCGGTGTGCTCTTGCTAAGCATATCACCAGTAGAAAGGGATTAACTTCCGGGGTTACTCCACTCGGGACTAATCCTTAAAATGAACTGAGATAATATTGTTTGTTACACGCTAACATAATCAATGAAGCTGACTATGCATATTGTTCATACATTTATATGTTATGTCATAGAGCCTTGGCGTAATTCGTCAAGAAGTAATAAGATAGCAAGAATCACTATTGTGATAAGAGATGATATGTTGTAGATACAACATATTAAGCAAGTAGAAGCAAGTAAAGAAAGATATGCCGACGACGATCTTAGGTTTCCCCTAATAATCCGGTTTAGAATCGTGTCATGATAGAGGTATATGAGAGCCTTGATGCATAGAGTGTATTCTTGGCAATGCGGTTTTAGTTTCCCCTTAACCGCCATGACACGTATAGAAGAGAAGCCTATAACAAGTTAAGAATACTATGACGGCCCTAGCAAGCATAGCCGTCTAAGAAAGCAAGTCCCCACACACGTATAATCAACCGGCAGGTTGTATTGTAGACACGTGGTGACCGTAGGTTTTCCCCGTGGTTGCCTATAGCCTAGGGTTAGGTGGAACTCACTGAGACATTATGTCTCATCCCAATCCTTATTTGTTTCAGATATCAGGATGGTTTAGCAAGCTAGTAGCCAGATGGATATTTCAGCAAGTGTTCGTTCGTACCAGCTGCAGCATGATATGGATGGTCAAGGATGCATTTATCATATTTTAGAAAAGTTGAGTTGTAATCTTATTGTACGAACAAATTTGTTGTATATGATATTCATTCAAAATTTTTATGTTGTAAATTTTAATGTATCCAGTACTAAACTAATACATATGCTAGACTTTCTAGATACGTCTAGTATGAGTGTTACATTTGGTATTAGAGCAGGTCGATTCAGACCGTGCCTTGGGTCATTAAGTTACAAAAAGGGTTGTGGGACCATTGGGTTCTGGGTAAATATTCTAGTTGTCATTGTTAGTTGAGCCTGATCAACTCAATTTAACATTCGATGATTAGGATGGATGCCTGAGAGCTGAATAGGACCCAGGAGGAACGAAGTATGATATGAAGTTGCACCGAAAAGTAAGGACTCGGGATGTGTAGTAGTATGAGTTTGTCGTGCCAGAAAGTGGCCGGTGAACTAAGTAGTAGAAGCGTAGATCCTCCTGGAATGTAAGGTAATGTTAAGAAGGAACGTTCCGACGGTGTTGGGTAAGATGTTGTAGATACTTCATAAACCCGTAAGTAAAGAGTTTGAAAATGTCTAAGTATGATCTGAAGTTTCAGTAAGAGTTGTTGTTGTTTGAACAGATTTATTGTATAGGAAGGAATTGTATTCCGGAACGTAAGCGCAATGCTGTAAGTTAGAAAGAAGTCGACATTGTTGACTGATTTAGTAAACTCTCAGGGATAGCATTATGTGAATGAGGTTATGGACTTGTAAGCTCAGAGTGGACAAGGTTCTAGTTTTCTGAAAGTGCGTTAATTCGCAACGTAGCGAGGCAAGTTACTCGTAGTAGAAGAAGTTAAGGAATTAAGCGAAAGTTTATGTCGTCAGGACTAAGGCATTGATTTCTGACGATTTGAGAACTGTATTGAAATAGGTTGATGGTTGTCATGTATATATTGTAGAATATTTTACGATAATAGGAATGAATGATATGCATTGGACTACTTGAGAAATAAGAATTTTCATGCAAAGTATATATATATTTTTTTTTAGGAAATTGAACTGAAGAAACTCGCCAATAGCGAACCTGGAGCGAAATTTCAGTTTTTTTTTTCCCGAAAATTGTCAGTTCGTCTCTAGGGTCTGTAGTGGCTAATGGGGGGTTGTCTTCACAATATTTTATGTAACAAAAAACTTTTTATGACATCAAGTAATGAATGCATATCACCTCCTAAGTTTTTCGAAGGAAAAGGCATGAGCAATTATTAACAAAAATCGATACGGTTAAGGTAACTTTGGAAGGTAATGTGTCAAGGGTTGAGAAGGAGTTCAGACCAAGAATTTAGAGGTTCTGGTGTTTATAATGAACGTCGCGGAAGTGAAGATATGAGGTAAGAATTAAAGTGATGCGGAGATATAAGAAATCACAAGGTTCTTGGATTTTGTGGAATTATGATGTATTCCTCGAACCTATGTTTTGCTTAATTAACTTGCTAAGACTCTTTAGAATGTTGAATCATAAAGTTTGCTTGAGTTTAGAAAGATACACACATGTGGGTAATTGAGGTTGACATTTTTGAAATTTAAAAGAATTTTTGTAGGTGTCGGTTTGTTACGACTCACGTAGAGTGGGCTAAACTCACTAGAACCAAGATTTGATGGCACATTTGTGTTATCAACTCGTTCTGTGATTTTAGAGTAACGACTGGGGCCTGGGATCAGTATAGTTTTTATGTACAAATAGTAGAAAATCATCAACATCAATAACCCGTGTATTAGTTTATGAAATTTTCTTTAAATGAAAAACTAACGAGCAAGCAAAGGTATGATTGAGCAAAACATAGCGTGAGAAAATGCAAAGTTACAATGTTAGATGCATAAGGTAGGTACGTTTAAGTGTGAGATGAGTTTACCGTGGGAAGTCGGAAGGACAAAACATGGAAGTAGTAAGTATGTAGTAACAAAGATGTACTCTATGAGTTGAGATTTCTCGAGAATAAGTGTAAGTTGGACATTTATATGTCAAGAGAAAAGTCTACCTTGAGATTCAATCTTACGAACAAAGGGTAGAGCAAGGTTTCAGTGTTGGTTGCAACATAGAAAGTTTTGAGAAGAGTTCAAGAAGATATTACTGAAATGATAAAAGGAGTGTGAAGTCCACTCATTTCAATGGACTAGAGTAGCGGTTAAAGCCAACCGGTGGGAATCAGAGTAGCATCGCGGAAATTAATCGGTAAAGTTGTGGACGGTGACCATGGAACATGAAATGTTGTAGTAAGAATCTTTGTGAAGAATATTCGAGTTGGTAATATAGTTTTAGTGAGGAGTACTATGAGACGGACGAGGAGTTCTCGATGTGACAAGTAAGTATTGATACTCACACGATCAGTGTTGATTAAGGTAGAAGTATAAAGGGAGTATCTTCGATTAAGTAAGATGAGAAAGACTAGAGTTATCACAAAGGAAGTAATCGGACTGCCTATCTGGTGGTGTCAAATGTGTAGAAGAGCTATTGGTTAGTCCGGAAAGAGCATGTGCTATGATAATGGATTAAGGTACATGAGGTTTTCATGATGAAGTACATGCCCTCCTATACCAAACTTGTTAAATGATAACGATACTAGATGGAATAGTTTCAAGCTATGATTATTATTTTCTTAAAGTAAAGATTGGTATTAAGGAACTTGGGAACGAAACTATTTTAAAGGTATGATATTAATCATTGATGAAACCGATGAAGTGCGCCGTAAGCGAGCAAGCTCACTTAAGACGTAAGGACTTCAGGACCAACTTGGTAAAGACAAGTTTGGGGCGAGTTGTAAAACCTTTTTAATAAAATTTAGAGACTCGTCCTGTGGTTCTGAGGTACCATTACAAACTAGGTTTCAAAATGAGATTTTCTTTATTCAAGTAAATGTTCGTTCCAAGAACCTATGTACCAAAGTTTAGAAATTTCTTGAAGCAAAGTACTAGACTGGGTATCGTTATTAACTAACAAGAAGCGGTATTCGGAAGTATGCAAGTATTATTAAGATAAAGTTTTTAAGAGGAATTGGCAACGTTCGTGTGATATTAATATCATACGGGAAGCACGGACATGTACTAATAGTGTTTAATGCAAGTACAAGTGGCCTTAGAAGAAAGTTTAAGAGAATGCAATTCACAAAAGTGGTTAATGGATTATCAGGTGAATCGGAGTAATTGATTTCACTTCTCCATGCCAAGTTAGACGAGTTACCCATGGATTCGGGTGCAAGGAGATTGTGAAAAGATGGAAAAATTTCTGAAGAGCTTGAAGGAGATGAGAGGTGTGTGAAACCATCAAGATAAGTAACATAAGTAAGAAGAATAAGTCACAAATTGCGATAAGAAAGATTATGTATGCATGATAGAATGTATGCATGATAAGATGTTTTTATGCAAGTAAGCACTGCAGGGCAAACCTGGATCCCGTTAGGACCCCAGTTAAAAGGCAAATCCTGAGTGTTTCAGTTAGTGATAAGTAACTTATTTGATGGCTATGCTAAGTAGTAAAGATGTGGATCCTAGACAACCAGTCCACATGAAACAAGGTAAGAATCAATCACGATGTTCTAAGATAGTTTTGTGATTTTGATGAAGGTACTAAGATTGAAGAGATTGTATTCGTTTTTGCTGATTAAGAAAGAAGAATGAGTTACGTATTTTGATGAGGAAAGCATGCTTCGAACTCTGTGAAGTGAGTATAATCAGTCCTTATGTAACTAAAGTTAGAGAAGGTAGGTCGCAGTTGCGATGATTGGTAGGAGATTTCTAAATTTCGAGGACGAAATTTTTTTAAGGGGGGTAGAATGTAATATCCCGCCTGTCAGTATCGGTATATTACCCGTTAATTGTGCCAGAGGAATTAATTCATGGAAAGTAAGTTAAAGGTTAATATTTATGAAATGCCAGTTTAATACGGGGAAAAGTATCAGAGTCGTTTTAAGGACGTCTGTGGCAAGGGCATTTTAGTAATTTCATGACTGAGGGATATTTATTTGATTTGGGGCCAAAATATCTTCACAATCTTTTCACTTTCTCTCTCTAAGCTTTTGAAGTTGGTTCTTGCTCTCCCTTCTCTCTACTCCCACGCCCTCTTCTTATCTTCTCTCCACCAATCCTTTCCAAAACTTCTTCCTTTCATGCTAAGCTTTTAGACTTTGTTCCCTCTTGATCTCTTAAACTCCAGGAAGCTTGGATTTTGTTTGATTTCACTTTCTCTCCTCTCAAGAATGGATTCAAGAAACTAGGGTTCGGTTGGTTTGAGTGAAGATGATGTTAGAAGCTTGAGCAAGAACATGTTATGGTGTCATCTTGATCAAAGAAGTGATAAGAAGGTATTAAATGGATTGTTTTCATTACTTTTCCTCCTCAAGAGAAGTTCATGCAGAATTAGAGTTTTGGTGAAAGAAGCTTTGGGTTGGAATATAGAAGAACAAGCAAGGATCATGGTACTTAGATTGCAAGAAAAGAACAACAAGTTTGAAAGGTATGATCAAAGAAACCAAGTGGTCAAAAGCTAGGGTTTTGAGGTATGAAGTGGAAGTGATGCTTGGAGGCTTAGGAATCTTGAGCATCTTTGTTTAGGTGAGTTCCTTAGATAGCTTACCACCCTTGGTTTATGTGTTTCATTCATGTAAGGAAACTATATGAATTCTTGGGTTTAAAGTATAAGTTAGTTGCCCCTTTTCTTACCATGCTTGCTATACTTGTGCATACTTGTTCCATGACTGTTTTACAGGTTTCTAATGATCCTAAGGGTCATATAGCACATTTAGATGCTTGGTTTGAGGTTTTTAAGTCAAAAATATCAATTTTGAGGTTGTTGGACTGTCACAACTCGCCACGGCGAGCAAATAGCTCGCTAGGCGAGCTAGAGGGCCGAACAGGGGGTACTGCTCGCCCCCAACTTGAAACTGCGAGCAGTTACTCGCCACGGCGAGCAAGCTTACTCGCGAGGCGAGTGGACAGTGCACAGTGCACTGTTTGCTTGTTTCGCGTATTGCTGGCATGTCCCGGCTCAAGTTTTCTTCAAGTAGTCTTTTTATAAAATAAACCCCTCAAACCAAGACCCTAATTGTTAAAGTTGAAAGGGAGACTTTCTTATAAATGAAGCAAGTATTTGGCAAGTATGGTAAAGCATGGTAAACGAGAGTATGATGTTTGAATCGGGTAGCAAGTTAATCTTTAAGGAAATGGAAGAAGCTAGAGCCTCAGTTTAGTTATCGAGAACTAGAATAGTTAGCAAGAATATAATGCTATGCATTAGTAATATGCTTGGTAAGACGCGAGGTGATAAGAGTATTATCTTCGCATAAAAGCAAGCATATAAGTTTACCTATAGTGGGAATGTTTAAAGATCCGAGGTAAGAGAGATAGTATGAATAGGTATAACCTTCATACATGCATAAGACTAAGACTTTTAAGAAAGAAAGAGTGTCACGTCTCTTGTTATCCAAATTGGATTTAAGGGGTTCCCCAAGGGGAATGGTTAAGCCGCAAGGGAGCCGCATTTCACTAAGTTAAGGTTCCGTGTCTTTTGTATTCCTTCCAAGGTTGGATATAAAAGGTTCTCCAAGGGGAACGGGGTAAGCCGTAAGGGACCCGCACGTCACTAAGGGAGTCCGATGCGCTCTTGCTAAGCATATCACCGGTAGAAAGGGATTAACTTCCGGGGTTACTCCACTCGGGACTAATCCGTAAAATGAACTCAGATAATATTGTTTGTTACACGCTAACATAATCAATGAAGCTGACTATGCATATTGTTCATACATTTATATGTTATGTCATAGAGCCTTGGCGTAATTCGTCAAGAAGTAGTAAGATAGCAAGAATCACTATTGTGATAAGAGACGATACGTTGTAGATACAACATATTAAGCAAGTAGAAGCAAGTAATGAAAGATATGCCGACGACGATCTTAGGTTTCCCCTAATCGTCCGGTTTAGAATCATGTCATGATAGAGGTATATGAGAGCCTTGATGCATAGAGTGTATTCTTGGCAATGCGGTTTTAGTTTCCCCTTAACCGCCATGACACGTATAGAAGAGAAGCCTATAACAAGTTAAGAATACTATGTCGGCCCTAGCAAGCACAACCGTCTAAGAAAGCAAGTCCCCACACACGTATAATCAACCGGCAGGTTGTATTGTAGACATGTGGAGACCGTAGGTTTTCCCCGTGGTTGCCTATAGCCTAGGGTTAGGTGGAACTCACTAAGACATTATGTCTCATCCCAATCCTTATTTGTTTAAGATATCAGGATGGTCTAGCAAGCTAGTAGCCGGATGGATGTTTCAGCAAGTGTTCGTTCGTACCAGCTGCAGCATGATATGGATGGTCAAGGATGCATTTATCATATTTTAGAAAAGTTGAGTTGTAATCTTATTGTACGAACACATTTGTTGTATACGATATTCATTCAAAAAATTTATGTTGTCAATTTTAATGTATCCAGTACTAAACTAATACACATGCTAGACTTTCTAGATACATCTAGTATGGGTGTTACAGTTGCCCTAGGCAGTTGGATTTGGTTTCATAAAACTTAAACAAAGTAAATAAAATGGTTTGATAATTGGATTAAAATAGATGATTGAGCCTTTCGAACCCTCTATTGCTCACTGTGAGTAATTTGGCTCTCTCCTCTCTCTCTCTCTCAAAGAAATTAACCTTGCTTTACGACGGATTAACTAAGTGGTTTTGATCAATCTCTTGACTCAAAACCCTTTCCTAAGTTATAACCTTTTAATCTCTTAAACCGATTCAATAACTGTGGAAGCATGGTGAGAACGTTAATCCATAAGTCATAACTCTCAATTTCCTATCTCTAGGTTCCTATGTTGAATTAAACAGAATTACTATTTCAGGATTAAAAGTTAGGGTTAGTAGTCGTTCAATTCCTAATATCAATTTATATGGTTGAAAGAAGCTAGGGTTAGTAGTCATACAAAAAATCATAAGAAAGGCATTAAGCACAAATAATTCTGAATAAAGACTAGGTTTTCATTGATGTTAAAGAGAGTTCTTAACAAATTACAGCATCACAGATCACAAAGATTCATCTCATGGCTTAATCAATCTAAGAGTTTAGCTACTCATAACTAAATAATCAAATACATAGAAAATAGTGAACATACATAAATCAGAACCAACTATGAGTTGGGTGAGATCCACTGGGTGTTCTACGGTTTCCTGGTGCCGTCTATACTCTGTTTAGGTCTCCAAAATCGCACACCAAGTTTTTGGTCGCATCTGGCTTTTATAGACAAAGAATTAGGGTTTTAGAAAAGCCCACCATCATGCCACGTTTCGCGACCATCGTGGCACGATTCCTTCATTAATCTGACGTGGCAGCAAATTTACTAAACCATCGTGGCACGTTACATATCCATCGTGCCACGATTTTTACAGTATCTTCAGGTAAATTCCATGCTTCAAACGTGCCACGATTCAGGTCCATCGTAGCACGATTTCTCCAGTAGCTAAATTCTTGCATTCTTCTCCAATTTATGCAAACCTCCTCTTTCATGAATCCTGAGCTGATGTAACCATGTATACAAGCATTTGACCCTCAAAACATTACAAAAAGGACACAAATATGACTAAAAAATAACGTAATGACTACTGTCATGACTACTGTTGGACTATATGATTATTTATTTTGTAGAAAAATCTTTAGGCCCCTACTGACCTCCACAATGCTTTATATATCCATATTTAAAATAAATTATATATATATATATGGGTTAAATTTACTTTTGGTCCATATAAATATTAAGTATTTTGTTTTTAATCCCTAAAAAATAAAATAACAGTTTAAAAAAATTGACAGTAATACTGACGAAAGTTTTTACATGGAAATGAGATTTTATTTTATTGAGACTAAAAACAAAATTTTGAATATTTATTTATGGACGAAAAACATATTTAACCTTATATTTATTAGCAATAAGTTATCACATTCACAATAATATGTTAGCAATAAATCAAATTAAAATCAATGATTTATAGAAAAATATGTTAACATTAATATACCATATTTTGTAATAGAAACGCACACATAAGTGACATTAGATACTATATAATCATAAGTCCTCGTGAGATCATAAGTCCTCGTTGTTGGAACAAAATGTGTTTAACATTACCCTTTGAGAGTTTTGATGATAACAAGGTATTAAAAATTGTCAATTGGATAAGCTAATATTTGTTCAAGTGTACTTGACCATAGACAAAAATTTGACATTTTAAATAGGTTCTGGAAGAACAAAAGAGAGCTAAGGAATCAACAAAAAGGAAGCTTGAAGCATCTGAAGAGAAGTGCTCCTGAAGTATAGTGCTCCAGAAGTGATGACGTCATCACAAGCAAGTTCATCAGAAGCATCTCATCAGAAGCTAAAGATCACCAGAAGCTGAAGTTCATCTGGAGATGCAAGACTTAAAGCTTCAAAGGCTGTGTTCAATGGATTTAGGCCCCGTTTGGATTGGCTTATTTTATGCTTATGTGAGCTTATCTACTCTTATAAGCCTTTTTAAAAGCGTTTGGGTAAATCAATAAAAATAGTTTATCGTAATTTCATAAGCTGCTTATGCCATATTTTAATAAGCCCAATTTTTTAGCTTAACACAAGGCTTATCACGGAGCTTATGGAATTCAAGTGACCTCCTTCGATTCTCCCCCATTCCACTTCTTTACAAACCTATTTTTTAATTATTTTTTTTTCGATTCTCCCCCATTCCACTTCTTTACAAACCTATTTTTTAATTTTTTTTTTTTTTGAACGAAAGAAAACTATCTGTTGGCAGGCACCGCTTATCTTTTGCCATGATGAATTGAGAAAGATAGGTATATACACTTATCTTTTTTAGTAACACACCTAACAACATCATTAAAGATAAAAATAACAAACATAATTTTGTCTTATACGAATATTTTTTTTTTTGAATAAAAATTGGCATTAAAAGGAGGGAAAATTACAAAATCATATCTTTTTGGATATGAGAAAATATGGGCCTAGGGAACATTGAAGTCCAAAACCTATCTGGCTCAATAGCAGCCCAGCGAGCTATCTCATGAGCTACATGGTTAGACATCCTATTGGTCCATTTGATTTCCACCTTATCTAAACAATCACAAAGGCTGATACAAGCTCGGATTGTCCTTCCCCAGTAAGAACGAGCGCAACTCTTTGAGAAGATAGCATTAGCACATTCCTGCGAATCTGTTTCTACAGCAACCTCTTTCAATCCCTGATTTTGGATGTACTGCAAGACTTCCAGAATGCCCAGAGCTTCTGCGGTTTTTACATCTTCCCCACTCCGAACTACCTTGGTCGCCACCACAACCGTGCCCCCATCCTCCCGTCGCAGGATCCATCCCAAACCCCAACGGCCATCACCTAAACGGTGAGCATCCACGTTGGCCTTGAGATAACCCTTTGAAGGAGGACTCCAGCTAGTGTTGCAGCCCTGCTTACCAAGGTTGTATAATGGAGTATTTGGCGCTGATATACTGTTCAGAGAACGGAACTCTTCCGCAGCGTTTTGAGCTTTGGTCGTTGCATCAAGTACAGGTATTTGTTTATTTTGAAAAACAAGTAGGTTCCTAGAGTGCCATATTTGATAAACTGTTGCCGCTAATAGACAAAGGCTGTTTGAATCCATAGAGATTAGGGCGTGGGATATCCAGTCAATAAAGCTAATGTTGGTATTATCCATGTTGATGTTAAGTGGTGACGCAAACCATACCTGTTTGGCCCAAGTACACCTCATGAAAGTATGGGTAATATCCTCTCTGGAATTAGAACATCTAGGACATAGAGGGTCACTGAGAGTTCCTCGGTGGAAGAGATTTTGCTTGACAGGAAGTCCATTGTACATTATGCGCCAAATTAGGTTGATATACTTTGGTGGGGTTTTCAGCTTCCATAGAATTTCCCATTTTTTGTTGGTTTCAATCTGAGAGTTGCTGGCTTCAGCGTTGTGAGATTGATTCCAATACAAACTAGTGTAGTACCCAGATCTGACTGTGTAGTTACCATCTTTAGTGCCTAGCCACACTAATTCATCCTTCTGATCTTTTGTATTAAGAGGTATTTGGAGAATTTGGTCAGTTTCAAAAGGGAGAAAAACCTCACTGATGATGTCTGCCTTCCAAGTATTAGTGTCCTGGTCAATCAGGTCCTTAACCAGGTTTATGGTGTTTGATTCAGGTCTGGTAGTCCAAATTTTGAAGCCATTCTGATTGGGGAGCCAAGGGTCTTCCCATATGTTGATGTTGTTACCATTTCCTACTAACCAGTAGCTACTTTTAGTGATAAGTTGTCTGGCTTGCAGTATACTTCTCCAGGTATAGCTCATATTTGAGCTTTGCTTTGCCTTGAGAAAGGAACATTTAGGATGGTATTTAGCTTTGAATAATCTGGATAAGAGAGAGTCTTCATTGTTGATAAGTCTCCAACATTGTTTGGCCAAAAGGGCTTCATTGAAATGGCTAAGGTTTCTAAAGCCAAGTCCACCTTGTTTTTTATTTTTGCACAGTTTGCTCCACTTTATCCAATGTAATTTGTTTCTGTCCATATTACTTCCCCACCAGAAGTTACAAATCATTTTTTCTATGTAGCTGCAAAAATTCTTTGGTAGATGGAAGCAACTCATAATGTATGTTGGAATGGCTTGAGCAACTGCTTGAATTAAAGTGCTTCTACCTGCAAAGGATAGGTGTTTTTCTTTCCATCCTTTTAATTTTTTCCAAACTCTATCTTGAATATAGTCAAAGATTTGTCTTTTTGATCTTCCAATATTGGTTGGCATACCCAAGTATTTAGAGAAAGTTGTTACCAATTGCATAGGGAGGCAGCTCATAACCTCTGTTTTTGTTTGCTGGGCTACATGTTTGCTGAATAGAATCTCTGACTTTTCAAGGTTGACAAGTTGCCCTGATGCTTCCTGGTATGTTGTTATGATTTGCTGTATAATAGTAGCTTCTGATTTATTGGCTCTGCAAAAGATTAGACTGTCATCAGCAAAAAATAGGTGGCTAATCTCAGGGGCTCCTGGAGCAATTTTGATTCCATGAATCTTATTATCAGTTTGAGCTTTTAAGATTAGGGCAGAGAATACATTAGCACAAAGAATAAAAAGATAGGGTGAGAGGGGGTCTCCCTGTCTAAGACCCCTTTGGGGTTTGAATCTAGTGGAAGGTCTCCCATTGATAAGGATACTATAAGAGACTGTGGTAACACATTTCATAATAAGGGATACCATATGATGAGGGAAACCCATACTAAGCATAGTGGCTTTAAGAAAATTCCACTCAAGACGGTCATAGGCTTTTGCCATATCAGTCTTTATGGCCACAAACCCATTTTTCCTTTTAGTATGTTTAAAATAGTGAAATATGTCAAAGGCTATGAGTGTGTTGTCAGTGATGAGTTTACCAGGTATAAAGGCACTTTGGTTTTTAGATATGATATTAGGAAGTAAGGATTTGATTCTATTTGCTATAGTTTTGGTGAGGATTTTGAGAGTGACATTGCACAGGGCTATAGGTCTGAAGTCTTTTGGACATGTGGGGGACTTAATCTTGGGTATAAGGCATATATTGGTGTGGTTATAACAACTAGGGTCACCTCCATTATTGAGAATGTCCAGACACATGGTAGTGATATCTGTACCAATAGTAGGCCAGTAATGTTGGTAGAACTTGGCTGGAAGCCCATCAGGGCCAGGTGCTGCAAGACTTTTCAAGCCTTTCACAGTAGAAAGGATTTCCTCAGGAGTAAAAGGTTGATTGAGAAAACTTTTCATGTCATCAGTGAGCTGATTGTGGACATTATTGACAGTAGAATCCACATTAACAGGATTTTGACTAGTGAACAGCTGCTTGAAATGGTCTAAAAAGATCTCTTCAATTTTATCAGACTCATAATGGAACTGTCCAGTGGGGTCTTGTATTCTGGCAATGTTATTTTTCCTTTTGCGTTGATTAGCCTTCATATGAAAGAATCTAGTATTTCTGTCCCCATTTTGGAGCCACAACACTCTAGATCTCTGCTGCCACCACACTTCCTCTTGAGTTAATAGGGCATCAAGTTCTTTTTCCTTATCTTTGATCTGCTTCATAATGCCTTGTTGATCACTAATGGAATTGAGCTCCTGTAGGTCAGCTTGGGTAGTACCAATTTGCTTGGATAGGTTGCCAAAGGTATCTTTGCCCCACTTAGATAGGTTATTTAAGGCCAAGGATAGGCGTTGAGCGATAGGTATCTGAGAGTTGGACCAAGCTTGTTTCACAATGTTGTTGTTTTCCTCATTGCTGAGCCAAAGTTGCTCAAATCTGTTAGTCTTGTAAAATTTAGCCCTGCATTGATTGTGAGAAGAGAATTCTAAAAGTAAAGGATTATGATCAGAGCCAAATTTAATAAGATGGGTATTAGAATAAGCAGGAAAAAGAGAAATCCACTCCTTAGTGGCAAGAAATCTATCAAGTCTGCATTTTATATGGGTATCTTCCTGGTTATTGGCCCAAGTGAAAATATCCCCTATAAACCCCAAATCATTTAAATTGCAAACATTAATTGTATCTCTGAAAAGTTGAGTAATATTGAGATCCAAGGGATTTCCTCCAGTCTTCTCTTCACTATTAAGAGTCATGTTAAAATCACCAAAAATCAACCAATTGGGATTCCAATCATTAGAAGCAAGGTTAGAAATAGTATCACAAGTAAGAAACTTGTTATGATGCTGTGGATACCCATATATGCCTGTACATCTCCAACATTTGTTATCAATAGAGGAAGTAATAATGGAATCAATATAGTAAAAATCATATCTTTTTATTTCTACATTGAAGATAGGGTTCCATAACAAGATAAGACCACCAGACTTTCCTCCACCAGAAGTGGAACAATCAACAATAAAAGACTCATATTGATCACCTAAAAAAGACAAAAAAGAACAATTATTACTAAGCTTTTTGGTTTCCATAAGGAACACAAAATCAGGGTGGTAAGTAGAGATGAGCTTTTTGAAAGCTCTGACTGTCACAGGGTTACCAATCCCCTGACAGTTCCATGAAAGTAATCTCATGGTTGCTGGCTGGCCTGCTGTGCAGGTCCTGCCATATCAGTCTGGGTATAGGGATAGTCCTCAATTCTTTGTCTCTTTGTTGAGGTGCTGCTGCTTCCTCTTGTGCTTTTATCAATCATAGGCATTTCCATTGAGATTCCCTGAATAGCCTTTGTTGATGAGTGTTGTTGTCTGTTGGTGTGGTATCTGGGTTGCTGATGTTCTGTTGGGAAAACCATAGAAGTTGGTTGTTGCAGTTTCATAGCTGCTAGTTGTTGGATTAAGGATTCAGGTGCAGGTGGATTAAAGTGTCCAGAGCCCCTAGCTTGAGAGGGATTGCTATAATATTTTCTGTCCTTGGCCTCCATAACTCTTCTTCCATATTGCGTAGATCTTATCCAAGGTCCAAGAGGGGTTGCATTATCAACAACCAGAGGGGGGTTTTGGCATAGGTTTTCTGCATGCCCTATAAGTCCACACTTGTAGCAGATTTGGGGTAATTTTTCATACCTGAAGTCAATCCAAGTTGTTCCATCAATTGGGTTGCCTACATGAATGCCAGATTGTATGGGTTCATGAATGTTGATGGCTACCTTGATTTTTATGATTCTGTGTTTTCCAGGATACTCATAAAATTCAACAGCTTCAACATTTCCCAGTAGGGCCCCAAGGCTTTCCCCCATCATCTTAGTTTTACAGTGGTTTGGGAGTCCCCAAAGTTGGATCCAAATAGGTACATGATCGAAATCCAGAGTGCTAATGTCTGTTTCCCTGTTCCAAGGCTTAATGACTAACCAAGAGTTTCTGAATATCCATGGGTTGCTGAGAAGGATCCTGTCATGATCCAGCTTGTTATCCATAAAGAATTGGATGAGTTTACCTTCAGTTTCTTGAATTTGTAAGCCAGGAGGATTACCCCATATGTTGTTTAGCCCTGTTTGAATAGAATTGATGTGTATAGGTTTATCAGTGATGAATTTCCCTAGAAAACTTCTGGAGCATGCTTGGACTCCATCATGAATCAGGTTTTCAGGATACACAAAGAAACCTGTTTTAGGGTGTGGAGTGGTTTTGTGTGCTGTATTTTGATCTGTTGAATCTGCTTGATCATAGTTTCCTTGACTGTTTGCAGGTAGGCTGAGTCTGACAGGAGTAGAGCCAGAGATCAAGGGAGTATCAGGGAGATGCTGTTGGAGGTGACTGGGAGATGGATCAATCACAAAGATGTGATTTGCAGGAGGTTTGGGGTTGGTCATGATTGCAGGAAAACCAAATTAGGTCACAATTAGAGGGGATTGTGAATTGACTAGAGAGAACAGAAGAAGAATCCAGGAGAATTATTTGCAGGAGAAAGAATCTAACAGTCTCAAAATTGAAATCAAGATGAAAGTTAGGGTTGCGTAAGGAGAGGGAAAACGCATTCTCAAGATTGGAGTCAAGAAGAGCGATAGGGTTGAGTAACGAGGGAAAATTGATGGCCAGAGGAGAAGAAAGAAAGGTTAATTAGCGATTGGGAAATTGAAAGCAAGGGGAAGGTTTGGATTAATTTGCTATTGAGAATTTGATATGGAGAAAAGGGTTAAACAATCAAAGGTTGGAGAACATCCACAAAGGGAGATAACAACAGAAAAACAACGATCAATCCATGTTTGGACGAAGGGGAGACAAGGTGAATCTTGACTCGCAAAGAAGATGATTCTTGGTACTTTCTTTTACAATCGTAATTGTAATCGTAATTGTAATCGTATTATCGTAATCGTATTATCGTAGTCGTCAATTTGACGTCCTGTCTTATACGAATATTGATAGTGTTTTTTTAAGGACGAATATTATTTATAATTAATATATTATAATATTGTTTTTTACATCACCGTCAATAAAATCTTGATAATCGTGGTTTGATTCTTTGATTTTTTTTATGTTAAATTAAAAATATTTAAAAATTCTATAATTGCTTATATAATGTCACATCCAAACACTTCTATTTATATAAGTACTTTTTAGTGTACATATCCAAACATAAATAGCTTATCGAGTATAAGAGCTTATGGTGTAAGCTCTAATGTTATAAGCACTAATGCTATAAGAATCTATATAAGCTGTTTATCCAAACGGGGCCTTAATCTCGTCTAAGCATTGCAGAAGACCGGAAGAGTAAAGCAACGGCTATTTTGAAAGGATTTGAAGGCATTGAATGCTTGTTCTTTAAAGAAGCGTTGACAAAGTACAATTATACGAAGTGTACAACCACTACCTCCACTACTCTGTTTCTTCACAATTAGAATGGATTTGAAATTGATCTTTTATAGGACAATAACCATATCAGGTAAAAGATCATTGGTGATTGATCAAAGCTTCAAACGACTCTTTTTGATGTGCTGGCAATTCACAACGTCTCTTTCACACCTCTATATAAAGGAGTGGATACTTAGAGATTGACAAGGACTCAACAACAATTTGCAAGTACCAAAACTGTGCTGAAATTGTTCTGCATTCAAAAGTTCACTTAGAATTTCTTTTCAAAGTTCATATCTTAGAAATTCTAGAGTCTTAAGAATATGTATCTGATTTGTATTGTGAACACCACTGATTGTATATCAAGTGTTCAACCTCAAACATTTTCTTTGTAATTCTCTTTAAATAGAAGTCTCTTGCAGTTGTGCTTGAGCATTAGAAGTCTCTTGATTGTGTTCAGGAGCATATGAAGTCTCTTGCAGTTGTGCTTGAGCAGTTTGAAGTCTCTTGCTAAGTTTAGCAGTGACCAGTTGTAATCAGATATTACATTTTACTAAACTCTCCTTGGAAGTGCAAGGGGGACATGACTGCTTCCGGTTTATGGAAGGAACCTGTATAATTGCTTTGTGTCTTTCTTCTTTCTCTCTCTCTATTTTTATCCGCTGCAAGTTAGTCCTGAACATCACTTCAAAAGTAGAACTCTATCTGCCTCTGATCAGTGTTTTCAGCTTAGGAGAAAACGAAGAAAAAACTAACACAATTCAACCCCCCCTTCTTGTGTTTTTTTCACCTTCACTTGTGAGCTTAACTCAATTGGTGGGGACAATGCATAATATATGCAAGGTTCGGGGTTCAAACCCCGGCCACCAGGAAAAAAAAAGATACTATATAATCATATTACTAATAATTTTTTTTTGTGGTGTCTGGGGTTCAAACCCCAAACTTTACATATATTATGCATTGTTCTTACCAACTGAGCTAAGCTCACGGAGGCAATAAATTATCTTCTGTAACGTCCAATTTGAAAGTGTCTAGAATATTCAAATGTGCGCTAAAACTGATATTGGATTCATTAATTATACAATACAGAAATCGACATTAAGTCGAGAGTTTACGTGCAACAACAACCCAAAGTTTCTATGTTACATTATTACACTAAAGTTTGTCAAACGAAGTATAAATACAAAGTTTGTAACATCACAACAAATAATATAACATATGCATCTCTAATCCACATCGAGAAAACTCCATGAAACTCGATCAATCCAAGACTTTTTCTTTACCTTTTCCTCGAACAACCTGAGAACCTGAACAAAAAGGAGTTGGGTGAGACATAATGCCTCAGTGAGTTCTTTCTAGCCCTACGCTAGTGACAACCTTGGGGAAACCTACGGTTATCACGTGTCTAGTTTACAACCTGACGGTTGATTATACGTGTGTGGATAAGCTTACCTAGACGGTAGTGCATGCTAGAACCGTCATAGGATCATCGTACGTAAAAGGTTTCACTATCATCGAAAATTTATGGGTAGCTGCCTGAAGAAATTCGCTATTAGCGAAAACTGAGCTAATAGCGAGTTTCTTTGGGCCTGTGGTACAAATTTTGCAATTTTTGACCCAAAACTCATTCTAATGGTTCCTGCAATGCACCAAAACATCCAGTATCATATAAAAACAATACTAAACATATTCCATGACAAACTTAACAAGCAATCATGAAGAATTAGCTTAGGGTACCAAAAATAAAATTAACAAGATTTGGCACAAACCATAAATTTCTCACTAAGAAAACTCAAATCATAGGAAGGTAAACTAACTAGGAACTCACCTTGTACCAAAGAAGTGTTACACAAGAATTCCTAAGCTCTAACCAAAACCCTAAAGATGAAAAGATCAAAAGGAGAAAGCTTGCATCCAAAAATACGTTGTTTCCAACACTAGCTTATCATTCCTTTCATGTTTGCTTGCTTGCTTGAAAAGAAATCACTTGTTGATGATGGTTAGGGGAGGATGGACATCGATTTTCTAGAGAGGGAAGAGAGAAAAGTTTGAAACAAAAACCTAGAGAGAGAAAGTTGCAAGACAAATGAGTATTTTGGGGTCACAATCCCTTAAATACCCCTCGCGTTCGAATTATTAAATCATCCTTAATCTTCAACGCGCACATTTAAACGTTAACAGGTATTATATCACCACATAAATGATCGGGGTATTACACTCTACCCCCTTAAAAAAATTTCGTCCTCGAAATTTAGAATTTACCTGAAAACAAATGCGGATACTGGTCCAATATCTCCGATTCAAGTTCCCACGTAGCTTCACCATCCGGAGAACCTTTCCATACTACCTTCACTATGGGAATTTCCTTGCTTCTAAGAGATTTGACATCACAGTCTACTATCCTTTCTGGTTCCGGCTGAAATGTCAAATCCGATTTCAATTCAATAGAATCTAGTTCAACTGGTTGGAAAGGATCCGGAATATACTTCTTCAATTGGGACACTTGAAACACATCGTGTAAACCCGACATAGCTGGAGGCAAAGCTAACTGATAAGCCACTGCTCCGATACGTTTAAGTATCAAAAATGGTCCCACATACCTTGGACATAACTTCTTAGTTCTGAAGACACCTCGCAAACCCAGATTAGGGTAACCTTTAGGAACACATGATCACCTTCACTAAATTCCAAAGGTCTCCGCCGCTTGTCTGCATAACTCTTTTGACGACTCAGAGCTGTTCTCATCTTTTCCTGAATTGACTTAATTTTTAGAGTTGTTTCTTGTATGATTTATGGTCCAAGAATGCCCTTATCTCCAACCTCGGCCCAACACAAAGGAGTTCTACACTTCCTACCATACAATGCTTCATAAGGTGCCATACCTATGCTCGAGTGATAGCTATTGTTGTAGGAAAATTCTATCAGTGGCAAATGATGATTCCAACTTCCGCCGTCTTCCAAAACACAAGCACGTAACATATCTTCTAAAGTCTGAATAGTCCTCTCTGACTGACCATCCGTTTGTGGATGATGAGACGTACTCAGTTTTAAACGAGTCCCTAAAGCTCTTTGAAAAGCCTTCCAAAAATGTGAAGTGAAAATTGGATCTCTATCCGACACGATGCTTACCGGAACGCCATGTAGCTTAACAATCTATGAGATAAACAATTCTGCATATTGTGATGCTTTGTAGGTAGACCTAACCGGTAGGAAATGAGCTGACTTGGTTAATCTATCCACGATCACCCAAATCGAATCATGTCCTTTCTGAGTACGGGGCAAGCCTCCCATAAAATCCATAGATATCTGCTCCCACTTCCATTGTGGAATCTCCAACGGTTGTAGCAAACCCGCTGGTCTCTGGTGTTCAATTTTGATTTGTTGGCATACTATGCACCTTGCCACAAACTCTGCAATTTCTGTTTTCATGCCAGGCCACCAATAATCTTTCTTCAAATCTCGATACATCTTGGTGGCACCAGGATGAATTGAGAAACTACTCTTGTGTGCTTCTTCTAAAATCAATCTTCTAAGCTCTTGATCATTTGGTACACATATTCTCCCTTCAAACAAAATAGCTCCATCCGTAGCCATAGAAAATTATGGATGACCCATTCTCTTCCGTAATTCATCATCTACCTCCTGTGCTTGGACAATTCTTGACTGTAAATCACGAGAGACTTCTAATTTGTGTAGCCAAATACCACATCATCTTCTGATGCTTCAAGGTTAAGGTCTCGAACCTTCTCATACAACTTACAAGTATGCATCATAACTTCAGCTTGAGCTAAAGCCTTACGACTCAAAGCATCTGCTACGACATTGGCCTTTCCTGGATGATATTTCAAATCAAAGTCAAAATCCTTTAGATACTCCATCCAACGCCTCTGCCTCATATTTAAATCCCTTTGATCAAACAAATATTTAAGACATTTGTGATCACTGAATAATTCAAATTCAGCTCCATACAAGTGATGTCTCCATATCTTTAAAACAAAAACTATGGCCGCCAACTCTAAGTCATGAGTGGGATAGTTTTCTTCATGCGTCTTGAGCTGTCTAGATGCATAAGCTATCACATTGTTTTCTTGCATAAGCACTCCACCGAGTCCTTTAGATGATGCATCACAGAACACAATATATTTCTTCTCCGGATCTGGAATAGTTAAAACTAGTGCTTAAGTTAACTTCTTCTTCAAAGTCCTGAAACTCTTCTCACATTCTTCATCCCACACAAATGGTACATCTTTTCTTATGAGTCGAGTTAAAGGTAAAGCGATCTGGGAAAACTTCATAATAAATCGACGGTAGTAACCCGCTAATCCCAAAAAGCTTCGAACTTCTGAAACATTCTTCGGTCTAGTCCAATTCTGAACAACCTCTACTTTTGATTGGTCGACTGCCACTCCACCTTGAGAAATAACATGACCCAAAAACTTGACTTCTGTCAACCAAAACTCACACTTACTAAACTTTGCATACAATTGCTTCTCTCAAAGAATATCCAACACTATCCTCAAATGTTGAGCATGTTCCTGCGGGTTCTTGGAATAAACCAATATGTCATCAATGAAGATAATGACAAATTGATCCAAATACAGCTGGAAAATCCGATTCATATAGTCCATGAAAACTGCTGGGGCATTAGCCACACCGAACGACATAACCAAGAATTCATAGTGTCCGTAACGCGTTCTGAAAGCCGTCTTGGACACATCTGAAGATTTGATTCGAATCTGATGATAACCTGACCTGAGATCAATTTTTGAGAACACTGACGCTCCTTTAAGTTGATCCAGTAAGTCATCAATTCTCGGCAAGGGATACTTGTTCTTAATAGTCACCTTATTAAGTTGACGATAATCAATACACAATCTCATGCTGCCATCTTTCTTCTTTACTAATAATACCGGTGCACCCCATGGAGACACACTGGGTCTAATAAAATGCTTCTGGATAAGTTCTTCAAGTTGAGATTTCAATTCTTTGAGTTCTAATGGTGACATTCTGTAAGGTGCTACAGACACTGGCTCGGCTCCCGGAATTAAATCAATCGAAAACTCAATCTCTCTTTCCGGAGGTAAACTTGTGATGTTGGCCGGAAAGACATCCTGATACTCACTAACTATTGGAATATCACTGGGGCTTAAATCTGACTCTGGAGTCACAGTGAGCATAACATAAAAACCCTTATCTCGAGCACAAATAAATTGAACCATCTGATAAGTATGCTTAAGTAGTTCTGATAGGGCCACTCCTTCAACCGTATTATTGGTAGGCAGGTAAATACTCTTCTCTGCACAACCTATATACACATGATTCGCTGAAAGCCAATCCATGCCCAATATAACATCAAGTTGCTTCATAGGGAGACATACTAAATCTATATAATATGTCTTACTAGATACGGTGATAGGACAGTTCTCACAAACATAATTCGCCACAATTCCTCCTTCGGTGGCCGTAGTCACTAACATAGGAGGATTTAGTAATGAAACAACTAATTGTAGAGCTTCAACACATTGAAAAGAAATGAAAGAACATGATGCACCACAATCGAATAAAACTCTAATAGGATTTTGACCAAGATAGCACCAATCAAGTCCTTATTAGCCTGAGCCTTCTTTCCATCTAGTGAGTAGGCCCTGCCTTTGCTCATTGTGGTATTTGCACCTTTGCCTTTGTCTCCTCTGTTTGGACAATTTGACATATCCTGTTTGACCACAAGCATAACAAGAGTTGTCACCCAGTTTGCATTCTCCCATATGAGCCTTCCCGCATTTCTTGCAAGTCGGATAAGATTTGAATGAGCTTGATTGCTTTCCTCTCTGGGGAGACCCCTTCGGCTTCAACTTTTCATCATATCTATCAGTAAAGTTACCTCTCCTTCTATCAAAAGCCGTGGTACCCTCTTTAACAGCTTTATCAAAACCTTTTTCAGCTTCCAGACTATTATGCACCATCTCATCAAAGTTGGTCAACCTTTGCTGACTAACCACAACATAAAGTTCACCCCTCAAAGCATGCTTATACCGATTCATCTTCCACATCTCATTACCTGCATACTCATTGTGAGTAAAGTAATGAGACAATTCTTCAAACTTCCGGGTGAAATCTATCACCGACATACTTCCCTGCTTCAAATGAAGGAATTCCTGCTCCTTATGAACTTTGTATGTCCCTGAGAGATACTTTTTTAACATCACTTGCTTAAAGTTATCCCAATTCATCTGCATGCCACTAGTTCTCATGCGGCGCTGAGCAGTCTCCCACCAATCTTTCGTCGGACCACGGAATTGGTTTGTTGCAAAAATCACTTTTTCCTCTTCCGAACAAGCAGCCATACGGAAAATCTTTTCCATATGCTTGATCCACCTCTTAGCATCCTGCGGTTCACCACGACCATCAAAATCTGGAGGAGGATTCAGATTATACGCTCGGAAAGCCAAATTTCCGACAACTGGAGGTGGTGGTTGTTGTTGATGCACCCCGGGACCTTGTTGCATAGCCGCAACCTACTGTTGTTGGGACTGAGCGTTCTGCTGAATCTGCTGTTGCATCAGGTGCATCATCTGTTGATTTTGTTGCATCAACTGCGCCCACATATTCGCATCGGGATTAACATTCTCCTCCTCATTCTGATTAACCCTTGGCCGGCCTCGTCCTCTTCGTGCTCCAGACATTATCGCTCTAACTGTCATATTTAAGTCAAAGTGATCAATTTCAACCAAATACAACAATGAGGATCAATATCTTAAACTCAGAAAAGAACGACTACTTGGATTGTATTCTTAATGACCCAAGGCAAGATCTGAATCGACCTGCTTTGATACCAAATTGTAAAGCCCAATTTGAAAGTGTCTAGAATATTCAAATGTGCGCTAAAACTGATATTGGATTCATTAATTATACAATACAGAAATCGGCATTAAGTCGAAAGTTTACGTACAACAACAACCCAAAGTTTCTATGTTACATTATTACACTAAAGTTTGTCAAACGAAGTATAAATACAAAGTTTGTAACATCACAACTCATAATATAACATATGCATCTCTAATGCACATCGATAAAACTCCATGAAACTCAATCAATCCAAGACTTTTTCTTTACCTTTTCCTCGATCAACCTGAAAACCTGAACAAAAAGGAGTTGGGTGAGACATAATGCCTCGGTGAGTTCTTTCTAGCCCTAGGCTAGTGACAACCTTGGGGAAACCTACGGTTATCACGTGTCTAGTTTACAACCTGACGGTTGATTATACGTGTGTGGATAAACTTACCTAGACGGTAGTGCATGCTAGAACCGTCATAGGATCATCGTATGTAAAAGGTTTCACTATCATCTTACGTGTCAAGGCGACCAAGGGGAAACTAAGATCGCTATACCAAGATACTCTAATGCATCGAGGGCAAAGCTAACAATCATGACACGTCTCTATACCGATCGAACAGGAAAACCTAACCCATCGTCGGTAAAGTACATAATTACTCAAGTCTAACATCCTAACATACATAACATATTCATTAAATTAGGGTTAGCGTTGAACAATACATTATCTGAAATCAGTTTTTACGGAAAGCCCCAGGGTGGAGTAAACCCGAGCACAATCCCTAACTAACCGATGAAAACCTATCTAAGGTAGCAACGGTACTCCCTCTATGTCGTACGGGTCCCTCATGCGAAGTCTATCCTGTTTCACCTAATGAAAACCCCTTGAGTTCACTCTAGTGTGAAACACAAGTGGCACGACAACTATATCTTTAATATACTTTATAGTGAAAAGATCTATTTATCCGCATCACAATTCATTATAACTATATTCTAAAGTGATGTTTTATTCTCGACAAGCTATGCCAAGACTCTATGTTTCCTCCCATTACTATTTCATCTATGACCCATCAAGATTCGAGCAAAATTCACATGTTTCATTCTTGATAATTATACTAAGTTTGCCATGATTTTTAATTCGAGAATCGTTTGATGTTATGTGCATTGCCTAGATGTTGTTTTAGCGTTATAAAGTTATTAAACGAAGAAAGAAAGACTTCGGAATGCATCACCGACCTCAGAATGGACCAACAGGCCAAAATCATGCTAGCCCATCCAGAGAGCTGCGCTAATAGCGAAAATTTCTGGGCAGCTTCCTGAAGAAACTCGCTATTAGCGAAAACAACCCCCGCTATAGTAGTGTTTTTGTCCTCGTGAGCTTAACTCAGTTGGTAGGGACAAAGCATAAAATATGCAAAGTTCGGGGTTCAAACCCCGGCCACCACAAAAAAAATGTAATGAAACATTAAGTGTGACCTAATTGTGAGATCCATTAAACATATTGTCATTATTCTTAAGGTATCGGTAGTCAAGTCTCATTGTGATGTGGGATAACATTAATGCATAAAGGGGAATTAGTAAAACCTTTTAATATTGATAAGGTGAAGCAGGCGGTTTGAGACTGTGATAATTTTAAAAGTCTAGGATCAGATGACATAAATTTTGGGTTATCGATGATTTCTAGGTGGACTTAAAAGAGGATTTGATGCGCTTTTTTTATTGTAATTTCATCGAAATAGCAAATTGACAGGATGACATAATTGCACTTTCATAGTTCTAATTTCCAAAGTCGAGATTTGCCAACGCCTGGCTGATTTTTTATGATGATTGTATAAGGTGTTTACAAATATATTGAGAAATGTCATTGAAGTGTAATTTCAAATTCTCAATAAGCTTTTCTAAAAAAAAAAAAAAACAAATTATGGATGGATTTAAGAGCTAATGAGGTGGTGGATGAAGCGCTTAAATTTAAAAGAGAATTGTTGGCATTTAAAGATGACTTTGAAAAAGCATATGATTATGTGGATCAAAAGTATATCGATGCAGTTCTGGCCATAATGAATTTCCCAACATTGTGGCGCAAATGGATTATGGAATATATAACTATAGCTACTTCATCAGTTCTTGTTAATAGCAGCCTGATTGAAGAGTTTAAATCAAAGAGCGTTACGTCAAGGATATCCTCTGTCCCACCTTTTCTGTTTTTGATAGAGACAAAATGTTTGAATGTTATGATGAATGCCATAGTAGAGGTGTGTTTATTTTTGGGTCACAAATTTGGTGTGACAAAACCTGTTTTGATTTCTCGTTTAAAATTTGCGAGTGATACTTTGTTGTTGGGAGATAAAAGTTGGGCAAATGTTAGAGCCTTGAAAGCAATACTTATTCTTTTGAAAATTGCTCTTCTCCCATCGGTTTTTGCTCATTCTCGTCCTATGTGAGTTTACTCACGCTGAAAAATACGCCTGCTGATTTAACTCATGCTGAAAATACACCTGAGTGAGTTAACTCATGCTCGGATATTTGACGGGAGTGAGCAAAAACAGATGGGAGAAGAGCAATTACCTATTCATTTTAAGGTGATTTCAGGCCTGAAAGTGAGTTTTCATAAGGGAAAGGTGCTTTGTGAAACTCTTATCATTTCTGACTGGGCTTGCATTTTTTTAATATTAAAATATTAAAATGTAATTATACAAAATTATTAATAGATCATTAAGGTGTTATGTTTAATAAATTTGTGTGAGGGGCGTATTTGATACACCCTTCGATTGGAAGAATTATGTGCTTATTAGATAAACCCTTTGATCACTATTATAAACAAAAATCTACATTTTAGATTCATTTAATAAAAGGTGTATGTGAGTTTCAGCTCTTAAAGCTTCCTGCTCGAGTACGGCCGCATAATTTTGGGGCATTGAAAATAAAAATTATATTTAAACTTTTTAGTCAAAGATAGATCACATTCCCTGCATTCTTATCAACTACAAAATGATCACATGAGTATCTTTTGTTTGTATTTTTTATATCACTAAAATTATAAATTTCAACTATAACACAAACGATTATTGTTCAGGAAGGAGGTTTATCGTGTGAAGGATATAGGTAACCAAGTTCTTGGAAGCTTCCCAACCATTAAGTTACTTTGTCAGCCAATCTGTTATATTTTTGAGAGTTTGAGAGTTGAACTGTCAAATGACAAAGCAAGAAACCTCTTCTTGATGGAGATATGCCTGTATATTTTCTATATCATTTCATTTTAAATTTCTTGTCTTCTGTTTTGGCAAAAGTAAACATCGACTATGTTAGTCAAAACTAGTAGCTGTTTTGTGGCTATCTGAAAGAGTAACCAAGAATCAAAACTTACATGGTACTTTGCAAACCAATGTCAGATAAAAAATCACTTCATATGCACAGTAAAGTCACCGAATTGTCTGCATAAATTAAAATACATTAATGAGGCGGAAGTAGAAGGTTCAACCGTGATGAAACAAATGGTTAACTCATTCGAATAAGTGTTTTCCTTTGATTTAACATATTGTAAATTAGTTTTAAAAAAAGTAATTAAATTACAAGTACTTAGTTCTCCGAAGGTTTGGTTCAATATACCTTTAATCCATACATTTTATTCTGCACTTGATGATCATGATATCTCGCAAAGTTATTCTACCTTTTATAAAGAACCGTGTGCATTAAAAGAACCCAGAAACTAAATTGATGAAAAAATTGAAATTTTGTGGTTTTGATGAATGGAAATTTGTGTGTATGATTGAAGCATGAAAGGAAGATGAATAGTGGGAGAAAATGGAAGGATGTAGAAAGAGTGAATGGTGACACACACACACGTAGGTGTGTGATTCGTGAAGAAGGAAATTGAAAAAAATGCTTACTTGTGAGAGGGAAAAGGCGAAGAGCAATCAAATGACATTTTCTGGTCTAAGTAATTTGGAAATAAGTTGCGTGGAACTCAATTAGATTCGATAAAAATTGATTCATCTTGTTATTGGGTTATCTTACACTGAGATTAGTTTAAAGATGATGAGATTGAAGGAAATAGGGCTTAGCAGCATTAGACTGAACTCAACAGAATTTGATCTCCCTATCCTTGTCGGCTCTGATTACCAATTTTACTCCTGCCAATACAGAATTATCAAAAATGTAAAATACAAAACATGAGGCCAATGACTAGTATTCTACCATGAAATGGAATATAAAAAATGACGACAAACCTGCAACAAAGCATAAGATAATAGAATTCCGAATATTTACAAGGTCAACTGAATAAGTTATGACTTATGATAGCTCAGTCTCAAGGCTCAATTTATTTATTTTTTTCCCAATTTTTTTCTTGAGATGCCGCCCGGTCAACAGAATAAATAAATAGACTTATATCAATCTATTTATGCATAATGGAAACTGCAGTTACACTATAATTCTTCAAATCACGTTTTTTTTTCTGGATAAATATAGCTGAGGCATGACAAATATGGACACAAAGTGATTATAAAGAAACCTCTAAAACTTCAGTTAAGAGAAAATAAATACAATGTAAAGCGGACACAAAGTGTATTGTTAAGAGAAAATACAATGTAAAGTCCTCTGTTATGATATCAGTTAAAAAACCCAAGTCAACAAGTTGGTACTGTTCTAGACACAACATTTATTTTCATTTTACATATACAATAAACCTATTTTACAATACACACAAGGGCAGTGAGGAGAGGTGCACGTCAACGAACGAGTTTGAGACTATAAAGCCGAATGTGTGTACGGAAGAAGTGTGTGGAATGTGTGTGAGGTAAACCTCCTCCCTCTGAAATCAGAGTCTGAATCAGGAATCTTCTTTCCCCTGCTCATTCTTATGCCTAGAACCTTATTTCCTTCTTCCCCTACACTCTCTACGTTGTAGTTGGTTTCTTTTCCTCCTAATTAATACATTGGGAGTTGATCATTCATCATTGCTGATGGTTCAATAAAACAACAACGCAATTCAGCTGTCATGTTAGTGTCATTACACCTTCCCACTATAGCACGGGCTAGGGAACATGACCAAAACATAAAAACATTTTTATCTTAAACTCACCTTTAACTAAAATCAATTATATGAAATCATTTCAATCAAAATCGATTGTTGCACCTATATAAACAAACACAATCACATAACAGCAACCACAACTTTTCACTGATAATAGTTTTTTTCTTATTCTTTCAAAAGCATATCTAGAGAAGCTCCTGAAAATAAATAGAGATTTTAACAATGAATTTTTAATTACTTGTACTTACTGCTTATCAACTAAAATTCACCTTAGATCCAACAAATCATTAAGTCCCACTCTATTTGGTGGGATCATATGAATTTGATCTAGGGTCTGTTTGGATTGCCTTATTTGAGCTTATCAATTGCATAAGTTTTGTGTGACTGTTTGGGAAAACTTATGAAAACAGCTAATAACATTTTCCATAAGCTTTTTTCAACTTATTTTCATAAGTTCTCCAATATAGCATATTATTTTCATAAGTTCTCCAATATAGCTTATAAAAACATAAAAACAATATATAACATATGTAAAAATAATATAATGTTATTTTATCTTTTGCTAGAAAAATAGCTTGTCGGGTTTGGCTTGGTTGTTGTTGTTGTTGCTGGAAAAATAACTTATGCAAGCTTATACATATGCGCTTATCATGAACAAACAAAACTAAGGGTTTTACCAGCTAACATTTGTCATAGAATAATCATTTTTCCTAAATTATCAGAAACGTACAAGCACCAATTCAACTTCAAATACACAACATCTTCTATGGCATAGTTCAATCTTAAAATAATCTTCAAAAATCACACAAATAAATATACCCAGAACAAAAAATTACATTTTTATGAAAAGAAAAACTCAAATCAGCTCAAACTAAATCATATCCAACGCAATGAACTTATGTCTAAAGCGGAGCTAAAAAATTCACACAAATCAATAAACCCTAACAATGAGTTCAATAAAAAAAAAAATCAAAATCAAAACACAATGAGCTAAAATCAGTGTTAAAGAAAACTTACAAGTTTGAAGAGTGAAGAAGTTCGGAAACGAAGAAGGGTTCGTCGTTTTACTTCACTGTGTTTGTTTCGTTCTGAAATTTATGAATGAGGGTTCACTATTACCTATTTTACCTTAGATTTATGCGATAAAACAATTGGGGTTTTTTCAAATATATTAGCATTATACAAAAATTTGATTTAGTCAAAACTAAGTAAAAGTTAACTTACAAAGATGATCATTTTAGAGAGCTACAAATGCTAGATGATCATTTATTTATCTTTTGAATAGGGCTAGATGATCATTTATTATATAACTAAAGAAATCAAATAAATGACAATAATTATAAACTATGCACTTGAGCCAATTTTTGTTTTTGAATGAACAAAGTTATCATTAATAAGTGAATAGTCACGGTACAACAAGTTGTGTCAAGACTTCCAACTACAATATTCCGTAGATATTATGTCGACGAATTATTTAACCACATATTGAGTCAATACCAAATCCATAAAATATGAAAGTTCATTGTACATCTAATCACCAAGCATTTCAAAATAAATTGTTATGAAGTTTCAATAGCAAACATACACTACAGTTCCGTATCGAAATGGTAAATTAGGACAACAAAACAAAATTAAAGAAAAAAATATTTATCCAAGGGAGAAAACAATATCACAACTTCATGTTGTCCATAGTTAACTCCAACTGAGAAATCTCCGCCTCCTCCTTCAAAAGCTTCACTTCATCTTGCTGTTTGAGCTGTTTGATCGGCCAAGATGGTCCCTATAACAAGCCAAATAAATATTAGGATGAATAATCAAATTACAAGAGATAGTTCGTACGAATCCACAATGCAAAAGTTAAGCATATGATATGCAATTGAAATTTAGAGTGATTTTGATGGGAGGTATAAACACAACACAAGAAAACTTAGCATGCTTCAAAACCAAATTAAAATAAATTTTAGGGCAAATAAATTCGGTACCTTGAATTTAATATTATTTAATGCAGATGTCATTATTTCGTCTCCAACAATCAACCTCAGCTGCCGAATGAAATCGTCACGGGAAATCTTCTTAGACTACACAAGTACGACATGATACATTAGAGATATTTTATCATCTAAGACATATGCATTAATTGGACCTACTTTACATACCACAAATTGTTCATAATGTCGAATGATTTCAAACATAATATTTGGAGGAGTCATTTTTCTGAGGGCTGCTACAAGCACGCGTAAAGATATCCACGGGGATCTCGGTGTTCTTTGAGTGTTAGCAGGAATACTAGTTGCTGTCAAAGCTCCAGTCAGATGTGCAACATGTCGGGTAGTGCGCTTCTGCTTCAGAATGACTGCAGCTCCATCTGATATCTTTGTGGGTCTTGCGTCCATTTCTATCTTCTTGATAACTATAAATATACACACGCTCAAATATAAAAGTTCAATTGCAACAGGTAAATATAACTATAGAATATGAGCAATAGTAATGGTTGGCAGTGCTTGGATGTTTAAAACCATTTGAGAATATTGAACTGGTATAAAGCATCATGTGATCATCATGATAACATAATGTTGACATAATAATGAAGATAAATACTAGGTTAATAAGAGCATTCGTTGTAGAGGAAAACAAATATATAGAAACAAGCATAGGTAAAACATTGCAATAGTACAACCAAAAAATAATTGAATACTCTCTCCTTCCCAAATTATAAGTTTCCACTTGAATTTCACGATAATTAATATATATAATTAATGTTGTATGGAGAACAGAAAAAATGAGTCACTTTACAAAAATATTCTTCATTACAAAATTGTATCACTCTCAACTAGAGAAATTGTATCACCAAACCACAGCATTTTACCCAATTTTTTTATTTAAAAAAAAAAAGACTTCCAAATGCAAAATCAAAGTATAAAAATGATGAAAAACAAAAACAAAATTGACATACCAAGAATAAAACAAACTTAGTCAACCAATCAATTACAAACTCAATCAAACACAAGCAAGTAAATACAAAATAAATTACAATATTCAAACTTATAAGTTAAAAATTTTAAATAAAAAAGAGTAAGAAACAAAGAAAAGACTATGAAATTATACCTGAGTGCAATAACACACAACAAAAGAAAGACCAAACAATTAAGTAATATGTGTTAACTTTGAAATTGTGTATCTAATTGAAGGTGTAAGGGGTTCTATTTATACTAAATTCTAACCCAAAAACAAAAACAATAAACTAACCCGTTAAATGAATTGAGTATGTCGCCGACACACCTAAAGAGATAAACATTAACAACAAATTTGTTTGCTTAGTAAGCACCAGCTAAGTATTCATTGTATTTGTTATCTTTCTCAACAATCCACAAATCCACTTGATCCTTTTGGAATGCACTTCAATTTTATGATTAATTTGATTTTCAAATATTTGTTAAATCATAAATATTTTCTACTAATGTGAAATCCAAGTATGGATGTTTGGTAAAATTTCCAAATTTGTTACTTAAATATAATAATATCTGTTATGGTAATATTTTTTTAAATAATATTAAAATAAAGGTGACATTGACAATCATTGTTTGGACGATTTTATTATACTACCTTGCGTTTTTTTTTTTGTTACATAATAGTGTAAATTAGTTTTTTATTAACATCCATTAAAATATAACGTCATCTTCAAAAAAAAATTAACAAATAGCTAATTCTTAATTTTTTAAAAATTTACTACCATAACAATTTATCATTATTTTAAAGTAACAACAATTTGAAAATTCTAATAAATAACTATAAATGAATTTATCATTAAAATAAAAATAATTTATGAATTGACAAAACATTCAAATATCAAATTAAAAATAGAACTAAGTGTATTCTAAAAGGATAAAAGAGATATGAACATTGGGGAAGAAGAAAACTAATACAAACAATGTTTCTTATAAACATAATGTCCTATCTTTATAGTTATGAAGGTGGTAATAGGCCAAACAATGGTTGTTAGGCACCTAACATTGTGTATGTTTGGTATCTAGCAAGTTTGCCAAAACTAGGTAAACCACAATAATTTGGGGAAAAAATGTCATGATTTTGACACACTCGTCACACTCGTTATCATATCAAACATGTTGTTGCACCTCCCAAGCACATCAATGATAGTTAGTACTTTTCCCAACATGATATATTTGATGCATCGTGGAGGAAAATCATATTGTATGTGACAACTGAACATAACTCAATGTTTATTTGGATGAATCATGATAAGTTTATGGTATGCTATCTCCATCTTTTGGATATGACACAAAAGGGAAAGCTCCTTTCGAGCAGGAGAGGCTCCAGAAAAGATGAGAATTTGAAATCAAAGATTTCTTGAGAATTACCTATTGTACAAGTGGATTTGCTTTTCTTGTTTTTCCTTCATTGTTAGTTGTTTGATTCTCTATCAAATATTAACTTTGATTGGGGAGACTTGCAATTGAGAGAACTTGTTGATCGGCGATAAGGTTCTGCTCAACTTCTGTTTCCTTTTTTTTTTCCTGTTGCACATTGTTCTCTCACTCAGTCTTGTCACAATTCCCTTGTCACAATTCCCTTGACCTGGTTCTTCCATTTGCGTTCGCACAGTCGCGTTAGTGTCCTTCGGCATTACAAAGACTGAGACACGCAATACTCATTCCTAGAACCGGGTCTGGTGAAGCGTAGGCAGGCCTTTGATGGTATACACGTGCCCTTGGTCGTGTGTGTCTGACACTGTATCTACAACAATTGTGCAAGCGCAGGCACCACCACCAAAATCATTTGCAGCGGCATTAGCAGGACAAAATTCAAATGATGATAGGTCGTTCCCAATGCCTTGCATCAAAGGCGATGCATTGAGTATCCGAATTGGCCAAGATGAATACCATCGGGATGTGGAGGAGTGCAAGAATGCGTTACGGGCGAGATTGACATTGAACAAAGGGGACAAACCGTATTCTGCATACGACTTGAGTTTCAAATTAGGCAAGATTTGGAAAACAAAGGCTATCTGGAAAATGGTACCACTCGGCAGAGGCTACTATGACTTCCATTTTGATTTGGATGATGATTTACGCAAAATATGGGCAGCAGGCACCATCAATCTTAAGCCGGGTTTGTTACGACTGTCTCAGTGGACCAAGGACTTCAACTATCACTATCAGAAGAAGACACATGTATCAATATGGATTCGCTTGGTTGAGCTACCACAAGAGTATTGGCGGGAGAGAACTTTGAAGGAAATCGCGAGTGTTGTTGTCACTCCTATTGACCTTGATGGTCCCACATGTAACCGTACCTTTGGTCATCATGCCCGCATTTTAGTGGACATTGATTTATCAAAAAGGGCATATGACAAAATTCTTGTCGAGCGGGATGGTTTTGCTTTCAAAGTGGAAGTTCAATATGAGAGGAGACCGCTATTTTGCCATCATTGCTATTCTATTGGACACAATGTCACCACTTGTAGGTGGCTACACCCGCAGGCACCAAAGGAAAAGAATGATCGTGGGAAACAACCTATTGTGGCCGAAGTTGTCCCCCTCTCTAAACAATCACGACAACATGGTGATGTGGGGGCCTCAACATCTGCTAATGGAGCTAATTGGACATGCGTCCCGACTCCTATTACCTCCACAATTACTACTACCCAGAGGGTCACAACGCCTTCTCATTCGACAACACAGGCTACTATTCCTATTGTTTCTTCTGCAACGGCTGCTACTAGTCAAATTGTGTCGGTTCCTATTGTTACATCAGTAATGGCTATTTCACAGATGGACGTGTCCATGCCGTCTTTGTCGTCAAACTCTTTCAGCTTTCCATTACACAAAGTGTTTGACAAAATTTCTCCTGAGGAGCTGCCACGTGTTACGCCAGTGTTAGAGGTTGTTTCCCCTATTGTGCACGATGACGTGCATTCTGAGAGAGCGGAGTGGTTGCATCAGACATCGCGGGAGGATTTGGAGAACCCCACGGTGGACGATGTTACTGTTACGCTTTCTAATGATGTGGAACACAATCATTCGATCCCGCGGGAGCTGGTGGAGAGCCCCAAGGGTTCCCATGAGCGTGTATTACATTCATCCTCTGTTAAGCATATTGAGGTGCATAAGGTGTCTGTAGAATCGACACAGGTTCAGATGGATACGGTTGTTGAGCACGTTGACGTGCATTCCGATTCAAGCAGTTCTTTGGTTTCACCTGTGGTTATTGAGCACCCCCTTACTGAAAATTTTAGCATGCCCACGGAAATTCAAGAGGAGCAAGTGGTTTCCAGTTTACAACAACAAGAAGTTCATCCCAACAAAAATATTCAGCACAGTTTAGACTTATGGGAAAGAGTTCGTGAATTTGACAAAAGATCAGCTGATGAAGATTTCACGCTGGTCCTAACTAGGAAGCAGAAATAGAAACTTAAATTACAACTAGTCTTGCCGAAGCAGCCTCCTAAAACTCGTGCTCGGGGTGATCCTCATTCAACTGATCAATGAATTTTCTCTATTGGAATGTTAGAGGTATTGGTGATTCTAATACTCAGGTTGCTTTAAAGAATTTATATCTGTCTCATAATCCTTTGCGTACTCTTCTAGAGGATTTGAAGGTTGATTTCTTTAGGGATAATTGTGGCTTTCCTAACTACAGATTTCCATAATCTGTTTTTTGGTTGTTTTTTATTTCTGCTTTATTTTTCCTTTCTACTTTCTTTTGTGGGTTTTGGCCTAGTCCCCCCTCCTTTGCAATTATTTTCCCCCCCTTTTTTAATAAAATTTCAAGAGTTTGGCGGCATAGGATGGAGGCTTCTCGGGGTGCCAACCTAGTTGGGATGTCGATGATGCCACTTAATGCCTGTCCTCTCTCCTTGCTTATCAAAAAAAAAAAAAAAATCTCCATCTTTTGGTGCACATCTAATTATTAGCATGCTAAATATTAATCAATTCTAGTAGTTCACCATTTCAAACTATTTTGAAATCTTTTCAGTTGTTGAAATTTTTTGAAAAATATCAAAGCCAAGAGTACTAAAAAATATTTATTAATAAAAACACTTATCATATTACACACATACGGAATTTCTAGTACTTTCTTAAGTATTGTTATTTCACTATTTCATTGCTTACATACTATATCTTATTATTAATAAGTGTTTTGTTGATATCAGAACATATAAATATTTTTGAGAGTTACAAATATAAAGTTTCAGGAAATTAATGTATACATGATATTATTTGAAAGATTATTAAAGTTGTTATTCTTTTGAAATTACTAATGTTAGTAATTATTTTGTTAGATTAGTTTTTATCTTTCGTCCGAGTTTGAACCCATACCTAAAACATTTTAACCCTTAGCTCAAACCAATATAATTTGATTCACAAATTATTCACGAAGAAAAACATAAATTGCAACATTTTAATTTACCAAAAGCAAAAATTATTTTGAAAGTCATCATAGTGAGATCAATTTATTGATAACTTACACAACTATACATATTCATTAAGATTGTACGATTTCACATTTACGATCATTAGGGTTCATAACAATATACACGCAAGAGATTTTTAAAAAAAATTAGGGTAGTATGTATATATATTAAATTTAGACAATATATTTGATTTTATTGTTCTTGAAAATTAATGATCGGAATTTAAGTTTCACAAAATTCTCTTCTTCACTACAATTTTCAAGAAGAAAAATCCACTTACATCTTTCAAGATTAACCTGTAATGCAACCAAATCTCAGACCCCAAAGGTTGATTGTTCTCCTCTTGGAATATTTCTTTGCTTTCACATTCTATCACCCAACAAAGAGCTCGAGTTCATAAACCAATAGAAAAAGAACATGTAATCAATGATTTGAAATGATGACTTAAAATATTGATGAAGAAATGATCACATACCTAATTTATTACCGTCATCGTGCTCCTAGAGTTTTGATGTTAAGAAATTGCAAACGACGTAATTGTGTGATTCATTGAGATCTTCGACCCCAAAGGTTGATTTTCCTCCACTTGGAATACTTCTTTACTTTCACATTCTAGAACTCGACAAAATAATTAATTTCATAAGCCAATAGAAAAACATGAAATCAAATATTTAAAAAATTAACTTGAAATATAGATGAAGACATGACCTCACGCCTAATTTATTACCATCACCACGTTTCTAAGGCTTTGGTGTTAAGAAATTGACAATCGTGTAATTGTGTCATATAATGAGATCCCGGACCCTAAAGGTTGATTTTCCTTCTCCTGGAATATTTCTTTATTTTTATACTTTATAACTCGACAACAAGATCAAGTTCATAAACCAATGGAATAAACATGCAATCAATGATTTTTTTTTTGAGAGAGTGCAGTCAATGATTTAAAACATTGATTTAAAATATAAATTAAGAAATGATCTCCTGCCTAATTTATTGATGTCGCCGTGCTCCTAGGGTTTGGCTTAAGAAATTGTGAATGATGTAATTTAAATTAGTATATAGTTGATAAATATCAAATAACTCTAATAGTTCATTTTACATTTTAAGGACATGAAGGATTGTGATGTTAAGAATGTATATAAGAAATAAAGAATGAAAATAAAGTGAAATGATTTAGCAACGATTCATCCCTTAGCTACTGTTGGATTATATGATTATTTATTTTGTAGAAAAAACTTTTGGTCCCTACTGACCTCCCTAATGCTTTATACATCCATATTTAAAATCAATTTTTTTAATTTATATATATATATATATATATATATATATATATATATATATATATGTAACACCCATACTAAACGTATCTAGAAAGTTTAGCATGTGCATTAATCTGATACTGGATACATTAAAAATTTACAACTTATTACATGATAATTATACATCTTATACACCCACAGTGTTCGTACATTGAATCTATAACATAACTTATCCAGAATCTAGTTTGTGCTTCCTTGTATTCATGTCATCCTGCTGCAATTCGAACGAACACCTACCGAAACACCTATCCAACTTGTAGCTTGCCATCCCAACCTGTTTATCTGAAACAAAAAGGATTGGGATGAGACATAATGTCTCAGTGAGTTCCACCTAATCCTAAGCTATAGGCAACCTCAAGGGAAACCTACGGTTGCCACGTGTCTACTTTACAACCTGACGGTTGATTATACGTGTGTGGGGACTTGCATGCTTAGACGGTTGTGCATACTAGGACCGTCTTAACTTCATCTTACTTGTTATAGGCTTACTATAATCTTATGTGTCATGGCGGTCAAGGGAACCTAGGACCACTATGCCAAGATACGGTGAACGCATCGAGGTCTTCATGTAACATGTTCATGACACAATCCTAAGCCAGACGATTAGGGAAACCTAAGAACGTCATCAGCATCATATTCTTTACTTGTCCTAGTCATGACTGGTACTTAACATAAACATACATGAGTACATCCGTGATCATAAACATATCATACATAATCGCGTCTAAGTTCATTATTCATTATGTTAGCGTTGAACAATCATTCTTATCTTGGTTCATTTTACGGAGAGCCCCGGGTGGAGTAACCCCGAGAACAATTCCATACATGACGGATGTACGTACATCGGACTCCCTCGGTGTCGTGCGGGTCCCTTGCGGCTTAAACCGTTCCCCTTAGGTCGAGAACCTCTTGTATCCCCCTGACGTGGATATCAAGAGACACGAACACCGCCATGCGGTTATAATCTTAGTCTTATCATCGCGAAAGATTAAACCTAATCATACATGCGAGTTACCTCGGAACCTTGATCGATCCGATTATTGGTAAACTCATACTTGTTCATTCTTGTACATAACAAATCATAATGGAGAGACTAACTAATCGATCCATGGCTTAACACATTTGCTATATCATTCTAGGTCATATGCGAAGAGAATTACTTCGCGTCTTATCCTACATATAATTCTTGCTTAACTTTCTAGTTCTCGACAACTAGTCGAGGCTCTAGCATATCCCTTACTTGAAATATAACTTGCTACCCGATCATGAATTGAATATTTCTCTCATATGTCATGCTATCCAATACGAATAAATACTTGATTTGATTTGGATAAAACCTTTAGAAACCCATGCCTTGGATGTCTTGTTTTTGAGGGGTTTACTTGTGTAAAAGACTGTATGCAAGAAAACCGAACCATCAGACAACACTTGAGGTGAGACGAGCGAACCATGCACTAGGCACAATTCACTCGCCTCGCGAGTGAGCTTACTCGCAATGGCGAGCTTGCAACTCGCAATGGCGAGCCAGGGGCGAGCAACACCCCCCTCCCGGACCTTGTGCTTGCCTCGCGAGCATACCTACTCGCAGTGGCGAGTTGACGCTGGCAGCACCTGCACAAAACATGTTTCAGACCCAAAATCCTCAAAACAAAGCATCCAAAGGCATATCATGACTCTACAAATCATTTAGAACCTGCAACATAGTCTTAAAACAAGTATTTACATGTATTGTGAGCATGACATAAAATGGGGTAACTATTTCATATATAAAACCCTAAATGTTTATGTTGTTCTCACAAGCTTAAACACATAATTCAATGGTAGAGAACTAACTAGGAACTCACCTAACATAAGCTGAACTTGATTCCTAAGCTTCCATGCATCATCTTCTCTTCACAACAAACAAACCCTAACTCTTGATCCACTTTCTTTGCTAGCTCATACCATACCAAGCTTGTTGTTATTCTTGAAACCCAAAGCACCATGATTCATGCTTGTTCTTCAATCTTGAAAGACTTGATAATAGGTAGAGGAAGGGATAAGTTTAGTCCCAAGAGAAGGGATGGAGAGACTCAAACAAAAGCCAAGTTTCCAAACACCATAATACCTTGAGGTGACCTTGTACAACATATTTATTGATTTGAAAGAAGTTTTGAGAAAGATTGAGGAAAAGAAGAAGAAGGAGATGGCGTGGGATCTAGAGAGAAGGAGGAGAAAATTCTCAAAGAAAACCTAGAGAGAGAAAGAGCAATTGATAATGAAGAAATTTGGGTGAAAATCACTTAAATACCCCTCTTGCGTGAAATTACTTAAATACCCTTCGTCTTACACGTGTTTGCACGTCTCTGGCACTTAACCTGTGACTGCCTGACATTCATATTAAACATTTCCATCATACTTATTTTCCATAAACATTAATCCTCTGACACGGTCGACTGGTAATATTCCGATACTGACATGCGGGATATTACAATATATATATGGGTTAAATATATTTTTGGTTCATATAAATATTAAAAAATTTGTTTTTAATCCCTAAAAAATAAAATCACAGTTCATAAAAATTGATAGTAAAATTGACGAATTTTTTTACATGGAAATGAAATTTTATTTTATAGGGACTAAAAACGATATTTTGAATATTTATATATGGACGAAAAAGATATTTAACCCTACATTAATTAATAATAATAATCCTACGACTCCTTTATTTCAAATATGAAAATAAATCAAATTAAAATCAATGATATATAGAAAACTATGTTAACCTTTTCTATATCATTTTAAATTTCTTGTCTTCTGTTTTGGCAAAACTAAACATCGACCATGTTAGTCAAAATTCTTTTATGCAACGGTTCTAGTAGCTGTTTTGTGGCTGTCTGAAAGAATAACCAATAATCAAAACTTACATGGTACTTTGCAAACCAATGTCAGACTAAAAATCACTTAATATGCACAACAAAGTCACCGAATTGTCTGCATTAATGAAGTGGAAGCAAAAGGTTCAACCGTAAACAAATGGTTAACTCATTCGAATAAGTGTTTGCCTTTGATTTAAAAAAAAAAAAAGGAATTACATTACACGTACTTACCACTCCACTGGTTTGGTTCAATATGCCTCTAAATTATCTTTCAGCTACAACTAATCCATACATTTTATTCTGCACTTGAAGATCATGATATCTCGCAAAGTTATTCGAACTTTTATAAAGAACCGTGTGCATTACAAGATTTGATTAGTTCACTTCATAATGTATTGTGAAAAATTTGAAACACATATTATGAAATTAGACATTTCAGCAAAGATACTAAAGTATTCACATAGTTTCTAATTAAATCCTAATTCTGAACTTAGAAAGTCAAATCACAAATCATCATACAAACAAACAAATAATTGAAAATAACTACAATTTCTCAAGTTTAAGGTTCAATTGATCATTAACACTCATCCATTAAGTAATCAGGAATCAGTACAAGCCCAAAATAAAAAACATAAAAAGTGATATGCTCAAGTGACATTGCACCGCATTTAAATCCTAGATTTAAGACCAAGGTGATATCAAACTCTGAGCACATATTTCTCGAGCATAAACACACCTGTATTTATAATTACTAGACTTAAAAGTGGCATCCCTTCGATCATAAGCAATCAACTTATTTTCACAATCTCGATACTCAAAATATTCAAGCAACACTTGACCATCCTCAAACATATATAATGCATTGGTCAAGGTGCAAGACTTTTAAGAAACGATGAACAATTTAGTCGAAGACTCTTTGTTTCCATATTCCTTCATAACCCAAACATCATGACCAGAAATCATGCACAAGCATTCCCTCAACACACCTAAGAGACAAGACCCTGCATAATTCAATGAATATTGCCTAATTTTCCACCTTAGGCCTAACTTCTATTCCTTCAAGAAAGAAATTTCCCTTCTTATTGCCACTCTCCAATTTCTCGACAACACTCATTTGGACTTTTTCTCCTTCAAGTCTTGAATTGAACTCTCCCATCTCAATCTCCAACCACCCATCGCTTCTCATACTAGGGCGCTGCAATCCTATTACACTCGGGTATGGCCTCCATCTAGGACCGGGACATTTGCAAACAGTACGACGTTTGTAGGAGTGATTCCTCGAGCACGTTCTTTCTTTGTTGCGTGACGCGTTTGGATCCAAACAGACGGATTTAGTGCTACAATGGCCACCTTCTACATCAATTGATAGGTCCATAGGTTCATTCTCAAATCCATAGTCATCAATCATCTTGAACACAAGATAAGCCGCATACCGAGTATTTCGGGACAAGGAAAAAGTGTTGATCACTCCACGAATTTTAAGCGAGAACACAATGCAAAGCTTAGCGACTTCAGGAAACCTGTAAATAATTGCAAAGACAAGAATACAAGAATTTTGAAAAAAGATGAAAGTGATTCATACCATCACATATGGAGTATAATACAAGTGTAGATACGATAATAATGTAGGCTCATCAACTAAAGTTTGGAAGTTGTAAACGAAGCATATTGAGAAACTTCTCAATTAATAAGTTATATTGTTTATTATCTATTAAAAGAGAATTATCAGAGAGGGGACCCATCACTAATATTGAGCTTCAGATTCATGTGTAAGTTAACTTTGGGTTTGAATAGTCTAGCGAGAAGTATTTACTTATAATTTTTTTTGGAAGAGAGTTAGAAGCATGACAATGGAAAATATTTTAACAAAAATACAATATATGTATCATTAATACTCCACACTATGCAAATAAATATTCATTAGACTATCATAATTGTCCATATAACATTAATATTCATTGGACTATCATAATACTCCACACTATATATTATATACTAGAATTCTATTAGAAGACTCGGCATGGACAGGAGCCCCTCCCAAAATATTAGTAGCTCTGCCCATGTTATCACTCAAACCATATGTAGCCTTCTCATTTTGAGAGAAGCTATATATGGATTTTGAGACATTAATCTATGGCATGATTTAAAAGTTGCAGAAAATTTCCTTGCCAACAGACATATATGTGAAAAAGAATAATTCAAGCCCATAAAAAATTGATTCACAAATTTAGTAGGGTTAAATAAGTAAATAGTCCCCTTAAATATACCAACATTTGATTTTAGTCCCCCTAAAATATTTCTTAGGTTTTGTTCCCTTCAGAAAATTTCATCTATGAAATTAGTCACTGCTCTACATTGAGAACAGGGACTAATTTCATGGATGAAATTTTTTGGAGGAACCAAAAACCTAAAAGAATATTTTTGGAGCACTAAAATCAAATATTGATATATTTAGAGGGACCAGTTACATATCTAACCCAATTTAGTATTCATAAAGGTTTAGAACTGTTGATTATGTTTTTTTTTTTTTTTTGACAAGAACTGTTGATTATGTTAATGAAGCCATATTGGGTTTTAAGTGATGGGAAATAATAGTATCATTAACACAAGGAAAAAAAAAAAAAAAAAACTAACCTGGAATCATTCATATGAATCCACTCTTTATCAATGTCATAATCACCGCTATCATCACTATCATCACTGCCACCATCACCGCAATGAATGGTGAGAGATCTAGCAGCAAGCATGTAACATATTTTTCCACTTTTCCTATCCAATTTAAAGCTCTGAATTTCATATATTCAAGGCTTATTAGCATTTCGAAAACATCTTAAATCAATAAGCCTTAACAATTGATTAAAAATTAATTTTTTCTAAAATAAACCCTAATATTTAAGAAATTCACGGTTATGAAAAAGAATACCTTTCGACCATGATCGATGATGATTGGGCTATCAGAGAGAGCGAGATAGAGGGCCTTTTTGGTGGGAGTGTTGGCAAGGGAAGGAGAATGTGAGATGATAGAGTTAATGAGACGGGATTCGAAAGGGAGAAAGTGGTTCCAAACAGCGTCGGAATCAGCAGCAGAAAGGAAAGTCTTAGAAACAAGGGAGAGTCTGCAAACATCAACAGGAGTCGTACGAGACAGAATGGCTGAGATGCATCCTTCCGGAAATTCATCAAAAGCTGCCTCCACTCTTCTGCTTTTTGCCGTTATTATCCTTCTTTCCATTTTTTGATTTTTTTAGGGTTAAATAGTGGTGAAGTGATCTATATATATAATAACAATATATATACAAGGATTAGGGATTTTGGTTATTTTTTTCATTTTCCAATTTTGCCCCTTACCTCCACAAATATACACATACGAAAGAAAGATAACTTACCAAGTTACCATCAATTTTTTTTTTTTTTTTTTGAAATAACCAAGTTACCATCAGTTAAGTAACCAAAAGGCAGCAGTTTCGAAATGGAAAAGAAATCACATAGAAGAGAGGAAATATAAGTTCACATTCACTTACATCTTATTGTTAACTAAAAACAAGAAGCCCTCAATATTGGCATGGTAAGTTTTCTATTCAACCTAGCTATATTGCATCAGATTAATGGCAGAATGGTGAAGTGTCTTTTTAACTCTCCATTTCTCAATATAGTTTATATTCTATTAATTTTCATACTATAGGAGACTACATTCATCAATGGAATATGTTTGAGAAACTGTTGTAAGTGTAAAGTTGTTTTCCTTAAGCTTTTGTCGGGATTTTGCTAATATGGACACGGTAGGTGGCCCTTGAAATTGGGGTTTAACTCATTCTTACAAATCTGACTTATAAGGTGAGACGTGCCTCCTCTTAATAAACTCTTATCAAGAGTCTCATCCCATTCCTTTTACTTTATTTCAAATAAGCAGGTTGCTCATGATGAGGATAAGAAGAAGGAAGTTGGACGGATTATGTTAGACATTGTACTTTATCAAATGTACGAGATGTGTATCGACTGTATTTTGTTCAGATAAACTTTTATGCCATAAATTTTAATTTTTCCGGTACTAATTATAATGCCTGACTCAATATTCTAGAGAAATTTAGTATCGGCGTTACATTAGATTATTGTCATTTTTTGCGAGGAAATACATTTCCAGTATAAAAATTAAACTCCTAAATAAATTACCCATTCTTGATGATATTCTTTACACCTTAAAATAATCTAAGTCGTTAGCAGAAAATGGCAGCCGATCATTTGAAGGTTAGCTGACGCTCAGATAGCCGAATGAATGATCATTTGAGCAAGGGAGATCCGACTACGAGTGAGTCAAAAGAGTCTCATGAAGGTCGTGGGAGGGTTAGAACCAGTCAAAACCACATGGGTCTGATAATTTTAACCTCAAGTGTTTCCTTGTTTTTAGTTAGAAGTAACTGATAATAGCTATAATCTAGGAAGCATGATTAGAGAAAGGATGTTGCCTGGACCTACTACCAGAAAAAGGTCCAAAAATGGTGAGAACATGACCAAACTTGGGGCACCACATATGCCAACAACGACCAGAAAACATGCAGTACCCGCGAGTTTAGAAGGCCACCTATGAATGGGAGCTTTCAAGTTATCTGAGACTCAACTCAAAGTTTTGTGCATTTAGTGGAGGCCCTGAGTATGTTTACGGCATGCGATTGCACACGGCTCCATATATTTTATGGCACAAAAAATCAAATTTTAAAGTTAAAAAATTAATATGCCAAAGATAGCTCACATGAGAATCTAGGTGAGTTACAAAAATACTACTATCTTTCGTTTCTATCTTTTTTATCATTAAAATTATCAATTTCAACTATAACATAATCCTGCACTGGTTTTATTTCCAGCAGAAAAGAAAAAACCTCTTCTTTATATATGGAGGAGATATGAAGTTTAATTTGTAGCCGAGAATTAAAAAAACTTTCATCAACTTATCAAAGAGAAAGGTACACATTGAAGTGATAGTAGTAGTACTATTTTTTCCTATATTGGATTATTAGAAATCATATGAATCTTCTGTTGTTGATGTCAAACTTGGATCATCAGTATCACTGCCTCATCGTTGTTTCACTGCCTCATAATTCAGACTTGAGAGGGAGTAATAAACTTGAACATTATTTCTCCACTGGCCTGGTTCAATATGCCTTTCAATATATGTTACCATTGATCCTTGTTAGCAAATAATCAAATTTAAAAAGGAAAAAGCAGCAAAGACAATATATAAATTGTTTGTTTCTGTGAAACTCAGTTTCAAAAGAAGCTATAATATGCATGGTAGATTGGTAGTAATCCTATTTGATATAAATTCATAGTTTAATAGAGTATTATACAGATGTTTAATTATGTTACACTAAAGTTTCATGTTATAATTAGATTCAATTTGTATACACTCTGTCAGCCTCGTGAGTCCATAACTTCATACATTTTATTCGGTTAGCCAATATAGGAAACAGATGTTGTATTGTACCCCTTAACCGCTGGTTGCAGTCAGTTTGCTCATAAAACCAAAAAATTTAAGTCCATTTGCATTTCAAATTAGCTTTGGCGCAACATGCAGTCTGCAACACATTTTAGGAAGAATGTGATTTTATTCATACTTTTTATATACTCATTGTGACCACCGTGATATAAACTTCGTAAACAACTGCAAGGACGATTTAATTTTATTTCATACTTCATACAATATTGTGAAAGATTTTAAGCGTGTATTATGCAAATTGTATTCTTACTTCAACAAAGATACTAATGTCGTGCAACAAGTAATAAAGATACTACAATAGGATCACATGAGAATCTTTGAGAGTCACAAAAATACTACTATCTTTCGTTTCTACTTTTTTAATCACTAAAATTATAGATGCTAGGAAAATTGTTACCTATTTCCCATGCATACTTAGTGCAAGTATACACTATCGCAACAAGTAATAAAAGTAAGTAAAATATTGATCCCACGGGGATTTTCGTGGATATAAGTTAAGTATTTTCAAATGCTAAGTTTAATTATTTAAAATAAATAATTACAACAAACAAAGGTGAGTTTTAATAAATTGCACAAGTAAAACAAAGCAAGTAAAAGTAATTAGAGATTCAATTGAAAAGTGTGGTTTAGAACCAGGGTCAGTTATGATAAAACATTACTGTGATTTAGAGTTGTAGCTGGATATAGTCATATGTGTCACTCAGAGCTATAGCCGGTTCAAAGCATCTTTAGTCTCTGAGATTTGTTTAGCGCTATATATTTAATTGACGAGTCTTGCCCTTCTTAACTCTTACGTGCGGCTTAATTCAGATCCTCGATATCATACGTCAAGGATACATCAAAGAATGTAATACTAAGCTCTAACATGGTATGGCTCTGGTGATTCGGCGGTATGGCATCAAAAGGTGATGGACAGTGGTGATGTGAGAGATTGAGCGGCTGTGTTTCTTTTTTACAATGTCACCAAAGCGCTACCCAGAGAAAATACAATGTAATGTCCTCTGTTATGATATCAGTTAAAAAACCCAAATCACCAAGTTGGTATTGTTCTAGACACAACATTTATTTCCATTTTACATATACAATAGAACTATTTTACAATACACACAAGGGCAGCGAGGAGAGGTGCACGTCAACGAACGAGTTTGAGACTATAAAGCCGAATGTGTATACGGAAGAAGTTCGTGGGATGTGTGTGAGGTAAACCTCCTCCCTCTGAATCTGGAATCTTCTTTCCCCTGCTCATTCTTCTACCTAAAATCTTATCTCCTTCTTCCTAATTAATACATTGGGAGTTGATCATTCATCATTGCTGATGGTTCAATTAAACAATAACGCAAGTCTGCTGTCATTTTAGTGTCATTACACCCTCCCGCTATAGTAGGGGCAAGGGAACATGACCAAAAGATAAAAACATTTTTATCTTAAACTCACCATTAAATAAAATCAATTATACGAAATCATTTCAATCAAAATCAATTTTTGCCCCTATATAACCAAACACAATCACATAATAGCAACCACAACTTTTCACTGATAATAGTTTTTTTCTTATTCTTTCAAAAGCATCTCAAGAGAAGCTCCTGAAAATAAATAGAGATTTAAACAACGCATTTTCAATTACTTGTACTTACTGCTTATCAACTAAAGTTCACCTTAGATCCAACAAATCATCAAGTCCCAGTCTATTTGGTGGGATCCTATGAATTTGATCTAGGGTCTGTTTGGATTGCCTTATTTGAGCTTAGCTATTGCATAAGTTTTGTGTGACTGTTTGGGAAAACTTATGAAAACAGCTAATGACATTTTCCATAAGCTTTTTTCAACTTATTTTCATAAGTTCTCCAATATAGCTTATAAAAACAATGTATAACATATATAAAAATAATATAATGTTATTTTATCTTTTGCTCGAAAAATAGCTTGTCGGGTTTGGCTTGGTTGTTGTTGTTGTTGTTGCTAGAACAATAACTTATGCAAGCTTATACATAAGCGCTTATCATGATAAGCGCTTGTGTTATAAGCTGCAGATAAGCTGTTTATCCAAACAGACAGCTTGAAACAAACAAAAATAAGGGTTTTACCAGCTAACATTTGTCCTAGAATGATTATTTTTCCTGAATTATCAGAAACGTACAAGCACCAATTCAACTTCAAATACACAACATTTTCTCTAGCATAGTTCAATCTTAAAATAATCTTCAAAAATCACACAAATAAATATACCCCACAACAAAAAATTACATTTTTATGAAAAGAAAAACTCAAATCAGCTCAAACTAAATCATATCCAACGCAATGAACTTAAGTCTAAGATCATTTTTCAATAATATAGTTCAATTTAAAACGGAGCTAAAAAATTCACCGTAGCAATAAACCCTAACAATGAGTTCAATAAAATAAAATTCAAAATCAAAACAGCACAATGAGCTAAAATCAGTGTTAAAGAAAACTTACAAGTTTGAAGAGTGAAGAAGTTCGGAACGAAGAAGGGTTCGTCGTTTTACTTCACTGTGTTTGTTTTGTTCTGAAATTTATGAATGAGGGTACACTGTTACCTATTTTACCTTAGATTTATGCGATAAAACAATTGGAATTTTTTCAAATATATTAACATTATACAAAAATTTGATTTAGTCAAAACGAAGTAAAAGTTAACTTACAAAGATGATCATTTTAGAAAGCTACAAATGCTAGATGATCATTTATTTATTTTTTGAAAAGGGCTAGATGATCATTTGTTATATAACTATAGAAATCAAAACAATGACAATAATTACAAACTATGCTCTTGAGGCAATTTTTGTTTTTGAATGAACAAAGTTATCATTAATAAGTGAATAGTCATAGTACAACAAGTTCTGTCAAGACTTCCAACTACAATATTCCGTAGATATTATGTCGACGAATTATTTAACCACCTATTGAGTCAATACCAAATCCATAAAATATGAAAGTTCATTGTACATCTAATCACCAAGCATTTCAAAATAAATTGTTATGAAGTTTCAATAGCAAACATACACTACAGTTCCGTATCGAAATGGTAAATTAGGACAACAAAACAAAATTAAAGAAAAATATATTTATCCAAAGGAGAAAACAATATCACAACTTCATGTTGTCCATAGTTAACTCCAACTGAGAAATCTCCGCCTCCTCCTTCAAAAGCTTCACTTCATCTTGCTGTTTGAGCTGTTTGATCGGCCAAGATGGTCCCTATAACAAGCCACATAAACATTAGGATGAATAATCAAATTACAAGAGATAGTTCATATGAATCCACAATGCAAAAGTTAAGCATATGATATGCAATTGCAATTTAGAGTGATTTTGATGGGAGGTATAATCACAGCACAAGAAAACTTAGCATACTTTAAAACCAAATTAAAATAAATTTTAGGGTAAACAAATTCGGTACCTTGAATTTAATATTATTTAATGCAGATGTAATTATATCGTCTCCAACAATCAACCTCAGCTGCCTAACGAAATCATCACGGGAAATCTTCTTTGACTACACAAGTACGACATGATACATTAGAGATATTTTATCATTTAAGACATATGCGTTAATTGTACCTACTTTACATACCACAAATTGTTCATAATGACGAATTATTTCAAACATAATATTTGGAGGAGTCATTTTTCTGAGGGCTGCTAAAAGCACGCGTAAAGATATCCAAGGGGATCTCGGTGTTCTTTGAGTGTTAGCAAGAACACTAGTTGTTGTCAAAGCTCCAGTCAAATGTGCAACATGTCGGGTAGTGCGCTTCTGCTTCAGAATGACTGCAGCTCCATCTGATATCTTTGTGGGTCTTGCGTCCATTTCTATCTTCTAGATAACTATAAATATACACACACTCAAATATAAAAGCTCAATTGCAACAGTTAAATATAACTATAGACCATGAGCAAGAATAATGGTTGGCAGTGCTTGGATGTTTAAAACATTTGAGAATATTGAACTGGTATAAAGCATCATGTGATCATCATGATAACATGACATAATAATGAAGATAAAGACTAGGTTAATAAGAGCAATCGTTGTAGAGGAAAACAAATATATAGAAACAAGCATAGGTAAAACATTGCAATAGTACAACCAAAAAATAATTGAATACTCTCTCCTTCCCAAATTATAAGTTTCCACTGGAATTTCACAATAATTAATGTTGTAGGGAGAACAGAGAAAATGAGTCACTTTACAAAAGCACCAAACCACAACATTTTACCCAATTTTTTTTATTTAAAAAAAAAAGACTTCCAAATGCAAAATCAAAGTATAAAAATGATGAAAAACAAAAACAAAATTGACATACCAAGAATAAAACAAACTTAGTCAACCCATCAATTACAAACTTAATAAAACACAAGCAAGTAAATACAAAATAAATTACAATATTCAAATTTATAAGTAAATTTTTTTTTAAAAAAAGAGTAAGAAACAAAGAAAAGACTATGAAATTATACCTGAGTGCAATAACACACAACAAAAGAAAGACCAAACAATTAAGTAATATGTGTTAACTTTGAAACTGTGTATCTAATTGAAGGTGTAAGGGGATCTATTTATACTAAATTCTAACCCAAAAACAAAAACAATAAACTAATCCGTTAAATGAATTCAGTATGTCGCCGACACACCTAAGATAAACATTAACAACAGATTTGTTTGCTTAGTAAGCACCAGCTAAGTATTCATTGTATTTGTAATCTTTCTCAACAATCCACAAATCCACTTGATCCTTTTGGAATACACTTCAATTTTATCCTTAAATTGATTTTCAAATATTTGTTAAATCATAAATATTTTCTACTAATGTGAAATCCAAGTATGGATGTTTGGTAAAATTTCCAAATTTGTTATTTAAATATAATATATTATCTGTTATGGAAATATTTTTTAAAATAATATTAAAATAAAGGTGACATTGACAATCATTGTTTGGACGGTTTTATTATACTACCTTTTGCGTTTTTTTTCTGTTACATAATAGTGTAAATTAGTTTTTTATTAACATCCATTAAAATATAACATCATCTCCAATATTGTTTAAAAAATAGCTATTCTTAACTTTTTAAAAATTTACAACCATAACAATTTATCATTATTTTAAATTAACAAGAATTTGAAAATTCTAAAAAATAACTATACATGAATTTATCATTAAAATAAAAATAATTTATGAATTGACAAAACATTCAAATATCAAATTAAAAATAGAACAAAGTGTATTCTAAAAGGATAAAAGAGATATGAATATTGGGGAAGAAGAAAACTAATACAAACAATGTTTCTTATAAACATAATGTCCTAACTTCATAGTTATGATGGTCGTAATAGGCCAAACAATGGTTGTTAGGCACCTAACATTGTGTATGTTTGGTATCTAGCAAGTTTTCCAAAATTAGGTAAACCACAATGATTTTGGAAAAAAAATGTCATGATTTTGACACATTCGTCACACTCGTTATTATATCAAACATGTTGGTGCACCTCCCAAGCCCATCCATGATAGTTAGTACTTTTTCCGACATGATATATTTGATGCATCGTAGAGGAAAATCATATTGTATGTGACAACTGAACATAACCCGATGTTTATTTTGATGAATCATGATAAGTTTATGGCATGCTATCTCCATCTTTTGGTGCACATCTAATTATTAGCATGCTATATATTAATCAATTCAAGTAGTTCACCATTTCAAACTATTTTGAAATATTTTCAGTTGTTGAAATTTTTTGAAAAATATCAAACCAAGAGTACTAAAAAATACTTATTAATAAATACACTTATCATATACACACATAGTACTTTCTTAAGTATTGTTATTTCACTACTTCATTGCTTACATACTATATCTTATTATTAATAAGTGTTTTGTTGATATCATAACATATAAATATCTTTGAGATTTACAAGTTTTAGGAAATTTATGTATACATGATATTATTTCAAATATTATTAAAATTGTTATTCTTTTGAAATTACTAATGTTAGTAATTATTTTGTTAGATTAGTTTCTCTCTTTCGTTCGAGTTTGAACCTATACCTCAAACTTTTTAACCCTTAGCTAAAACCAATATAACTTGATCCACAAATTATTCACGAAGAAAAACATAAATTGCAACATTTTAATTTACCAGAAGCAAAAATTATTTTGAAAGTCATCATAGTGAGATCAATTTATTGACAACTTACAAAACAATACATATTAATTAAGATTGTACGATTTTGCATTTACTATCATTAGGGTTCATAACAATATACATGCAAGAGATTTTTAAAAAAAATTAGGGTAGTATGTATATATATTAAATTTAGACAATATATTTGATTTTATTGTTCTTGAAAATTAACCATCGGAATTTTAGTTTCAAAAAATTCTCTTCTTCACTACAATTTTCAAGAAGAAAAATCCACTTACATCTTTCAAGATTAACCTGTAATGCAACCAAATCTAAGACCCAAAAGGTTGATTGTTCTCCTCTTGGAATATTTCTTTGCTTTCACATTCTGTCACCCAACAAAGAGCTCGTGTTCATAAACCAATAGAAAAAGAACATGTAATCAATGATTTGAAATGATTACTTAAAATATTGATGAAGAAATAATCACATACCTAATTTATTACCGTCGTCGTGCTCCTAGAGTTTTGATGTTAAGAAATTGAAAATGGCGTAATTGTGTGATTCATTGAGATCTTCGACCCCAAAGGTTGATTTTCCTCCTCTTGGAATACTTCTTTACTTTCACATTCTAGAACTCGACAAAATAGTTACTTTCATAAGCCAATAGAAAAACATGAAATCAAATATTTAAAAAATTAACTTGAATTATAGATGAAGAAAGGACCTCACGCCTAATTTATTACCATCACCACGTTTCTAAGGCTTTGGTAAATTGACAATCATGTAATTGCGTCATACAATGAGATCCCGGACCCTAAAGGTTGATTTTCCTTCTCCTGGAATATTTCTTTATTTTTATACTCTATAACTCGACAACAAGATCAAGTTCATAAACCAATGGAATAAACATGCAATCAATGATTTAAAACACTGATTTAAAATATAAATTAAGAAATGATCTCCTACCTAATTTATTGATGTCGTCTTGCTCCTCGGGGTTGGCTTAAGAAATTGTAAATGATGTAATTTAAATTAGTATATAGTTGATAAATATCAAATAACTCTAATAGTTCATTTTAAATTTTAAGGACATGAAGGATTGTGATGTTAAGAATGTATATAAGAAATAAAGAATGAAAATAAAGTGAAATGATTTAGGAATGATTCACCCCTTTAGCTACTGTTGGATTATATAATTATTTATTTTGGCGGTGTCGGACACGACACGTGTCCGACACCGAGACACGCCTAATCCAAGGAGTGTCCGTGCTTCATAGGTGTTTGACCTAACTTGTCCATTTACTCTTTATTTTTGTCAAATAATAAGTGTTTGATTTAGAGCTACGTAACAAAAGAAAATATTATTCTACATTCCAATAATTATACTTATATCCCTACAAATAATTGAGACCCCCGTAAATTGGGGGCTCGGCTCCGTAGAGCTCCTTGCACATGCCAAGGAACGGCTCTGACCATCACCGCAATGAATGGTGAGAGATCTAGCAGCAAGCATGTAGCATATTTTTCCACTTTTCCTATCCAATTTAAAGCTCTGAATTTCATATATTCAAGGCTTATTAGCATTCCGGAAACATCTTAAATCAATAAGCCTTAATAAAAGAGAAACTAGGGATTACAAAAATCAATAGTTTTTTGCACAACAATTGATTAAAAATTAATTTTTACTAAAATAAACTCAAATATTTGAGAAATTGACGGTTATAAAAAAGAATACCTTTCGACCATGATCGATGATGATTGGGCTATCAGAGAGAGCGAGATAGAGGGCCTTTTTGGTGGGAGCGTTGGCAAGGGAAGGAGAATGTGGGATGATAGTGTCAATGAAATGGGAATCCAAAGGGAGAAAGTGGTTCCAAACGGAGTCGGAATCTGCAGCAGAAAGGAAAGTCTTAGAAACATCAACAGGAGTCGTACAAGACAGAATGGCTGAGATGCATCCTTCCGGAAATTCATCAAAATCTGCCTCCATTCTTCTGCTTTTTGCCGTTATTATCCTTCTTGCCATTCTTTTGATTTCTTTACCTACGAGAGGTGAAAATAGTTATAGTTTTAGGGTTAAATACTAGTGAAGTGATCTATATATCCTTTATCCTTTATTATAAAAGCTAGACTTGCTTGGCTATTTGCCCTAATTCACCCTTCTTTGCCCTAATCCCTAGCATTTTTCCCTCCTAAACATGTACTAATGACTAATCTAATCTCATCCGTTCAACCTCTATTTTCACACTTGATCACACCCGTTGATTCAAAGTCTACAAATTTTCTCTCATATTACTTAGTTAATGCAATCGAAGGCGTATTTAATGCAAATAAAGTTGGTCAACAATCCCCTAACTAATTGCTGATCAAAAGGTGTTCTTCGTACTGACATTACAATGTTTCACACATACCTTTTTTTAAATAAAGTCGAAATTATATGCCATTAACTATAATTAAATTGCTATAAATAATTGCTTTAAATAAAATGATATGCCACTGTCCAAAAAATATTTCGACTTCTCTAAAAAAAAAGTATTTCGACTAAATACGAATTACTTTAAATATTTCTATAAAATAGGCTGGTAATTAATTGCTTTTAATTTTCGCAATGAATGAGAATTACTAACAGTAGAAGCACAATGGTCATTCACATTAATTAGCATTCTATAAAATGTTGTCTTCTCCTTGTAACTTTGGTGCATATTTTCGAATCAAAGCCTTAAAAAAACATATGATCCTGTAATTCTATGATGTTAGACCTTACGACAGCAAAAAATATCACGGATTTCTCTCTATACTCATGCTCATGTATATTTTGTTTAATAGAAACTTTATGTTAATATCATCTGATTACTCTTATTTTTTGATGAGTGAAATATATCGTAGCTATGGAACAGCAATAATATATTAACATTGTTCCTTCGCAGATGTTTCACTATGGGTGTATCACGTTGAAGATCCTGCATTTATGTAACTGCTGAAGCTAAAGTGGCGCACATATCATGTGCAGTACCACCCAGACGAGGTATTTTATACAAAAAATCCTTTAACTCAATCATACTGTTAGAAAGTAAAATAGAAGAAAGAAAATATTTTGCTATTTAGTTGTTATAAAGAGCATAATTGATTTATTTTGATATATGTTTCCAATACAGACGCATTTGATATTGGGTACAACTCTCAACAAGGAGATAGGCAATGAGTTGAATAGGTATGTCACTTTAATCGATCCAGGACTCAATCAATTTGAGGTTGTCGTGGATAAATATGATGGAAAGCTGTATTTCTCTCATGGAATAGAAGAACTGAACAAGGCCTATAAATTAGAGCATGGTGGCTGGATATCTCTGATCTATGCTTTCCCTCAACTTTTTGTGATTCGGGTTCACGATTGCCATAACTATGAAATCAAGTATCTGAGTTATCTCCCTCCTTTACGTTTAAGGCTAGCACAATTAATTTACGATCCTAATGCAGCACCAGGATCTGTCCAGATCGACTACCCCGCTCCTTATCCCCACATATGCGACTATTTTAAATTTAGTGTCACCAAATGGTTAACACTTGCAGATGTAACATCTGATCAACTGGTATACAATCCTTATAGATTTAGTCACATATTTCAGTTTGTTATCTGTCAATGTCGATTCATTTATAAGATCTCATATGTGTCTGTTTTCTCCTATGCTAAAGTATTTGATAGCATCGTTGACAAGAATTGCAAAGAATTGGCAATTATTGACGATAGCGGACATCATTGGTTGTTCAATGTGGTCATTCTTTTTGACAAGGACGAAATCAAGTTTGGAGGGGATTGGAAAATGTTTTGCACTGCAAGGAATCTGTACAAGTGGAAGGCATTAAGGCTTGGAGCAAAAACTTTGGCCCCCAATGCATTCCTATTTTGCACATTTGATTTTTAGTTGTCTGATGGTTTTGATTACGTGCTATCTAATGTCATGTAATTCCTATTTGATATGTTTTTGTTATTTTCAATTGAAGGATGCTATGTTTTGGTTGATTCATTATTTTCATATATTGTAGACTTTTATATATTGCGATTGAAAACCAGATTAATTATATTTGCTTAAAGAAACCAGAATAAGTTCATCTATTAATCTTATTGTTGCAATCTAAACAAATACTAAAACTAGAATAAAAATAGTGAAAAAAATACAGTCACCAATTTGTAGAAATAATAATAATAGTCATCACAGCTCTTTGATTAATTATGTAGTGATCATGTCTCAAACCATGGACGATAAAGGCCATTTGATTTGCAATATAAGGTCTTAAGAGATCAACATATTTATTTCTTTGAAACCGACAAAATAGGCATATCGTCACATGAGAAATCAAATTTGAATTACTCCATGAGAACGTAGTTAATGCTAATTAAAAAACGCATAACTTACTTAATGCTAATTAAAAATGAATAATACACTTTTAATGCAATTAACAACGAATGACGCACTGTTAATGGCAATTAAGAGCGTAGTTAATGGCTTGAAAACGTAGTTAATGGCAATTGAAAACTTTTAACTTGCATATTTTCCTATAAGAATTGCTTTTAATTGCTTTTATGCATTATATGCACTAATTACTCTACCAATTACTACCTATTAAAAGCATTTATGACGTACTTATATTAATTGGTCACGAAAAACTTAATACACGGAGAAGTTAATCGACTATGCTATATATGCTACATATCAAATATGCTCCAATAACAAAAAATAACCAAGAAAAATATATTAAACACATTTGTCACGCTATATGGAAAAGCTTTGCATCGATATGCATAGAAAATTTAACAACAAAAATTGCATCACGAAAAAAATTGATGCAGTATATTTTTTGTTAAATTTTATGTTTCCATTCTTTACGATAATGACACTTTTTTTGATGCTCTCCGTTTTTCTTTATGATGTGACTTAAGATCGAGCAGTGCAGTGCTATGTGCAATTTTGTTAACAAGTATTCAATTTTATTCAATTTTGTTAACTACCATTTCATTTTGTTATGTATGATATAAAACTTCTATCGGCTATGTATGGTTACATTATTTTCATTGATTCGATTAACTTCTATGTGGTAGGACCCGTGCGGTAGCACGGGTCAATGGTCTAGTAATAACAATATATATATACAAGGATTAGGGATTTTGGTAAGTTTTTTCATTTGCCAATTTTGCCCCTTACCTCCACAAATATTACACATACAAAAGAAATATAACTTACCAAGTTACCATCAGTTAAGTAACCAAAAGGCAGCAGTTTCGAAATGGAAAAGAAATCACACAGAAGAGAGGAAATATAAGTTCACATTCACTTACATCTCATTGTTAAGTAAAAACAAGAAGCCCTCAATAGTGGCATGGTAAGTTTTCCATTCAACCTAGCTACATTGCATCAGGTTGATGGCAGAATGTGGAAGTGTCTTTTTAACTCTCCGTTTTTCAATATAGTTTATTATTGTGTTAATGTTCATACTATAGTAGACTACATTCATCAATGGAATATGTTTGAGAAACCGTTGTAAGTGTAAATTTGTTTTCCTTTAAGCTTTTGTCGGGATTGTACTAATATGGACACGGTAGGTGGCCCTTGAAATTGGGGCTTAACTCATTCTTACAAAACTGACTTATAAGTGAGGAGTGTCTCCTCTTAATAAACTCTTATCAAGAGTCTCATCCCATTCCTTTTACTTTATTTCAGATAAGCAGGTTGCTCATGGTGAGGATAAGAAGAAGGAAGTTGGATGACTTATGTTACACGGTCATGTACTAGTATGAGATTTGGCATCTGTTATGTATTATGTACTCACCGGTAGTGATTTTGTATTTAGTATATTCATTTACGTACTCACCAGTGGTACTTTATCAAATGTACGAGACGACTGTAATTTGTTCAGATAAACTTTTATTCTGTAAATTTTAATGTATGTAGTACTAACTATAACCCCCGACTCAATATTCTAGACAAATTTAGTATGGGCGTTCCATTCGATTATTGTCATTTTTTGCGAGGAAATACATTGTCGGCATAAAAATTAAACTCCTAAATAAATTATTCATTTTGATGATATTCTTTACACCTAAAAATAATCTAAGTCATTAGACGAAAACGGTAGCTAATCATTTGGGCGTTAGCCGACATTGAGATAGCCGAATGAATGATCATTTGAGCAAGGGAAATCCGACTACAAGTGAGTCAAAAGTTCTCATGAAGGTCGTGGAAGCGTTAGAACCAGTTAAAATTAAACCGCATGGATATGATCATTTAACCTCAAGTTCCTTGTTTATAGCTAGAAGTAACTGATGATAGCTATAATATAGGAAGCATTATTAGAGAAAGGATGTTGCTTGGACCTACTGCCAGAAAAAGGTGCAAAAATGCCGAGAACATGGCCAAACTTTGGGGCACCACGTACGTTCAGCAATGACCAGAAAACACACAGTACTCGCGAGTTTAGAAGGCCACCTATGAATTGGATCACCTTGCATACATATCATTTATCAACTACAATAGGATCACATGAAAATCTTGGAGAGTCTAAAAAATACAACTATCTTTCATTTCTACTTTTTGTAGCACTAAAATTATAGATGCTAGGAAAATAGTTACCGATTTCCGATGCATACTTAGTGCAAGTATACACTATCGCAACAAGTAATAAAGAGTAAGTAAAGTATTGATCTCACGAGGTTTTTCGTGGATAAGTTCTAAGAATTTCCAAATGTCAAGTTTAATTATTTAAGATAAATAATTACAACAAACAACAGTGAGGTTTAAGATACTAAAATAATAAATTGTATAAGTAAAATAAAGCAAGTAAAAGTAATTAGAGATTCAAGTGAAAAGTGTGGTTTAAAACCAGGGTCAGTTATGATAAAACATTACTGCGATTTACAGAGTTGTAGCTAGATATAGTCATATGTGTCACTCAGGGCTATAGCCGGTTCAAACCATGTTTAGTCTATGAGATTTGTTAAGCGTTATATCCTGGTATAGCTACTATGTCTCACCCATAGAGCTATATCTTTAACCTCCGGCCTCATGGCTTATTTAATTGAGGAGTCTTGCTCTTCTTAACTCTTACATGCGGCTTAATTCATATCCTCGATACCATACGTCAAGGATACATCAAGGAATGTAATACTAAGCTATAATATGATATGGCTCTGCTGATTCAGCGCTATGGTCGTTTATTAACTCTTAAGCTAACTGAGGTTCACCGAGTTATAGCTTTCTATAGCGTTAGTTTTACATTTAGGTCCCTTGTCCTCGTTCACTCTGTTGGTGCTTAAGGGCTAACTCGTATCAAGTAAACATGTTATGCTCCGTACTTTGTCAGGGTAACGAGCTATATCACCAGAAGTAAAACTTATCAGGAATCACTTCTAATGGTTTTTCATTAAAAACAATTTACCTGAATAAAACACTACAATATCGCAAGTAAATTAATAAATCACAACCTCACCATGTCTCAACCACTAGGGGGTTTAGCTCATGGTGAGTTGAATCACAAAATATGGAAAGATAAAAGATGGAAACATATAATTGCATAAATCATTAGATAAGAATAGAGTTTACAAAAGAGAAATTACAATCCTTCGAGGATGGAGGTGAGTTCTTTGCAGACCTCCCTTACCAATTTACCCTAATGGCTCTACAAATCTAAGTGAAATCCTACTACTCCTTTGTTCTTTGCAGATCTCCCTTACCAATTTACCCTGATGAATCTACGAATCTAAATGAAATCCTTTAGAAGTGCAAGATGATTGGACTACTCATGTGTTGTGGGAGGAACCGGTATAAATTGCTTGTGTCTACTCTCTCTCTCCCTCTCTCATCTATGTGTTCTGTTTTATTCGATGCACTCATACTATGAGTTAGACTCTAAACCCATCAGATTCTGACCAGTGTTAACACTTAGAAAAAGAAACCAGAAAAGCCAACACAATTCAACCTCTCTCCCTCCTTCTTGCGTTTTTCTCACCTTCAAGTTTAAATAAGTGCTTATAGAATAAGTTTTTATTGCATAAGCTCTTATGCATAAGTTATTTTTATAATAAAAGAGAACGTAGTTAAATTGTTTCCATATAAGTTGTATAACTTGTAACTTGTAAGCTATTTTCTCAACTATCCTAAGAAGCTTAATGAATATGTCATAAACTAAAATTGTCTCAAAAACTTGCTCAATATTTTGTCATAAGGTAAGTTCAAATAAGTTGTAAATCAAAACGGGGACTGAAATTAAGGTTTAAAAGTTGATTAGTCATGACTGACTTTATGTCCAACTCTGTTATCATCCAGGTAATAAAAAGTCTATACATAAGATTGGGATGTCATGGTGATTAGCCATATATCAAACCCCCTGGTTGGTGAAACTCTTGGCACACAATAATGATGCTTGTAATATTAATAACAACGTGTAACATCAAATCTGTCAATACAAGTTTATTAAGTTAATATAAGAGAAATGTAGCGGGATGTTCCAGAAACTGATTTATACTCCAATTTTTTTAGCAACAGTTGGAGTTCTTGGTTGTTGTACAATTGTGCTTTCAATTGGAGTTTATTCATTGGGATTACTCTCGATAAAATTTGACATATAATGACTACATTTTTAAGATAGAAAATAAAAAAAAAATCAAAAGTTGCAGAAAATGATAAACATTACATTCCTACTAAAAATCGATCACAAAGTCAAACTAATTACAAATAATCAACATGGTTACCATAACATGATTTACAGTTGGATAGTCATTTTAAATGTAAATTACTATCCACCCTTTTGTATGATGTTCACTTTAATTTAAATTTACGGTTAATATTTGTGACCATATTGGATGTGACGATCTTGAGTTTTTCACTTTGTAAGTTTCAAAATTGAACCTTTTAAATTCCAATATTCTTTAACAATAATATGAATTGTTTTAAACTGAGAATTAATAAACTATTGTCTTGAACTCTTGATCTTGCAGATATGCAATACAAGTTAAAAATATTTTAAACTTTAAAGATTATATTATAAGAGCTACCAAAAATAATTATTATGATAATAAATACAATTTAAAAAATAAGGCTAAAAAAAATGGATATGTTAAGAGAAGGAGGAGGGAACAAAATCTGATTTTGTTAACACGAAGCAAAGACTAACTTACAAAGATGATCATATTAAATAACAAGCTATTCTCTCGAGGAAATTTTTGTTTTTGAATGAGAAAAGTTATTATTAATAAGTGAAGATCTATGGCACAAGTTGTGCCAAGACTTCCAATTACACTATTCCTTACATATTATGTCGGCGAATTATTTAACTAGGGGACAACCCGGTATTGAGTCAGCCCCAAAACCACCCAATAATAGTAGGGAACATCACTTGTGAATGTTTCATCAAGACATCAAAAAAATTAACAATGTTTATCATTGGCACTACCAAACCATTTGCAAGTTCAATCCATCATTATGCAGTGCAAATTGTGCAAATCACTTTGAAGTGAAAATAATAGAAGAAATATCCAACTAACGGTATTTATTACAAAACCATAAAATATGAAAGTTCACACTACATCTAATCACCAAACATTTCAAAATAAATTGTTATGAAGTTACAATAGCAAACATGCATTACAGTTCCATATGGAAACTGTAAATTAGAACGATAAAATAAAATTAAAAAAAATTATTATTTCTCCAAGGAGAAAACAATATCACAACTTCATGTTGACAATAGCTGACTCCAAGTGAGAAATATCTGTCTCCTCATTCAAAAGCTTATCTTCCGCTTGATGTTTGAGCTGTTTGATTGGCCAGGATGGTCCCTAGAACAAGCCAGATATAGATTAGGAGGCATAATCAAATTGCAAGAGATAGTTCATATGACTCCACAAAGCAAAAGTTAAGCATATGATATGTAACTACAACTTAGAGTGATTTTGATGGGAGGTATAAGCACAACACAAGAAAACGTATCATACTTCATAACCAAATAAAAATTTTAGGATAAATAAATTTGGTACCTTGAATTTAGTATTATTTATTGCAGATGTCAATATGTTGTCTCCAACATTCAACCTCAGCTGCCGAACGAAATCCGCACGGGAAATCTTCTTTGACTACACAAGTACGATATGATACATTAGAGATATTTTATCATTTAAACCATATGCATTACATCGACCTACTTTACATACCACATATTGTTGATAATGGCGAATGGTTTGAAACATAATATTTCGAGGAACCATATCTTTGATGGAAGCTAAAAGCACACGAAAAGGTATCGAAGGGGATTTCGGTGTTCTTCGTGTGTTAGCAGGAACACTAGTCGGTGCCAAAACTCCATTCAGATGTGCAACACATCGGGAAGCCTGCTTTTGCTTCAGATTGTCTGCAACTCCATCCAATACCTTTGTGGGTTTTGCGTCCATTTCTATCTACTAGATGACTATAAATATACACACGTGCAAATATAAAAGCTTAGTTGCAACAGTTAAATATAACTATAGATCTTAAGCAACAACAATGTTTGGCAGTCCTGATATGTTTAAAACATTTGATACTATTGAACTGGTATCTCAGGTGAGATGGTTTGAACCATGTCCCTTGAGGTTATAACGTCAAACTGTTATAAGTGAGTTGACACCTCTTGGACAACAAGGCCTAGTATTCACCATTCTCAACTAGAAAAATTGTATCACCAAACCACAACATTTTTCCCAAAATTATTTTTAAAATAAAGTGACTTCCAAAGGTAAAATCAGAGTATAAAATTGATGAAAAACAAAAACAAAATTCCAATACCAAGAAAAATACTAACTTAGTCAACCCATCAATTACAAACTCATAAAACACAAACAAGCAAAAACAAACTAAATTACAATATTCAAACTTAAAGTAAAAAATAAAAAGAGTAAGAAACAAAGAAAGGACTATGAATTCATACCTGAGTGAAGTAACACACAACAAAAGAAAGACCAAACAGTTAAGTAATATGTTTTAACTTTGAAACTGTGTATCTAATTGGAGGAGTAAGAGGTCCTATTTATACTAAATTCTAACCCAAACACAAAAACAATAAACTAACCCGTTAAGTGAATTGAGTATATCGCTGACACACCTAAAAAGATAAACATTAAAAACGGATTTTTTTGCTTAGTAAGCATTAGCTAAGTATTCATTGTATTTGTTTTCTTTTTTAACAATTTACAAATCTGCATGATCCTTCTAGAATGCACATTATTCATATTCTTAAATTGATTTTCAAATGTTTGTTAAAGCATAAATTTTTTCTACCAATGTGGAAACCAAGTATGGATGTTTGTTAAAGCATAAATTATTTTCTACTAATGTTTGTTGAAAGTTCCGGATTTTTTACTTAAATATAATATATTATCAGTTACGGTAATATTTTTTAAATAATATTAAAATATAAAGGTGGCATTGATAATCATTATTTGGAACATCCATTAAAATATAATGCCACCTTCAATATTGTTTAGAAATTATCTATTCTCAAATTCTTTAAAATTTTCTATTATAACAATTTATCAATATTTCAAAGTAACAAGATTTTTTTTTGACAAAAAGTAACAAGAATTTGAAAATTCTAACAAATAACCATACATGAATTTATCATTAAAATAAAATTAATTTATGAATTGATAAACCTTTCAAATATCAAATTAAAAATAGGAAAAAGTGTATTCTAGAAGGATAAAAGAGATATGAATATTGGGGAAGAAGAAAACTAATACAAAGAACGATAATTGTCAGATCATTATAAATGTTTGACTTTATTTATAATTCTTTATAAAGTCACAATTATAGTTAATTGTGATTTGCTTAAAGTGTTACATTTTTTGGTATTTGGTTTCACGTTTGTATTATACCAAACATGCACTGAGTATTATAAAGACAATTGAATTATTATTTTTACTATAAAACAATTTAGACAATTGGAATTTTATTTTATTTTTATGAAACCCTTAAACTTTAATATCACTTGTATATCAAAAATAATTCTTACTATGTATAGATTATTTTTCTTTCATCAGTTGAATGAAACTAATTTTGTCTATTTATTATATGATTTTGATTGTGTTCTTTTTGGAATTTGTTTGGATTGGTTTCAACTATGTATGTCAACAATTATTTAGAATTTGATTATGATTTAAATCAAGAAAATGAATCCTCATGTTGACACTTGACATAGGGATGGGTTAGTTTTTCAAACGTCTATAAATAAGATTGCTAGTAATAGATATTTTCTAGCCCTAAGATTAAGTGACTTAAGTTATTAAATCAAGAAGATCATTAATGAATATGCATAAAATTTTGATTCTATTATATATATATATATATTTATAAAAGAATAAAAAATTGGTCCAAATCCTCTACATTTCTCAAAAAAATAAAATAAAAAGATAAATACAAATGAGAAGTTGGTGGAACTAAAATTCAAAAATATTTTAAACATTGGATTCCACCGATCTCTTGCTTGAATCTATTTTATAAATTTATAAATGGAATACTTCGTTTCTTATGAAAAATTAAGAGGAAGTCAACTTTTACAAAATGGAATATATTTCTCAAACTAAAAAAATGTAATGAAAACGTTGGCACATGATATATGTAGGAATAAAATGTTTGATACATTAAAGAGATGACTCATATTCCCGGTGTATTAATGATGTATTAGTATTATTACTCTTTCTTTTCTAAGCTTAATTTTATCCTTTAAAATTTTCAATAATAAAATGGGAGAACAATAGAAAGAAAATAGACCTAATACATTATATTTTCATGAGAACAAACCTTTGCTCAAAAGATAAGCTTATGATACTTGCTGTGATATTAACTATTTATATATTATGTTTGAACATATGATAGAAAAAATATGATTAGTATTATCAAGTAAGTAACAGTATTATAAAATAGTTTAAGTTTAGTTAGATAAAATTCATTTATTTTCCATCATTATCAAAATTGTTGGTGCACTTCCCAAGCCCATCTTGATAAGTTTGTGGTATGTTATTGAAGGAAAATCGAAAGATATCATACACAGCGGAAGAAGAAGAAGAAGAAGAATTTCGATTTTCTTTCCTTGGATCATTACGAAATTCAAACATGAATCAGTGATTCGATTGTTACCTTGAACTGTGGAATCTGAAGGCTAGAACTGGAAACTGGAATCTCGATCACAGCCAAGCAAGCAATAAGCAGCAAAGCCTCTAGCAAGTCCACACGAACAGTGCTCCTCCAAAACTCGGTGCTAGCCAATGAATTGGAAGTGCAGAGAAGAAAGAGGTTGCTTCAAAAACGTGTAACCAAAAACTTCAGCACCAGAGTTCTATTTATAGAACTTCTAGTGTGCTCTGCAAGTCATAAGTCACTATTGGGCTTCAGTAAGCCCAACAACGAGTTTAGTAATTTTGCTAACTAATTAGCGTTATTTACTAAACGCACCCCTTATATAAGTCATGCTTATATATTTCTCTTTTGACTGTTCTTTGTGTGTGACCCTATAGGTTCTAGTCACGTTGGCAATAATATTAAATCTAATATTTAATATTATAAACAATGAGCGGTATCTAGCAACACATCATTGCTACCCAAGTGACAAGAATGTCAAGTGATCTGACGAAACCTTTCCATGATAATACTTATGTGTACAATTACTCCTTTGTCTCGATATCTCTATTGATCCCAAGGCATAGATATTGTCACCCTTGTATAGATCAATGTTTATATTTCTTGATTCCGAAATATACTGAATAACGAATAAGTCCAATATCTTATATTGACTTAGTTCGGCATGGCCATGCAATTTTACAGTCATATTTCATCAAGAGGCCTAAAGATATATCTCCTGTTTATGAGGAGGGACAAATCCCATCTAGGACACTCATGTCCCTCAGCATGATTCATCAAGTACCCATCAACCAACGTTATGGTTATCCTTTTACAGACAACGTTAGAATGGCAACAAAGCACTTGAGTCCACATCTAGGGATCATAGTGGTTTCAGGTCTAAGAGCGATATACATTATTATCATTGTGAGAATATCTTATGACATTTTCATAACATACTATGTAGTATTCTCACGGTGGGTCAATCCAGTATAAATATTACCCCTAATATTTATACCTATGTATAGACTTAATATCTCAATATCAATGACCCATGAGATGCGGTCATCAGTCTACATACATAATAGTCTTTATGCTTTATTATTATCCCAATTCATATTAAAGCTTGACTATGGATATGTTTAAGAATAGCGTTCTTTACGTAATGTAATCTCATGATTAAGTCACACTTAATATTCCATTACATGAACTATCTATTCTAGGGACTTTATTATTTTGAAACATAACAAAATCAATAAAGAAATGCCTTATTATTATATATATTCACAATATATATTTATATCAATATCATGATACAAAGCCAAACCCAATCAATATTGATTGGATATTAGGGCTTACTCCAACAATCTCCCACTAGCACTAAAAGCCAATCAAATATTAACTCAATATATATTGATCAAGTGTTAGCATCAAGCACACCCTGGGCATGATACTATTCTAGTAGATAAGGAACTCTTTCCTATGTTGGTAGGTTACACTTCTTTCAATTTCCACTTTCGATTTTCTATCGAAAAGAAATTGAAGTGTCAAAGCATACATTTGGGTCATTGGTGAGATCAAGTTTTCATTGCTTGCAAGATTTAAACCAATTTTACCTCAGAAGAGATCAATGAAATCCGCAACGCAAGAAACACGTGTTTTCACTCATTTATGAGCTAAACAATCCAAATCATATATATTTGACATCTGTAATAGAAACAACTACTATCTGAAGCTTGTACTTTTACAAATTTCATAGTTGATATCCTAGCATAACATTTATTCCAAATTACGATCTGGATATACTGTACACCGATATGAAAGTCAACACTATTGTAACTCATTTACAATGTTTCTTTCATATGTGTTCAAGAAACAATCCTTAGTCCTTTAAGACATCCATGGATATTCTTGAAAGTATTCTAGTGTCGAACACTACAATCAATTTTGGTACATATTGAAAATAATTTTCTAACCATGTCTCACATGTGTAGATAAATTGTTTTGGTGACTAGTATGTCATCCACATACTCCACCAAACTAATATCAATGCTCCCACTATTCTCCTTGTGTGCACAAGATTTTTATAGATTTTTATTAATCAAAGTTTTTCATAAAACTTCACTAATAAAACAAATAATTCAACTTCAAGAAGCTTGCTCCAATTCATACATGAATTTTGTAATATATATACCTTTCTAGCATCCTTTGGATTAACGAAACCCTACATATATGTCAAATACATATACAAGGTCATTCTAATTAAAGAATGCAACATCGTTGTCCATCTCCTAGAATTTGCATTATACAATAATGACAAGTGGGATCGTTAGATTTAAGCATTATGATGATGTAATAGTTTCGTCATGATTTGCATCACGAGTTGCATGAAACCTTCTACAATCAATCACATCTTAAAGGTATTCATAATACCATCCATGTCAGTTTTCTGAAAGAAAAATCACATTCCAATATCCATATATGGTTTGTGTACATAGATTCTTTATAAGATCCCATGGCATATAGTCACTTCTCAAAGTTCAAGCCATTTAGATCTTGTGCTACTCAAACTGATGATTTAACAACAACCGTTTGTTGAATCAACTCGTGTTCCATTCTTAGAGAGATGTGTATTTTGTGTTACTTGACTTAATTCAAGTTCTACATCACTCCCACTGGCTCCTGTAGAGACATACTCCTTGAAAAGGAATACTCCAGTTCTAGCGACAAACAAATTTTGTCAAAGAAGAAGATGTAAAAAATAATATCCTTTAGTTTCCTAAGGATAGTTACACAATTATACATTCATTAAATTTGAAGTTTAGTTTATCTAATAAACCATATAACCTGAAATTATCATAAAGTCAAAACTAGGTACTCTTACCTCCATATCTAATATGGTGTCTTTATGATTACTTAATTGGAACTTTGTTGTGGGTGAAGAATAACTGTAATTTAATTAATTTCAAGAGTCATTGAGTTATAATCAAACTATTTTAGATCGAGTCATGTCAAACGTGAAGCGATATAAATAATTTATACTCATTAATCAAGCATTTACCATCACGACTTACTCGTATAGTCTTTATACTTTTCAAACTTATTCCTTTTACTTCATTGTTAAAATCTTTGAACAATTTCAAAGTTTTCTTGAATCGTGTCAAATACACTTTGCTTATCTACTAAATGATTTAGTAATGTTAGATGAAGTATAGAAACAATATCTAGCAAATATGTTTAGTTCTCCATATACATCTCATATGTATATCAATTCAAATTAATTATGTGTCCTTTCACCTTTGTTGGTGACCGGTGCATTAATCTATTTTGAAAAGTGGAACTCACATCCTTCAAATGATATAAAACCAAATGAGTCCAATAGTCCATATCCATGGATTTTGGAAATGTGAATCACACTTGTTTGTACTAAACAGTGATGCCAATGATATACAAAAGGTTCAAATCTCATTTGATCCTTTTCTCATATGTTATAGACTAACTTATCAAGATCATGGAACTCAAATCCATTACTTGATTAGCATACTTCTATAGAAAACATAATTTGCATAATAGGACAACGTTTGTCTATTATTCAACTACACAATCATTCTCTTGTCAATACAAGATTTATGATTTAATGCTTCTATTTTATATGGAATTTAATAACAATTATTTGGCTCCATATCAAGTTAAGTTTAAGTCCAAGCATAAGCTCTTATAGTCAATGAAACAATTTGTTCCATTCCAGACGTAGGTGAACTTCACTTATAGTTAATGTTCTGCTTCTTTAAAACTCTCTATATTTCAACAAATATGAGATTAATCATCAAGTATCATATACTTATGATGAAGAAGTAGAAATTTAACTTTCTATAACTATATGGGTAGATAAGAAGTCTTACTTCTATCTTATATTTTGACCCTTTCAAAACTACGAGCAATTTTTGTTTTTCAACTTTTGAAGTAATTGCTTCCCCTTTTGCAACCGTGTTTAACCTTTCAAAGGTAGAAAAACAGAATTTGAATTTTATTCTTATCCATGTACATCTACTTGATAGGCTTAAACTATTCATCTTATAACATTGAGGTTGAATGATCATATCATTCTCCATCGTCGTTACCACTATGAGATATCCTATATCTACTCATTTGACCTAATGCTTCTGATAAGCGTTGTTTTTCAAATATAGACATAGAAAGTTGCTAGGAAATAACTGCTCGAGAATATACAGTTTTTCTCATTCTTAAGAACAATTCTTAAATTTTGTACCAATTCAGAAACTCTTTTCTGAAAATTTTGTTCTTCATAAGAACTTTTAACAGTATAATAAAATTTATATGCTAAAGAAATTCTAAATACAGAAAATAAATAAAATAAATGTATCATGATTTAAAACATATTTAAATAGGTCTTTAATTAAATACGCTCCCACTATTTTACTCAAATCAAATGACCTTCAAAACACTTGATTCGGAAAATCCCGTTGGAAGATTTTCTAGTGGGTTGAAATCCATATTTCACCTTGCTTTAAGTCAACGGGGGCTGTACTCAAAACTCAGTTATTTAGGTAGGAACTCCTTCCAATTGTATCTCATACAACTTTCAAATCATTTGAGTGAATAACTCCTTACTCTAATCTATCATATAGATGTTCCCAAACATTGCTTCTAAATTTATTTTAATCTTATTAAAATTAATTTAGTTAAGTTAAACCCAAAAGAATAACACTTGGGTAAATTGGATTACCGCACCGCAACTTACTAGTATAGAAAGTGCACCTCGCGGAGGCGAAACCTACACATTTCGATATTAGTCTTGAAGGGTGTTAAACTTTTGGAAAGCATTAAACTTAATATTTTGAATTGAAGGATTTTTATTAAGTTTGATCTCACCTCACCACGGCTTATATATCATATATATTCGCACTCCAATCATAACATGCATAACGATTATACAATAATAAAAGTGACATGATTATGGCCATCCTAACGCTATGACTCTCTCAAGCCAATGAGAGAATCTAAACTAATCCTAGAAACGACCTTGCTTCTCCAAGCTTGACCTCCAGGACTATCCTAACGTCATGAGCCCTATTACTTCTTTGTATTCTATTTACATTACATATGAAAGAAAACTCGTTTTACATACGAGGGAGTGGATGAGAAGAGAATGTACAATAGAGATATAAAAGAGAGACACGACACGCAGGCCGTATTTCAAAATCCAAAAGAAATAAAATAAAAGGACTAAGGCCATAATCATTCACATGATAATAATAACAAACACACTTTTATTATTATTAATTATACCTTATAATTAAATAAATTAAATTAAAATTTGACATATGATCACACTACGCAGATTAGCTGGGGGTTTAATTGAGTACCAAAATATATTATATTGAGTACAAAAATATATTATATTAAGTACAAAAATATCTCATATTATGTACCAAAATATATTTTATTGAGTACCAAAATATATTATATTATGTACCAAAATATATTTCAGATCAAGTACTAAAATATATTAGATTGCATACCAAAATATCTCAGATTGTGTTCCAAAATATTCTAGATTGCGTATTTCGCATCAAGACTTGACACGTTTATGAACACCCAAATCGTTTCGGCAAATATTATGATCAAATCCAAAAGATCATATATGATATTGAAACTCTTTCAAATCATGATTCTTTTAAATTATAAACAAATCAAGTTAAAGTCATGCAAATCGATTAAATAATTTCAAAAGATCATATATGACATTGAAACTATTTCAAATCATGATCTTTTAAATTAACTATCAATTTAGGATCGTTTATTACCTTTCAAACAACTTTTGAAAAACAATCCAAAAGGTAGAATTTTTATTTACTTAATTATGGTAATATTGACACTCAATAATTATTATAATTAAATCTGCTTTATTTAGGCAATCAATTTGTTTCCAAAACAAAATACTGGGCTAAAATTAAGCAAATATTTTATTACCAAATTCAAAAATCAAATCATATCTGATATTGAAACTCTTTCAAAATCATGATCTTTTAAATTTACTACCTTTCTCCAAATAAATAAATTAATTAAACATAAATATTTTCAAGGATTGTTTGTTTAGCATGAACAACCGGATCTATGATGCTTCACCAGATTCGGATATTGAAGCTCACTCTCACGAATTGTTCAAATTCACAACAATCTCTTTGAAAACAATTGATCGAATGATACAACCATAATAATACAACGCTTGTATAGTTAGGTATCCTAATACAACAATCAAACATCAATAGTTTTAACAATTGTTTGTTCAGTATGGACAACCGGATCTTTGATGCTTCACCAGAATCGGTATTCGAAGCTCAATCTCACGAGTTGACTACAAATTCACAATCAATTATATAAAACCTATTGAACGAATGATATCATCAATATATCACATACAATGATGTTGTATTAAAATCATATATCACATATATGATATTGATCAATCAATTTTAATTAATATTTAAATTTAAATAATAAAATATTAACACTTAATATTCTATTTTATTAACGGATTTGCATTCCAAATTAATTCCTTATAGAATATCAAAATATTAGCAAATCAAATATTTGCAAAAATATTATTATCTCTTAAAACAATTTTAAAAGATAATCTAATTTGATTTGTTTCCAATCATGTTCCCGTCGATATGTATAATCGATATGTCGATACTTCACCAGAAACGGTTTCTGAAACATCAAACAAATCGAAAAGCCATGCACAGAAAACATGATACGATGCCAATTTTAATTCTCTTTATTATTTAATTCCGATTCAAAATGTTTAATCATATTAAAACATAAAGCAGTAACAAAGCAATCTGATTCATGGTTTCGTAATTGGCTCTGATACCACTGAAGGAAAATCGAAAGATATCATGCACAGCGGAAGAAGAAGAAGAAGAAGAATTTCGATTTTCTTTCCTTGGATCATTACGAAATTCAAACATGAATCAGTGATTCGATTGTTACCTTGAACTGTGGAATCTGAAGGCTAGAACTGGAAACTGGAATCTCGATCACAGCCAAGCAAGCAATAAGCAGCAAAGCCTCTAGCAAGTCCACACGAACAGTGCTCCTCCAAAACTCGGTGCTAGCCAATGAATTGGAAGTGCAGAGAAGAAAGAGGTTGCTTCAAAAACGTGTAACCAAAAACTTCAGCACCAGAGTTCTATTTATAGAACTTCTAGTGTGCTCTGCAAGTCATAAGTCACTATTGGGCTTCAGTAAGCCCAACAACGAGTTTAGTAATTTTGCTAACTAATTAGCGTTATTTACTAAACGCACCCCTTATATAAGTCATGCTTATATATTTCTCTTTTGACTGTTCTTTGTGTGTGACCCTATAGGTTCTAGTCACGTTGGCAATAATATTAAATCTAATATTTAATATTATAAACAATGAGCGGTATCTAGCAACACATCATTGCTACCCAAGTGACAAGAATGTCAAGTGATCTGACGAAACCTTTCCATGATAATACTTATGTGTACAATTACTCCTTTGTCTCGATATCTCTATTGATCCCAAGGCATAGATATTGTCACCCTTGTATAGATCAATGTTTATATTTCTTGATTCCGAAATATACTGAATAACGAATAAGTCCAATATCTTATATTGACTTAGTTCGGCATGGCCATGCAATTTTACAGTCATATTTCATCAAGAGGCCTAAAGATATATCTCCTGTTTATGAGGAGGGACAAATCCCATCTAGGACACTCATGTCCCTCAGCATGATTCATCAAGTACCCATCAACCAACGTTATGGTTATCCTTTTACAGACAACGTTAGAATGGCAACAAAGCACTTGAGTCCACATCTAGGGATCATAGTGGTTTCAGGTCTAAGAGCGATATACATTATTATCATTGTGAGAATATCTTATGACATTTTCATAACATACTATGTAGTATTCTCACGGTGGGTCAATCCAGTATAAATATTACCCCTAATATTTATACCTATGTATAGACTTAATATCTCAATATCAATGACCCATGAGATGCGGTCATCAGTCTACATACATAATAGTCTTTATGCTTTATTATTATCCCAATTCATATTAAAGCTTGACTATGGATATGTTTAAGAATAGCGTTCTTTACGTAATGTAATCTCATGATTAAGTCACACTTAATATTCCATTACATGAACTATCTATTCTAGGGACTTTATTATTTTGAAACATAACAAAATCAATAAAGAAATGCCTTATTATTATATATATTCACAATATATATTTATATCAATATCATGATACAAAGCCAAACCCAATCAATATTGATTGGATATTAGGGCTTACTCCAACAGTTATCTCCATCTTTTGGTGGTATGTGTATCATTCCATAGATTAATCAATTCAAGTACTTCATGTTTGCCTGTGATTTTGGAAAACGGGGGCTAGTTCTGATTATTACAAGTGAGATCGAACTAGAAATCTCAAGACCGTTGTGCAAAGGTTTTTATCGGAAAGAGTTTGAAAAAAGGCCACGAAATGAACTCAGATTGCTTAGAGAGCAGGACGGGTTTGATATAAAAAGGCACTGTCTCGCGACAGGTTTGAGAATGTGATTAAAAGCTTAAAATAAAACAAGACAAAAGTAAGTTTACGCACGTAAACTCAAGGAAAAGGTAAAATGCAATGGATTAAAATAAAAGGGGTGGTCTACAAATCAGTTTACATACATTCTGTATAACTCATTTCCCTATACGTCGGTAGTTTGAGTGTTGTAGAATTCTGTATATGATTTACAACCCACTTTCCGGCTTGGAAACTACTATTTATACTAAAAAAACTGGATGGTGAACCACTAACTCCATGAGCAGCACTTCTTCCGTCTTGGACAACCACTAGTCCCACGTTTTCCGCTAAAAGGAAACTGCTTCCTTGCTTGAAATCGTGCTTCCCGCCCTTTTCCTTGTCTTTGACGCGAAACTGTCCTTTCAGTCTTGCTTTGTCGAGATTCAGGTTATGCGCCTTAGGCTTAATGCTTCGACGAGATTCTTCAATTAAAATAAGGAAGCTTCTTCGATTCCGGCAAAGTAAAAAGTCAAACAAATGTCGACCATTGATGACATGCTGTCATTACGTAATTTTTAGGACTTATTGTGACATTTTGATAGAGTTCTCATGCAATTTATACTGTTCTGGAGTGCAAAAAGCTTAAATATTGAAGTCTGTTCGAAGGAAATCGCGCCACGCCAATTTCAAGCCGTGCTGCGATTTTTGAAGCAAAATTACATCCTCCCTGTTTGAGGGAAATCGCGGCACGCCTATATACATGGCGCGGCGCAATTTTGACGGGTCAGGCCCATGACTTCTATAAATACTGCACTCAATCTGAAGAACAGGGGTTACGATTTTGGAGAGCAAAGTGCGATTTTGAGACATCGGAGACGGCTAGAAGGGCGATTTCTTCATCCTTTTACCAATTCATGTATGTTTTAATTATTTCATTGATTATGTTATTTGTAAACTCGATTATGAGTAGCTAAATCTCTTAGAGATTAGATCCGAGATGAATCTTTGTAACCCTAATTGACACATGTTGCTGTGAAACTCTATTTTGTTTATGAATTCAATTCTAGTTTATTCAATTCAATTGTTCTTAATGCTTTTTATATCTTGATCACATATAACTTGATTTCGTGAGAATGAATGACCACTGACCATGGCTTTCAACTTAGACCTAATTGAATTGTTCTAATAAACAGGGTTAGTCTAGGAATAGATAATCGTTTGTTAGTGATAATAGGTTAACGTTCGGTAAAACCTTCAAGAATTATTAGACCACCTAAGGAATTAGGGGCTGTAGTTTAAGAAGAGGGTCCTAACTCAAGGGATTGATTAGGGCTATTTTGTTAATCATCGTAAATTAGAAAAGGATTCATTACAAATAGGTGCAGTAGACCAATTAGGGGAACTTAGAGGATTCGACGGATCTGATCTCATCTTTCTCTCCATATTTTCTTAACAAATCTTTATTTTCTGTTTCTTGATTTAATTAAAATCAAACCAAATCTTCTGCCTAGCGGCAAACTAAAAATAAACTTTTTACATCCTAATTATATAACGAAATTGAATTATTGAAGTTAAAAACAGTCCTCGTGGGATCGATATTTTTACTACTTCGATAGTATTTGGTGCACTTGCCAAACCTCTATCAAGTTTTTGGCGCCGTTGCCGGGGACTGTTGGTTTATTTCAACAAGGCAATTACGTTATTATTTAGGATTTCTGTCTTTTATATTTTTGTATATATATATTAAAAAAAATATTATGCTCTTTGTTTTCTTCTCATTGTACTGTGCTACTGAAAAGTTTATCCAAGTTTTGCAGCTATGATAGACAGGGTTCTCCTCTATGACACAGAAGAGATTGCTAAGTTGCAGTATGAAAAATATATGCTATCTTTTAAGATCAAAATTTTGGACAACAAAATCTCGAGTTGTGGTCATTATGAGGCGAATCAACCAGGTAGTGATGGTGAAGGGAAGAAAGAGGTGATCAACATTGATTACAATACTCAACTTCATAATATTTTAGATGATTTCTTGGTGTCAAATCAAGTTTCATTTGAGAAGTTTGATGTTCAGTGTGGTGATCTTGTTGAAAAAGCACATGAGTCTCAGAGGAAGCTGGTTCAGATGGAGATTGAGTGTCACAAGGTTGTGGTGGAAGAAAATCCAAAAGTGAGGAGTGATGACATCTTCCCGAAGTCTGAACAAACAGGGGTTAAGGAAATCACTCGTGTGCAAATGGGTGCATGTCCTTCTCTAAGGTGGGAGAGCTTAAATTCCAAAGGTTTAACTATGAGCACATGGGAGCACCTACTTCTTTATGCCAAGTTCATGGATTTCCTGCCTAACAAGAGGAAGAAGAAGGGTGATGTGTTCTTTCTGACATATTTGCCACCCTAACAGTGGTTGAAACGTCAAGCTCAATGACGAAAAAGAAAGCGCTTGGTGGGAGGCAACCCACTATTTATTTTTCAGGTATGATTTTATTGCTTTCAAAAACAAAAACACAAAAATATTTTTCTTTTCTTTTAATACAAGGCAGGAAAGTTTAAAAATTTTGTTCAAATATACCTCCTGCCAAGAAAATCATGCAAGGTACTGATGTCTTGCATGATTCTCTCCTCAAAAGTTTTTCATAAATTAAAGGAACTCAGGCATTTTTCAAGAAAACAAAAATTTTGGCCTGAGGAAGCAAAACATGCTCCCTGTTTGACTAAAATCGCGACGCGCCTGTATATGGCCACAACGCGATTTTCATAAGCAAAGAACCAAACTCCCTATTTTGAGGAAATCACGGATTTTCCTCCTCAGCCTATAAAAACCTCACTATTCATCATCATTTTCATTCCATTTTTCCTACTTTTCTCTACCAAAAATTTCCCTAGACTTCCCATTCACGAATTTTTCCCATCTTAATCTACCTTATCACTTCCTAAACATCATCAAACCACAATCCAATCACAAATTCATCAATCCAAACCATTATCATTCACAATCCATCACAATCCATCATAATTTTCCCAAACTTCACAAAATTCCCTTTTCACCATCTTCCTAAACCACAAATGGCCTCAAACCAAAGAAACACCCGCTCAAAGAAAACTACCAACCCCAAACCATCCACAAGCAAATCCAAACGCCCTCGTGCCGCATCCGAACCACCCGAAAACGCCATCCATTTCATCAATGACCAAGCCCAAGAGTTCCATCAATCTATGAAGAGTTTCGAAGTCATGGGGGAGAGGAAGTTTGATTTCACAAAGCTTGTGAAATATCCTTTCTTTGAGTCTGAATTACGAAGGAGGGGGTGGACGAGGTTAAATGAGATGATAGATGAAGCAAACAACAAAACGGTGATCGTCGAGTTCTTTGCAAATGCAAGGGTGTCCGATACACCCTTTCAATCTTTTGTTCGAGGAAAGTATATTGATTTCAGCCCAGATGCTCTCAATGCATGGCTGAATGTTCAAGCACCGGAGGAGTGTTGGGTTGAAAAATTGAGGAGGGAGAGATTTGCCATTATGGAGGATACCTTTGATGAGATCATCACCACCATGTGTAGGCCTGGGTCGACTTGGAAAAAGTCCCGGATGCTTACCTATGCAGAGATGCTGCCGATACCCAAGGCGTGGGTGTCATATTTGGTCCAGACTCTTGAGAGTGCATCTTGCACTTCTGAAATTCCTCTCAAGAGGGTGCTTGCTGCCTATGCCATCATCAAGGAGCACCCTATAGATATTGGCCGCCTCTTGGCCAATAGTCTTCATGATCTAGCAACCGGAAACACCAGACAATTGGGGCATGGGAGTCTAATTAATTGGTTGTGTGAGCAAGAGCTTGTGCCGGCTTATGATAGTGATCTCAACACCAGCAATATGAAGCCAATCACGGACTCGGTAATGGATGGATTTGTGAAGAAATATGAGGGCTATATGAAGGAGAGAGAGAGGGAGGCAGCAAGGCAACAACAAATGGAGCAAGGAGGGAGTAGTAGCCGAGGGGGTTATGCTCCTCTTCACCCAAAGCTTGAGGAATTCATGCATGTGCAAGCTAATTGGATGAATGAGACTTCGGACCAGCTGTGGGTGAACCGTCCTAGGTTCTCAGCTGCGTTTGCTGCGGAGGCTCAATTGCATATGGGTCCGAGTAGTGGGTCTTATGAGAGGTTTGGAGGCTCCCGTGAGCGCATGGAGCAATATTTTACACATCAAGAAGAGTATGGTCTGCGCATGAGGAGGGAAATCACTGATGATTTCAATGCCACCGAGCAAGATCAAGGGGATGACATCTTTGAAGGATTAAGGACACCGAGGGCTGGACACCCGGATGATGATGTGAACATGGGCTGATCTACTATGGATTAGCATTTCCTGCTTTGTATTTTATTTTCGCTTATTTTTCTTTTGATGTATTTTCTTTATTTTCTTTTTATGTCGAAGTCCATTGAACTTATTTCCCTATTGTAATTGCTCCTGCACTTGTTTATTATTAATGAATTTGTTTTGTTTCATGTGACCTATTCCAGTTTAGTAACAGTTGTTTGATGAAACGGTATTCCAAAAGTTCTAAAGGAGGGGTGACTTGATTCAAAGGCGAAGTGTACGGCGTTGCTAGGTAGTCACATACTCCCAGAAATCTCAGCCATAAGGTTCATTGCCAAATTTGTTTTTCAATTTACTTATATTTAGATTAGTTTTCCATGCAACTACATTTCTAGAACTTGCATTGTTTCTCTATTATTGATTGGTCTTTGTCAATTACACACTGAGGCAAAAGTGCTTGGTCCTGTGAGCCTTTTTGAAGCCTACCCTGTTTTAATTTGTTGAATTTATCCTTTCTTAACCAATTGTGAGCCGGTAGGATTAGAACTTTTTGTTCGGTGACAAACTACATTACAAGCCTAGAGACTTTTAGGACTTGTCCCTTAATGTATTTTCTGAGTTAAGGCATGATAGAATGTTGCTAAAGATTTAGTTTGGGGTTGCTATTGGAATTTGCAACCAACTAAGTTTGGGGTGGGGGTACTAGAGAATAAGAGAACAAAAATGAAAGAAATATGAAATTGTCATGCAAAATACACACAAAAATGGTGTATCAAAAAAAAAAAAGAAATTGTATGGTGAAAAAAGGGACAAAACATTGAAAATCCGAGTAACTTCAAACTCGATTGTCCCTAAATGTTAAAAATGTTCTCTAGTACCTTTGCATTGATTGTGTTTCCACAAGGTGAATGATTGAAGGATTGAATTTTGTGCTTTAATTTTCGTAGGAATGCCTAACTCAAATTTTGTGTAGCCTACTTATCCAAATATATCCCACCTTTCACCTAAGCCCCGTTAAAACCCTAAAGACCTCAAAAGTGTGTAATGATATTGACTTTGATTGATGTTTAGAAACTTTTCAAGCGTATGGTAATATGTAGACCTGCATGTCGACTGGTAGAACCCTATTTCATATTGATGCGTGAAGTTGTGAACTGGTGGATGCGAACAAGTCAAACTAGCTCATCTTTAGCTAGAAGGAGAATGAAATTTTGGGTACTATCGTTTTGTCAGGTAACTGTTATTTTACTGTCGTTTGTCACTGTTGCAAGCAAATTCCTTGAGGACAAGGAATGGTTTAAGTTTGGGGTTGTGATGACATGCTGTCATTACGTAATTTTTAGGACTTATTGTGACATTTTGATAGAGTTCTCATGCAATTTATACTGTTCTGGAGTGCAAAAAGCTTAAATATTGAAGTCTGTTCGAAGGAAATCGCGCCACGCCAATTTCAAGCCGTGCTGCGATTTTTGAAGCAAAATTACATCCACCCTGTTTGAGGGAAATCGCGGCACGCCTATATACATGGCGCGGCGCTATTTTGACGGGTCAGGCCCATGACTTCTATAAATACTGCACTCAATCTGAAGAACAGGGGTTACGATTTTGGAGAGCAAAGTGCGATTTTGAGACATCGGAGACGGCTAGAAGGGCGATTTCTTCATCCTTTTACCAATTCATGTATGTTTTAATTATTTCATTGATTATGTTATTTGTAAACTCGATTATGAGTAGCTAAATCTATTAGAGATTAGATCCGAGATGAATCTTTGTAACCCTAATTGACACATGTTGCTGTGAAACTCTATTTTGTTTATGAATTCAATTCTAGTTTATTCAATTCAATTGTTCTTAATGCTTTTTATATCTTGATCACTTATAACTTGATTTCGTGAGAATGAATGACCACTGACCATGGCTTTCAACTTAGACCTAATTGAATTGTTCTAATAAACAGGGTTAGTCTAGGAATAGATAATCGTTTGTTAGTGATAATAGGTTAACGTTCGGTAAAACCTTCAAGAATTATTAGACCACCTAAGGAATTATGGGCTGTAGTTTAAGAAGAGGGTCCTAACTCAAGGGATTGATTAGGGCTATTTTGTTAATCATCGTAAATTAGAAAAGGATTCATTACAAATAGGTGCAGTAGACCAATTAGGGGAACTTAGAGGATTCGACGGATCTGATCTCATCTTTCTCTCCATATTTTCTTAACAAATCTTTATTTTCTGTTTCTTGATTTAATTAAAATCAAACCAAATCTTCTGCCTAGCGGCAAACTAAAAATAAACTTTATACATCCTAATTATATAACGAAATTGAATTATTGAAGTTAAAAACAGTCCTCGTGGGATCGATATTTTTACTACTTCGATAGTATTTGGTGCACTTGCCAAACCTCTATCAACCATATTAAACGAGCCTGTCAAATTTACAGGCTAACAAATGCCCCCCATAAAAAACCTTTTTCGACGACATAAACTCCACGAAGGAGAACATTGGCATTTTTTTAGACTTATTCTTGAGTCATCATGAAGCATGACATCATAGCTATCATTGCATTTAGACATAGTCTTTTCATGTCCCCCTTGAAAACTTGTAAGATATGTCTTTCCCTTGGACAATTGATCCAATTCTCGTAACTTTAGGTCTTCCATCAATGCGCTACCTTCTGCCTCGAGCCCTTTCAATTTTTAGTGCTTATAAGCATTTGCCTTTTTCCGAGACACGTGGTGATTTTAAAAAACGTAACATGAAGAGTCTTTATATGATGTCTATAAATCATTTTACCATCCATCGTTCACTTTCTTCATCCCTTCTCTCTTATTCCTTTGCGTGCTCTTCCCTTATAAAAGAAAGAATCAGAGTACAAAGAATGGAACACATTTCAGATGATGATCTGCTCAACATTCTCAAGAGAGTAGCAGCTTCTCATGTTGGGTGCTTTCTTCGTTTTAGGGCAACGCCTTCTCGTCACTGGAGACTTGCCAAAACTGCTGAAGTTCTTTGAGCTTTGCCAAGGAATTGTCTATCATTCCTTACAGACCCTAAGCCCTGCGTCAGGGAGCAAATTCTTATCTGACATATCACTGATAGCCAACATCCAGCTTTTTGTGTAGCTCGAGCGGCTTATCTTCTTCATGAGACATATTTCGACCTTGGAGAAATTTGACGAATTCTCCTGAATGTAAAAGCACATGGCTCCATCGAAGCAAAGTAATTTTTAATGATTCTGGACGCTCTGGCCAGCAACGGATTTTCTCTAGCAGATGTTTTCTCGGTCTTTGAAGACCTTTTTAAGCGCAAGCAGCTCTCTAATTGCAGAAGGGCCTTATGTGGGCTCCAAGTTGCTACTCGTCGAGACCTCTTCCTCGTGAATTGGACTATCGGCTTACGTGTCGATCTTATAAAACTTGCAAAGGTTCTGGGTGGAAACTGAATTTCTTTTCACCATCTCTGGGTTTCGACGACAATTATTTCATGACCAACATTTGTCTCTCCTGTCGTCTTGATGATGTGCTTTTGTGGTTTTTAACCCATATTCGATTCTCTGGGGCATTTTAATTTGTTCAAGGCCACAAAGCCTTTTTTGATGTGTCGAACTACAATAGGTTAGGAACTGATTTCGACATATTTATCAAAGAAACTGATTCCTTTGACGATCTGTAAAATGGTAAAGAACCTCAATTATTGAAGATAAGAATTATTTGCAAGCCGAGTAAGCGTTTGCAAACAAACCAAAGTTGTAAGTAAAACTTCAATAAACATAATTGCTTGCCTCCAAACTTTGATCTTGACAAATTTGCGACAAAGGTTTTAAACAAGAATTACATCTATCTCGGTTTCGCCCACTACTTATGGTTTTCTTACTTAAACTTTTGAATCTTTAAGGCAACTAATGCCAAATTTCACCATTTAATTTTCAACTAAGGAATTACATCCATTCCTTAACAAAGATACAATCAAATTTATGGTCAACTAACCAAAGTTCCTGTAAGTTTAAACTTTAGTGTTTCGATAGTATCTTCATCAATGGTTTCTTAACCATCTTTTGATAAGTACTAGCCATTAAGGCATGTTTGATTTCAGACTCCGACTACACAACCGTGATTTGATTCTAAGCATCTTGCTTAGTTGTGATGATCATCTTCATCATTCCCTAAGGTTAGGGAATTCATATCCTTCATGTCAGATTCTGTGTCGAACGTCTCCCTTTCCCACATGAAGCCATGAGTTGGATGGAGTTTCATAGAAATTGCATCTGCTTGATTAGCATCATCAATTTTTACAGATGAACATGGAGTGATATTTTCAAAGTTCTTGTCAAAGGTCTTCCTTGTGATTTGATTTACTTCAGCAAGAAAATAGCTTTGGTCAGCCTCAATGTTCTCGACTATACCATCATCTCACCAGATCGAGATTCTTTGGTGCATGGTTGATGGAACAACACCTCCCATCAATCCATTCTCTCCCCAGCAACAAGTTGAAATTAGCTTTCGATGGGACCACCATGAATAAAGTTGGTCTAACCACAGTTCCCACCGTTAGACTTACTTGGAGAGCACCAAGGGAATGTCCAGCCTTTCCTTCGTAATTCGACAAAATCACATTATGAGGCTTCAAATATTTGTTGGTCTTACCAATCCTTTTGAGTAAGGATTGAGGCATTAGGTTGAAAGCAGTGCCACCGTCGACCAACACTTTGTTAACACTAACCTCATCCACTTTGGATTGGATGAACAAAGGTTTGAGATGACTCTTCATCGAATCATCAGGCTGTTAACACTAAACTCACAAATCTACTTGATCTTTATGGAATGCACTTAAATTCAAAATTTAATTTGATTTTAAAATGTTTGTTAACTCGTAAAAAAAATTCTACTAATGTGAAATCCAAGTATGGATGTTTGTTAAAATTTTCAAATTTGTTACTTAAATATAATACAATATCTATTATGGTAGTAAATTTTTAAATATTATTGAAATATAAAAGTGACATTGACAATCATTGTTTGGACAATTTTATTATACTAGTTGTTATGAATGTGTATACTCATGCATTTTTTTCCCGCATAATAGGGTAAATTAGTTTTTTACTAACATCCATTAAAATATAATGTCACATTCAATATTGTTTAAAAAAAAGCTATTCTCAAATTCATTAAAATTTACTATCATAACAATTTATCATCATTTTAAAGTAACAAGAATTTGAAAATTCTTCCTTTAAAAAAAAAAAGAAGAAGAATTTGAAAATTCTAACAAATAACCATACATGAATTTATCATTAAAATAAAAAAAATATAAATTGACAAACCATTCAAATATCAAATTAAAAATAGAGAAAAGTGTATTCTAGAGAATAAAAGAGATATGAATATTGGGGAAGAAGAAAACTATTATAAACAACGATAATTATCATATCATTGTAAATGCTTGACTTTAATTATAATTATTTATAAAGTCACACATATGGTTAATTGTGTTTTGCTTAATGGTTAACATTTTTTGCTATTTGGTTTCACGTATGTATGCGGGTTCGATGTGTAGTGCATGTGGTGTGTGCCCTCCCCAGCCCCCTTCTTAAAAACTTAAAATAATGAGAAATCTATGTACAATTATTTTTATAAAATTTTAAGATGATCCTGATATTAAAATAATAATCAATTGTTATGGCATTTAATTTTAATGGAATTTACATTACTTTTGTAGAGTTAAAATTTAAAATTACTTTTAAAAAATGAGGGAAAGATTCAAAATTCAACAAATTAGGGATTAACCTTTATTAGAAAAAAAAAAGGATGGGCCAAAATCATTATCATGTTTATTTGTATTGTCTAGTTAAATGATTTGTTAGATTCGACTTAAAAATATATTGTATTGTTTTAAAAAGATATTATCACAAACTTTTGTTCAATAGATAAGCTTATGATACTTGTTGTGATATTAATTATTTATAATATTATGTTTGAACATTAGCTAGAAAATAATTTGATTAGTATTATCAAGTAAATAACAGTATTATCAAATAGTTTAACAGTTGGTATGGACAATGCATAAAATATGCAAGGTCCGGGGTTCGAACCCCGGCCACCACAAAAAAAAAAAAGTTTAACATTAGTTAGATAAAATTCACATCATTTCCATCGTTATCAAGTTTGACCCCTGACTTTAGTTAGATTATCAAGTTTGAGCCCTGACTTTAGTTAGATAAAATTCACATCATTTCCATCGTTATCAAAATTGTTGGTGCACCTCCCAATCCCATCAATGATAGTTAGTACTTTACCCAACATTATATATTTGCTGCCTCGTAGTGGAAAGTCATATTGTATGTGACGACTGAACATAGCCCAATGTTTGTTTGGATGAATCAACGTAAGTTTATGGTATGCTATCTTCATCTTTTGGTGCACATCTACTTATTAGCATTCTATATATTAATCAATTCAAGTACTTCACCATTTCAAACTTTTTGAAATCTTCTCAATTGTTGATTTTTTTTGACAAATATCAAAATCAAGAGTACAATATCTTATTATTAATAAGTTTTTGTTGATATAAGAACATGTAAACATATTTGAGAGTTACATATATAAAGGTTTGGTTAATTAATGTATATACGATATTATCTTTTGAAATGGCTAATGTTAGTAATAATTGGTTAGATTAGTTTTTCTCTTTCGTTTAAGTTTGAGCCTATACCTCAAACTCTTTAAAACTTATCATCATAATGTAAGTTGCAAGAAAATTCTCTTTTTCATTACAATTTTCAAGAAGAAAAATCCACTTACATCTTCAAGATTAATTTGTAATGCAGCCAAATCTCGGACCCCAAAGGTTTATTTGTTCTCCTCGTGAAATATTTTTTATTTTTTTCTTGAATAATCCTCGTGGAATATTTATTTACTTTCACATTCTAGCACTCAACAAATTGCTCGAGTTCATAAACCAATAGAAAAAGAACATCTACTCAACCATTTGAAACGCTGACTTGAAATATTGATGAAGAAATAATCGCATACCTAATTTATTACCTTCACCGTACTCATAGAGTTTTGGCGTTAAGAAATTGAAAACGACATAATTGTGTGATTCACCGGGATCTTCGACCCAAAAGGTTGATTTTCCTCATCTTGGAATATTTCTTTACTTTCACATTCTAGAACTCTACAAAATAGTTAATTTCAAAAACCAATAGAAAAACATGAAATCAGAGATTTAAAAAATGAACTTGAAATATAGATGAAGAAAAGACCTCATACCTAATTTCTTATTGTCACCACATTCCTAAGTCTTTGGTGTTAAGAAATTGACAATCGTGTAATTGTGTCATCCAACAAGATCTCGAACCTCAAAGGTTGATTTTCCTTCTCTTAAAATATTTCTTTGTTTTCATACTCTATAACTCGACAACAAGATCAAGTTCATAAACCAACGGAATAAACATGCAATCAATGATTTAAAACACTGATTTGAAATATAAATTAAGAAATGATCTCCTACCTAATTTATTATTGTCGCTGCACTCCTAGGGTATGGCTTAAGAAATGATCATATTTGACAATTTGTTTTCTCTTATTTCAACACTTTCAGCTCATTGTTATTAATTATTGAATATGTTAATCAAAATACCTGGTCATTGTTTTGCATATATTTTTGGTGTTAATTTGCGCGTAATTTAAACAAAACAAAAAAAAAAAACTTTGGATTGGAGCATCCAAGTTGAATTATCTTAGCTGAATTTTGTACTTTGGTTTCTCCAATTTGAATATGTACATGAATGCATACAATACATTGATAATCGATATCAGCACTTAAATTGGATATGTTAGCTATACTCTTCAAACCTTTGTGACAGGTAGAACAGATATTAAAGTCCAGGATTTTGTAAGGAAATTACAACATCCAAATGTATTATGCATTTCATTATACTTACACAATCACACAATCTATCAATGTTCCATAAAGACAACTTTATGTGATTCATTTATTACACAAAAAGAAAAAACAACTCTAGACTAGCACAAATCTCTTAGGAAGTTCCATAACTCTTGTTCACAATCATCTTCAGGAAATCTGCAGACCACATAACATGTTAAGAATATTGATAGTTAGTAGTTAGTTAAAATTACTTTGTTAGTTAGATCACTAGTTTAGTAATATACAAGCACCAAAGTTCCTACTAAAATTCAATAAATTAGCTACCATTTACCCTTTGCAACCATTCAGTCACAAGTGCACTAAATGTTGTGAAATACAAGGTAAAGGGAACTAAGAAAACATGCATATAACTGAATTCCTTAGATTCATTTGTGCTTAAATTGTGCAGTTAGAATCCTTTTGATATCTAAGATTTTTGTGCAATGCATAATTCTAACTTGTGTAAGTCTTAGGAGTTACTTCTCAAATTTGGTATTTGGACCAAAAATCATGCACCCACCATCATGTTGAGCAATGCTTAAGAAATTGACTTGGAAGACCCACTATCAGAAAGTATGTAGATTCATTAAATAATCACGGAGTCTAGCTACATAATCATATCAGTTAGGATAACAAATGTATGCCGATAACGAGTCAAAACTATAACATGGACATCTACTGCACTCTTGGTTCACTACATTAGTTCCTACCTCGGCTCAAGCGTCAACTGCTCAAATTCGCCTAAACCTATTGTTCCAAGACACAACATAGTTGTAAAAATTTGAAAATAAAAAATTATGCAGCGAAACAGAAATTTTGCTCTCTTGCACTCAACCATTGTAGTTCTAGCTCTTATTCCGTTGACCTCAAAATAGTAATTTAGGCACATATGTACAACTCAATTGTAATTAAGGGAATCAAAAGCCATGACAACGATATAAACCCACTTTGTTTTCTAATATGGTATTAGATTCTATCGATTGGTACCCACCATTTATGTACACTTATTAAGCCCAATAGTTTCGGGTGTGAGTGGTTTTATTGGAAAAAATCCAAGTTCAACATAAAATAAATATATAAAGTCAAAAATGAGTTTCTAAAGTGTGAACACATCCTCACCGTACAAGCCGGTTTTAGAATGACAAATCATATTCGGTTCAGTTCAGTTCAGTTCATCCAATACCTTTGTGTCAAAAGAAAAATGAGAAGAGTTGTTGGATCACTACAAATGCCAACAATATAAGTTTGATGGACAACGTATTAAAAATACACTCAACACAAGGGGCGAGTTGATTATTAGAATGGAGAAAATGAAGAAATAACTCAACAATCAAATATTTATTGAAATTCTATTATCATATAGTATAATGTTAATTCTTTTGGGGAAGAATGCAAATTATTTAAGGCTAGTACAATACAAGATGTGTATTTATTTTATTGAATCTTGCCATCATCCATATCCTCCCGCTTAAGCCTCAATCGATCAACGAGGTGGGGGAAGTTTAGTACAATCGTTAGGGACCCATCCTATCCGCTTTCTCTCGTTGTCAAAAATCATTATCTTATCGTTCATAGATAAAGCTGTTGACACCAAAACAAAATGTTATGACAAATCAAAGTAATAATAATCAGTAAAAATATAAAAGAGAAAAATTTCTTTACTACCTCCTATCACATTATCATCACCAAAACCATTTACAGCGCTATCTTCGATTAGCAAGCATATATTTCCTTTTCTCTGAAAATTAAGGATATATAGCTAGCACATTAGTATATAATTACTTAATTAGAGGATCATATATAAAATCAAAGGTAGCTCACCGAGAGGGTTATATAATGTTTAACTAGTAGTTGAAAATGCACATCGTTTAGGAAGCTCAATGTTATAGGCTTCAAATACTCTTTGCTGACATCGTCTATAGACGTAAATCGTTTCTCACCCTCCCAACACATTAGAGTGCCTTCCTTAGCAAGTTTAAACTTTTTTTTCGAATTCAATTCTTTATTTATCTGAAATATTAATTAATATTTGATCAATAACCACTATGAACTGAAAACGTTATAGTAAATAAATAAGTCGATGAAATTGATATATAATAATTTATATGATTTTTGCTCGCGAGATCCAAAAGAACTTTATAATCTATAGAATTGAAGTATGAACGAGCAGTTCCGCAATCAAACATAAGGTCACGACCCCTAATAGAAGTAGGTTTTCCATTGAAAAACAGATCTATTAGTCCTGCAAAATAGCGTCCTTCCTCAGCCTTGTTATTATTTCTACATATATAAACAAACAAATTAAATTAATTAAAGTTGTGTATAGTATATGTATGTATGAGTGGCAACATCTATTAAATCATTTACTAACATTGAGGGACTTATGTTAGGTGTCCAACTAATCTGTGTAGGAGATTTGGGAATGAATTTATCTCCAAAGAATATGTACCCTCCTCCTTTTTTTATGCAATGACCTACCACATTTTGAATCAAGTCTTGAGATTTAAGCTGGGACAATATGCTGGCCTTACCAAACCCAAGCCCAAGGATCCCTTCAATATGTTGGTTTTTATAGGGAACCTTCAATTTATTTGTACACCTGTCATATTAATTTTAACACATAAACATAAATTATTATCAAATCAAAACTAGCTACATAATCTTTGGTGCGTGCGAGTAACTCACCCGAATGTCAGTGCAGATCCCTGAATACTGTCTTTTACTAGGTATCCCTCAGCTTCAAGAGAGTCTGCATATTCTTTTTGAAACTCACATGGCAATGAGTCACTCTTTCGTTTTTTCGTGACTGCATCACACATGGGCGTCCCATAGTTCACAAATTTGTTCTTGTCAAGTTTATAAAGTTTATCCTTAGCCTGCAAAATTAACAAACAAAGATCAGCAGCATATATATTATTAGAATATAATAATTATGTCAAAATTAGGAGAATATATATTACCAGAGTGCAACCTTCACATTTTTCATCATAATCACACTGAACCCAAGTGAGATCACTACCCGTGTCAATATCAAGGTTAAAGGACTGTACGGGATTGTTGCCAATCTTGAAGGACACCATGTAATCCCTGCAATGCATGCATCATAATAAGAGGTTTTGGAATAAAAGTTGAGGAAGAAATATAAGTGGCATTATTGATAATGATGGCCTACCCAGGTAACCTTTCTTTAATCGGAAGAACAGTAGAAGAAACAAGGTTATGAAATGATAATAATTCTGAGGAATTGGCATCCAAGGATGATAAGGAATGTGATGGGGAAATTATAGAAATAAGTAGCAGAAGGAGGAGTGTAGCTAGTGGAATTCCCTTCATATCCATCTTCACAATGTTTTTAGAAATCAAATCAAATCGTGTAATGTGGAAAACACACGAGGATGGCTTATGCTTATATAGGGAAATTTAACTTAATTTACCACGTCGGTTAATTTAAAGTTTATATAAATTATTTGATGTATTATCTAACATATAGTTCATACGAAATTAATTCATATTTTTTTTTGCATTGAGTTTTTAACAACTACTCCCACAGTCCCGTTTTTAAACTACGGCCATTGAAAGTTTTTTGATACATACTAAAATAATTATTATATGATATAGTAATTTTATAAAATGATATATATTTTATAAAAATTATAAGTTATTAAGAGTAATGTATATAATAATAACTATAATAAGATTAAATAAATAAAAATTAGTATTTCTTAAGAACACAAAATGACAATCTATTTGATACAAAAAGATTACTTTTTTTTTTTTATTGATAGAGTTAAATTTTACCGAATGAGTCAATTATGTGTGTTTTTTGTACAATTTGGATCGAAAAAATTTAAATACCTATGGTATGGTTTGAATGACTTCTAAAAAAAATATTTGATTCAATTTTATGTAGTTTAGTTTGAATCCATTGTTTGATATCAAAATAACAAATTTTAAAAAGATCTATTATAATTAATATCATAAAGACACGCTAAAATCATATGTTTGTTGCAAAATATAGTCAATAATATACTAAAAATTAACAATTAGGAATGAGAATAGTCGATTATAATTGAAATGTATGAAATTGTAAAAATATACATTAAATTTATCTAGTAAATATTATTGAAAAATTAAAATCCATCAAATAATAGATTAATATAGTAAATTATAAATAAAAAAGTATTAAAATTTATTTTTGCAGTTTGGTTTGAATGCAAACACCCTATTTACAAAGTAGTGAAACAATGATTAAATTTCAGGTGAGAGTTACGCTCACATTAATCAATTGGCACACATCAAATATGATTATCTTTGTTTTGTAAAAAAAAAATTATTATTCTTGGGAATGAATCTATAGGGAATTTTTTTTTTAATCCATGCATTTTTTTTTGAGAGGTTCTTTGCATTAATTAACAGTGTGAATTTTTACATATATATCTAATTAAATAATATAAAATAGACATTACTATTTAAGTTACAAAAAAGATATATAAGTTGTAATCACTCTCATTTGATGAATAACAAGATATATAAAAAAGATATATAAAATGACAAATAATGATGAGTTACAAAAAAGATAGCCTTCAACAATGCATTACTGTGCTCCTGCACCATACCTATATAAGTTGTAATCACTCTCATTTGACGAATAACAAGAACACTATTTGTCATTTCTTCCTTTATTCCTTCTCTCATAATACTTAATTCACTCAGACTCACATATACCTTCCTACAATCAGGCAACAAAATCTTTTGATAAGACTCTTTTCTCAAATCAAATGAAACAATAAAATATGAACTTTTACTTTCCTGATGTTTAGCTGCCAACCAATTTATTGTGCCTAAGCTTCCGTACTGCGTCACAGAGGCGTGTAGTTATAAATCTTTCTCTGATGGTTTGTCCTCCATCTCATCCACGTTCTCTATATCTTTCTGTTATGGCTACCATCACAATTGCCCCTCTCAGAAAGTCACAATGACAACACGGTATTTTGCCTACTACATAATTTCCCACCTATAATAACATTATATTTTGTGATCTGCTCTTTTGAGTGTCCCTCTAAATTGTATCATATTAATGTCTACTCATAGAACTATTAACTAAATTATATTAGTGTAGTACATTCACAAAAGTGAGTATAGAAGTTAAAAGGATGGACCATATTGTAGTATTGGACAAAGTGTTTTTTTTTTCTTGTACACTTGAGTTTTTTATGAAATAACACTGTTATTGTGATTTTGTTAAAAGTACTAAAATACATTGTTATCAAAAACCCGACTTAAGTCCCAAAATCCTGGTTTTTGCGACTTTGTGTAGCTTCAACGACTCAAATCCATAGCAAAGTCCCAAAAACAGACAAAATCCTATCAAAATCGCACAAAATCGTGAAATCCATTCAAAATCGCAGGATTTTGATGGATTTTAAAGGATTTTGTTCATTTTTTGATAAGGGTTAATTTTTGACCCAGTTCGTAAATTGACCTGATTTGAATCCATGACCCGTTCTATAAAGACCCAAAAGGCTAAAAATTTTCATTCTTTCACTTCCCCCACATTTATGTATATGTATTTTGTGGACTTTGAACTTTAGTCATTTATGACTATATGCAATTTATAACATATATTAAACATTATTTTTGTTTTGGTACAATCCTCGATTTTGATTGCGATTTTACGAGTCCCGACTTTGCTATCCTACATCAATTCTACAAAAGTCCTTGAGTAAAATCCTTCGATTTTGATTGCGATTTTACGAGTCCCGATTTTGCTACTCCCTTTCGACTTGAAGTAAAGTCCCGATTTTGATAACCTTGCTAAAATATAGTTTTTGTCAACATCACAACAACACGTCAATGACAAAATCTTCAATTGGGAAAATTTTATATTGAATTTCCTTATTCAACAGAAACACCCTCGAATTTCACATGATTTCCTCACCACCATAACAGCAATGAGCTTGGAATTGAAAAACTTGTCACCCTTTAAAGGTAACAACACCAACTGACAATCGATAACCATGCCTTCTATCAAAGTAAGATAGATCACATTCCCTGCATAGTTATCAACTGCAAAATGATCACATGAATATCTTTTGTTTTTAATTTTATTATCACTAAAATTATCAATTTTATATATAAAACAAGCTATTATTCTTCACGAATGAGCTTTCTAAAGTAAGATAGCTCGCCATGAACCTACTTGGGTTGTCCTACTGGTGTTGGCTTGAGACCTTGGAGTGTTCCTCTCAAGATCTCTTGCTTGATTCTCCTAGTGCTAATTTCTATGGCTAATTTGACTTCTTCAAAAAATAAAAAGATAGTATGTGTTCATTGAAGCTTCCCAAATCACCGACCGCTAAGGTATTTTGTTATTCAATATATTACTGCTCAGTAGTATGTGTTCTATTTTATAACTGTGTGAGAATTGAATTAAGAGTAAAATTGTTAAATGATAAATCAAGAAAGTTAAGCTCTATAGGAGGTTTATCCTGCACTGTTTTTTTTTTTTTCAGCAGAAAACGGAGGAGATATCGTAAACATTCAACTTCTTCTCGACTCTAAAACCAAATTTCATCTCACTGCATGCGTTCATTCTCTCATTATTCATTATTTTCTCTAGCTCACAAATACCCTCTTTCTCCCTGCAAATGCTCATTCCCTCCCGTTTCCACTGCAACTTACGAGGTACTTACTTATCCTCTTTACTTTTACACTTTGTAATAAGCTTCGCGCCTGCCTTTGCGTTTGGCCCATCTGTTTGTGGTGGAGGCGACAACCCCCACAGTATGGTTCAGAGCTATTATTGTAATCCGGACCATAGTATTTATATAACACTTGCAACATTCAGTATTAATAATATGACTACAGCTGCTTTGTATTCTCTGACTAGGTACACTTGGCCGGACTTTGTGACCAAACATGTGTTCCATTGTTTTGCTATTTCTGGTTTCTTTAGGTACGCTAACCATGTATTTGGTTATGCGGTGACAAAAATTGAATTTGATTGGATTGATTATGTAAGATTGATTTTGGCAAAATGTCAAGTGAAGGAAAATTGATATGTTTAAATACATGCTTGTGAAAGTCAGTTGAACAATAAACTTAACTGTAAAAATTAATTCTAGAATAAAAAACTACAACTTCTAGTTTCAAGTTAGAATTAATTCTAATTGAGAGCCACCGAACATGTCGAAACCAATTATACACCAACATAATCAATTATGGCTCAAAGAAATGGAAAAAAAAAAAAAAAAACATGTACTATGTTGGTGGCAAAGTTAGTTTTAAGGATCTAAACCTGGAACCGAAATGTCTGCTTGTAACACATACAATTTTATTTTATTTTTCTTTTTGTAATTTGTTGTCCGTCTCTTTTGGCATTTGTTGTAAGAGGCACAAAAGACATGATAGTTGATACAAACGATACATCTTTAACTATCAGAGTGTGGCGGTCACGACCTCCCATTACGTTGGTAGACACTAATCCTCATTTTGACAGGATTAAACCCTCGGAAACAATATGGTTTGTTCAAGTTTAAACTACGTTAAAAATTGAATTTTGAACCGTATTTTGGGCTTTTCGCCTTTGTGGTTGAATGGTTCTGATTTGGGTATAGATGATGATCAGCTTGTGGTGAATATCAAGAAAAACTATCCTAAGTTGAAATGGCCTGACATTATGGAATCATGGGAATCACTTGCTGCTGGATCATCACAGCTTTTGAAAGGAACGTCAATCTATCTTGTTGGTGATTCCACTGAAATCAACCAGAAATTGGCTGAACAGCTTGCTACTGGTCTGGGGTACGTTTTGTAACTACTAGAAATTATTATGTGAAGTGGTTTATTTTTGTGATAGATGTCTATGATTGATGTGCAACTTTGATCAATGGCTTAAATTAACATTCTTGTGTTTAATGTTCTTCTCTTCATAGGTACACACCATTAGGTACAAAAGAGTTACTCAAAACTTATTCCAACCAAACCGTGGATTCATATAAGTGTCATTGTTATCCCTTGTTTTTTCTTCCAGATTTCTTGGGCAGCAAGGTTCAGCAAAGACATGATAGATAGAGAAATCGAATTAATGTATACTATGTATTGTCATCAACATTAGCATATTTATTATTACAATAGAAATCTAGGATGAATCGAGTGAGTGCCTCTAGTAATGTCTCTTACTCTTACAAGATATTACGTGTATCAGTTTGACTCTAATTTTAGGTGCTAACTTAAAGGCTTTAAGTATAGACACAATTAAAGCAATGTGCCAATTCTCCTATTTTAGCATATGGATAATCAGTGTCACGTAGAAACTGCTGAGTTTTGATACAACCTTTTTGTAGCAATTATGTGTGTTACTTCTTCTGACAAAGATATGTTACAAATTGAGGAACCAGTATGGTTTTCTCCTCCTCTGTCCTTGATTCAATTCATGTCTTTTCAACCATCATTTTTCTAGATTCATTTTAGACCCCTTCCAGGAAACCCAAAAGTGGTTGCTCATGGTAAAAGTGGGTTGTGACCTTACGGGCCTGTATGCGAGTTGGTTTTTGGAGGGTTTTGGAGGGCTATGCCAATATTTTGATATATATTTGCAAGTTGGACCTTAAGTGAACTTTGCCAACAATGTTAGGGATATTAATCCTAGATTTGCAAAACTGAGAACGTCGGCCCCGAATTTTATCTTAGAGCTAATTGAGTTGATTCATGAGTAAAGAAAAAAAAATATAAAAAAAACCCCTACATGAAAGATATTTGATGCAGAACGGAAGCAAGAATTAACAAGCTCTAAACCTAAATGATAAACAGACAGGCTGCAAGCGACAAACCTATCAAATATGGGTTTCTGAAAGGCTTAAATAGGTCTTTCGTCCCTGTAAATATAGGTCATTTGAATTTTCGTCCCTGAAGTTACTAATCCTTCCAATCTGCCACTGCAAAATTAAATCATTTGACTTCTGGTCCTAATTAGGTTTTTTTGCTGAGTTGGGGTGTCATTAGCGACGTGGTGCCCATGTGGCAAGTGATGATTGAGCGAGGTGGTTGGCTTAAATAGGTCTTTTGTGCCTGCAAATATAGGCCATTAGAATTTTCGTCCCTGAAGTTACTAATCAGATGTAATTAGCACCATTTTTCAAATGATTAATATTTGCAATGGCAAAATGGAAGGATTAGTAACTTCAGGGACAAAAATTCAAATGACCTATATTTGCAGGGACGAAAGACCTATTTAAGCCTTTCTGAAATCCCCCAGAAATTGAGAAAAGTCTCGATAATTTTATTGAATAAAAAAAGTGCCTCTTGGGCTGCATAAGTTTGTTTAATTACTAGAGGAAATAACAAACCGGTATGGGCCGAGAAACAACAAACTGAAATAAAACAGAAAATAATAAATATGTTGAAATATTAAAATGCGGTTTTGGGCCTTAAGACGACCTTGATGACTAAATTCACCCCTACGTCATGGCAAAGCGATGAGTTTTTCTTGTGAGGTCCGGGGTTTTTCAAAAAGGTATAATTTTAGTCATTTCAACAACGGATGTCAAATCTGCACCATTCTGAGTGAACCTTTCTTGTGCGCCACTTCATCTTCGATACGCGCCGCCCGTTTTCCTACATCAATATTAGTATTATAATGCATCTTGTTTAGTAGAAGAGGACATGGCTGCGACAATTGCACCAATTTCAATACCTTAGTCACTTAAATCCTATATATTGTAGTGCATTAACAAATGTAATTAAATTATATGGCTGCTTGTTGAAGGTTCTGACTCATTAGCGGAAGGCGAAGGTACTATACTCGAAAGCATACATAGGTAAGTCAATTTCTTAATTTTATTGATACTTTTGTTGCTAGGTTTTAACAAAAAAATTCTACTTTTGACTTTTGAGCGCTCTGCAAGTCATGTAAGGGTCGTGGTTGCAACCTTAGGAGGTAAACATGGTGCTTCTGGAAGATCTCATAAATGGCAACATCTTTATGCAGGATTTATTGTATTGTTGTCACAGGCTGAAGCCTCAGGTGATTTTAGTTGATATGTTATTTGGTTGTTTTTACAAGATATGTCTTCAGTTTCGGTCCAATACTCCAATCTTGTTCTGAACCTTCAAAATATAAGAGATGAGTCATTTGACTCAAGTCTCGAAGAAACTTTTACCATTACAAAGATTGTGTGTTAGATGAGGGATTTAGGAGGCGAAATGTGTGTGTGGGGGTTCTTACATGTATCTATCCAAGAACCTAACCTTATCAACTTTTATAAATATCTTGTTCCACAATTTGGTGGAAGATCATTGGAAGATTTTAAACATCCATAAAAGGGGAGGAAAACTTATTTGGATTGACTTGATTCAGCTCATTTATTGACATAAACACTTGTGAGACTGTTTGAGAGAGCTTATGAAAAAGACTTAGATGAAAACAAGTTGACTTTATTTTATCTTTTGTTTTAGAAATAGCTTATACATAAACGCTTGTATCATAAGTGCTTAGTTATGTTAATTATGATTGCTTCAGTCATTGTTTTCAGTAAAAATTGATTTTGATAGTATGAAATACATATGAAGATTCTGCATCAGACGGAATTGTCAAAGATCGCATAACTGAATCTACAAATGAAGATGTGGTCGTGAAATTACAGGGATGGGATCCTGCTTATGCTAAAAGTGTTGCACAGGGATGTTTGAGTGCCCTAAAATAGTTAATCCTATCAGACAAAAAACTTCTAGGTACTTGTGCTGATTTATTTATAATTAATCCCTTGTTGTTACATCAAACTTCTGGCTTGATAACTTGGGCAATTGCTTTTCATTTAGTTAAGAGTATGTTTGAACAAACAGTTCAATTAAATGCTTATTGAATAAGATTTTGTTGTATAAGCCCTTATGCATAAGTTAATTTTATAATTAACGAGAATGTAGTTAAATTGTTTTAATATAAGTTGTATAACTTGTAAGCTATGTAACACAGATACGGGCACCGGACATGACACGGAATTGACACGCCGACATCATTAATAATTCGAGAAAATCACGTAATTCAGTGTAATTACTTGTGTCAGTGTCGTGTCTGTGTCGGACACCACACATGTCCGACACCGGAATACACCTAATCCGAGAAATATCAACGCTTCATAGCTTGTAAGCTATATTTTTCTAAACTATCTGAAGAAACTTAATGAATATGTCATAAACTAAAATCATCTCCAGAACTTACTCAAGATTTTATGTCATAAGGTAAGTTCAAAAAAGTTGTAAATTAAAACGGAGACTGGAATTAATGTTTAAAAGTTGATTAGTCATGATTGACTTCATGTCCAACTCTGTTATCATCCAGGTAATAAAAAGCCTATACATAAGATTGGGATGTCGTGGTGATTAGCCAAACATCAAACCCCCTGGTTGGTATCCATCAAGTGAAGCTGGTGAAACTCTTGGCACGCAATAACGATGCATGTAATATTAATAACAATGTGTAACATCAAATCTGTCAATACAAGTTTATTAAGGTAATATAAGAGAAATGTGGCTGGATGTTCCAAAAACTGGTTTATACTCCAATTTTTTTAGCAGCAGTTGGAGTTCTTGGTTTTAGTACAATTTTGGCTTTCAATTGGAGTTTGTTCATTGGGATGACTCTCGATAAAATTTGACAGATAATGATTACATTTTCAAGGTAGAAAAAAAAATCAAAAGTTGCAGAAAATGATAAATATTACATTCCTACTCAAAATTGAACACAAAGTCAAACTATTCATAAATAATCAACATGGTTACCATAACATGATTTAATTTACAGTTGGATGGTCATTTTAAATGTAAACTATCCACCCCTTTATATGATGTTCACTTTAATTTAAATTTACGGTTAGTATTTGTGACCATATTGGATGTAACGATGTTGAGTTTTTCACATTGTATAAGTTTCAAAATTGAACATTTTAAATTTCATTCTTTAACAATAATATGAATTGTTTTAAACTAAGAATTAATAAACTATTGTCTTGAACTCTTGATCTTGCAGATATGCAATACAAGTTAAAAATATTTTAAACTTTAAAGATTATATTATAAGAGCTACCAAAAATTATTATTATGATAATAAATACAATTTAAACCATACTCTTGATCTGATTTTGTTAACACGAAGCAAAGACTAACTTACAAAGATGATCATATTAAATAACAAACTATTCTCTCGAGGAAATTTTTGTTTTTGAATGAGAAAAGTTATCATTAATAAGTGAAGATCTATGGCACAAGTTGTGCCAAGACTTCCAATTACACTATTCCTTACATATTATGTCGGCAAATTATTTAACTAGGGGACAACTCGGTATTGAGTCAGCCCCAAAACCTCCCAATAATAGTAGGGAACATCACTTGTGAATGTTTCATCAAGACATCAAAAAAATTAACAATGTTTATCATTGGCACTACCAAACCATTTGCAAGTTCAATCCATCATTATGCCGTGCAAATTGTGCAAATCACTTTGAAGTGAAAATAATAAAAGAAATATCCAACTAACGGTATTTATTACAAAACCAAAAAAATATGAAAGTTCACAGTACATCTAATCACCAAACATTTCAAAATAAATTGTTATGAAGTTACAATAGCAAACATTCATTACAGTTCCATATCGAAACTGAAAATTAGAACGATAAAATCAAATTAAAAAAATATTATTTCTCCAAGGAGAAAACAATATCACAACTTCATGTTGACAATAGCTGACTCCAAGTGAAAAATATCTGTCTCCTCATTCAAAAGCTTATCTTCCGCTTGATGTTTGAGCTGTTTGATCGGCCAAGATGGTCCCTAGAACAAGCCAGATATAGATTAGGAGGCATAATCAAATTGCAAGAGATAGTTCATATGACTCCACAAAGCAAAAGATAAGCATATGATATGTAACTACAACTTAGAGTGATTTTGATGGGAGGTATAAACATAACACAAGAAAACGTATCATACTTCATAACCAAATAAATTTTTTAGGATAAATAAATCCGGTACCTTGAATTTAGTATTATTTATTGCAGATGTCAATATGTTGTCTCCAACATTCAACCTCAGCTGCCGAACGAAATCCTCACGAGAAATCTTCTTTGACTACATAAGTACGATATGATACATTAGAGATATTTTATCATTTAAAGCATATGCATTACATTGACCTACTTTACATACCACATATTGTTGATAATGGCGAATGGTTTGAAACATAATATTTCGAGGAACCATATCTTTGATGGAAGCTAAAAGCATGCGAAAAGGTATCGAAGGGGATCTTGGTACTCTTCGTGTGTTAGCAGGAACACTAGTCGGTGCCAAAACTCCATTCAAATGTGCAACACATCGGGTAGCCTGCTTTTGCTTCAGATTGTCTGCAACTCCATCCAATACCTTTGTGGGTTTTGCGTCCATTTTTATCTACTAGATGACTATAAATATACACACGCGCAAATATAAAAGCTTAGTTGCAACAGTTAAATATAACTATAGATCTTAAGCAACAACAATGTTTGGCATTCCTGATATATGTTTAAAACATTTAAGACTATTGAACTGGTATAAAGGATCATGTGCTCATCATAATAATAAAATGTTGACATAATAAGAAAGATAAATATTAAATCAATAAGAGCATTCCTTGTAGAGAAAAACAAATAATAAGAAACATTTTCACAAGTAAAACATTGCAATAGTACAACCGAAACATAAATGAATGCTCACTCCTTCCCAAATTATAAGTCACATAAATTAACTAATGTATTTAATGTTGTATGGAGAAAAAAAATGAGTCACTTTACAAAAAAATTCTTTATTAATGGTATGAGAAAGATAAATTAATGAGTTGGAAAAAGATAGAGAAATAAATAATAAAGGCATAATAGGAAAATAAGTATTAATGATTAATTTGATATTGTAAAATGACATAATTTGGGACAAAAATATTTAACTAGAATGACATATAATTTGGGACGGAGGGAGTATAACATTAAAACATAATTTAAAGGTTACTTCTGCATTATATCATTGCATGTACTAGAAATTTGTCAATATGCCGAATGTGGACATTTATGCTCTTCAATTCTACATAAAAAGTCCAACTAAACTCATAATAATCATAATGTATATTGTAGCGTTCTTTGATGGCACCAACTTTCCAACAAAACAAAGATATATCTACAACTCTTCATATGCTCCCAAAAATGGCTTCAAAAATAAATATCAAATGACTAATCTAATTTTCATAAAACTGTCAAAGCTTAACCCATTATTCATAAAAAAATATATAAGTATTGTGTAGAAAAAGTTTCAAGAAAGGATTAGAAATAGCATAGAAACCAATCTTACACTTACAAAAGGTTAAAACTACAGAATAAAAGCAGAAACACCATTACTAAAATCAAGGAGTGGCATTTGAAAAAATGGGGAAGGGAATAATGGTTGCATTAATGGTGATTTAACAACTATCTCAGGTGAGATGGTTTGAACCATGTCCCTTGAGGTTATAACGTCAAACTGTTATAAGTGAGTTGACACCTCTTGGACAACAAGGCTTGGTATTCACCATTCTGAACTAGAAAAATTGTATCACCAAACCACAACATTTTTCCTAAAATTATTTTTAAAATAAATCGACTTCCAAGGGTAAAATCAGAGTATAAAATTGATGAAAAACAAAAACAAAATTCCAATACCAATAAAAATACTAACTTAGTCAACCCATCAATTACAAACTCAATAAAACACAAACAAGCAAAAACAAACTAAATTACAATATTTAAACTTAAAGTAAAAAATAAAAAGAGTAAGAAACAAAGAAAGGACTATGAATTTATACCTGAGTGAAGTAACACACAACAAAAAAGAGACCAAACAGTTAAGTAATATGTTTTAACTTTGAAACTGTGTATCTAATTGGAGGAGTAAGGGGTCCTATTTATACTACATTCTAACCCAAACACAAACACAATAAACTAACCCGTTAAGTGAATTGAGTATCTCGCTGACACACCTAAAAAGATATACATTAACAACGGATTTTTTTTCTTAGTAAGCATTAGCTAAGTATTCATTGTATTTGTTTTCTTTTTTAACAATTTACAAATCTGCATGATCCTTCTAGAATGCACATTGATCATATTCTAAATTGATTTTCAAATGTTTGTTAAAGCTTAAATTTTTTCTACAAATGTGCAAACCAAGTATGGATGTTTGTTAAAGTATAAATTATTTCCTACTAATGTGGAATCCAAGTATGGATGTTTGTTAAAAGTTCCGGATTTTTTACTTAAGTATAATATATTATCAGTTACGGTAATATTTTTATAAATAACATTAAAATATAATGGTGACATTGATAATCATTATTTGGAACATCCATTAAAATATAATGCCACCTTCAATATTGTTTAGAAATTATCAATTCTCAAATTCTTTAAAATTTTCTATTATAACAATTTATCAATATTTCAAAGTAACAAGATTTTTTTTTGACAAAAAGTAACAAGAATTTGAAAATTCTAACAAATAACCATACAAGAATTTATCATTAAAATAAAATTAATTTATGAATTGATAAACCATTCAAATATCAATTTAAAAATAGAAAAAAGTGTATTCTAGAAGGATAAAAGAGATATGAATATTGGGGAAGAAGAAAACTAATACAAAGAACGATAATTGTCAGATCATTATAAATGTTTGACTTTAATTGTAATTCTTTATACAGTCACACATATAGTTAATTGTGATTTGCTTAAAGTGTTACATTTTTTGGTATTTGGTTTCACGTTTGTATTATACCAAACATGCACGGAGTATTATAAAGACAATTGAAATAATTGTTTTTACGATAAAACAATTTAGACAATTGGAATTTTATTTTGTTTTTAGTAAACCCCTAAACTTTAATATCACTTGTATATCAAAAATAATTCTTACTGTGTATAGATTATTTTTCTTTCATCAGTTGAATGAAACTAATTTTGTCTATTTATTATATGATTTTGATTGTGTTCTTTTTGAAATTTGTTTGGATTGGTTTCAACTATGTATGTCAACAATTATTTAGAATTTGATTATGATTTAAATCAAGAAAAAGAATCCTCATGTTGACACTTGACATATGGATGGGTTAGTTTTTCAAACGTCTATAAATAAGATTGCTAGTAATAGATATTTTCTAGCCCTAAGATTAAGTGACTTAAGTTATTATATCAAGAAGATCATTAATGAATATGCATAAAATTTTGATTCTATTATATATATATATATATATATATATATATATATATATATAAATTTATAAAAAAATAAAAAAATTGGTCCAAATCCTCTACATTTCTCAAAAAAATAAAATAAAAAGATAAATAAAAATGAGAAGTTGGTGGAACTAAAATTCAAAAATATTTTAATCATTGGATTCCACCGATCTCTTGCTTGAATCTATTTTATAAATTTATAAATGGAATGCTTTGTTTCTTATGAAAAATTAAGAGGATGTCAACTCATACAAAATGGAATATATTTCTCAAACAAAAAAAATGTAATGGAAACATTGGCACATGATATATGTAGGAATACAATGTTTGATACATTAAAGAGATGACTCATATTCCCGGTGTATTAATGATGTATTAGTATTATTACTCTTTCTTTTCTAAGCTTAATTTTATCCATTAAAATTTTCAATAATAAAAATGGGAGAACAATAGGAAGAAAATAGACCTAATACATTATATTTTCATGAGAACAAACTTTTGTTCAAAAGATAAGCTTATGATACTTGCTGTGATATTAACTATTTATATATTATGCTTGAACATATGCTAGAAAAAATATGATTAGTATTATCAAGTAAGTAACAGTATTATAAAAGAGTTTAAGTTTAGTTAGATAAAATTCGTTTATTTTCCATCATTATCAAAATTGTTGGTGCACTTCCCAAGCCCATCTTGATAAGTTTGTGGTATGTTATCTCCATCTTTTGGTTGTATGCATATCATTCCATAGATTAATCAATTTAAGTAATTCGTGTTTGCCTGTGATTTTGGAAAACGGGGGCTAGTTCTGATTATTACAAGTGAGATCGAACTAGAAATCTCAAGACCGTTGTGCAAAGGTTTTTATCGGAAAAGAGTTTGAAAAAGGCCACGAAATGCACTCAGGTTGCTTAGAGAGCAGGACAGGTTTGATATAAGGCACTGTCTCTCTATAGGTTTGAGAATGCGATTAAAAGCTTAAAATAAAGCAAGATAAAAGTAAGTTTACGCACGTAAACTCAAGGAAAGGGTAAAATGCAATGGATTAAAATAAAACGGGTGGTCTACAAATCAGTTTACATACATTATGTATAACTTGTTTCACTATACGCCGGTAGTTTGAGTGTTGTAGAATTTTGTATATGATTTACGACCCACTTTCCGGCTTGGAAACTACTATTTATACTAAAAAAACTAGACGGCGAACCACTAGCTCCATGATCAACACTTCTTCCGTCTTGGACAACCACTTGTCCCACGTTTTCCACTAAAAGGAAACTGCTTCCTTGCTTGAAATCGTGCTTCCCGCCCTTTTGCTTCTCTTCGACGCGAAATTGTCCTTTCATCCTTGCTTTGTCGAGATTCAGGTTATGCGCCTTAGGTTTAATGCTTCATCGAGATTCTTCAATTAAAATAAGGAAGCTTCTTCGATTTCGGCAAAGTTAAAGGTTAAACAAATGTCGACCATATTAGACGAGCCTGTCAAATTTACAGGCTAACAAATGCCCCCCAAAAAATACCTTTTTCGACGACATAAACTCCACAGAGGAGAACAATGGCATTTTTTGAGACTTATTCTTGAGTCATCATGAAGCATGATGTCATAGCTATCATTGCATTTAGACATAGTCTTTTCATGTCCCCCTTGAAAACTTGTAAGATATGTCTTTCCTTTGGACAATTGATCCAATTCTCGTAACTTTAGGTCTTCCATCAATGCGCTACCTTCTGCCTCGAGCCCTTTCAATTTTTAGTGCTCATAAGCATTCACCTTTTTCCGAGACACGTGGTGATTTTAAAATGTGACATGAAGAGTCTTCATATGATGTCTATAAATCTTTTTACCATCCATCGTTCACTTTCTTCATCCCTTCTCTCTCATTCCTTTGTGTGCTCTTCCCTTAAAAAAGAAAGAATCAGAATATAAAGAATGGAACGCATTTCAGATGATGATCTTCTCAACATTCTAATGAGAGTAGCAGCTTCTCATGTTGGGCGCTTTCTTCGTTTCAGGGCAACGCCTTCTCGTCACTGGAGACTTGCCAAAACTCCTGAAATTCTTCGAGCTTTGCCAAGGAATTGTCTATCATTCCTTACAGACCCTAAGCCATGCGTCAGGAAGAAAATTCTTATCTGACGTATTACTGATAGTGGACATCCAGCTTTTTGTGTAGCTCGAGCGGCTTATCTTCTTCGTGAGACATATTTCGATCTTGGAGAAATTCAACGAATTCTCCTGAATGCAAAAGCAAACGGCTCCATCAAAGCAAAGTACTTTCCAATGATTCTCGACGCTCTGGCCAGTAACGGATTTTGTAACATCCCAGACTGCTTTAAGCATTGCCGACTGACCCTACAAACAAACACAAGTCTTTTCAGCGTGTTTTGTCCTCACTCGCACGCTTACCGAGAAACTTCTCGGTAGGTCACCCATCCCTAAATTGCTCCAAGTCAAGCACGCTAGACTATGGAGTTCTTATGGAATGAGCAACCGAAAAGAAGATGCATCTTGTTGATATAGGTAGTACTAAACAATTCTTATAAGCCTTCCTTCAACCATGTAGTCCCATACCTACACAACCTTAGGATCCCTCTCATTCCGATGTGATTCGGTTCCTCTAGAAACTGTCGGAGCCGCTCATTGTCATGCCTTGTGCACCGGCGATCACTCCCCTGCTCTCGTCAGCCGTGGGTGTTACATATTTTCTCTAGCAGATGTCTTCTCGGTCTTTGAAGACCTTTTTGAGCACAAGCAGCTCTCTAATTGGAGAAGGGCCCTTATGTGGGCTCCAGGTTGCTACTCGTCGAGACCTCTTCCTCGTGAATTGGACTATCGGCTTATGTGTCGATCTTATAAAACTTGCAAAGGTTCAGGGCGGAAACTGAATGGTTTTTCAGCATCTCTGGGTTTCGACGACGATTATTTCATGACCAACATTTGTCTCTCCTGTCGTCTTGATGCTGAGCTTTCGTGGTTTTTAACTCATTTTCGTTTCTCTGGGGCATTTTAATTTGTTCAAGGCCACAAAGCCTTTTTTGATGTGTCGAACTAAAATAGGTTAGGAACTGATTTCGACATATTTATCAAAGAAACTGATTCCTTTGACGATCTGTAAAATGGTAAAGAACCTCAATTATTTAAGATAAGAATTATTTGCAACCCGAGTAAGCGTTTGCAAACAAACCAAAGTTGTAAGTATAACTTCAATAAACATAATTGCTTGCCTCCAAACTTTGATATTGACAAATTTGCCACAATGGTTTTAAACAAGAATTACATCTATCTCGGTTTCGCCCACGGCTTAAGGTTTTCTTACTTAAACTTTTGAATCTTTAAGGCAACTAATGCCAAATTTCACCATTTAATTTTCAACTAAGGAATTACATCCATTACTTAACAAAGATACAATCAAATTTATGGTCAACTGACCAAATTTCCCGTAAGTTTAACCATCTTCATCAATGGTTTCTTAACCATCTTTTGATAAGTACTAGCCATTAAGGCCTGTTTGATTTCAGAATTCGACTACACAACCGTAATTTGATTATAAGCATCTTGCTTAGATGTGATGATCATCTTCATCATTCCCTAAGGTTATGGAATTCATATCCTCCATGTCAGATTCTGTGTCGAACATCTCCCGTTCCCACATGAAGCCATGAGTTGGAGGGAGTTTCACAGAACTTGCATCTGCTTGATTAGCATCATCAATTTTTGCAGATGAACATGGAGCGATATTTGCTAAGTTCTTGTGAAAGGTCTTCCTTGTGATTTGATTTACTTCAGCAAAAAAATAACTTTGGCCAGCCTCAATGTTCTCGACTATACCATCATCTCTCCAGAGATTCTTTGGTGCATGGTTGATGGAACAACACCTATCCTATCAATCCATTCTCTCCCCAACAACAAGTTTAAATTAGATTTTGATGGGACCACCATGAATAAAGTTGTCTAACCACAGTTCCCACTGTTAGACTTACTTGGAGAGCACCAAGGGAATGTCCAGCCTTTCCTTCGTAATTCGACAAAATCACATTATGAAGCTTCAAATATTTGTTGGTCTTACCAATCCTTTTGAGTAAGGGTTGAGGCATTAGATTGACAGCAGTGCCACCTTCGACCAACACTTTGTTAACACTAACCTCGTCCACTTTGGATTGGATGAACAAAGGTTTGAGATGAATCTTCATCGAATCATCAGTATGTTAACACTAAACTCACAAATCTACTTGATCTTTATGGAATGCACTTAAATTCAAAATTTAATTTGATTTTACAATGTTTGTTAACTCGTAAAAATAATTCTACTAATGTGAATTTGAAAATTCTAACAAATAACCATACATGAATTTGTAATTAAAATAAAAAAATTTATAAATTGACAAACCATTCAAATATCAAATTAAAAATAGAAAAAAATGCATTCTAGAAGACAAATCTACTTATTAGCATTCTATATATTAATCAATTCAAGTACTTCACCATTTCAAACTTTTTGAAATCTTCTCAATTGTTGATTTTTTTTGACAAATATCAAAATCAAGAGTACTCAAAAATATATATTAATGAAACGCTTGTTATATTACACACATATGGAATTTCTATAAGTATTGATATTTCACTACTTCATTGCTTACATGCTTACATACTATATCTTATTATTAGTAAGTTTTTGTTGATATAAGAACATGTAAACATATTTGAGAGTTACATATATAAAGGTTTGGTTAATATAATTAATGTATATACGATATTATCTTTTGAAATGGCTAATGTTAGTAATAATTTGTTAGATTAGTTTTTCTCTTTCGTTTAAGTTTGAGCCCATACCTCAAACTCTTTAAAACTTATCATCATAATGTAAGTTGCAAGAAAATTCTCTTTTTCACTACAATTTTCAAGAAGAAAAATCCACTTACATCTTCAAGATTAATTTGTAATGCAGCCAAATCTTGGACCCCAAAGGTTGATTTGTTATCCTCGTGAAATATTTTTTATTTTTTTTTAGTAATCCTCGTGGAATATTTATTTACTTTCACATTCTAGCACTCAACAAATTGCTCGAGTTCATAAACCAATAGAAAAAGAACATGTACTCAACCATTTGAAATGCTGACTTGAAATATTTATTGATGAAGAAATAATCGCATACCTAATTTATTACCTTCACCGTACTCATAGAGTTTTGGTGTTAAGAAATTGCAAACGACATAATTGTGTGATTCACTGAGATCTTCGACCCAAAAGGTTGATTTTCCTCCTCTTGGAATATTTCTCTACTTTCACATTCTAGAACTCTACAAAATAGTTAATTTCAAAAACCAATAGAAAAACATGAAATCAGAGTTTTAAAAAAATGAACTTGAAATATAGATGAAGAAAAGACCTCATACCTAATTTCTTATTGTCACCACGTTCCTAAGTCTCTGGTGTTAAGAAATTGACAATCGTGTAATTGTGTCATCCAAGAAGATCTCGAACCTCAAAGGTTGATTTTCCTTCTCCTGAAATATTTCTTTGTTTTCATACTCTATAACTCGACAACAAGATCAAGTTCATAAACCAACGAAATAAACATGCAATCAATGATTTAAAACACTGATTTGAAATATAAATTAAGAAACGATCTCCTACCTAATTTATTATTGTCGCTGCACTCCTAGGGTATGGCTTAAGAAATGATCATATTTGACAATTTGTTTTCTCTTATTTCAACACTTTCAGCTCATTGTTATTAATTATTCAATATGTTAATCAAAATACCTGGTCATTGTTTTCCATATATTTTTGCTGTTAATTTGCGCGTAATTTAAACAAAACAAAAAAAAAAACATTGGATTGGAGCATCCAAGTTGAATTATCTTAGCTGAATTTTGTACTTTGGTTTCTCCAATTTGAATATGTAAATGAATGCATACAATACATTGATAATCGATATCAGCACTTAAATTGGATATGTTAGCTATACTCTTCAAACCTTTGTGACAGGTAGAACAGATATTAAAGTCCAGGATTTTGTAAGGAAAATACAACATCCTATCAATGTATTATGCATTTCATTATACTTACACAATCACACAATCTATCAATGTTCCATAAAGACAACTTTATGTGATTCATTTATTACATAAAAAGAAAAAACAACTCTAGACTAGCACAAATCTCTTAGGAAGTTCCACAACTCTTGTTCACAATCATCTTCAGGAAATCTGCAGACCACATAACATGTTAAGAATATTGATAGTTAGTAGTTAGTTAAAATTAATTTGTTAGTTAGAGCACTAGTTTAGTACTATAAGTCACGACGTTGACTCATTTGTAAATACAACACAATAAAACTCGTAATTCTACTAACAATGACCATGTAGAAGTTATTCAGAAACATGACACAACCTTATAGTTATTCAGAAATCACAAACTGACACGATTTGCGAAGAGAAATGGACGTGCTTGCTACTGGAAATGTGAATGCAAACTGAATTGCGGACCTTCTATATATGTTAATAACAAAGTCTTCAACCTCAACTTGAAACTTTTAAAACGTAAGGGACCAACTTGAAACTTTCAAAACGTAAGGGATCAACTTGAAAACTAAAATAAACATAAGGGACCAAACATGCAATTAAGCCTTGCGGAAAATAGCACCTTGTTCAAAATATTTACACCTACATGCTATAGCGCTGCTACCAAACAACACTTTGCACTAAATAGCATATCGCCAAAGAATAGTAAATTGTTCAAATTGTTCTAAGCTACAGTGTCATTATATCCACAATTTCACAACACATAATACAACAAACAAATCAAATCATTTAAATTGGAAAATACCATATTAATTGGAAATCAAATACCCATAGGTGTAAGATTTAGTCAGGCGTGCTATGTACTATTCAAATAAATTGAAACTTTCTGACTTGCTCAGATCAATTTCGAAGATCTAACAGTTCCTACAATATGCATTAATTAAGACAAAAAAGTATTGGTCCAATTTCTCATAAGTAAATAATTTATAACAATTATTTAAGTAGCATAAAATTCAAGAACTATAAATGACCCAGACCGAACTATAATCAGATCAACATGGTAAATATTTATAGAATTGAAATAAAGAAAATTTACATTCATCAAAAACAGCGAGAATAGATTTGTAAAGTATACAGACACAAGGTTTAAAGCACATGATATTTCCAAAGAGGGTCAAACTGAATATACAAGCACCAAAGTTCCTACTGAAATTCAATATACTAGCTACCATTTTCCCTTTGCAACCATTCAGCCACAAGTGCACTAAATGTTGAGAATACAAGGTAAAGAGAACTAAGAAAACATGCATAACTGATTTCCTTATATTCATTTGTGCTTAAATTGTGCAGTTAGAATCCTTTTGCTATCTAAGATTTTTGTGCAATGCATAATTCTAACTTGTGTAAATCTTAGGAGTTACTTCTCAAATTTGGTATTAGGACTAAAAAGTGTCTACTTATGTGGTAGGGCATCTACTAAGGTGATTTTGACACACTAAATAAATAACTAACTAACATTAGAAGACTGTGCAAATAGCACAAGGGCAAAAGCACTAGTTCATAACGTTGACACTTATGATGACTTCCATACTTGATTTTGAATCCTCATGTTGAGCAAAGTAACTAAATTTAAATCATGTACTCTGGCTTAAGAAATTGACTTGGAAGACCCACTATCAGAAAGTATGTAGATTCATTAAATAATCACGGAGTCTAACCACATAATCATATCAGTTAGGATAACAAATGTATGCCGATAACGAGTCAAAACTATAACATGGACATCTACTGCACTCTTGGTTCACTACATTAGTTCCTACCTCGGCTCAAGCGTCAACTGCTCAAATTCGCATAAACCTATTGTTCCAAGACACAACTTAGTTGTAAAAATTTGAAAATGAAAAATTATGCAGCGAAACAGAAATTTTGCTCTCTTGCACTCAACCATTGTAGTTCTAGCTCTAATTCCTTTGACCTCAAAATAGTAATTTAGGCACATATGTACAACTCAATTGTAATTAAGGGAATCAAAAGCCATGACAACGATATAAACTCACTTTGTTTTCTAATATGGTATTAGATTCTATCGATTGGTACCCACCATTTATGTACACTTATTAAGCCCAATAGTTTCGGGTGTGAGTGGTTTTATTGGAAAAAATCCAAGTTCAACATAAAATAAATATAAAAAGTCAAAAATGAGTTTCTAAAGTGTGAACACATCCTCACGGTACAAGCCGGTTTTAGAATGACAAATCATATTCAGTTCAGTTCATCCAATACCTTTGTGTCAAAAGAAAAATGAGAAGAGTTGTTGGATCACTACAAATGCCAACAATATAAGTTTGATGGACAACGTATTAAAAATACACTCAACACAAGGGGCGAGTTGATTATTAGAATGGAGAAAATGAAGAAATAACTCAACAATCAAATATTTATTGAAATTCTATTATCATATAGTATAATGTTAATTCTTTTGGGGAAGAATGCAAATTATTTAAGGCTAGTACAATACAAGATGTGTATTTATTTTATTGAATCTTGCCATCATCCATATCCTCCCGCTTAAGCCTCAATCGATCAACGAGGTGGGGGAAGTTTAGTACAATCGTTAGGGACCCATCCAATCCGCTTTCTCTCGTTGTCAAAAATCATTATCTTATCGTTCATAGATAAAGCTGTTGACACCAAAACAAAATGTTATTACAAATCAAAGTAATAATAATCAGTACAAATATAAAAGAGAAAAATTTCTTTACTACCTCCTATCACATTACCATCACCAAAACCATTTACAGCGCTATCTTCGATTAGCAAGCATATATTTCCTTTTCTCTGAAAATTAAGGATATATAGCTAGCACATTAGTATATAATTACTTAATTAGAGGATCATATATAAAATCAAAGGTAGCTCACCGAGAGGGTTATATAATGTTTAACTAGTAGTTGAAAATGCACATCGTTTAGGAAGCTCAATGTTATAGGCTTCAAATACTCTTTGCTGACATCGTCTATAGACGTAAATCGTTTCTCACCCTCCCAACAAATTAGAGTGCCTTCCTTAGTAAGTTTAAACTTTTTTTTCAAATTCAATTCTTTGTTTATCTGAAATATTAATTAATATTTGATCAATAACCACTATGAACTGAAAACGTTATAGTAAATAAATAAGTCGATGAAATTGATATATAATAATTTATATGACTTTTGCTCACGAGATCCAAAAGAACTTTATAATCTATAGAATTGAAGTATGAACGAGCAGTTCCGCAATCAAACATAAGGTCACGACCCTTAATAGAAGTAGGTTTCCCATTGAAAAACAGATCTATTAGTCCTGCAAAATAGCGTCCTTCCTCAGCCTTGTTATTATTTCTACATATATAAACAAACAAATTAAATTAATTAAAGTTGTGTATAGTATATGTATGTATGAGTGGCAACATCTATTAAATCATTTACTAACATTGAGGGACTTATGTTAGGTGTCCAACTAATCTGTGTAGGAGATTTGGGAATGAATTTATCTCCAAAGAATATGTACCCTCCTCCTTTTTTTATGCAATGACCTACCACATTTTGAATCAAGTATTGAGATTTAAGCTGGGACAATATGCTGGCCTTACCAAACCCAAGCCCAAGGATCCCTTCAATATGTTGGTTTTTATAGGGAACCTTCAATTTATTTGTACACCTGTCATATTAATTTTAACACATAAACATAAATTATTATCAAATCAAAACTAGCTACATAATCTTTGGTGCGTGCGAGTAACTCACCCGAATGTCAGTGCAGATCCCTGTATACTGTCTTTTACTAGGTATCCCTCAGCTTCAAGAGAGTCTGCATATTCTTTTTGAAACTCACATGGCAATGAGTCACTCTTTCGTTTTTTCGTGACTGCATCACACATGGGTGTCCCATAGTTCACAAATTTGTTCTTGTCAAGTTTATAAAGTTTATCCTTAGGCTGCAAAATTAACAAAGATCAGCAGCATATATATAGTACTAATTAATTATTAGAATATAATAATTATGTCAAAATTAGCAGAATATAAATTACCAGAGTGCAACCTTCACATTTTTCATCATAATCACACTGAACCCAAGTGAGATCACTACCCGTGTCAATATCAAGGTTAAAGGACTGTACGGGATTGTTGCCAATCTTGAAGGACACCGTGTAATCCCTGCAATGCATATATGCATCATAATAAGAATAAGTTGATATATATATATATAAGTTTTGGAATAAATGTTGAGGAAGAAATATAAGTGGCATTATTGATGGCCTACCCAGGTAACCTTTCTTTAATCGGAAGAACAGTAGAAGAAACAAGGTTATGAAATGATAATAATTCTGAGGAATTGGCATCCAAGGATGATAAGGAATGTGATGGGGAAATTATAGAAATAAGTAGCAGAAGGAGGAGTGTAGCTAGTGGAATTCCCTTCATATCCATCTTCACAATGTTTTTAGAAATCAAATGAAATCGTGTAATGTGGAAAACACATGAGGATGGCTTATGCTTATATAGGGAAATTTAACTTAATTTACCACGTCGGTTAATTTAAACTTTATATAAATTAGATGATGTATTATCTAACATATAGTTCATACGAAATTAATTCACATTATTTTTTTGCATTGACTTTTTAACAACTACTCCCACAGTCCCGTTTTTAAACTACGGCCATTGAAAGTTTTTTGATACATACTAAAATAATTATTATATGATATAGTAATTTTATGAAATGATATATATTTTAAATAATGATAAGTTATTAACAATAATGTATATAATATTAACTATAATAAGATTAAATAAATAAAAATTAGTATTTCTTAAAAACACAAAATGACAATCTATTTGATACAAAATGATTACTTTTTTTTTTACTGATAGAGTTAAATTTAACCAAATGAGTCAATTATGTGTGTTTTTTGTACAATTTGGATCGAAAAAAATTAAATACCTATGGTATGGTTTGAATGACTTTTAAAAAAAATATTTGATTCAATTTTATGTAGTTTAGTTTGAATCGATTGTTTGATATCAAAATAACAAATTTTAAAAAGATCTATTATAATTAATATCATAAAGACACGCTAAAATCATATGTTTGTTGCAAAATATAATCAATAATATACTAAAAATTAACAATTAGGAATGAAAATATTCGATTATAATTGAAATGTATGAAATTGTAAAAATATACATTAAATTTATCTAGTAAATATTATTGAAAAATTAAAATCCAGCAAATAATAGATTAATATAGTAAATTATACAAATAAAAAAGTATTAAAATTTATTTTTGCAGTTTGGTTTGAATGCAAACACCCTATTTACAAAGCAGTGAGAGTTATGCTCACATTAATCAATTGGCACACATCAAATATGATTATCTTTGTTTTGTAAAAAAAAATTATTATTCTTGTTGAATGAATCTATAGGGAATTTTTTTTAATCTATGCATTTTTTTTGAGAGGATCTTTGCATTAATTAACACTGTGAATTTTTACATATATATCTAATTAAATAATATAAAATAGACATTTTATAGAGAAATTTTCAGAGCTTGCAAAAAGTGTCATCAACAAACAATTTAATTGGATTATTTTTATAGTACAATCGAAAATTCAACATGTACCAAAAAGACTATAGTGTTGATATTCTTGGATAGATAGTGTTGATATAGATATTAAATTTATATATAAATGTGAACCGCGTTACTAAAAAATTTATAAGATGCTTACTGGGTGAAGAAGTAAGTCCCATTTTTAGTAGTTCATAAAACAAAGAATTTCATAACATTTTCATATTTTGATATGTGATGTGGCAAAGACGATGCATGATAGTTATGCCTGGTTATAAAGAGAAAATATACCATAAAATGCTACATGTCCATTTCATTAATTACTACAAATAACCGGCAGTAAATACTACCTAATCTCTTTTCCTACAAAACACAAAATACTACCTAATCTCAAATACAATTTCAAGCCTTCAGCTAGCGTTCAACATGGCAAGATTTTAAAAAAGAGAGAATTTGTTTATTTTGTTATAAATATCATGATTTGTTTGGGTGGTGCTAAAAAGTCCTTACGTGCATTTCCGAAAAAAACTTTTTGAGAATTTGATATTTGTTTTGACAATAATTTTCTGAACAAAACAAAAATCAAATATATTAATCCAAAAAGAAGATCAGAAGCAATCAGCACATGATGTGGTCCATCCCATTAATAATGTATAATAATACGGCTCACTATGTCCATCTCGTTAATTCTTTCAAAAAAAATTGTCCATCTCATTAATTAATACAAATATCTTGTACTAAATACTACCTAATCTCAAACAAAACTGAATGTATAATAATGTGAAAAATCATCTCTAGCTCACAGCATGCAAGGTTAAAGTTTTTTTTAAAAAATGAAATTATAGTTTTTTTTTTTTTTTTACAAAAAGATAGAATTTTAAAAAATATGATTTTAGGGATCACAATGCGGTCCTCCCTTACTTAAGACTGGACATCTTAAATTTATAATGAAAGAGTAAATATTTGCCTGTAAAAATGTGAAAAGGTGGCGAAGGCCAACAAATCATATTTATATATCATAAACATAAATAGTGGAGGATGAATAATTTTGATTGATATCAACTCATAATAAGTATCTCATCTCTCTTTTGTTGATGGGTAATATAGTTCTCACCTATAACTAAAGGATGAAACCCTTTGACGATCAAAATCCATGTCAAATAAATGACAAACTTCTATGCCAAATAAGGGGTATGGGCAATGTTTTCATTCACACAGAGAACAGTAAAATTTCATAGAAAATGTAACGTTGAATGCAAAAAAAAAAAAATGTAAGAACAATGTAAAAATAGAATAAATGTTTGGAAAATGTAAATGACTAGTACGATGTAAAGGTTTTGAAATGTCAGAAAATGATTTATGGAACCAAACATCCTTGGTACATAAGTTCAAAAACTTAAGTCTTTGTCTTTTTTTAGAGGAAAACTTAAGTCTTTGTTTCCATGATGTAATTGAACAAAGTGGAGCAGAATAGAATAAAATGGAGTGGAACAGAACATAATGAAACAGAGAATCCATTCAATTGTTTGGATTTTTACTTAAATATTTTCATTCTTTCGTTTGGAAATTGAACAGAATACATTAAAACGTGTTTATTCCATTTTTACTGTTATGTAAAAAAAATATTATTACCAAAATCTTATTTCTTTCAACAAAAAGTATGGAATAAAAAAAATGTCCAATTAAGACACAAATTTTACAGAACTGAGTTCTTTTAATCTAATAATTATGAAGATATAGTTGCATATGATGATGTTGGAATTTCATGTAAACTTGATAAAGAACTGAGTTCAGATTTTACGATTGTAGCTTTTAAGCCATTTTAGATGATTGTTCAAATGTTCAAGTTGATTTGGACTCTTCTTTTCCTTTTTTATTATTTTTGTGAATTTTTATTGTAATTAAATTTTGAACTGAATTGGAAAACAACAAAATAAATGATTGGAGATGAAGAAAAGCAACAGGGCGATCCTTGCTTCAGATTAGTCCAAGAACTTCTTATACAAACATTTCAATAAATTCAGATTACGATCCTTGCCCGAACTCAAACAAGCACGTCATTTTTATTTGGCTTAATTGCACTTTCCCCCCTATCTTTTGCTAATTGTGCGATTTTGCACCCCCTCTTTATTTATGAGCGATTTTGCACCCTATCTTTTGCCAGTTGTGTTTTGTTCAAAATCATCTTTAAAAGAGGGGAAAAGGGGCAAAAGATAGGGTGCAAAATCGCTCAAAAAAAAAAGAAGAGCGGGTGCAAAATCGCACGAGTAGCAAAAAGATAGGGGGCAAAAGTGCAATTGAACACAAAGATGGGGTGCAAAATCAAAAAGGGGGCAAAAAGATGGGGTGCAAAATCGCTCAAAAAAAAAAAAGAGGGGCTGCAAAATCGCACAATTAACAAAAGAAAGGGGGGAAAAGTGCAATTAAGCCTTTTTATTTTACTAGACAATATCATATCAAGTGTTATGCCATATCACTAAGAAAAAAGAAAGCTAATCCTTCACTCAACATCTTCAAAAATTCAGAGACAATATCTCGCACACCAACCTATAGTTTTTTCAAACACCAGAACATGGAAAAAATGCAAAGGAATCAAACATAGCCAAACCCATTGTCCAAATTATAGATGCAATGCACCTGTACTATGATCCATATATACATTAACTATTTAATAATTATTTTGCACTAATCACATTATCATACTAGAATAGTGTATAAAACAATTAAGTTAAATAAGCTAATAATAAACACATAAAATGAAGATGTTAATCTCAAACTGTCATCTAGTTTTTTGAGTCTTCACTTAAGTTAATTTTCGATTTGGTGAAGTAAAAAGGAGTAATTAGTGCATGAAGAGAGAAGAGAGGAATCATAAGGAGGAAAGGGGACAATGATGATGACAATTAGAAAATAGAGTGACTCTGCTAAATGCAGTGCGGGGATAGAAAATAATAACTTAGTTGATTCATGTTAGAATATGGCTACAAAGTTCGGCATAGAAAAGAATTTGGAGGCTCCAAAAATTGATCTAGAGGTTGGTTGGCCGTCAAGTCATCTAAATTTTTCTTGGTTGCAAACATGTTGAAACTAAAATATCAAAACTAGTACTTTCATCGTCCATGTGAAGCTAAGTTCCAACAAGGGTGTAGGAATTGTCAACCACATTTTGAGTCGTCATTGGGTAAACCTTATGCTTCAAAATATATTGAATTGTTGTTTCTCATCCTTAAATACTTTTTTAATACCTTATTTTCACAGCAAGATGATGATTTCTTCAAGGATGAAACTTTATGTTGCTCACAAAAGTAGAGTGATGTGCCCTTACATATTCAGGGTCTAGAGAAATGAATTGCTACAGGTTTCAGAGCATGATATAGCTGGGTTTTGTTCAAAATAATTAAACTCATATTTTCCTAAGTAGAGATACAACTAGATTAGCTACTCATGAAAGTGCGTATATTAGACTTATCTTCAGGAAAAAGGCGAATGTGCATAGAACTTTACATTAGTAAACTAAAAATTTGGGAAGGAAAAAATACTTGAAAAGTTTACTCAGTAACTGTTGTGGTGACACTGCTTTCAATTCAGCATGGAAATGCCAAACTGAATCAAACCAAACTGGTTGGAAATTTTGGAAAATTAAAGTAGTTGAAAATCAACCCAATTCGGTCGAGAACAAAATTGTGATTTCAAACTCAGCTGGTTGAAAAACTAGTTATGAATAGGTTAACATAGTTGAATAAACAAATTTTCTAATTCTGAACGAATTTTCGAACTGAACTGATTTCTCAAACCTTTTTAAAATTATGGCATATAAATCACAACACAAATCTTAGAAAATCAAAAGATAAACCATTTATTGCAATTCATGATTATTAATTATTTAAAGTATAATGCAAGATAAGAGAGAATCAACAACTCAAATTAACCATACTATTAAAAATAAAAGTAATATCCAGCCTATAGATTTCCTCAACCATTGATTAGCAATGATCCAACAAATAACCAAGAATTAAATCAGACATAAAATAAATAACACAATAAAAAAAAATTTACCACATATATGTTGCAGTTGAAAACTTGCTTAAGGTGATATCAAACTCTCAATGTAGACATCTGAGTATAGTTGTTCATAGTTGTTTTGAAACTCAGGAATATTCAAAGTACCAGTCTTGGAATCATAAACAACCAACTTGATATTTCCACCTTGCAATGCATAAAACTCTAGCAGCAGTTTGTCATCATCAAAAATATACAAAGCTTTAAAGGGTTTGAGACCCTGATCTTGTATGTCAGGAACAATGTACAATTTATTCCAAGACACTTGATTCCCGTACTCTTTCATAATCCAAACATCCATATACATATCACAACTAGACACACAAGCAATCCCTCACCAAACCCAAGAACGGAGAATCATCATTGGAATCAGGTAGCAAAAGATGTTGATATGACTCCTTCGCTAAATCAAGAGAAAGAATGAATTGCATACTTGAATCATCCCTTGCGAACCAATTAACAGTGCCACTCACAAATGTTCCAGGTTGATGGATGTTGTAATTATTTGGGATGTCCTCTATTCTTGTCCAATAATCAGTCCCCAAAGTATAAACACTAACTTCATTTTTTGTAGAAACATCAATGACCTTATAATTATCAATGAAATGATCATACCCAAAGCTTACGGAAACAGGATGACTTTCGCACGAATATCCCAAAGGAGGCAATAACTTAAATTTTGAAATGGAAGGGTTTCACAAAAAGTAACAACCAAAATCGAGCTTACCGCAAAAGATGCCATCGGAAGAGCACCTTAAGTTCACAAATTTTTGTCCATGGAAAAATAAAGTTGTGATACTATCGGGAGGGTAAAGTTGTCTTTGTGTAAAAACGTTAGAAGTAGATAAAATCGATGGGATTGGGGAATCACAAAGAAGCCACTCACTTGAGATGTCGTCCATACATGTTAACATGAGGTGGTGGCGCTTTGTTGACAATTGAAGATTTTTTTTTGCGAATTTTGGATCAGAAATAAGAGAATTCAAGGACTTGCAGAGGCACCGAAGCTGTCCAAGTAATTTGACGGGAAGCCTACAAAGAATCTCAGGAAGGACATCGAACGGAAGAGTAGGAAGCAGGGTTCGGGTGGTTGTTTCGGCCGTGGGTGACAGAGAAGTAAGGTTGATGTCGTTTGGAATTGGGTCTTCATCTTCATCGCTGCTAACCTGCACCATTTCTCAACAACAACTGAGCAAAGGGATTTGAGAAAAATAGAACAGTCACAAATGATATATATCTATGTGAATTCCATGGCAATAGATTGGATGTTCCAAAATTAGGGTTTGAGTTCAAAACGGCGCTTTCTCCACCCTACACTACTTTTGAGTCTTTTTTTTTTTTTGTCAAGACTTGAGTCATTCTTTTCTCAATATTTAAATACGTATTATTTTCTTCTTCTTTCATTTAATATATTTTATAGTTAAGTAAAAAATAAATAAAAGATAGATAACTATATAAAACGATTATATATCCTTCGGAAAAAAATAAAGATGATATATGATTTTGAGTTGATTTTTTTTTCTTTTGTTGTAGAAATGATTTTGAATTGATTTTTTTACTTTCAATTTTACCGCTTTTATTTGAATTATTAGTTAAAAAATATTAAATCACTATTGCAATAGAAATAATATCTTACTCTAATTTCCTTTACTTTTCTTTAGAAAATATTTCATATGTCCAAATTGATGTCTTTTTATATATAATTAAGTGCGTGAGGAAAAAATGGATAGACGAACATGTTAGTGTCCGTCCTTTTGCTAGTTATTATGACTGTTAAATTAACTTATCAATTTGGTCATATTTCATATATTTTTAAAAGTGTATTGATAAATTAAAAGATCAAATATGTTTTTTATCCTTATAAATAATATTTCAACTTTTTAATTAACAGTCATATTTAATTCATGTTTTTTAAAAAAATTTAATTTTTATCTTGCAAATTTAATTAAAAATATGATGGCGACACATGAGTTAACTTAAATATAGGACTAAAAGTGTGGATGAATTTTTTTTTGGGGGGCCAAAAGTCTAAGAAAAATTTAATGGAGCCTAGTTGATATATTTATAGAGGGCCAAAACAAATTTAACTCTAAATTGATTATAGGTCTTCGATTGATTAAATTTATCACATTATAGATTTCGTGGACATGTGGTGAACATGATCAAGTTTTTAGATTAATTGGTATATATAAATGTTGTGAATTCGGACTCAAAATCACACCAATACAAACTATGATGTGTGGAGCAAAGGAAAGTAGTAACCAATATCAAAGTAAACACAAACAATAACAACAATAACAACACCTAGATCTAATCTAAGAATCAAAGTGAAAGGCACAAAACCACAAGTAAAAGATAAAGGGAGAAGAGAAACAAAACACACCAAGAAATGTTCACCCAATTCGGTCCAACTTGACCTACTCTGGGGAGAGATTGATCTCTCCAATCCACTATCAATGATTTATTACAAAGAGATACAAATGGGTTACATGAAATTAGCTTCAACAAGCTCACAAAGAACAACCCTTATTTCTACCCATTTTCCCAATCTCACCAATTAACAAGACACTCAATGATTTTCACTCACCCAAGGTGTTTACAATGTTTCCCAACCCAAGAGAACTCTAATCAAAGACCCTCAACCCTAAAGTTACCTCCTTTGATTTCCCAAGTTTTCCTCTCTTGAAGTTCTATCTCCCTCTCTCCCTTCAAAAATGAGCTGAAACACTTCAATAGTACACAGTGACACACAAAATCGCTCCGCGCCTGTCATTAATCGTGTCACGATTGATGAGTACGACCCAAGGCACGACAACCTTATCCAGAAATCGCGTCACACCTGCACAAATCGTGCCACGATTTTCCTTGAGCAAAAACCATACGTTCTGCCAACAAAATTGTGTCACGCCACTCATAATCGTGTCACAATTATGAGTTTTCTCATAATCTCAAATTGAAGATATACACAACAATAAATGTTGATTTATCATTGAGGCTTAATGATTAATATCCTTTATGGGACATGTGTATGTGTAAGTTTCATCATGTGCTTATTTGATTGGCTTATTCGACTTGTCCGAGCACAATCATGGAGAGGAATGTTGCAGAGGAGAGGAGATTTCGACCTCCTAACAATTGTTCTGCTGGAATCATAGAGGAGATTGGTAAGCTTATATGTATCTCTGTTTCATTTCCTAGGATTAGTATCCAATCTTAGAATATATTATATTATCTCTTAGAATATTATCTCTTAATTCTAGACAAATGCTATTGATTTTACTTTTATATTTTTACATGTTATATTCAGGTTGTCCTGATCAGCACAATTGCATGAGAAATTCTCTATCATTAACATTGGTGTAGATGGCTAAATACCAGAATCAGATCATATTGAGTTACAATCATCAATAATTACAAGGTTACTCACCATCACATCATATAACATGAATTTTATCTTTAAATCATTCACTTTTGTTTCTAGTTCAATTCATTCCTCTACAACCTAGAAATTTTTCTTGGTGTTATTCTTTATTAGATCATATATATGGTTTTGCTATAATATATTGTAATTACTACACTTAAGAACTCTTTTCTGATTTCAATTTTGACTAGCTTTATTCGATGATCAAGAAAATTACTTGTTGGGAATATGGACAAATAAGTTGTTAACCATATAGAATTTTATGATTTTTGAACTTCTGATTGTGGAAGTGTTCCATAATGAGACAAATTATCATTGATATTTGCTTCATTTAGTTACACGCTTCATTAAGTTAGTTTCAAATATGAAGGTACGTACTATCATCACATCCTGGAATATGCCATAAAAGTATATGATTGCAATATTTGGGTTGTTATTGGTTTTTATTTTAGTTTAATTTTAATTTGATGGTCTTCATGTGAATACTTTTACTTGGTCATTCGTGTCAGGTTTCTATGCTTCATTTAAGAGATGATCTTTTGTCACTATTAGTTGCTGGTCATAAGACCATTGGTTTGGGCTGACATGGACACTTCATTTTCTATAAAGGTATCGTTTTGCTCTTCTTTAATGCATTGGTTTAAAGGATTTTTATTTGAATGATATCACATATGTTGATGACTTGCATATTTTCATTTGGTGGGTTGTACTGTTACATATCTTCTACTTGAAATTTTAGTTATATTTATGCAAAGGTAATGTTTATATATGTTTAGGTCAATTAGTGCACTGTGGATTGATATGATTGCTTCAATTCATTGAAATCAGTTCTTTGTTTCCTATAGTAAATACAACTGTTGCATATGGCTTGTAGATGTTGTAACTTGGATGTCTGGTGGAGTCCTTAATTCAAGAACAGAGGTAAATCAAAGACCTATCCACATTTGTATTTTACAAGTAGTTGTTGTTTGTTGTGATTTTCAATAGTAGTATTACAGGGAATTAATTACATATACTGAAAATAATAAATAAGCCATTGTTGGAGTCAACAAGCCACTGCAGTTAGCCATTGGTGGAGTCAACAAGCCACTGCAGTTGATTGATTATAGGGCCACTGGGAAGAATGATGGGGTAATTCTCATAAGATTTGAGAGTTTAAATGGAAGCCCAATTGATGTGGCATTTGCATTAGGAGAGCGACAATGGCGTCAGGTACTTACTTTCTATTTACAATGCTTAATTAACTTTTTCATTGGCACTGAAGTTACTCATGAATCATTTCTTTTGCTTTGCCTTGTTTTTTCCTGCATTAATTGGAATCTTTCAAATGAAAGTTATACGGACAAAGTCTACAGCAAAGTATGAGAATAAGATAAAGGGGCTCACTATGTTATGCGAGCTCAAGGCAAAAGAATGCTATGAGGCGTGTATGTCATTAACTGAAATGAGTAGGAAAATGGAAAAAAGTCTAGATGGAGCTTGATTAAGTCACTCACTAACGATATGTTTTGCACAACCTTCCAACAAGAGAAGTATATAGAAATAAGGATCTTTACAGAGTTTTCTCAGCTTGATTAATGAGACTTGTCATCATGTATATGTGGCAAATTAAACATCTGAGTATGCGTAACTTATGGTCTTAATAAAATTATCTTAGTTAGATGTGCTTATAAAATTAAACATCAGAATTACCTTAATAAAATTAACTTATGGTCTTAATTAAACATCTGATTCTTGCTACACTTAGCACAACTCAACTGTCCTAAGTGTCAAATCCCAGTCTCAGGATCTCCTCAATTTCGGCTAATCACAAGTATCTATTAGAATATGTTATGTCTTGTCAGTTTTTTAACATGTATATAGTTTAATAGTGTATTTTGTATAGCTGAAACTGTGAATTTTTGTTGAAATGGACTGATTATAACATCTGTACAAACCTGGAGGATATAAGCTACTTGGTTGGATATGGACCAAAATCTATTAACTTTGTTATGCAGAGTGGTGTATTCATCAATTTAAATATATTTTTCACGCATCTAGATTAATCGCATTTTGATTAGATATCTGAAACTTTTATTGTTAAAATCAACATTGCTAGGAAATTACTACGAAATTGCTTGGAACTTGAGGCTAGTGATTTACTTCAAAATTATTATGGCTAAATCCTAACTAGATAGCTAGGAAATAAAAAAAATTGTGCATTATATTGCTACGTACGTATTAGTTTGAAAGTAGCTAGGATTTTTTAAATATTAGTTTCCAATTAGCTAGGAAATATTTTAATAGATAATTTGCAGCCCAATCCATGCTATAGACAATATGACAGCTAATTCCCAACTAGGTAGTAGCTAAATGTGTTTGCTATGGGTTAGCTGCGAATTCAATACCATTATTTTCGTAGCAAATCACTGATTTTCTTGTTGTGATCTAAACCTGGAACCGAACTGTCTTCTTGTGACACAGACAATTTTATTTTGCTTTTTGTAATTTGTTGTCCGTCTCTTTTTGCATTTGAGTTTGATTTATAACTGATGGTAACTAACCAGTATAACAAAAGACATGGATATAAGAGGCACAAAAGACATGATAATTGATGCAAACAATACATCTTTAACTATCAGAGTATTGCGGTTAGGACCTCCCATTACATTGTTAGACACTAATCCTCTTTTTGATAGGATTAAACCCTCGGAAACAATATGGTTTGTGCTATTTTGAACTACGTTAAAAATGGAATTTTGAACTGTATTTTGGGCTTTTCGCCTTTGTGGTTGAATGGTTCTGATTTGGGCAGGTGTATGGACGACAATCAATTTGTGGTGAATTTCAAGAACAATGCTCCTGAGTTGAAATGGCCAGATCATCACATATTTTGAAAGGAACATCAATCTATCTTGATGGTGATTCCACTGAAATCAACCAGAAATTGGTTGAACAGCTTGCTACTGGTCTGGGGTACGTTTTGTAACTACTAGAAATTATTTGTGAAGTGGTTCATTTTTGTGATAGATGTCTATGATTGATGTGCAACTTTGATCAATGGCTTAAATTAACATTCTAGTGTTTAATGTTCTTATCTTCTCAGGTACACACCATTAGGTACAAAAGAGTTACTCGAAACTTAGTCCAACCAAACCGTGAATTCATGTAAGTGTCATTGCTATACCTTGTTTTTGTTGGAGTAAGCCCTAATATCCAATCAATATTGATTGGGTTTGGCTTTGTATCATGATATTGATATAAATATATATTGTGAATATATATAATAATAAGGCATTTCTTTATTGATTTTGTTATGTTTCAAAATAATAAAGTCCCTAGAATAGATAGTTCATGTAATGGAATATTAAGTGTGACTTAATCATGAGATTACATTACGTAAAGAACGCTATTCTTAAACATATCCATAGTCAAGTTTTAATATGAATTGGGATAATAATAAAGCATAAAGACTATTATGTATGTAGACTGATGACCGCATCTCATGGGTCATTGATATTGAGATATTAAGTCTATACATAGGTATAAATATTAGGGGTAATATTTATACTGGATTGACCCACCGTGAGAATACTACATAGTATGTTATGAAAATGTCATAAGATATTCTCACAATGATAATAATGTATATCGCTCTTAGACCTGAAACCACTATGATCCCTAGATGTGGACTCAAGTGCTTTGTTGCCATTCTAACGTTGTCTGTAAAAGGATAACCATAACGTTGGTTGATGGGTACTTGATGAATCATGCTGAGGGACATGAGTGTCCTAGATGGGATTTGTCCCTCCTCATAAACAGGAGATATATCTTTAGGCCTCTTGATGAAATATGACTGTAAAATTGCATGGCCATGCCGAACTAAGTCAATATAAGATATTGGACTTATTCGTTATTCAGTATATTTTGGAATCAAGAAATATAAATATTGATCTATACAAGGGTGACAATAACTATGCCTTGGGATCAATGAAGATATCGAGACAAAGGAGTAAATATACACATGAGTGTTATCATGGAAAGGTTTCGTCAGATCACTTGACATTCTTGTCACTTGGGTAGCAATGATGTGTTGCTAGATACCGCTCATTGTTTATAATATTAAATATTAGATTTAATATTATTGCCAACGTGACTAGAACCTATTGGGTCACACACAAAGAACAGTCAAAAGAGAAATATATAAGTATGACTTATATAAGGGGTGCGTTTAGTAAATAACGCTAATTAGTTAGCAAAATAACTAAACTCGTTGTTGGGCTTACTGAAGCCCAATAGTGACTTATGACTTGCAGAGCACACTAGAAGTTCTATAAATAGAACTCTGGTGCTGAAGTTTTAGGTTACACGTTTTGAAGCAACCCCTTTCTTCTCTGCACTTCCAATTCATTGGCTAGCACCAATTTTTGGAGGAGCACTGTTCGTGTGGACTTACTAGAGGCTTTGCTGCTTTGCTTAGCTGTGATCGTGATTCAGAACAGAAACTATCGAGGTAACAATCGTATCACTGATTCATGTCAAATTCGTAATGATCCAAGGAAAGAAAATCGAAATTCTTCTTCTTCTTCTTCTTCTTCCGCTGTGTATGATATCTTTCGATTTTCCTTCAGTGGTATCAGAGCCAATTACGAAACCATGAATCGGATTGCTTTGTTACTGCTTTATGTTTTAATATGATTAAACATTTTGAATCGGAATTAAATAATAAAGAGAATTAAAATTGGCATCGTATCATGTTTTCTGTGCATGGCTTTTCGATTTGTTTGATGTTTCAGAAACCGTTTCTGGTGAAGTATTGACATATCGATTATACATATCGATGGGAACATGATTGGAAACAAATCAAATTAGATTATCTTTTAAAATTGTTTTAAGAGATAATAATATTTTCGCAAATATTTGATTTGCTAATATTTTGATATTCTATAAGGAATTAATTTGGAATGTAAATCCATTAATAAAATAGAATATTAAGTGTTAATATTTTATTATTTAAATTTAAATATTAATTAAAATTGATTGATCAATATCATATATGTGATATATGATTTTAATACAACATCATTATATGTGATATATTGATGATATCATTCGTTCAATAGGTTTTATATAATTGATTGTGAATTTGTAGTCAACTCGTGAGATTGAGCTTCGAATACCGATTCTGGTGAAGCATCAAAGATCCGGTTGTCCATACTGAACAAACAATTGTTAAAACTATTGATGTTTGATTGTTGTATTAGGATACCTAACTATACAAGCGTTGTATTATTATGGTTGTATCATTCGATCAATTGTTTTCAAAGAGATTGTTGTGAATTTGAACAATTCGTGAGAGTGAGCTTCAATATCCGAATCTGGTGAAGCATCATAGATCCGGTTGTTCATGCTAAACAAACAATCCTTGAAAATATTTATGTTTAATTAATTTATTTATTTATTTGGAGAAAGGTAGTAAATTTAAAAGATCATGATTTTGAAAGAGTTTCAATATCAGATATGATTTGATTTTTGAATTTGGTAATAAAATATTTGCTTAATTTTAGCCCAGTATTTTGTTTTGGAAACAAATTGATTGCCTAAATAAAGCAGATTTAATTATAATAATTATTGAGTGTCAATATTACTATAATTAAGTAAATAAAAATTCTACCTTTTGGATTGTTTTTCAAAAGTTGTTTGAAAGGTAATAAACGATCCTAAATTGATAGTTAATTTAAAAGATCATGATTTGAAATAGATTCAATGTCATATATGATCTTTTGAAATTATTTAATCGATTTGCATGACTTTAACTTGATTTGTTTATAATTTAAAAGAATCATGATTTGAAAGAGTTTCAATATCATATATGATCTTTTGGATTTGATCATAATATTTGCCGAAACGATTTGGGTGTTCATAAACGTGTCAAGTGTTGATGCGAAATACGCAATCTAGAATATTTTGGAACACAATCTGAGATATTTTGGTATGCAATCTAATATATTTTAGTACTTGATCTGAAATATATTTTGGTACATAATATAATATATTTTGGTACTCAATAAAATATATTTTGGTACATAATATGAGATATTTTTGTACTTAATATAATATATTTTTGTACTCAATATAATATATTTTGGTACTCAATTAAACCCCCAGCTAATCTGCGTAGTGTGATCATATGTCAAATTTTAATTTAATTTATTTAATTATAAGGTATAATTAATAATAATAAAAGTGTGTTTGTTATTATTATCATGTGAATGATTATGGCCTTAGTCCTTTTATTTTATTTCTTTTGGATTTTGAAATACGTCCTGCGTGTCGTGCCTCTCTTTTATATCTCTATTGTACATTCTCTTCTCATCCACTCCCTCGTATGTAAAACGAGTTTTCTTTCATATGTAATGTAAATAGAATACAAAGAAGTAATAGGGCTCATGACGTTAGGATAGTCCTGGAGGTCAAGCTTGGAGAAGCAAGGTCGTTTCTAGGATTAGTTTAGATTCTCTCATTGGCTTGAGAGAGTCATAGCGTTAGGATGGCCATAATCATGTCACTTTTATTATTGTATAATCGTTATGCATGTTATGATTGGAGTGCGAATATATATGATATATAAGCCGTGGTGAGGTGAGATCAAACTTAATAAAAATCCTTCAATTCAAAATATTAAGTTTAATGCTTTCCAAAAGTTTAACACCCTTCAAGACTAATATCGAAATGTGTAGGTTTCGCCTCCGCGAGGTGCACTTTCTATACTAGTAAGTTGCGGTGCGGTAATCCAATTTACCCAAGTGTTATTCTTTTGGGTTTAACTTAACTAAATTAATTTTAATAAGATTAAAATAAATTTAGAAGCAATGTTTGGGAACATCTATATGATAGATTAGAGTAAGGAGTTATTCACTCAAATGATTTGAAAGTTGTATGAGATACAATTGGAAGGAGTTCCTACCTAAATAACTGAGTTTTGAGTACAGCCCCCGTTGACTTAAAGCAAGGTGAAATATGGATTTCAACCCACTAGAAAATCTTCCAACGGGATTTTCCGAATCAAGTGTTTTGAAGGTCATTTGATTTGAGTAAAATAGTGGGAGCGTATTTAATTAAAGACCTATTTAAATATGTTTTAAATCATGATACATTTATTTATTTTCTGTATTTAGAATTTCTTTAGCATATAAATTTTATTATACTGTTAAAAGTTCTTATGAAGAACAAAATTTTCAGAAAAGAGTTTCTGAATTGGTACAAAATTTAAGAATTGTTCTTAAGAATGAGAAAAACTGTATATTCTCGAGCAGTTATTTCCTAGCAACTTTCTATGTCTATATTTGAAAAACAACGCTTATCAGAAGCATTGGGTCAAATGAGTAGATATAGGATATCTCATAGTGGTAACGACGATGGAGAATGATATGATCATTCAACCTCAATGTTATAAGATGAATAGTTTAAGCCTATCAAGTAGATGTACATGGATAAGAATAAAATTCAAATTCTGTTTTTCTACCTTTGAAAGGTTAAACACGGTTGCAAAAAGGGGAAGCAATTATTTTAAAAGTTGAAAAACAAAAATTGCTCGTAGTTTTGAAAGGGTCAAAATATAAGATAGAAGTAAGACTTCTTATCTACCCATATAGTTATAGAAAGTTAAATTTCTACTTCTGCATCATAAGTATATGATATTTGATGATTAATCTCATATTTGTTGAAATATAGAAAGTTTTAAAGAAGCAGAACATTAACTATAAGTGAAGTTCACCTACGTCTGGAATGGAACAAATTGTTTCATTGACTATAAGAGCTTATGCTTGGACTTAAACTTAACTTGATATGGAACCAAATAATTGTTATTAAATTCCATATAAAATAGAAACATTAAATCATAAATCTTGTATTGACAAGAGAAGGATTATGTAGTTGAATGATAGACAAATATTGTCCTATTGTCCTAATAATGTTTTCTATACAATGTGCTAATCAAGTAATGGATTTGAGTTCCATGATCTTGATAAGCTAGTCTATAACATATGAGAAAAGGATCAAATGAGATTTGAACCTTTTGTATATCATTGGCATCACTGTTTAGTACAAACAAGTGTGATTCACATTTCCAAAATCCATGGATATGGACTATTGGACTCATTTGATTTTATATCATTTGAAGGACGTGAGCCCCACTTTTCAAAATAGATTAATGCACCGGTCACCAACAAAGGTGAAAGGACACATAATTAATTTGAATTGATATACATATGAGATGTATATGGAGAACTAAACATATTTGCTAGATATTGTTTCTATACTTCATCTAACATTACTAAATCATTTAGTAGATAAGCAAAGTGTATTTGACACGATTCAAGAAAACTTTGAAATTGTTCAAAGATTTTAACAATGAAGTAAAAGGAATAAGTTTGAAAAGTATAAAGACTATACGAGTAAGTCGTGATGGTAAATGCTTGATTAATGAGTATAATGATTATTTATATCGCTTCATGTTTGACATGACTCGATCTAAAATAGTTTGATTATAACTCAATGACTCTTGAAATTAATTAAATTACAGTTATTCTTCACCCACAACAAAGTTCCAATTAAGTAATCATAAAGACACCATATTAGATATGGAGGTAAGAGTACCTAGTTTTGACTTTATGATAATTTCAGGTTATATGGTTTATTAGATAAACTAAACTTCGAATTTAATGAATGTATAATTGTGTAACTATCCTTAGGAAACTAAAGGATATTATTTTTTACATCTTCTTCTTTGACAAAATTTGTTTGTCGCTAGAACTGGAGTATTCCTTTTCAAGGAGTATGTCTCTACAGGAGCCAGTGGGAGTGATGTAGAACTTGAATTAAGTCAAGTAACACAAAATACACATCTCTCTAAGAATGGAACACGAGTTGATTCAACAAACGGTTGTTGTTAAATCATCAGTTTGAGTAGCACAAGATCTAAATGGCTTGAACTTTGAGAAGTGACTATATGCCATGGGATCTTATAAAGAATCTATGTACACAAACCATATATGGATATTGGAATGTGATTTTTCTTTTAGAAAACTGACATGGATGGTATTATGAATACCTTTAAGATGTGATTGATTGTAGAAGGTTTCATGCAACTCGTGATGCAAATCATGACGAAACTATTACATCATCATAATGCTTAAATCTAACGATCCCACTTGTCATTATTGTATAATGCAAATTCTAGGAGATGGACAACGATGTTGCATTCTTTAATTAGAATGACCTTGTATATGTATTTGACATATATGTAGGGTTTCGTTAATCCAAAGGATGCTAGAAAGGTATATATATTACAAAATTCATGTATGAATTAGAGCAAGCTTCTTGAAGTTGAATTATTTGTTTTATTAGTGAAGTTTTATGAAAAACTTTGATTAATAAAAATCTATAAAAATCTTGTGCACACAAGGAGAATAGTGGGAGCATTGATATTAGTTTGGTGGAGTATGTGGATGACATACTAGTCACCAAAACAATTTATCTACACATGTGAGACATGGTTAGAAAATTATTTTCAATATGTACCAAAATTGATTGTAGTTCGACACTAGAATACTTTCAAGAATATCCATGGATGTCTTAAAGGACTAAGGATTGTTTCTTGAACACGGATTAAAGGAACATTGTAAAGAAGTTACAATGATGCTGACTTTAATATCGGTGTACAGTATATCCAAATCGCAATTTGGAATAAATGCTATGCTTGGATATCAACTATGAAATTTGTAAAAGTACAAGCTTTAAATAGTTGTTGTTTCTATTACAGATGTCAAATATATATGATTTGGATTGTTTAGCTCATAACTGAGCGAAACCATGTGTCTCTTGCGTTGCGGATTCCATTGATCCCGTCTGAGGTGAAATTGGTTTAATCTTGCGAGCAATGAATACTTGATCTCACCAATAATCCAAATGTATACTTTGACACTTCAATTTCTTTTCGATGGAAGATCGAAAGTGGAAATTGAAAGAAGTGTAACCTACCAACATAGGAAAGAGTTCCTTATCTACTAGAATAGTATCATGCCCAGGGTGTGCTTGATGCTAACACTTGATCAATATATATTGAGTTAATATTTGATTGGCTTTTAGTGCTAGTGGGAGATTGTTGGAGTAAGCCCTAATATCCAATCAATATTGATTGGGTTTGGCTTTGTATCATGATATTGATATAAATATATATTGTGAATATATATAATAATAAGGCATTTCTTTATTGATTTTGTTATGTTTCAAAATAATAAAGTCCCTAGAATAGATAGTTCATGTAATGGAATATTAAGTGTGACTTAATCATGAGATTACATTACGTAAAGAACGCTATTCTTAAACATATCCATAGTCAAGTTTTAATATGAATTGGGATAATAATAAAGCATAAAGACTATTATGTATGTAGACTGATGACCGCATCTCATGGGTCATTGATATTGAGATATTAAGTCTATACATAGGTATAAATATTAGGGGTAATATTTATACTGCAATGACCCACCGTGAGAATACTACATAGTATGTTATGAAAATGTCATAAGATATTCTCACAATGATAATAATGTATATCGCTCTTAGACCTGAAACCACTATGATCCCTAGATGTGGACTCAAGTGCTTTGTTGCCATTCTAACGTTGTCTGTAAAAGGATAACCATAACGTTGGTTGATGGGTACTTGATGAATCATGCTGAGGGACATGAGTGTAACACCCATACCAGACGTATCTAGAAAGTCTGGCACGTGCGTTATTATTAGTACTGGATACATTAAAATATACAACAATTAAAAACTTCGAATGAATAATATTTACATCAAGTTACGTTCATATAAATAATAATACAACACCACTCATCCATACATAATAATACATCCTAGATGTCCACCTCGTCCTGCAGCTTTACGAACGAACCCTTGAAGTAATATCCATCCGGCTACGAACATGCATAACATCCTGCTTATCTGAAACAAATAAGGATTGGGATGAGACATAATGTCTCAGTGAGTTCCCCTAAATCCTAGGCTATAGGCAACCTCAAGGGGAAACCTAAGGTCACCACGTGTCTACATTACAACCTGACGGTTGATTGTACGTGTGTGGGGACTTGCATACTTAGACGGTAGTGCATACTAGAGCCGTCATAATCATATCTTACTTGTTATAGGCTTCACTTCCTATACGTGTCATGGCGGTCAGAAGGGAACCTAGAACCGCATTGCCAAGAATACGATCTACGTATCAAGGCCTAACATAACATAATCATGGCACGATTCTAAACCGGACGATTAGGGGAAACCTAAGATCGTCATCGGCATCATGTTCATAACTTGCTCTATACATAACTTGTACTATTTCATATCTTGCTCTTGCTCTTAACTTAATCATGAGCATAAACATAAACATAACACAATCATATCGTGCATAAACGTATCTAAGTTCATTCATTAGGTTAGCGTTGAACAAACAGTTATTATCTTGATTCATTTTACGGATAGCCCCGGGTGGAGTAACCCCGAAATCAATCCCATACATGACCGATGTACGTACATCGGACTCCCTCGGTGTCGTGCGGGTCCCTTGCGGCTTGAACCGTTCCCCTTAGGTCGAGAACCTCCCGTATCCCCCTGGCGTGGATAACAAGAGACACGAGCACCTACGTCTTGTTAATTTCGGTGACATGCGGGTCCCTTACGGCTTGAATCGTTCCCCTTAGATCGAGAACCTCCTGTATCCCCCTGATGTGGATAACAAGAGACATGCCACCTACTTATACTTGTCATGGTCTTGTCATTCATATAAAATAAACCTATACATACATGCTTGCTTATTACCTCGGACCCTTGAGTCGATCCGATTAGCGGTAACTTGTACTTGTTCATAAACATACTTATCGTGGCGGAGAGATTATCTAGTCAATCCACGGCTTACATATTTGCTAAGTCATACTTGATCATAGGCGAAGAACATACACTTCGCATCTTATCTTTCTAGGAATTCATCCTATACTAGCCATACTTATTGTTCATTCTATCTTGCTAGTTCTCAACACTATGTTGAGGCTCTACATTCATGCCCATTCTTATTTCATAGCTACCCGAGTAATATCGGCTTAATCTCCCTTGATTCACTCTTGTCATTCTTATTAGGTTTGCCATGATTTTCTTTTCAAGAATCGTTTGATGTTATGTGCATTGCCTAGATGTTGTTTTAGGGTTATGAAGTTGTAAAACGTTGAAAGAAATGCTTCGGAACGCACTACCGACCCGAGGGAGGCCCAACAGGCCAAAATTAAGTTGGCCATTCCAGAGGGCTGCGCTAATAGCGCCCCTGGAGCGTGGCTTTTCTGGGGAGCTACGCTATTAGCGTAGAATTTCGCTAATAGCGTAGTTCTTCGGGTCTGTGGTACCAAATTTCCAATTTTGACCCAAAACTTGTCCAGTTCGATCCTGCAATGCACCATAATCATCCAGCAACATATATATACATTTATAAACTTATTTCATGGCAAACTAACAAGTAATCAACAAGAATTTATCAAAAGTACATTTAGGTTCAAAACCTCTCTTAAACATAATTCTATGCTTTAAACATGGAATTTACACAACCCAAGGAAGGTAAACTATCTATGGAACTCACCCTATCATGTTTGCTTGCTTTCCTTCAAGTCCAAGCTCAAACCCTAGCTTTTGCTTCAATCTTGATCTTTAGCTTTTCCCACCAAACCAAGCTTTAATCCAAGTTTTCTCTTGTTTCTTGCTTACCAAGCCACCATATGCATGATTTTGGAAGACTTTGATGCCTTAGAGAGGAAAGATTGGGGGCGGTTCATAGAGAGAAGGAGGAGAGAATTTTCTTCCCAAAACCTAGAGAGAGAAAGTGGAGTGGGAAATGAGTAATTTGTGCCCCAAACATACTTATATACTCCCTTATGCGAGATTACTTAAATACCCTTCGTCTCAGTCGTGTTTACCTGCCACTGATACATAACTCATGCTTAACTGATATTACTTATAAATATCTTTCGTCGTACTTAACTTTCTTCATCATAACCACTTTCCATAAACCTGAGCCCTCTGCTACATTTAACAGATGAAATTTCCATTAGCTGACGAGCGGGATGTTACACTCTACCCCCCTTAAAAAAAATTTCGTCCTCGAAATTTAGAGATCAATTACCAATCCTCGTGACATACGTTTACCATCTATGGTCTGAGCCATACATATTCTATACATACTTATTCATACAGTTCGTCGCATAAATTTCTCATCTTGTTTCTTAACCCGCAAGTAACTGAACATAACCTTCTTGATCTTAATATCACTCAACTTAGAGTCTTCTTAGCATATCATGATTCAGAACTTACCTTGCCACACATGAACTTATTGTCTCAAATCCATATTACATCCGCCTAATGTAAATCATCCATGTAAGTAACTTATCATAACTAGAACACTCAGGATTTGCCTTTTTAACTGGATCCTCATGGAAATCCAGGTTTGCCCTGCAGTGCTCGATTGCATTTTAAACATCTTATCATACATACACATGGTTAAAACATGACTTTCCTTGTTATACCTTGAGACATGTGCCTCGTTCTTATATTACTTATCTTGACGATTCTACGAATCCCTTATCTCTTTTCAGAGTCTTAAGAAAACTTTCGATTTCATTACCATTGTTATTGCACCCAAATTCATGGATGACTCATATAACTTATCGTAGAGAGGTGAAATTAATTACACCTATACATATAACATTCATCAACTCACCTTGTGAATTACATGCTTTGAAAACTTCCGACTTAAACCTCTTGCATTTGGAGTATTCTTAACATATACTTGTGCGTCTCATAAGACTTTTCGAAAAACTATTGTTTACTTCATCAAATCTTACCTTACATGGTGTTCTACATACTCTCAAGTGTCGCATCTTGTTAGATAATAACGATACTTGTTCTAACGTCTTGACTAAGGAAATTTTCTAAACCTTGGGTATCTGGGTCCTTGGAATGAATAATTGTATAACTCTAAAGAAAACATTATGAAATCATGTTTTTAAAATAATCACCGCTCCAAAGTCCCTTACTACCCGTTTTAACTTTAAAAGTTATAAATCATAGTTCAAAATCTTCATAGCAAGTATCGTGATCTTTTAACAAGTTTAACATAGGAGAGTATGCACTTCCTCGTGCATAACTTATCATTTATAACTCCTTTCATAATAAAATTCTTGAACTTTAAAAGTATCTTCTTTCTTATTCTTTCTTGAATTACATACATATCTTGAAGACACACAATTGCATAACATAATTCATATAGGATTCTTGACTCTCATAACATTATCTCATTTTCTCGTTCTAAGAACAATGAACTTGAATCTTCAAAACATCATATCCGGTTACGATCACATATTGTTACCTTATCCTGCATCCCACTTCTTCTTTTAATACCGGCTTCACACTTGATAACCCAATTATTACTCTGAGTCACAAAAAGGAACCTCTCGACTCTTACATGTATTTCTCTTGTCATAACACATACCCTTACATGCATCTTCCTTTTCATAGTACATATTCTTCATTTGTTGCTTCTCTAGCCCTTCTTATCATACTTAGATAAAATCATATCCACTATACCTTTGTCATATAGTTCACCGACCTTATCAGTCTCATTACTTATTCGATATTTCGAGAACTCCTCGCTTGTTCCATAATGCTTCTTAAGAAGACTCTTACTATCACATTCCATGTTCCATGATTACTGTTATCAACTAAGCCAATTAACTTTCGTTGCGCCACTCTGATTCCCACCAGTTGGCCTTAACCAATACTATAATCCATTGAGACGACTGAAACTTCACATTCTTTTTCCCATATGAGCCTCTCTTCTTGAGCCTTTCTCAAAACCTTTCATGTGGCAACCATTGCCATAAACATGCACCTCACAATACCTTGCAAGATTGTATCTCACGGTAGACATGTCGCATTACCATATTTTATCACTGGTTGAGTTCATATCATGACATACACTTATCTTACATAAACTTGTTTCTGAGAAATCTTGAATCCCCATAGTAGACTCATCATAAATTCATACATACTTTTCCTGATCATACTTCATTGTATTCTCGCGTACTATGTTTTGCATAATCAATCTACTGCTTGCTCGTCAATTTCTTTCTTTAAGAAAACATCATAATTTAACACACGGGTCATTGGCGTTGACGATTCCTCTTATATACAAACGTAATAAGTTTGGCCCCAGTCGTTGTTCTAACATCACGGAATAAGTTGACAACACAACTGTGTCATCCAACTTTAGTTCCGGTGAGTTTAGCCCATTCTACGTGAGTCGTAACAACCGGTACCTGAAAAAATTTATTTTTAAATCCAAAAACGTCATCTCCAATCACCCATATGCATGTATTTTTTTTTTCTAAAATCTTGTAACTTATAATTCATCATCATAACGAGCTTTAGCCATTCAATTAAGCAAAACATAGGTCCGGGGGAATACTCATAACTTCATTGAATCTGAAAATTTGTGACTTTGCATAATTCTTTACCACTTTACTTTCCATCTCCTGCCTTTGCATCCACTTAATCCGTTCCATAAGTCGAAACCTTAAAACTTCTGACCCAAGCTCTTTGTCAGCTCTTGTTACGTTAACTTCTAATGTTACCTTGAACCGGATTGATTCCGTTAATAGTTGTCCATGCATTTTCTTCCTTAGAATTCATAGGGTGTAATATGCATTTGATACTTGATGTTATAGAGAGTTTTTGTTGCATAAAAGATTGTTAAAACAACCTCCAATAGCTACTATTAACCCTAGAGACGAAATGACAGTTTTCGGGAAAACCAAAATTTCGCTCCAGGTTCGCTATTAGCGAAATCCTCTGGAGTAATTTCGCTATTAGCGAAATTTTCGCTATTGGCGTGCTTTCTTTAACATAGTTTTCCAAAAATCATATTTTTCATAAAATCTTATTTCCTCAAGTATCCCCATGCATATCATTCCTTTCGATTGTCTAAAAAAATAATTCTATAACCTTTGCATGACAAGCATTAACATCATTCGATTCAATTCACGGCAGATTAGAAACTGATATCTTGTCATCCTAGCACTTAACATAAACTTCCACATAAAACTTCAACTTCGTCCGCTAAGAACGACTTAACTTATTTCTCTGCCAACTTATTCATTGTTAGAACCTTATTCTTACTGAACATATAAATCTTTATCTTCCGTTCTCATATCTCAATCCCTGAGAGCTTACTAATTCCATCAACACATATCGTCTTATCCTTAACTTATAATCTTGTACTTACGTTCCAGAATATATTTTCCTTTGCGTACAATAAGCCCGTTCCAACAACAACTCTTACCGAAGCTTCCGGTCACGCTTAGATATATATATATATATATATATATATATATATATATATCCAACTTCTTCACTTACGGATACATGAAGTATCACTAACATCATACTTCGAATTTGTCGGAACGTTCTTTCCTAACATGCCTTACATTCCCGGAGGATTCACACTTGTGCTTGATTAGTTCATCGGCCACCTTTTTGGCACGGTCAAACTCTTACTAATACTTATCCGAGTTCTTACTTATGAGTTCACACTTTCCAGTGCATCTCCATCACATACTTCGTTCCTCCTGGGTCCTATTCAGCTCTCAGGCATCCATTCCAATTGTCGAATGCTAAATTGAGTTGATCAGGCTCAACTAACAACAACAATTAGAACTTTTACCCTGAACCCAATGGTCCCACTACCTTAGTTGTAATTTAATGACCCAAGGCACGGTCTGAATCGACCTGCTCTGATACCAATTGTAACACCCATACCAGACGTATCTAGAAAGTCTGGCACGTGCGTTATTATTAGTACTGGATACATTAAAATATACAACAATTAAAAACTTCGAATGAATAATATTTACATCAAGTTACGTTCGTATAAATAATAATACAACACCACTCATCCATACATAATAATACATCCTAGATGTCCACCTCGTCCTGCAGCTTTACGAACGAACCCTTGAAGTAATATCCATCCGGCTACGAACATGCATAACATCCTGCTTATCTGAAACAAATAAGGATTGGGATGAGACATAATGTCTCAGTGAGTTCCCCTAAATCCTAGGCTATAGGCAACCTCAAGGGGAAACCTAAGGTCACCACGTGTCTACATTACAACCTGACGGTTGATTGTACGTGTGTGGGGACTTGCATACTTAGACGGTAGTGCATACTAGAGCCGTCATAATCATATCTTACTTGTTATAGGCTTCACTTCCTATACGTGTCATGGCGGTCAGAAGGGAACCTAGAACCGCATTGCCAAGAATACGATCTACGTATCAAGGCCTAACATAACATAATCATGGCACGATTCTAAACCGGACGATTAGGGGAAACCTAAGATCGTCATCGGCATCATGTTCATAACTTGCTCTATACATAACTTGTACTATTTCATATCTTGCTCTTGCTCTTAACTTAATCATGAGCATAAACATAAACATAACACAATCATATCGTGCATAAACGTATCTAAGTTCATTCATTAGGTTAGCGTTGAACAAACAGTTATTATCTTGATTCATTTTACGGATAGCCCCGGGTGGAGTAACCCCGAAATCAATCCCATACATGACCGATGTACGTACATCGGACTCCCTCGGTGTCGTGCGGGTCCCTTGCGGCTTGAACCGTTCCCCTTAGGTCGAGAACCTCCCGTATCCCCCTGGCGTGGATAACAAGAGACACGAGCACCTACGTCTTGTTAATTTCGGTGACATGCGGGTCCCTTACGGCTTGAATCGTTCCCCTTAGATCGAGAACCTCCTGTATCCCCCTGATGTGGATAACAAGAGACATGCCACCTACTTATACTTGTCATGGTCTTGTCATTCATATAAAATAAACCTATACATACATGCTTGCTTATTACCTCGGACCCTTGAGTCGATCCGATTAGCGGTAACTTGTACTTGTTCATAAACATACTTATCGTGGCGGAGAGATTATCTAGTCAATCCACGGCTTACATATTTGCTAAGTCATACTTGATCATAGGCGAAGAACATACACTTCGCATCTTATCTTTCTAGGAATTCATCCTATACTAGCCATACTTATTGTTCATGCTATCTTGCTAGTTCTCAACACTATGTTGAGGCTCTACATTCATGCCCATTCTTATTTCATAGCTACCCGAGTAATATCGGCTTAATCTCCCTTGATTCACTCTTGTCATTCTTATTAGGTTTGCCATGATTTTCTTTTCAAGAATCGTTTGATGTTATGTGCATTGCCTAGATGTTGTTTTAGGGTTATGAAGTTGTAAAACGTTGAAAGAAATGCTTCGGAACGCACTACCGACCCGAGGGAGGCCCAACAGGCCAAAATTAAGTTGGCCATTCCAGAGGGCTGCGCTAATAGCGCCCCTGGAGCGTGGCTTTTCTGGGGAGCTACGCTATTAGCGTAGAATTTCGCTAATAGCGTAGTTCTTCGGGTCTGTGGTACCAAATTTCCAATTTTGACCCAAAACTTGTCCAGTTCGATCCTGCAATGCACCATAATCATCCAGCAACATATATATACATTTATAAACTTATTTCATGGCAAACTAACAAGTAATCAACAAGAATTTATCAAAAGTACATTTAGGTTCAAAACCTCTCTTAAACATAATTCTATGCTTTAAACATGGAATTTACACAACCCAAGGAAGGTAAACTATCTATGGAACTCACCCTATCATGTTTGCTTGCTTTCCTTCAAGTCCAAGCTCAAACCCTAGCTTTTGCTTCAATCTTGATCTTTAGCTTTTCCCACCAAACCAAGCTTTAATCCAAGTTTTCTCTTGTTTCTTGCTTACCAAGCCACCATATGCATGATTTTGGAAGACTTTGATGCCTTAGAGAGGAAAGATTGGGGGCGGTTCATAGAGAGAAGGAGGAGAGAATTTTCTTCCCAAAACCTAGAGAGAGAAAGTGGAGTGGGAAATGAGTAATTTGTGCCCCAAACATACTTATATACTCCCTTATGCGAGATTACTTAAATACCCTTCGTCTCAGTCGTGTTTACCTGCCACTGATACATAACTCATGCTTAACTGATATTACTTATAAATATCTTTCGTCGTACTTAACTTTCTTCATCATAACCACTTTCCATAAACCTGAGCCCTCTGCTACATTTAACAGATGAAATTTCCATTAGCTGACGAGCGGGATGTTACACTCTACCCCCCTTAAAAAAAATTTCGTCCTCGAAATTTAGAGATCAATTACCAATCCTCGTGACATACGTTTACCATCTATGGTCTGAGCCATACATATTCTATACATACTTATTCATACAGTTCGTCGCATAAATTTCTCATCTTGTTTCTTAACCCGCAAGTAACTGAACATAACCTTCTTGATCTTAATATCACTCAACTTAGAGTCTTCTTAGCATATCATGATTCAGAACTTACCTTGCCACACATGAACTTATTGTCTCAAATCCATATTACATCCGCCTAATGTAAATCATCCATGTAAGTAACTTATCATAACTAGAACACTCAGGATTTGCCTTTTTAACTGGATCCTCATGGAAATCCAGGTTTGCCCTGCAGTGCTCGATTGCATTTTAAACATCTTATCATACATACACATGGTTAAAACATGACTTTCCTTGTTATACCTTGAGACATGTGCCTCGTTCTTATATTACTTATCTTGACGATTCTACGAATCCCTTATCTCTTTTCAGAGTCTTAAGAAAACTTTCGATTTCATTACCATTGTTATTGCACCCAAATTCATGGATGACTCATATAACTTATCGTAGAGAGGTGAAATTAATTACACCTATACATATAACATTCATCAACTCACCTTGTGAATTACATGCTTTGAAAACTTCCGACTTAAACCTCTTGCATTTGGAGTATTCTTAACATATACTTGTGCGTCTCATAAGACTTTTCGAAAAACTATTGTTTACTTCATCAAATCTTACCTTACATGGTGTTCTACATACTCTCAAGTGTCGCATCTTGTTAGATAATAACGATACTTGTTCTAACGTCTTGACTAAGGAAATTTTCTAAACCTTGGGTATCTGGGTCCTTGGAATGAATAATTGTATAACTCTAAAGAAAACATTATGAAATCATGTTTTTAAAATAATCACCGCTCCAAAGTCCCTTACTACCCGTTTTAACTTTAAAAGTTATAAATCATAGTTCAAAATCTTCATAGCAAGTATCGTGATCTTTTAACAAGTTTAACATAGGAGAGTATGCACTTCCTCGTGCATAACTTATCATTTATAACTCCTTTCATAATAAAATTCTTGAACTTTAAAAGTATCTTCTTTCTTATTCTTTCTTGAATTACATACATATCTTGAAGACACACAATTGCATAACATAATTCATATAGGATTCTTGACTCTCATAACATTATCTCATTTTCTCGTTCTAAGAACAATGAACTTGAATCTTCAAAACATCATATCCGGTTACGATCACATATTGTTACCTTATCCTGCATCCCACTTCTTCTTTTAATACCGGCTTCACACTTGATAACCCAATTATTACTCTGAGTCACAAAAAGGAACCTCTCGACTCTTACATGTATTTCTCTTGTCATAACACATACCCTTACATGCATCTTCCTTTTCATAGTACATATTCTTCATTTGTTGCTTCTCTAGCCCTTCTTATCATACTTAGATAAAATCATATCCACTATACCTTTGTCATATAGTTCACCGACCTTATCAGTCTCATTACTTATTCGATATTTCGAGAACTCCTCGCTTGTTCCATAATGCTTCTTAAGAAGACTCTTACTATCACATTCCATGTTCCATGATTACTGTTATCAACTAAGCCAATTAACTTTCGTTGCGCCACTCTGATTCCCACCAGTTGGCCTTAACCAATACTATAATCCATTGAGACGACTGAAACTTCACATTCTTTTTCCCATATGAGCCTCTCTTCTTGAGCCTTTCTCAAAACCTTTCATGTGGCAACCATTGCCATAAACATGCACCTCACAATACCTTGCAAGATTGTATCTCACGGTAGACATGTCGCATTACCATATTTTATCACTGGTTGAGTTCATATCATGACATACACTTATCTTACATAAACTTGTTTCTGAGAAATCTTGAATCCCCATAGTAGACTCATCATAAATTCATACATACTTTTCCTGATCATACTTCATTGTATTCTCGCGTACTATGTTTTGCATAATCAATCTACTGCTTGCTCGTCAATTTCTTTCTTTAAGAAAACATCATAATTTAACACACGGGTCATTGGCGTTGACGATTCCTCTTATATACAAACGTAATAAGTTTGGCCCCAGTCGTTGTTCTAACATCACGGAATAAGTTGACAACACAACTGTGTCATCCAACTTTAGTTCCGGTGAGTTTAGCCCATTCTACGTGAGTCGTAACAACCGGTACCTGAAAAAATTTATTTTTAAATCCAAAAACGTCATCTCCAATCACCCATATGCATGTATTTTTTTTTTCTAAAATCTTGTAACTTATAATTCATCATCATAACGAGCTTTAGCCATTCAATTAAGCAAAACATAGGTCCGGGGGAATACTCATAACTTCATTGAATCTGAAAATTTGTGACTTTGCATAATTCTTTACCACTTTACTTTCCATCTCCTGCCTTTGCATCCACTTAATCCGTTCCATAAGTCGAAACCTTAAAACTTCTGACCCAAGCTCTTTGTCAGCTCTTGTTACGTTAACTTCTAATGTTACCTTGAACCGGATTGATTCCGTTAATAGTTGTCCATGCATTTTCTTCCTTAGAATTCATAGGGTGTAATATGCATTTGATACTTGATGTTATAGAGAGTTTTTGTTGCATAAAAGATTGTTAAAACAACCTCCAATAGCTACTATTAACCCTAGAGACGAAATGACAGTTTTCGGGAAAACCAAAATTTCGCTCCAGGTTCGCTATTAGCGAAATCCTCTGGAGTAATTTCGCTATTAGCGAAATTTTCGCTATTGGCGTGCTTTCTTTAACATAGTTTTCCAAAAATCATATTTTTCATAAAATCTTATTTCCTCAAGTATCCCCATGCATATCATTCCTTTCGATTGTCTAAAAAAATAATTCTATAACCTTTGCATGACAAGCATTAACATCATTCGATTCAATTCACGGCAGATTAGAAACTGATATCTTGTCATCCTAGCACTTAACATAAACTTCCACATAAAACTTCAACTTCGTCCGCTAAGAACGACTTAACTTATTTCTCTGCCAACTTATTCATTGTTAGAACCTTATTCTTACTGAACATATAAATCTTTATCTTCCGTTCTCATATCTCAATCCCTGAGAGCTTACTAATTCCATCAACACATATCGTCTTATCCTTAACTTATAATCTTGTACTTACGTTCCAGAATATATTTTCCTTTGCGTACAATAAGCCCGTTCCAACAACAACTCTTACCGAAGCTTCCGGTCACGCTTAGATATATATATATATATATATATATATATATCCAACTTCTTCACTTACGGATACATGAAGTATCACTAACATCATACTTCGAATTTGTCGGAACGTTCTTTCCTAACATGCCTTACATTCCCGGAGGATTCACACTTGTGCTTGATTAGTTCATCGGCCACCTTTTTGGCACGGTCAAACTCTTACTAATACTTATCCGAGTTCTTACTTATGAGTTCACACTTTCCAGTGCATCTCCATCACATACTTCGTTCCTCCTGGGTCCTATTCAGCTCTCAGGCATCCATTCCAATTGTCGAATGCTAAATTGAGTTGATCAGGCTCAACTAACAACAACAATTAGAACTTTTACCCTGAACCCAATGGTCCCACTACCTTAGTTGTAATTTAATGACCCAAGGCACGGTCTGAATCGACCTGCTCTGATACCAATTGTAACACCCATACCAGACGTATCTAGAAAGTCTGGCACGTGCGTTATTATTAGTACTGGATACATTAAAATATACAACAATTAAAAACTTCGAATGAATAATATTTACATCAAGTTACGTTCGTATAAATAATAATACAACACCACTCATCCATACATAATAATACATCCTAGATGTCCACCTCGTCCTGCAGCTTTACGAACGAACCCTTGAAGTAATATCCATCCGGCTACGAACATGCATAACATCCTGCTTATCTGAAACAAATAAGGATTGGGATGAGACATAATGTCTCAGTGAGTTCCCCTAAATCCTAGGCTATAGGCAACCTCAAGGGGAAACCTAAGGTCACCACGTGTCTACATTACAACCTGACGGTTGATTGTACGTGTGTGGGGACTTGCATACTTAGACGGTAGTGCATACTAGAGCCGTCATAATCATATCTTACTTGTTATAGGCTTCACTTCCTATACGTGTCATGGCGGTCAGAAGGGAACCTAGAACCGTATTGCCAAGAATACGATCTACGTATCAAGGCCTAACATAACATAATCATGGCACGATTCTAAACCGGACGATTAGGGGAAACCTAAGATCGTCATCGGCATCATGTTCATAACTTGCTCTATACATAACTTGTACTATTTCATATCTTGCTCTTGCTCTTAACTTAATCATGAGCATAAACATAAACATAACACAATCATATCGTGCATAAACGTATCTAAGTTCATTCATTAGGTTAGCGTTGAACAAACAGTTATTATCTTGATTCATTTTACGGATAGCCCCGGGTGGAGTAACCCCGAAATCAATCCCATACATGACCGATGTACGTACATCGGACTCCCTCGGTGTCGTGCGGGTCCCTTGCGGCTTGAACCGTTCCCCTTAGGTCGAGAACCTCCCGTATCCCCCTGGCGTGGATAACAAGAGACACGAGCACCTACGTCTTGTTAATTTCGGTGACATGCGGGTCCCTTACGGCTTGAATCGTTCCCCTTAGATCGAGAACCTCCTGTATCCCCCTGATGTGGATAACAAGAGACATGCCACCTACTTATACTTGTCATGGTCTTGTCATTCATATAAAATAAACCTATACATACATGCTTGCTTATTACCTCGGACCCTTGAGTCGATCCGATTAGCGGTAACTTGTACTTGTTCATAAACATACTTATCGTGGCGGAGAGATTATCTAGTCAATCCACAGCTTACATATTTGCTAAGTCATACTTGATCATAGGCGAAGAACATACACTTCGCATCTTATCTTTCTAGGAATTCATCCTATACTAGCCATACTTATTGTTCATGCTATCTTGCTAGTTCTCAACACTATGTTGAGGCTCTACATTCATGCCCATTCTTATTTCATAGCTACCCGAGTAATATCGGCTTAATCTCCCTTGATTCACTCTTGTCATTCTTATTAGGTTTGCCATGATTTTCTTTTCAAGAATCGTTTGATGTTATGTGCATTGCCTAGATGTTGTTTTAGGGTTATGAAGTTGTAAAACGTTGAAAGAAATGCTTCGGAACGCACTACCGACCCGAGGGAGGCCCAACAGGCCAAAATTAAGTTGGCCATTCCAGAGGGCTGCGCTAATAGCGCCCCTGGAGCGTGGCTTTTCTGGGGAGCTACGCTATTAGCGTAGAATTTCGCTAATAGCGTAGTTCTTCGGGTCTGTGGTACCAAATTTCCAATTTTGACCCAAAACTTGTCCAGTTCGATCCTGCAATGCACCATAATCATCCAGCAACATATATATACATTTATAAACTTATTTCATGGCAAACTAACAAGTAATCAACAAGAATTTATCAAAAGTACATTTAGGTTCAAAACCTCTCTTAAACATAATTCTATGCTTTAAACATGGAATTTACACAACCCAAGGAAGGTAAACTATCTATGGAACTCACCCTATCATGTTTGCTTGCTTTCCTTCAAGTCCAAGCTCAAACCCTAGCTTTTGCTTCAATCTTGATCTTTAGCTTTTCCCACCAAACCAAGCTTTAATCCAAGTTTTCTCTTGTTTCTTGCTTACCAAGCCACCATATGCATGATTTTGGAAGACTTTGATGCCTTAGAGAGGAAAGATTGGGGGCGGTTCATAGAGAGAAGGAGGAGAGAATTTTCTTCCCAAAACCTAGAGAGAGAAAGTGGAGTGGGAAATGAGTAATTTGTGCCCCAAACATACTTATATACTCCCTTATGCGAGATTACTTAAATACCCTTCGTCTCAGTCGTGTTTACCTGCCACTGATACATAACTCATGCTTAACTGATATTACTTATAAATATCTTTCGTCGTACTTAACTTTCTTCATCATAACCACTTTCCATAAACCTGAGCCCTCTGCTACATTTAACAGATGAAATTTCCATTAGCTGACGAGCGGGATGTTACAATGAGTGTCCTAGATGGGATTTGTCCCTCCTCATAAACAGGAGATATATCTTTAGGCCTCTTGATGAAATATGACTGTAAAATTGCATGGCCATGCCGAACTAAGTCAATATAAGATATTGGACTTATTCGTTATTCAGTATATTTTGGAATCAAGAAATATAAATATTGATCTATACAAGGGTGACAATAACTATGCCTTGGGATCAATGAAGATATCGAGACAAAGGAGTAAATATACACATGAGTGTTATCATGGAAAGGTTTCGTCAGATCACTTGACATTCTTGTCACTTGGGTAGCAATGATGTGTTTCTAGATACCGCTCATTGTTTATAATATTAAATATTAGATTTAATATTATTGCCAACGTGACTAGAACCTATTGGGTCACACACAAAGAACAGTCAAAAGAGAAATATATAAGTATGACTTATATAAGGGGTGCGTTTAGTAAATAACGCTAATTAGTTAGCAAAATTACTAAACTCGTTGTTGGGCTTACTGAAGCCCAATAGTGACTTATGACTTGCAGAGCACACTAGAAGTTCTATAAATAGAACTCTGGTGCTGAAGTTTTAGGTTACACGTTTTGAAGCAACCCCTTTCTTCTCTGCACTTCCAATTCATTGGCTAGCACCAATTTTTGGAGGAGCACTGTTCGTGTGGACTTACTAGAGGCTTTGCTGCTTTGCTTAGCTGTGATCGTGATTCAGAACAGAAACTATCGAGGTAACAATCGTATCACTGATTCATGTCAAATTCGTAATGATCCAAGGAAAGAAAATCGAAATTCTTCTTCTTCTTCTTCTTCTTCTTCTTCCGCTGTGTATGATATCTTTCGATTTTCCTTCAGTTTTTTCTTCCAGATGTCTTGGGCTATTCCTTCCACCTTAGGGCAGAAAGGTTAAGAAAAGACATGATAGAAACATCGAATTTATGTATACTATGTATTGTCATCAACATTAGCATATTTATTAGTACAATAGAAATCTGGGATGAATCGGGTGAGTGCCTCTAGTAATGTCTCTAATTTTAGGTTCTACCTTAAAGGCTTTAACTCTAGACACAATTAAAGCAATGTGCCAATTCTGCCTATTTTAGCATATGGATAATTAGTCTTACATAGAAACTACTGAGTTTTGATACAACCTTTCTGTAGCAATTATGTGTGTTACTTCTTCTAACAAAGATATGTTACAAATTGAGGAACCAGTATGGTTTTCTCCTCCTCTGTCCTTGGTTCAATTCATGTCTTTTTAACCATCATTTTTCTAGATTCATTTTAAACCCCTTCTCGTAAACCCAAAATTGGTTGCTCATGGTAAAAGTGGGTTGTGACCTTACGGGCCTGTATGCGAGTTAGTTTTTGGAGGGTTTTGGAGGGCTATGCCAATATTTTGATACATATTTGCGAGTTGGACCTTAAGTGAACTTTGCCAAAAATGTCAGGGATATTAATCCTAGATTTGGAAACCTGAGAACGTTGGTCGTGAGGCTTATCTTAGAGCTAAATGAGTTGATTCATGAATATAAGAATAAAAAAAATTAAAGAAAAAACCCTACATGAAAGATATTTGATGCAGAACAGAAGCAAGGATTAACAAGCGCTAAACCTAAAAGATAAACAGACATGATGTAAGCGACAAACCTATCAAATAAGGGTTTCTGAAAGGCTTAAATAGGTCTTTCGTCCCTGCAAATATAGGTCATTTGAATTTTCGTCCCTGAAGTTACTAATCCTTCCAATCTGCCACAGCAAAATTTAATCGTTTCACTTTTGGTCCTAATTAGGTTTTTTTGCTGAGGTTGGCAGTCATTAGCGACGTGGTGCCCTTGTGGCAAGTAATGATTGGGCGAGGTGGTTGGCTTAAATAGGTCTTTTGTGCCTGCAAATATAGGCCATTTGAATTTTCATCCCTAAAGTTACTTATCAGATGTAATTAGGACCATTTTTGAAATGATTAATATTTGCAATGGCAAAATGGAATGATTAGTAACTTCTGGGACGAAAAATCAAATGGCCTATATTTGCAGGGACGAAATACCTATTTAAACCTTTCTGGAATCCACTAGAAATTGAGAAAACTCTCGATAGTTTTATTGTATAAAAAAAAGTGCCTTTTAGGCTGCATAAGTTTGTTTAAATACTAGAGGAAATAACAAACTCGTATGGGCCGAGAAATAACAAAGTGAAATAAAACAGAAAATAGTAAATATGTTGAAATATTAAAATACAATTTTGGGACTTAAGACGACCTTGACGACCTTGATGACTAAATTCGTGAGGTCCGGGGTTTTCCGAAAAGGTATAATTTATTCATTCCGACACCGGATGTCAAATCTGCACCATTCCGAGTGAACCTTTTTTGTGCGCCACTTCATCTTCGATACGCGCCGCCAGTTTGCCTACATCAATATTAGTATTATAATGCATCTTGTTTTAGTAGAAGAGGACATGGCTGCGACAATTGCACAAATTTCAATACCTAAGTCACTTAAATCCTTTATATTGTAGTGCATTAACAAATGTAATTAAATTATATGGCTGCTTGTTGAAGGTTCTGACTCAGTAGCGGAAGGCGAAGGTACTATACTTGAAAGCATACGTAGGTAAGTCAATTTCTTAATTTCATTTTATTGATGCTTTCGTTGCTAGGTTCTAACAAAAATTTCTATTTTTGACTTTTGAGCGCTCTACAAGTCATGTAAGGGTCGTGGTTGCAACCTTAGGACGTAAACATGGTTCTTCTGGAAGATCTGATAAATGGCAACATATTTATGCAGGATTTACAGTATGGTTGTCACAGGCTGAAACCTCAAGTGATTTTAGTTGATATGTTATTTGGTTGTTTTTACAAGATATGTCATCAGTTTCAGTCCAATACTCCAACCTTGTTTTGAACCTTCAAAATAAGAGATGAATCACTTGACTTAAGTCTCAAAGAAACTTTTACCATTACAAAGATTGTGTGTTGGATGAGGGATTCAGGAGGCGAAGTGTGTGTGTGGGGGTTCTTACATGTATCTACCAATAACCTAACCTTATCAACTTTTATAAACATCTTGTACACAATTTGGTGGATCCATAAAAGGGGAGGAAACCTTATTTGGATTGACTTGTTTGAGCTCATCTATTGACATAAACACTTGTGAGACTGTTTGAGAGAGCTTATGAAAAAGACTTACATGAAAGCAAGTTGACTTTATTTTATCTTTTGTTATAGAAATAGCTTATACATAAACACTTGTATCATAAGTGCTTAGTTATGTTAGTTATGATTGCTTCAGTCATTGGTTTCCAGTAAAAATTGATTTTGATAGTATGAAATACATATGAAGATTCTGCATCAGACGAAATTGTCAAAGATTGCATAACTGAATCTACAAATGCAGATGTGGTCGTGAAATCACAGGGATGGGATCCTTCTTATGCTAAAAGTGTAGCACAGGGATGTTTGAGTGCCCTAAAATAGTTAATCCTATCAGACAAAAAACTTCTAGGTACTTCTTCTGATTTATTTATAATTAATCCCGTGTTACATCAAACTTCTGGCTTGATAACTTGGGCAGTTGCTTTTCATTTAGTTAAGAGTATGTTTGAATGAACAGTTTAATTATGTGCTAATTGAATAAGTTTTTATGGTATAAGCTCTTATACATAAGTTATTTTTATAATTGAAGAGAATGTAGTTAAATTGTTTTCATATAAGTTGTATAACTTGTTTGTAAGTTATTTTTCTAAACTATCCTAAGAAGCCTAACGAATATGTCATAAACTGAAACTTTCTCAAAAACTTGCTCAAGATTTTATGTCATAAGGTACGTTCAAGTATGCTGTAGATTAAAACGGAGACTGAAATTAATATTTGAAAGTCGATTAGTCATGATTGACTTCATGTCCAACTGTTATGTATATAAAAAGCATATACATAATATTGGGATGTCGTGGTGATTAGCCAAACATCAAACCCCCGGTTGGTATCCATCAAGTGAAGGTTGTGAAACTCATGGCACGCAATAATGATGCTTGTAATATTAATAACAACGTGTAACATCAAATCTGTCAATACAAGTTTACTAAGGTAATATAAGAGAAATATGGCGGGTTGTTCCAAAAACTAGTTTATACTCCAATTTTTTTAGCAGCAGTTAGAGTTCTTTGTTGTTGTGCAATTTGTGCTTTCAATTGGAGTTTGTTCATTTGGATTACTATCGATAAAATTCGACAGATAATGACTACATTTATAAGGTAGAAAATAAAAAAAAATCAAAAGTTGCAGAAAATGATAAACATTATATTCCTACTCAAAATGGAACACAAAATCAAACTAATCACAAATAATCAACATCGTTACCATAACATGATTTAATTTACAGTTGGATGGTCATTTTAAATGTAAACTATCCACCCCTTTGTATGATCTTCACTTTAATATAAATTTACGGTTAATATTTGTGACCATATTGGATGTGACGATCTTGAGTTTTTCACTTTGTAAGTTTCAAAATTGAACATTTTAAATTCCATTCTTTAACAACAATGTGAATTGTTTTAAACTGAGAATTAATAAACTAATGTCTTGAATTCTTGATCTTGCAGATATGCAATACAAGTTAAAAATATTTTAAACTTTAAAGATTATATTATAAGAGCTACCAAAAATAATTATTATGATAATAAATACAATTTAAAAAATAAGGTTAAAATAAAAAATGGATATGTTAAGAGAAGGAGGAGGGACAAAATCTGATTTTGTTAACACGAAGCAAAGACTAACTTACAAAGCTGATCATATCAAATAACAAGCTATTCTCTCCAGGAAATTTTTGTTTTTGAATGAGAAAAGTTATCATTAATATGGCACAAGTTGTGCCAAGACTTCCAATTACACTATTCCTTACATATTATGTCGGCGAATTATTTAACTAGGGGACAACTCGGTATTGAGTCAGCCCCAAAACCAGCCAATAATAGTAGGGAACATCACTTGTGAATGTTTCATCAAGACATCAAAAAAATTAACAATGTTTATCATTGGAACTACCAAACCATTTGCAAGTTCAATCCATCATTATGCAGTGCAAATTGTGCAAATCACTTTGAAGTGAAAATAATAGAAGAAATATCCAACTAACGGTAATTATTACAAAACCAAAAATATGAAAGTTCACACTACATCTAATCACCAAACATTTCAAAATAAATTGTTATGAAGTTACAATACCAAACATGCATTACAGTTCCATATCGAAACTGTAAATTAGAACGATAAAATCAAATTAAAAAAAATATTAATTCTCCATGGAGAAAACCATATCACAACTTCATGTTGACAATAGCTGACTCCAAGTGAAAAATATCTGTCTCCTCATTCAAAAGCTTATCTTCCGCTTGATGTTTGAGCTGTTTGATCGGCCAGGATGCTCCCTAGAACAAGCCAGATATAGATTAGGAGGCATAATCAAATTGTAAGAGATAGTTCATATGACTCCAGAAAGCAAAAGATAAGCATATGCTATGTAACTACAACTTAGAGTGATTTTGATGGGAGGTATAAACACAACACAAGAAAACGTATCATACTTCATAACCAAATAAAAATTTTAGGATAAATAAATTTGGTACCTTGAATTTAGTATTATTTATTGCAGCTGTCAATATGTTGTCTCCAACATTCAACCTCAGCTGCCGAACGAAATCCTCACGGGAAATCTTCTTTGACTACACAAGTACGATATGATACATTAGAGATATTTTATCATTTAAAACATATGCATTACATCGACCTGCTTTACATACCACATATTTTTGATAATGGCGAATGGTTTGAAACATAATATTTCGAGGAACCATATCTTTGATGGAAGCTAAAAGCATGCGAAAGGTATCCAAGGGGATCTCGGTGTTCTTCGTGTATTAGCAGGAACACTAGTCGATGCCAAAACTCCATTCAGATGTGCAACACATCGGGTAGCCTGCTTTTGCTTCAGATTGTCTACAACTCCATCCAATACCTTTGTGGGTTTTGCGTCCATTTTTATCTACTAGATGACTATAAATATACACACGCGCAAATATAAAAGCTTAGCTGTACCAGTTAAATATAACTATAGATCTTAAGCAACAACAATGTTTGGCAATCCTGATATGTTTAAAACATTTGAGACTATTGAACTGGTATAAAGGATCATGTGCTCATCATAATAATAAAATGTTGACATAATAATAAAGTTAAATATTAAATCAATAAGAGCATTCCTTGTAGAGCAAAACAAATAATTAGAAACATTTGCACAAGTAAAACATTGCAATAGTACAACCGAAACATAAATGAATACTCCCTCCTTCCCTAATTATAAGTCACCTTGGAAATTTCACATAAATTAACTAATGTATTTAATGTTGTATGGAGGAAAAAAAATGAGTCACTTTACAAAAAAATTCTTTATTAATGGTGTGAGAAAGATAAATTAAAGAGTTGGAAAAAGATAGAGAAATAAATAATAAATGCATAATAGGAAAATAAGTATTAATGATTAATTTGATATTGTAAAATGACATAATTTGGGATAAAAATATTTTGCTAGAATGACATATAATTTGGGACGGAGGGAGTATAACATTAAAATATAATTTAATGGTTACTTCTGCATTATATTGTTGCATGTACTATAAATTTATCAATATGCCGAATGTGGACATTTATGCTCTTCAATTCTACATAAAATCTCCAACTAAACTCATAATAATCATAATGTATATTGTAGCGTTCTTTGATGGCACCAACTTTCCAACAAAACAAAGATATCTCTACAACTCTTCATATGCTCCCAAAAATTGCTTCAAAAATAAACATCAAATGACTAATCTAATTTTCATAAAACTGTCAAAGCTTAACCCATTATTTATAAAAGAAAAAAAATATATAAGTATTGTGTAGAAAAAGTTTCAAGAGAGGATTAGAAATAGCTTAGAAACCAATCTTACACTTACTAAAGGTCAAAACTAAAGAATAAAAGCAGAAACATCATTCCTAAACATGAAGAAATTAGAAAAAATTAAATACAATTAAAAAATGACCCTAAATTGACAATAGTAACAAAAAAAATGTATGCCTTCTCAATGTTTCATACATTGTACATGTTCTTCCCAGAGACAACTTTTCTCATGGTAAAGAAATTCGACAATATAAAAAGATTATAACTTTTTTCAAAAAGGAAAAAACAATTGGCTTAATCAAAACCAAGAAGGATTGGCATTTGAAAAAATGGGGAAGGGAATAATGGTTGTATTAATGGTGATTTAACAACTATCTCAGGTGAGATGTTTTGAACCATGTCATTTGAGGTTATAACGTAAAACTGTTATAAGTGAGTTGATACCTCTTGGACAACAAGGCCTGGAATTCACCATCCTCAACTAGAAAAATTGTATCACCAAACCACAATATTTTTCCCAAAATTATTTTTAAAATAAATTGACTTCCAAAGGTAAAATCAGAGTATAAAATTGATGAAAAACAAAAATAAAATTCCAATACCAAGAAAAATACTAACTTAGTCAACCCATCAATTACAAACTCAATAAAACACAAACAAGCAAAAACAAACTAAATTACAATATTCAAACTTAAAGTAAAAAATAAAAAGAGTAAGAAACAAAGAAAGGACTATGAATTTATACCTGAGTGAAGTAACACACAACAAAAGAAAGACCAAACAGTTAAGTAATATGTTTTCACTTTGAAATTGTGTATCTAATTGGAGGAGTAAGGGATCCTATTTATACTAAATTCTAACCCAAACACAAAAACAATAAACTAACCGGTTAAGTGAATTGAGTATCTTGCTGGCACACCTAAAAAGATAAACATTAACAACGGATTTTTGCTTAGTGAGCATTAGCTAAGTATTCATTGTATTTGTTTTCTTTTTCAACAATTTACAAATCTGCATGATCCTTCTAGAATGCTCATTGATCATTTTCTAACTTGATTTTCAAATGTTTGTTAAAGCATAAATTTTCTCTACCAATGTGGAAACCAAGTATGGATGTTTGTTAAAGTATAAATTATTTTCTACTAATGTGGAATCCAAGTATGGATGTTTGTTAAAAGTTCCGGATTTTTTACTTAAATATAATATATTATCAGTTAAGGTAATATTTTTTTAAATAATATTAAAATATAAAGGTGACATTGATAATCATTATTTGGAACATCCATTAAATTATAATGACACCTTCAATATTGTTTAGAAATTATCTATTCTCAAATTCTTTAAAATTTTCTATTATAACAATTTATCAATATTTCAAAGTAACAAGATTTTTTTGGACAAAAAGTAAAAAGAATTTGAAAATTCTAACAAATAACCATACATGAATTTATCATTAAAATAAAATTAATTTATGAATTGATAAACCATTTAAATATCAAATTAAAAATAGAAAAATGTGTATTCTAGACGGATAAAAGAGATATGAATATTGGGGAAGAAGAAAACTAATACAAAGAACGACAATTGTCAGATCATTATAAATGTTTGACTTTAATTATAATTCTTTATAAAGTCACACATATAGTTAATTGTGATTTGCTTAAAGTGTTACATTTTTTGGTGTATGGTTTCACGTTTGTATTATACCAAACATGCATGAGTATTATAAAGACAATTGAAATTATTATTTTTACGATAAAACAATTTAGACAATTGGAATTTTATTTTATTTTTATGAAGCCCTTAAACTTTAATATCATTTGTATATCAAAAATAATTCTTACTGGCTTGTTCAAAAAAAAAAATTTAATTCTTACTGTGTATAGATTATTTTTCTTTCATCAGTTGAATGAAACTAATTTTGTCTATTTATTATATGATTTTGATTGTGTTCATTTTGGAATTTGTTTGGATTGGTTTCAACTATGTATGTCAACAATTATTTGGAATTTGATTATGATTTAAATCAAGAAAAAGAATCCTCATGTTGACACTTGACATAGGGATGCATAAGTTTTTCAAACGTCTATAAATAAGATTGCTAGTAATAGATATTTTCTAACCCTAAGATTAAGTGACTTAAGTTATTAAATCAAGAAGATCATTAATGAATATGCATAAAATTTTGATTCTGTTATATATATATATATATATATATATATTTATAAAAAAATAAAAAATCGGTCCAAATCCTCTACATTTCTCAAAAAAATAAAATAAAAAGATAAATACAAATAAGAAGTTGGTGGAACTAAAATTCAAAAATATTTTAATCATTGGATTCCACCGATCTCTTGCTTGAATCTATTTTATAAATTTATAAATGGAAAGTCAACACATACAAAATGGAATATATTTCTCAAACTAAAAAAATGTAACGGAAACGTTGGCACATGATATATGTAGGAATAAAATGTTTGATACATTAAAGAGATGACTCATATTCCCGGTGTATTAATGATGTATTAGTATTATTATTATTACTCTTTCTTTTCTAAGCTTAATTTTATCCATTAAAATTTTCAATAATAAAAATGGGAGAACAATAGGAAGAAAATAAACCTAATACATTATATTTTCATGAGAACAAACTTTTGTTCAAAAGATAAGCTTATGATACTTGCTGTGATATTAACTATTTATATATTATGTTTGAACATATGTTAGAAAAAATATGATTAGTATTATCAAGTAAGTACTATTATTATAAAATAGTTTAAGTTTAGTTAGATAAAATTCATTTATTTTCCATCATTATCAAAATTGTTGGTGCACTTCCCAAGCCCATCTTGATAAGTTTGTGGTATGTTATCTCCATCTTTTGGTGGTATGCGTATCATTCCATAGATTAATCAATTCAAGCACTTCCTATTTGCCTGTGATTTTGGAAAACGGGGGCTAGTTCTGATTATTACAAGTGAGATCGAACTAGAAATCTCAATACCGTTGTGCAAAGGTTTTTATCGGAAAAGAGTTTGAAAAAAGGCCATGAAATGCACTCAGGTTGCTTAGAGAGCAAGACGGGTTTGATATAAAAAGGCACTGTCTCTCGACAGGTTTGAGAATGCGATTAAGAGCATAAAATAAAGCAAGTTAAAAGTAAGTTTACGCACGTAAACTCAAGGAAAAGGTAAAATGCAATGGATTAAAATAAAAGGGGTGGTCTACAAATCAGTTTACATACATTCTGTATAACTCGTTTCCCTATACGCCGGTAGTTTGAGTGTTGTAGAATTCTGTATATGATTTACGACCCACTTTTTGGCTTGGAAACTACTATTTATACTAAAAAAAACTAGATGTCAAACCACTAACTCCATGATCAACATTTCTTCCGTCTTGGACAAACACTTGTCCCACGTTTTCCACTAAAAGGAAACCGCTTCCTTGCTTGAAATTGTGCTTCCTGCCCTTTTGCCTGTCTTCGACGTGAAACTGTCCTTTCAGCCTTGCTTTGTCGAGATTCAGGTTATACGCCTTAGGCTTAATGCTTCGTCGAGATTCTTCAATTAAAATAAGGAAGCTTCTTCGATTCCGTCAAAGTTAAAGGTCAAACAAATGTCGACCATATGAAACAAGCCTGTCAAATTTACAGGCTAACAAATGCCCCCAAAAAAATACCTTTTTCGAAGACATAAACTCCACAGAGGAGAACATTGGCATTTTTTTAGACTTATTCTTGAGTCATCATGAAGCATGATGCCATAGCTATCATTGCATTTAGACATAGTATTTTCATGTCTCGTAACTTTAGGTCTTCCATCAATGCGCTACCTTCTGCCTCTAGCCCTTTCAATTTTTAGTGCTCATAAGCATTCGCCTTTTTCTGAGACACATGGTGATTTTAAACCGTGACATGAAGAGTCTTCATATGATGTCAATAAATCTTTTTACCATCCATCGTTCACTTTCTTCATCCCTTCTCTCTCATTCCTTTGCGTGATCTTCCCTTAAAAAAGAAAGAATCGGAGTACAAAGAATGGAACGCATTTCAGATGATGATCTGCTCAACATTCTCAAGAGAGTAGTAGCTTCTCATGTTGGGCGCTTTCTTCGTTTCAGGGCAACGCCTTCTCTTCACTAGAGACTTGCCAAAACTTCTGAAGTTCTTCGAGCTTTGCCAAGGAATTGTCTATCATTCCTTACATACCCTAAGCCCTATGTCAGGAAGCAAATTCTTATCCGACGTATCACTGATAGCGGACATCCAGCTTTTTGTGTAGCTCGAGTGGATTATCTTCTTCATGCGACATATTTCGACCTTGGAGAAATTCGACAAATTCTCCTGAATGCAAAAGCAAACTGCTCCATTGAAGCAAAGTACTTTTTAATGATTCTCGACGCTCTAGCCAGCGATGGATTTTCTCTAGCAGATGTCTTCTCGGTCTTTGAAGACATTTTTGAGTGCAAGCAACATTCTAATTGAAAAAGGGCCCTTGTGTGGGCTCCAGGTTGCTACTCGTCAAGACCTCTTCATCGTGAATTGGACTATCAGCTTACGTCTCGATCTTATAAAACTTGCAAAGGTTCTGGGTGGAAACTGAATGTATTTTCACCATCTCCGGGTTTTGACGACGATTATTTCATGACCAACATCTGTTTCTCCTGTCATCTTAATGCCGAGCTTTTGTGGTTTTTAACCCATTTTCGTTTCTCTGGGGCATTCTAATTTGTTCAAGGACACAAAGCCTTTTTTGATGTGTCGAACTAAAATAGGTTAGGAACTAATTTCGACATATTTATCAAAGAAACTGATTCCTTTGACGATCTGTAAAATGGTAAAGAACCTCAATTATTTAAGATAAGAATTATTTGCAACCCGAGTAAGCGTTCGCAAACAAACCAAAGTTGTAAGTAAAACTTAATAAATATAATTGCTTGCCTCCAAACTTTGATATTGACAAATTTGCCACAAAGGTTTTAAATATGAATTACATCTATCTCGGTTTCGCCCACTGCTTATGGTTTTCTTACTTAAAATTTTCAATCTTTAAGGCAAGTAATGCCAAATTTCACCATTTAATTTTTAACTAAGGAATTACATCCATTCCTTAACAAAGATACAATCAAATTTATGGTCAACTGCCCAAAGTTTCCGTAAGTTTAAACTTGAGTGTTTCGATAGTATCTTCATCAATGGTTTCCTAACCATCTTTTGATAAGTACTAGCCATTAAGGCCTGTTTGATTTCAGACTCCGGCTACACAACCGTGATTTGATTCTAAGCATCTTGCTTAGATGTGATGATCATCTTCATCATTCCCTAAGGTTAGGGAATTCATATCCTCCATGTCAGATTCTGTGTCGAATGTCTCCCTTTCCCACATGAAGCCATGAGTTGGATGGAGTTTCCAAGAACTTGCATCTGCTTGATTAGCATCATCAATTTTTGCAGATGAACATGGAGCGATATTCGCTAAGTTCTTGTCAAAGGTCTTCCTTGTGATTTGATTTACTTCAGCAAGAAAATAGCTTTGGTCATCCTCAATGTTCTCGACTATACCATCAACTCTCTAGATCGAGTTACTTTGGTGCATGGTTGATGGAACAACACCTATCCCATCAATCCATTCTCTCCCCAACAACAAGTCGAAATTAGCTTTTGATGGGAACACCATGAATAAAGTTGGTCTAACCACAGTTCCCACCGTTAGACTTACTTGGAGAGAACCAAGGGAATGTCCAGCCTTTCCTTTGTAATTCGACAAAATCACATTATGAAGCTTCAAATAATTGTTGGTCTTACCAATCCTTTTGAGTAAGGATTGAGGCATTAGATTGACAGTAGTGCCACCTTCGACAAACACTTTGTTAACACTAACCTCATCCACTTTGGATTGGATGAACAAAGGTTTGAGATGATTCTTCATCGAATCATCAGGTTGTTAGCACTAAACTCAAAAATGTACTTCATCTTTATGGAATGCACTTAAATTCAAAATTTAATTTGATTTTACAATGTTTGTTAACTCGTAAAAAAAATTCTGCTAATGTGAAATCCAAGTATGGATGTTTATTAAAATTTTCAAATTTGTTACTTAAATTTAATACAATATCTATTATGGTAATAAATTTTTAAATATTATTGAAATATAAAAGTGACATTGACAATCATTGTTTGGACAATTTTATTATACTAGTTGTTATGTGTATACGTCATGCATTTTTTTCCGCATAATAGGGTAAATTAGCTTTTTACTAACATCCATTAAAATATAATGTCACCTTCAATATTGTTTAAAAAAAAAAGCAATTCTCAAATTCATTAAAATTTACTATCATAACAATTTATCATTATTTTAAAGTAACAAGAATTTGAAAATTCTTCCTTTAAAAAAAAAAGAAGAATTTGAAAATTCTAACAAATAACCATACATGAATTTATCATTAAAATAAAAAATTTATAAATTGACAAACCATTTAAATATCAAATTAAAAATAGAAAAAAGTGTATTTTAGAAGAATAAAAGAGATATGATTATTGGGGAAGAAGAAAACTATTATAAACAACGATAATCATCAGATCATTATAAATGCTTGACTTTAATTATAATTATTTATAAAGTCAGATAATTATCATATCGTTATAAATGTTTGAACATTAGCTAGAAAAAAATATGATTAGTATTATCAAGTAAATAACAGTATTATTAAATAGTTTAACATTAGTTAGATAAAATTCACATCATTTCCATCGTTATCAAAATTGCTGGTGCACCTCCCAATCCCATCAATGATACTTAGTACTTTACCCAACATTATATATTTGCTGCCTCGTAGTGGAAAGACATGTTGTATGTGACGACTGAATATAGCCCAATGTCTGTTTGGATGAATCAACGTAAGTTTATGGTATCCTATCTTCATCTTTTGTTGCACATCTACTTAGTAGCATTCTATATATTAATCAATTCAAGTACTTCACCATTTCAAACTTTTTGAAATCTTCTCAATTGCTGTTTTTTTTTTGAAAAATATCAAAATCAAGAGTACTCAAAAATATATATTAATGAAACGCTTGTCATATTACACACATATGGAATTTCTATAAGTATTGATATTTCACTACTTCATTGCTTACATGCTTACATACTATATCTTATTATTAATAAGTTTTTGTTGATATAAGAACATGTAAACATATTTGAGAGTTACATATATAAAGGTTTGGCTAATTAATGTATATACGATATTATCTTTTGAAATGGCTAATGTTAGTAATAATTTGTTAGATTAGTTTTTCTCTTTTGTTTAAGTTTGAGCCCATACCTCAAACTCTTTAAAACTTATCATCATAATGTAATTTGCAAGAAAATTCTCTTTTTCACTACAATTTTCAAGAAGAAAAATCCACTTACATCTTCAAGATTAATTTGTAATGCAGCCAAATCTCGGACCCCAAAGGTTGATTTGTTCTCCTCGTGAAATATTTTTTATTTTTTTTTTTGAGTAATCCTCGTGGAATATTTATTTACTTTCACATTCTAGCACTCAACAAATTGCTCGAGTTCATAAACCAATTGAAAAAGAACATGTACTCAACCATTTGAAACGCTAACTTGAAATATTGATGAAGAAATAATCGCATACCTAATTTATTACCTTCACCGAACTCATAGAGTTTTGGTGTTAAGAAATTGCAAACGATATAATTGTGTGATTCACCGAGTTCTTCGACCCAAAAGGTTGATTTTCCTCCTCTTGGAATATTTCTTTACTCTCACATTCTAGAACTCTACAAAATAGTTAATTTCAAAAACCAATAGAAAAACACGAAATCAGATATTTAAAAAATGAACTTGAAATATAGATGAAGAAAAGACCTCATACCTAATTTCTTATTGTCACCACGTTCCTAAGTCTTTGGTGTTAAGAAATTGACAATCATGTAATTGTGTCATCCAACAAGATCTCGAACCTCAAAGGTTGATTTTCCTTCTCCTGAAATATTTCTTTGTTTTCATACTCTATAACTCGACAACAAGATCAAGTTCATAAACCAACGGAATAAACATGCAATCAATGATTTAATACACTGATTTGAAATATAAATTAAGAAATGATCTCCTACCTAATTTATTATTGTCGCTGCACTCCTAGGATATGGATTAAGAAATGATCATATTTGACAATTTGTGACAGGTAGAACAGATATTAAAGTCCAGGATTTTGTAAGGAAAATACAACATCCAAATGTATTATGCATTTCATTATACTTACACAATCACACAACCTATCAATGTTCCATAAAGACAACTTTATGTGATTCGTTTATTACATAAAAAGAAATAACAACTCTAGACTAGCACAAATCTCTCAGGAAGTTCCACAACTCTTGTTCACAATCATCTTCAGGAAATCTGCAGACCACATAACATGTTAAGAATATTGATAGTTAGTAGTTAGTTAAAATTACTTTGTTAGTTAGAGCACTAGTTTAGTACTATATAAGTCACGACGTTGACTCATTTGTAACTAAAACAGAATAAAACTCGTAATTCTACTAACAATGACCATGTAGAAGTTATTCAGAAACATGACACAACCTTATAGTTATTCAGAAATCACAAACTGACACGATTTGCGAAGAGAAATGGACGTGCTTGCTACTGGAAATGTGAATGCAAACTGAATTGCGGACCTTCTATATATGTTAATAACAGAGTCTTCAACCTCAACTGCATATTGCGGAAAATAGCACCTTGTTCAAAATATTTACACCTACATGCTATAGCGCTGCTACCTAACAACACTTTGCACTAAATAGCATATCGCCAAAGAATAGTAATTTGTTCAAATTGTTCTAAGCTACAGCGTCATTATATCCACAATTTCACAACACTGGTTAATAATACAACAAACAAATCAAATCATGTAAATTGGAAAATACCCATAGGTGTAAGATCTAGTCAGGCATGCTATGTACTATTCAAATCAATTGAAACTTTCTGGCTTGCTCAAATCAATTTCGAAGATCTAACTGTTCCAACAATATGCAATAAGACGAAAAAAGTATTGGTCCAAGGGTGTGAAAGGAAAAGTCCGTCACCTTGCCATGTTCCCCTCCAATTTCTCATTTATAACAATTATTTAAGTAGCATAAAATTCAAAAACTATACATGACACAAATCAAACTATAACCAGATCAACATAATAAATATTAATAGAATTGAAATATAGAAAATTTACATTCATCAAACTCATCGAGAATAGATCTTGTAAAATATCTAGACACAAGGTTTAAAGCACATGATATTTCCAAAGAGGGTCAAACTGAATATACAAGCACCAAAGTTCCTACTGAAATTCAATATACTAGCTACCATTTTCCCTTTGCAACCATTCAGCCACAAGTGCACTAAATGTTGAGAATACAAGGTAAAGAGAACTAAGAAAACATGCATAACTGATTTCCTTAGATTCATTTGTGCTTAAATTGTGCAGTTAGAATCCTTTTGATATCTAAGATTTTTGTGCAATGCATAATTCTAACTTGTGTAAATCTTAGGAGTTACTTCTCAAATTTGGTATTAGGACCAAAAAGTGTACTGATGTGGTAGGGCATCTACTAAGGTGATTTTGACACACTAAATAAATAACTAACTAACATTAGAAGACTGCAAATAGCACAATGGCAAAAACACTAGTTCATAACGTTGACACTTATGATGACTTCCATACTTGATTTTGAATCCTCATGTTGAGCAAAGTAACTAAATTTAAATCATGTACTCTGGCTTAAGAAATTGACTTGGAAGACCCACTATAAGAAAGTATGTAGATTCATTAAATAATCACGGAGTCTAGCTGCATAATCATATCAGTTAGGATAACAAATGTATGCCGATAACGAGTCAAAACTATAACATGGACATCTACTGCACTCTTGGTTCACTACATTATTTCCTAGTTCGGCTCAAGCGTCAACTGCAAATTTGCCTAAACCTATTGTTCCAAGACACAACTTAGTTGTAAAAATTTGAAAATAAAAAATTATGCAGCGAAACAGAAATTTTTCTCTCTTGCACTCAACGATTGTAGTTCTAGCTCTTATTCCTTTGACCTCAAAATAGTAATTTAGGCACATATGTACAACTCAATTGTAATTAAGGGAATCAAAAGCCATGACAACGATATAAACTCACTGTGTTTTCTAATATGGTATTAGATTCTATCGATTGGTACCCACCATTTAAGTACAATTACCAAGCCCAATAGTTTCGGGTGTGAGGGGTTTTATTGGAAAAAATCCAAGTTCAACATAAAATAAATATATAAAGTCAAAAATGAGTTTCTAAAGTGTGAACACATCCTCACCGTACAAGCCGGTTTTAGAATGACAAGTCATATTCAGTTCAGTTCAGTTCATCCAATACCTTTGTGTCAAAAGAAAAATGAGAAGAGTTGTTCGATCACTACAAATGCCAACAATATAAGTTTTATGGACAACGTATTAAAAATACACTCAACACAAGGGGCGAGTTGATTATTAGAATGGAGAAAATGAAGAAATAACTCAACAATCAAATATTTATTGAAATTCTATTATCATATAGTTTAATGTTAATTCTTTTGGGGAAGAATGCAAATTATTTAAGGCTAGTACAATACAAGATGTGTATTTATTTTATTGAATCTTGCCATCATCCATATCCTCCTCCCTCTTAAGCCTCAATCGATCAACGAGGTGGGGGAATTTTAGAACAATTGTTAGGGACCCATCCAATCCGCTTTCTCTCGTTGTCAAAAATCATTATCTTATCGTTCATAGATAAAGCTGTTGACAGCAAAACAAAATGTTATTACAAATCAAAGTAATAATAATCAGTACAAATATAAAAGAGAAAAATTTCTTTACTACCTCCTATCACATTATCATCACCAAAACCATTTACAGCGCTATCTTCGATTAGCAAGCATATATTTCCTTTTCTCTGAAAATTAAGGATATATAGCTAGCACATTAGTATATAATTACTTAATTAGAGGATCATATATAAAATCAAAGGTAGCTCACCGAGAGGGTTATATAATGTTTAACTAGTAGTTGAAAATGCACATCGTTTAGGAAGCTCAATGTTATAGGCTTCAAATACTCTTTGCTGACATCGTCTATAGACGTAAATCGTTTCTCACCCTCCCAACACATTAGAGTGCCTTCCTTAGCAAGTTTAAACTTTTTTTTCGAATTCAATTCTTTATTTATCTGAAATATTAATTAATATTTGATCAATAACCAATATGAACTGAAAACGTTATAGTAAATAAATAAGTCGATGAAATTGATATATAATAATTTATATGATTTTTGCTCACGAGATCCAAAAGAACTTTATAATCTATAGAATTGAAGTATGAACGAGCAGTTCCGCAATCAAACATAAGGTCACGACCCTTAATAGAAGTAGGTTTCCCATTGAAAAACAGATCTATTAGTCCTGCAAAATAGCGTCCTTCCTCAGCCTTGTTATTATTTCTGCATATATAAACAAACAAATTAAATTAATTAAATCATTTACTAACATTGAGGGACTTATGTTAGGTGTCCAACTAATCTGTGTAGGCGATTTGGGAATGAATTTATCTCCAAAGAATATGTACCCTCCTCCTTTTTTTATGCAATGACCTACCACATTTTGAATCAAGTATTGAGATTTAAGCTGGGACAATATGCTGGCCTTACCATACCCAAGCCCAAGGATCCCTTCAATATGTTGGTTTTTATAGGGAACCTTCAATTTATTTGTACACCTGTCATATTAATTTGAACACATAAACATAAATTATTATCAAATCAAAACTAGCTACATAATCTTTGGTGCGTGCGAGTAACTCACCCGAATGTCAGTGCAGATCCCTGTATACTGTCTTTTACTAGGTATCCCTCAGCTTCAAGAGAGTCTGCATATTCTTTTTGAAACTCACATGGCAATGAGTCACTCTTTCGTTTTTTCGTGACTGCATCACACATGGGCGTCCCATAGTTCACAAATTTGTTCTTGTCAAGTTTATAAAGTTTATCCTTAGGCTGCAAAATTAACAAAAATCAGCAGCATATATATAGTACTAATTAATTATTAGAATATAATAATTATGTCAAAATTAGCAGAATATATATTACCAGAGTGCAACCTTCACATTTTTCATCATAATCACACTGAACCCAAGTGAGATCACTACCCGTGTCAATATCAAGGTTAAAGGACTGTACGGGATTGTTGCCAATCTTGAAGGACACCGTGTAATCCCTGCAATGCATATATGCATCTTAATAAGAATAAGTTGATATATATATATATAAGTTTTGGAATAAATGTTGAGGAAGAAATATAAGTGGCATTATTGATGGCCTACCCAGGTAACCTTTCTTTAATCGGAAGAACAGTAGAAGAAACAAGGTTATGAAATGATAATAATTCTGAGGAATTGGCATCCAAGGATGATAAGGAATGTGATGGGGAAATTATAGAAATAAGTAGCAGAAGGAGGAGTGTAGCTAGTGCAATTCCCTTCATATCCATCTTCACAATGTTTTTAGAAATCAAATGAAATCGTGTAATGTGGAAAACACATGAGGATGGCTTATGCTTATATAGGGAAATTTAACTTAATTTACCACGTCGGTTAATTTAAACTTTATATAAATTAGATGATGTATTATCTGACATATAGTTCATACGAAATTAATTCATATTATTTTTTTTGCGTTAACTTTTTAACAACTACTCCCACAGTCCCGTTTTTAAACTACGGCCATTGAAAGTTTTTTGATACATACTAAAATAATTATTATATGATATAGTAATTTTATAAAATGATATATATTTTAAAAAAATTATAAGTTATTAAGAGTATTGTATATAATATTAACTATAATAAGATTAAATAAATAAAAATTAGTATTTCTTAAGAACACAAAATGACAATCTATTTGTTTTTTGTACAATTTGGATCGAAAAAACTTAAATACCTATGGTATGGTTTGAATGACCTCTAAAAAAAATATATGATTCAATTTTATGTAGTTGAAATTTTTTCATGAAGACACACTAAAATCATATGTTTGTTGTAAAATATAATCAATAGTATACTAAAAACTAACAATTTTAGGAATGAAATTACTCGATTATAATTGAAATGTATGAAATTGTAAAAATATACATTAAATTTATCTAGTAAATATTATTGAAAAATTAAAATCCAGCAAATAATAGATTAATATAGTAAATTATACTAATAAAAAGTATTAAAATTTATTTATGCAATTTGGTTTGAATGCAAATACCCTATTTGCAACGCAGTGAAACAATGATTAAATTTCAGGTGAGAGTTACACTCACATTATTAATCAATTGACACACATCAAATATGATTATCTTAGTTTTGTAAAAAAAAAAAAATGGTTATTCTTGTTGAATGAATCTATAGGGATTTTTTTTTTAATCTATGCATTTTTTTTTTTGAGAGGTTCTTTGCATTAATTAACAGTGTGAATATTTACATATACATCTAATTAAATAATATAAAATATACATTTTATAGAAAAAAAATTAGAGCTTGCAAAAAATGTCATCAACAAACAATTTAATTGGATTATTATTTCCAGAATGTTTTCATTTTTTTAATTTTTCCAGATTTTATTTTTTATTTTTAAAATTTTCCAGATTTTTGTTTTCATTTTTATTAATTTTTTCGGTATTTTTTTCATTTTTTTTTATTTGTTAAGAATTTTTTCCGTTTTTTAAAAAAAAAAATTTAAAAAATTTTTTAAAATTTTTTTTTAAAAAATATATATTTTTTAATTAAAAAAATAAAAATGCCACGTGTACAATATAAAAAAATAAAATAATTATACAGTCAGCGTGCCACGTGACGTGGCGCGCCACATCAGCACCTGGCGTGTGCCAGATTCGACCAGGGGTGTTTTCGACAGAATCTTCAAATTACAGGGTCGGAATCTTAACAAAATTTATTACAGGGGGGAAAACCGGAACTCGCCCAAATTACAGGGGGTAAACACATATTAACCCTTATTTTAATTTAAAAAATATTAAAAAATATTTTATTTTATTTTTTTAATAATTAAAAAAATAAAATAAAAAAGCATTACACATGTAATGGTTACCGATGCAAGACTGCAAGGTGATAAACTCCTAAATTAAGATGCACATGGATAAAAAAAAAGATGTTCAATAATTTTGGTGAAAACCAGTCTTATTTTTATAGTGTTTGAACTAAAACACTCTCACAACAAAGTAAAGAAAACAAATTTGAAAAACAGTGACAAAATAAATTTAATGGATCCTTCATTTTGAGGCTGCTCTCAACCTATCTTTATCAATTGCTTTTTCCACTTCCCATTTTGAACTCTAAATTAACATGCACGTCTCAGACACGACACTGTATTTCCTGCCAACCACCCACCAACCTTGCATATTTTGGCCTGGGTTAATATGTGTTTACCCACCTGTAATTTGGGCGAGTTCCGGTTTTCCCCCCTGTAATAAATTTTGTTAAGATTCCGACCCTGTAATTTGAAGATTCCGTCGAAAACACCCCTGGTCGAATCTGGCACACGGCAGGTGCTGATGTGGCGCGCCACGTCACCTTTTTTTATCATGACGTGGCACGCTGACTGTATAATTATTTTATTTTTTATTAAAAAAACATTATTTTAAAAAAAAATTAATTTTTTTTTTAAAAAACGAAAAAAATTCTTAACAAATAAAAAAAATGAAAAAAATTCTGAAAAAAATAAAAAAATACCGAAAAAGTTAATAAAAATGAAAACAAAAATCTGGAAAATTTTAAAAATAAAAAATAAAATCTGGAAAAATTAAAAAAAATGAAAACATTCGGGAAAAAAGATTAATCTTGAAAATTTTGAAAATGATCAATCTTGAAATTTTTGAAAAAAGATTAATCAGCTCTATGGGACTGGTTGTTTCTTTTCAAAAATTTCCTCAATTTTCAATACAAATAAAACATGTAACACATCGTAAATATTGAAAAAATTCCAGATTGTTTTTATTTTTCGAAAAAGAAGTTTTTCAAATTTTCTCAACAAAAAAAATCTTGAAAATATTTTTATTTTTAAAAATCTGTGTACAAATTTATTTAAAAATTTAGTAAAATTCAGATTTTTTTTTAATTTTTTTGACGATGTGTTACAAATTTGAGAATATTTTCTAATATTTAAAAATTGAGGATAAAAACAATCTGGAAGTTATTTGTATTGAAAATCGAGGACATTTTTGAAAAGTACTTTCTGAAAAAAAATGAATTTTTTTCATTTTTCCGGTATTGAAAAAAATCTGGAAATATGAATTTTTCGAAATTTATTAATTTTTTCCAGAATGTTTTCATTTTTTTAATTTTTCCAGATTTTATTTTTTATTTTTAAAATTTTTCAGATTTTGGTTTTCATTTTTATTAATTTTTTCGGTAGTTTTTTATTTTTTCAGTATTTTTTTCATTTTTTTTTATTTGTTAAGAATTTTTTCCGTTTTTTTTAAAAAAAAAAATTTAAAAAATTTTTTAAAATTTTTTTTTTAAAAAAAATATATTTTTTAATTAAAAATAAAAATGCCACGTGTACAATATAAAAAAATAAAATAATTATACAGTCAGCATGCCACGTCATCATAAAAAGGTGACGTGGCGCGCCACATCAGCACCTGGTGTGTGCCAGATTCGACCAGGGGTGTTTTCGACGGAATCTTCAAATTACAGAGTCGGAATCTTAACAAAATTTATTACAGGGGGGGAAACCGGAACTTGCCCAAATTACAGGGGGTAAACACATATTAACCCTTATTTTAATTTAAAAAATATTAAAAAATATTTTATTTTATTTTTAATTTTTTAATAATTAAAAAAATAAAATAAAAAAGCATTACACATGTAATGGTTACCGATGCAAGACTGCAAGGTGATAAACTCCTAAATTAAGATGCACATGGCTAAAAAAAAAGATGTTCAATAATTTTGGTGAAAACCAGTCTTATTTTTATAGTGTTTGAACTAAAACACTCTCACAACAAAGTAAAGAAAACAAATTTGAAAAACAGTGACAAAATAAATTTAATGGATCCTTCATTTTGAGGCTGCTCTCAACCTATCTTTATCAATTGCTTTTTCCACTTCCCATTTTGAACTCTAAATTAACATGCACGTCTCAGACACGACACTGTATTTCCTGCCAACCACCCACCAACCTTGCATATTTTGGCCTGGGTTAATATGTGTTTACCCACCTGTAATTTGGGCGAGTTCCGGTTTTCCCCCCTGTAATAAATTTTGTTAAGATTCCGACCCTGTAATTTGAAGATTCCGTCGAAAACACCCCTGGTCGAATCTGGCACACGGCAGGTGCTGATGTGGCGCGCCACGTCACCTTTTTTTATCATGACGTGGCACGCTGACTGTATAATTATTTTATTTTTTATTAAAAAAACATTATTTTAAAAAAAAATTAATTTTTTTTTTAAAAAACGAAAAAAATTCTTAACAAATAAAAAAAATGAAAAAAATTCTGAAAAAAATAAAAAAATACCGAAAAAGTTAATAAAAATGAAAACAAAAATCTGGAAAATTTTAAAAATAAAAAATAAAATCTGGAAAAATTAAAAAAAATGAAAACATTCGGGAAAAAAGATTAATCTTGAAAATTTTGAAAATGATCAATCTTGAAATTTTTGAAAAAAGATTAATCAGCTCTATGGGACTGGTTGTTTCTTTTCAAAAATTTCCTCAATTTTCAATACAAATAAAACATGTAACACATCGTAAATATTGAAAAAATTCCAGATTGTTTTTATTTTTCGAAAAAGAAGTTTTTCAAATTTTCTCAACAAAAAAAATCTTGAAAATATTTTTATTTTTAAAAATCTGTGTACAAATTTATTTAAAAATTTAGTAAAATTCAGATTTTTTTTTAATTTTTTTGACGATGTGTTACAAATTTGAGAATATTTTCTAATATTTAAAAATTGAGGATAAAAACAATCTGGAAGTTATTTGTATTGAAAATCGAGGACATTTTTGAAAAGTACTTTCTGAAAAAAAATGAATTTTTTTCATTTTTCCGGTATTGAAAAAAATCTGGAAATATGAATTTTTCGAAATTTATTAATTTTTTCCAGAATGTTTTCATTTTTTTAATTTTTCCAGATTTTATTTTTTATTTTTAAAATTTTTCAGATTTTGGTTTTCATTTTTATTAATTTTTTCGGTAGTTTTTTATTTTTTCAGTATTTTTTTCATTTTTTTTTATTTGTTAAGAATTTTTTCCGTTTTTTTTAAAAAAAAAAATTTAAAAAATTTTTTAAAATTTTTTTTTTAAAAAAAATATATTTTTTAATTAAAAATAAAAATGCCACGTGTACAATATAAAAAAATAAAATAATTATACAGTCAGCATGCCACGTCATCATAAAAAGGTGACGTGGCGCGCCACATCAGCACCTGGTGTGTGCCAGATTCGACCAGGGGTGTTTTCGACGGAATCTTCAAATTACAGAGTCGGAATCTTAACAAAATTTATTACAGGGGGGGAAACCGGAACTTGCCCAAATTACAGGGGGTAAACACATATTAACCCTTATTTTAATTTAAAAAATATTAAAAAATATTTTATTTTATTTTTAATTTTTTAATAATTAAAAAAATAAAATAAAAAAGCATTACACATGTAATGGTTACCGATGCAAGACTGCAAGGTGATAAACTCCTAAATTAAGATGCACATGGCTAAAAAAAAAGATGTTCAATAATTTTGGTGAAAACCAGTCTTATTTTTATAGTGTTTGAACTAAAACACTCTCACAACAAAGTAAAGAAAACAAATTTGAAAAACAGTGACAAAATAAATTTAATGGATCCTTCATTTTGAGGCTGCTCTCAACCTATCTTTATCAATTGCTTTTTCCACTTCCCATTTTGAACTCTAAATTAACATGCACGTCTCAGACACGACACTGTATTTCCTGCCAACCACCCACCAACCTTGCATATTTTGGCCTGGGTTAATATGTGTTTACCCACCTGTAATTTGGGCGAGTTCCGGTTTTCCCCCCTGTAATAAATTTTGTTAAGATTCCGACCCTGTAATTTGAAGATTCCGTCGAAAACACCCCTGGTCGAATCTGGCACACGGCAGGTGCTGATGTGGCGCGCCACGTCACCTTTTTTATCATGACGTGGCACGCTGACTGTATAATTATTATTTTTTTATATTGTACACGTGGCATTTTTTATTTTTTATTAAAAAACATTATTTTTAAATAATTTTTTTTAAAAAAAAATTAATTTTTTTTTAAAAAAACGAAAAAAATTCTTAACATATAAAAAAAATGAAAAAAAATTAAAAAATACCGAAAAAATTAATAAAAATGAAAACAAAAATCTGGAAAATTTTAAAAATAAAAAATAAAATCTGGAAAAATTAAAAAAAATGAAAACATTCGGGAAAAAAGATTAATCTTGAAAATTTTGAAAATGATCAATCTTGAAATTTTTGAAAAAAGATTAATCATCTCTATGGGACTGGTTGTTTCTTTTCAAAAATTTCCTCAATTTTCAATACAAATAAAACATGTAACACATCGTAAATATTGAAAAAATTCCAGATTGTTTTTATTTTTCGAAAACGAAGTTTTTCAAATTTTCTCAACAAAAAAAAATCTTGAAAATATTTTTATTTTTAAAAATCTGTGTACAAATTTAATTAAAAATTTAGGAAAATTCAGATTTTTTTTTCAATTTTTTTTACGATGTGTTACAAATTTGAGAATATTTTCTAATATTTAAAAATTGAGGATAAAAACAATCAGGAAATTATTTGTATTGAAAATCGAGGACATTTTTGAAAAGTACTTTCTGAAAAAAAATGAATTTTTTTTATTTTTCCGGTATTGAAAAAAAATATGGAAATATGAATTTTTCGAAATTTATTAATTTTTTCCAGAATGTTTTCATTTTTTTAATTTTTCCAGATTTTATTTTTTATTTTTAAAATTTTTCAGATTTTGGTTTTCATTTTTATTAATTTTTTCGGTATTTTTTATTTTTTCAGTATTTTTTTCATTTTTTTTATTTGTTAAGAATTTTTTCCGTTTTTTTAAAAAAAAATTTTAAAAATTTTTTTTAAAAAAAATTTTAAAAATTTTTTTTTAAAAAAATATATTTTTTAATTAAAAATAAAAATGCCACGTGTACAATATAAAAAAATAAAATAATTATACAGTCAGCATGCCACGTCATCATAAAAAGGTGACGTGGCGCGCCACATCAGCACCTGGCGTGTGTCAGATTCGACCAGGGGTGTTTTCGACGGAATCTTCAAATTACAGGGTCGGAATCTTAACAAAATTTATTACAGGGGGGAAAACCGGAACTCGCCCAAATTACAGGGGGTAAACACATATTAACCCTTATTTTAATTTAAAAAATATTAAAAAATATTTTATTTTATTTTTAATTTTTTAATAATTAAAAAAATAAAATAAAAAAGCATTACACATGTAATGGTTACCGATGCAAGACTGCAAGGTGATAAACTCCTAAATTAAGATGCACATGGCTAAAAAAAAAGATGTTCAATAATTTTGGTGAAAACCAGTCTTATTTTTATAGTGTTTGAACTAAAACACTCTCACAACAAAGTAAAGAAAACAAATTTGAAAAACAGTGACAAAATAAATTTAATGGATCCTTCATTTTGAGGCTGCTCTCAACCTATCTTTATCAATTGCTTTTTCCACTTCCCATTTTGAACTCTAAATTAACATGCACGTCTCAGACACGACACTGTATTTCCTGCCAACCACCCACCAACCTTGCATATTTTGGCCTGGGTTAATATGTGTTTACCCACCTGTAATTTGGGCGAGTTCCGGTTTTCCCCCCTGTAATAAATTTTGTTAAGATTCCGACCCTGTAATTTGAAGATTCTGTCGAAAACACCCCTGGTCGAATCTGGCACACGGCAGGTGTTGATGTGGCGCGCCACGTCACCTTTTTTATCATGACGTGGCACGCTGGCTGTATAATTATATTTTTTTTATATTGTACACGTGGCATTTTTTATTTTTTTATTAAAAAAACATTATTTTTAAATAATTTTTTTTTAAAAAAACGAAAAAAATTCTTAACAAATAAAAAAAATGAAAAAAATAAAAAAATACCGAAAAAATTAATAAAAATGAAAAAAAAATCTGGAAAATTTTAAAAATAAAAAATAAAATCTGGAAAAATTAAAAAAAATGAAAACATTCGGGAAAAAAGATTAATGCGAATCCACTTTTCCAACTCATTTAAGAGAGATTTAGGCCAACTGTAAATTGACATGCTATGTAATAACATGCCTTGAACCACAGACTTTACCAATTGAACTCTCCCAGCAATTGTGAGAAGGGAAGCTTTCCAACCAGCAAGTTTACTTTTGATCTTGTCTGCTATAGGAGCAAGGTGAATAGATTTTGGTTTACCTCTAAAAATGGGGACACCAAGGTATGTGAAAGGAAGACTGCCAATATTGAAACCAGTTTGAGCAGAGATTTGTGAGATTCTAGAGTTGGAGATTGAACCCGCATATAGTGTTGACTTTGCTGGATTCACAAGTTGTCCAGAAATAGCAGCATATCTGTGGAACAGATCCTTTAGGGCTTGGATAGATGATGCTTTAGCCTTGCAAAAAACCATAATGTCATCTGCATAAAGAGTGTGTGAAGGAACAAGATAGTGTCTGGATCCTCTGATGGGTTCAATCTTCCCTTGATCCACAAGCTTTTTGATACTTCTACTGAGAACATCTTCTGCTAGACAAAAGAGAAGAGGAGATAGGGGATCTCCCTGTCTCACCCCTCTTTTGCATTTGAAAAAACCATGTTGCTTACCATTGATAGCTATAGATAAATTGGCTGATTCCAGAATTGCCTTGATCCAGCTGCAGAAAAGATCATTAAAACCAAATTGCTTCAACACTTTAAGAAGAAAGCTCCATTCAATAGTATCAAAGGCTTTAGCTATATCAACTTTGAAAGCAATGTTTCCACCAAAAGATCTATTATGAAGGAGATTGATAGCCTCTGAGGTAGTACAAATGCAGTCCCTAATGTTCCTTCCTTGTATAAAGCCTCTTTGTTCCTCAGAAATGATGGTATTCATGATGGGTGCCAGTCTGTCAGCTAGAATTTTTGTGATTATCTTGAATTTAAAGTTCGCCAGAGCAATTGGTCTAAATTGATCAACTGTATCTGCATTGTCATGTTTTGGAATTAACACAAGAGTATTAGAGTTGAAGCAAGGTGGAAACCAACCCCTTGTGAAGAATTCAATAACAGCATTGCAAACATCTTTGCAAATAATACTCCAGAACGATTGATAGAATATAGCTCCAAAACCGTCGGGACCAGGGGCTCCGTCTTTGTTAAGCTCAAACACTGCTTTTTTGATCTCATCAATGGAAGGGATCATAGTAAGCAAAGAATTTGTGCTGTTGGAGATCATGTTTGGAATCACCTCCTCCACAAGCTCATCCACCTGCAAAACAATGTTAGAAGAAAATAAATTTTGAAAATAATTTGTAAATTGAGAAGCAATTTGCTCAGGTTCATGGATAATGTCATCATCAACTCTGATAGCGGTTATAGGTTTGGTTTTGGATTTAATTTTAGCAATTCTGTGGAAATAACTGGTATTTCTGTCGCCTTCTAAATGCCACTTTGTTTTAGCTCTTTCCTGCCAAAAAGCTTCCTCCTTGTTAAGGGTTTCTTCAAATTGTATCTGAGCTATTTTTTGTTGCTCAAGAAGCTCATCAGTCATACCTTGACCATCAATTATTCCTTGGATCTCAACCAGCTTCTTTTCAGCTTCTTTAACGAGGACATGAACATTACCAAAAATGTTGTGATTCCAGTCTTTGAGCTTTTGCTTCAACAGTTTTAGTTTTCTAGAAAGAACAAACATCGGGTTACCAACAACATTAGTGTTCCATGATTCAGAAACAATTCTGCTGCAATCCTCATGAAGAAGCCACATCTTCATGAATCTGAAAGGAGATGCTTGTGTGATGGATGAGGTTTTGCAATCCAAAAGGATAGGGAAGTGATCAGATTGATGTCTGGTTAGGGAAGAAACAGTTAGGGAAACACAATTATCTAACCAGAGTTGGTTACAAATGGCCCTGTCTAACCTTCTTTCTGTGTGTCTAGCACCTCTTCTACCATTGGCCCAAGTAAAATGCACCCCCCTAGTAGGGATATGGAAAAGGTTATTAACATCAGACCAGTTGAAGAATTCCTCCATTGGTAATCTTGCTGGGTTGAAGTTTCCTCTATTTTCACGTGAACCCAGAATGGCATTAAAATCACCAATTGAACACCAGGGTATGTTATGTTGGCTTTGGATTGTTTGGAGTTTTGTCCACAAATGTCTTCTAGTGATATAGTTTGTTGAGGCATATATGGCGTTGAATCCATATGTTATATTGTTGTCAGTAATGGTGAAGGAGACTTGCTGACTATCTGCATCAATGATGGTAGGGTTAAGGGATTTAGAGCATATACACCAGAGATTGGGGATATTGTTGATTCTGATGTTAAGGGCAAACAGCTTCAAATTTAGGCTATTCAACCAATAATAAGGGAAACTATTAAAAGGTATCCATGGTTCAGCTATCAGGATTATGTCAGGTTTATGGTTAACTATAATTTTCTTTAAAGCCAATCTTGTGGGAGAATTGGCTATTCCTCTAATGTTCCAAAAAAGACACTTCATCTAAAAGGTTTAGGAATGGCTACCTTGGATCTCAAGGTGTAGGGTTTGGAAGCTGCAGCATTACTTTGTTTGTTGATTTTCTTTTGCTTTGCCTTACTTGCCACCAATTGAAAACCAGATTCATCAATGTTGTGTTGAATCTCCTGTGCAATTTGTAGATCAATGCATCTTTGTTGATGTTCCAATGTGATTTCATCTTCCTGGTCCTCCTCCAAATTTGCTAAGTTAGCCCAAGAATTCTGGAGGAAAGCCATATCATGCTGGATTCTATCTGGGGTAATCTGTGGAATATTAGGTGGTTGATTGAGACTTGGTTGTGATTTTTGGCCAGTGTTAGAAAGGCTGTGGGTTGTATTGTGGCTGGGTTTTGAGGCCTGGCTATTGTTTACTTTCTGGCTAAGGGAGTTTTGCTGGCTATTGTTTAATTGTTGGTTAGTGTTTGGAGTCTGGCTATGGTTGGTTTTTTGGCTCGAGCCTTGACCAGATTTGCAGACATTTGGAGTATTATCCACAAACTCAGAATCATCCGATGAATAAACTTCATCATCAAATGCAACTCCATGTGTATGTTGCCCTGCATCCTGCCTATCAAAGTCTGGGTTTACCTGTTCCACTTCAGTCTCAGGCAAAACTTCTTCATTATTCTGACTTGTAAGATCAATTGCATCAGTAGGCTGCACATCATTTTTTTCCTTATTTCCCTCCTCCTCATCAATGATGATAGCTGCATTCTTTCCTTTTCTTCCTTCATCCTTTTTGTTATGCAAGTCTGGCTTGGAATTGTCATTTTTTTAAGCTATTTTTCGACATTTATCCAAGCTGTGCCCTGTCATCTTACAATAGCTGCAGAAAGCTGGCAGATTATCATATCCAAGTTCAACAAAAAAGGCGTAGCCCTTTCTTTCCACCAAAACTTTGTACTTCAGTTCTTTGGATAAATCCATATCAACCAGGACTCTAGCGAAGTGGCCAAAAGTTCTTTCAATAGCAGGTTTGCTAGTGACTGCATCAGTGCACAAAGGCGTACCCACACTACTTGCAATGGCAAAGAGTATTTTTGGTCTCCAATACTCTTGTCCAAGACCATAGATACGGACCCAGACTTGAGCAGAAGAGTTTTGAAGGATGCTAGGATTAAAGTCAGGAGTCCAAGCAAACAGTTTCAAAATACCAGGATTAAGGTTCCAGGAACCAACAGACCTAACACTATTCGCATCTTCAATGGAAGTAAAAGTAAATTCGTAAAATCCCTTACCTAGAGATGTAATTCCCCATCTTCCCAAATTCTTCCAGGCTGGTTGGAGTTTTGTGCGCAGGGCAACCACCGTGAGAGGCGTCGAGCCTTTTGGCCAGAGTATCCTAGCATGTAAATTGAATTTACAATCCTCCATTCCCATGTCATATTCTTCATCCGGAATAGGGATTGCAAAGTTGTCTCCTTTCTTGCTTGGTTTTGGTAGTTGACTTTAGGGGATGTCACAAACGTTGTTCAAAGCTTGAGCAAAAGTTTTGTTAGAAATGGGTTTGGAATTTTGGGGTTGTTTCAGAGCGATCTTAGGTTCATCTTCATCTATAAGGAATTTCCAAGGGTGCTGAAAGGGTTTTGAGGCCATCGGATTAAGGATAGGTGAGGCGGTAGTTGAGTTTGGGTTGCTATCGAGAGTGATGATGAACAGTAAACATTTCACCAGAGCAAATGTCTTAACAATGGATGTACCATGTTCCCGTGTTTGAACTAAAACACTCTCACAACAAAGTAAAGAAAACAAATTTGAAAAACAGTGACAAAATAAATTTAATGGATCCTTCATTTTGAGGCTGCTCTCAACCTATCTTTATCAATTGATTTTTCCACTTCCCATTTTGAACTCTAAATTAACATGCACGTCTCAGACACGACACTGTATTTCCTGCCAACCACCCACCAACCTTGCATATTTTGGCCTGGGTTAATATGTGTTTACCCACCTGTAATTTGGGCGAGTTCCGGTTTACCCCCCTGTAATAAATTTTGTTAAGATTCCCACCCTGTAATTTGAAGATTCCGTCGAAAACACCCTGGTCGAATCTGCCACACGGCAGGTGCTGATGTGGCGCGCCACGTCACCTTTTTTTATCATGACGTGGCACGCTGACTGTATAATTATTTTATTTTTTAGTTTTTTATATTGTACACGTGGCATTTTTTATTTTTTTATTAAAAAAACATTATTTTTAAATAATTTTTTTTTTAAAAAAAAAATTAATTTTTTTTTAAAAAAACGAAAAAAATTCTTAACAAATAAAAAAAAAGAAAAAAATTCTGAAAAAAATAAAAAAATACCGAAAAAATTAATAAAAATGAAAACAAAAATCTGGAAAATTTTAAAAATAAAAAATAAAATCTGGAAAATTTTAAAAAAATGAAAACATTCGGGAAAAAATTAATAAATTTCGAAAAATTCATATTTCCAGATTTTTTTCAATACCGGAAAAATGAAAAAAATTCATTTTTTTTTAGAAAGTACTTTTCAAAAATGTCCTCGATTTTCAATACAAATAATTTCCAGATTGTTTTTATCCTCAATTTTTAAATATTAGAAAATATTCTCAAATTTGTAACACATCGTAAAAAAAAATTGAAAAAAATCTGAATTTTCCTAAATTTTTAAATAAATTTGTACACAGATTTTTAAAAATATAAATATTTTCAAGATTTTTTTTTGTTGAGAAAATTTGAAAAACTTCTTTTTCGAAAAATAAAAACAATCTAGAATTTTTTCAATATTTACGATGTGTTACATGTTTTTTTTTTTTTTTTAAGCAAAAGTAATGCTTTAAGCATTACATCATGATATATAAACAAAAAGAGTAGATACAAAAGAGAGGGGGAACTAGGTCAAAACCCTCTTAGAAATAAACAAACCTATAGTTAGGTATGCCTAGTCTATTAGTAATATAGTCTTTCCTAATGCAGTCAGGGAGTGAAGGGAACCAAACAAATGAAGATAGAGCTAAACCAACATTAGCCATACTATCTGCACAGGAGTTCCCTTTTTTTTTTTTTTTTTTGATAAGCAAGGAGCGAGGACAGGCATCAGGAGACATCGTCGACATCCCAACTAGGTTGGCACCCCGAGACACCACCATCCTCTGCCGCCTAACTCAAATAAATTTTATTAAAAAAATGAAAAAATAATTACAAAGAAGGGGGGACTAGGCCAAAACCCTCCGAAAGGAACAGCTGATAAAAAAAAAAACGGAATAAAAATAAACAAACCACAAACAGACTAAGGAAATCTGTAGTTAGGTAAACCGCATCTGTCCCGAAAGAAATCCATAGATATAGCACGAGGGAGAGAGTCTATCCAAACCGCCCCGACCACCGAGTGACCCATATTCGCAAAAAAATCAGCACAGGTATTACCTTCTCGAAAAATATGAGAAGCAATCACCTGAATTCCAAGATTGCGAGCATTTTGCCATCTGTTACGAAGCCAAACAGGTACCAAATGAGGACGGGAAAAAATCATGATAGCGCTTGTTGAATCACTCTCCAACCATATATTCCTCCAACCGTTACGGGCAGCACACTCAATAGCAATAATAATGGCCAATACTTCTGCATAAAAAACAGACTGCACTCCAATATTACCAGCAAAAGCACCACGGAACGTCCCGCGGTGGTCACGAAACAGGCCCCCACAGGCTGCATTCCCACCAATCACCGAACCATCCGTATTAACTTTCAACCACGGAGCGGTGGGAGACTTCCACACAACCGGCACAATATCTCTAATCTTACGGCAATGAGGAGCAACCGTAAAGGAGTCTAGTAACACAGAATCAGAAGGAAGGCAAAACCCCTTAGAAACATTACCTGACATTGCTATAAAGGACTGTATACGAACCTTAGCTGCATGCAACGTAGGCACCACATTTGAAAACCGCAAAGCATTTCGTGCCCACCAAATTGAATGAACGGTGTGCAAGACCGCAGCCAGATATATATCAGAGATTTGCAAAGAACATCTAGCTGGTCTACAAGAGAGAAGAGAACCAGCAGTAGAACGATCAATAATACAGTTAAGTTTCATACCTATCCAGTCCCACAGCTGATTGGCAAAGTGACACCGAAGAAAGAGATGCTCCGAGGACTCGTCTGTTGACATACACAAGCTACAAACCGAAACTACAATACATCCTCGACGTCTGAGATTCTCATCCGTTGGCATTTTATTATGATGCAGCCTCCAGTAAAGACAAGAATGCGAGGGAGGAATAGCGGTGCTCCAAATATTTTCTGCCCAAGACAAAACAGTAGCGCTAGGCCGCAGAAAGTCAAAAGCTTGCTTCGAATTTAGTTTCCCATCTGAGGTATGGCGCCACACCAACACATCAGGGAGCGGACTTCTTGGTAAAATAATGTTGTTGACATAATTTTGAATGGTTGCATCAGCTGTAAGAGCCGCAGGAAGCCTCAAGATGCCATTATCTATCACTTCCGACACCGTACCGGTAAGCTGCGCATGAAATTTAGGATCAAGGTGCATTACATCAACCAATGGTTCTCCAAGCCAATTATCCGTCCAAAAATGAATACTCTCTCCTGATCCAACAACCCACATTGAATTACCTATGACAGTAACAATGTGCGATTTAATTCCAGCCCATACCGAGGACTTGCAATATCGCATATTTGGTATGCCATTCGTGAAATATCTTCTCTTGAAAATGGACGTCCATTGATTTTTCTTTGTTTGAAGGTCCCATGCCAATTTCAGAATTAAAGCCTCATTAAGTAGACGTGTAGGCTTGAGATTCAACCCACCTTCATCCCACGACCGGCACATAGTACTCCAAGAAACCGTGCACACCTTCCGCATTAAAACATCCCCGCTCCAAATGAAATTTTTTATCCAAGTATCAAGCAATCTCAGCAATCTTGTGGGCCACAAATATATATGAAAGGAATAAACAAGCATCCCATGAACAATAGATTTAACCAACTGCACCCTGCCCATGATTGAAAGAACTGAACCCTTCCACGTAGCAAGTTTACTCTTAATTTTGTCTGTAATGGATCTGAAATGAATAACCTTCGGCTTCCCTTGAAAAATAGGGCAGCCAAGATACATAAAAGGAACAGCTCCCACATTGAACCCTAACATATCAGAGATCATGTTCACACGAGCAACCGACATAGAACCCGTATAAAAGCGGCTTTTGGCATTATTGATCACTTGTCCCGAAACCTCCGAATACTTTTTAAAAATATTAAGAAGCTCCCAAATATTAGACTTCAAACCTGTGCAAAAAATCATAATATCATCAGCATACAACACATGGGTAGGAAGATAAGTGCCACGACAATATGACATAGGAATGAGCCGTCCTTTCTCTCGGGATGCAGAAATCGCCCTGCTGAGAACTTCCTCCGCCAGACAAAATAAAAGTGGTGAAAGAGGATCACCCTGACGAACCCCGCGAGAGCAAGAAAAGAAACCAACCGCCTTTCCATTGACCAAAATAGACAACCTTGCAGATTGGAGAATAACAAGAATCCAATTAATGAGCGTGGAAGAAAAACCGAAGTTATTTAGCACCATGATTAAAAAATTCCAATCCAACGTGTCAAAAGCCTTGGAGATGTCGACTTTAATAGCAATGTTTCCCCCATATTGACGTTTGTCTATGGAGTTGATAGCCTCCGAAGCCAGAATAACACAATCCGAGATGTGACGGTCACGAATAAAACCCCTTTGCTCCAATGAAATTATGCGTGAAGTAATAACAGCCAATCTATCCGCCAAAATTTTAGTCACAATTTTAAATTGAAAATTTGCAAGGGCTATAGGACGGTAATCAGCCATAGATCGTGCACCTGAAACCTTTGGAATAAGCACAATCAGGTTAGAATTAAAATTAGTAGGCAAACTACCACCGAGGAAAAATTCTTGGACCGACTGCACTACATGAGTGATCAAAAAATTCATTTGCTTAATGTTTTATTTGTATTGAAAATTGAGAACATTTTTGAAAAGAATCAACCAGTCCCAAAGAGCTGATTAATCTTTTTTCAAAAATTTCAAGATTGATCATTTTCAAAATTTTCAAGATTAATCTTTTTTCCCGAATGTTTTCATTTTTTTAATTTTTCCATATTTTATTTTTTATTTTTAAAATTTTCCTGATTTTTGTTTTCATTTTTATTAATTTTTTAGGTATTTTTTTATTTTTTCAGAATTTTTTTCATTTTTTTATTTGTTAAGAATTTTTTTTTAAAAAAAAATTTAATTTTTTTTTTTAAAAAAAATTATTTAAAAATAATATTTTTTTAATAACAAAATAAAAAATGCCACGTGTACAATATAAAAAAATAAAAAATAAAATAATTATACAGTCAGCGTGCCACGTCATGATAAAAAATGTGACGTGGCGCGCCACATCAGCACCTGCCGTGTGCCAGATTCGACCAGGGGTGTTTTCGACGGAATCTTCAAATTACAGGGTCGGAATCTTAACAAAATTTATTACAGAGGGGAAAACCGGAACTCGCCCAAATTACAGGGGGTAAACACATATTAACCCTTTATAAAATGATATATATTTTAAATAATGATAAGTTATTAACAATAATGTATATAATATTAACTATAATAAGATTAAATAAATAAAAATTAGTATTTCTTAAGAACACAAAATGACAATCTATTTGATACAAAAAGATTACTTTTTTTTTTACTGATAGAGTTAAATTTAACCGAATGAGTCAATTATGTGTGTTTTTTGTACAATTTGGATCGAAAAAAATTAAATACCTATGGTATGGTTTGAATGACTTCTAAAAAAAATATTTAATTCAATTTTATGTAGTTTAGTTTGAATCGATTGTTTGATATCAAAATAACAAATTTTAAAAAGATCTATTATAATTAATATCATAAAGACACGCTAAAATCATATGTTTGTTGCAAAATATAATCAATAATATACTAAAAATTAACAATTAGGAATGAAAATATTCGATTATAATTGAAATGTATGAAATTGTAAAAATATACATTAAATTTATCTAGTAAATATTATTGAAAAATTAAAATCCAGCAAATAATAGATTAATATAGTAAATTATACAAATAAAAAAGTATTAAAATTTATTTTTGCAGTTTGGTTTGAATGCAAACACCCTATTTACAAAGCAGTGAGAGTTATGCTCACATTAATCAATTGGCACACATCAAATATGATTATCTTTGTTTTGTAAAAAAAAATTATTATTCTTGTTGAATGAATCTATAGGGAATTTTTTTTTAATCTATGCATTTTTTTTGAGAGGATCTTTGCATTAATTAACACTGTGAATTTTTACATATATATCTAATTAAATAATATAAAATAGACATTTTATAGAGAAATTTTCAGAGCTTGCAAAAAGTGTCATCAACAAACAATTTAATTGGATTATTTTTATAGTACAATCGAAAATTCAACATGTACCAAAAAGACTATAGTGTTGATATTCTTGGATAGATAGTGTTGATATAGATATTAAATTCATATATAAATGTGAACCGCGTTACTAAAAATTTTATAAGATGCTTACTGGGTGAAGAAGTAAGTCCCATTTTTAGTAGTTCATAAAACAAAGAATTTCATAACATTTTCATATTTTGATATGTGATGTGGCAAAGACGATGCATGATAGTTATGCCTGGTTATAAAGAGAAAATATACCATAAAATGCTACATGTCCATTTCATTAATTACTACAAATAACCGGCAGTAAATACTACCTAATCTCTTTTCCTACAAAACACAAAATACTACCTAATCTCAAATACAATTTCAAGCCTTCAGCTAGCCTTCAACATGGCAAGATTTTAAAAAAGAGAGAATTTATTTTTTTTGTTATAAATATCATGATTTGTTTGGGTGGGGCTAAAAAGTCCTTACGTGCATTTCCGAAAAAAACTTTTTGAGAATTTGATATTTGTTTCGACAATATTTTTCTGAACAAAACAAAAATCAAATATATTAATCCAAAAAGAAGATCAGAAGCAATCAGCACATGATGTGGTCCATCTCATTAATAATGTATAATAATACGGCTCACTATGTAAAAATCAACCTCTCTTCCCCTTCTCTCTCTTGGAGCCGTCACCAAAACCCTAGTTTTTTCACCTTCATCCACCAAAGATGGGTGATTTAGGGTCAATTTTTGACCTAAAATCACCCCTCTAGCTCGTTTTTTCTATTTCCCTTTTATTGAAATAAGTGATTTTCACATCTATTTCGTTTTTCTTTCGTGATTTTGTCGTCTTTGTGCGATGTTGTTTTGTTCGTCGTCTTTGTACGACGTTGTTTGTTTTCTTGTTTCGTTCAGGTATTTGTTCGGTTCAGATTGTTCGCTTCGATCCAGTGCAGATCAAATCAATGACTTTGGAGTCATCAATGTTGCAGATCCGGAGACATGAGTATTCCGGTGGATTAAATATAGTCATATGTGTAGGCTTTAGTACTTTGCCGATTTATGCTATTAACATGGATGTTGTGAGTTTGTTCACAGATTCATCCTTTTTGTTTTTAGCGAATTTTCATTGTATCGATGTACTCTATCAATTTGAATGAATGAATATCATTTATTTTTGTCAAAAAAAAAATACGGCTCACTATGTCCATCTCGTTAATTCTTTCAAAAAAAATTGTCCATCTCATTAATTAATACAAATATCTTGTACTAAATACTACCTAATCTCAAACAAAACTGAATGTATAATAATGTGAAAAATCATCTCTAGCTCACAGCATGCAAGGTTAAAGTTTTTTAAAAAAAATGAAATTATAGTTTTTTTTTTTTTACAAAAAGATAGAATTTTAAAAAATATGATTTTAGGGATCACAATGCGGTCCTCCCTTACTTAAGACCGGACATCTTAAATTTATAATGAAAGAGTAAATATTTTCCTGTAAAAATGTGAAAAGGTGGCGAAGGCCAACAAATCATATTTATATATTATATCATAAACATAAATAGTGGAGGATGAATAATTTTGATTGATATCAACTCATAATAAGTATCTCATCTCTCTTTTGTTGATGGGTAATATAGTTCTCACCTATAACTAAAGGATGAAACCCTTTGACGATCAAAATCCATGTCAAATAAATGACAAACTTCTATGCCAAATAAGGGGTATGGGCAATGTTTTCATTCACACAGAGAACAGTAAAATTTCATAGAAAATGTAACGTTGAATGCAAAAAAAAAATGTAAGAACAATGTAAAAATAGAATAAATGTTTGTACCAAAAAAAAATAGAATAAATGTTTGGAAAATGTAAATGACTAGTACGATGTAAAGGTTTTGAAATGTAAGAAAATGATTTATGGAACCAAACATCCTTGGTACATAAGTTCAAAAACTTAAGTCTTTGTCTTTTTTTAGAGGAAAACTTAAGTCTTTGTTTCCATGATGTAATTGAACAAAGTGGAGCAGAATAGAATAAAATGGAGTGGAACAGAACATAATGAAACAGAGAATCCATTCAATTGTTTGGATTTTTACTTAAATATTTTCATTCTTTTGTTTGGAAATTGAACAGAATACATTAAAACGTGTTTATTCCATTTTTACTGTTATGTAAAAAAAATATTATTACCAAAATCTTATTTCTTTCAACAAAAAGTATGGAATAAAAAAAATGTCCAATTAAGACACAAATTTTACAGAACTGAGTTCTTTTAATCTAATAATTATGAAGATATAGTTGCATATGATGATGTTGGAATTTCATGTAAACTTGATAAAGAACTGAGCTCAGATTTTACGATTGTAGCTTTTAAGCCATTTTAGATGATTGTTCAAATGTTCAAGTTGATTTGGACTCTTCGTTTCCTTTTTTATTATTTTTGTGAATTTTTATTGTAATTAAATTTTGAACTGAATTGGAGAACAACAAAATAAATGATTGGAGATGAAGAAAAGCAACAGGGCGATCCTTGCTTCAGATTAGTCCAAGAACTTCTTATACAAACATTTCAATGAATTCAGATTACGATCCTTGCCCGAACTCAAACAAGCACGTCATTTTTATTTGGCTTAATTGCACTTTTCCCCCCTATCTTTTGCTAATTGTGCGATTTTGCACCCCCTTTTTTTTTATGAGCGATTTTGCACCCTATCTTTTGCCAATTGTGTTTTGTTCAAAATCATTTTAAAAGAGGGGAAAAGGGGCAAAAGATAGGGTGCAAAATCGCTCAAAAAAAAAGAAGAGGGGGTGCAAAATCGCACGAGCAAAAAGATAGGGGGCAAAAGTGCAATTGAACACAAAGATGGGGTGCAAAATCAAAAAGGGGGCAAAAAGATGGGGTGCAAAATCGCTCAAAAAAAAAAGAGGGGCTGCAAAATCGCACAATTAACAAAAGATAGGGGGAAAAGTGCAATTAAGCCTTTTTATTTTACTAGACAATATCATATCAAGTGTTATGCCATATCACTAAGAAAAAAAGAAAGCTAATCCTTCACTCAACATCTTCAAAAATTCAGAGACAATATCTCGCACACCAACCTATAGTTTTTTCAAACACCAGGACATGGAAAAAAATGCAAAGGAATCAAACATAGCCAAACCCATTGTCCAAATTATAGATGCAATGCACCTGTACTATGATCCATATATACATTAACTATTTAATAATTATTTTGCACTAATCACATTATCATACTAGAATAGTGTATATAACAATTAAGTTAAATAAGCTAATAATAAACACATAAAATGAAGATGTTAATATCAAACTGTCATCTAGTTTTTTGAGTCTTCACTTAAGTTAATTTTCGATTTGGTGAAGTAAAAAGGAGTAATTAGTGCATGAAGAGAGAAGAGAGGAATCATAAGGAGGAAAGGGGACAATGATGATGACAATTAGAAAATAGAGTGACTCTGCTAAATGCAGTGTGGGGATAGAAAATAATAACTTAGTTGATTCATGTTAGAATATGGCTACAAAGTTCGGCATAGAAAAGAATTTGGAGGCTCCAAAAATTGATCTAGAGGTTGGTTGGCCGTCAAGTCATCTAAATTTTTGTTGGTTGCAAACATGTTGAAACTAAAATATCAAAACTAGTACTTTCATCGTCCATGTGAAGCTAAGTTCCAACAAGGGTGTAGGAATTGTCAACCACATTTTGAGTCGTCATTGGGTAAACCTTATGCTTCAAAATATATTGAATTGTTGTTTCTCATCCTTAAATACTTTTTTAATACCTTATTTTCACAGCAAGATGATGACTTCTTCAAGGATGAAACTTTATGTGGCTCACAAAAGTAGAGTGATGTGCCCTTACATATTCAGGATCTAGAGAAATGAATTGCTACAGGTTTCAGAGCATGATATAGCTGGGTTTTGTTCAAAATAATTAAACTCATATTTTCCTAAGTAGAGATACAACTAGATTAGCTACTCATGAAAGTGCATATATTAGACTTATCTTCAGGAAAAAGGCGAATGTGCATAGAACTTTACATTAGTAAACTAAAAATTTGGGAAGGAAAAAATACTTGAAAAGTTTACTCAGTAACTGTTGTGGTGACACTGCTTTCAATTCAGCATGGAAATGCCAAACTGAATCAAACCAAACTGGTTGGAAATTCTGGAAAATTAAAGTAGTTGAAAATCAACCCAATTCGGTCGAGAACAAAATTGTGATTTCAAACTCAGCTGGTTGAAAAACTAGTTATGAATAGGTTAACATAGTTGAATAAACAAATTTTCTGATTCTGAACGAGTTTTCCAACTGAACTGATTTCTCAAACCTTTTTAAAATTATGGCATATAAATCACAACACAAATCTTAGAAAATCAAAAGATAAACCATTTATTGCAATTCATGATTATTAATTATTTAAAGTATAATGCAAGATAAGAGAGAATCAACAACTCAAATTAACCATACTATTAAAAATAAAAGTAATATCCAGCCTATAGATTTCCTCAACCATTGATTAGCAATGATCCAACAAATAACCAAGAATTAAATCAGACATAGAATAAATAACACAATAAAAAAAAAAACTTACCACATATATGTTGCAGTTGAAAACTTGCTTAAGGTGATATCAAACTCTCAATGTAGACATCTGAGTATAGTTGTTTATAGTTGTTTTGAAACTCAGGAATATTCAAAGTACCAGTCTTGGAATCATAAACAACCAACTTGATATTTCCACCTTGCAATGCATAAAACTCTAGCAGCAGTTTGTCATCATCAAAAATATACAAAGCTTTAAAGGGTTTGAGACCCTGATCTTGTATGTCAGGAACAATGTACAATTTATTCCAAGACTCTTGATTTCCGTACTCTTTCATAATCCAAACATCCATATACAGATCACAACTTAAAGAGACACACAAGCAATCCCTCACCAAACCCAAGAACGGAGAATCATCATTGGAATCAGGTAGCAAAAGATGTTGATATGACTCCTTCGCTAAATCAAGAGAAAGAATGAATTGCATACTTGAATCATCCCTTGCGAACCAATTAACAGTGCCACTCACAAATGTTCCAGGTTGATGGATGTTGTAATTATTTTGGATGTCCTCTATTCTTGTCCAATAATCAGTCCCCAAAGTATAAACACTAACTTCATTTTTTGTAGAAACAGGAATGACCTTATAATTATCAATGAAATGATCATACCCAAAGCTTACGGAAACAGGATGACTTTCGCACGAATTTCCCAAAGGAGGCAATAACTTAAATTTTGAAATGGAAGGGTTCCACAGAAAGTAACAACCAAAATCGAGCTTACCGTAAAAGATGCGATCGGAAGAGCACCTTAAGTTCACAAATTTTTGTCCATGGAAAAATAAAGTTGTGATACTATCGGGAGGGTAAAGTTGTCTTTGTGTAAAAACGTTAGAAGTAGATAAAATCGATGGGATTGGGGAATCACAAAGAAGCCACTCACTTGAGATGTCGTCCATACATGTTAACATGAGGTGGTGGCGCTTTGTTGACAATTGAAGATGTTTTTTTGCGAATTTTGGATCATAAATAAGAGAATTCAAGGACTTGCAGAGGCACCGAAGCTGTCCGAGTAATTTGACGGGAAGCCTACAAAGAATCTCAGGAAGGACATCGAACGGAAGAGTAGGAAGCTGGGTTCGGGTGGTTGTTTCTGCCGTGGGTGACAGAGAAGTAAGGTTGATGTCGTTTGGAATTGGGTCTTCATCTTCATCGCTGCTAACCTGCACCATTTCTCAACAACAACTGAGCGAAGGGATTTGAGAAAAATAGAACAGTCACAAATGATATATATCTATGTGAATTCCATGGCAATAGATTGGATGTTCCAAAATTAGGGTTTGAGTTCAAAACGGCGCTATCTCCACCCTACACTAATTTTGAGTCATTTTTTTTTGTCAAGACTTTTGAGTCATTCTTATCTCAATATTTAAATACTTATTATTTTCTTCTTCTTTCATTTAATATATTTGATAGTTAAGTAAAAAAAATAAAAGATTTTTTTTTGACAAAAAAAATAAAAAAAAATAAAAGATAGATAACTATATATAACGATTATATATCCTTCGGAAATAAAGATGATATATGATTTTGAGTTGATTTCTTTTTCTTTTGTTGTAGAAATGATTTTGAATTGATTTTTTTACTTTCAATTTTACCGTTTTTATTTGAATTATTAGTTAAAAAATATTAAATCACTATTACAATAGAAATAATATCTTACTCTAATTTCCTTTACTTTTCTTTAGAAAATATTTCATATGTCCAAATTGATGTCTTTTTATATATAATTAAGTGCGTGGGGAAAAAATGGATAGACGAACATGTTAGTGTCCGTCCTTTTGCTAGTTATTATAACTGTTAAATTAACTTATCAATTTGGTCATATTTCATATATTTTTAAAAGTGTATTGATAAATTAGAAGATCAAATATGTTTTTTATCCTTATAAATATTTCAAATTTTTAATTAACATTCATATTTAATTCATGTTGTTTAAAAAAATTTAATTTTTATCTTGCAAATTTAATTAAAAATACGACGGCGACACATGAGTTAACTTAAATATAGGACTAAAAGTGTGGATGAAATTTTTTTTGGGGGGCCAAAAGTCTAGGAAAAATTTAATGGAGCCTAGTTGATATATTTATAGAGGCCAAAAACATATTTAACTCTAAATTGATTACAGGTCTTCGATTGATTAAATTTATCACATTACAGATTTCGTGGACATGTGGTAAACATTTTCAAGTTTTTAGATTAATTGGTATATATAAATGTTGTGAATTCGGACTCAAAATCACACCAATACAAACTATGATGTGTGGAGCAAAGGAAAGCAGTAACCAATATCAAAGTAAACACAAGCAATAACAACAATAACAACACCTAGATCTAATCTAGGAATCAAAGTGAAAAGCACAAAACCACAAGCAAAACATAAAGGGAGAAGGGAAACAAAACACACCAAGAAATGTTCACCCAATTCGGTCCAACTTGACCTACTCTAGGGAAGAGATTGATCTCTCCAATCCACTATCAATGATTTCTTACAAAGAGATATAAATCGGTTACATGAAATTAGCTTCAACAAGCTCACAAAGAACAACCCTAATTTCTACCCATTTTCCCAATCTCACCAATGAACAAGACACTCAATGATTTTCACTCACCCAAGGTGTTTACAATGTTTCCCAACCCAAGAGAACTCTAATCAAAGACCCTCAACCCTAAAGTTACCTCCTTTGATTTTCCAAGTTTTCCTCTCTTGATGTTCTATCTCCCTCTCTCCCTTCAAAAATGAGCTGAAACACTTCAATAGTACACAGTGACACACAAAATCGCTCCGCGCCTGTCATTAATCGTGTCACGATTGATGAGTACGACGCAAGGTACGACAACCTTATCTAGAAATCGCGTCACACCTGTACAAATCGCGCCACGATTTTCCTTCAGCAGAAACCATACGTTCTGCCAACAAAATCGTGTCACGCCACTCATAATCGTGTCACAATTATGAGTTTTCTCATAATCTCAAATTGAAGAAATACACAACAATAAATGTTGATTTATCATTGAGGCTTAATGATTAATATCCTTTATGGGACATGTGTATGTGTAAGTTTTATCGTGTGCTTATTTGATTGGGTTATTCGACTTGTCCGAGCACAGTCATGGAGAGGAATGTTGCAGAGGAGAGGAGATTTCGACCTCCTAACAATTGTTCTGCTGGAATCATAGAGGAGATTGGTAAGCTTATCTGTACCTCTGTTTCATTTCCTAGGATTAGTATCCAATCTTAGAATATATTATATTATCTCTTAGAATATTATCTCTTAATTCTAGACAAAACCTATTGATTTTACTTTTATATTTTTACATGTTATATTCAGGTTGTCCTGATCAGCACAATTGCATGAGAAATTCTCTATCATTAACATTGGTGTAGATGGCCAAATACAAGAATCAGATCATATTGAGTTACAATCATCAATAATTACAAGGTTACTCACCATCAGATCATATAACATGAATTTTATCTTTAAATCATTCACTTTTGTTTCTAGTTCAATTCATTATATTCCTCTACAACCTAGAAATTTTTCTTGGTGTTATTCTTTATTAGATTGTAATTCATATATATGGTTTTGCTACAATAGATTGTAATTACTACACTTAAGAACTCTTTTCTGATTTCAATTTTGACTAGCTTTATTCGGTGATCAAGAAAATTACTTGTTGGGAATATGGACAAATAAGTTGTTAACCATACAGAATTTTATGATATTTGAACTTCTGATTGTGTAAGTGTTCCATAATGAGACAAATTGTGGCTTTTCATGTTCTTGTATTGCTCAATCATTGATATTTGCTTCATTTAGTTACACGCTTCATTAAGTTAGTTTCAAATATGAAGGTACGTACTATCATCACATCCTGGAATATGCCATAAAAGTATATGATTGCAATATTTGGGTTGTTATTGGTATTTATTTTCGTTTAATTTTATTTTGATGGTCTTCATGTGAATACTTTTACTTGGTGATTCGTGTCAGGTTTCTATTCTTCAATTAAGAGATGGTCTTTTGTCACTATTAGTTGCTGGTCATAAGAGCATTGGTTTGGGCTGACATGGACATTTCATTTTCTAAAAAGGTATCGTTTTGCTCTTCTTTAATGCATTGGTTTATAGGATTTTTATTTGAATTGTTGCGAATTCGATGAGAAAACACACCAATAACAAACTTGATGTGTGGAGCAAGGGATAATTAAGCAACCAAAACGAAGTGTTTGGAACAGTTATAATCACAAGCCAAAAGTAGAAAACAGCGAGAGAGAAAAGAAGAGAGAACACAAAAGAATTTGTTGACCCAGTTCGGTCCAAATTGACCTAGTCTGGGGGAGAGAGCAGCCCTCTGTTCCACTATATGATGTGTAACGTTACAAAAGAGATATCAATGGGTTACAAGAATAAGTCTCCCGCCTAATTCTACCCAAATCCTAGCCTTTTCCCGTAACCAAGAGATTCAATCCTAATAGTGTTTCCCAAGGTGAATCAACCTTCAAACCCTAGTTTGTTGCCAAGAGATAAACTCTATACAAACCCTAGTTTGATTTCTAAACCCTTGTTTCAGCCCCCTCTATCTCCAGATTTACACTAATACAATGCCTATATTTATAGTAAAAGAATCCTCAATAAAACTGGAACAAATCTAGGCACGAAAATACGTTTCTGTTTTATTTTCAGCTGTCAAAATCGGTCACCGTGCTCACCAAATCGGCCACCGATTTTTACAGAACCAACAGACAAAAAACGTTGTCCAAAATCGGCCACCGTGCTCTGAAAATCGGCCACCGATTTTCTGCGACCAGAATTCCAATTTCTTCAATTTTGAGGCACTTTCACAACAATCTCCACCTTGACTCTAAATTAGTGATGATGCCAATTTAACATCAACACCTTGTTGCTCTTTCCCTTGCTTCCCACTACCCCATGTAGCTCCACAAGTTTACACCTTAACCTCTTCAGCCATCGGAATGTCTTCCGCCTTCTCGAAGATCCTTGTAGTCCAACTAATCTAGGAATTTCAGGTAGTTCTACAAGACTATACCATAACCTCTTCAATACGAGACATCTCCCGCTTCCTTGAAGATCTACTTGTTCCCAATCACCCTTGGCTTTTAGAGTAATCCACAAGTATACACCTCAACCCCTTCAGCCCTCGGAATGTCTTCCGCCTTCTCGAAGGGTCCTTGCAGTCCAACTACGTTAGGAGTTTTAGGTAGTTCCACAAGCATTCACCATACCTCTTCAATACGAGACATCTCCCGCTTCCTTGAAGATCACCTTGCATCCAATCACCCTTGGACTTTTAGGGTACTTTCACAAGTCGTGCTATACATTCTTCAACCTCCGGAATGCCCTCCGTCTTCATGAAGAAATCCCTTGCTCACCACTAGAGCATAGCACCCAAGGTCCTCCATAGTCGTACCACTCCCGGTGTGTTCAACTCCACCAAAAGCTGAGCTTCCAACCTCTCAACTAGCAAATGAGTACATCCCACTATGTCTTCCACCTTGAAACTCCACCTCAACAGGTAGATCATGAGTATTCTTACCACCGCCTCTCCAGGCTGATCTTGAGTATTCTTACCACCGCCTCTCCAGGCTGATGTTGAGTGTTTAACGTCTCTCCAGACGACCACCGCTCCACTAGACATCAATCCCAAGGTGACCAACATCACCTTCTTCATCATCCAAACAACACCGCACCATCAGAGCACCCGCATCCTCAAGACGCACCTCAATGTTCTCCAAATCAACAACGATTTTGTTGAACTCCACAAGTAGCTCCATGACGGCCTTTGACTTTACCATCTTGAATGAGTAAAATTGTTGTTTTAGGACTTTTCGATGAGCCAAAGACTTTGTCATATACAAAGATTCCAACTTTTCCCAAATCGATGCCACGGTTGGTTCCTTTGCTACTTCTCTCAATTCCTCAAGTTTCAATTGACCATTAACTAACAATGATCCATTAAGCAAGCATACTAACCAATAATCATAACAAGTAAATAGAAATTAACATATAGATGGGGACCGATCCAAACTTTCTAATATGCTTCTTTCAACATGTTTAACTACTGTTTTCACACTTTACCCTACTGGAACATCTTATAGATGGGATTGGACTTGATTTTGTGATTTTGAACTTAACTTTTGAAAATTGTCCAAGAATGTCGATTTTTCTGAAACTTATTTTTCTCATGGAATTGAAGTAGGATTAAAGTTGTACAATGCTTACATGATTTTTAAAAATGGTTGTGATTGGTTTCATTAAGTTTGAACTTGTTTTGCTTTGAAAATGGAAATTTTTGTGAAAAGTGATAAAGGGAGACGAACTTTGTGATTTTTATGTATTCGTCGTATTTGGCCGGTGAAACGCGAAAGTATCCTCTACTGCACCCACATGTGGCCTAGAGGCATACTTAGTTGAGGTATTGGAACTTGTTTACTTGGTTTTGGCTTAAATGCTCAATTATTTCAATGTGGTGATTTTTGGAGACAGACTTGGTAGAAAATGATTTTTGAGAGTCAATTGCTTATGAACCCTTTATGAATAGATTAATATAATTATGAGATGATGTATGAATGGTTGTTGAGTGATGAATATGATGTTTGTGATCATATGTTGTATTTGTTCCTTTATTTGGATTGTAAGGAATTATGTGGAAATGTGGCAACTATATGTTGATTTATGTGGAGATGATTGATGATGTATATGTGTGACAACTATATGTTGATTGAATTGTGGATGTTGTTGGTGATTTTATATATGTCAAGTGGCGGTGAATTGTTGTCGATGCATATATACTAATTGAATGGTGATGAACATGTTTATGTTATGTTGTTATTGAACATGTTAAATGTTGATTGTTGGTGGAGAATTCATACATGCTAATATTGATGGTGATCTTGTTGGTGAATGCATGTATGCAAAATGATGGTGATGGTGAGGTGATTATTGTTTGTGTGAACATATGCATTTAGTCGAGTCATATGTTCATGCATTCATGACTGATGGTGGTGGATTTTATATCCAATTGAGGTGAATTCTAAGAGGAGATGTACTCTTACATACAATGTTTTTGTTGCATCGAAGGTGACGACCTTGAGGTGATTTGGTACCACATGCATCTAAAAGAGTCTAGAACATTGCATGCATTTGATTAATTGATGAGTCGTGTCATAATTGAATATGTGACTTGGTGAATTTGTGTAATGGTGAAATTTGGTGAATGTTGTGATTATGTGGATTGGTGTATATGTACATTGGTGGATTTTATTGATGGTTATGAGTAATTGAATCATACTCTAATTGCATGTCTTACTTGTTTGTGCCTATACACTTGATGAACCTATTTGATGATAATTAATTTGATAATAATGATGAGGTGAGAATTGTATATGTATATACATGAGATGTGGTGATTTCTTTGATAATGATGATTGTTTGCTTATAACTTTGAAATGATGAATTGTACTTGTTGAGTTAAGTATGCTAAGTGAAGAATAAGGTGAGTAATCCTTCATTGATTGATAATTGATAAACTTATGTCGATGATTTGTTTAGAGATTGGATATACTTGTTATGCCATGTTAATAATGTGATAGCTTGAAATGTAAGTGGTGGGGGATAATAATCATGTGATGCTGGTGTTCTAGGAGGGATGGTTATATATATGTGATATGTATGAATCCGTGAATGTTATGTCTTCATATGTGGATTATGATGATGTAATGCTAACCCTCAGTGGTTTACCACCTGCCTTTCCGCATGGACGGGTAGATGGAGTGCAGGGTGCTTAGATTGTGTGCTTGATGTTGCCGAGGAGCGGAGTTCCTCCTTTTTATGTGCAAGTGTCTAGATTAGGGCTCTGATCTAGGGTAGTACTTGCATGTTGGATTTTGTTTTGATTATGTAGTTTGGAGTTGAGGCATTGATTGTATCTGAGAGATGTATTTATTGTCATGAGATTTGGAGATGTTATTCATATGATTATATATATGTTCCGCTGCTATGTTTATGAGACTTGACAATTTATACATGTATTCTGTTTTGTGTTCATGACGTAGCATCTATTTCTAGAATATATTTGTATATTCGCGCGTTTTACCGCTTATTAGAAGTAGGGTGTTACTTGATAATTCAAGTCCAATCCCATCTAACCAACTTGTAACACCCTATTTCTGATAAGCGGTAAAACGCGCGAATATACAAATATATTCTAGAAATAGATGCTACATCAACAAAACAAAACAGCATACATGTATAAATTGTCAAGTCTCATAAACATAGCAGCGGAACATATATATAACCATGTGAATAACATCTCCAAATCTCATGACAATAAATACATCTTTCAGATACCATATATCAATGTCTCAACTCCAAAACTACATAATCAAAACAAAACCCAACATGCAAGTACTATCCTAGATCAGAGCCCTAATCTAAACACTTGCACGTAAAAAGAGGAACTCCGCTCCTAGGCAACAACAAGCACACAATCTAAGCACCCTGCACTCCATCTACCCGTCCATACGGAAAGGCAGGTGGTAAACCACTGATGGTTAGCATTACATCATCATAATCCATATAAGATTTAATCAAGAACAATGGAAATGAAAGATATATTCAAGAACGAAGAATAGAAAATCCTACATGTACATCAAATAGGTTCACCAAGTGTATAAGCACAAACAAGTAAGACATGCAATTAGAGTATGATTCAATTCCTCACAACCATCATTAAAATCCACCAATGTACATATACACCAATCCACATAATCTCACATTCACCAAATTTCATCATTACACAAATTCACCAAGTCACATATTCAATTATGACATGACTCATCAATTAATCAAATGCATGCAATATTCTAGACTCTTCTAGATGCATGTGGTACCATATCACCTCAAGGTCGTCACCTTCGATGCAACAAAAACATCGTAATCACCTCAATTGGATATAAAATCTGCCACCATCAGTCATGAATGCATGAACATATGACTCGACTCAATGCATATGTTCACACAAACAATAATCACCTCATCATCACCATCATTTCTCATACATGAATTCACCAACAAGATCACCATCAATATTAGCATGTATGAATTCACCACCAACAATCAACATTTAACATGGTCAACAACAACATAACATAAACATGTTCATCGCCATTCAATTAGTATGTATGCACCGACAACAATTCACCACCACTTGACATATATACAATCACCAACAACATCCACAATTCAATCAACATATAGTTGTCACATATATACATCATCAATCATCTCCACATAAATCAACATATAGTTGCCACATTTCCACATAATTCCTTACAATCCAAATAAAGGAACAAATACAACATATGATCACAAACATCATATTCATCACTCAACAACCATTCATACATCATCTCATAATCATATTAATCTATTCATCACTCATAATCATCTTGTATGTCAGGAACAATGTACAATTTATTCCAAAACTCTTGGTTTCCTTACTCTTTCATAATCCAAACATCCATATACATATCACTACTTAAAGAGACACACAAGCAATCCCTCGCCAAACCCAAGAACGGCAAATCATCCTTGGAATCAGGTAGCAAAAGATGTTGATATGACTCCTTCTCTAAATCAAGAGAAATAATGAATTGCATACTTGAATCATCCCTTGCGAACCAATTAACAGTGCCACTCACAAATGTTCCAGGTTGATGGATGTTGTAATTATTTGGGATGTCCTCCATTCTTGTCCAATAATCAGTCCCCAAAGTATAAACACTAACTTCATTTTTTGTAGAAACAGCAATGACCTTATAATTATCAATGAAATGATCATACCCAAAGCTTACGGAAACAGGATGACTTTCACACGAATTTCCCGAAGGAGGCAATAACTTAAATTTTGAAATGGAAGGGTTCCACAAAAAATAACAACCAAAATCGAGCTTACCGCAAAAGATGCCATTGGAAGAGCACCTTAAGTTCACAAATTTCTGTCCATGGACAAATAAAGTTTGACACTATTGGGAGGGTAAAGTTGTCTTTGTGTAAAAACGTTAGAAGTAGATAAAATCGATGGGATTGGGGAATCACAAAGAAGCCACTCACTTGAGATGTCGTCCATATATGTTAACATGAGGTGGTGGCACTTTGTTGACAATTGAAGATGTTTTTTTGCGAATTTTGGATCAGAGATAAGATAATTCAAGGACTTGCAGAGGCACCGAAGTTGTCCGAGTAATTTGACGGAAGCCTACAAAGAATCTCAGGCAAGACATCGATCGGAAGAGTAGGAAGGTTCGGGTGGTTGTTTCCGCTGTGGGTGACAGAGAAGTAAGGATGATGTCGTTTGGAATTGGGTCTTCATCTTCGTCACTGCTAACCTGCACCATTTCTCAACAACAACGAAGCGAAGGGTTTTGAGAAAGATAGAACAGAAACAGTCACAGATGATATATATCCATGTGAATTCCATGGCAGTCCCCACGCTACACTACTTTTGAGTTTTCTTTTTGTTTTTTTTTGTAAGACTTTAGAGTCATTCTTATCTCAGTATTTAAATACTTTTTTTTTTTGAAGCATATCTCAATATTTAAATACTTATTATTTTCTTCGTCTTTCATTTAATATATTTGATAGTTAAGTAAAATAAAGATGATATAAGATTTTGAGTTGCTTTTTTTACTTTCAATTTTACTACTTTTATTTGAATTATTAGTTAAAAAATATTAAATAACTATTACAACAGAAACAATATCTTACTCTACTTTCCTTCATTTTTCTTTAGAAAATATTTCATATGTCAAAATTGATGTCTTTTTATATATAATTAAGTGTGTGAGGAAAAAATGGATAGACGAACATGTTAGTTTCCGTCCTTTTGCTAGGTATTATGACTGTTAAATTAACTTATCAATTTGGTCATATTTCTCTCATATATTTAAAAAAGTGTATTGATAAATCAAAAGGTTAAATATGTTTTTTATCCCTATAAATATTTCAATTTTTTTTTTCCTTCTAATTAAAATGTGTCGATAAATTAAAGGCTTAAAAAGTCATATTTAATTCATATTTATTTAAAAATCTAATTTTTTTTTGGAGATATTTTTTAATATTCTTGCAAATTTTAATTAAAAATACGATAGCGACACATGAGTTGACTTAAATATAGGGACTAAAAGTGTGGATGAATTTTTTTTGGGGGCCAAAAGTCTAAGAAAAATTTAATGGAACCTAGTTGATATATTTATAGGGGTCAAAAACATATTTAAATCTAAATTAAAAAAGAGAGAGAAAGAGAGAGTATATTTATTAAAGTACTATTATGTGTTTATTTTTTGTGAACTCATGTATTGGTGTATTTATCATCATTTTAAATGAAAATTAGAAAATAAAATATTTAATTGGGTGTGATGCAAGTAGCATTAACTAAAAATATAATTTAAAAATAAGTAATTAAATACATTACATTATGAATAGAAGTCATATACCCATGAGATACAGATAATTTTATTGTAATTTGCATTCTGGAATGAGAAAATGGCTACAATATCAGTGCACTGCACATAGTCATGTTTAACCAATATAAAGAATGTCGAAAATTGAATGACAATTATGATGCAAATTCTATACAGCAGATTTTGTAAACACAAATCATCTTATTTATATCAATAGTATAATTAATTAGAAAACATTGATATCATACCTCATGGATATTTAAAAAACATTGTTTTGAAACAAAATAAAAGTTCTATAAACACCATATTTTGGAATGGAGGGATCAGTACTATCCTGTAATGACATACCTTGGAAAAAACTTCGACGAGGGCAGTCTTCTCATGGAAATTGTGCATGGCTAATCTTTCAGAACTTCTTGCCACATCTCGAGCTAATTTCTTGTGAACTGTGAATAAACAAGAGATTTGAATTGAGCAAGAACATGGGAGAAAAGAAAAAATACAAAATAAATATAGTGCAGTTAGTAAATCCCTTGCGTACTGCAAATACTAGACGTTTCAAAGGGAACCTAGCTATATTCTTATACCCATTATCACCCAATTTAATAAGTCAGCTAAACTGTGATTTTATAATTGTGTTATGAATAAAAACATTAATGTTTTCATTATAACTATCCCCGATGTTTCACTCAAGATCAACACATTTCTCACCCAATATCTTTCTTATATGTTATAACTTGTAACCATTTCCAAAGTTCAACTTTTCATGCATCAATATATGATTGATGACTGTCCTACAAATTAGTTAAAATTTAACATGAACTACAAATATGTCGGAAAAAACTTGTTTTCTTTGCAAGTTCTCCGGCAAGGATAGACACTTCTGTTTTTGGCAAAAGGCAAGGATAGATTGAAAGGTGCAAAGTACAATAATAAGTGAATATCAAAGTATGATTTTTAGAATGAATCCAAAATAAGATGACATACCTGCTGAGGCAGGGAAACAGAACCAAAAGATTTGCAGTCCTCAGAACATCATCTGCCTTTGTCCAAAAATCATCACTGCCTTTCGTCTGTGTAAAGTTGAGCACTCTTTTTGCAGGCTTAAAACACGATGCAGACTTTTGGGCAGTCATTTTCTGAAGCTTAACATCAGAACCATCTCTCAGGTACTAACTGTGGAGGTGTACGTGTGTCATCAAACAATCCGAACAAGAGACAATTTTAAAATCAGGGCTTTCAACGCGGATAACAGAATGTGGAGGGGAGATCTTATGTACTGGTGTATTAAAAACATTTCGTTGAATACACATGGAGTGATTCCTTCTGCTTGCCTCTTTCTACATTATTACTCACAGAATCAGACCATGGTGTACAATCTTTCTGCCATGTGCTTTCACTTTCTTTGTTATCCAGCCAATCAGATCAATTCTTTTGCATACTTCTAAGAACATTTTTAATCATCAACAACAATTTTAATTCAACTAAATCTCATAAATTTTTTAATTATAATCACTACATTTTCAACCAAGTATAATGTAACATCCCGCTCGTCAGCTAATGGAATATTATCAGTCAAACGTGTCAGAGGACAAATGTTCACGGAAAGTGAGTATGACGGGGAATGTTTAGCAAACGATATCAGTCAAGTATGGACTTATGTATCAGTGTCAAGCTAAACACGTTTAAGACCAAGGGTATTTTGGGTATTCGCACGCAAGGGGTATATAAGTATGTCTGGACACAAATTATTCATTTTTCATTGCTCTTTCTCTCTCTAGGTTTTGAGAAAGAATTCGCTCCTCCTTCTCTCTCTAGAACCGCCCCCAATCTTCCCATCTAACCCATCAATCCTTCCAAGTTTGTGTAATTGGTGAATCAAGCTTGGATTATGGTGTCTTAGCAAGCAAGAAACAACCAAGAGAATGGATAGAAGCTTGGATTCTTAAGCTAGGGTTTGATCTTGGGGAAGCTTGGAGCTTGAAGGAATCACAAGAAATATGTTAGGTGAGTTCTTAGATAGATTAACCTTCCTTTGGGTTGTGCAATTTTAGCAAGAAAACATGATTTGTATTAATTTAGTTATGATGAGAACTTTAGTACCCCAAAGCAAATATTGTTGTTTATATGTTAAAATTGCCATGAAATATGTTTAATAATGTCAATATATGTTGCTGGATGTTAATGGTGCATTGCAGGATCGAATTGGACGAGTTTTTGGTCAAAATTGCAAAATTTGCACCACATACCCGAAGAAACTCGCTATTAGCGAAATATTTCGCTAATAGCGAAATTCCCCAGAAAATGCAAGTCGCTAATAGAGAACCTCTCTGTCCCACCCAGCATGCTTTTGGCTTGTTGGCTCATTTGAGGGTCGTTGGTGCATTCCGAAGTTATTCTTTCATCGTTTTACAACTTTATAACCCCAAAACAAAATTTAAGCAATGCACATAACATCAAATGATTCTTGAAATGAAAATCATGGCAATCTTAACATGTATGGTAAGGATTGTACAAGAGAGAGTTTAAGCCGAATTACTCGGGTAGATGATGAACTAAGAAAGGGAATGAATGTAGAGCCTCGACATAGTTTGTCGAGAACTAGAATGCTATGCATGTGTCTTATGTATGATAACACGCGTGTTTAGTGTATTCTCTTCGCACACGAGCTAGAACGACCATGCAAGCATGTTAAGCCATGAATAGATGAGCTAATCCTTTCACTGTGAATGAGTATGACAATGTAGGTAGTTTAACGCTAAACGGGTAGATCACGGACCCGTGGTAAACAAGCAAGTATGAATAGGTTTAACCTTTATGTATGTATGATTAAGACTATGATGTATGTGTAGCTTACCACACATAGGACCGCTTAAGGATTCGTGGTAAACGAGTATGTAAGATGTAGGTGTCGTGAGAACGAAATAAACTCCGCAAGGAGGGCCCGCACGATACTGAGGGAGTCCGATGTGCCTTAGCTAGGTTTTCATCGGTTATGTATGGGATTGTTCTCGGGGTTACTCCACCCGGGGCTCTTCGTAAAATGAACTTAGATAATATGTTTGTACAACGCTAACATCTATGTATGAATGAATATGTTTATGTATGATTATGATATGACGTTAGACACGTACAAGTTTATGAAATAGATCAAGTTATGAAGGTTATGCCGACGACGATCTTAGGGAAAATCGTCCGGTTTAGGATCGTGTCATGATTATGTTATGTTTAGGCTTCGATGCGTTTAGCGTATCTTGGCATAGCGGTCTTAGGTTCCCCTTAACTGCCATGACACGTATGATGTAGCAAGACCTATGACAAGTTAAGATGAACCTATGACGGATCTAGTATGCACGACCGTCTAGGAAAGCATTACCACACACGTATAATCAACTGTCAGGTTGTATTGTAGACACATGGTGACCGTAGGTTTCCCCCGAGGTTACCTATAGCCTAGGGTTAGGTGGAACTCACTGAGACATTATGTCTCATCCCAATCTTTATTTGTTTCAGATTAACAGGTTGGTATGGCATGCTAGTAGCCGAATGGATATTCAGCAAGTGTTCGTTCGTACCCGCTGCAGGATATATGTTATGGATTTCAGGGATGCCCTTACTATGTTTTAGACAAAGTTATGTTATACTCTTGTTGTACGAACGCTTATGATTGTATATGATATTCATTCGGAGTTTTATTGTTGTAAATTTTAATGTATCCAGTACTAAAGATAACGAACATGCTAAGCTTTCTAGATACGTTTAGTATGGGCGTTACATATAAAATGCTTAGATAATCAACAATGATCCAATATATTTTCAACTAAATATCATTCAACACCTTATTATTATCATTAATACATATTCTATCTACCATATGGAATCACAAATCACAGCACAGAGTACTATGCAGAGAATGAAAACCTAAATGCCACCACAACAGTATGTTGGAACAAAATGTGTTCAACAATAAACCTTTGAGAGTTTTGATGATAACAAGGTATTAAAAAATTTCAATTGGACTAGCTAATATTTGTTCAAGTGTACAGGACCATAGCCAAAAAAGTTAGATCATATATGGGTTATGAAGAAAAAAAGAGAGCTTAAAAATCAACAAAAAGGAAGCTTAAAGTGTCTGAAGAGAAGTGCTCCTGAAGACAAAAGTGCTCCTGAAGACAAAGCGCTCCTAAAGATGATGACGTCATCAGAAGCTGAAGTTCATCAGAAGCGACTTCATCAGAAGCTGAAAATCACCAGAAGCTGAAGATTCAAGATTTAATACTTCAAAAGTTGTCTAATGGATTCAAAAGTAATGCAGAAGACTTGGAATGTGAAGCAACGGTCATTTTGAGGAGATTTAAAGGCATTGGATGCTTATCTTCAGAAAGCGTTGACAAAGTACAATTGTACGAAGTGTACAACCACTATCTCCACTACTCTGTAGTGTCCATACTACAAGACAAGAAAACAGCTCTGAAATACAGCTCTACCTGCAACAATGTTCCTTCACAATAGGAATGGATTTGAAATTGGTTCTACATAGGACAATAACCATATCAGGCAAAAGATCATTGGTGATTGATCAAAAGCTTCAAACGACTCTTTTTGATGTGCTGGCAATTTCACAACGTCTCTTTCAAACCTCTATATAAAGGAGTAAAGACTCAGAGATTGGTAATGCACAACAACTACAATTTACAAGTGCCAAAACTCTGCTGAAATTGTTCTGCATTCAAAGTTCACTTAGAATTTCTGTTTTCAAGTTCATACCTTAGAAATTCTAGAGTCTTAAGAGTCCGTATCTGATTTGTATTGTGAGCCCCTCTGATTATATATCAAGTGTTCAACCTCAAACATTTTTCTTTGTAATCTTGTTTGATTAGAAGTCTCTTGCAGTTGTGCTTGAGCAATAGAAGTCTCTTGATTGTGTTCAGGAGTATAGGAAGTCTCTTGCTTGTGTGCTTGAGCAATTTGAAGTCTCTTGCTAGTTGTAGCAGTGAGCAGTTGTAATTTGACATTACATTTTAGTGAACTCTCCTTGGAAGTGCAAGGGGGACAGAACTACTTCTGGTTTGTGGAAGGAACCTGTATAATTGCTTTGTATCTTTCTTCTTCTCTCTCTCTGTTTTATCCGCTGCATCTTAGTTCTGAACACTTCAGAAGCAGTCTCAATTTGCTTCTGACCAGTGTGTTTCAGCTTAGGAGAAACTAAGAAATTTCTAACACAATTCAACCCCCCCTTCTTGTGTTTTTCTCACCTTCACAGTAGTAATCTTGAACTCTGCAATCCATGACTATGTTACCGAAAAATTACATTAGACTTTTCAGATGTAGAACTCAGACACAACCAATGAAGTTCTAGAAGTCACTCAGACATAAGTATTCAAATCTCTTGTTTATTGCCCAATATGATGCAAATACAAAATTCAAATCTCTTGTTTATGTAACAAAAGAAAACATTATACTACATCACAACAATTATACTTGTACCCCTACAAATAACTGAGGCACCCATAAATTGGAGGCTCGGCTCCGTAGAAATAAATGTCAATAATTCAATTGTTATCCATACTGAGTATCAAACAAGCTTTTAACAAACAAGATCCACAAGGAAGAATCACGGATCCTGTTAAAGTAATAGATATACTATTTCCATTTCTCAGTAAGGAATATCCCATTTTCAGCAATTCCAACGAGTCGACGGAGAAGTAATCACCACATCGACATTGATAAAATAGTTCTAATGCTTCATCATCGTCTTCAGCTGTCATATCATGTAAGCTTAAATCTTCTGCAACTTCAGCAGGCAAGGCATCCCGCCTTGATATTTGCAGCTCCTTATCATATAATAAACGAGAGTTTGAATCGCTTAGAATTTCCCAGGCCTTTTGTACTTTGAGAAATCTCTCTGAAGTTCTTTGATTACTGTCGGATGTATCGAATGTCTTCAATAACTTATCAGGATGTAAACTGAGTACGGCACTCCGGTAACTAGCACGAATTTCTTCATAATCTGCATCTTCCATAACATTGAGAGCCTCATAATGAGTTTCCTCAATGTCATGCTTATCAAGAATCATTTTCACAAGGTTGTCTGCATTCAGCAGAGAAATGTCAAAAACAAGCAAACAGTCATACTATCACGTAAAAAGCACTAGTGTAGTTACAACTACTCGAACCATATTTCACAAATCCTCTTGTTTGAAACAAATCCTAAAATCCACGAAAATCGTATTTTTAGTTTCATAACATCATCAATAACGAGTGAAGAGAATCTAAAATATCTTAGCTAGTTAAAACAAAACATTCAGAAGGTTCAGTCCTCCATTAGAATGTCCTCGATTTAACGGAAAACCACGAAAATTTAACGGAAAACCACTAACATGTATATCAAGCAATAAACTATGGTCTTAAACTATTGATCTTGCAGATATTCAATACAAGTTATGATGAGTCATTAATTAGTATGTTTTATTGCATTATTTAGTTTAGTTTTATTAAAGATTTAGTTTTATTTTATTGCATTTTATTTCCTTTTAGAATATTTTACTTTAAATTGCTTTTTATTATATTTTAGGAACGAATATATGGTGGAAGGTGTCTTGGAGCAAAAGAAAGAGGACTGGAGCAAATACGGTGCAGAAATACGAAGATACGGGACAAAAATATGTTCCCACCAAGTCAGAACCTTGGCACGGCCAGTGCCAACATGTGGCACGGCCGTGCCACCCTCCAGGCCAACTTTTGCTGCTTTTCTTCAAGCCCAAGTTACCCTGTTGCAGCTTTACTGTTTTGCCCTTTTAGTTGCTTAGTTTCTAAGTCGATTGTAAAGCTATAAATAGAGTAGCTCTCTACCATAAACATTCACCTTACTTTTCCTTAGAATATTTCAAGTATTATTTCAATAAAGTCTTTTATTTTATTTACCTTCCTTCGCAATTTATTTTATTGTCTTCTCTCTTCTTCCCTCATGTCTACGATGATCATGAGTGAGTAGACTTCTTTGTCTTGGGATTGTTGGGAAGTCTAATGACATAATCCTAACGAACCAAGCTTTAACCCTAATTCTATGTAGCCGTAATTTCTAATTTGGATTCACCATTTTAACATGAATTAACAATTATCAAACTGTGGAAGCGAAAGCGGAGGGTTTGATAATCGTTAATCCATCATCCCAAACATCAATTCATAAAGCGAGAGCGGAGCTTTGATGTTGGAACAAGTGAATCTAGACAATAATTGCAAGACAGTGAAATAGTCCTTGCAATTATTGAGACATATGTAGTTTCAATCCTTATAAGCATCTTCTAGTAATCAAGATAGCGAAATAGGCTTGGTTACTAGAAGAAAACTCTCACCGGACTTTCATCGGAAAGGTGAGGGGCTAAAGGGAAACCGGTCTTAAGAAATTACGGTGTAAACCATGGAATTAGAAGTTAAAGTCTTGTCTAGTGAAAGATTTGTTATTATGACAAACCAATAATCCCAAGGCTCCTTTATTATTATTGTATTTATCTTCAGCAATCAAAACCTCCTTTTACTAAACTTTCTCCTCCTCTAATCATTCTTTTAAAGTTAATTGAATTAAACAACTCCCTAGCGGAACGATACTCTTCTTACTACTATTACTTCGATAGGCCGTGCACTTGCGGTTTGGCCCTATCAAGTTTTTGGCGCCGTTGCGGGGGAGTTGTTGTAATTTGATTAACTTTTTAATAGTGATTAGACTGAAAATATATATATATATATATATATATATATATATATATATATATCTTTTTCCTTATTTTATTTTACTTCATATAAAAAAAAAATATTTCTCTTTATTTTATTTTATTTTATATATAAAAAAAAATCTTTTTGTTTATTCTTTCTTTTTCTATTTCTTCTTTTGCCTTTAACTTCTTGGGAAGATAATAACGATATGGCTAAGGAATGCACTCTCATAGAGTATGCAATCCCATCTTTAATTGAGTCATACGATGCTATTGTGTACCCAACGGTTGATGACAATTTTGAAATAGAACCTGCACTTATTGAGTTAGTGCAGCAAAATCAATTTTTCGGATCACCCACTGAGGATTCAAATTTTCATATTTCAACTTTTTTAAGACTTAGTGGAACCGTGAATGCAAACCAAGAGGTCGTAAGGCTGCACTACTTTCCTTTATCCTTAGGGGGGAGAGCTAGTGCTTGGTTTAATTCATTGAAACTTGGTTCTATCACTTCATGGCATCAAATGAAGGAAACTTTTCTTGCCCGATTCTTCCCCTATTCTAAAACAGTTCAATTAAGGAATCGAATCACACAATTCACTCAAAAATATGGAGAATCTCTTTACGATGTGTGGGAGCGTTTCAAAGAAATGCTTAGACTTTGTCCCCATCATGGTTTAAAGAACTGGCTTATTATTCACATTTTTTATAATGGTCTTTTGTATCCCACAAAGATTTATGTTGATGCAGCTGCAGGTGGAGCTTTGATGAAAAAAACATACACAGAAGCATATGCTTTGATCGAGGACATGGCACAAAACCACTATCAGTGGACCTACGGAAGGGACACCACTAATGTTGCTCCTTCACCCTCTCAGAAAGAGGTAGGTATGTATGAAAATTCTTCCCTTGATCATCTAGCTGCTAAAGTTGACGCACTCTCACAAAAATTTGATAAAATAAATACTAGTGCTGTCACACCTGCCCCTGTATCACCTCTTTGTCAAGTTTGTGGTGTATTTGGCCATATTGGCATTGATTGCCAACTAGGTAGTGTTGTTAGAAGTCCTGAGCAAGTAAACTATGCTGAATATAATCAAGGGTTTAAAAATAACCAAATTTTTTTTCAAACCCCTCAAAATCTTTTTGGACAAGAAACAACACCACTCAGTTATGCAAACAGCCAAATAGTCCCTCAAAAATCTAGCTTGGAACTTTTTTTTAGAAAATTTTCTTATAAATCAATCTGAGCAGCTCCAAGAGTTTAAAAACCAAACTGAATTTTTGAAGGACTCTCTTGCCAAACATACATTGAACGTAGACTCCATAGTTACTCACAGTAAGATGATAGAGACTCAGACTTCTCAAGTACCCCAACAGCTGGCTACTCCCCCTCAAACCTCTGAAGTCCTTCTAGGCCAAACCGAAACCAACCCCAAAGACCATATAAGTGCTATTATTTTTAGGGATGGTAACAAACTAGAGGACCCCGTTGTGAAAATTAAGAACAATGAAGGAGAGATAGGGAGTGATAAGCCTCAAAGTGAGAAAGCTATAGGAGAGAATGACAAGCCATTTGTTTCACCGTCTAATGAGCCTAAAATTCCTTTAACACAAGAGTTTGCTAAATCCAAGTTCGATGAGCAGTTTAGAAATTTTATTGAAATACTTCCAAACAAATTGCCACCTAAACTTAAGGATCCAGAGAGATTTTCCATACCTTGTGTCATAGGATATAAAACATTTGAGAAAGCCATATGTGATTTGGGAGAGCATGTTAGTTTGTTTCCATTATCCCTTAGTGAGAGATTGGGTATAGGATAGTTAAAACCACCTTCTAACCGTCAAGCTAGTGACTCTAAACAAGCGCTTCGTGGGAGGCAACCCACGCATTTAATTGCTTTATTTTGTTTGTTTTCCTCTGTTTTAAGTGTTTTGTAGGTAATTGTCCGAGTATGATTCGAGAAAAATTGAAAATTTTGAAGCCCCTATGTCCAGAAGGTTGGCACGGCCCGTGCTAAGGTTGGCACGGCCGTGCCAGATGATTCAACCAAAACCATGCCAAAACTCCAGTAAGTTGGCACGGCCCGTGCCAATAGGTGGCACGGCCGTGCCCGATCCCTGCACCTCCTATAACACAAAATTTTTCTTCTTCTTCCTTCATTCTCAAATACCAACCTCTCTCTACCTTCAAACTTCTCTCTAAAACCTCCATAACCATCAAACCTCAAACCTTCATATCTCCATCAAAACTCCACCAAACCAATTCAATTCTTCCACAAATCAATCACAAACTTCACTCAAAAACAACTTTCATCCACGCAAACTCATAATTCATCAAAACCCTATTCATTCAAAACCTAACCTAAAAACCACAAATTCACAACCAATCTTCATAACCAAACCCATAAACCTTACTAAACACAAACCCTACCCTTCACCAAAACTGAAAAGTCACCCCAAGGTCAAAGGAATGGCTTCAAGGAGAAGTGGCAAGGAACCAGCAAGATCTCAAGGAGGACCTCCCTCAAAGAAGCAAGCACAAGTCAAGAATCATGGGATCAAGTTTAAGGACAACTCACAAAGGGATAGGTATAAAATTCTAATCTTTAAACCCTTGCATCCTTCTCGATATCCTGATTCTCATACTTTGAATATGCTAGAGCTTAGAAATGATGTCTATAGGTTGATAGGAAGGCTAGGTTGGACTGATATGTTAGAACCTATGAGGGATTATGAGAATTTCACCTATGAATTTTTGAGTTCCATTGTTTTTACTAAAGATAGGTTGAATTATGATAACCCTAACCATAGAGTTTCCTTTAGGCTAATGAATATTGATTATGATATGTCTCTTCAGCACTTTTGTGATGCCTTAGGTTTTGCAAACGAGGGGTATATCCATGATTCTTGGGATCCTAGCCTTAAGCCGGTTGACTATCAACCCGCTGTCTTTTGGGAACGTATCACCGGCCTTAGCTCCTTTGTCACTAGAGCCAATAAAGCTAGCAACATTCATAACCCCGTACTTAGGTACCTTTAAAGGGTAATGGCTTGCACTATTTGGGGTAGGACCAAGTTAGGGAACTCTAGGACAGATGAACTCTTCATGATATGGGCTATGCTATATAACCACCCTGTGAATATTTGTTTCTACTTGCTTGATTATCTTTCCTATGTAGGTAATAGGTCTGACGGTAAGAGAGAGATAGTAGTAGGTGGTATCACTACATACACAGCTAGGTAATTTGGAGTGGGTGAAGATGAGGGGATAAAACCAATTGAGGGAAACAATAGGCTTAACATAGACACCTTCATTGCTATAAACTTCATTAAACATCAACCGCCCATGCAATATTCACTCAAGCTCAATGTGTCTATTTTGATACTACTTCCTAACCCATCTCGAACTAGCATCTAGGTGGAAGCAAATTTGTTGTATGTTGATGATGACTAGGTACATGAAGAGCAAAATCTTAATGAAGGAGAAGGTGCTAACTTGCATCATGAGGGAGAGCACCATGACCAAGACACCGGTGAGCTAAATGACAATGAAAGATGGGCATGGATGCAAACTGAAATTGAGAGGATAAGCATCGAGCAACAAAGGCAAGGTGTTGAATTATCGGGGCTAAGAAATGATGTCAAAAAGGGCAACCGCGTGACACAAGAAAACAATGAGATGTTCCGCCGGATGATGCAACACCTACAACTCCAAGGTCCCCCTTATGGACCTCAATAGACATTGTGAGCTTTCCTATTCCTCTCTTCCTTTCTCTCTTCTCTCTTTCTCCTACTTTTCTTCTACTATTTCTTTCTTCTTCCTCTCTTTTAATTTCTTTTTCTTTGAATCATTGAGGACAATGCTTCCCCTAAGTGTGGGGGGGCCTAATAAAGTGTCTAGAGTCGTAGTGTTCCCAAACTCCCTTGAACTTTATTCTTTTGTTTTGTTTTTATAGCAAGAGGCATGATTAGTAGCCTGTTTTTAATGTAAAATATGGCATAAAAATTTTGTTTTGTCTCTTCTTTAAAAGTTGTTTTTTGTACATGAAAGTAGTTTCTTGTGTTTCTTGTGTTCATGTTATATCCACATCTTGTTTTATTGTGAAAAATCTCCAATGAGAAAAGCACCCAGTTGCAATCTTTGAGCAAGTGTATGAATAGGTATTTTAAGGAGCACGTTCTATCTTTAGTGTTAACTTAGACCCTTTAAAGTCTTAAGAGTAAAAGTAGTATAAGTTTGTGTGGGAAAAATCAATGTTCTTAATTGTTATATTCTTAAATTGTTAAAGTTATAATGGGGCGGGAGAATGGCACCAACATGTGGGGGAAAGGACAATCCCTAACTTCCTAATTGTGGTGGTGACTCCCTAATTTGAACTTATAATGAAACAAACTCATCAATGCTAGGGGGAAAGGACAATTACATCCAAAAAGACTTCCTACGCGGAGATGATAAAATTTTGCAGCACTACTTAGGGTGATTTTGAATCAAGGGGGAAAGGACAATTACATCCAAAAAGACTTCCTATGAGGATAGATAGCCCCTAAGCATCTGCAGCCCCTTTGAGCTTAATTGTTAATCTAATCTAATTTAATTTTAACTTAAATTCCCATCACTCTTATATGAAATGAAGAAAGGACTTTTCTCGGTTACTTTAGCATTAAGAATAGAACCTGTTCCTCATAATATATGTCTTATACAGGAGCAAGAAAAAGGTTGGACTGCACACACACACTCACTTGAGACTTGATGTTGGGTTGAATAGGTTCACGAGGGATGTTTGAAATTTTGATTAGTGTACTTGAAGCAAAACCTTTCTTTTGAGACATGTATTCTTAATAGTATTGCCATGATTAATCTTTTGTTGCTGCTATGTCCATTGCCTTTTGCTTGAGGACAAGCAAAGATTCAAGTGTGGGGGAGTTTGATGAGTCATTAATTAGTCTGTTTTATTGCATTATTTAGTTTAGTTTTATTAAAGATTTAGTTTTATTTTATTGCATTTTATTTCCTTTTAGAATATTTTACTTTAAATTGCTTTTTATTATATTTTAGGAACGAATATATGGTGGAAGGTGTCTTGGAGCAAAAGAAAGAGGACTGGAGCAAATACGGTGCAGAAATACGAAGATACGGGACAAAAATATGTTCCCACCAAGTCAGAACCTTGGCACGGCCAGTGCCAACATGTGGCACGGCCGTGCCACCCTCCAGGCCAACTTTTGCTGCTTTTCTTCCAGCCGAAGTTACCCTGTTGCAGCTTTACTGTTTTGCCCTTTTAGTTACTTAGTTTCTAAGTCGATTGTAAAGCTATAAATAGAGTAGCTCTCCACCATAAACATTCACCTTACTTTTCCTTAGAATATTTCAAGTATTATTTCAATAAAGTCTTTTATTTTATTTACCTTCCTTCGCAATTTATTTTATTGTCTTCTCTCTTCTTCCCCCATGTCTACGATGATCATGAGTGAGTAGACTTCTTTGTCTTGGGATTGTTGGGAAGTCTAATGACATAATCCTAACGAACCAAGCTTTAACCCTAATTCTATGTAGCCGTAATTTCTAATTTGGATTCACCGTTTTAACATGAATTAACAATTATCAAACTGTGGAAGCGAAAGCGGAGGGTTTGATAAACGTTAATCCATCATCCCAAACATCAATTCATAAAGCGAGAGCGGAGCTTTGTTGTTGGAACAAGTGAATCTAGACAATAATTGCAAGACAGTGAAATAGTCCTTGCAATTATTGAGACATATGTAGTTTCAATCCTTATAAGCATCTTCTAGTAATCAAGATAGCGAAATAGGCTTGGTTACTAGAAGTAAACTCTCACCGGACTTTCATCGGAAAGGTGAAGGGCTAAAGGGAAACCGGTCTTAAGAAATTACGGTGTAAACCATGGAATTAGAAGTTAAAGACTTGTCTAGTGAAAGATTTGTTATTATGACAAACCAATAATCCCAAGGCTCCTTTATTATTATTATTGTATTTATCTTCAGCAATCAAAACCTCCTTTTACTAAACTTTCTCCTCCTCTAATCATTCTTTTAAAGTTAATTGAATTAAACAACTCCCTAGCGGAACGATACTCTTCTTACTACTATTACTTCGATAGGTCGTGCACTTGCGGTTTGGCCCTATCAAGTTACAAATGAGATTTATGTACACAAATAATAGGATGACAATTGAGAATTTAATTTCAATTTAAAATATTTTAGTCATTACGTGGTGTAACCAAACTTTTAAGAGACGTGGCTAGAAAAATCACCAAATATTTAAGCTAACTCTCAAATTACACTTTAAGATTATATTATAAGAGTTAACGTCAAGACCAAAAACAATTATAGTGATAATAAAAATGTTTTAAAAATTAAGTCTAAAATAAAAAATGGATATGTTAAGAGAAAGAGGAGGACCAATATGTTTTAGAGAACAACAAATGCTAGATGATCATTTATGATATAACCATAGAAATCAAAATAATAACAATAATAACAAGCTATGCTCTCAAGGAAATTTTTGTTTTTGAATAAGAAAATTTATCATTAATAAGTGAAGAGTCATAGCACAAGTTGTGCCAAGATTTCCAACTACAGTGTTCCATACATTTTATGTCGGCGAATTATTTAACTAGGGGACAACCCGGCATTGAGTCAGCTCCAATTAACGGTATCTATTACAAAACCATAAAATATGAAAGTTCATGGTTCATCTAATCACCAAACATTTTAAAATAAATTGTTATGAAGTTTCAATAGCAAACATGCACTACAGTTCCATATCGAAGTTGTAAATTAGGACAATAAAATAAAATTAAAGAAAAAATATATTTCTCCAAGGAGAAAACAATGTCACAACTTCATGTTGTCAATAGCTGACTCCAGTTGAAAAATCTCGGTCTCCTTGTTCACAAGCTTCCCTTCTGCTTGATGTTTGAGTTGTTTGGTCGGCTTGGATGGTCCCTACAACAAGCCAAATAAACATTAGGAGGCATAATCAAATTGCAAGAAATAGTTCGTATGATTCCACAATGCAAAAGTTAAGCATGTGATATGTAACTACAACTTAGAGTGATTTTGATGGGAGTTATAAACACAACACAAGAAAACATATCATAGTACTAAACCAAATAAAAAATTTAGGATAAATAAATTCGGTACCTTAAACTTAATATTATTTATTGCATATTTCATTATATCGTCTCCAACAATCAACCTCAGCTGCCGAACAAAATCATCACGGGGAATCTTCTTTGACTACACAAGTACGATATGATACATTAGAGATATTTTATCATTTAAGACATATGCGTTTCTTGGATCTACTTTACATACCATAAATTGTTCATAATGGTGAATGATTTGAATCTTGATATTGTGAGGAGCAATGTTTCTGATGGCGCCTACAAGCACGCGCAATGGTATCCAAGGGGATCTCGGTGTTCTACGAGTGTTAGCAGAAACACTTGTTGGTGTCAAAACTCTAGTCAGATTTCCATCATATTGGGTAGCCTGATTATGCTTCAGATTGTCTGCAGCTCCGTCCAATACCTTTGTGGGTTTTGCGTCCATTTCCATCTACTAGATGACTATAAATATACACACGCTCAAATATTAAAGCATAGTTGCAACAGTTAAATATAACTATAGATCTTAAACAACAAGAATGTTTGGTAGTCCTTGGATGTTTAAAACATATTTGAGAATGATGAACTGGTATAAAGGATCATGTGGTCATCATGATAATATAATGTTGACATAATAATAAAGATAAATATAAATCAATAAGAGCACTCCTTGTAGAACAAAACAAATAACTAGAAACAATTGCGCAGGTAAAACAAGTGCTCAAAAAAGGATTTAAAATAAACATCTAATGACTGATTTAATTTTCATTAAACTGTCGAATCTTAACTCAATATTCATAAACAAAAAATGTGTAGAAAAGTTTTAAAAAAGGATTAAGAATAACATAGCAACCAAACTTACACTTACTAAAGGCTAAAACTAAATAATAAAAGCAGAAACACTATAACTAAACATGAAGAAATTAGTAGAAAAAAATTAAACAAATTAAAAAATGGCCCTAAATTGACAATAATAACACAAAAAAAATGTATGTATTCCCAACATTGCATACATTGTACATGCTCTTCCAGAGACAACTTTTCTCCTAGTAAAGAAATTTAACAATATAAAAAGATCTTAACTTTTTTCACCACGTCCCTTGAGGTTATACCATCAAGCTCATATTAGTGAGCTGACACCTCTTGGACAACAAGGCCTGGTATTCACTATTCTCAACTAGAGAAATTGTATCACCAAACCACAACATTTTCCCCAAAATTATTTTTAAAAAAAATTGACTTCCAAAGGCAAAATCAGAATATAAAACTGATGAAAAACAAAAACAAAATTCAACCCATCAAACAAATTCAATCGAACACAAACAAGCAATAACAAACTAAATTACAATATTCAAACTTAAAGTAAAAGAAAAAAAATAAGAAACAAAGAAAAGACTATGTAATTATACCTGAGTGCAGTACCAGACAAGAAAAGAAAGACCAACACAATTATGTAATAAGTTTTAACTTTGAAACTGTGTATCTAATTGGAGGAGTAAGGGGTCTTATTTATACTAAATTCTAACCCAAAAACAAATACAATAAACCAACCAGTTAAGTGAATTGAGTATCTCGCCGACAAACCTAAAAAGATAAACATTAACGGATGTTTTTGCTTAGTAAGCATTAGATAAGTAATCATTGTATTTGTTTTCATTCTCAACAATTCACAAATCCACTTGATCGTTATGGAATTCACTTAAATTCTAATTAAAATTTGATTTTCATATGTTTGTTAAATCTTAAATTATTTTCCACTAATGTGAAATTCAAGTATGGATGTTTGTTAAAATTTTCAGATTTGTTACTTAAATTAAATTGATTTTCAAATGTTTGTTAAATCATAAAATATTTTCTACTATTGTGAAATCCAAGTATGGATGTTTGTTAAATTCCAGATTTGTTACTTAATTATAATATATTATATGTTATGGTCATAAATTTTTAAATAACATCTAAATAGAAAGGTTACATTGACAATTATTGTTTGGAAAATTTTATTATACTAGATGTTTTTACTGTGTATACTTGCATGCGTTTTTTTTTTTTTTTTTGCATAATAGTGTTAATTAGTTTCTTACAAACATCCATTAAAATACAATGTCACCTTCAATCTTGTTTAAAAAATAGTTATCCTCAAATTTATTAAAATTTACTACCATAACAATTTATCATTATTTTAAAGCAACAAGAATTTGAAAATTCTAACAAATAACCATCCATAAATTTATCATTAAATATAAAAAAAATATGAATTGACCAACCATTCAAATATCAAATTAAAAATAGAAAAAAGTGTATTCTAGAAGGATAAAAGAGATATGAATATTGGGGAAGAAGAAAACTAATACAAACAATTATAATTATCCTATTATTATAAATGTTTGACTTTAATTATAATTATTTATAAAGTCACACATATGGTTAATTGTGATTTTCTTAAAGGGTAACATATTTTGCTATTTGGTTTCACGTCTGAATGTGGGTTCGATGTTTAGTGTATTAGGGAGTTAAAGAGTGTTTCCAATTTTGGGTCCCATTTTCAATTGTTCTAAAACTCATAGTTTAGCTCCTTTGTGACCTTAACATCATTTGTAAGTCATTTATAAGCTAATATGATTTGTATAGTAGAGAAAGTCATAAAAAGAGTTAAAATATAAATTTTATCTACATGTATTAGCTAAAATATATAATATAGACCAATTAATGATTTTTGCTCCACAATTATATTTTTAACAAGACCAATTATCTAGCGAGAACCAATTAATATTGTGTTAGAACACAAATTGGTTTCTCATATAGAAGCAAAAATATGAATTTTAGCTATATGGAGCTAATTAGTTTCATATAAACATAATATCCTAATTTTACAGTTAAAAAGGTGGTAATAGTATAAACAATGGGTGTTAGGAACCTGACAAAGTGTATGTTTGGTATCATAGTAAGTTTGCGAAAATTAGGTAAACCACAGTGATTTTGAAATAAAAAATGTCATGATTTTGACAAACTCGTTATTATACCAAACATGTACTCAGTATTATAAAGACAATTGAAAGTATTATTTTTACCGTAAAACAATTTAGATAGAACAAACTGAAAGTGAGTTTTACATTCTACATTTTTTATGAAGTCAATTTTGAATGCACAATTACCACTTGTGAATGGGGCGATTGTGAAATTTTTAGAATGTTTTATTATTACTGTTTATTTTAAATATTTTTCCTCTCAGATTTCTTTGTATACTTTTTGAGATTTTGTTCAATCTTATGAATTTCTAAACTCTTTAATTGGATCATGGAATTTTATTTTATTTTATTTTATTTTTATCAACAATAATTCTTACTATGTATAGTTTATTTTTCTTTCACAGTTAAATGAAACTAATATTATCTATTTATTTAATTCCTTAAAAAAAATCTATTTATTTAATGATTTTAATTGTGTTCTTTTTGGAATTTGTTTGGGTTGGTTTCAACTATGTATGTCTACACTTATTTAAATAATGCTCAAGTTGACACTTGACATAGAGACAAGTTACTTTTTCAAACGTCAATAAAATAAATTGCTAGAAGTATATATTTGCTAGCTCTATGGTTAAGTGACTTAAATAATTAAAACAAGAATATCATTAATGAATATGGATAAAATTTTGATTATATATATATATATATATATATATATATATATATATATATATATTATACTCATGTAGTCTTCACATGTGTATTAAATATGTATTTTAGATTCTGACATTTACAAAAAAAATGGCCAAAATCATCTTCGTTTCCAAAAAAAAAAAAAAAAAGATAAATGCAAATTAGAAGTTAGTGAAACAAAAATTCAAAAATATTTTAATCATTGTATCCCACCGATCTCTCGCTTGAATCTATTTTATAAATTTATAAATGGTATTCTATATTTCTTGTGAAAAATTAAGATGAAGTCAACTCATACGAAATGAAATATATTTCTCAAACTAAAAGAAAAAATGTTTTCAAAAATGTAATGGAAATGTTGGCATAGGATGTCCAAGTCTAACCATTATCTTAGAGTCTGAAACATATATGTAGGAATTTTATTTTATTTTGTGCCTCAGGTGTGAGTGTTTAATCTCACATTATCTATGAATGAATAAAACATTTGATACATTAAGGAGATGACTCATATTCTCGGTGTATTAATGACTTTTAATATTATTACTCCTTTTCTAAGCTTAATTTTATCCATTAAAATTTTCAATCATCAAAATGGGAGAATAATATTTTACCAAAAGAAAAAATTATTCACAAATTATTTTTTAAATTTATTGATAAGTTACACATCAATACATATTAAATAACATTGTACGATTTTGCATTTACGATCATTAGGGTTCATAACAATATACATGCAAGAATTATTTTAAATTAAGACAATATATTTGATTGTATTGTTCTTTAAAAGTAATCATCATAATGAAAGTTGCAAGAAAATCCTCTTTTTCACTACAATTTTCAAGAAGAAAAATCCGCTTACATCTTTTAAGATTAATTTATAATGCAGCCAAATCTCGGACCCCAAAGGTTGATTGTTCTCCTCTTGGAATATTTCTTTACTTTCACATTCTAGCACTCAACAAATAGCTCGAGTTCATAAACCAATAGAAAAAGAACATGTAATCAATCATTTGAAACGCTGAATTGAAATATTGATGAAGAAATGATCGCATACCTAATTTATTACCGTCACCGTGCTCCTACAGTTTTGGTGTTAAGAAATTGCAAATGACATAATTGTGTGATTCACCGATATCTTCGACCCCAAAGGTTGATTTTCCTCCTCTTGGAATATTTCTTTACTTTCACATTCTTGAACTCTACAAAATAGTTAATTTCAAAAACCAATAGAAAAAACATGAAATCAGAGATTTAAATAATTAACTTGAAATATAGATGAAGAAAGGACCTCATACCTAATTTCTTACAGTCGCCACGTTCCTAAGGCTTTGGTTTTAAGATATTGACAATCGTGTAGTTGTTTTCCAACTAGATCTCCAACCCCAAAGGTTGATTTTCCTTCTCCTAGAATATTTCTTTGTTTTATTACTCTATAACTCGACAACAAGATCAAATTCATAAAGCATTGGAATAAACATGCAATCGATGATTTAAAACACTGATTTGAAATATAAATTAAGAAATGACCTCCTACCTAATTTATTATTGTCACCGCACTCCTAGGTTTTTTTTTTTTGTTACAAGGGGAAAAGAAATGAAAAGCAAAGAAAACAGAAAAGAAAAAAGAAAAAAAAAAGAACTGAGGCTAGCTAGCCCCTAGGGAAGAGAGTTCCCCAAGTATCATCTTTAATTAGTTGAATCATCCCATCAGAAGGTGAGGCATGAATCGTCAACACAGAGTCTGAAGCCGCTCCCAACTTTGCAAGAAAATCTGTGCAATAATTTCCCTCACGGAGAGTGTGAAAAACAGAAGCCATGCTGGTAATGACGAGGTCCTTTATGTCTTGAATGAGAGTGGCATAGGCATAAAACTTCATGGAAGGGCCGTTGATGAGGCTAACGAAGTGGAGAGAGTTAGAGTAGCACACAAAATCGGATATTCCCATATCTGAAACCATCCGTAGACCTTGAAAGATGGCATGGAGTTCGGCCAAAAGAATGTCAGACGCGTTGGCAATGTTCCCGGAGAAACCAGAGATAAATAATCCCGCATTGTTCCTAAGGAGGCTGCCGAATCCGGTACGATGAGGGTTGCCAAGACAACTCCCGTCAACATTGAGAATATAACAAGAGTGGTTGTCACAATTCCATTTTACCACGGTGCCGGTGGCATGAGAAATAGAGTTATGCAGGAAGGATGTGCAGTTAACATCAATAGAGTTCTGAATATTGAATGCAAGTCGATTAAGAGACCACTCCTCATTGTTGAGACACATTAAATTGCGGTGACGCCAAGCCCACCAAACCCCTGTTGCTAAGGTAAAAGATTGAGTACCTGTGAGGCCATTTTTTAACAAAACATAGGTGCTTGTTTCCGCAAAGAAAGCATCCGAATTGAAACCAAAGTGGCGCTAAATCTTGGAGCAGTGAGTACAATCACGAATACAATGGAGAAAGGACTCATCCTGCTGGTTGCAACGGGTACACATAGCTGATTGGGCAATGTTTCTGTGCGATAATAGAGATAGAGTAGGAGTGGCATCATGACAGGCCAGCCAAACAAGGAATTTATATTTTTTTGGGAGGTGCAAATTCCAAATCCAGGTCCAAGATTGATGAGGGTTGGCAGTGGTGCCAGCGGATGGGTGGGAGAGGAGCCAATCGTAGCCGCTTTTAGCAGTATAAACTCCATTTTTGTTGTGAGACCAAACAAAAGTGTCGTCTATGGCTTCGTTGAAAGTGACATTGATACTGTTGATGTTGTTAGAAATCTCAGTAGGAAGAGAGGTGTAAAGAATGTTGGTGTGAGGTGCGGGACAGGTAAGGACATCCTTGACGGTGAGGTGGAGGTCATGAATGTCAACATAAGGGACGGTGTTGGCTATGTAACCTGTGGAGGTCCAATTAGTGAACCAAAAGGAGGAGGCACCGCTGCCATGTCTCCAAGTATAGCCGGCGGAAAGCAAGTTCTTTGTACGAATAATGGCTGCCCAGGTGGAGGAGCAGCTCGGATGATCAGTGGCGAGGAACAAGTGCGAGGCTGCTGAATATTTGTGAGTAAGAAATTGTAAATAGTGTAATTTTAATTAGTTAATGGTTGATAAATATCAACTAACTCTAATAGTTCATTATAAATTTTAAGCGGATGAAGGATTATGATGTTTACCAAAACAATTACATTACATGTACTTAGTTCTCCACTAGTTTGGTTTGATATGCCTTTAAATATGTTATTTGGATCCTTGTCTTGAAAAGAAAAAAGTAGGAAACAGATTACTCCTTGTATAGAAATTGAAATGTTTTGTGAAACTCTGATACAAGAAGTTATAATATGCTTGGTATTTTATGAGTTTGATAATCACACATTGATATTCTTAAAACCTTGTATACAGATGTTTAATTATATTTAACTATAGTGTCTTGTTATAATATCATTTTTTTAAATTACTTGCAAAAATATTTATCTGATGAGATATAATTAGATGTCTTCGTAACTTATCGTTACATTTCCAATGACCTGGTGCATAGTCCAACATATTTTTTCCGGTTAACCATTGAATCTAACCAATATAGGTGAGAGTAACATTGCTTCATCAGTCACCTTCAGCTGCAGTTAACCATTGAAATTAACCAATTAATATAGGTGCTATTCAAAAGTGCACTTCTCACTTGCAGAATTCAACCTAATGGTACATTTCTTCCTCTGCAATTGATGATTATGCTGCGATTGAGTGTAACAGATTCAGTTAATATGCAAAACTGCAGCCTCCAACGCAATATAGGAGGAATGTGATTCTTTTGACACTTTTTATATACTCATTGTGACCTTACTGATATCTCACTAAGTAATCCTAACCTTTATAAAGAACCCTGCATGCATAAATAGATTTTATTTGTTTCACTTCAATATGAATTGTAAATGGTTTGAATTACAGATTATGAAATTTGTGCGGTTTAGACATTTGAACAAAGATACTAATGTCTTCGCATAATTTCTTAATCGTAATTCTGAACTTAGAAAATCAGAACACAAACCATCTGACAAACCTACAAAAACAACGAAAGGGAAAAAAACCTCTAACAAACAAGTAAACGAAAATAATTGCAATTTCTCAAGTTTCAGGTTCAATTGACCATCCATTAAAAAAAAACCTCTAACAAATAAATGAACATAACTACAATTCCTCAAGTTTCAATTGACCATTAACCAACAATGATCCATTAAGCAAGCATACTAACCAATAATACACCAAGGAAGCTGAGAAAGATTAGATAATTGACGTAGTAAATTCCAAGACTCTCTTCACCTTCCTCCTTCAGGCATACCATAGAACCCAGTTAATCTCCACTTGCCCCTTAAAGAATCATCAATCTCCATATCAATATGATTTTGTGAGAAATTTGTGATAGTACAATTTAAATTCTGTTGTTTTTTTGGATTTCCAAACTGTTAAATTTGAATTTCCAAATTCTATCATCTACCGAAGTTGTTACTAGGTTGAGTCACGACCAGGTCGCTCTCTTTAAGACGTTTCGTGGCACTACCCAAAATTGTGCAAGGTAGACTATCAACCACGCCGCCTCCAGGATAAAACAAGCCCAGCTACAACTGTTCGATTAACTACTGCACTGTAGAAAAATCGTTCGAGAATTACACCCTCAAAATATGGCTCAATCGTTTGATCGAAGCCACTCGATACGGTACGTAACCGCTCTATTCGAAACCGTTCAAATTAATATGGTATTATTACCATTCTATTATGGTGCTGAGACCACTCAAATATGGTGTTACCACCATTCTAACTTCTCCAAAACATGAATATGGCACTACGACCACTCAAATATGGTGATACCACCATTTCTCTTTAAAATAATATATATATACTGTTAAGATCATATATTATCGAAGGGAATATGAACCTAAGACCAAGGGACTATGGTCTTAAGAACACTCTTAATACCGAAGGGACAGAAAGGAGTAGAAGAAGAAGAACGATTTGTTAAAATCGAAAGGGAGAAGAGAGAAAACCGCACAGGAAGCATCAACTGTGAGATTTTGGTGTGAAGAATGAGTGGGGCGAGCTCTCCTTTTATAGGCAGAGTTACTTGGGGATTAAGTTTGCTTAATCCTTAAGCAAACGCGTTTTACGCGTGACTTGGGGATTAAGTTTGCTTAATCATCAAGCAAACGCGTTTTCTTAATTGGAAATATCCGGAAGCTTCTGGATACGGTTTTGGATCGGGTCGGAACGTAACAAATTTATTTGTTACGCGTAGCGCTTACGGATAATGATTAAATTAATTAATTAATTAATTTAACATTTTCAAGTGACAAAAAAATATATATATCATTTTTTATTCTTTAACCCACGATATATATATTTTGTAAGCGTTCACCCGTTCACAAAATTGGGTACCCCAAGGGCACACCCTTGGAGGTCACTTTGCCCATATATAAACACTTACTAGTTGGGGTGACCCTTCAATGTGGGACATTTTTAAGTCACACCCACACACTAGTTTTTTTCATAGTGTTTTTCTTTCCAATTTTCTTCACTAGAATTAACTAGTGTTCCAACAATCCCCCACTTGACTTCAAAATGGTTTCGAGAAATAACGTAAAACGTTTCCATAAGATTTGCTAATATACAAAGGTGTCGCCAACAACTTGAACCTTAGCATAGTGGAAGGTATTCTGATTTAACAAGAGTTGCTTACAGCATTGAACTCTATCTCAGACATAGAATCCACACACAAACCTTTTCATAGGTGTATTCTAAAAGCCCGTGCGTTTTAAGGCCCTGCACGTGTATCCCGGTTTTAACGAATGCTCTAGGAATTCTGCCTCGAAATTCCATAGGATCGGCCTAAGTTCCACATTCGTATAGGTGAGTCTATCAAGAGTACTCCTGTAGCTGTGTACCCCACTCAACATAGAGTATAGATCTCATTAAGAGTTACTATTACCTCATCCTTCTTTCGCTGTAGGATCATGCTTTCTATATTCTTTATCTCATAGCATGTTCTACCACTTCATGACTTGTTTTTACCCATTGAACCTATTTCTTGGGATCTCCAGTCATTTAGGTCGGGTTACCATCACTTGTGGGCTATAGGCATTAGTCCCATCCTACTGGATGTTTCTTGGACTTTCTCTCTATTAAGTCCTTTCGTCAAAGGATCAGCTAAGTTTTCATTCGTACGTACAAAATCAACTCTAACCGCTCCATTTAGAGATACACTCTCTAATCGTGCTATGTTTTCGCCTTATCTGTCGTCTCTTACCATTGTAATAACGATTCTTAATCTTTGCAATAGCCGCGGTACTATCACAATGAATTAACACAGCAGGTAACGGTTTTTCCCATAGAGGGATCTCAACTAGCAAGGATCTTAGCCAACTTGCTTCTTCACTAGTTTTATCTAGTGTTCTCATCTCAGATTCATTCCATAGTGGACTGAGTCAATATCATTTGTTTTAACAAACAACTCCTCTAGTGATGCTCAATGTGCAAACACTAGTCGCTAAATATTCATCTGAAAGATGTTCAATTTATATCTTGTACCATTTAAGTACAATATGTTACTCCTAGTGAAGTAATCTTAGAGTCATAGTCTTCTCATGACTCTTTCTATAGCATGGCAATGCTTTCCATCCGTCTACTAGTAAACTTGCACAAGAGTTTCACGACATCGACAATGTCGGATCTAATACATTCAGTGGCATAGCTAAGTGCTGCCAATGATGCTCGTATATTCTTTTTTCTAGCTCCATCTCAAGTGTTCTTACACTTGGATCATAATATGTGATTGCAAGTTTACGGTGAAATAATTACATTTCTTTAAGATATTCTCAACTTGTGAGATTTATCAAAAAAGTTATCTTTTCTGATTTAGTAATCTTGAAACCAAGAATTACTTCAATTTTTGTTTAGGTCTTTCTTATCAATGTTGTTGATAAACAATGATTTCACATCATTCATAACATGAATCTTTAAATCAAATATGAGCAAGTCGTCTTCATAGAGACATATGATCGTGCAAATATTATTTGTCACTTTCATTCAATTTATACTCATTCGATAACATTAGAATGTCAAATTTTTTCATGCCATTCCTCAGGAGTTTATTTTAGACCATTCAAATAATTATCTAACTTACAGACCTTGTTTTCTTGTCCATGAATTGCAAACTTTTTCAGGTTGTTCCATATAGACTTGTTCTTCTAGTTCACCATAAAAAGGCAACTTTCACATCCATTTGGAGTACTTTCGAGTTATAAACGGCGGCTAAAGGGACTAGTACTCTCATGGATATGATTTTCGTGGCTGGTGAATGAATGTCGAAGAAGTCTATATTTTTCTCTTTGTCTAAAACCTTTGACTACAAGGAAAGCCTTGTATTCATCAACCGTACCATCAGGTTTTAGTTCTTTTTTCAAAAATCCAAGTACAACCGATTGGTTTTGCAACTATGAGACAAGTCAACCAAGTTTCATGTTTTGTTAGACTCTAGAAAATTCATTTCATCGTTTATTGCTTTTGCCATAATTCAGCATCCAATGAGGATATAACTTCTTTAAGGCTTAATGAATCTTCTTCCAATGTATAAACCAAGTTCATACTCTTTAGCAATTTTAGCTTTCTTACCTCCTTGAGGTTCTATAACATCTTGTATGATGTTTTCATAACTATTTCTAATTACATGAATGTGATTAGATATAGTGCCCCCACTAGTTCTTAATTTTTAAAGGGGAATTTAATTTGCCCCCACTAATGTCGTGCTCCCATTAGAGCCCCCACTAGTGCCCCCACTATTCTTTAGTTAAAGGGGTAAATATTTACATAGAATTCGACATCTTTTAAATTCTATGATCACTTTAACATTTAGGTCATAAAACCTATATGTTTCGTTATTTATCGCATACCCGATGAATACATATTCATAGGCTCTACTAGTGAGTTCAACTCTCTTGGGGTCCAGGATCTTAATATAGTCCAGACAATCCCAAGTTCGAAAAATAAGACAAGTTGGATTGTCTTTTCTTCAAAAATTTCTTAATTAGAATTTTTGTTCTTAAACTTGGGTACTCTATAAATTTCAATTTTCGTTATAAAAAATTGAACATTCAAGCATATCAATTTTATTTTTCCAAAGTTTACAGTCATCAATAAATATGATAAAAATATCATTTTATCATTTCTAATTTATGTGTCATTAAATTAACACATATCATTATGTTTAGAGATTCATATCCTCTAAATTCTAATTTATATGAATTTTTGATTCATATATCTTGACTGCAATAAATAAAATTGTTTAATTATATAACTTTGGAATTAAGTCCAAGTTACTCAAGTTTAAAATTAAACACTTATTCGTGATCAATTTTGATATGTCAAATATTAAAATCACACAACTAATAACATAGAAGGAGAATTTAATTTTTTTAACATACCATCAAAGTGCAATCTTTTTCCACAAGAGTGCATGGTACACAAGTCTCTCTTTAAGTCTGAGTCAACTCAGTCTTATTCAATAGAAATCTGAAATTCAGATTCTTTCTTAAACATAAATAGAATTTCACAATTCCATTTTTCCTTATTGCATATTTACAAGTTTGGATTATGTAAAGCGATCGATGCATATGTTTATCAATTTAAAGATTTGAAAACCAGTACGTGATATCAATGTTTTAAAAAAAAACAAAACACTTTTAGAATTCACCATAACAAAATAACAGCATTGCATTATTTTTATTTTCCGCTCCAAACAATTTTTTATGTTTTGTAACAAACTAAACTTGTTTGGTTCTGTAACAAATAATCTGTTTTGTAACAAATTATTGTTTTCATCAAATAAATTTTTAGTAACTAATAATTTGTTTTGTAACAAATTATTGTTTTCATCAAATATATTTTTAGTAACTAATAATTTGTTTTGTAACAAATTATTGTTTTCATCAAATAAATTTTTAGTGTTGTTGATTGAGACAACAATCACTTCATCGTTTCATTCGAAAGATGTAAATCTATAGCTTGATTTATCCTTAATGTATTTAGGGACAACTTAACCTCAATATGTAACTTCTTCGGTAGACATAGCATATAGAAACGTCTTAAAATTGTTGTTTTTTTGGATTTCCAAACTGTTAAATTTGAATTTCCAAATTCTATCATCTACCGAAGTTGTTACTAGGTTGAGTCACGACCAGGTCGCTCTCTTTAAGACGTTTCGTGGCACTACCCAAAATTGTGCAAGGTAGACTATCAACCACGCCGCCTCCAGGATAAAACAAGCCCAGCTACAACTGTTCGATTAACTACTGCACTGTAGAAAAATCGTTCGAGAATTACACCCTCAAAATATGGCTCAATCGTTTGATCGAAGCCACTCGATACGGTACGTAACCGCTCTATTCGAAACCGTTCAAATTAATATGGTATTATTACCATTCTATTATGGTGCTGAGACCACTCAAATATGGTGTTACCACCATTCTAACTTCTCCAAAACATGAATATGGCACTACGACCACTCAAATATGGTGATACCACCATTTCTCTTTAAAATAATATATATATACTGTTAAGATCATATATTATCGAAGGGAATATGAACCTAAGACCAAGGGACTATGGTCTTAAGAACACTCTTAATACCGAAGGGACAGAAAGGAGTAGAAGAAGAAGAACGATTTGTTAAAATCGAAAGGGAGAAGAGAGAAAACCGCACAGGAAGCATCAACTGTGAGATTTTGGTGTGAAGAATGAGTGGGGCGAGCTCTCCTTTTATAGGCAGAGTTACTTGGGGATTAAGTTTGCTTAATCCTTAAGCAAACGCGTTTTACGCGTGACTTGGGGATTAAGTTTGCTTAATCATCAAGCAAACGCGTTTTCTTAATTGGAAATATCCGGAAGCTTCTGGATACGGTTTTGGATCGGGTCGGAACGTAACAAATTTATTTGTTACGCGTAGCGCTTACGGATAATGATTAAATTAATTAATTAATTAATTTAACATTTTCAAGTGACAAAAAAATATATATATCATTTTTTATTCTTTAACCCACGATATATATATTTTGTAAGCGTTCACCCGTTCACAAAATTGGGTACCCCAAGGGCACACCCTTGGAGGTCACTTTGCCCATATATAAACACTTACTAGTTGGGGTGACCCTTCAATGTGGGACATTTTTAAGTCACACCCACACACTAGTTTTTTTCATAGTGTTTTTCTTTCCAATTTTCTTCACTAGAATTAACTAGTGTTCCAACAAATTCTATTTCCATAAACAAGCCAATCCTCCTCCCCTGCCAATTCTATCCACAGAAAAACAATAGTTGAAGGCCAACATACATTTCAATTCTTTAATTTTACTAGACGTTGTCATTGTTTCAGACAGGATTATTGCATCAGGTTTAAGATTAGGAACCGTACTCGGGCTACCCAAACCCCGACAGTTCCAACATATAACACTCATTATTGTCACTAACATATGCTCTTGAATTGGTATAAACTATGCTTGAAGCAAACAAAAGACCGACAAAAAAGACTTATCTAACATACATTAAGCCAGCCATACCATTCCATATAAACCAAATCATCAAAGAACCTTCCAAAAAATAAAAATCAAATAACCAATAGAAAAAACATGAAATCAGAGATTTACAAAATTAACTTGAAATATAGATGAAGAAAGGACCTAATACCTAATTTCTTACCGTCTCCACGTTCCTAAGGCTTTGGTGTTAAGATATTGACAATCGTGTAATTGTGTCATCCAACGAGATCTCGAACCCCAAAGGTTGATTTTCCTTCTCCTGGGATATTTCTTTGTTTTAATATTTTATAACTCGACAACAAGATCAAGTTCATAAAGCAAAGGAATAGACATGCAATCGATGATTTAAAACATTGATTTGAAATATAAATTAAGAAATTATCTCCTACCTTGTAACACACATACTAGACGTATCTAGAATGTCTAGCACGTGCGTTAAGTTTAGTATTGGATACATTAAAAATTTACAACAATACAGCTACTCTGCAACCTTGCTCTACTCCTTGCTGGTAAGATTGAATCTAAAGGAAACTTACCTCTGGACATATCAATGTCATACTTACTCTTATTCCCGAGCAACTTAACTCAAGGAGCATATCTCTGCTATTACATACCTACTATTCCATGAAACGCTCTTACAACCTCCCATGGTAGACTAATCTTGCATTCGGACATACTTCCTTATGCATCTAACATTGTAGCTTTGAATCTCGCACACTATGTTTTGCTTAATCCTTCCTATGCTTGCTCGTTAATTTTCTTTCTAATAAAATTTCGTAAATTAGCACACGGGTCATTGACGTTGATGATTTACAACTATATATAAAACACATAATGAATCTAGGTCCCAGTCGTTACTCTAAAATCCCAGGACGAGTTGACAACACGTATGTGTCATCAAATCTTAGTCCTAGTGTGTTTAGCCCAAACTACACGAGTCGTAACAAACCGGTACCTACAAAATTTCATTTTGAATTTCAAAAATGTCAACTTCAATCACCCTTATGTGTATATCTTTCTAAAATCATGTAAACTTTACTACTTAGCATCCTAACGAGCCTTCGCAAGTTCATCAAGCAAAACATAGATTCGAGGGGTACTCTTAACTCTGCGAAATCCAAAATCCTCGTGATTTCATATGACTTTGCACCATTTAACTTCTTGCTTCATGATTTCACATCTGTGACTTCCATTCTAGATACGGGTGCCTCTAAACTCTTGGTCCAAACTCATTCTTATTTCTTGACACATTAACTTCCAAAGTCACGTTAAACCGAATCGATCTTCGTTGATGGTTGCCCATATGCCTTTTTTCCCTTTTTTGAAAACTTTAGGGGGGTGATATGCATTCGTCACTCAATATAAAAAAAACAATTTCTCATCGCATAAAAGATGGTGAAGACAACTCTCCAATAGTCACTGCATTCCCTAGAGACGAACTAAAAATTTCGCTCCGGGTTCGCTATTGATGAGTTTCTTCAGCTCAATTTTTCAAAACATACTTTGCATAAATTTTTTATTTCTCAAGTAAATCAATGCACATCAGTCATTCCCAACATCTAAAATATATTCTACTACATATGCATGGCAAGCATCAACCTAATTCGATACAATTCTCGGCACTTTAGAAACTAATGCTTCATTCCTGATAACATAACACTAATCCTGAGAGTCTACTAATCCCGTCAACCTACGTTGACTGCTCTCTATCTTGTAGCCTTGCGCTTACTTTCTGGAATACAATTCCGTTCTAACTACGACCCTTACTGAAGCTTCAGGTCCTGCTAAGGTATTTCTGTACTCTTCACTTACGGGTATACAAGGTGTCACTAACAACTTACCCAACACTATCGGAACGACCCTTCTCAACATTGCCTTACATTCCCGGAGGATTCATACTTCTACTTGCTTAGTTCACCGACCACCTACTGGCACAATCAACTTATTTCTAGTACTCATTCCGAGTTCTTACTTTTGAGTTCACACTTTCCGGTGTATCTTCATCACATACTTCGTTCCTCCAGGGTCCTATTCAGCTCTCAGGCATCCATTCTAATCGTCGAATGCTAAATTGAGTTGATCAGGCTCAACTAACAACAACAACTAGAACATCTACCCGGAACCCAATGGTCCAACTACCTTTGTTGTAACTTAATGACCCAAGGCACGGTCTGAATCGACCTGCTCTGATACCAAATGTAACACCCATACTAGACGTATCTAGAATGTCTAGCACGTGCGTTAAGTTTACTTAAATGCCCTTCATCTCAGTCGTGTTTACCTGACTCTGATACATAACTCATGCTTGACTGATATTACTCATTAATATCTTTCGTCGTACTTAACTTTATTCATCATGATCACTTTCTATGAATCTTAGTCCTATGATACATTTAGCAGATGAAATTTCCATTAGCTAACGAGCGGGATGTTACATACCTAATTTATTACTATCGCCGCATTCCTAGGGTTTGGCTTAAGAAATTGTAAATGGTGTAATTTAAATTAGTATATGGTTGATAAATATCAAATAACTGTAATAGTTCATTTTAAATTTTAAGCACATGAAGGATTATGATGTTAAGCATGTATAGAAGAAATAAAGAAGGAATATAAAGTGAAATGATTTAGAAACGATTCACCCCTTTACTTAGTGTAGGATTAGTTGATTATTTATTTTTGTACAAAAAACTTTTGTCCCCTACTGACCTCCATAATGCTTTATACACCCATATTTAAAATCAATTTTATTAATTTGTTATAAAACTAATGAAGTGAGAACAAGTGAAGAGAAGGAGAGGAAGAGATAGGAGACAGAGAATTATTCTATTATTCTCTTGTGGTGTTCAATTAAGTTACATATGAGCTCTATTTATAGAGAAATTTAATGACTTTAGGAACAAGCATCAATGACTTGGGGAGCAAGCACAATATGGCCCAATAAGCTAATAGTACGACCCAATAACCAACTGTTATATCGACATCCACTTATAATATTCATAACACTCCCCCTTGCATGTCCATCGAGGATATGCATCATTAAACCCTTACTAGTGAAAAATCCAATGGGAAAAAATTCTAGTGAAGGAAAAAGAGTACAACATCCTTATGTGTGAAAATCTGCCTCGTTAAAAACCTTACTAGGAAAACGCAATGGGATACGACCTTGGTTAAGAGAAAAAAGAGTGCAGAACATGTTTATGTCTCCCCCTCATAAAGACAATCGTATATGAGACGAAGAAAATCAAATAATCTTTTATACTAGTTACTCAAAAGCTTTACTTGGCAGTGACTTTGAAGAGAGATCTGATTTATCTCCACAATCTTCTCCAAATTAATAGAGCTTTAGATATTATCTTCATATTGAGTTGTTGAAAGAAGATTCTCCAATTCATTGATTATATTGTTTCTATAAATCTTGTCTATCTGAATCTCCGATGGAATTGGCTAGCACGGTAATCGGAGAAGTTATGTTCGTGTGGACTGAGCATAGGCATCGCTACGTTGTTTTGCTCGTTATCAGAAACATTTCTACTACAAAGGTTCTTCACTTCAAGAGGTAAACACATAATCCTTAAATTATTTAAGCATGTGTTGATTTGTTATTAATGATCTAATCAAGATCAATTTCAATGGGATTTATTTCGCTAAGAGGCTCAATAAAATTTTGAAAAACCCCTCTTGAAATCCCTACATTGTGCCTTCAACTTTGGTGTATACACCATTCCTTTCACATTGCAACGTCAATGTTGAATTTTTTAAACTAGATTTATCTATAGATATAGTAAATCTCGCTGTTGCCGCTTGTCGATGAACCCAACCAAGAAAATCATCTCGCTATAGTCATCTTTCCGTTGTTAAAAAAATGAAGCGATGTTTAGTTCATAACTGTGAAGCTTGGTAACACCGGTAGGTACCATATTAGGTTTTTCTTCAACGTGAGCTTAAAAGAGAATTTTGACTTTAAACTTCACATTAACGGTGGGTTTGACATCAACGAAACTTTGCAGGAAGCTTCAATTATGACCGGCTATGGCTCAACGCCATCATCCACCACATTTTCAACAAATCACTATGTCTATTAAATAAAAAAATAACAATGAAAAAATATAAATAACTTGTGCAACAAGCTAAGAAAGAAAAAATGGTGCAAAAATTCAAATATTGGGCGCCAACGTGACTTAAGTCATGTTAAGCTAAGACCTGCATGACATAAGTCACGTTGATCTTACACCTACGTGAGTGAACCCACGTTGACCACCAACGTGAACTCACGCCCAACCTGCATCCTAGAAATGACAAACCAAGCTAAAAAACCACTAAAATCAAAAGAGTTTAGATTTCACGTTACCTGATTTTGACGTTTAATGAGCGTAGAAACTTTCTTCCTTACGATTTGCAATGATTTCAAGTTAAGATTTTGCTCCAAAATTTCGCACTTTTTGGGTTTTTGGATATGAAGAGGAAAAGAAGATGGATGTTGAAGTGTGGAACTGCTGGATATTTTCCCCAAACAGTGCAACGTACTAACGTGACTTAACTCACGTTGTATGTACCGAACGTGAGTTTGGACATTTCAAGTGGGAGTGAGCAAATTCGTTTGTGAGAAGAGAAATTTTCTTACAAAAAGGGCATGGGAAATTCTAAAGATTGCCGCCCTACTAGTCTTTTGATACTAGAAAATAGTATATATACAAGGATGTGCACAAAACCATTACATGAATTGAAACTAAGGATGTACACAAAACCATGACTTAGTATGTTTAATAAAAATAATTGCAAACGAATTTTTATTCCCTCAACTTTAAGATGTTGGTAATTATTTATAATTTTTTGTTAAGAAACAACATTATCAAATTTCCCATCTCTTTTTTGGTAAAATCCTTATTTGTATGTAAATCTAAAAATTCCTCTTAGGTGTCTCTCTAAGGTATCATACTAATATATAATCATAGAAATTAACCAAAGCATTAGTAAAGAACTATCACAATGTGAGTATAAATGTTAGAAACTTCACAAAGGATAAATATCAAAACTGATAGATCACTGAATAGCTAAGCACAGTTGAAGTAGTTCATAATAGTACATATTTGAAAACGTCTCGATTTTTCTTGGATTAAAAGAAAATCTTTTCTAATACTGTGAATTCATTATAATAAGTGAGTGGACAATAAACTACTATCATCAAATCCCAATTTTGAAACTTTACAATCAAAATGGCGCAGTTCCTGTTGCCACAGGATTTTTTCCAATAATCCAATATCCTGCGATACGCAATTCAATAAAGTGTTGTCAAATAGCGGCTATAGCACCGTAGCATGGAGAAATTTGAACCAGTTGCTACTTTCCGCGATTCGCAATTCACAACACTTGATAATGAGCAGCTACCATTAGTTTGCTATATTCTGTAAACATAATAATAATCTCAATCCTCCTCAGTCATGCAAAAATTCAATAAGTCAATTGTTATCCATACTGAGTATCAGACGAGCTTTTAACGAACAAGATCCACAAGGAAGAATCACGGATCCTGGTAAAGTATCACCATTGAGTATAGATATACTATTTCCATTTCTCAATAAGGAATACCGCATTTTCTGCAATTCCAACGAGTCGACAGAGAAGTAATCACCACATCGACATTGATAAAACAGTTCTAATGCTTCGTCATCATCTTCAGCTGTGTAAGCTTAAATCTTCTGCAACTTCAGCAGGCAAGGCATCCCGCCTTGATCTTTGCAGCTCCTTATCATATAATAAACGAGAGCTTGAATCGCTTAGAATTTCCCAGGCCTTTTGTACTTTGAGAAATCTCTCTGAAGTTCTTTGATTACTGTTGGTAACTAGCACGAATTTCTTCATAATCTGCATCTTCCTTAACATTGAGAACCTCATAATGAGTTTCCTCAATGTCATGCTTGTCAAGAATCATTTTCGCAACGTTGTCTGCATTCAGTAGAAAATGTCAGAAACAAGCAAATGGTTATACTGTCATGTAAAAACCACTAGTCTAGTTACAACTACTCAGACCATATTTCACAAATCCTCTTGTTTGGAACAAATCCTAAAATCCACGAAAATCGTATTTTTAGTTTCATATCATCATCAATAACGAGTGAAGAAAATCTAAAATATCTTAATAAGTGAAGAGTCATAGAAATCAAAATAATAACAATAATAACAAGCTATGCTCTCAAGGCAATTTTTGTTTTTGAATAAGAAAATTTATCATTAATAAGTGAAGAGTCATAGCACAAGTTGTGCCAAGATTTCCAACTACAATGTTCCATACATATTATGTCGGCGAATTATTTAACTAGGGGACAACCTGGTATTGAGTCAGCCCCAAACCCACCCAATAATAGTAGGGAACATCAATCGTGAATGTTTCAACAAGACATCAAAAAATTCAACAATGTTTATCATTGGCACTAACAAACAATAAACAAGTTCAATCCATCATTCTGCAATGCAAGTTGTGCAAATCACTTTAAAGTGAAAAAAAATATAAGAAATATCCAATTAACGGTATTTATTACAAATCCATAAAATATGAAAGTTCATAGTACATCTAATCACCAAACATTTTAAAATAAATTGTTATGAAGTCTCAATAGCAAACATGCACTACAAATCCATATCGAAGCTGTAAATTAGGACAATAATCACAACTTCATGTTGTCAATAGCTGACTCCAATTGACAAATCTCAGTCTCCTCATTCACAAGCTTCACTTCTGCTTGATGTTTGAGTTGTTTGATCGGCTTGGATGGTCCCTACAATAAGCCAAATAAACATTAGGAGACATAATCAAATTGCAAGAAATAGTTCATATGATTCCACAATGCAAAAGTTAAGCATATGATATGTAACTACAACTTAGAGTGATTTTGATGGGAGGTATAAACACAACACAAGAAAACATATCATAGTACTAAACCAAATAAAAAAAAATACGATAAATAAATTCGGTACCTTCAATTTAATATTATTTATTGCAGATTTCATTATATCGTCTCCGACAATCAACCTTAGCTGTCGAACGAAATCATCACGGGTAATCTTCTTTGACTACACAAGTACGATATGATACATTAGAGATATTTTATCATTTAAGACATATGCATTTCTTGGATCTACTTTACATACCATAAATTGCTCATAATGGCGAATGATTTGAAACATGATATTGTGAGGAACTATGTTTCTGACGGCACCTACAAGCACACGCAAAGGTATCCAAGGGGATCTTGGTATTCTTCGTGTGTTTGCAGGAACACTAGTTTGTGCCAAAACTTCATTCAGATGTGCAACATATCGGATAGCCCGCTTTTGTTTCAGATTGTCTGCTGCTCCATCCAATGTGGGTTTTGCGTCCATTTCTATCTACTCGATGACTATAAATATGCATACATCCAAATATAAAAGCTTTGTTGCAACAGTTAAATATAACTATAGATCTTAAGCAACAAGAATGTTTTGCAGTCCTGAGATGTTTAAAACATTTGAGAATGTTGAACTGGTATAAAGGATCATGTGCTCATCATGATAATATAATGTTGACATAATAATAAAGATAAATATATATCAACAAGAGCATTCCTTGTAGAGCAAAACAAATAACTAGAAACAATTGCACAAGCAAAACATTGCAATAATACAACTAAAAGATAAATGAATACTCCCTCCTACCCAAATTATAAGTCACCTTGGAAATTTCACATAAATTATTTAATGTTGTATCAAGAAAAGAAAAAATGAGTCATTTTACAAAAATATTCTTCGTTAATGGTATGAGAAAGATAAATGAAAGAGTTGGAAAAAGATTGAGTAATAAATAATAAAGGCATAAACGAAAAATAAGTATTAATGTTTCATTTAATATTGTAAAACGACATAATTTGGGACAAACATATTTAGCTAGAATGACATATTATTTGGGACGGAGGGAGTATAACATTAAAACATATTTTAAAGGTTACTTCTACATTATATTGTTGCATGTACTAGAAAATTTGTCAATATGCCGAATGTGGACATTTATGCTATTCAATTCTACACAAAAAGTCCAAGTAATAAACTCATAATCATAAAGTATATTGTAGCGGCCTTTGATGGCACCAACTTTCCAACAAAACAAAATTATCTCTACAACTTTTCATATGCTCTCAAAAAAGGCTTCAAAATAAACATCTCATGACTTATTTAATTTTCATTAAAATGTCGAATCTTAACTCATTATTCATAAACAAAAAAAAAAATGTGTAGAAAAAATTTTAAAAAATGATTAGGAATAACATAGCAACAAACTTACACTTACTAAAGGTTAAAACTAAAGAATAAAAGCAGAAACACTACAACTAAACATCAAGAAATTAGAAGAAAAAACATAAACAAATTAAAAAATGACCCTAAATTGACAATAATAACACAACAATATGTGTCTTCCCAACGTTGAATACATTGTACATGCTCATCGAGAGACAACTTTTCTCCTAGTAAAGAAATTTAACAATATAAGAAGATCATAACTTTTTTCACCATGTCCCTTGAGGTTATAACATCAAGCTCTTATTAGTGAGCTGACACCTCTTGGACAACAAGGCGTGGTATTCACCATTCTCAACTAAAGAAATTGTATCACCAAACTACAACATTTTCCCCAAAATTATTTTTTTTAAATTGACTCCCAAAGGCAAAATCAGAGTATAAAACTAATGAAAAACAAAAACAAAATTCAAATACCAAGAAAAAAAAACTAACTTAGTCAACCCATCAATTACAAACTCAATCGAACACAAACAAGCAAAAGCAAACTAAATTACAATATTCAAATTTAAAGTAAAAAAAAAAAAAAGTAAGAAACAGAGAAAAGACTATGTAATTATACCTGAGTGCAGTAACACACAACAAAAGAAAGACCAACACAATTACGTAATAAGTTTTAACTTTGAAACTGTGTATCTAATTGGAGGAGTAAGGGTCTTATTTATACTAAATTCTAACCCAAAAACAAAAACAATAAACCAACCCATTAAGTGAATTAAGTATCTCGCTGACACACCTAAAAGGATAAACTTTAGCAACAAAGTTTTTGCTTAGTAAGCATTAGCTAAGTATTCATTGTATTTATTTTCTTTCTCAACATTTCACAAATCCACTTGATCCTTATGGAATGCACTAATATTCTATATTTAATTTGATTTTCAAATGTTTGTTAAATCATAAAATATTTTCTACTATTGTGAAATCCAAGTATGGATGTCTGTTAAAATTTTCAGATTTGTTACTTAAATTAAATTGATTTTCAAATGTTTGTTAAATGATAAAATATTTTCTACTATTGTGAAATTCAAGAATGGATGTTTGTTAAAATTTTCAGATTTGTTACTTAAATATAACATATTATCTGTTATTGTAATAAATTTTTAAATAACATTAAAATACAAAGGTTACATTGACAATTATTGTTTGGACAATTTTATTATACTAGTTGTTTTTACTGTGTATACTTGCATGTGTTTTTTTTTTCTTGCATAATAGTGTTAATTAGTTTTTAACTAACATCCATTAAAATACAATGTCACCTTCAATATTGTTTAAAAAATAGTTATTCTCAAATTCTTTAAAATTTACTACCATAACAATTTATCATTATTTTAAAGTAACAAGAATAACAATTTATCATTATTTTAAAGTAACAAGAATTTGAAAATTCTAACAAATAACCATCCATAAATTTATCATTAAAATAAAAAATATATATATGAATTGACAAACCATTCAAATATCAAATTAAAAATAGAAAAAGGTGTATTCTAGAAGGATAAAAGAGATATGAATATTGGGGAAAAAGAAAACTAATACAAACAATGATAATTATCATATTATTATAAATGCTTGACTTTAATTATAATTATATATAAAGTCAGATATATGGTTAACTGTGATTTGCTTAAAGGGTAACATTTTTTTTATATTTGGTTTTACGTCTATATGCAGGTTCGATGTGTAGTGTATGTGGTGTGTTGTATTGTTTTAAAAATTGTTCTAAAACTCATATTTTAGCTCCTTTGTGACCTTATCATCATTTGTAAGTCATGAAAAAGCTAATATGATTTGTATAGTAGAGAAAGTCATAAAAGAGTTTAAATATAAATTTTATCTACATGTATTAGCTAAAATATAATATAGACCAATTAATAATTTTAGCTCCTCTATTATATTTTCAACAAGACCAATTATCTAGCTAGAACCAATTAATATTGTGTTAGAACTCAAGAAAAAGAATGCTCATGTTGACACTTGACATAGGGACGGGTTACTTTTTCAAGTCTATAAAATAGATTGCTAGTAATAGATATTTGCTAGCTCTATGATTAAATGACTTAAATAATTAAAACAAGAATATCACTAATGAATATGCCGCACAAAATGGAATGAAAAACGTTTGGTTAGAGAGTGATTCGACGAGTGCTTTGATGGTTTTCAAAAACCGGTCATTTGTACCGATCACGCTCCAAAACCTTTGGCACAATGCTTGTAAGCAGGGATTCAAGTTATCACTTCACACATCTTCAGGGAAGGAAATTGTTGCGCCGATTTGTTAGCTAATATGGGTCATTCACTCAAGGGCTCGGTTTGGTTCTCTGTGTTGCCTCAGCCTCTGCATATTGATTTCTTTTTGGACCGGAGTGGGATTCCTCATTCTAGGTTACCGTAGTCAGGTGTTTTTTTTGGTTCTGTTTGTTTTTTATTTTCTTTTAAGGGTTTTGACCTAGTCCCCCCCCCTCCTTACTTTTTTCCTCTTTTTTTAATAAAATTTTTCTTTGAGATATTCAGCATAGGATGGGGGTTCTTCGAGGTGCCAACCTAGTTGGGTTGTCGTTGCTTCCCCTTGATACCTACCCAATCTCCTGGCTTAGCAAAAAAAAAAAAAAAAAGATATATGTATTATACTCATGTAGTCTTAACATGTATATTAAATATGTATATTAGATTGTGACATTTACAACAACAAAAATTGGTCAAAATCATCTTTGTTTCTAAAAAAACAAAGATAAATACAAATTAGAAGTTAAAGGAACTAAAATTCAAAAATATTTTAATTATTGAATCCCACCGATCTCTCACTTGAATCTATTTTATAAATTTATAAATGGTATTCTATATTTCTTGTGAAAAATTAAAAGGAAGTCAACTCGTAGGAAATGGAATATATTTTCAAACTAAAATAAAATGTTTTGAAAAATGTAATGGAAATGTTGGCATAGGATGTCCAAGTCTAACCATTATCTTAGAGTCTGAAACATATATGTAGTTGTTTTTTTTTTGCCTCAAGTGTGAGTGTTTAATCTGACATTATCTATGAATGAATAAAATGTTTGATACATTAAAGAGATTACTAATATTATCAGTGTCTTAATGATTTATTAATATTATTAATCCTTTTCTAAGCGTAATTTTATCCATTAAAATTTTCAATCATCAAAATGGAAGAACAATAGGAAGAAAATAGACCTAATACATTTTATTTTGATGATAACAAACTTTTTTACAATAGATAAGCTTGATTATTTATATATTATGTTTGAACATATGCTAGAAAAAATATGATTAGTATTATTAAGTAACAGTATTATAAAATAGTTTAACATTACTTAGGTAAAATTCATATATTTTCCACCGTTATCAAAATTGTTGGTGCCCCTCCCAAGCTCATCAATGATAGTTAGTATTTATTCCCAACATTATATATTTGCTGCATCATAGCGGAAAGTCATATTATATGTGACGACTGAACATAGCCTAATGTTTGTTTGGATGAATCATGATAAGTTTGTGTTATTCGCTCTTCATATTTTGGTGCACATCCACTTAATAGCATTTTGTATATTAATCAATTTAAGTACTTCACACCATTTCAAACTTTTTGAAATCTTCTCAATTGTTGAAATTTTTTGAAAAATATCAAAACCAAGAGTACTAAAAAAAAGTATATTAAGGAAACACTTATCATATTACACACATATGGAATTTTTATAAGTATTGATATTTCACTACTTCATTGCTTACATATATACTATATCTTATTATTAATAAGTGTTTTGTTGATATCAGAACATTCAAACATTTTTGAGAGTTACATATATAAAGTTTTAGTAATTAATGTATATATGATATTATTTGAAAGATTATTACAATTGTTATTCTTTTGAAATGACTAATGTTAGTAATTATTTGTTAGATTAGTTTTTCTCTTTTGTTTAAGTTTGAACCCATACCTCAAACTCTTTAACCCTTAGCTCATACCAATATAACTTGATTCACAAATTATTCACGATGAGAAACATAAATTGCAACATCTTAATTTACCAAAAGCAAAAATTATTTTTGAAAGTCATCATAGTGAGGTCAATTTATTGATAACTTACACATCAATACATATTAATTAACATTGTACGATTTTGCATTTACAATTATTAGGGTTCATAACAATATACATGCAAGAGATTTCAAAAATAAAAAAAAAACTCTGGTAATATATATATATATATATATATTAAATTTAGACAATATATTTGATTATGTTGTTCTTTAAAACTAATCATCATAATGTAAGTTGCAAGAGAATTCTCTTTTTCACTACAATTTTCAAGAAGAAAAATCAACTTACATCTTTCAAGATTAGTTTGTAATGCAGTAAAATCTCGGACCCCGAAGGTTGATTGTTCCCCTCTTGAAATATTTCTTTACTTTCACATTCTAGCACTCAACAAATAGCTAGAGATCATAAACCAATAGAAGAAAAAAAACATGTAATCAATCATTTGAAACACTTACTTCAAATATTGATGAAGAACTGATCTCATACCTACAATTTTGGTGTCATCGTGCTCCTACAATTTTGGTGTTAAGAAATTGAAAACGACATAATTGTGTGAGTCACCGAGATCTTCGACCCGAAAGGTTGATTTTCCTCCTCTTGGAATATTTCTGTACTTTCACATTCTAGAACTCTACAAAATAGTTAATTAATTTCAAAAACCAATGGTAAAAACATGAAATCAGATATTTACAAAGTTAACTTGAAATATAGATGAAGAAAGGACCTCATACCTAATTTCTTACCGTCTCCATGTTCCTAAGGCTATGTTGTTAAGATATTGACAATCGTGTAATTGTGTCATCCAACGAGATCTCGAACCCCAAAGGTTGATTTTCCTTCTCCTGGGATATTTCTTTGTTTTAATACTCTATAACTCGACAACAAGATCAAGTTCATAAACCAATGGAATAAACATGCAATAGATGATTTAAAACATTGATTTGAAATATAAATTAAGAAATTATCTCCTACCTAATTTATTACTATCGCCGCACTCCTAGGGTTTGGCTTAAGAAATTGTAAATGATGTAATTTAAATTAGTATACGGTTGATAAATATCAAATAACTGTAATAGTTCATTTTAAATTTTAAGCACATTAAGGATTATGATGTTAAGCATGTATAACAGAAATAAAGAATGAAAATAAAGTGAAATGATTTAGAAACGATTCACCCCTTTACCTAGTGTAGGATTATATGATTATTTATTTTTTGTACAAAAAACTTCTGACCCCTATTGACCTCCATAATGCTTTATACACCCATATTTAAAATCAATTTTATTAATTTTGCTATAAAACTAAGGAAGTGAGAACAAGTAAAGAGAAGGAGAGGAAGAGATAGAAGAGAGAGAAATATTCTATTATTCTCTTGTGGTGTTCAATTAAGTTACATATGAGCTCTATTTATAGAGAAATTTAATGACTTGAGAAACATGCATCAATGACTTGGGGAGCAAACACAATATGGACAAATAATCTATAGTATGACCCAATAACCAATTGTTATATCAACATCCACTTATAATATTCATAACACTCCCCCTTGGATGTCCATCGAGGATATGCGTCATTAAACCCTTACTAGAGAAAACTTTAGTGGGAAAAAATTCTAGTGAAGGAAAAAGAGTACAACATCATTTTGTGTCATAATTTGTCTCGTTAAAGAACATTCTCAAATTCCTTGATTATGTTGTTGAAGAACTCTTCTCCGAAGTAACAGTGCTTGAGATATTATCTTCATGTTGAGTTGTTGAAAGAACATTCTCAAATTCCTTGATTATGTTGTTTCTCTAAATCTTAGTCTCTCTGAATCTCTGTTGGAATTGGCTAGAATCGGTAATCGAAGAAGTTATGTTCGTGTTGAATGAGTAGAGGCATTGCTACAGTGCTTTACTCGTGATCAGAAACATTTATGCTACAAAGGCTATGCGCTTCAAGAGTTAAACACATAATCCTTAAATTGTTTAAGCATGTGTTGATTTGTTATTAATGATTTAATCAAGATCAATTTCAATAGGATTTGTACCACTAAGATGAACAATAAAATTTTGAAAAACCCCTCTTGAAATCCCAACACTCGTGCCTTCAAGCTTTGGTGTATACACCACTCCTTTCACATTGCAACGTCGATGTTGGATTTTTTAAACTAGATTTATCTATAGATATAGTAAATCCCGCCGTTGCCGCTTGTCGACGAACCCAACCAAGCAAATCATCTGGCTCTCGCCATCTTTCCTTTGTTAAAAAAAAGAGGTCGTGTGAAGCTTGGTAACATCGGTAGGTACCGGATAAGGTTTTTCTTCAATGTGAGCTTGAAAGGGAATTTTGACTTTAAACTTTACATTAACGGTTGGTTTGACATCAACGTAACTTTGCCGGAAGCTTCAATTATGGCCGATTTCAGCTCAACGTCATCATCCACCACATTTTCAACTATCACTATGTCTATTGAATAAAAAAAATAACAAGAAAGAAATATAAATAACTTGTGCGACAAGTTAAGAAAGAAAAGAATGGCGCAAATATTCAAATATTGGGCACCAACGTGACTTAAGTCACGTTGAGCTAGCACCTGCATGACATAAGTCACATTGATCATATACCTACGTGAGTTAACTCAGGCCCAACCTGCATCCCAAAAATGACAAACCAAGCTAAAAAAAAACCAACGAAATCAAGAGTTTAGATTTCACATTACCTGATTTTTGAAGATTGATGAGCGTAGAAGGTTACCCAAAATTAAATTTAAGCAAAATTAATATTTGAGATTTTTCAAAACACGCTAGTTTCCCCTAACATGAGCGCCGTTTCAACCAAATTTTATTGATCCAATTCCAGCTTGCTAGTTCATCCATTCTTCACGTTATACATTCACGTTAATTGGCATGGACGTGAATGGATTTGTGACTCAGCATCCATTAGGTGTCTTTTGACTTTGGTTGCTAATTCACGGTGGATTTTGGGTTCTTCTCCACTTGATATCTGTTTGTTCGTGTTTTTTCTTCTTGCTTGGTTCCTCCACTCCGACCTTGCCATGTTTGATTGGCAAGCGGAATTGGCAGCTTCGGCCCCTCCTTCTCCTCAGATTGTTTCGGCTGCTTCTCTGGCTGTTTCGGACTCTCCAAAGCTAATTACTGTCCCTCCAAAATCCTTTGCAGCAGCATTAGGGGGCCACCGTTCTTCCCCATTGGAGGAGGCTCCCTATTCGGTTCCATGCATTAAGGGAGATGCTCTTTCCATTAGAATTGGTCATGATGTCAATATGCACTACGAGGACGGCTGACCTTGAATAAATGCGATAAACCTTACACAGCTCGCGATTTGGCTTCTAAATTAGGCAAGTTTTGGAAGATGGTTCACCAATGGAAGATGGTTTCGCTCGGTAGGGGATGTTATGATTTTCTGTTTGAGAATCCTGATGATTTAAGTCGCATTTGGGCGGTTGGCACTGTTTCACTACATCCGGGTCTCCTTCGTCTCTCTAAATGGACGAAAGACTTTAACCTCAGAAACAGACTCATGCTTCAATATGGATTAGGCTTGTTGAGTTGCCTCAGTTTAGCGTGAGAGAACGTTGAAAGAAATAGCTAGTGTCGTGGGTACCCCAATTCCTCTCGATGCCCCGACACGTAATAGGGCCTTCAGACATTATGTGCGAATTCTGGTGGACATTGACTTGTCAAAAAGGGTTTATGATGAGATTCTCGTTGAACGGGAGGGTTTCGCCTTTAAGGTGGAAGTCCAATATGAACGGCGTCCGTTTTTCTGTCATCACTGTTATGTCATTGGACATAATGTTATGACGTGCAAATGGTTGCACCCGAATGCCGCTAAGGATGTGGAGCGAGGGAAAAATCAAGTAACTGGGCCAAATAACAAAGCTACTCTTCATCCCCGTGGTGCAAAGGGAGCTTCTTCCTGCGCTATGTTCAAATATGTGGTGCCACAGTTGATGAAAATGCTGCACAACCAACTCCAAATAAAGATGTCGCAGAACGTTCTTTTAGTTTTGCTTTGCAAATCGTTTCAGACGTGATTCCTCCACAGGTGTTTTCTCGTTCAGACATCCCTGTGTTCAAATTGGCATCAGAGGTAGCGCACGATGACGTGGAAACTTTTGAAGAGGAGAGAATTCTTCAAGAAACTCGGAATGTTGTCGTTCCAAAGAGTCTGGTTGTTTCGGTTCCGCCTATTTACACTATTGAGCACCTTGACGTGCATGAAGAGTTGGATGGTAATGTTATGTCCCCGGTCAGGGGGTGAGTTCGGCCACTCAGACCACGGCTGCACAAGCAAACATTGTGGTGTCCCCTCAAGTTGTGGCAACGGCACACGAAGATGCAGCCGTTGCTGCCAGTTCCGCAACAATGCAGCCCCCTTTGACAGATTCTGCACCGGTTGTGAATGCCTCATTGGCTGGAAATGTGTCCCACGAAGATGCAGCTGTTACTGCCAGTTCTACAACAATGCAGCCGTCTTTGACAGATTATGCACCGGTTGTGAATGTCTCATTGGTTGGAAATGTGTCCCATGAAGATGCAGCTGTTGCTGCCAGTTCCGCAACAATACAACCCCGTTTGACAGATTTTGATCCGGTTGTGGCTGCCTCATTGGCTATAAATGTCAGTGAAAGCACTTCAGTCCCGGAGAAACATATTAATCCAAGAATTCAGCATGACAATGATAAGAGAACAGCAGAAGAAGCGCCATACACTCCCGTTTTGACGAGAAAGCAAAAGCAAAATCTTAAGAAGCAACTTCTTGATGGTAAGCAGCCATATCATACCCGTGCTAGGGGGCCATCATCTCCTCAATGGTTTTAAGATATTGACAATCGTGTAGTTGTGTTCCAACGAGATCTCGAACCCCAAAGGTTGATTTTCCTTCTCCTAGAATATTTCTTTGTTTTAATACTCTATAACTCGACAACAAGATCAAATTCATAAAGCATTGGAATAAACATGCAATCGATGATTTAAAACACTGATTTGAAATATAAATTAAGAAATGATCTCCTACCTAATTTATTATTGTCGCCGCACTCCTAGGGTTTTTTTTTTTGTTACAGGGGGAAAAGAAATGAAAAGCAAAGAAAACAGAAAAGAAAAAAGAAAAAAAAAGAACTGAGGCTAGCTAGCCCCTAGGGAAGAGAGTTCCCCAAGCATCATCTTTAATTAGTTGAATCATCCCATCAGAAGGTGAGGCATGAATCGCCAACACAGAGTCTGAAGCCGCTCCCAACTTTGCAAGAAAATCTGTGCAATAATTTCCCTCACGGAGAGTGTGAAAAACAGAAGCCATGCTGGTAATGACGAGGTCCTTTATGTCTTGAATGAGAGTGGCATAGGCATAAAACTTCATGGAAGGGCCGTTGATGAGGCTAACGGAGTGGAGAGAGTTAGAGTAGCACACAAAATCGGATATTCCCATATCTGAAACCATTCGTAGACCTTGAAAGATGGCATGGAGTTCGGCCAAAAGAATGTCAGACGCGTTGGCAATGTTCCCGGAGAAACCAGAGATAAATAATCCCGCATTGTTCCTAAGGAGGCTGCCGAATCCGGTACGATGAGGGTTGCCAAGACAACTCCCGTCAACATTGAGAATATAACAAGAGTGGTTGTCACAATTCCATTTTACCACGGTGCCGGTGGCATGAGAAATAGAGTTATGCAGGAAGGATGTGCAGTTAACATCAATAGAGTTCTGAATATTGAATGCAAGTCGATTAAGAGACCACTCCTCATTGTTGAGACACATTAAATTGCGGTGACGCCAAGCCCACCAAACCCCTGCTGCTAAGGTAAAAGATTGAGTACCTGTGAGGCCATTTTTTAACCAAACATAGGTGCTTGTTTCCGCAAAGAAAGCATCCGAATTGAAACCAAAGTGGCGCCAAATCTTGGAGCAGTGAGTACAATCAATTATACAATGAAGAAAGGACTCATCCTGCTGGTTGCAACGGGTACACATAGCTGATTGGGCAATGTTTCTGTGCGATAATAGATATAGAGTAGGAGTGGCATCATGACAGGCCAGCCAAACAAGGAATTTATATTTTTTTGGGAGGTGCAAATTCCAAATCCAGGTCCAAGATTGATGAGGGTTGGCAGTGGTGCCGATGGATGGGTGGGAGAGGAGCCAATCGTAGCCGCTTTTAGCAGTATAAACTCCATTTTTGTTGTGAGACCAAACAAAAGTGTCGTCTATGGCTTCGTTGAAAGTGACATTGATACTGTTGATGTTGTTAGCAATCTCAGTAGGAAGAGAGGTGTAAAGAATGTTGGTGTGAGGTGCGGGACAGGTAAGGACATCCTTGACGGTGAGGTGGAGGTCATGAATGTCAACATAAGGGACGGTGTTGGCTATGTAACCTGTGGAGGTCCAATTAGTGAACCAAAAGGAGAAGGCACCGCTGCCATGTCTCCAAGTATAGCCGGCGGAAAGCAAGTTCTTTGTACGAATAATGGCTGCCCAGGTGGAGGAGCAGCTCGGATGATCAGTGGCGAGGAACAAGTGCGGGGCTGCTGAATATTTGTGAGTAAGAAATTGTAAATAGTGTAATTTTAATTAGTTAATGGTTGATAAATATCAACTAACTCTAATAGTTCATTATAAATTTTAAGCGGATGAAGGATTATGATGTTTACCAAAACAATTACATTACATGTACTTAGTTCTCCACTAGTTTGGTTTGATATGCCTTTAAATATGTTATTTGGATCCTTGTCTTGAAAAGAAAAAAGTAGGAAACAGATTACTCCTTGTATAGAAATTGAAATGTTTTGTGAAACTCTGATACAAGAAGTTATAATATGCTTGGTATTTTATGAGTTTGATAATCACACATTGATATTCTTAAAACCTTGTATACAGATGTTTAATTATATTTAACTATAGTGTCTTGTTATAATATCATTTTTAATTACTTGCAAAAATATTTATCTGATGAGATATAATTAGATGTCTTCGTAACTTATCGTTACATTTCCAATGACCTGGTGCATAGTCCAACATATTTTTTCCGGTTAACCATTGAATCTAACCAATATAGGTGAGAGTAACATTGCTTCATCAGTCACCTTCAGCTGCAGTTAACCATTGAAATTAACCAATTAATATAGGTGCTATTCAAAAGTGCACTTCTCACTTGCAGAATTCAACCTAATGGTACATTTCTTCCTCTGCAATTGATGATTATGCTGCGATTGCGTGTAACAGATTCAGTTAATATCCAAAACTGCAGCCTCCAACGCAATATAGGAGGAATGTGATTCTTTTGACACTTTTTATATACTCATTGTGACCTTACTGATATCTCACTAAGTAATCCTAACCTTTATAAAGAACCCTGCATGCATAAATAGATTTTATTTGTTTCACTTCAATATGAATTGTAAATGGTTTGAATTACAGATTATGAAATTTGTGCGGTTTAGACATTTGAACAAAGATACTAATGTCTTCGCATAATTTCTTAATCGTAATTCTGAACTTAGAAAATCAGAACACAAACCATCTGACAAACCTACAAAAACAACGAAAGGGAAAAAAACCTCTAACAAACAAGTAAACGAAAATAATTGCAATTTCTCAAGTTTCAGGTTCAATTGACCATCCATTTAAAAAAAACCTCTAACAAATAAATGAACATAACTACAATTCCTCAAGTTTCAATTGACCATTAACCAACAATGATCCATTAAGCAAGCATACTAACCAATAATCATAACAAGTAAATAGAAATTAACATATAGATTGCAGCTGAATCTTATTCTCAGTTGATCTAGCATTGCATATAAATCCTAGCAGTAAGACCAAGGTGATATCAAGCTCTCAACACATACTTCTAAGGCATGAACACTCTTGTTTTGAAAACTAGGATACTTAAAAGTACCATTCCTTGGATCATAGACAGTCAACTTCTTATATGGATTCCCGTGCTCTATATATTCAAGCAACAGCTGCTCATCCTCAAACATATATATTGCCTTGATCAAGTTATAAGACTTACCAGGACATAGCATGGAAGAAACGGTGAACAATTTAGTCCAAGACTCTTTATTTCCATATTCCTTCATAACCCAAACTTCATGACCAAAAATCATGCACAACCAATCTCTCAACACACCTAAGTTACTCAGATTCACATCTGCCTGTCCACAATCAGGCAACAAAATCTTTTGATAAGACTCTTTTCTCAAATCAAAAGAAACAATAAAATATGACCTTTTACTTTCCTGATGTTTAGATGCCAACCAATTTAACGTGCCACTCACAAATTTTCCCGATAAGTTACAGGGAACACCACCAAAAGGAAACCCTTGAATGCTTTTCCAAATATTAGACCCAAAAATGTGAACCTTCACTTCAGTTTTGGTCAGTACACCTACACAATACTTTAGAAGAACCACTGCCTTGTAATTATCATTAACATGGTCATAGCCGAAGACATGTGACATCTGGAATTAGAAAAGAGGGCAATTCCTTGAATTTTCTAATTGAAGGATTCCACACTGAAACAAAGCAACTACCCCGAATGTGGGCAAGATAGATGATGCCATTGCAAGAGCCAACAATGAAACGTGGAGGGTAACGTACGACTGGGATATTTTCCATCAAAACTGTTCTCAGGAAACTCAAGCTCCGTGACTTTAGAGGGCATGGTGGAGAAAACGGAGTCAAGTGGGAAAGACATGAGAATGTACTTGCCTAGGGGATTGGAGTACCTTAAAGAGTGGAGGCTGAACGAGGTTGATAGGCGAAGGTGCTTCTTGGCGAAATTGGAATGGGAGATTAGAGAATTCCATGACTTGCATATGCATCGGTATTGAAGGAGGAACTTAAGTGGTAGCCTACACAGGATTTCTGCAATGAGATCAAAAGGGAGTGCGGGAAGTGGCTGAGTGGAAGAAAGTGATGGAGGAGGTGTTAGGGTTTCTTCGGTCGTTGACGAATAAGCGGTATTGGCGTCGTTTTGATCATGACCCCTGCTATCAAACACCATCTTCAAAGAAAACTATAATAGATTTGGTGATTCCGTCTAATATACAAAAGCAATTTATCGTGATATACAAGCTATACAATACCGCTTAAAAGAGCAGAGAAGGTCAATATGTAACTTCCTTTTTCTAATCGTTTTTTTTTTTTTTTTTAGGATCTAATCGATTTTTCTTGAAATCTTTTTGTTTTTAATTTCGAATAAAAGTATAAATATAAATGTTGTTGCTTTCAAATAAATAATAAATTTCTTGAAATCTTTTTGTTTTTAATTTCGAATAAAAGTATAAATATAAATGTTGTTGCTTTCAAATAAATAATAAATTTTCCTTATAAGCTTAGCTCAGTTGGTATGGACAATGCATAATATATGCAAGGTTCCGGGTTCGAACCTCAGCCACCACAACAAAAATATATATATATATATATATATATATATATATATATATATATATAAAATAAATCAAACTAACAATGTTTATACATCAACAACATAACAAAAAAAAATCTAAATTCTTATATTTTTAACACTTTTAACAAAAAAATGTATAATTTAAATTCTTATCTTTTTAATGACACTGACAACAATCATTTTTATAGAAAAATTTGTTTAAGGGTATAATTACGATAGTGAAAAAGTCAGCCCAAAATCTCATATTTTCTTATAAATATAATCATCTAGTTTGTTACATTTTTCTAAAGGTTGAAGGAAAAAAAAAATTGAACATATATTCATATCCTGTTTGTTACACTTTTATTTTGAATTCACTCTCATCCATTATCTTTTTTAAAGGATAAGGAAAAAAGACTGATATATCACGTGAACAATAAGGATTGATTTTGTTACACTTTTTTTAACAATTTTAATTTACTCTTATCTATTTGTTGTATGTGTTATTTGTATTGAAAGTTGAGAGTAATTTGTAAAGGAAAAAAATCCGGTCCAAAAAGGATTATTTTCTTTATATATAGTATAGATATAGATTATTATTTAGTTTATTTGACACTACTAATTTATATTGTGTAGACTTCAATGTATTTTTGATCGCCTAGCTTTACTAAAGTTACGATTTTGACCCCTAAAAAAAGAGTAACATTTTACCCCTGTGTCTAACCCCCTTTTCAAAAGTGACTCATTCATTTGATTTTAACCAAATCAGCATACATATGGCAGCTGACGGAAGTGAGTAAGATACCATGCGTGTTATTTTCAATTTAAAAATAATTAAACAAACCACTTGTGTAGTTCTTGAATTTTTAAAAATAAAACACAATAGGATGGATAATATATTCCTTCAAAAAAAAAAAGGATGGATAATGTATTTTGCTCTCTGTTTTTTTTTTTACACTCCCTCGATTCCATAATAATACACCTATCTTTAAAAAAATGTTCTAAAAAATTACACTTTCCATTTGTGATGTAATATTAATTATCTTTTTCAATAGCTAATTAATAGTGCATACTTTTCTTCCAATTTAATATGTTCCATTTTGCAGCAATGGTGAGTACAACAAAACTACCAAATAACAAGGAAAATTTAGTAAAAAATATAAGTCTCAAACTATTTATTGTTATTTTAATTTGTGTTTGACCCCCTTTTTAAAAGTGACCCATTCATTTAATTTTGACCAAACCAATACACACGTGGCACCTCATGGAAGTGAGTACGATGCCATGTATGTTTTTTAATTTGAAAAAATTATATCGCTTTCTTTTTGTTTTGTTTTTTTAATACAAGAAATTCACATGTTGCTTTCTTAATTATTTTTTAAAATCAAATAAGAAACGTGGTATCCTACTCATTTAAGTAAGGTGCCAGATTTATTTTTTTTTTGAAGGAAAGTGAGGTGCCACATGTTTGTTGGTTTTTCATTATTTCAATTATAATCTCAAATATATTTTCCTATATTAATGGTATATTCTTGATGTGATTAAAAAAAGATATTAGTTTATATTATACTTCACTGGCATTTAGACGGGTACTCCGTGCCCATCTATCCCGTCTTCTTATTATGCCGATGAGTATAAATTATGAACAATATTTTAAAAAAAAAATTGATTAAATTTATTTTGATTTTGACAAAAATTATATGTATAGATAATAGATATTTTTCACTTTCCCTTCAAAAAAAGATATTTTTCACTTTGATATTTGTAACAAACTATACTTATCTTTTTTAATACCAGCAACATAACAAATATAATATCTTTCAAAAAAATATAATAATTATAATATAAATTCTTATTTTTTTGAATGGCACCAACAAATTAGTATTCTTATAGTAACTTTGTTTGAGGGTATAATTGTAAGGAAAAAAAAGTGTAACATCCCGCTCGTCAGCTAATGGGAAATTTCATCTGTTAAATGTATCAGAGGACTAAGATTCATGGAAAGAGATTTTGGTGAAGAATGTTAAGTACAACGAAAGATATTAATGAGTAATATCAGTCAAGCATGGGCTTAAGTGTCAGTGTCAGATAAACACGACTAAGGCGAAGGGCAAAGTGGTAAAACGTCGCGAGCGACTATATAAGGCCACAAGGGCCATTTTCCTTCATTTCTACCCACACTTTCTCTCTCTAGGTTTTTGGGAAAACCTTTCTCTCCTCCTTCTCTCTAGAATTTCGCCTCCCTCTCCTCTCTAAGACATCCAATCTTCTTCCAAATCATGATCAAGCAAGGATTAAGGCAGCTTATCAAGCAAGAAACAAGTGGAGGAAGAGATTAAAGCATGGTTTGGAGGAAAGGGCTAAAGATCAAGAATGAAGAGGAAGTTAGGGTTGATGCTTGAAGCTTGAAGATCAAGTGCTAATCATTAGGTGAGTTCTTAGACAGAACCCACCTTTGGGATTTTGTGTCTAATTGCAAGCAAAACATGATTTTTGTTAAGATTAGAGAAATATGAGTTTTAGTACGCTAGCCTTGATCTTGCTTTGTACATGTTAATATTTCTATGAAAGTTGTTTTATAAAGTATATATATGTTGCTGGATGTTCTGGTGCATTGCAGGAACCATTAGATTGAGTTTTGGGTCAAAAATTGGAAATTTGGTACCACAAACCCGAAGAACTACGCTATTAGCGAAATCTACGCTAATAGCGAAATTCTTCAGATTACCCACGCTCCAGGGGCGCTATTAGCACAACCCTCTGGTTTGGCCAACAAGCTTTTGGCCTGTTGGTCCATCCTGGGGTCCGTGGGGCATTCCGGAGTCTTTCTTTCGACGTTTTATAACTGTATAACCCCAAAACAACATCTAGGCAATGCACATAACATCAAGCGATTATTGGAAGAAAAATCATGGCAATCTTAACATGAATGGCAAGAGTGATTCAAGAGAGATTAGCCAAATTACTCGGGTAGCAAAGAACTAGGCATGGGATGAAAGTAGAGCCTTGACATAGCTTGTCAAGAACTAGAATAGTTAGTAAAGAATAGAATGCTAGGCATGAGTAGTATGCTTGATTAGATGCGAAGTGATATAGAGTATTCTCTTCGTATAGAAATTAGAGTGTCATACGAGTATGGCAAGACGTGAACTGATTTTATATCCATTCACAAAGTAAGTTGAGCAAGCATAAAGTTACCTCTAGTGGGATCGTCTAGGGATCCGAGGTAAAGAGTTAGCATGTTTAAGTTAATTTCATGCATAAGACTAAGACTTTTAAGAAAGAAAGAGTGTCATGTCTCTTGTTATCCAAATTGGATTCAAGGGGTTCCCCAAGGGGAATGGTTAAGCCGCAAGGGAGCCGCATTTTACTAAGTTAAGGTGTCGTGTCTTTTGTATTCCTTCCAAGGTTGGGTACAAAAGGTTCTCCAAGGGGAATGGGGTAAGCCGTAAGGGACCCGCACGTTCACTAAGGGAGTCCGGTGCGCTCTTGCTAAGCATTTCACCGGTAGTAAGGGATTAGCTTCCGGGGTTACTCCACTCGGGACTAATCCGTAAAATGAACTCAGATAAGTTGTTTGTCACACGCTAACATAATCAATGAAGCTAACTATGCATATCTATTATACATGTTTATGTTATGTCATAGAGCCTTGACGTAGATCGTCAAGAACAAGTAGAGACTTGGCGTAATTCGTCAAGAAGTAGTAAGATAGCAAGAATCACTTAGGTGATAAGAGATGATATGTTGTAGATACAACATATTAAGCAAGTAGAAGCAAGTAAAGAAAAATATGTCGACGACGATCTTAGGTTACCCCTAATCGTCCGGTTTAGAGTCGTGTCATGATTGAGATATACGAGAGCCTTGATGCTTAGAGTGTACTCTTGGCAATGCGGTTTTAGTTCCCCCTTCACCGCCATGACACGTATAGCAGAGAAGCCTATAACAAGTTATGAATACTAAGACGGCCCTAACAAGCACCGTTGTCTAAGAAAGCATGTCCCCACACACGTATAATCAACTGGCAGGTTGTATTTTAGACACGTGGTGACTGTAGGTTTCCCCTGAGGTCACCTATAGCCTAGGATTAGGCGGAACTCACTGAGACATTATGTCTCATCCCAATCCTTATTTGTTTCAGATAAACAGGATGGATTAGCAAGCTAATAGCCGAATGGATGATGCGACAAGTGTTCTTTCGTACCGCTGCAGGACGATGTGGATATTCAAGGATGCATCTAATATACTTTAGAAAAGTTGAGTTGTATTATTATGTACGAACGCATTTGGTTGTATATATATTCATTCATAGTTGTATTATTGTAAAATTTTAATGTATCCAGTACTAAACTAATACACATGCTAGACTTTCTAGATACGTCTAGTATGGGTGTTACATTTGGTATCAGAGCAGGTCGATTCAGATCGTGCCTTGGGTCATTAAGTTACAACAAATGTAGTGGGACCATTGGGTTCTGGGTAAATGTTCTAGCGGTTGATGTTAGTTGAGCCTGATCAACTCAATTTAACATTCAACGATTAGAACAGATGCCTGAGAGCTGAATAGGACCCTGGAGGAACGAAGTATGTGATGAAGATACACCGGAAAGTGTGAACTCAGAAGTAAGAACTCAGAATGAGCATTAGTGAGAGTTGATCGTGCCAAAAGGTGGTCGGTGAACTAAGTAGCAGAAGTATGGATCCTCCGGGAATTGTGAGATAGTGAAGAGAAGGAACATCCTGACGACGTTCGGTAAGTTGTTAATGAAACTTCGTATACCCGTAAGTGAAGAATACATAAATATCTTAGCAGGACCTGAAGCTTTAGTAAGGGTCGTAGTTGGAACGGAATTGTATTCCAGAAAGTAAGCGTAAGGCTACAAGATAGAGAGCAGTCGACGTATGTTGACGGAATTAGTGGACTCTCAGGATTAGTGTTATGTTATTGAAGTTATGGACTTGAATGTTCAAAGTGAATAAGGTTCTAGTGTTCGGGAAGCTACGTTAAGCGACAACGCAGAGAAGTAAGCTACTTGTAGTAGAAAAGGATTCAGTGAAAGTTTTATGTTATCAGGACTGAAGCATTAATTTCCGACGTGCCGAGAATTGTATCGAAATAGCTTGATGTGTGTGCCATGCATATGTTATAGAATATTTTATGATGCTAGGAAAGAATGATGTGCATTAGGTTACTTGAGAAATAAGAATTTTTGTGCAAAGAATGTTTTTTGGAAAATTAAGCTGAAGAAACTCGCCGATAACGAATATGGGGCAAAGTTTTTGGTTTCCGAAAGCTGTCAGTTTGTCTCCAGAATTTGCAGTGACTCGGGGAGTTGTTTTCACAAACTTTTATGTGACAAAAACCTTTATAACAGCAAGTGACGAATGCATATCATATCCTAAAGTTTTCAAAAGGGAAAAATGCATGGGCAACCATCAACGAAAATCGATTCGGTTTAACGTGACTTTGGAAGTTAATGTGTCAAGAAATAAGAATGAGTTTGGACCAAGAGTTTAGAGGCACCAGTATCTAGAATGGAAGTCACAGATGTGAAATCATGAAGCAAGAAGTTAAATGGTGCAAAGTCATATGAAATCACGAGGATTTTGGATTTCGCAGAGTTAAGAGTACCCCTCGAATCTATGTTTTGCTTGATGAACTTGCGAAGGCTCGTTAGGATGCTAAGTTGTAAAATTTACATGATTTTAGAAAGACATACGCATATGGGTGATTGAAGTTGACATTTTTGAAATTCAAAATGAAATTTTGTAGGTACCGGTATGTTACGACTCGCGTAATTTGGGCTAAACTCACTAGGACTAAGATTTGATGACACATACGTGTTATCAACTCGTCCTGGGATTTTAGAGTAACGACTGGGACCTAGATTCAGTATATGTTTTATATATATAGTTGTAAATCATCAACGTCAATGACCCGTGTGCTAATTTACGAAATTTTATTAGAAAGAAAAATTAACGAGCAAGCATAGGAAGGAGAGATACGAAGATACAATGTTAGATGCATTAGGAAGTATGTCTGAGTGCAAGATGAGTCTACCATGGGAAGATGTAAGAGCGATTCATGGAATAGTAGGTATGTAATAGCAAAGATGTGCTCCTTGAGTTAAGTTGCTCGGGAATAAGAATAGGTATGACATTGATATGTCTAGAGGTAAGTTTCCCCAAGATTCAATCTTACCAGCAAGGAGTAGAGCGAGGTTGCAGAGTAGCATGCAACATAGAAGTATCGAGCAGAGTTCAAGCAGATAATAATGTAGGGATAGAAGAAAAATAAAGTTCACTCGTCTCAACGGATCAGAGTATTGGTTGAAGCCAACCGGTGGGAATCAGAGTAGCGCAACGGAAGTTAATTACTTAAGTTGCGAACAGTGGCCTTGGAACATGGAATTTTGTAGTAAGAATCTTTGTGAAAGATGTTCGAGATAGAAATACCATTTCAGTGGGAAGTATTATGTGGAAAGCGAGGAGTTCTCGTTATGTTAAGTAAGTATAGATGCTTATGCAGCCAGTAATGATTAAAGTAAAAGTTTAAAGAAAGCATCTTCACTCAGGTAAGATGAGAAAGACTAGAGTTACACAGATGGATTAATCGGGTTGCCTTTTTGGTGATGTCGAATGCGTAGAAGAGCTATTGGTTAGACAGAAAGGAAATTGTGATGTGATAAAAGAATACGATTCATGAGATATGCACGGAGAAGCGCATAACATTTTATACCATACTTGTTAGGTGATAACGGTACTTTCTAGAATGGTGTCAAGCCACGATTTTATAACTTTTAAAGTTACGATTGGTATTGAGGAACTTGGGAACGATGTTTATTTTAAAAACATGAAATTTTACATTGTTAAAACTGATGAGATACGTCGAAAGCGAGTAAGCTCACTTAAGACGTACAGACTTCAGGACCAACTCGCTAGAGGCAAGTGTGAAGGAGAGTCGTAAAACCTTTTTCAGATATGGAGACTCGTCCTGAGGTTCTGCAGTACTAGTATAGACTCAGTTTTAAAATGATATTTTCTTTTAGTCAAGAAATTGTTCGTTCCAAGAACCTATGTACCAAACTTTAGAGATTTCTAGAAGCAAAATGCTAGAACGAGTATCGTTATTAACTAACAAGGAGCGGTATATGAGAAGTATGCAATTACTATGGAAAATAAGGTTCATGTAAAAGCGGCGGTGTCCGTGTGATATCAATAGCCTGCGGGATGCACGGAATTTAGTTAAGAATGTTCAAGTGCAAGTGCAAATGGACTTACTAGAAAGTTTCAAGAGCATATGAACCGTCAGACAGGCTAATAGATTGACAGATGAATCAGTGTAGTTGATTTCGCTTCTTCATGCCAAGTTAGACAAGTTACCCCTGGATTCGGGTGCAAGGAGACTGTGAGAGATAGAAAGGTTTCTTAAGACTCTGAAAGGAGATGATAGATTTGCTGAATCATTAAGATAAGTAGCAACAGTAAGAAGCATAAATCGCAATGTGCGGTAAGAAAGATTATATGTGTGTGATAAGATGTATGCATGATAGGATGTGTTAGATAGAAGTAAACACTGCAGGGCAAACCTGGATATCTGTAGAACCCCAGTTTAAAGGCAAATCCTGAGTGTTCTTAGATAATGAAAGGTTACCTAGATGCATGGTTATGCTCAGTAGATAAATTATGGAATCAGGACAGTCAGTCCACTTGTAGAAAGAGCGTGGTTCAAACACGATGTTTTAAGACAGTTCGGTAAATTTTTATAAAGATAGTAAGATTGAAGAGACCATATTCAATTATATGCAGAATAAGAAAGAGGAAGAATTACATGCTTTGTTGAGAAAAGTATCCTTCAACCTCCCTGGAGTGGTTTTAATCAAATATTGTATAGTAGAAACCAAAGGAATCAGATTTTTGTTGCGATGGTTGGTAGATGAATTCTAAATTTCGAGGACGAAATTTTGTTAAGGGGGGTAGAGTGTAACATCCCGCTCGTCAGCTAATGGGAAATTTCATCTGTTAAATGTATCAGAGGACTAAGATTCATGGAAAGAGATTTTGGTGAAGAATGTTAAGTACAACGAAAGATATTAATGAGTAATATCAGTCAAGCATGGGCTTAAGTGTCAGTGTCATATAAACACGACTAAGGCGAAGGGCAAAGTGGTAAAACGTCGCGAGCGACTATATAAGGCCACAAGGGCCATTTTCCTTCATTTCTACCCACACTTTCTCTCTCTAGGTTTTTGGGAAAACCTTTCTCTCCTCCTTCTCTCTGGAATTTCGCCTCCCTCTCCTCTCTAAGACATCCAATCTTCTTCCAAATCATGATCAAGCAAGGATTAAGGCAGCTTATCAAGCAAGAAACAAGTGGAGGAAGAGATTAAAGCATGGTTTGGAGGAAAGGGCTAAAGATCAAGAATGAAGAGGAAGTTAGGGTTGATGCTTGAAGCTTGAAGATCAAGTGCTAATCATTAGGTGAGTTCTTAGATAGAACCCACCTTTGGGATTTTGTGTTTAATTGCAAGCAAAACATGATTTTTGTTAAGATTAGAGAAATATGAGTTTTAGTACCCTAGCCTTGATCTTGCTTTGTACATGTTAATATTGCTATGAAAGTTGTTTTATAAAGTATATATATGTTGCTGGATGTTCTGGTGCATTGCAGGAACCATTAGATTGAGTTTTGGGTCAAAAATTGGAAATTTGGTACCACAGACCCGAAGAACTACGCTATTAGCGAAATCTACGCTAATAGCGAAATTCTTCAGATGACCCACGCTCCAGGGGCGCTATTAGCGCAGCCCTCTGGTTTGGCCAACAAGCTTTTGGCCTTTTGGTCCATCCTGGGGTCTGTGGGGCATTCCGGAGTCTTTCTTTCGACGTTTTATAACTTTATAACCCCAAAACAACATCTAGGCAATGCACATAACATCAAGCGATTCTTGGAAGAAAAATCATGGCAATCTTAACATGAATGGCAAGAGTGATTCAAGAGAGATTAGCCGAATTACTCGGGTAGCAAAGAACTAGGCATGGGATGAAAGTAGAGCTTTGACATAGCTTGTCAAGAACTAGAATAGTTAGTAAAGAATAGAATGCTAGGCATGAGTAGTATGCTTGATTAGATGCGAAGTGATATAGAGTATTCTCTTCGTATAGAAATTAGAGTGTCATACGAGTATGGCAAGACGTGAACTGATTTTATATCCATTCACAAAGTAAGTTGAGCAAGCATAAAGTTACCTCTAGTGGGATCGTCTAGGGATCCGAGGTAAAGAGTTAGCATGTTTAAGTTAATTTCATGCATAAGACTAAGACTTTTAAGAAAGAAAGAGTGTCATGTCTCTTGTTATCCAAATTGGATTCAAGGGGTTCCCCAAGGGGAATGGTTAAGCCGCAAGGGAGCCGCATTTTACTAAGTTAAGGTGTCGTGTCTTTTGTATTCCTTCCAAGGTTGGGTACAAAAGGTTCTCCAAGGGGAATGGGGTAAGCCGTAAGGGACCCGCACGTTCACTAAGGGAGTCCGGTGCGCTCTTGCTAAGCATTTCACCGGTAGTAAGGGATTAGCTTCCGGGGTTACTCCACTCGGGACTAATCCGTAAAATGAACTCAGATAAGTTGTTTGTCACACGCTAACATAATCAATGAAGCTAACTATGCATATCTATTATACATGTTTATGTTATGTCATAGAGCCTTGACGTAGATCGTCAAGAACAAGTAGAGACTTGGCGTAATTCGTCAAGAAGTAGTAAGATAGCAAGAATCACTTAGGTGATAAGAGATGATATGTTGTAGATACAACATATTAAGCAAGTAGAAGCAAGTAAAGAAAAATATGTCGACGACGATCTTAGGTTACCCCTAATCGTCCGGTTTAGAGTCGTGTCATGATTGAGATATACGAGAGCCTTGATGCTTAGAGTGTACTCTTGGCAATGCGGTTTTAGTTCCCCCTTCACCGCCATGACACGTATAGCAGAGAAGCCTATAACAATTTAAGAATACTAAGACGGCCCTAACAAGCACCGCTGTCTAAGAAAGCATGTCCCCACACACGTATAATCAACCGGCAGGTTGTATTTTAGACACGTGGTGACTGTAGGTTTCCCCTGAGGTCACCTATAGCCTAGGATTAGGCGGAACTCACTGAGACATTATGTCTCATCCCAATCCTTATTTGTTTCAGATAAACAGGATGGATTAGCAAGCTAATAGTCGAATGGATGATGCGACAAGTGTTCTTTCGTACCGCTGCAGGACGATGTGGATATTCAAGGATGCATCTAATATACTTTAGAAAAGTTGAGTTGTATTATTATGTACGAACGCATTTGGTTGTATATATATTCATTCATAGTTGTATTGTTGTAAAATTTTAATGTATCCAGTACTAAACTAATACACATGCTAGACTTTCTAGATACGTCTAGTATGGGTGTTACAAAAAGTCAATCCAAAACATCTTTTTTTTTCTTGAAAGATCAATCCAAAACATCTTATTTTCATTATATATAGTATATATATATTGTTGGGGTCATTGAAAAAAGATGAATATAATTTGTTGGATCTCTGATAACTTGAAAGACACAAACATCCATGCCTATACTTTTAATCAAAATTAAAATCTCAAAATAAAAATATTCATAATTTACAAATGGTTACGCAAAAAAAATTAAAAAAAAAATAAAAAGCAAAAAGACAAACACGTGAATGTTTGTCTTTCCTCTAGTATTACCTTGATACTAATGTTGTGTTCACCGTCCATATGGTTTCAAATCATTATTGAATACTTTTTAGTTTAGCTTATAACTTGTATTAACCATATAAAGCAATTTATAATGTTTGATAAAAAGTTAAAGTTTTTTTTTTTTTGAAGGGATAAAAAGTTAAAGTTTTATAATTTTTTTAAAAAAAGATTATTATATTTTTAAAAATGCCAACCGATTTGAACCAAATCGATACCTTCTTCAATGGTTTGGTTTGGTTCGGATTACTTAGGCCAATGTAATTGGACTCCTATCCGGTAAGTTTTCAACGTCATCAACTGTTTGTTTGTCAAGGGCACGCCTCATTTCCGTTTTCATGTGCTCTTTGCTACAATTTCTGCCCTCACGAGTCTCTCTCTTATGCTACCTTCCGTGCAATTTCTATTCGAATGAGTTTTTGCATTTCTATGATGGTTCTCGTTATGTTCAGAAATTCATCGTACTCTCTAATCTCTATAGTTGTCAATAGTAGAAAAGAGAAAGAGCAGCATCTTCCAGCCAATTTTATCCAAGCAGAGACGTGTAGTTATAAATCTTTCTCTGATGGATTGTCCTCCACCTCATCCACGTTCTCTATATCTTGCTGTAATGGCTACCATCACAATTGGCCCTCTAGAATGTCACCATGAGAAGTACATTCACAAAAGTGAGTGTAGAAGTTAGAAACGATGGACCATATTATAGTATTGGACAAAGTGTATTTTTTACATCACTTGAGTTTTTTAAGAAAAAACACTGTTATTGTGATTTTTGTTAAAAGCAGTAAAATATAGTTTTTGTCAATATCACAAGTCACAACAACGCTGTCCTCGTGAGCTTAGCTCAGTTGGTAGGAAAATGCATAATATATGCAAAGGTTCGGAGTTCGAACGTCGGCTACCACCAAAATATCACAATGCCGCGTCAATGACTAAAAATTTCATTTCGGAAACTAGATCTATCAATAATTTATATTGAATTTCCTTATTCAACATAAACTCCCTCGAATTTCACATGATTTTCTCACCACCATAACAGCAATGAGCTTGGAATTGAAAAACTTGTCTCCCTTTGAAGGTTATTTGAAGGTTACAATACCAATTGACAATCATTAACCATGCCTTCTATCAAAGTAAGATAGCTCACATTCCCTGCATAGTTATCAACTGCAAAATGATCACAGGATTATCTTTCGTTTTTAATTTTATTATCACTAAAATTATCAATTTTAAATATAAATCAAGCATTGTTGCTCACGAAAGAGCTTTCTAAAGTAAGATAGCTCACCAAGAACTTACTTGAGTTGTTCTGGTGGTGTTAGCTTGGGAACTTGGAGTGTTATCCTCTTAAGGTCTCTTGTTCGATTCTCTTGGTGCTAATTTCCATGGCTAATTTGACTTCTTCGAAAAATAAAAAGATAGTATGTGTTCATTGAAGCTTCCCAAATCACCAACCGCTAAGATATTTTGTCAGTCAATATGTTACTGCTCAATAGTATGTGTTCTATTTTATAACAGTATGAGAATTGAATTAAGCGTAAAATTGTTAAATGATAAATCAAGAAATTGCTCTATAGTAGGTTTATCCTGCACTGTTTTTTTTTCAGCAGAAAACGGAGGAGATATGGTAAACATTCAACTTCTTCTCGACTCTAAAACCAAATTTCATCTCACTGCGTTCATTCTCTCATTATTCGTTATTTTCTCTCTATCTCACAAATACCCTCTTTCTCCCTGCAATGCTCATTCACTGCTCCCTTTTCCACTACAACTTACAAGGTACTTACTTATATCCTCTTTCCTTCTACACTTTGTAATAAGCTTCGCCCCTGCCTTTGCGTTTGGCCCATCTGTTTGTAGTGGAGGCGACAACCCCCCACAAAACGGTTCAGAGCTATTGTTGTGTTTATACCTCCCATACTTTTAAGTTTTGTTTTTTTTTTTTAAGAAAAAAATAACTTTTAAGTTGTAATTACATATCATATGCTTAACTTTTGCATAGTGGAATCATATTAATTTAATTATCTCCTGCAATGTAATTAGGCCTCCTAATGTTTATTTGGCTTGTTGTAGGGACCATCTGACCGATCAAACAACTCAAACATCAAGCGGAAGTGAAGCTTTTGAATGAGGAGGATGAGATTTTTCGCTTGGAGTTAACTATTGCTAACATGAAGTTGGGATATTGTTTTCTCCTTGGAGAAATATCATTTTTCTTTAATTACATTTTATCGTCCTAATTTACAGCTTCAACATGGAACTGCAGTGCGTGTTTGCTATTGAAATTTCAAAATAGTTTTTTTGAAATGTTTGATGATTAGATGTACTATGAACTTTCATATTTTATGGTTTTGTAATAAATATCGTTAATTGGATATTTCTTATAATATTTTCACTTTAAAGTGATTTGCACAACTTGCAGTGCATAATGATGGATTGAACTTGCATATTGTTTGTTGTGTCAATGATAAACATTGTTGAATTTTTTGATGTCTAGATGAAACATTCACGAGTCATGCTCCCTACTATTATTGGGTGGGTTTAGGGAAGACTCAATACCGGGTTGTCCCCTAGTTAAATAATTCGTCGACATAATATGTAAGGAATATTGTACTTGGATGTCTTGGCGCATCTTGTGCTATGGCTCTTCACTTATTAATGTGAACTTTCCTTATTCAAAAACAAAGATTGCCCTGAGAGCTTAGCTTGTTATTGTTGTCATTATTTTGATTTCTATGGTTATATCCACAAATGCTAGATGATCATTTATGATATAACCATAGAAATCAAAATAATAAAAATAATAACAAGCAATGCTCTCAAGGCAATTTTTGTTTTTGAATAAGAAAATTTATCATTAGTAAGCGAAGAATCATAGCACAAGTTGTGTCAAGATTTCCAACTACAATGTTCCATACATATTATGTCGGCGAATTATTTAACTAGGGGACAACCTAGTATTGAGTCAGTCCCAAATCCACCCAATAATAGTAGGGAACATCACTCGTGAATGTTTCAACAAGACATCAAAAAATTCAACAATGTTTATCATTGGCACTAAAAAACAATATGCAAGTTCAGTCCATCATTCTGCAATTTAAGTTGTGCAAATCACTTTAAAGTGAAAAAAAAATAAGAAATATCCAATTAACGGTATTTATTACAAAACCATAAAATATGAAGGTTCATAGTACATCTAATCACCAAACATTTTAAAATAAACTGTTATGAAGTTTCAATAGCAAACATGCACTACAGTTTCATATCGAAGGTGTAAACTAGGACAATAAAATAAAATTAAAGAAAAAAGATATTTCTCGAAGGAGAAAACAATATCACAACTTCATGTTGTCAATAGCTGACTCCAATTGAAAAATCTCAGTCTCCTCATTCCCAAGTTTCACTTCTGCTTGATGTTTGAGTTGTTTGATCAGCTTGGATGGTCCCTACAACAAGACAAATAAACTTTAGGACGCATAATCAAATTGCAAGAAATAATTCAAATGATTCCACAATGCAAAAGTTAAGAATATGATATGTAACTACAACTTAGATGATTTTGATGGCAGGTATAAACACAACACAAGAAAACAACTAAACCAAATAAAAATTGTAGGATAAATAATTTCGGTACCTTAAATTTTATATTATTTATTGCAGTTTTCATTATATCGTCTCCAACAATCAACCTCAGCTGTCTAACGAAATCATCACGAGGAATCTTCTTTGACTACACAAGTACGATATGATACATTAGAGATATTTTATCAGTTAAGACATATATATTTCTTGGATCTACTTTACATACCATAAATTGTTCATAATCGCGAATGATTTGAAACATGATATTGTGAGGAACCATGTTTCTTATGGCAGCTTTAAGAACTCGCAAAGGTATCCAAGGGGATCTCGGTGTTCTACGAGTGTTAGCAGGAACACTAGTTGGTGCCAAAACTCCAGTCAGAAGTCAAACATGTCAAGTAGCCTGATTTTGCTTCAGATTGTCTGCAGATCCATCCAATACCTTTGTGGGTTTTGCATCCATTTCCATCTACTAGATGACTATAAATATACACACGCTCAAATATAAAACCATAGTTGCAACAGTTAAATATAACTATATATCTTAAGCAACAAGAATGTTTGGCAGTCCATGGATGTTTAAAACATTTTAGAATGTTGAACTGGTATAAAGGATCATGTGCTCATCATGATAATATAATGTTTACATAATAATAAAGATAAATATAAATCAATAAGAGCATTCCTTGTAGAGCAAAACAAATAACTTGAAACAATTGTACAGGTAAAACATTGCAATTGTACAACCAAAACATAATTTTTTTTTTGACAAACAACCAAAACATAATTGAATACTCCCTCCTTCCCAAATTATGAGTCACCTTGGAAATTTCACATAAATTAATTAATGTTGTATGAAGAAAAGAAAAAATGAGTCACTTTACAAAAATAATCTTCGAAAAAGATTGAGTAATAAATAATAAAGGCATAATAGAAAAATAAGTATTAATGTTTCATTTGATATTGTAGAACGACATAATTTGGGACAAACATATTTAGCTAGAATGACATAAAAATTGGGACAGAGGGAGTATAACATTAAAACATAGTTCAAAGGTTACTTCTCCATTATATCGTTGCATGTACTATAAAATTTGTCAATATGCAGAATGTGGACATTTATGCTCTTCAATTCTACACAAAAAGTCCAAGTAAACTCATAATCATAAAGTATATTGTAGCGGCATTTGATGGCACCAACTTTCCAACAAAACAAAACTATCTCGATAACTCTTCATATGCTCTCAAAAAAGGATTCAAAATAAACATCGAATGACTGATTTAATTTTCATCAAACTGTCGAATCTTAACTCATTATTCATAAACCAAAAAAATATGTAGAGAAAGTTTTAAAAAAGGATTAGGAATAACATAGCAACCAAACTTACACCTAATAAAGGTTAAAACTAAAGAATAAAAGTAGAAACACTATAACTAAACAAGAAGAAATTAGAAGAAAAAAATTAAACAAATTAAAAAATGACCCTAAATTGACAATAATAACACAATAAAATGTATGTCTTCCCAACGTTGCATACATTGTACATGCTCTTCGAGAGACAACTTTTCTCCTAGTAAAGAAATTTAACAATATAAGAAGATCATAACTTTTTTCACCATGTCCCTTGTGGTTATAATATCAAGCTCTTATTAGTGAGCTGACACCTCTTGGACAACAAGGCCTGGAATTCACCATTCTCAACTAGAGAAATTGTATCATCAAACCACAACATTTTCCCCAAAATTATTTTTAAAAAAAATTGACTTCCAAAGGCAAAATCAGAGTATAAAACTGATGAAAAACAAAAACAAAATTCATTCATACCAAGAAAAAAAAACTAACTTATTCAACCCATCAATTACAAACTCAATCGAACACAAACAAGCAAAATATTCAAACTTCAAGTAAAAAAAAAAGTAAGAAACAAAGAAAAGACTATGTAATTATACCTGAGTGTAGTAACACACAACAAAAGAAAGACAAACACAATTATGTAATAAGTTTTAACTTTGAAACTATGTATCTAATTGGAGGAGTAAGGGGTCTTATTTATACTAAATTCTAACCCAAAAATAAAATCAATAAACCAACCCATTAAGTGAATTGAGTATCTCGCTGACACACCTAAAAAGATAAACATTAACAACAGAGTTTTTGCTTATTAAGCATTAGATAATTATTCATTGTATTTAATTTTTTCTCAAAAATTCACAAATCTACTTGATCCTTACGGAATGCACTAATAATCTATCTTTGACTTGATTTTAAAATGTTTGTTAAATCATAAAATATTTTCTACTATTGTGAAATTCAAGTATGGATGTCTGTTAAAATTTTCAGATTTGTTACTTAAATTAAATTGATTTTCAAATGTTTTTTAAATCATAAAATATTTTCTACTATTGTGAAATCCAAGTATGGATGTTTGTTAAAATTTCCAGATTCGTTACTTATATATAATATCTTATCTGTTATGGTAATAAATTTTTAAATAAGATTAAAATATAAAGGTTACATTGACAATTATTGTTTGGACAATTTTATTAGACTAGTTGTTTTTATGTGTATACTTGCGTACGTTTTTTTTTTTTTGCATAACAGTGTTATTTAGTTTTTGACTAACATTCATTAAAATACAATGTCACCTTCAATATTGTTTAAAAAAATAGTTATTCTCAAATTCTTTAAAATTTACTACCATAACAATTTATCATTATTTTAAAGTATCAAGAATTTGAAAATTCTAACAAATAACCATCCATAAATTTTTTTTTTGACAAGAATAAACTTATTGCATTTCATTCATAATAATAGTAGAGATACAAGATGGAATCCTAATATGAATATGGAAACTAGCATGACGCAAAACCACTCTAGCAAAGCTATGAGCGACTTTGTTGGCTTGTCTCCGAATGAATCTAACATCAGAGGTTACTAAATCAGACGCTAACAGACGTCTACAGTCATTAATTACTGTGCTTAAATTAGAGACGCCACTTTTACTACCATAAAGACTGTCTACCACAGTTTTGGAGTAAAGCTCAAAGTCCAAAATACCTAGTTGCAGATCGCGAACCCAATACATTGCTGATAATAAACCCAAAGCCTCACCCAAATCTACATCAAGAAGCGAAGTCATCCATTCAGTCTTGGCTAAAACAAAGCGACCTTCATCATCTCGAATGCAAACACCAATACCAACCTGATTTCGAGCTTGAGAGAAGGACGCATCAACATTACACTTAAACCTGCCAGGACTTGGTTTGATCCACTTCACATCATTCAGGGTGTCAGGCCTCTGAGGGATAGGATGCCGAATGGTCTGCACATTCCTCCAGCTTTTAAGAAGAGAACCTGCACGAGCACAAATATCTTGAGTTGTTTCAGTAATGTTGTTCCAAACCTTATTGTTTCGATGCTTCCATATACTCCAGAGGGTCACACTGAAAATTTGCTTTTGTTGTTGATCCAGGTGTTGTAGGATAGCAAACACATTGATTGGAAAGCTGGCATAAATATCAAAAACAGTCATCAAAGGGCTCCATAAGACAATATGTTGCCAGCAAAGTATACTTTTACTACACATAAAGAACATATGACTACTCTCCTCGCCAAAATCATCACACACCACACACATGTCAGTACACTGAACTCTTTTAGATTGCAATCGGATTCTCGTGGGCAAGAAATTACGGCAAGCTCACCAAAAGAAATTCTTAACTTTCGGGGGCAATTTTAAACTCCAGATACAATTCCAGTTACCCGGCACACGGTGTTGTACAACTGTCACATCATGATTCAGAATATCCTTATAAGCATTTTTAACTGAATAAGTACCATCCCTCTCGAACTTTCAAACTGGAACATCATGAATTACCGGAGGAATCAATGAAGTATTAAAAATATTTCTAGCAGTAACATTGTCAAAAAATGCATTAATTAGCTCCATATTCCAATGTTTTTGGGGTGTAACCAACAAGTCAGAAACAGTGATAGATGGCCACTCCAAGTGATGATTAGTTGATGGTAAAATTCGTGCAACATTACTGATCCAAGGATGTCCCAAACTGGTATGTGTTCACCTATACCTATACTCCACTGAAAGTCGCACCGAATCACATCTTTAGCACTCCAAATACTACGCCAAACATAACTAGGATTATGGCCTATACAAGCTTCAAAATAGTCACTTCGAAGAAAATATTTAGCTTTGAGTAAACGAGTGATTAGAGACTCTGGAGAAGAAACTAACTTCCAAACCTGCTTACCAACCATAGCCATATTAAACGCCTTAAGGCCCTTAACTCCCATACCTCCAAACACCTTTGGAACTGAAAGACGTTCCCAAGATAGCCAATGAAATCCTCGAGAATTTGTTGAATTATGACTCCACCAGAAGGAGTTTAACATTTTTTCTATCTCATTAATGAGGGATCCCGGAAGAAGGAAAATACTCATCACATAGGAAGGAATAGATTGTAAAACATACTTAATGAGAACCTCTCTTCCAGCCTGCGAGAGACATCTACTACTCCAGGAGTTTATTTTATTCCAGATATGATCCTTAATAAATTTAAAAGTTGCATGTTTGCTGCAGCCAATCATAGATGGTAGACCTAGATATTTACCTGTACCTGATGTAGTTTTTCTACATGTCATATAACTATGTACACGTGAGTATATATAGGATCGTTTTCCACAGGGAGTTGCGTTATATCATAAGCGTTTTCACAATAGTTCACATTAAGGGTTTGGATATAATTTGTTTGTTTGTAACACTATATCCACAATTGACATAAAAGTAAAAACGAGAGGGGATCGAACTATTTCACTTGCGGTATAGGATAACGAACAAGCATAACAGCAGCAATCTCTCGATCGATTAACAGACTCTAGCTTTATAACCAATATTATTACAATCATTTCTACAACATCCTTCGTGTCCAAAGCGACGTCGTTATTTCCAAGTTAGCGTTTAAACATTCGTGTCCAAATTCCTTAAACGATAACAAAGTCGATCGGATAACTTAATCGACCGTGTCCAGCCTGATTAAGTATCTGAAAGCATTAAAATCTTGATTAAAAGTAATTATCAAAGGTTTACAAACTTGTCAAGAGTGATGTAACATAAGATAGATTGTTATTCTAGTTCTAGATTCAAGAGTTTGTGTCCAAATCATCTTGAATCTCTTTGAAAGCATTAAAAGCAAGAATAACAACAATATTGAATCATTAAGCTAGAACCTTATATATTAAAAGATCAAAAGATTACATAATAGCTTGGTTGTTACCTCAATACTACAAAGAAGGTGATAGTTACACATAGACATGTAAACTAATGCAAGGAATGAAGGAAAGATGAAGATTCCATGCCAAGATCCTTGATGTCTCAATGAATCTAGGGTTGAATCTACTCCTTAATCACTTGCTTTGTGTTTCTCTCTATGAAATAGCTCTAACCTCTCTCTAGAAATGTATAAAATGTTTTAATGGAATAGTGAATAATTTTAGAGAGAGGGAAAAGTTATATTTAAATGGGCTGAAAACGTGACAACTCGCGTAAGCGAACTACATCTCGCGCAAGCGAATTGCATAAATATCTAGTTCTGACCAATGAAGTCTTGCCACGTAGCCCTTAGCCTTGATGAACTTGCATCTCGCGTAAGCGATCTGAAAGCGATGCATAAGCGAATTCCTGAAATTACTTACGACAATGATCTCGCGTGAGCGACATTAACTCGCGTATGCGAATATGCTTCAATCTTTAAACCGCCTTTGAGTCTGGCTTGAGCGAACTAAAAGCGAGATGAGAAGCGACATGATTAGTTGCTCCCTGGAACTTTCTCGCGTAAGCGACTCATACTCGCTTAAGCGAAATGCCAATTTCCATGAGCGATATGAAAGCGAACTGGAAGCGAAATGATAAGGTGCTCCCTGGAACTTTCTCGCGTAAGCGAAATGTTCTCGCTTAAGCGAGTTTTGCTTGGCTTAGAAACTTGAGTTTTGGTCCTTGCTTGTCATTTCCTGCATAAATTGGGTAGAATCAGGCATGTAAAGCATAAATGGTATAAATACACAATTGAAAGCTTTTCCGTAGATAACTTGCATAACAAGTCACTAAAAATGCCTCTTTTAACACAAGAAATATATTACTTTTGAGCACTTATCAAACTCTCCCCAACTTAGCTTTTTGTTTGTCCTCAAACAAAAGAATCAAAAGGAAACTAACAAGGCTTTGAACAAGCTTTTCAGCACAATACCAAACAAGTCAAAACATTAAAACTTTTCAAGTGGTGATTCAAATGTGAATGCGCGGCAAGCATGAAGTTCTCCATTATTCTTAGCACAACTATGAATGTGAAACCAGTTCTAAACACAAAATTTACATCATAAACTTCAAAACATAAACATAACTAACTATGAACCACACCTAACACACTTCTTAAAAAGTAAATGAATACTATAATAACAAAGCGAGGGTAATGAACACTCATCCAACAACATGCTAACATCCTATTTAAGTTAGGTGTCCATCCAAATATCGTCTCAAAAAGCATAAAAGCATGGATCAAAAGGTCTTGAAAGGGTTATAACTTGGCCGGGCTACAAAAGAAATGTCATATGTGGGGCAATTGATCAGAAAGCCTATCAAAGAGGAACATTCCTTGTATTACAACTTGAAATTCAATAACTTCCCTACCAATAATTACAACCTTTGATGATTAACAATCAAACCAATAACCTTGACAACTTATTTTATTTTTAATTTTTTCTTTCTTTTTCTTCTTTTTCTTTTCTTTTCTTTTCTTTTTCAAATGTAAAACTTTTTCTTTGATTCAATGTTGTCAGGTTATTTTAACAATTTCACCAGAACTTGACATACAATGCCTCCTTTTCTCCCCAACTTGAATACAACAAAACTCTAATTGAATGTTCCCCTATCCTAAGGCAAGGGACAAAGTACAAAAAGGTTAAGGGTTCAACAAAGTAAGAATATCAAAGTCCTATAAGAGTCAAACATGAACTGGATTTTTGAAAAATTTCAGACAAATTCAACAAGCATTGTGCTTATGAATATTGACAGTTCATGTTTGAGGACTTGATTCATTTGGCTCAGATTGGGGTATCAGATACTCACTCTTCTCACAGGTAGGCTTTATGTGGTCAATTCGGTTAATCTCAATTCAAAAAGTGCCTTGATCCTTTCCATGCTTTCAAACAATTCAAAATAATTATCAGATTTAACATAACTAAAACAAGTTAGACGGTGATTATCGGTCTCCAGCATATATATATACAACAGATTGAAACTACCTCACATTTAGGTTAAGTACTAAGTGGTTCAAAATTATTTATGTTTATGAAAAGAATTAAATGAGATACATTTTGTGCAAAGTACAAGTTTCAAATTCATAGTAAGACCTAGAACAACAGGAAACCAATACCTTGGCTTTGCGCTTTCTCACAATTCATATCATTATCACTCACCTGCTTTTGCTCAATAATTGGCTCCATGGAGCACTTTAAACTTTGATGTTCATGAGCAATTTTTCTTTTAACGAAACACAAGCAAGATTAACCAAAAATTTTCATCCAAAGCGATAAATTAAAATCCAAACAACAAGCTAAGTTATTTAACCCAAAAATGAAATTAAAACTAAACCAAAATGTTGAACACCCAAAACCGTGCTCATAAAAATTTGTTTCAACATAAAACTAAAAACATGAAATAAAGAGTCAAAGCAGAAGTCAAAACAACTAAACATCACTAAAATAACCAAGAGATACGGTCAGTGTGCCGCATCATCATCCATGTCATCAGAAGGATGGAAACTAATAGTCCCCTCTGGATCCTGATCAGCACCATGAAAATTAGCAGTCCTCTCCTGAGTAGCATGCCCTGCTGTACTAATACCATGAACACTAGCAGTCCTCTCCTAAGTCTGGGCTGGTCCTGGTCCTGCTCCACTGCCCCCTCCTGGGTAAATTGGCCTGTCCCCAGGCCACATGCAAGAATCGTAGAACTGAGCAGGAGTGAATGCAAAACATCTAGGGTCCATGTGAGCATCGTAAAGATGCGCATAGATACCCTGGTTGCTGCGGAAAATTGCAGCCTGCTGGTCTATCATATGGTTATCTCTGATCTCCTGCCTCATAGCTCTCTCATGTGCCCTTTGCTCATGCTGAGTCATCCAGGCCTGCAAAGAAGCAAAATCAAACGTGCCAGGCTGCTGAGGTGGTGGCATAGACTGGTGAGGATCATCATGCTCTGGAACATCCTCAGGTGGGGGTACATCCTCAGGTGGGGGTACATGAGAAGAAGAAGCAGCACCCTTAGATAGTGCTCTGGAAATGTAACCCCGGATGTACTTGTCGTCAATCTGAGAAACGAGCTCTTCAGAAAAGTTAGGAATTTGCACTCCCTTATGCCTAAGCAGCCCCATTATGAATCCTGGAAAGCAAAGTCGAGTCTCAGCTCCTGCTGTACCACCTAGAGCTATATTCTTCAACTCTCTAGATATAATCCCCGCCACATCCACTGGTCTCCCTTTACAAATATGGTAAATCAGAGGCGTTACTAGCTTAGTTGCAGTGGTGACATGGCTTTTTGGCCAAACGTTGTGAACCAAAAACTTGAAGATGATCCCGGCCTTTGGCTTCATATCAGTGAAGCCGACTAAGTTTGGGTTACCCTTTTTGGATGGGCGATACCGCCTCCCAGGTAGTAGGATCTCTCTCTGAATTTTTTCATGGTCCCAGTCCCCACTTTTCTGTCTATCCCCATAAGGACAAAGGGCTTCTTCATCTGGGTCCTCAGATTCAGGCAAGGTGTAAGGGTTTCCCAATTACTCATTGATGGCATCACGATCAAAGTGGATCGTAGTGCCCCTCACAACGGTGGTAAAGGAGTAGGCAGCATGCATTTGGTTGGCTGCACAATCAGGCATGGAATTGGCATAGAACTCACACAACAGGTCCAGGTTAATTTTTGGGTGGGGGTTGAGAAGTTTCTCCCATTGCCTCTCTCTAAAAACAGCGGCAATATCCCCAAACTCTCCCTCAGGGTCTATTCGAAAGATTTTGTCATGCCAAGTTTTCTCTTTTTTCAACTCAAGAAACCTGGCATAAGTTTTATTTGAGGTGTATCTGGTTCGGTCGGGGTTTCTGGGTAAAGGTGTTGGTCGGTTAATAACACCGGACGAGGAAGCAGTGGTTTTTCGCTTCGTGCCTTGTTGATTTTTGGGTGCCATCTGCAAGACAACCAGGAAAACCATATATAATATAGAATAATGATCAGCACAAGCATGAAAACCATAGGGTTAAGACAGATAGAACTTAAAACAAACAGAGGGACAGAAAGATTCACTTGCGACTCGCTTACGCGAGCACAGAAGCGAACATGCATAAGGATTTCTGGAAAAATTCGCTTGCGCGAGATTTTAAAGCATGAACTTCGCTTAAGCGAATTCTATCTGTACCTGCGAAATTCAACCCATTTCCAGCATATTCAACCAAACCAGGCAAAAATTAACATGCAACTCAGCCCAACGTGTCTATGACAGCAAGAATGTTCAAAAAGGGACATTAATCACATGTATAACCAAAAATCATTCACAACCCTTATTTTTCACAAAATTTACAAATGGGTTTGATTTTTCAAAATTGAATGTTTAAGGTTATGTAACAGTGATTGTAGTTCATTCACACACTATTGTTCTATCTCAATCCAATTTCTAACAAAATAAGTCATCTAAACCTAACCCTAACCAATTCTAGAAATGCTAAAGGCATAATTTTTCTTTCAAATTGAAACAAGAAAAGGAAAAGGAAAAAGAAACCTGTTAAAAGAGTGGAAGATTGACTTAGATTGATGCAATGACTGAATGAATGCTTTGAGAAGAATTGGAGTAGTGTGTGTGAGAAAAGAGAAGTGTGGGAAAGTTGTTGTTGCTTTTGTGTTGAGGAACGGTCAAAGAGAGAAATCGGGTGGTTGGGTGGTTTTAAGAGGAGTTATGATATTGAAATTGGGAACCGTTTTTAAAAAAATTCGCTTGCGCGATCTCAATGTCGTAACTAATGCCAAAATTGAAACCAAACTCGCTTACGCGAACAAAACTTCGCTTGCGCGAAATTTCCACAGAACTGTCCTCAAAAATTTTGCTTGTAGTTTTAACTTTGCAATGCTCATGATTTCTGATGTATTAAAACATAAAAATACTTACAAAACTGGGTGTGACTCCCAGCAAGATCTTGTTTTACGTCATGAGCTCGACGCATTTGTCTTGAAGAAATCATGGTTCGGTTAGTGAAATTGTCGACAAACTCCGATCAATTTCACCACCAAAATAGGGCTTAAGTCTCTGCCCATTCACCGTCCAGTTGGCTTTTGTGACTGGATCCTCAAGCTCAACAGCTCCATATGGTTTGACCTCTTTAACCATGAAAGGTCCGGACCACTTAGACTTCAATTTGCCCAGAAACAGTCTTAGTCTTGAATTGAAAAGTAACACCATTTGACCCGGCATGAATTGTCTCATAATGATCTTCTTGTCATGATACTTCTTGGTCCTTTCTTTGTAGAGCTTTGAAGATTCATAAGCTTGATTTCGCAATTCTTCAAGCTCATGCATTTGAACTTTTCTTCTTTCACCGGCCTTCTCTTGATCAAAGTTTAGAACTTCAATGCCCAAAACGCTTTATGTTCGAGCTCGACCGGTAAGTGACAAGATTTGCCATAGACCATTTGGAAAGGAGTGAGGCCTATAGGAGACTTGTATGCAGTCCTATATGCCCACAAAGCTTCATCAAGTTTAGCCGACCAATCCTTCCGAGATGTAGAGACCGTCTTCTCAAGTATGCGTTTGACCTCCCGGTTGGAAACTTCGGCTTGTCCATTCGTTTGTGGATGATACGGTGATGCTACTTTGTGCTTGACTCCATAATGATCTAGGGCCTTGGCAAGTTGTGTGTTGCAAAAGTGTGACCCTCCATCACTAATAAGAACTCTTGGTGTACCAAACCGGGTGAAAATATTCTTCTTTAGGAACTTCACTACCATCTTGCTATCGGCTTTAGGCGATGCTACGGCTTACACCCACTTTGACACATAATCAACAGCGACCAAGATGTACTCATTGGAATATGATGAAGGAAAAGGGCCAACAAAATCTATTCCCCAACAATCAAACACTTCCACTTCAAGGATGAGTTGTAGAGGCATCTCATTTCTCTTTGACATTGATCCGGTTCTTTGGCATTCATCACAATGCTTGCAATGTAAATTGGCATCTTTGAATAGAGTTGGCCAATAGAACCCGGATTGAAGTACCTTTGCGGCTGTTCTCTCCCCGTTGAAGTGACCTCCATAGGGCGAATTATGACATTGCCATAGGATCTTCTTTGCCTCTTCATCATCTACACACCTTTGCAAGAGATTGTCCGCTCCAATTTTGAACAAATAAGGCTCATCCCACACATAGTGGTTAGCATCATGGAGGAACTTCTTGCGTTGTTGCCATTCAAAATCTTCCGGAATGAACCTGGTTGCTTTGTAGTTCACCATGTCGGCAAACCATGGTCTCACATTGATTGCAAGCAACCTTTCGTCGGGAAATTCTTCACGAACTTCCGGTTCATTCTTGGTTACCTCATTGTTTGTCAACCTTGAAAGGTGATCAGCTACAAGATTCTCCGTGCCTTTCTTATCTTTGATCTCTAAGTCAAACTCTTGAAGCAACAACATCCAACGGATGAGCCTTGGCTTTGAGTCGGACTTAGTAAGGAGATACTTGATAGCTGCATGGTCAGTATAAACAACAATTTTGGAACCTACAAGGTAAGAACGAAATTTCTCCATTGCATAAACTATTGCAAGTAACTCTTTTTCAGTTGTGGCATAATTAATTTGTGCCTCATTTAAAACCTTACTTGCATAGTGAATAGCATAAAAAATTTTATCCTTACGTTGACCCAAGACCGCACCAACAGCATAATCACTTGCATCACACATTAATTCAAAATTTAAATTCCAATTAGGAGCAATGATTATTGGTGCAGTGGTCAATCTTTCTTTCAAAGTTTCAAATGCTACAAAACATTCATTATCAAAAATAAAAGACTTATCTTTGTTGAGCAAGTTGCTCATAGGCTTTGCTATCTTTGAGAAGTCTTTAATGAATCTCCGGTAAAATCCGGCATGACCAAGAAAACTCCGAACACCTTTGACATTCACCGGTGGTGGAAGCTTTCCAATAACATCGACCTTTGCTTGGTCTACCTCAATACCCTTAGTAGAAAGCTTATGACCAAGGACAATACCCTCGGTAACCATGAAGTGACATTTCTCCCAATTGAGCACCAAGCTAGTTTCAATACACCGCTTCAGCACGGTATCCAAGCTATTCAAACACATATCAAATGACGAACCGAAAACTGAGAAATCATCCATGAACACCTCCATGCATTTACCAATAAAGTTGGAGAAGATTGCTTGAACACACCGTTGAAAAGTTGCGGGTGCATTACACAAGCCAAATGGCATTCTTCGATAAGCAAAAATACCAAAGGGGCAAGTGAAAGCCGTCTTCTCATGATCATCTGGGTTCATGGCGATTTGATTGTAACCGGAGTAACCATCTAGGAAGCAATAAAAGGATTGACCGGAGAGTCTTTCAAGCATTTAATCCATGAAGGGCAAGGGGAAGTGATCCTTCCTTGTTGCTTGATTGAGTCTTCTATAATCAATGCACATCCTCCATCCGGTGACGGTTCTAGTTGGGATCAACTCATCTTTATCATTAGTGATCACCATCATTCCTCCTTTCTTGGGAACTACTTGAACCGGGCTTACCCAAGCACTATCCGAGATAGGATAGATCATGCCGGCTTCAAGCAACTTCACTACTTCCTTTCGCACCACCTCTTTCATGTTTGGATTTAAGCGGTGTTGTGGTTGTGCTACCGGCTTGAAGTTTTCTTCCATCATAATCTTGTGCATACAATAAGATGGACTTATCCCTTTCAAGTCGGATAATTTCCACCCTATCGCTTCCTTGTTGGCCTTGAGGACCTTTACCAACTTTGTTTCTTCATCGATGGACAAGGAGCTACTAATGATCACCGGTTTTGTACCATCTTTATCAAGAAAAACATATTTCAAATTAGATGGTAAAACATTTAATTCTACCTTGGTGTCATCAACTTTTGCTTCTTCCTTGGATTCTTCTTTCAAATCTTCAAGTATGGCTTGATTAGGAAGAACCTCCTTCAAGGAATCTAGCTCCTTCAAACACTCTTCAATGGCACTTGCTTCGTCTTCATCAATAGCATTGAGTGCGTCCACCAAAGCACTCTCAAGGGGTGTTCTATTGTCCAATTGCTTCCGAGTAGTCAAGATGACTTCATCGGTTGCATCCATTTTGAAACATGCACCCTTGTCTTTCGAGTACTTCAAGGCTTCTCGGATGTTGAAAGTAACCTCTTCATCATTTACCTTGACCTTCATGATATTATCATCAAGATCAATCATCATCTGAGCCGTTTGCATGAAATTCCTTCCCATTAAGATAGGCACATCCTCATCTTCTTCGACATCCATAACCACAAAGTCAACCGAAAAAATAAATTTGTCCACTTTTACAAGAACATCTTCGGCCATACCTAGTGGTTTTGCAAAGGATTTGTCGGCCAATTGCAACATCATCCTAGTCCGCTTTATACAAAGATCACCGACTCTTTTGGCAACGGACAAAGGCATGAGATTGATGCTTGATCCAAGATCAAGTAGTGCTTTACCTACATGTGTTGTGCCAATAGCTACCGGTAGAGTGACTCTTCCCGGATCTTGCTCTTTCTTAGGCAACGTTCTTTGAATAATAGCACTACAATTGGCATCAATTTGGATTGTCTCTTCATCGTTGACTCTTCTTTTCTTGGAAAGGATATCTTTCATGAATTTTGCATAGACCGACATTTGCTCCAAGGCTTCTGAGAATGGTATATCAATTTGCAACTTCTTGAAGAGTTCAAGAAACCTTGCGTATTGCCGCTCTTTGTCTTTCTTCGATGGAGCATGTGGGTATGGTAAGCGTTGAGCCACCACTTGCTTCTCAACTTCTTGTTTCTTCCCTTTATCTTTCCCCACATCTTTATTCTTCCTCTCCATCTCCTCTTGTTCCACTAGATCTTTTTTTTGATTTTTTTCTTTTTCAACTAATTCTTCTTTATTCTTTATATACACTTCCTTCTCTATCTCTACAACATCCTCCTCGAACTTCTCTTTTACCTTCTCATTGACAACTTCATCATCCTTCTCTTCAACAACAATATATACACCTATTTCTTTACCTACTACTCTACCACTCCTTGTAGCAATAGCTTTTGACTGTTATGCCTTGTGATGCTCCTTAGGATTTGGTTGAGTGTTAGCGGTGAAAGTTCCCACTTGCGGAGGACCTTGAGCCATTTGTTGTGCTAACTGACCAACTTGCGTCTCAAGGCCTTTGATGGACGCGTCGGTGTTTTTCTGGTTAGTCATGGACATTTGCATGAATTGCTTCAAGGTTTCTTCGGTGCTTTGGGAATTGTTAGGTTGTTGGGGATTATTTGGTGGTGGGAATTGGTATTGATTATTGAATGGTTGTTGGAATTGAGGGTAAGGTTGTTGGTAGAAGTTTGATTGTGGATATTGGTAGTTATTGTTGTAAGGTGCCCTCCATGGCCTTTGAAAGTTTTGATTGGCCAGATATCTTCCTTGGAAGTTAGAAGTACCCGGATTTTGGGATTGTTGTGAGGTTCCGGCTTGTTATGGTTGGTTAGGTCTTTGTTGGTTTCCCACATAGTTGACCTCTTCCTCTTCAAAAGAACGGGAGCGGGACAATAGCCGGTGGGATGATCCCCCGTACAAAGTCAACAAGTATTGACTTGAGCGGTTCCTCCTTCTTGCTTGAGAGATTCAAGAATTTGTTTTGGCATAGCTCTCATCTCCTTTTGCATAGCTTCTAATTGTTGAGTGAGAAGCTTATTTTGAGCTAAGACCGCATCATTTGCTTCTAGTTCAAGGATACCGGCTTTCCTTTGTTGAGGATTCCGGTTGTGAGAAGATTTTCTTGTGTTGAGAGCCATTTGGTTAATGATTTTGACAGCATCAGCTGGATTTTTCAAAGCAATAGAACCTCCAGCACTTGCATCTAGCATCGTCTTGGACATGTCTTGAAGCCCTTGACGAAAAAGATATAGTTGCATTTGGCTATCAAAACCATGCTTTGGACAATTCCTTAGCAATGATTTATAGCGCTCCCAAGCTTCACAAAGAGACTCACTTTGGCCTTGATCAAAAGTTGTAATTGAAGTTTTAGCCTCAAGATGCTTATCCTCCGGAAAGAATCTTTCTTGAAATGCTTTCTCTAGCTCAACCCAGTTTTCCATCAAAGAAGTTGGTTGATCAATATACCACTCCTTTGCCTTCCCGATCAAAGAATGAGGAAACAATTTCACAAACATACCCTCTTCCTCATCTTCCTTCAAACCAAGTTTCCCGGCGATACCATAGAAGTTGGTTAAATGTCTATATGGATCCTCATGATCCATACCGGTAAACTGGTTATGAGTTATCAAGTTTATCAATCCCGACTTCAGCTCAATTGATTTCGCATTTTGATTTCCAAGATTAGCTAGCCTCCTCGGACTAACCCACATTGGTAGAGCATCATTTTCACCTTCATTAGCCATGACTACTTCTGGTTCACTCCTTGGAGATGATAGTTCAGAAGAGTGTGAAGAACCACCAAGTGAAATAGTATGCACCGAACCGGAAGGAGAAGGAATAAAAAGTAAAGATTCCGGTTGAGCCAGTCTGGCTAATCTCCTAGCTTCCTTTGCTTGCTTCCTAAGTAACCTAGCAGTTTTCTCAATCTCAGGATCAAATTGTAGGTCTTCTTTAGCAACGGTACCTCGCACAAACAAAGTTCACCAAGACTATACCAGATGGTTAGCATAAAAATAATGAATGATATAAGTGTATAAGTATATGCATGAAAGAATTTTGTGCAAAATTGACTTAACATGACAAAATTGTTTCAAAACTTATAACATAAAATACGCTACTCCCCGGCAACGGCGCCATTTTTGATGTAGTTTTTCTACATGTCATATAACTATGTACACGTGAGTATATATAGGATCGTTTTCCACAGGGAGTTGCGTTATATCATAAGCGTTTTCACAATAGTTCACATTAAGGGTTTGGATATAATTTGTTTGTTTGTAACACTATATCCACAATTGACATAAAAGTAAAAACGAGAGGGGATCGAACTATTTCACTTGCGGTATAAGATAACAAACAAGCATAACAGCAGCAATCTCTCGATCGATTAACAGACTCTAGCTTTATAACCAATATTATTACAATCATTTCTACAACATCCTTCGTGTCCAAAGCGACGTCGTTATTTCCAAGTTAGCGTTTAAACATTCGTGTCCAAATCCCTTAAACGATAACAAAGTCGATCGAATAACCTAATCGACCGTGTCCAGCCTGATTAAGTATCCGAAAGCATTAAAATCTTGATTAAAAGTAATTATCAAAGGTTTACAAACTTGTCAAGAGTGATATAACATAAGATAGATTGTTATTCTAGTTCTAGATTCAAGAGTTTGTGTCCAAATCATCTTGAATCTCTTTGAAAGCATTAAGAGCAAGAATAACAACAATATTGAATCATTAAGCTAGAACCTTATATATTAAAAGATCAAAAGATTACATAATAGCTTGGTTGTTACCTCAATACTACAAAGAAGGTGATAGTTACACATAGACATGTAAACTAATGCAAGGAATGAAGGAAAGATGAAGATTCCATGCCAAGATCCTTGATGTCTCAATGAATCTAGGGTTGAATCTACTCCTTAATCACTTGCTTTGTGTTTCTCTCTATGAAATAGCTCTAACCTCTCTCTAGAAATGTATAAAATGTTTTAATGGAATAGTGAATAATGTTAGAGAGAGGGAAAAGTTATATTTAAATGGGCTGAAAACGTGACAACTCGCGTAAGCGAACTACATCTCGCGCAAGCGAATTGCATAAATATCTAGTTCTGACCAATGAAGTCTTGCCACGTAGCCCTTAGCCTTGATGAACTTGCATCTCGCGTAAGCGATCTGAAAGCGATGCATAAGCGAATTCCTAAAATTACTTACGACAATGATCTCGCGTGAGCGACATTAACTCGCGTACGCGAATATGCTTCAATCTTTAAACCGCCTTTGAGTCTGGCTTGAGCGAACTAAAAGCGAGATGAGAAGCGACATGATTAGTTGCTCCCTGGAAATTTCTCGCGTAAGCGACTCATACTCACTTAAGCGAAATGCCAATTTCCATGAGCGATATGAAAGCAAACTGGAAGCGAAATGATAAGGTGCTCCCTGGAACTTTCTCGCGTAAGCGAAATGTTCTCGCTTAAGCGAGTTTTGCTTGGCTTAGAAACTTGAGTTTTGGTCCTTGCTTGTCATTTCCTGCATAAATTGGGTAGAATCAGGCATGTAAAGCATAAATGGTATAAATACACAATTGAAAGCTTTTCCGTAGATAACTTGCATAACAAGTCACTAAAAATGCCTCTTTTAACACAAGAAATATATTACTTTTGAGCACTTATCAGTACCCAACACTTGACGAACTCCAAGAGTAGTAGCAATGAGATTCTTTAAATCATCTGGAGTATTGCGACTATAAAATAATTCTGACTTCTAGAGATTAATGGCTTGCCCCGAAGCTTCTTCATAAGTAGTCAAAATACTTTTCATACAAACAGCCTCACGTTCAGAAGCTCTAAAGAAAAGAAAACAATCGGAGAGACCCACCGATAAGGGAGGAGAGACCTTCAGCACAAATGATGAACAGATAAGTTGAGAGGGGGTCCCTCTTACGGAGGCCGCGTCCTGGAACAATAGGACCCACCGTACTCCATTAACCAAGATCAAGTAGTCAACCGTCTCAACACAAAGCATAATCCAGCTAACCCATCGAGATGAGAAACCCATTTGAATCATGATATCTCGTAGGTAATCCCAATCTAGTCGGTCATATGCTTTGCTAATGTCCAACTTAAGTGCAATATCTCCACTCTTTCCTTTTGCCTTTGCCTTCATATAGTGAACAATTTCAATAGCCACCATTGCATTATCTAAGATAGATCGACCTAGGACAAAAGTTGACTGATTAATATAGATACATTTATCGAGCACCTGCTTGAGCCTATTAGCAAGCACCTTGGCTACAATTTTATACACAGCATTACAGAGAGCAATAGGCCGCCAATCCTTAATTGAAGTTTGAGAATCACCTTTTGGAATAAGAGTAATATTAGTAAAATTGACATGTGGTGGGAAAGCGCCACTTGCTAGCCAATGACAACCTGCCTGATAAACTTCATGACCACAAGTGTCCCAAAAATGTTGATAGAATCCTGGGTTAAAGCCATCCGGCCCTGGACATTTATCTGCTTGCATAGAGAAAGCTGCCTGTTTGAACTCCTCTAAAGTGAAACTTGCAGTCAACATATCATTATCATATCCGGTGATTGAAGTTGGAACCAAATTAATGACACTTGCACGTGAGCTCGGTGAATTTTGGAAGAGATGCATGAAATAATCATGCGCAATGTGCTTTAGACCTTCTTCTGATCGACATTCAAATCCATTCTCATCCTCAAGGTGTTCAATTCTATTTAACTTTTTCCTTGTGGTGGCTGCCTCATGGAAAAACTTCGTATTAAGATCCCTATCACGATACCAAAACGTCTTTTCATGCTATTTCCAAAAAATATCATCTTTGATCAACAATTTATCCAATCTATGTCGTAACATGTTGAAATAACTCAAATTAGAGGCATCCACATGCGAACGAACAGCTTCAAGCTTGCGTTGAGTCTTGCAGATTTCTTGTCTTGTTTTTTGGTTGACATTCAAGCTCCATTTAGAGAGGTCTACAGCGCATTGTTTGAGTTTATGCACTAGAGGACGCTCACCATAACCCTGCCATCTTTGTGAAACAAAAGGTCCAAATTCAGGTTCAACTAACCATGCGTTTTCAAAGCGAAATCGGCGTTGTTCACAATTAGGAGAGGGTTGTGGTGCACAGTCTAGCCAAAGGGGGTAATGATCAGATGAAGTGGTAGTAAGACATTCGAGCTTTGAATTCTGAAATTTATCAAACCAACTATGATTTGCCATTGCTCGATCCAACTTTTGCTCAACAGCTCGAACGGTTCCTAAACTTTTAAGCCAAGTGAAAGCATATCCATCCATATGAAGATCAGCAAGTCCGACATCCAAAATAGCTTGCCTAAAACCTTGAATAAGCCAAGGTTGACGATCTGATCTTCCTTTATTTTCATTAGGTGATAGTATATCATTAAAATCTCCAATAATACACCAAGGAAGCTGAGAAAGATTAGATAATTGACGTAGTAAATTCCAAGACTCTCTCCGCCTTCCTCCTTCAGGCATACCATAGAACCCAGTTAATCTCCACTTGCCCCTTAAAGAATCATCAATCTCCATATCAATATGATTTTGTGAGAAATTAGTGATAGTACAATTTAAATTCTTTTTCCATAAACAAGCCAATCCTCCTCCCCTGCCAATTCTATCCACAGAAAAACAATAGTTGAAGGCCAACATACATTTCAATTCTTTAATTTTATTAGACGTTGTCATTGTTTCAAACAGGATTATTGCATCAGGTTTAAGATTAGGAACCGTACTCGGGCTACCCAAACCCCGACAGTTCTAACATATAACACTCATTATTGTCACTAACATATGCACTTGAATTGGTATAAACTATGCTTGAAGCAAACAAAAGACCGACCAAAAAGACTTATCTAACATACATTAAGCCAGCCATACCATTCCATATAAACCAAATCATCAAAGAACCTTCCAAAAAATAAAAATCAAATAACCAATAGAAAAAACATGAAATCAGAGATTTACAAAATTAACTTGAAATATAGATGAAGAAAGGACCTAATACCTAATTTCTTACCGTCTCCACGTTCCTAAGGCTTTGGTGTTAAGATATTGACAATCGTGTAATTGTGTCATCCAAAGAGATCTCGAACCCCAAAGGTTGATTTTCCTTCTCCTGGGATATTTCTTTGTTTTAATATTTTATAACTCGACAACAAGATCAAGTTCATAAAGCAAAGGAATAAACATGCAATCGATGATTTAAAACATTGATTTGAAATATAAATTAAGAAATTATCTCCTACCTAATTTATTACTATCGCCGCATTCCTAGGGTTTGGCTTAAGAAATTGTAAATGGTGTAATTTAAATTAGTATATGGTTGATAAATATCAAATAACTGTAATAGTTCATTTTAAATTTTAAGCACATGAAGGATTGATTATGATGTTAAGCATGTATAGAAGAAATAAAGAAGGAATATAAAGTGAAATGATTTAGAAACGATTCACCCCTTTACTTAGTGTAGGATTATATGATTATTTATTTTTGTACAAAAAACTTATGACTCCTACTGACCTCCATAATGCTTTATACACCCATATTTAAAATCAATTTTATTAATTTGTTATAAAACTAATGAAGTGAGAACAAGTGAAGAGAAGGAGAGGAAGAGATAGAAGACAGAGAAATATTCTATTATTCTCTTGTGGTGTTCAATTAAGTTACATATGAGCTCTATTTATAGAGAAATTTAATGACTTTAGGAACAAGCATCAATGACTTGGGGAGCAAGCACAATATGGCCCAATAAGCTAATAGTATGACCCAATAACCAATTGTTATATCGACATCCACCTATAATATTCATAACACTCCCCCTTGCAGGTCCATCGAGGATATGCATCATTAAACCCTTACTAGTGAAAAATCCAATGGGAAAAAATTCTAGTGAAGGAAAAAGAGTACAACATCATTTTGTGTGATAATCTGCCTCGTTAAAAACCTTACTAGGAAAACGCAATGGGATACAACCTTGGTTAAGAGAAAAAAGAGTGCAGGACACGTTTATGTCTCCCCCTCATAAAGACAATCGTATATGAGACGAAGAAAATCAAATAATCTTTTATACTAGTTACTCAAAAGCTTTACTTGGCAGTGACTTTGAAGAGAGATCTGATTTATCTCCACAATCTTCTCCAAATTAATAGAGCTTTTGATATTATCTTCATATTGAGTTGTTGAAAGAAGATTCTCCAATTCATTGATTATTTTGTTTCTATAAATCTTGTCTATGTGAATCTCCGATGGAATTGGCTAGCACGGTAATCGGAGAAGTTATGTTCGTGTGGACTGAGCATAGGCATCGCTACGTTGTTTTGCTCGTTATCAGAAACATTTCTACTACAAAGGTTCTTCACTTCAAGAAGTAAACACATAATCCTTAAATTATTTAAGCATGTGTTGATTTGTTATTAATGCTCTAATCAAGATCAATTTCAATGGGATTTATTTCGCTAAGAGGCTCAATAAAATTTTGAAAAACCCCTCTTGAAATCCCTACATTGTGCCTTCAACTTTGGTGTATACACCATTCCTTTCACATTGCAACGTCAATGTTGAATTTTTTAAACTAGATTTATCTATAGATATAGTAAAACTCGCTGTTGCCGCTTGTCGATGAACCCAACCAAGAAAATCATCTCGCTATAGTCATCTTTCCTTTGTTAAAAAAATGAAGCGATGTTTAGTTCATAACTGTGAAGCTTGGTAACACCGGTAGGTACCATATTAGGTTTTTCTTCAACGTGAGCTTAAAAGGGAATTTTGACTTTAAACTTCACATTAACGGTTGGTTTGACATCAACGAAACTTTGCAGGAAGCTTCAATTATGACCGGCTTTGGCTCAACGCCATCATCCACCACATTTTCAACAAATCACTATGTCTATTAAATAAAAAAATAACAAGGAAAAGATATAAATAACTTGTGCAACAAGCTAAGAAAGAAAAAATGGTGCAAAAATTCAAATATTGGGCGCCAACGTGACTTAAGTCATGTTAAGCTAACACCTGCGTGACATAAGTCACGTTGATCTTACACCTACGTAAGTGAACCCACGTTGACCACCAACGTGAACTAACGCCCAACCTGCATCCTAGAAATGACAAACCAAGCTAAAAAGCCACTAAAATCAAAAGAGTTTAGATTTCACGTTACCTGATTTTGACGTTTAATGAGCGTAGAAACTTTCTTCCTTACGATTTGCAATGATTTCAAGTTAAGATTTTGCTCCAAAATTTCGCACTTTTTGGGTTTTTGGATGTGAAGAGAAAAAGAAGATGGATGTTGAAGTGTGGAACTGCTGGATATTTTCCCCAAACAGTGCAACGTACTAACGTGACTTAACTCACGTTGTATGTACCGAACGTGAGTTTGGACATTTCAAGTGGGAGTGAGCAAATTCGTTTGTGAGAAGAGAAATTTTCTTACAAAAAGGACATGGGAAATTCTAAAGATTGCCACCCTACTAGTCTTTTGATACTAGAAAATAGTATATATAAAAGGATGTTCACAAAACCATTACATGAATTGAAACTAAGGATGTACACAAAACCATGACTTAGTATGTTTAATAAAAATAATTGCAAGCGAATTTTTCTTCTCTCAACTTCAAGATGTTGGTAATTATTTATAATTTTTTGTTAAGAAACAACATTATCAAATTTCCCATCTCTTTTTTGGTAAAATCCTTATTTGTATGTAAATCTAAAAATTCCTCTTAGGTGTCTCTCTAAGGTATCATACTAATATATAATCATAGAAATTAACCAAAGCATCAGTAAAGAACTATCACAATGTGAGTATAAATGTTAGAAACTTCACAAAGGATAAATATCAAAACTGATAGATCACTGAATAGCAAAGCACAGTTGAAGTAGTTCATAATAGTACATATTTGAAAACGTCTCGATTTTTCTTGGATTAAAAGAAAATCTTTTCTAATACTGTGAATTCATTATAATAAGTGAGTGGACAATAAACTACTATCATCAAATCCCAATTTTGAAACTTTACAATCAAAATGGCAGTTCCTGTTGCCACAGGATTTTTTCCAATAATCCCAATATCCTGCGATACGCAATTCAATAAAATGTTGTCAAATAGCGGCTATAGCACCGTAGCATGGAGAAATTTGAACCAGTTGCTACTTTCCGCGATTCGCAATTCACAACACTTGATAATGAGCAGCTACCATTAGTTTGCTATATTCTGTAAACATAATAATAATCTCAATCCTCCTCAGTCATGCAAAAATTCAATAATTCAATTGTTATCCATACTGAGTATCAGACGAGCTTTTAACGAACAAGATCCACAAGGAAGAATCACGGATCCTGGTAAAGTATCACCATTGAGTATAGATATACTATTTCCATTTCTCAATAAGGAATACCGCATTTTCTGCAATTCCAACGAGTCGACAGAGAAGTAATCACCACATCGACATTGATAAAACAGCTCTAATGCTTCGTCATCATCTTCAGCTGTGTAAGCTTAAATCTTCTGCAACTTCAGCAGGCAAGGCATCCCGCCTTGATCTTTGCAGCTCCTTATCATATAATAAACAAGAGCTTGAATAGCTTAGAATTTCCCAGGCCTTTTGTACTTTGAGAAATCTCTCTGAAGTTCTTTGATTACTGTTGGTAACTAGCACGAATTTCTTCATAATCTGCATCTTCCTTAACATTGAGAACCTCATAATGAGTTTCCTCAATGTCATGCTTGTCAAGAATCATTTTCACAAGGTTGTCGGCATTCAGCAGAGAAATGTCAGAAACAAGCAAAGAGTCATACTATCACGTAAAAAGCACTAGTCTAGTTACAACTACTCGAACCATATTTCACAAATCCTCTTGTTTGGAACAAATCCTAAAATTCACGAAAATCGTATTTTTAGTTTCATATCATCATCAATAACGAGTGAAGAAAATCTAAAATATCTTAATAAGTGAAGAGTCATAGAAATCAAAATAATAACAATAACAACAAGCTATGCTCTCAAGGCAATTTTTGTTTTTGAATAAGAAAATTTATCATTAATAAGTGAAGAATCATAGCACAAGTTGTGCCAAGATTTCCAACTACAGTGTTCCATACATATTATGTCGGCAAATTATTTAACTAGGGGACAACCTGGTATTGAGTCAGCCCCAAACCCACCCAATAATAGTAGGGAACATCAATCGTGAATGTTTCAACAAGACATCAAAAAATTCAACAATGTTTATCATTGGCACTAACAAACAATACAAACAAGTTCAATCCATCATTCTGCAATGCAAGTTGTGCAAATCACTTTAAAGTGAAAAAAAAATATAAGAAATATCCAATTAACGGTATTTATTACAAAACCATAAAATATGAAAGTTCATAGTACATCTAATCACCAAACATTTTAAAATAAATTGTTATGAAGTCTCAATAGCAAACATGCACTACAAATCCATATCGTAGCTGTAAATTAGGACAATAATCACAACTTCATGTTGTCAATAGCTGACTCCAATTGACAAATCTCAGTCTCCTCATTCACAAGCTTCACTTCTGCTTGATGTTTGAGTTGTTTGATCGGCTTGTATGGTCCCTACAATAAGCCAAATAAACATTAGGAGACATAATCAAATTGCAAGAAATAGTTCATATGATTCCACAATGCAAAAGTTAAGCATATGATATGTAACTACAACTTAGAGTGATTTTGATGGGAGGTATAAACACAACACAAGAAAACATATCATAGTACTAAACCAAATAAAAAAAATTACGATAAATAAATTTGGTACCTTCAATTTAATATTATTTATTGCAAATTTCATTATCTCGTCTCCGACAATCAACCTCAGCTGCCGAACGAAATCATCACGGGTAATCTTCTTTGACTACACAAGTACGATATGATACATTAGAGATATTTTATCATTTAAGACATATGCATTTCTTGGATCTACTTTACATACCATAAATTGTTCATAATGGCGAATGATTTGAAACATGATATTGTGAGGAACTATGTTTCTGACGGCACCTACAAGCACACGCAAAGGTATCCATGGGGATCTTGGTATTCTTCGTGTGTTTGCAGGAACACTAGTTTGTGCCAAAACTTCATTCAGATGTGCAACATATCGGGTAGCCTGCTTTTGCTTCAGATTGTCTGCTGCTCCATCCAATACCTTGGTGGGTTTTGCGTCCATTTCTATCTACTCGATGACTATAAATATGCATACATCCAAATATAAAAGCTTAGTTGCAACAGTTAAATATAACTATAGATCTTAAGCAACAAGAATGTCTGGCAGTCCTGAGATGTTTAAAAGATTTGAGAATGTTGAACTGGTATAAAGGATCATGTGCTCATCGTGATAATATAATGTTGACATAATAATAAAGATAAATATATATCAATAAGAGAATTCCTTGTAGAGCAAAACAAATAACTAGAAACAATTGCACAAGCAAAACATTGCAATAATACAACTAAAAGATAAATGAATACTCCCTCCTACCCAAATTATAAGTCACCTTGGAAATTTCACATAAATTATTTAATGTTGTATCAAGAAAAGAAAAAATGAGTCATTTTACAAAAATATTCTTCGTTAATGGTATGAGCAAGATAAATGAAAGAGTTGGAAAAAGATTGAGTAATAAATAATAAAGGCATAAACGAAAAATAAGTATTAATGTTTCATTTCATATTGTAAAACGACATAATTTGGGACAAACATATTTAGCTAGAATGACATATAATTTGGGACGGAGGGAGTATAACATTAAAACATATTTTAAAGGTTACTTCTACATTATATTGTTGCATGTACTAGAAAATTTATCAATATGCCGAATGTGGACATTTATGCTATTCAATTCTACACAAAAAGTCCAAGTAATAAACTCATAATCATAAACTATATTGTAGCGGCCTTTGATGGCACCAACTTTCCAACAAAACAAAATTATCTCTACAACTTTTCATATGCTCTCAAAAAAGGCTTCAAAATAAACATCTCATGACTGATTTAATTTTCATTAAAATGACGAATCTTAACTCATTATTCATAAAAAAAAATGTGTAGAAAAAGTTTTAAAAAATGATTAGGAATAACATAGCAACAAACTTACACTTACTAAAGGTTAAAACTAAAGAATAAAAGCAGAAACACTACAACTAAACATCAAGAAATTAGAAGAAAAAACATAAACAAATTAAAAAATGACCCTAAATTGACAATAATAACACAAAAAAATGTGTCTTCCCAACGTTGAATACATTGTACATGCTCTTCGAGAGACAACTTTTCTCCTAGTAAAAAAATTTAACAATATAAGAAGATCATAACTTTTTTCACCATGTCCCTTGAGGTTATAACATCCAGCTCTTATTAGTGAGCTAACACCTCTTGGACAACAAGGCCTGGTATTCACCATTCTCAACTAAAGAAATTGTATCACCAAACTACAACATTTTCCCCAAAATTATTTTTTTTTTAAATTGACTCCCAAAGGCAAAATCAGAGTATAAAACTAATGAAAAACAAAAACAAAATTCAAATACCAAGGAAAAAAAACTAACTTAGTCAACCCATCAATTACAAACTCAATCGAACACAAACAAGCAAAAGCAAACTAAATTACAATATTCAAATTTAAAGTAAAAAAAATAAAAAAGCAAGAAACAGAGAAAAGACTATGTAATTATACCTGAGTGCAGTAACACACAACAAAAGAAAGACCAACGCAATTACGTAATAAGTTTTAACTTTGAAACTGTGTATCTAATTGAAGGAGTAAGGGTCTTATTTATACTAAATTCTAACCCAAAAACAAAAACAATAAACCAACCCATTAAGTGAATTAAGTATCTCGCTGACACACCTAAAAAGATAAACATTAACAACAGAGTTTTTGCTTAGTAAGCATTAGCTAATTATTCATTGTATTTATTTTCTTTCTCGACAATTCACAAATCTACTTTATCCTTATGGAATGCACTAATATTATATCTTTAACTTGATTTTCAAATGTTTGTTAAATCATAAAATATTTTCTACTATTGTGAAATCCAAGTATGGATGTCTGTTAAAATTTTCAGATTTGTTACTTAAATTAAATTGATTTTCAAATGTTTGTTAAATCATAAATATTTTCTACTATTGTGAAATCCAAGTATGGATGTTTGTTAAAATTTTCAGATTTGTTACTTAAATATAATATATTATCTGTTATGGTAATAAATTTTTAAATAACATTAAAATATAAAGGTTACATTGAAAATTATTGTTTGGACAAATTTTTTTTTTTTTTTTGCATGATAGTGTTAATTAGATTTTTACTAGCATCCATTAAAATACAATATCACCTTCAATATTGTTTAAAAAATAGTTATCCTCAAATTCTTTAAAATTTACTACCATAACAATTTATCATTATTTTAAAGTAACAAGAATTTGTCCCCGTGAGCTTAGCTCAGTTTGTAAGGACAATGCATAATGTATGCAAGGTCCGGGTTCGAATCCCGGACACCACCAAAAAAAAAGTAACAAGAATTCAAAAATTCCTACAAATAATCATCCATAAATTTACCATTAAAATAAAAAATATATATATGAATTGACAAACCATTCAAATATCAAATTAAAAATAGAAAAAAGTGTATTCTAGAAGGATAAAAGAGATATGAATATTGGGGAAGAAGAAAACTATTACAAACAATAATAATTATCATATTATTATAAATGCTCGACTTTAATTATAATTATTTATAAAGTCAGTTATATGGTTAATTGTGATTTGCTTAAAGGGTAACATTTTTTTTATTTGGTATTACGTCTGTATGGCGGTTCGATGTGTAGTGTATGTGGTGTGTTGTATTGTTTTAAAAATTGTTCTAAAACTCATATTTTAGCTCCTTTGTGACCTTATCATCATTTGTAAGTCATGTAAAAGCTAATATGATTTGTATAGTAGAGAAAGTCATAAAGAGTTAAAATGTAAATTTTATCTAAATGTATTGGCTAAAATATAATATAGACCAGTTAATAATTTTAGCTCCTCTATTATATTTTAACAAGACCAATTATCTAGCTAGAACAAAATAATATTGTGTTAGAACTCAAATTGGTTTCTCAAATAGAAGCAAAAATATGAATTTTAGCTATATGAAACTAATTAGTTTCGTATAAACATAATATCCTAATTTTATAGTTAAAAAGGTGGTAATAAGCCAAATAATGGTTGTTAGGCACCTGACAAATGTCATGATTTTGATAAACTCGTTATTATACCAAACATGTACGGAGTATTATAAAGACACTTGAAATTATTATTTTTACGGTAAACAATTTTGATCGCACAAATTGAAAGTGAGTTTGACATTCTACATTTTTTATGAAGTCAATTTTGAATGCACAATTACCACTTGTGAATGGGACGATTGTGATTGGGAATTTGTGGATGCAAGTATAAGTAGACTATTTGTTTTGTATTGAACAAATCTTTAGAATGTTTTATAATTACTATTTATTTTGAGTATTTTTCATCAAATTTCTTTGTATATTTCTTGAGATTTTGTTTAATCTTATGAATTCCTAAACTCTTTAATTGGATAATGGAATTTTGTTTTATTTTTATGAAACTCTTAAACTTTAATATCACTTGTTTATCAACAATAATTCTAACTGTGTTTAGATTATTTTTCTTTCATCAGTTGAATGAAACTAATTTTGTCTATTTATTATATGATTTTGATTGTGTTCTTTTTGGAATTTGTTTGGGTTGGTTTCAACTATTGTACTTGCAAAAGTACAATAATCACAATTAGGGTTTGTATTATATTGGTCATGCCCTGAGAAGGCTATCAGGGGTTGTATTTATAGCCCTCTATGAGCCTAATTTATGGTTACTTAGGCAATAAGTAACAAGGGTATTTAGATATTTAGGGCATATTCTAGAGACTTTGTAACATCCAGCTCGTCGGTATTGGGATATTACCAGTCAAACGTGCCAGAGAACAAATGTTCATGGAAAGTGAGTATGACGGAGAATGTTTATCAAACGATATCAGTCAAGTATGGGTTTAAGTATCAGTGTCAGGCTAAACACAATTAAGGCGAAGGGCAAAGTGGTAAAAAGCCATGAGGGCTATTTAAGGCCACAAGGGCCATTTTTCCTTCATTTTCCAAACACTTTCTCTCTCTAGGTTTGAAACAAGAGTTTGTCTCCTCCTTCTCTCAACAACATCGCCCCTCCCTTCTCTAAATCATCTATCATCCCAAGTTTTATGCAATTAGTGATCAAGCATGAGTATTGGTAGGTTAGCAAACAAGAATCAAATGGAAGAAAGGATTAAAGCTTGGTTTGGTTGAAAGGGCTAAGCACCATGGATGAATGAAAGCTAGGGTTGAACTTGGGGAGCTTGGAGCTTGAAGAAATCACAGAAACATGTTAGGTGAGTTCTATAGATATAGTTTACCCACCCTTGAGTTGTGAAAATTCTTGTGAGAATTATGAATTATGTTAAGTTTAGAAAAGTATGATTTTAGTACCCTTGTCATTGATCTTGTTATGTTTATGTTAAAGTTGCCATGAAAGATGTTTTATAATGTTATATGAGTTGCTGGATGTTCATAGTGCGTTGCAGGATCGAATTGGATGAGTTTTGGGTCAAAATTGCAAAATTTGCACCACAGACCCGAAGAAATTCGCTATTAGCTAAATATTTTGCTAATAGCAAAATTTCCAGAACCTGCCCAGATGAAAGTTGCTATTAGCTAAATATTTCGCTAATAGCTAAATTTCCAAAACCTGCCCAGGTCTCTGCCCAGGCCAACTTCCTTTTGGCTTGTTAGCTCATTTTAGGGCCGGTGGTGCATTCCAAAGCCTTTCTTTCATCGATTTACAACCTTATAACCCCAAAACAACATCTAATCAATGCACATAACATCAAACAATTCTTGAAATGAAAATCATGGCCAAATTAACATATGCATCAAGAATGGCATAAGAGTGTTTAAGCATGAATGTTCAGGTAGCAATGAACTAAGAAAGGGAATGAATGTAGAGCCTCGACATAGCTAGTCGAGAACTAGAATGTTAAGCATGAAACTTATGTATGTTAAGACGTGAAGCGATTAGTGTATTCTTTTCGCACATGAATAAGAATGACTATGCAAGGATGTTAAGCCGTTGATTGATAAGTTAATCTCTCCACTATGAATAAGTATGAACATGAATGAACAAGTATGTAGTTTACCATTAATCGGATCGATCAAGGATCTGAGGTAAATGAGAAAGCATGTATAGGTTTAACATTTCATGAATGTATAAGACCAATACTATAATGAATGATGTATGTGCCATGTCTCTTGTGATCCATTCAAGGTTGGGATCTCAAGGGTATCTCACCATGGGAACGGGATAAGCTCCGCAAGGGGGGCCGCATGTCACTGAGTAAGCAAGATGTAGGTTTCGTGGGAACGGGATAAGCTCCGCAAGGGGGGCCCACACGTCACTGAGGGAGTCTGATGTACCTTAGCTAGGTTTTCATCGGTAATGTATGGGATTGTACTCGGGGTTACTCCACCCGGGGGCTCTCCGTAAAATGAATCAAGATAATGATTGTTTGTTCAACGCTAACCTAATGAATGAATGTATGAATGAATGCATGAATATGACTATGTATGATACGATATGACCATATTTATGATATGATGCAAGACATGTGCAGGTTATGCAACAGAGGAAGTTATGAATGCTATACCGATGACGGTCTTAGGTTTCCCTGATCGTCCAGTTTAGGATCGTGTCATGTATAAGCATGTTAAGTTTTGATGTGTTTAGCGTATCTTGAGTTAGCGGTCCTAGGATCCCTTGACCGCCATGACACGTATGATGTAAGTAAGACCTATGACAAGTTAAGAAGAACCTATGACGGATCTAGTATGCACGATCGTCTAGGTAAGCATGACCACACACGTATAATCAACCGTCAGGTTGTATTGTAGAGACGTGGTGATCGTAGGTTCCCCCGAGGTTACCTATAGCCTAGGATTAGGTAGAACTCACTGAGACATTATGTCTCATCCCAATCCTTATTTGTTTCAGATAAACAGGATGGTATTGCAAGCTTGTAGCCATATGGATATTTCAGTAAGTGCTCGTTCGTACCTGTGGCAGGATGTCATGGACCTTTAAGGATGTTTTTACTATGTATAGGCGAGTCGTATTGTAAAGTTGTTTCTATGAACGTGATTTGTTGTATATATTATTCATTCGAAGTTTTATTGCTGTAAATTTTAATGTATCCAGTACTAAAGATAACGCACATACTAAACTTTCTAGATACGTTTAGTATGGGTGTTACAGACTTCTAGAAGCGGATAAAGGCGGCGCCCTTGGGAGGAAGCGCCTTGAGCCTTAGAGCCCTTATGGAGGGCATTGAGGCGTGCGAGAGGGTCTGAAAGCCCTTCTGGAGGTCTTTTAGGTCTTTAGGAATATACTGACGGTCCACAGCCCCCCAAGCACGACTAATCTCAAAGGTCGAGAATGGTTAGGATAACTCCGCGTTTTATCTTCTGGCGCTTAATGGCGGAACCGTTGCTTTCTACATTTCATTATGGCGTGCTGTTTGTTGAGTTTTTCCTTTTGTTTGATCTCGCCTTTGGCAGGTTTGTTTGCCTTCCAAACTTGATTTATCTAAAATATAACTTTACTTCCAAACTTCCAAAATAAAGGAGTCTTAATCATACTGAATCATATTTAATATTTACTCTTTGTCTTCCTCTTATTTGCCTATATTTTTTGCTCCCCTTCCTCTTCATTCTCCTACTAAATTGGAAATATCTTATTCAATTTTACTCTTTTTTGTTCTCCTACTAACTCATGACTATCTCGTCCATTAACTTACCATGCTCCTATTAAATCTGAACTAACTCTCTCACTCCATTATTCTCTATGTCTTTACTTCCTCCTATGAAGTTGGAACTAAGTTTTCTGCTCAATTTTATTCTTCTACGTGTGTCTCGCGCTATTTAATCTATTATTTCTGTTTTTACTAAGCAGTGAGTTCAATTTGCAAAGTAAATGGTACATGAAAGGGGTTTCCAGGAAAGAGTGGTGGGTCACTTGGATCTCTTAAATACCAAGACTTTCCTCGCAAAAATCCTTCATATGTGACCTTTCAACAATACTACACTTTACTTACCATGAAATAAGGGAATTGGTAATAACATGGCAGCAGCAATTACACTCGTCACTAGAGGACTTTACTTCGAAATAGAGTGATAAAACAATGGCAGAGGCAATCAAAATAAAATAACACTTCTGAATACTTAATAGATTTTGATAAGAATAAAGGTTATGAAACTTATCTTATAATATGGCACCAACAAATTGCATATGAAATTAATACGCATAATGGAATTAAAGCAACGACAGTTATGGCAGCGTGCGTGCAAAGAATAAATAAATCAAAAACTAAAACTTGCGATTTAAAAGAATACGGCTGCTAGGGTTTGGAGTTTCATCGCCTCGACGGCGTCATGATCGGAGGATTCGGTCATGGCGATGAGAGAGTGAGAAAAGATTTCTAAATCGCGGTGAGAAATGCAATTTAGAGTATGTTTGTTGTTGGTTGATGTTTCTAAATCACAGCTGGAGGCTACGATTCAGAGTTTTGGTTTAGGGTTCCCAAAACACAATTTGCAATTCAGAAACATGATCAAGGTTAGTTTTACCTCTACCCACAGACGGCTCCAATTGTACTTGCAAAAGTACAATAATCGTAATTAGGGTTTGTATTGTATTGGTCATGCCTTGAGAAGGCTCTCAAGGGTTGCATTTATAGCCCTCTATGGGCCTGATTTATGGTTACTTAGGCAATAAGTAACAAGGGTATTTACTGTACTTGCAAAAGTACAATACTCGTAATTAGACTTTGTATTGTATTGGTCATTCCTTGAGAAGGCTCTCAAGGGTTGTATTTATAGCCCTCTATGGGCATGATTTATGGTTACTTAGGCAATAAGTAACAAGGGTATTTAGGGCGTATTCTAGAGACTTCTAGAAGCGGATAGAGGCAGCGCCCTGGGGATGACACGCCTTGAGCCTTAAGGCCCTTCTGGAGGGCACTGACGCCTACGAGAGGGTCTAAAAGCCCTTCTGGAGGTCTTTAGGAATATATTGACGGTCCAACTATGTATGTCTACACTTATTTAGAATTTGATTATGATTTAAATCAAGAAAAAGAATGCTCAAGTTGACTTCAAACATCTATTAAATAGATTGCTAGTGATAGATATTTGCTAGCTCTATGATTAATTGACTTAAATAATTAAAACAAGAATATCACTAATGAATATGCCGCTCAAAATGGATTGAAAAACGTTTGGTTAGAGAGTGATTCGACGAGTGCTTTGATGGTTTTCAAAAACCGGTCGTAGGTACCTGTCACGCTCCGAAACCGTTGGCACAAGGCTTGTAACCAAGGGATTCAAGTTATCACTTCACACATCTTCAGGGAAGGAAACTGTTGCGCTGATTTGTTAGCTAATATAGGTCATTCACTTCAGGGAACGGTTTGGTTCTATGTGTTGCCTCAGCCTATGCATATTGACTTCTTTTTGGACCGGAGTGGGATTCCTCGTTCTAGGTTTTTTCCTCTCTTTTAAATAAAATTTTTCTTTGAGATTGGCGACATAGGATGGGGGTTCTTCAAGGTGTCAACCTAGTTGGGATGTCGTTGCTTCCCCTTGATACCTACCCAATCTACTGGCTTAGCAATATATATATATATATATATATATATATATATATATATATATATATATATATATATGTATGTATGTATGTATGTATATATATATACACACACACACACATACATATTATACTCATGTAGTCTTCACATGTATATTAAATATGTATTTTAGATAGTGACATTTACAACAACAAAAATTGGTCAAAATCATCTTCGTTTCTAAAAAAAAATACAACAAAGATAAATACAAATTTGAAAACGTCTCGATTTTTCTTGGATTAAAAGAAAATCTTTTCTAATACTGTGAATTCATTATAATAAGTGAGTGGACAATAAACTACTATCATCAAATCCCAATTTTGAAACTTTACAATCAAAATGGCAGTTCCTGTTGCCACAGGATTTTTTCCAATAATCCCAATATCCTGCGATACGCAATTCAATAAAATGTTGTCAAATAGCGGCTATAGCACCGTAGCATGGAGAAATTTGAACCAGTTGCTACTTTCCGCGATTCGCAATTCACAACACTTGATAATGAGCAGCTACCATTAGTTTGCTATATTCTGTAAACATAATAATAATCTCAATTCTCCTCAGTCATGCAAAAATTCAATAATTCAATTGTTATCCATACTGAGTATCAGACGAGCTTTTAACGAACAAGATTCACAAGGAAGAATCACGGATCCTGGTAAAGTATCACCATTGAGTATAGATATACTATTTCCATTTCTCAATAAGGAATACCGCATTTTCTGCAATTCCAACGAGTCGACAGAGAAGTAATCACCACATCGACATTGATAAAACAGCTCTAATGCTTCGTCATCATCTTCAGCTGTGTAAGCTTAAATCTTCTGCAACTTCAGCAGGCAAGGCATCCCGCCTTGATCTTTGCAGCTCCTTATCATATAATAAACAAGAGCTTGAATAGCTTAGAATTTCCCAGGCCTTTTGTACTTTGAGAAATCTCTCTGAAGTTCTTTGATTACTGTTGGTAACTAGCACGAATTTCTTCATAATCTGCATCTTCCTTAACATTGAGAACCTCATAATGAGTTTCCTCAATGTCATGCTTGTCAAGAATCATTTTCACAAGGTTGTCGGCATTCAGCAGAGAAATGTCAGAAACAAGCAAAGAGTCATACTATCACGTAAAAAGCACTAGTCTAGTTACAACTACTCGAACCATATTTCACAAATCCTCTTGTTTGGAACAAATCCTAAAATTCACGAAAATCGTATTTTTAGTTTCATATCATCATCAATAACGAGTGAAGAAAATCTAAAATATCTTAATAAGTGAAGAGTCATAGAAATCAAAATAATAACAATAACAACAAGCTATGCTCTCAAGGCAATTTTTGTTTTTGAATAAGAAAATTTATCATTAATAAGTGAAGAATCATAGCACAAGTTGTGCCAAGATTTCCAACTACAGTGTTCCATACATATTATGTCGGCAAATTATTTAACTAGGGGACAACCTGGTATTGAGTCAGCCCCAAACCCACCCAATAATAGTAGGGAACATCAATCGTGAATGTTTCAACAAGACATCAAAAAATTCAACAATGTTTATCATTGGCACTAACAAACAATACAAACAAGTTCAATCCATCATTCTGCAATGCAAGTTGTGCAAATCACTTTAAAGTGAAAAAAAAATATAAGAAATATCCAATTAACGGTATTTATTACAAAACCATAAAATATGAAAGTTCATAGTACATCTAATCACCAAACATTTTAAAATAAATTGTTATGAAGTCTCAATAGCAAACATGCACTACAAATCCATATCGAAGCTGTAAATTAGGACAATAATCACAACTTCATGTTGTCAATAGCTGACTCCAATTGACAAATCTCAGTCTCCTCATTCACAAGCTTCACTTCTGCTTGATGTTTGAGTTGTTTGATCGGCTTGTATGGTCCCTACAATAAGCCAAATAAACATTAGGAGACATAATCAAATTGCAAGAAATAGTTCATATGATTCCACAATGCAAAAGTTAAGCATATGATATGTAACTACAACTTAGAGTGATTTTGATGGGAGGTATAAACACAACACAAGAAAACATATCATAGTACTAAACCAAATAAAAAAATTACGATAAATAAATTTGGTACCTTCAATTTAATATTATTTATTGCAAATTTCATTATCTCGTCTCCGACAATCAACCTCAGCTGCCGAACGAAATCATCACGGGTAATCTTCTTTGACTACACAAGTACGATATGATACATTAGAGATATTTTATCATTTAAGACATATGCATTTCTTGGATCTACTTTACATACCATAAATTGTTCATAATGGCGAATGATTTGAAACATGATATTGTGAGGAACTATGTTTCTGACGGCACCTACAAGCACACGCAAAGGTATCCATGGGGATCTTGGTATTCTTCGTGTGTTTGCAGGAACACTAGTTTGTGCCAAAACTTCATTCAGATGTGCAACATATCGGGTAGCCTGCTTTTGCTTCAGATTGTCTGCTGCTCCATCCAATACCTTGGTGGGTTTTGCGTCCATTTCTATCTACTCGATGACTATAAATATGCATACATCCAAATATAAAAGCTTAGTTGCAACAGTTAAATATAACTATAGATCTTAAGCAACAAGAATGTCTGGCAGTCCTGAGATGTTTAAAAGATTTGAGAATGTTGAACTGGTATAAAGGATCATGTGCTCATCGTGATAATATAATGTTGACATAATAATAAAGATAAATATATATCAATAAGAGAATTCCTTGTAGAGCAAAACAAATAACTAGAAACAATTGCACAAGCAAAACATTGCAATAATACAACTAAAAGATAAATGAATACTCCCTCCTACCCAAATTATAAGTCACCTTGGAAATTTCACATAAATTATTTAATGTTGTATCAAGAAAAGAAAAAATGAGTCATTTTACAAAAATATTCTTCGTTAATGGTATGAGCAAGATAAATGAAAGAGTTGGAAAAAGATTGAGTAATAAATAATAAAGGCATAAACGAAAAATAAGTATTAATGTTTCATTTCATATTGTAAAACGACATAATTTGGGACAAACATATTTAGCTAGAATGACATATAATTTGGGACGGAGGGAGTATAACATTAAAACATATTTTAAAGGTTACTTCTACATTATATTGTTGCATGTACTAGAAAATTTATCAATATGCCGAATGTGGACATTTATGCTATTCAATTCTACACAAAAAGTCCAAGTAATAAACTCATAATCATAAACTATATTGTAGCGGCCTTTGATGGCACCAACTTTCCAACAAAACAAAATTATCTCTACAACTTTTCATATGCTCTCAAAAAAGGCTTCAAAATAAACATCTCATGACTGATTTAATTTTCATTAAAATGACGAATCTTAACTCATTATTCATAAAAAAAAATGTGTAGAAAAAGTTTTAAAAAATGATTAGGAATAACATAGCAACAAACTTACACTTACTAAAGGTTAAAACTAAAGAATAAAAGCAGAAACACTACAACTAAACATCAAGAAATTAGAAGAAAAAACATAAACAAATTAAAAAATGACCCTAAATTGACAATAATAACACAAAAAAATGTGTCTTCCCAACGTTGAATACATTGTACATGCTCTTCGAGAGACAACTTTTCTCCTAGTAAAAAAATTTAACAATATAAGAAGATCATAACTTTTTTCACCATGTCCCTTGAGGTTATAACATCCAGCTCTTATTAGTGAGCTAACACCTCTTGGACAACAAGGCCTGGTATTCACCATTCTCAACTAAAGAAATTGTATCACCAAACTACAACATTTTCCCCAAAATTATTTTTTTTTTAAATTGACTCCCAAAGGCAAAATCAGAGTATAAAACTAATGAAAAACAAAAAAAAAATTCAAATACCAAGGAAAAAAAACTAACTTAGTCAACCCATCAATTACAAACTCAATCGAACACAAACAAGCAAAAGCAAACTAAATTACAATATTCAAATTTAAAGTAAAAAAAATAAAAAAGCAAGAAACAGAGAAAAGACTATGTAATTATACCTGAGTGCAGTAACACACAACAAAAGAAAGACCAACGCAATTACGTAATAAGTTTTAACTTTGAAACTGTGTATCTAATTGAAGGAGTAAGGGTCTTATTTATACTAAATTCTAACCCAAAAACAAAAACAATAAACCAACCCATTAAGTGAATTAAGTATCTCGCTGACACACCTAAAAAGATAAACATTAACAACAGAGTTTTTGCTTAGTAAGCATTAGCTAATTATTCATTGTATTTATTTTCTTTCTCGACAATTCACAAATCTACTTTATCCTTATGGAATGCACTAATATTATATCTTTAACTTGATTTTCAAATGTTTGTTAAATCATAAAATATTTTCTACTATTGTGAAATCCAAGTATGGATGTCTGTTAAAATTTTCAGATTTGTTACTTAAATTAAATTGATTTTCAAATGTTTGTTAAATCATAAATATTTTCTACTATTGTGAAATCCAAGTATGGATGTTTGTTAAAATTTTCAGATTTGTTACTTAAATATAATATATTATCTGTTATGGTAATAAATTTTTAAATAACATTAAAATATAAAGGTTACATTGAAAATTATTGTTTGGACAAATTTTTTTTTTTTTTTTGCATGATAGTGTTAATTAGATTTTTACTAGCATCCATTAAAATACAATATCACCTTCAATATTGTTTAAAAAATAGTTATCCTCAAATTCTTTAAAATTTACTACCATAACAATTTATCATTATTTTAAAGTAACAAGAATTTGTCCCCGTGAGCTTAGCTCAGTTTGTAAGGACAATGCATAATGTATGCAAGGTCCGGGTTCGAATCCCGGACACCACCAAAAAAAAAGTAACAAGAATTCAAAAATTCCTACAAATAATCATCCATAAATTTACCATTAAAATAAAAAAAATATATATGAATTGACAAACCATTCAAATATCAAATTAAAAATAGAAAAAAGTGTATTCTAGAAGGATAAAAGAGATATGAATATTGGGGAAGAAGAAAACTATTACAAACAATAATAATTATCATATTATTATAAATGCTCGACTTTAATTATAATTATTTATAAAGTCAGTTATATGGTTAATTGTGATTTGCTTAAAGGGTAACATTTTTTTTATTTGGTATTACGTCTGTATGGCGGTTCGATGTGTAGTGTATGTGGTGTGTTGTATTGTTTTAAAAATTGTTCTAAAACTCATATTTTAGCTCCTTTGTGACCTTATCATCATTTGTAAGTCATGTAAAAGCTAATATGATTTGTATAGTAGAGAAAGTCATAAAGAGTTAAAATGTAAATTTTATCTAAATGTATTGGCTAAAATATAATATAGACCAGTTAATAATTTTAGCTCCTCTATTATATTTTAACAAGACCAATTATCTAGCTAGAACAAAATAATATTGTGTTAGAACTCAAATTGGTTTCTCAAATAGAAGCAAAAATATGAATTTTAGCTATATGAAACTAATTAGTTTCGTATAAACATAATATCCTAATTTTATAGTTAAAAAGGTGGTAATAAGCCAAATAATGGTTGTTAGGCACCTGACAAATGTCATGATTTTGATAAACTCGTTATTATACCAAACATGTACGGAGTATTATAAAGACACTTGAAATTATTATTTTTACGGTAAACAATTTTGATCGCACAAATTGAAAGTGAGTTTGACATTCTACATTTTTTATGAAGTCAATTTTGAATGCACAATTACCACTTGTGAATGGGACGATTGTGATTGGGAATTTGTGGATGCAAGTATAAGTAGACTATTTGTTTTGTATTGAACAAATCTTTAGAATGTTTTATAATTACTATTTATTTTGAGTATTTTTCATCAAATTTCTTTGTATATTTCTTGAGATTTTGTTTAATCTTATGAATTCCTAAACTCTTTAATTGGATAATGGAATTTTGTTTTATTTTTATGAAACTCTTAAACTTTAATATCACTTGTTTATCAACAATAATTCTAACTGTGTTTAGATTATTTTTCTTTCATCAGTTGAATGAAACTAATTTTGTCTATTTATTATATGATTTTGATTGTGTTCTTTTTGGAATTTGTTTGGGTTGGTTTCAACTATTGTACTTGCAAAAGTACAATAATCACAATTAGGGTTTGTATTATATTGGTCATGCCCTGAGAAGGCTATCAGGGGTTGTATTTATAGCCCTCTATGAGCCTAATTTATGGTTACTTAGGCAATAAGTAACAAGGGTATTTAGATATTTAGGGCATATTCTAGAGACTTTGTAACATCCAGCTCGTCGGTATTGGGATATTACCAGTCAAACGTGCCAGCGAACAAATGTTCATGGAAAGTGAGTATGACGGAGAATGTTTATCAAACGATATCAGTCAAGTATGGGTTTAAGTATCAGTGTCAGGCTAAACACAATTAAGGCGAAGGGCAAAGTGGTAAAAAGCCATGAGGGCTATTTAAGGCCACAAGGGCCATTTTTCCTTCATTTTCCAAACACTTTCTCTCTCTAGGTTTGAAACAAGAGTTTGTCTCCTCCTTCTCTCTACAACATCGCCCCTCCCTTCTCTAAATCATCTATCATCCCAAGTTTTATGCAATTAGTGATCAAGCATGAGTATTGGTAGGTTAGCAAACAAGAATCAAATGGAAGAAAGGATTAAAGCTTGGTTTGGTTGAAAGGGCTAAGCACCATGGATGAATGAAAGCTAGGGTTGAACTTGGGGAGCTTGGAGCTTGAAGAAATCACAGAAACATGTTAGGTGAGTTCTATAGATATAGTTTACCCACCCTTGAGTTGTGAAAATTCTTGTGAGAATTATGAATTATGTTAAGTTTAGAAAAGTATGATTTTAGTACCCTTGTCATTGATCTTGTTATGTTTATGTTAAAGTTGCCATGAAAGATGTTTTATAATGTTATATGAGTTGCTGGATGTTCATAGTGCGTTGCAGGATCGAATTGGATGAGTTTTGGGTCAAAATTGCAAAATTTGCACCACAGACCCGAAGAAATTCGCTATTAGCTAAATATTTTGCTAATAGCAAAATTTCCAGAACCTGCCTAGATGAAAGTCGCTATTAGCTAAATATTTCGCTAATAGCTAAATTTCCAAAACCTGCCCAGGTCTCTGCCCAGGCCAACTTCCTTTTGGCTTGTTAGCTCATTTTAGGGCCGGTGGTGCATTCCAAAGCCTTTCTTTCATCGATTTACAACCTTATAACCCCAAAACAACATCTAATCAATGCACATAACATCAAACAATTCTTGAAATGAAAATCATGGCCAAATTAACATATGCATCAAGAATGGCATAAGAGTGTTTAAGCATGAATGTTCAGGTAGCAATGAACTAAGAAAGGGAATGAATGTAGAGCCTCGACATTGCTAGTCGAGAACTAGAATGTTAAGCATGAAACTTATGTATGTTAAGACGTGAAGCGATTAGTGTATTCTTTTCGCACATGAATAAGAATGACTATGCAAGGATGTTAAGCCGTTGATTGATAAGTTAATCTCTCCACTATGAATAAGTATGAACATGAATGAACAAGTATGTAGTTTACCATTAATCGGATCGATCAAGGATCTGAGGTAAATGAGAAAGCATGTATAGGTTTAACATTTCATGAATGTATAAGACCAATACTATAATGAATGATGTATGTGCCATGTCTCTTGTGATCCATTCAAGGTTGGGATCTCAAGGGTATCTCACCATGGGAACGGGATAAGCTCCGCAAGGGGGGCCGCATGTCACTGAGTAAGCAAGATGTAGGTTTCGTGGGAACGGGATAAGCTCCGCAAGGGGGGCCCACACGTCACTGAGGGAGTCTGATGTACCTTAGCTAGGTTTTCATCGGTAATGTATGGGATTGTACTCGGGGTTACTCCACCCGGGGGCTCTCCGTAAAATGAATCAAGATAATGATTGTTTGTTCAACGCTAACCTAATGAATGAATGTATGAATGAATGCATGAATATGACTATGTATGATACGATATGACCATATTTATGATATGATGCAAGACATGTGCAGGTTATGCAACAGAGGAAGTTATGAATGCTATACCGATGACGGTCTTAGGTTTCCCTGATCGTCCAGTTTAGGATCGTGTCATGTATAAGCATGTTAAGTTTTGATGTGTTTAGCGTATCTTGAGTTAGCGGTCCTAGGATCCCTTGACCGCCATGACACGTATGATGTAAGTAAGACCTATGACAAGTTAAGAAGAACCTATGACGGATCTAGTATGCACGATCGTCTAGGTAAGCATGACCACACACGTATAATCAACCGTCAGGTTGTATTGTAGAGACGTGGTGATCGTAGGTTCCCCCGAGGTTACCTATAGCCTAGGATTAGGTAGAACTCACTGAGACATTATGTCTCATCCCAATCCTTATTTGTTTCAGATAAACAGGATGGTATTGCAAGCTTGTAGCCATATGGATATTTCAGTAAGTACTCGTTCGTACCTGTGGCAGGATGTCATGGACCTTTAAGGATGTTTTTACTATGTATAGGCGAGTCGTATTGTAAAGTTGTTTGTATGAACGTGATTTGTTGTATATATTATTCATTCGAAGTTTTATTGCTGTAAATTTTAATGTATCCAGTACTAAAGATAACGCACATACTAAACTTTCTAGATACGTTTAGTATGGGTGTTACAGACTTCTAGAAGCGGATAAAGGCGGCGCCCTTGGGAGGAAGCGCCTTGAGCCTTAGAGCCCTTATGGAGGGCATTGAGGCGTGCGAGAGGGTCTGAAAGCCCTTCTGGAGGTCTTTTAGGTCTTTAGGAATATACTGACGGTCCACAGCCCCCCAAGCACGACTAATCTCAAAGGTCGAGAACGGTTAGGATAACTCCGCGTTTTATCTTCTGGCGCTTAATGGCGGAACCGTTGCTTTCTACATTTCATTATGGCGTGCTGTTTGTTGAGTTTTTCCTTTTGTTTGATCTCGCCTTTGGCAGGTTTGTTTGCCTTCCAAACTTGATTTATCTAAAATATAACTTTACTTCCAAACTTCCAAAATAAAGGAGTCTTAATCATACTGAATCATATTTAATATTTACTCTTTGTCTTCCTCTTATTTGCCTATATTTTTTGCTTCCCTTCCTCTTCATTCTCCTACTAAATTGGAAATATCTTATTCAATTTTACTCTTTTTTGTTCTCCTACTAACTCATGACTATCTCGTCCATTAACTTACCATGCTCCTATTAAATCTGAACTAACTCTCTCACTCCATTATTCTCTATGTCTTTACTTCCTCCTATGAAGTTGGAACTAAGTTTTCTGCTCAATTTTATTCTTCTACGTGTGTCTCGCGCTATTTAATCTATTATTTCTGTTTTTACTAAGCAGTGAGTTCAATTTGCAAAGTAAATGGTACCTGAAAGGGGTTTCCATGAAAGAGTGGTGGGTCACTTGGATCTCTTAAATACCAAGACTTTCCTCGCAAAAATCCTTCATATGTGACCTTTCAACAATACTACACTTTACTTACCATGAAATAAGGGAATTGGTAATAACATGGCAGCAGCAATTACACTCGTCACTAGAGGACTTTACTTCGAAATAGAGTGATAAAACAATGGCAGAGGCAATCAAAATAAAATAACACTTCTGAATACTTAATAGATTTTGATAAGAATAAAGGTTATGAAACTTATCTTATAATATGGCACCAACAAATTGCATATGAAATTAATACGCATAATGGAATTAAAGCAACGACAGTTATGGCAGCGTGCGTGCAAAGAATAAATAAATCAAAAACTAAAACTTGCGATTTAAAAGAATACGGCTGCTAGGGTTTGGAGTTTCATCGCCTCGACGGCGTCATGATCGGAGGATTCGGTCATGGCGATGAGAGAGTGAGAAAAGATTTCTAAATCGCGGTGAGAAATGCAATTTAGAGTATGTTTGTTGTTGGTTGATGTTTCTAAATCACAGCTGGAGGCTACGATTCAGAGTTTTGGTTTAGGGTTCCCAAAACACAATTTGCAATTCAGAAACATGATCAAGGTTAGTTTTACCTCTACCCACAGACGGCTCCAATTGTACTTGCAAAAGTACAATAATCGTAATTAGGGTTTGTATTGTATTGGTCATGCCTTGAGAAGGCTCTCAAGGGTTGCATTTATAGCCCTCTATGGGCCTGATTTATGGTTACTTAGGCAATAAGTAACAAGGGTATTTACTGTACTTGCAAAAGTACAATACTCGTAATTAGACTTTGTATTGTATTGGTCATTCCTTGAGAAGGCTCTCAAGGGTTGTATTTATAGCCCTCTATGGGCATGATTTATGGTTACTTAGGCAATAAGTAACAAGGGTATTTAGGGCATATTCTAGAGACTTCTAGAAGCGGATAGAGGCAGCGCCCTGGGGATGACACGCCTTGAGCCTTAAGGCCCTTCTGGAGGGCACTGACGCCTACGAGAGGGTCTAAAAGCCCTTCTGGAGGTCTTTAGGAATATATTGACGGTCCAACTATGTATGTCTACACTTATTTAGAATTTGATTATGATTTAAATCAAGAAAAAGAATGCTCAAGTTGACTTCAAACATCTATTAAATAGATTGCTAGTGATAGATATTTGCTAGCTCTATGATTAATTGACTTAAATAATTAAAACAAGAATATCACTAATGAATATGCCGCTCAAAATGGATTGAAAAACGTTTGGTTAGAGAGTGATTCGACGAGTGCTTTGATGGTTTTCAAAAACCGGTCGTAGGTACCTGTCACGCTCCGAAACCGTTGGCACAAGGCTTGTAACCAAGGGATTCAAGTTATCACTTCACACATCTTCAGGGAAGGAAACTGTTGCGCTGATTTGTTAGCTAATATAGGTCATTCACTTTAGGGAACGGTTTGGTTCTATGTGTTGCCTCAGCCTATGCATATTGACTTCTTTTTGGACCGGAGTGGGATTCCTCGTTCTAGGTTTTTTCCTCTCTTTTAAATAAAATTTTTCTTTGAGATTGGCGACATAGGATGGGGGTTCTTCAAGGTGTCAACCTAGTTGGGATGTCGTTGCTTCCCCTTGATACCTACCCAATCTACTGGCTTAGCAATATATATATATATATATATATATATATATATATATATGTATGTATGTATGTATGTATATATACACACACACACATACATATTATACTCATGTAGTCTTCACATGTATATTAAATATGTATTTTAGATAGTGACATTTACAACAACAAAAATTGGTCAAAATCATCTTCGTTTCTAAAAAAAAATACAACAAAGATAAATACAAATTTGAAAACGTCTCAATTTTTCTTGGATTAAAAGAAAATCTTTTCTAATACTGTGAATTCATTATAATAAGTGAGTGGACAATAAACTACTATCATCAAATCCCAATTTTGAAACTTTACAATCAAAATGGCAGTTCCTGTTGCCACAGGATTTTTTCCAATAATCCCAATATCCTGCGATACGCAATTCAATAAAATGTTGTCAAATAGCGGCTATAGCACCGTAGCATGGAGAAATTTGAACCAGTTGCTACTTTCCGCGATTCGCAATTCACAACACTTGATAATGAGCAGCTACCATTAGTTTGCTATATTCTGTAAACATAATAATAATCTCAATTCTCCTCAGTCATGCAAAAATTCAATAATTCAATTGTTATCCATACTGAGTATCAGACGAGCTTTTAACGAACAAGATTCACAAGGAAGAATCACGGATCCTGGTAAAGTATCACCATTGAGTATAGATATACTATTTCCATTTCTCAATAAGGAATACCGCATTTTCTGCAATTCCAACGAGTCGACAGAGAAGTAATCACCACATCGACATTGATAAAACAGCTCTAATGCTTCGTCATCATCTTCAGCTGTGTAAGCTTAAATCTTCTGCAACTTCAGCAGGCAAGGCATCCCGCCTTGATCTTTGCAGCTCCTTATCATATAATAAACAAGAGCTTGAATAGCTTAGAATTTCCCAGGCTTTTTGTACTTTGAGAAATCTCTCTGAAGTTCTTTGATTACTGTTGGTAACTAGCACGAATTTCTTCATAATCTGCATCTTCCTTAACATTGAGAACCTCATAATGAGTTTCCTCAATGTCATGCTTGTCAAGAATCATTTTCACAAGGTTGTCGGCATTCAGCAGAGAAATGTCAGAAACAAGCAAACAGTCATACTATCACGTAAAAAGCACTAGTCTAGTTACAACTACTCGAACCATATTTCACAAATCCTCTTGTTTGGAACAAATCCTAAAATTCACGAAAATCGTATTTTTAGTTTCATATCATCATCAATAATGAGTGAAGAAAATCTAAAATATCTTAATAAGTGAAGAGTCATAGAAATCAAAATAATAACAATAACAACAAGCTATGCTCTCAAGGCAATTTTTGTTTTTGAATAAGAAAATTTATCATTAATAAGTGAAGAATCATAGCACAAGTTGTGCCAAGATTTCCAACTACAGTGTTCCATACATATTATGTCGGCAAATTATTTAACTAGGGGACAACCTGGTATTGAGTCAGCCCCAAACCCACCCAATAATAGTAGGGAACATCAATCGTGAATGTTTCAACAAGACATCAAAAAATTCAACAATGTTTATCATTGGCACTAACAAACAATACAAACAAGTTCAATCCATCATTCTGCAATGCAAGTTGTGCAAATCACTTTAAAGTGAAAAAAAAATATAAGAAATATCCAATTAACGGTATTTATTACAAAACCATAAAATATGAAAGTTCATAGTACATCTAATCACCAAACATTTTAAAATAAATTGTTATGAAGTCTCAATAGCAAACATGCACTACAAATCCATATCGAAGCTGTAAATTAGGACAATAATCACAACTTCATGTTGTCAATAGCTGACTCCAATTGACAAATCTCAGTCTCCTCATTCACAAGCTTCACTTCTGCTTGATGTTTGAGTTGTTTGATCGGCTTGTATGGTCCCTACAATAAGCCAAATAAACATTAGGAGACATAATCAAATTGCAAGAAATAGTTCATATGATTCCACAATGCAAAAGTTAAGCATATGATATGTAACTACAACTTAGAGTGATTTTGATGGGAGGTATAAACACAACACAAGAAAACATATCATAGTACTAAACCAAATAAAAAAATTACGATAAATAAATTTGGTACCTTCAATTTAATATTATTTATTGCAAATTTCATTATCTCGTCTCCGACAATCAACCTCAGCTGCCGAACGAAATCATCACGGGTAATCTTCTTTGACTACACAAGTACGATATGATACATTAGAGATATTTTATCATTTAAGACATATGCATTTCTTGGATCTACTTTACATACCATAAATTGTTCATAATGGCGAATGATTTGAAACATGATATTGTGAGGAACTATGTTTCTGACGGCACCTACAAGCACACGCAAAGGTATCCATGGGGATCTTGGTATTCTTCGTGTGTTTGCAGGAACACTAGTTTGTGCCAAAACTTCATTCAGATGTGCAACATATCGGGTAGCCTGCTTTTGCTTCAGATTGTCTGCTGCTCCATCCAATACCTTGGTGGGTTTTGCGTCCATTTCTATCTACTCGATGACTATAAATATGCATACATCCAAATATAAAAGCTTAGTTGCAACAGTTAAATATAACTATAGATCTTAAGCAACAAGAATGTCTGGCAGTCCTGAGATGTTTAAAAGATTTGAGAATGTTGAACTGGTATAAAGGATCATGTGCTCATCGTGATAATATAATGTTGACATAATAATAAAGATAAATATATATCAATAAGAGAATTCCTTGTAGAGCAAAACAAATAACTAGAAACAATTGCACAAGCAAAACATTGCAATAATACAACTAAAAGATAAATGAATACTCCCTCCTACCCAAATTATAAGTCACCTTGGAAATTTCACATAAATTATTTAATGTTGTATCAAGAAAAGAAAAAATGAGTCATTTTACAAAAATATTCTTCGTTAATGGTATGAGCAAGATAAATGAAAGAGTTGGAAAAAGATTGAGTAATAAATAATAAAGGCATAAACGAAAAATAAGTATTAATGTTTCATTTCATATTGTAAAACGACATAATTTGGGACAAACATATTTAGCTAGAATGACATATAATTTGGGACGGAGGGAGTATAACATTAAAACATATTTTAAAGGTTACTTCTACATTATATTGTTGCATGTACTAGAAAATTTATCAATATGCCGAATGTGGACATTTATGCTATTCAATTCTACACAAAAAGTCCAAGTAATAAACTCATAATCATAAACTATATTGTAGCGGCCTTTGATGGCACCAACTTTCCAACAAAACAAAATTATCTCTACAACTTTTCATATGCTCTCAAAAAAGGCTTCAAAATAAACATCTCATGACTGATTTAATTTTCATTAAAATGACGAATCTTAACTCATTATTCATAAAAAAAAATGTGTAGAAAAAGTTTTAAAAAATGATTAGGAATAACATAGCAACAAACTTACACTTACTAAAGGTTAAAACTAAAGAATAAAAGCAGAAACACTACAACTAAACATCAAGAAATTAGAAGAAAAAACATAAACAAATTAAAAAATGACCCTAAATTGACAATAATAACACAAAAAAATGTGTCTTCCCAACGTTGAATACATTGTACATGCTCTTCGAGAGACAACTTTTCTCCTAGTAAAAAAATTTAACAATATAAGAAGATCATAACTTTTTTCACCATGTCCCTTGAGGTTATAACATCCAGCTCTTATTAGTGAGCTAACACCTCTTGGACAACAAGGCCTGGTATTCACCATTCTCAACTAAAGAAATTGTATCACCAAACTACAACATTTTCCCCAAAATTATTTTTTTTTTAAATTGACTCCCAAAGGCAAAATCAGAGTATAAAACTAATGAAAAACAAAAACAAAATTCAAATACCAAGGAAAAAAAACTAACTTAGTCAACCCATCAATTACAAACTCAATCGAACACAAACAAGCAAAAGCAAACTAAATTACAATATTCAAATTTAAAGTAAAAAAAATAAAAAAGCAAGAAACAGAGAAAAGACTATGTAATTATACCTGAGTGCAGTAACACACAACAAAAGAAAGACCAACGCAATTACGTAATAAGTTTTAACTTTGAAACTGTGTATCTAATTGAAGGAGTAAGGGTCTTATTTATACTAAATTCTAACCCAAAAACAAAAACAATAAACCAACCCATTAAGTGAATTAAGTATCTCGCTGACACACCTAAAAAGATAAACATTAACAACAGAGTTTTTGCTTAGTAAGCATTAGCTAATTATTCATTGTATTTATTTTCTTTCTCGACAATTCACAAATCTACTTTATCCTTATGGAATGCACTAATATTATATCTTTAACTTGATTTTCAAATGTTTGTTAAATCATAAAATATTTTCTACTATTGTGAAATCCAAGTATGGATGTCTGTTAAAATTTTCAGATTTGTTACTTAAATTAAATTGATTTTCAAATGTTTGTTAAATCATAAATATTTTCTACTATTGTGAAATCCAAGTATGGATGTTTGTTAAAATTTTCAGATTTGTTACTTAAATATAATATATTATCTGTTATGGTAATAAATTTTTAAATAACATTAAAATATAAAGGTTACATTGAAAATTATTGTTTGGACAAATTTTTTTTTTTTTTTTGCATGATAGTGTTAATTAGATTTTTACTAGCATCCATTAAAATACAATATCACCTTCAATATTGTTTAAAAAATAGTTATCCTCAAATTCTTTAAAATTTACTACCATAACAATTTATCATTATTTTAAAGTAACAAGAATTTGTCCCCGTGAGCTTAGCTCAGTTTGTAAGGACAATGCATAATGTATGCAAGGTCCGGGTTCGAATCCCGGACACCACCAAAAAAAAAGTAACAAGAATTCAAAAATTCCTACAAATAATCATCCATAAATTTACCATTAAAATAAAAAAAATATATATGAATTGACAAACCATTCAAATATCAAATTAAAAATAGAAAAAAGTGTATTCTAGAAGGATAAAAGAGATATGAATATTGGGGAAGAAGAAAACTATTACAAACAATAATAATTATCATATTATTATAAATGCTCGACTTTAATTATAATTATTTATAAAGTCAGTTATATGGTTAATTGTGATTTGCTTAAAGGGTAACATTTTTTTTATTTGGTATTACGTCTGTATGGCGGTTCGATGTGTAGTGTATGTGGTGTGTTGTATTGTTTTAAAAATTGTTCTAAAACTCATATTTTAGCTCCTTTGTGACCTTATCATCATTTGTAAGTCATGTAAAAGCTAATATGATTTGTATAGTAGAGAAAGTCATAAAGAGTTAAAATGTAAATTTTATCTAAATGTATTGGCTAAAATATAATATAGACCAGTTAATAATTTTAGCTCCTCTATTATATTTTAACAAGACCAATTATCTAGCTAGAACAAAATAATATTGTGTTAGAACTCAAATTGGTTTCTCAAATAGAAGCAAAAATATGAATTTTAGCTATATGAAACTAATTAGTTTCGTATAAACATAATATCCTAATTTTATAGTTAAAAAGGTGGTAATAAGCCAAATAATGGTTGTTAGGCACCTGACAAATGTCATGATTTTGATAAACTCGTTATTATACCAAACATGTACGGAGTATTATAAAGACACTTGAAATTATTATTTTTACGGTAAACAATTTTGATCGCACAAATTGAAAGTGAGTTTGACATTCTACATTTTTTATGAAGTCAATTTTGAATGCACAATTACCACTTGTGAATGGGACGATTGTGATTGGGAATTTGTGGATGCAAGTATAAGTAGACTATTTGTTTTGTATTGAACAAATCTTTAGAATGTTTTATAATTACTATTTATTTTGAGTATTTTTCATCAAATTTCTTTGTATATTTCTTGAGATTTTGTTTAATCTTATGAATTCCTAAACTCTTTAATTGGATAATGGAATTTTGTTTTATTTTTATGAAACTCTTAAACTTTAATATCACTTGTTTATCAACAATAATTCTAACTGTGTTTAGATTATTTTTCTTTCATCAGTTGAATGAAACTAATTTTGTCTATTTATTATATGATTTTGATTGTGTTCTTTTTGGAATTTGTTTGGGTTGGTTTCAACTATTGTACTTGCAAAAGTACAATAATCACAATTAGGGTTTGTATTATATTGGTCATGCCCTGAGAAGGCTATCAGGGGTTGTATTTATAGCCCTCTATGAGCCTAATTTATGGTTACTTAGGCAATAAGTAACAAGGGTATTTAGATATTTAGGGCATATTCTAGAGACTTTGTAACATCCAGCTCGTCGGTATTGGGATATTACCAGTCAAACGTGCCAGCGAACAAATGTTCATGGAAAGTGAGTATGACGGAGAATGTTTATCAAACGATATCAGTCAAGTATGGGTTTAAGTATCAGTGTCAGGCTAAACACAATTAAGGCGAAGGGCAAAGTGGTAAAAAGCCATGAGGGCTATTTAAGGCCACAAGGGCCATTTTTCCTTCATTTTCCAAACACTTTCTCTCTCTAGGTTTGAAACAAGAGTTTGTCTCCTCCTTCTCTCTACAACATCGCCCCTCCCTTCTCTAAATCATCTATCATCCCAAGTTTTATGCAATTAGTGATCAAGCATGAGTATTGGTAGGTTAGCAAACAAGAATCAAATGGAAGAAAGGATTAAAGCTTGGTTTGGTTGAAAGGGCTAAGCACCATGGATGAATGAAAGCTAGGGTTGAACTTGGGGAGCTTGGAGCTTGAAGAAATCACAGAAACATGTTAGGTGAGTTCTATAGATATAGTTTACCCACCCTTGAGTTGTGAAAATTCTTGTGAGAATTATGAATTATGTTAAGTTTAGAAAAGTATGATTTTAGTACCCTTGTCATTGATCTTGTTATGTTTATGTTAAAGTTGCCATGAAAGATGTTTTATAATGTTATATGAGTTGCTGGATGTTCATAGTGCGTTGCAGGATCGAATTGGATGAGTTTTGGGTCAAAATTGCAAAATTTGCACCACAGACCCGAAGAAATTCGCTATTAGCTAAATATTTTGCTAATAGCAAAATTTCCAGAACCTGCCTAGATGAAAGTCGCTATTAGCTAAATATTTCGCTAATAGCTAAATTTCCAAAACCTGCCCAGGTCTCTGCCCAGGCCAACTTCCTTTTGGCTTGTTAGCTCATTTTAGGGCTGGTGGTGCATTCCAAAGCCTTTCTTTCATCGATTTACAACCTTATAACCCCAAAACAACATCTAATCAATGCACATAACATCAAACAATTCTTGAAATGAAAATCATGGCCAAATTAACATATGCATCAAGAATGGCATAAGAGTGTTTAAGCATGAATGTTCAGGTAGCAATGAACTAAGAAAGGGAATGAATGTAGAGCCTCGACATAGCTAGTCGAGAACTAGAATGTTAAGCATGAAACTTATGTATGTTAAGACGTGAAGCGATTAGTGTATTCTTTTCGCACATGAATAAGATGACTATGCAAGGATGTTAAGCCGTTGATTGATAAGTTAATCTCTCCACTATGAATAAGTATGAACATGAATGAACAAGTATGTAGTTTACCATTAATCGGATCGATCAAGGATCTGAGGTAAATGAGAAAGCATGTATAGGTTTAACATTTCATGAATGTATAAGACCAATACTATAATGAATGATGTATGTGCCATGTCTCTTGTGATCCATTCATGGTTGGGATCTCAAGGGTATCTCACCATGGGAACGGGATAAGCTCCGCAAGGGGGGCCGCATGTCACTGAGTAAGCAAGATGTAGGTTTCGTGGGAACGGGATAAGCTCCGCAAGGGGGGCCCACACGTCACTGAGGGAGTCTGATGTACCTTAGCTAGGTTTTCATCGGTAATGTATGGGATTGTACTCGGGGTTACTCCACCCGGGGGCTCTCCGTAAAATGAATCAAGATAATGATTGTTTGTTCAACGCTAACCTAATGAATGAATGTATGAATGAATGCATGAATATGACTATGTATGATACGATATGACCATATTTATGATATGATGCAAGACATGTGCAGGTTATGCAACAGAGGAAGTTATGAATGCTATACCGATGACGGTCTTAGGTTTCCCTGATCGTCCAGTTTAGGATCGTGTCATGTATAAGCATGTTAAGTTTTGATGTGTTTAGCGTATCTTGAGTTAGCGGTCCTAGGATCCCTTGACCGCCATGACACGTATGATGTAAGTAAGACCTATGACAAGTTAAGAAGAACCTATGACGGATCTAGTATGCACGATCGTCTAGGTAAGCATGACCACACACGTATAATCAACCGTCAGGTTGTATTGTAGAGACGTGGTGATCGTAGGTTCCCCCGAGGTTACCTATAGCCTAGGATTAGGTAGAACTCACTGAGACATTATGTCTCATCCCAATCCTTATTTGTTTCAGATAAACAGGATGGTATTGCAAGCTTGTAGCCATATGGATATTTCAGTAAGTACTCGTTCGTACCTGTGGCAGGATGTCATGGACCTTTAAGGATGTTTTTACTATGTATAGGCGAGTCGTATTGTAAAGTTGTTTGTATGAACGTGATTTGTTGTATATATTATTCATTCGAAGTTTTATTGCTGTAAATTTTAATGTATCCAGTACTAAAGATAACGCACATACTAAACTTTCTAGATACGTTTAGTATGGGTGTTACAGACTTCTAGAAGCGGATAAAGGCGGCGCCCTTGGGAGGAAGCGCCTTGAGCCTTAGAGCCCTTATGGAGGGCATTGAGGCGTGCGAGAGGGTCTGAAAGCCCTTCTGGAGGTCTTTTAGGTCTTTAGGAATATACTGACGGTCCACAGCCCCCCAAGCACGACTAATCTCAAAGGTCGAGAACGGTTAGGATAACTCCGCGTTTTATCTTCTGGCGCTTAATGGCGGAACCGTTGCTTTCTACATTTCATTATGGCGTGCTGTTTGTTGAGTTTTTCCTTTTGTTTGATCTCGCCTTTGGCAGGTTTGTTTGCCTTCCAAACTTGATTTATCTAAAATATAACTTTACTTCCAAACTTCCAAAATAAAGGAGTCTTAATCATACTGAATCATATTTAATATTTACTCTTTGTCTTCCTCTTATTTGCCTATATTTTTTGCTCCCCTTCCTCTTCATTCTCCTACTAAATTGGAAATATCTTATTCAATTTTACTCTTTTTTGTTCTCCTACTAACTCATGACTATCTCGTCCATTAACTTACCATGCTCCTATTAAATCTGAACTAACTCTCTCACTCCATTATTCTCTATGTCTTTACTTCCTCCTATGAAGTTGGAACTAAGTTTTCTGCTCAATTTTATTCTTCTACGTGTGTCTCGCGCTATTTAATCTATTATTTCTGTTTTTACTAAGCAGTGAGTTCAATTTGCAAAGTAAATGGTACAGGAAAGGGGTTTCCATGAAAGAGTGGTGGGTCACTTGGATCTCTTAAATACCAAGACTTTCCTCGCAAAAATCCTTCATATGTGACCTTTCAACAATACTACACTTTACTTACCATGAAATAAGGGAATTGGTAATAACATGGCAGCAGCAATTACACTCGTCACTAGAGGACTTTTGTAATATCCCGCCTGACAATATCGGAATATTATCAGTCGATCGTGCCAAAGGATTAAAGTTTAAGGAAAATAAGTTTATGGAAAATATTTTATGAGATGTCAGCTTTTTACAAGAAAAGTATCAGAGTCGTTTTAAACACGTTCAAGGCAAGGGCAAAATGGTAAATTCATGTGGAAAGGATATTTAATTGGTCATGGCACCCCAAAATATCTTATTTTCCAATCTTCTTTCTCTCTCTTATGCCAAAGACTTTCTTCTCTCCTTCCCTCTTTCTCTCACGCCCCCTTTCTTCTTCTTTTCATCAAACCTTTGCAAATCTTCTTCCTCAATTAGCAAGGCTCTAATCTTTGTCCTTTCAAGATAACATGGTCATGTGGAAGCTTGGTTTGGCTTAGGGTTTGGAAGATTGGTTGAATTAATAAGTTAGGGTTTTGGTGAGGAAGCTTTGGGTTGGAACAAGATGATCAAGCAAGGATCATGAAGCTTTATATTGCAAGAAAACAACAAGAATGGAATGGTATGTACAAAGAAAGCAAGTGAATCAAGAACTAGGGTTTGGTCATGAATAGTGAAGATGATGCTTGAAGCTTGGAAATCAAGATCACAACATGTTTAGGTGAGTTCCATAGATAGCTTATCCCTCCCTTGGGTTATGCAATTTCTTGTGAGAAAATCATGAATTTGTTAGTATGTAATTTTAGGGTTCTAGTTGCCCCTTTGTGTCATTTATGAGCAATTATTGTTAATTGTTGCCATGCATATGATATAAGCTGTTTGTATGATGTTTTGGAAGTGTAGGATGCATTAGAACACTTGGATTTGGAGATTTTTATGTAAAAATACGTTTTCTGCACTTCTGGACTGATGGCAGGACGCTTAAGCGTCCACAGCACGCTAAAGCGTCTAAAATGTCGTAGCTACTGAACTGCACGCTTAGGAGCACGCTTAAGCGTCCCAAAAGCGTCCACAGCACGCTAAAGCGTCCTCAAAAGCGTCCTCAAAGCGTCCAGGCAGCTTTTGACAGCACTTATTATGAAAACGTTCTGAAATGTTCACAGCTTTATACAGCACTTTGTGAAAATGTTCTAAAACGTTCCGGAGGTTCCGAAATGTATTTTGAGCTTCGTTTCTTGCAAACTTTTATTGAAAAATGAACCTGTCAATTCCAAGTGTTTAATGTACAATTCCAAACAAGGTTCTAAACAAGATTGAGGCATGGCAAATCATTAACAATGATTGTTTATAGATGATACGCAAGAGCGAATGTTAAGCAATATGAAATGGGGTAGCAAGATATTCTTTAAGTAAGGGAAATAACTAGAGCCTCGACTAGTTGTCGAGAACTAGAAGTTAAGTAAGAATCCTAGGTAGGATAAGACGCGAAGTATATTCTCTTCGCATATGATCAAGTAAGTTTTAGCAAGCATGAACAAGTATAGGATTACCGCTAAACGGATCGACTCAAGGGTCCGAGGTAATAAATAAGCAAGTATATATAAATATGTTTAACTTATGCACGACAAGACCATGATTTAATATGTGTAGGTGACATGTCTCTTGATATCCACACTAGGGGGATACAAGGGGTTCTCATGATGAGAACGATTCAAGCCGTAAGGGACCCGCATGTCACTGAGTAAACAAGACGTAGGTGCTCGTGTCTCTTGTTATCCACGCCAGGGGGATACGGGAGGTTCTCGACCTAAGGGGAACGGTTCAAGCCGCAAGGGACCCGCACGACACCGAGGGAGTCCGATGTACGTACATCGGTCATGTATGGGATTGTACTCGGGGTTACTCCACCCGGGACTATCCGTAAAATGAATCAAGATAACATTGTTTGTTCAACGCTAACCAATATGAATGAACTTAAGTACGTTTATGAATGTTACGATTATGATTATGGTTATGTTTATGCTCATGATCGAGCCATGTATGAATATGTGTAAGAACAAGAACAAGTTATGTTTAGAGCAAGCTATGAACATGATACCGATGACGATCTTAGGTTTCCCCTTATCGTCCGGTTTAGAATCGTGCCATGATTATGTTATGTTTAGGCCTCGATACGTAAAGCGTATCCTTGGCAATGCGGTTTTAGATTTCCCCCTCGACCGCCATGACACGTATAGGATGTGAAGCCTATAACATGTGAAAGAAGACTATGCCGACTCTAGTATGCACTACCGTCTAGTATACAAGTCCCCACACACGTATAATCAACCGCCAGGTTGTAATGTAGACACGTGGTAACCGTAGGTTTCCCCTTGAGGTTGCCTATAGCCTAGGATTTAGGGGAACTCACTGAGACATTATGTCTCATCCCAATCCTTATTTGTTTCAGATAAGCAGGATGTTTATGCATGTTCGGAGCCGGATGGATATTACTTTAAGGGTTCGTTCGTAAAGCCGCAGGACGTAATGGACTTCAAGGATGTATTTTATGTATGGATGAGTTGTGTTGTATTATTATTTATACGAACGTAACTTGATGTAAATATTATTCATTCGAAGTTTTTAATTGTTGTATATTTTAATGTATCCAGTACTAATATTAACGCTCGTGCCAGACTTTCTAGATACGTCTGGTATGGGTGTTACAATTGGTATCAGAGCAGGTCGATTCAGACCGTGCCTTGGGTCATTAAGTTACAACAAAGGTAGTGGGACCATTGGGTTCCGGGTAAATGTTCTAGTTGTTGTTGTTAGTTGAGCCTGATCAACTCAATTTAGCATTCAACGATTAGAATGGATGCCTGAGAGCTGAATAGAACCCAGGAGGAACGAAGTATGTGGTGAAGAAGTTTGATCGTGCTAAAAGGTGGCCGGTGAACAAAGCAAGTAAAAGTGGGAATCAGAGTAGCGCCATGGGAGCTAATCGTTAATCACGAAACATGGAATTTTAGTGTGAAAGAATTTTCGGTTGGTAATGCAAGTTTAACAAGAAAGCATCATAAGACAAGCGAGGAGTTCTTGATGTGATAAGTAAGTATGGATGTTTTTATAGTCAGTGTTGGCTAAGGTAAAAGTTTTAAGTATGTATCTCCACCAAGGTAAGATGAGAAAGACAAGAGTTGCCATATATGAATTGGTTAAGAATGCATGAATGATGATATTGGAAAACATGTTAGGTTCAGAAGGTTTCCTATTGTGATTCAAGTAATGATTGAAGCATAGAGTATGATTACCGGTATTCGAAAAAGGTAGTGATGTTCAAGTAATACTTGAAAAGATTAATTGAAGATTCAAGTTTGGTGTTTCGAAGAAGCGGAACAAGTTAATGTCAAGAGGTCCAAGGATTTTCTGCGGATATGTAGCGGTATTGCAAGTATGTATATCGGTTAAAAGGGAATAGCTCCTCTTCAAAGTTAAGCATGTTATCAAGAAAGGAGATGCAACTCTTGAGCTTTAGGTAATGAGAATCATACTTTCGTATGCAATACTTGTTGAGTGAAAATGATACTTTTTAAGATATGTTAAAGCATGATTTATAACTTTTAAAGGTAAGATTGGTATCAAGGAACTTAGGAACGATGTTTTTATTTAAACTCATAGAATTGTACATTTTTGAAACTGATAAGATACGTCGTAAGTAACCTCACTTAAGACGTACAAACTTCAGGACCAACTTGTTATGGACAAGTTTAGGGCGAGTTGTTAAATCTTTTTCAAAATATAGAAACTCGTCCGGTGGTTCTGTGGTGCTATTACAAATTCAGTTTTGGAAATGATAATATTTTTAGTTATGTATATATTCGTTCCAAGAACCCGAATACCAAAGTTTAAGAAAATTTCTTCAAGAAAAATGCTAAACACATATCGTTATCATTTAACAAGAGGCGGTACTTGAAAGTATGCACATGTTATGGAACAACAATGTCCGTATGAAGCCAATATCCTACGGGATACACATAAATGTGTTAAGAATGTATGATGTATGTGCAAGTTTGCTAGAAAGTTTCAAGAACATGTTAACCACAACGTTGGTTATTAGATTGTCAGATGAAGTAACAATTTGATTTCACTCCTTTATGTCAAGCTTCATGAGATACCCATTAGTTTGGGTGCAGTAAGATGCAATAAATTGCAACGAAATCGGAAGATTTCCTAAGGCTCTGAAAAGAGATAAGAGATTCGTAGAATCGTCTAGATGATTAATGAAAGTAAGAGGCATGTGTCTCAAAGAATAGTAAGTAAACTGATGTATGAATTATATGTTTACCCAATAAGATTATGTATGCATGAAAAGATGTTTTAATGTTACAAGTAAGCACTGCAGGGCAAACCTGGTTTCCGGTAAGACTCCAGTTTAAAGGCAAATCCTGAGTGGTCAAGTTAATGTTAAGTTACTATATGAATGATTCATGTTAAGCGGATAAGTTATGGGTCCGAGACGACCAATTCACAGGTAAGTTTTAGCACGATGTTTTGAGATAGTTCTACGGTTTTAAGAAAGAAGAGGAATTACATGTTTGATAAGAAGTATGTTTGGAACTCGTTGGAGTCAGCATGATAAGATATTTTACAATTGAAACCAAAGAGGCAGAGTTTAGTCATGGTGAATGGTAGGAGATTTCTAAATTTCGAGGACGAAATTTCTTTAAGGGGGGTAGAATGTAATATCCCGCCTGACAATATCGGAATATTATCAGTCGATCGTGCCAAAGGATTAAAGTTTAAGGAAAATAAGTTTATGGAAAATATTTTATGAGATGTCAGCTTTTTACAAGAAAAGTATCAGAGTCGTTTTAAACACGTTCAAGGCAAGGGCAAAATGATAAATTCATGTGGAAAGGATATTTAATTGGTCATGGCACCCCAAAATATCTTATTTTCCAATCTTCTTTCTCTCTCTTATGCCAAAGACTTTCTTCTCTCCTTCCCTCTTTCTCTCACGCCCCCTTTCTTCTTCTTTTCATCAAACCTTTGCAAATCTTCTTCCTCAATTAGCAAGGCTCTAATCTTTGTCCTTTCAAGATAACATGGTCATGTGGAAGCTTGGTTTGGCTTAGGGTTTGGAAGATTGGTTGAATTAATAAGTTAGGGTTTTGGTGAGGAAGCTTTGGGTTGGAACAAGATGATCAAGCAAGGATCATGAAGCTTTATATTGCAAGAAAACAACAAGAATGGAATGGTATGTACAAAGAAAGCAAGTGAATCAAGAACTAGGGTTTGGTCATGAATAGTGAAGATGATGCTTGAAGCTTGGAAATCAAGATCACAACATGTTTAGGTGAGTTCCATAGATAGCTTATCCCTCCCTTGGGTTATGCAATTTCTTGTGAGAAAATCATGAATTTGTTAGTATGTAATTTTAGGGTTCTAGTTGCCCCTTTGTGTCATTTATGAGCAATTATTGTTAATTGTTGCCATGCATATGATATAAGCTGTTTGTATGATGTTTTGGAAGTGTAGGATGCATTAGAACACTTGGATTTGGAGATTTTTATGTAAAAATACGTTTTCTGCACTTCTGGACTGATGGCAGGACGCTTAAGCGTCCACAGCACGCTAAAGCGTCTAAAATGTCGTAGCTACTGAACTGCACGCTTAGGAGCACGCTTAAGCGTCCCAAAAGCGTCCACAGCACGCTAAAGCGTCCTCAAAAGCGTCCTCAAAGCGTCCAGGCAGCTTTTGACAGCACTTATTATGAAAACGTTCTGAAATGTTCACAGCTTTATACAGCACTTTGTGAAAATGTTCTAAAACGTTCCGGAGGTTCCGAAATGTATTTTGAGCTTCGTTTCTTGCAAACTTTTATTGAAAAATGAACCTGTCAATTCCAAGTGTTTAATGTACAATTCCAAACAAGGTTCTAAACAAGATTGAGGCATGGCAAATCATTAACAATGATTGTTTATAGATGATACGCAAGAGCGAATGTTAAGCAATATGAAATGGGGTAGCAAGATATTCTTTAAGTAAGGGAAATAACTAGAGCCTCGACTAGTTGTCGAGAACTAGAAGTTAAGTAAGAATCCTAGGTAGGATAAGACGCGAAGTATATTCTCTTCGCATATGATCAAGTAAGTTTTAGCAAGCATGAACAAGTATAGGATTACCGCTAAACGGATCGACTCAAGGGTCCGAGGTAATAAATAAGCAAGTATATATAAATATGTTTAACTTATGCACGACAAGACCATGATTTAATATGTGTAGGTGACATGTCTCTTGATATCCACACTAGGGGGATACAAGGGGTTCTCATGATGAGAACGATTCAAGCCGTAAGGGACCCGCATGTCACTGAGTAAACAAGACGTAGGTGCTCGTGTCTCTTGTTATCCACGCCAGGGGGATACGGGAGGTTCTCGACCTAAGGGGAACGGTTCAAGCCGCAAGGGACCCGCACGACACCGAGGGAGTCCGATGTACGTACATCGGTCATGTATGGGATTGTACTCGGGGTTACTCCACCCGGGACTATCCGTAAAATGAATCAAGATAACATTGTTTGTTCAACGCTAACCAATATGAATGAACTTAAGTACGTTTATGAATGTTACGATTATGATTATGGTTATGTTTATGCTCATGATCGAGCCATGTATGAATATGTGTAAGAACAAGAACAAGTTATGTTTAGAGCAAGCTATGAACATGATACCGATGACGATCTTAGGTTTCCCCTTATCGTCCGGTTTAGAATCGTGCCATGATTATGTTATGTTTAGGCCTCGATACGTAAAGCGTATCCTTGGCAATGCGGTTTTAGATTTCCCCCTCGACCGCCATGACACGTATAGGATGTGAAGCCTATAACATGTGAGAGAAGACTATGCCGACTCTAGTATGCACTACCGTCTAGTATACAAGTCCCCACACACGTATAATCAACCGCCAGGTTGTAATGTAGACACGTGGTAACCGTAGGTTTCCCCTTGAGGTTGCCTATAGCCTAGGATTTAGGGGAACTCACTGAGACATTATGTCTCATCCCAATCCTTATTTGTTTCAGATAAGCAGGATGTTTATGCATGTTCGGAGCCGGATGGATATTACTTTAAGGGTTCGTTCGTAAAGCCGCAGGACGTAATGGACTTCAAGGATGTATTTTATGTATGGATGAGTTGTGTTGTATTATTATTTATACGAACGTAACTTGATGTAAATATTATTCATTCGAAGTTTTTAATTGTTGTATATTTTAATGTATCCAGTACTAATATTAACGCTCGTGCCAGACTTTCTAGATACGTCTGGTATGGGTGTTACAACTTTACTTTGAAATAGAGTGATAAAACAATGGCAGAGGCAATCAAAATAAAATAACACTTCTGAATACTTAATAGATTTTGATAAGAATAAAGGTTATGAAACTTATCTTATAATATGGCACCAACAAATTGCATATGAAATTAATACGCATAATGGAATTAAAGCAACGACAGTTATGGCAGCGTGCGTGCAAAGAATAAATAAATCAAAAACTAAAACTTGCGATTTAAAAGAATACGGCTGCTAGGGTTTGGAGTTTCATCGCCTCGACGGCGTCATGATCGGAGGATTCGGTCATGGCGATGAGAGAGTGAGAAAAGATTTCTAAATCGCGGTGAGAAATGCAATTTAGAGTATGTTTGTTGTTGGTTGATGTTTCTAAATCACAGCTGGAGGCTACGATTCAGAGTTTTGGTTTAGGGTTCCCAAAACACAATTTGCAATTCAGAAACATGATCAAGGTTAGTTTTACCTCTACCCACAGACGGCTCCAATTGTACTTGCAAAAGTACAATAATCGTAATTAGGGTTTGTATTGTATTGGTCATGCCTTGAGAAGGCTCTCAAGGGTTGCATTTATAGCCCTCTATGGGCCTGATTTATGGTTACTTAGGCAATAAGTAACAAGGGTATTTACTGTACTTGCAAAAGTACAATACTCGTAATTAGACTTTGTATTGTATTGGTCATTCCTTGAGAAGGCTCTCAAGGGTTGTATTTATAGCCAGGGGCGGAGCCACTTACACCCTTGTGTGGGCATGTGCCTGCACTATTTATTTTCAATTTAGTATATACTGGTGTTAAAAAAACTATATGCCCCCATTACCAAGTTAAAGAAAATACTCATCTTACCAAATTAAAATTAGTCCAATTATTTAATATCTCATTCATTTATATATTTAACAATGAATCATAATATTTCAATGCAATCTTAATTAAGTTTTATGATTGTACACTAATAATTGCATTATTCTCAAGTCAATAACTTCTACTTTGTATTTACAAAAAATGTAAATACATTAATATTTTATAAGAGTAGTTTTGTTCTAGATAAAAGTTGTTTTGTAAAAGTATAATTACTTCTCTTTCGTTTATATATTTCTTCCGGTCATTTTTATAAGAAACAAAATACATGAAAAAAATATTATTAGTGTACACTAATGAAAAACATTGAAAATAGTTATTTTTCATTTCATACTCCTATAAATTTAAACCGATTCCATGGATACCCTTACTTTTATTTATATTTTTATAGAAGAAGTGACAATTACTGCACAAACAAGTAAATGACTCAGGTTTCAAACCTCAGTCACGACGTCCAGGGTATCAATTTCGGCATTTTTTTTGTCAGTTTACCTAGGACATGTGGGCTTGATACTCCTATAATAATTACTCTTAATTCCAATAAGTAACTTACTTTAAATATTCTCTCGTAATAAATAAGGACATTAACTTATAACACATTTGAAAGTTTATCAATGTTTTTGATAAAAAGAACAAAAAATATTGACACTTTTGTTTTCATAAGGAGGAAGTATAATTGCAAATGTTTATTTTACTTTCATCTTAAAGAAACTCAAATAATAAGTTTTCATTTTTTGATAAAATAGTAATTTTAGTGTTATAGTGTATGAGTATTGCCCCCACAATCTAAAACTTCTGGCTCCGCCACTGTTTATAGCCCTCTATGGGCATGATTTATGGTTACTTAGGCAATAAGTAACAAGGGTATTTAGGGCGTATTCTAGAGACTTCTAGAAGCGGATAGAGGCAGCGCCCTGGGGATGACACGCCTTGAGCCTTAAGGCCCTTCTGGAGGGCACTGACGCCTACGAGAGGGTCTAAAAGCCCTTCTGGAGGTCTTTAGGAATATATTGACGGTCCAACTATGTATGTCTACACTTATTTAGAATTTGATTATGATTTAAATCAAGAAAAAGAATGCTCAAGTTGACACTTGATATAGGGACAAATTACTTTTTCAAACATCTATTAAATAGATTGCTAGTGATAGATATTTGCTAGCTCTATGATTAATTGACTTAAATAATTAAAACAAGAATATCACTAATGAATATGCCGCTCAAAATGGATTGAAAAACGTTTGGTTAGAGAGTGATTCGACGAGTGCTTTGATGGTTTTCAAAAACCGGTCGTAGGTACCTGTCACGCTCCGAAACCGTTGGCACAAGGCTTGTAACCAAGGGATTCAAGTTATCACTTCACACATCTTCAGGGAAGGAAACTGTTGCGCTGATTTGTTAGCTAATATAGGTCATTCACTTCAGGGAACGGTTTGGTTCTATGTGTTGCCTCAGCCTATGCATATTGACTTCTTTTTGGACCGGAGTGGGATTCCTCGTTCTAGGTTTTTTCCTCTCTTTTAAATAAAATTTTTCTTTGAGATTGGCGACATAGGATGGGGGTTCTTCAAGGTGTCAACCTAGTTGGGATGTCGTTGCTTCCCCTTGATACCTACCCAATCTACTGGCTTAGCAATATATATATATATATATATATATATATATATATATATATATATATATATATATGTATGTATGTATATACACACACACACACATACATATTATACTCATGTAGTCTTCACATGTATATTAAATATGTATTTTAGATAGTGACATTTACAACAACAAAAATTGGTCAAAATCATCTTCGTTTCTAAAAAAAAAAATACAACAAAGATAAATACAAATTAGAAGTTAATGGAACTAAAATTCAAAAATATTTTAATCATTGAATCCCACCGATCTCTCACTTGAATCTATTTTATAAATTTATAAATGGTATTCTATATTTCTTGTGAAAAATTAAGAGGAAGTCAACTCATAGGAAATGGAATATATTTCTCAAACTAAAATAAAATGTTTTGAAAAATGTAATGAAAATGTTGGACTTCTTAGAGTCGGAAACATATATGTATATTTTTTTTTTTTTTGCCTCATGTGTGAGTGCTTAATCACACATTATCTATGAATGAATAAAATGTTTGATACATTAAAGAGATGACTAATATTCTCGGTGTCTTAATGATTTATTAATATTATTAATCCCTTTCTAAGCTTAATTTTATCCATTAAAATTTTCAATCATCAAAATGGGAGAACAATAGGAAGAAAATAGACCTAATACATTTTATTTTGATGATAACAAACTTGTTTTCAATAGATAAACTTGATTATTTATATATTATGTTTGAACATATGCTAGAAAAAATATGATTAGCATTATTACGTAAGTAACAGTATTATAAAATAGTTTAACATTACTTAGGTAAAATTCATATATTTTCCACCGTTATCAAAATTGTTGGTGCACCTCCCAAGCCCATCAATGATAGTTAGTACTTTTCCCAACATTATATATTTGCTGCATCATAGTGGAAAGTCATATTATATGTGACGACTGAACATAGCCTAATGTTTGTTTGCATGAATCATGATAAATTTTTGTTATCTTCTCTTCATATTTTGGTGCACGTCTACTTATAAGCATTTTGTATATTAATCAATTCAAGTACTTCATGCCATTTCAAACTTTTTGAAATCTTCTCAATTGTTGAAATTTTTTGAAAAATATCAAAACCAAGAGTACTCAAAAATGTATATTAAGGTTCATAACAATATACATGCAAGAGATTTTTTTAAAAAAATCTGGGAATATATATATATATATATATATATATATATATATATATTAAATTTAGACAATATATTTGATTGTATTGTTCTTTAAAACTAATCATCAGAATGTAAGTTGCAAGATAATTCTCCTTTTCACTACAATTTTCAAGAAAAAAATCAACTTACATCTTTCAAGATTAATTTGTAATGCAGCCAAATATCGGACCCCGAAGGTTGATTTTTCTCCTCTTGGAATATTTCTTTACTTTCACATTCTAGCTAGCACTCAACAAATAGCTAGAGTTCATAAACCAATAGAAAAAAAAACTGTAATCAATCATTTGAAACACTTACATGAAATATTGATGAAGAAATGATCTCATACCTAATTCATTACACCGTGCTCCTACAGTTTTGGTGTTAAGAAAATGCAAACGACATAATTGTGTGATTCACCGAGATCTTCGACCCCAAAGTTGATTCTCCTCCTCTTGGAATATTTTTGTACTTTCACATTCTAGAACTCTACAAAAAAGTTAATTTCAAAAACCAATAGAAAAAACATGAAATCAGAGATTTACAAAAATAACTTGAAATATAGATGAAGAAAGGACCTCATACCTAATTTCTTACCGTCTCCACGTCCCAAATGTTGATTTTCCTTCTCCTGGGATATTTCTTTGTTTTAATACTCTATAACTCGACAACAAGATCGAGTCCATAAACCAATGGAATAAACATGCAATCAATGATTTAAAACATTGATTTGAAATATAAATTAAGAAATGATCTCCTGCCTAATTTATTACTATCGCCGCACTCCTAGGGTTTGCTTAAGAAATTGTAAATGGTGTAATTTAAATTAGTATATGGTTGATAAATATCAAATAACTGTAATTGTTCATTTTAAATTTAAAGCACATGAAGGATTATGATGTAAAGCATGTATAGAAGAAATAAAGAATGAAAATAAAGTGAAATGATTTAGAAACGATTCACCCCTTTACCTAGTGTAGGATTATGTGATTATTAAGTTTTGTACAAAATACTTTTGACCCCTACTGACCTCCATAATGCTTTATACACCCATATTTAAAATCAATTTTATTAATTTTGTTATAAAACTAAGGAAGTGAGAACAAGTAAAGAGAAGGAGAGCAAGAGATAGAAGAGAGAGAAATATTCTATTATTCTTTTGTGGTTTTCAATTAAGTTACATATGAGCTCTATTTATAGAGAAATTTAATGACTTGAGGAACAAGCATAATGACTTGAATTCTGATCTTTACCCAAATGGTTTTGCTCACTCCCAAAGTAAAAGTCCAAAATGCCCCTACGCAACTTAACATGCGCTAGTGTATTTCTGAGCTTATGTTAAGTCACGCTACGTGACTTAACATGCGCTAGTGTATTCTGAACGTGACTTAAGGAACGGTATAACTAGCGCATGTTAAGTTGCGTAGGGGCATTTTGGACTTTTACTTTGGGAGTGAGCAAAACTATTTGGGTAAAGAGCAGAATTCTAATGACTTGGGGAGCAAGCGCAATATGGCCCAATAAGCTAATAGTATGACCCAATAACCAATTGTTATATCGACATCCACTTATAATATTCATAACACTCCCCCTTGGATGTCCATCGAGGATATGCATCAGTAAACCCTTACTAGGGAAAAATCCAATGGGAAAAAATTCTAGTAAAGGAAAAAGAGTACAACATCATTTTGTGTGATAATGTGCCTCGTTAAAAACCTTACCAGGAAAACCCAATGGAATAAAACCTTGCTTAAGGGAAAAAGAGTGTAGAACATGTTTATGTCTCCCCCTCATAAAGACAATCGTATATGAGACGAAGAAAGTCAAATAATTTTTTATACTAGTTACTCAAAAGCTTTATTTGGCAGTGACTTTGAAGAGATATCTGATTTATCTCCACAATCTTCTCCAAATTAACAACGCTTGAGATATTATCTTCATATTGAGTTGTTGAAAGATGATTCTCCATTTTCTTGATTATGTTGTCTCTCTAAATCTTGTCTCTCTGAATCTCCGTTGGAATTGGCTAGCACGGTAATCAGAGAAGTTATGTTCATGTGGACTGAGCATAGGCATCGCTACGTTGTTTTGCTCGTGATTAAAAACATTTCTACTACAAAGGTTATGCACTTCAAGAGGTAAACACATAATCCTTAAATTGTATAAGCATGTGTTGATTTTTTATTAATGATTTAATCAAGATCAATTTCAATGGGATTTATTTTGCTAAGAGGATCAATAAAATTTTGAAAAACCCTCTTGAAATCCCTACATTGTGCCTTCAAGCTTTGGTGTATACGCCACTCCTTTCACATTGCAACGTCAATGTTGGATTTTTTTAAACTAAATTTATCTATAGATATAGTAAATCTCGTCGTTGCCGCTTGTCGATGAACCCAACCAAAAAAATCATCTCGCTATCGCCATCTTTCCTTTGTTAAAAAAATGAAGCGGTGTTTAGTTCATAACCGCGAAGCTTGGTAACACCGGTAGGTACCAGATTAGGTTTTTCTTCAATGTGAGCTTAAAAGGGAATTTTGACTTTAAACTTCACATTAACGGCTGGTTTGACATCAACGGAACTTCTCCGGAAGCTTCAATTATGGCCGGTTTCAGCTCAACGCCATCATCCACCACATTTTTCAACAAATCACTATGTCTATTGAATAAAAAAAAATAACAAGGAAAAAATATAAATATTCGGCGCCAACATGACTTAAGTCACGTTGAGCTAACACTTGCGTGACATAAGTCACGTTGATCTTACACCTGCGTGAGTTAACCCACGTTGACCTCCAGCGTGAGTTAACTCACGCCCAACCTGCATCCGAGAAATGACAAACCAAGCTAAAAATCCAGCAAAATCAAAAGAGTTTAGATTTCACATTACCTGATTTTGACGTTTGATGAGCGTAGAAACTTGTTTCCTTACGATTTGCAATGATTTCAAGTGAAGATTTTGCTCCAAAATTTCACATTTTTTTGGGTTTTTGGATGTGAAGAGGAAAAGAAGATGGACGTTGAAGTGTGGAACTGCACGGTTTTTTCCCCAAACAGTACAACGTACTAACGTGACTTAACTCACGTTGTATGTACCGAACGTGACTTAAGTCACGTAGATGTAGTTTGGACATTTCAAGTGGGAGTGAGCAAATTTGTTCGTGAGAAGAGCAATTTTCTCACAAAAAGGGCATGGGAAATTCTAAAGATTGCTACCCTACTAGTCTTTTGATACTAGAAAAATGTATATATACAAGGATGTGCACAAAACCGTTACATGAAACTAAGGATGTGCACTAAACCATGACTTAGCATGTTTAATAAAATAATTGCAAGCGAATTTTTCTTCTTTCAACTTCAAGATGTTGGTAATTATTTATAATTTATTGTTAAGAAACAACATTATCAAATTTACCATCTCTTTTTTGGCAAAATTCTTATTTGTATGTAAATTTAAAAATTCCTCTTAGGTATCTCTCTAAAGGTATCATACTAATATATAATCATAGAAATTAACCAAAGGATAGTAAAGTACAATCACAATGTGAGTATAGAAGTTAGAAACTTCACAAGGATAAATATTAAAACTGATAGATCACTCAATAGCTAAGCACAGTTGTAGTAGTTCATGGCTGGTGCTCAATTTTCAAATAGTACATATTTGAAATCGTTTCAATTTTTGTTGGTTTAAAAGAAAAACTTTTCTAATACTGTGAATTGATTATAGTAAGTGAGTGGAGTATAAACTAATATCACCCAATCCAAATTTTGGAACTCTACCATGAAAATAGCAGTTCGTGTCTCTGCCACAAGATTTTTTTCAGTAATGGTGATGTTGTCAAGTAGCATATAGCGACGCAACAGCGCTATAACGTAACTAATGTCCTGCGATACGCAATTCAATGAAGTGTTGTCAAATAGCGGCTATAGTACCGTAGCATGGAGAAATTTGAACCATTTGCTACTTTCCACAACTCGCAATTCACAACACTGAATAATGAGCAGCTACCATTAGTTTGCTATCTTCTGTAAACATAATAATAACCTCAATCCTCCTCAGTCACGCAAAAAATGTCAATAATTCAATTGTTATCCATGCTGAGTATCAAACGAGCTTTTAACGAACAAGATCCACAAGGAAGAATTACGGATCCTGGTAAATTATCACCATTGAGTATAGATATACTATTTCCATTTCTCAATAAGGAATACCCCATTTTCAACAATTCCAACGAGTCGACAGAGAAGTAATCACCACATCGACATTGATAAAACAGTTCTAATGCTTCGTCAGCGTCTTCAGCTGTCATATCCTGTAAGCTTAAATCTTCTGCAACTTCGGCAGCCAAGACATCCCGCCTTGATCTTTGCAGCTCCTTATCATATGATAAACGGGATCTTGAGTCGCTTAGAATTTCCCATGCCTTTTGAACCTTGAGAAAACTCTTCGTACTTGTTTGATCACTGCTGGATGTATCGAATGTCTTCAATAGCTTATCAGGATGTAAACTGAGTACAGCAGTCCGATAACTAGCACGAATTTCTTCATAATCTGCATCTTCCTTAACATTGAGAACCTCATAATGAGTTTCCTCAATGTCATGATTGTCAAGAATCATTTTCACAAGGTTGTCTGCATTCAGCAGAGAAATGTCAGAAACAGGCAAACAGTCATACTATCACGTAAAAAGTACTACTCCGGTTACAACTACTCGAACCATATTTCACAAATCCTCTTGTTTGGAACAAATCCTAAAATCCACGATAATCGTATTTTTAGTTTCATATAATCATCAATAACGAGTGAAGAAAATCTAAAATATCTTAGCTAGTTTAAAAAAAAACATTCAGAAGGTTCAGTTCTCCATTAAAATCACTTTTGAGCACTTAAATCTCGAACAAAACCCACGAAAATTTGATGGAATACCACTAACATATTTAACTAATAATCAGCCTCAATATTTTCTATGAATAACAAATCAGCCTCAATATTTCTAACAAGTTTCAAACAGGGACTGTTCCAAAATAGAACCCCTGAAAATGATTCAAATGTGAAATACTTCAATTTTAAACACTTCATCTTCAAAATGAATATAAGTATATGAACTCAGAACAATAAGGTTTGATTCATGAATTTTTTTTCAAGCAACTCAGAAATCATAATGCAATTATACATAAACAATTCTTAAAGCATAAAAATGAGATTATGTTTTTTAATTCATTGTAAAATACTTAGATACATTTCATTTAATGAATACACTAAATACTTATTTCAAATTATAGAATTTTGGGGGAAATGGGATTTGATCATGAAGAAGTGAAATTAGACTAGGGAGTTAACAATTAAATACATTAAAACAGTGTTAATTTCATGATTAATGGAAAATAACTTACTGAGATGGAGAGAACCCAGATGGTGGCAAAGAAGGTCTTCGCCGTTTGTGGAGAAGACGAGAGAGAGAACCGAGAGTTAGAGAGAGAGAGAGAGAGAAAGTATCGAGAGAGAGAACCGAGAGTTAGAGAGAGAGAGAGAGAGAGAGAGAGAGAGAGAAAGTATTATGGAAAAATTGAAGTAATCGTGAGGCTAGAATTTGATCTTACAGGAGAAAGAGATCTTGGCCATTGATTTGGAGTTTGGAATTTCTTTATGATTTTGCCACACTCTTTTTTTAAACAAAGAGATTTTTTTTTTAGGAATTAACGAAAAGAAAAACGTCACTAAAATTCACATACACAATTGTAAATTGACGTAATAATATCAACATTTTCAATCAAATATTAGTTATGTAACACACTATTTTGAACATATACTTCTAACTTTTTAAAATTCAAAATGAGTGTCATTAAAATTTAAAAGTTAATAATATCATCTCATAAAACAAATAAAAATCAACTAAATTATTTAAAGGGTTAATTATGTTTCTAGTCCCTATAAAATAGCGACCTTGTAAGTTTAGTCCCTACTTAATTTTAATAGCATTTTTAGTCCCTATAAAAAAAAATTTACTTATAATTTTAGTCCCTGCTAAAACAAAGTTTAATTAATTATCCTTAAACTCTTAAATTTTTGAACGATTTTTTTGAGACAAGATTAGAACACTATGAAAGGTTCGTTTACTAAAATTTAGAATTTTCTGACATGAAATGAATTAAATATGAATTTTTTAAAACGACAAAAGTTAAAGATAAAAAGTAATAAAATCTGGATGTAGAAATCAAATTTTGCGATAATTTTTTGCGGACGAACTTTTAGTAATGTTCTAAACATGTCTGCAAAAAATTGTTCAAAAATTTAAGAGTTTAAGCATAAATTAAACAAATTTGAATTGAGTAGGGACTAATACTCAGTGCAGAAAAACAAAATTAGGGACTAAAAATGTTATTAAAATTAAGTAGGGACTAAACTTACAAGGTCGCTATTTTATAGGGACTAGAAACATAATTAACCCTTATTTAAATATCAATATAAGTCGGGGTTAGACTCAAATTTCTACATATTACAATATTTCTATCAACTAAGTTATGAGTTGCGCTCAAGAATTTCATTACTTTTTACGAGAAAAATAAATAGTAAACCTTCATTTGTGTCTAGTGTTACTCTTGATCAATTTAATGAATCAAAAACTCCTTCATTGTTTGACATGTTAGTAAATTTATCCATAATAACGTTGAGATGATGATGTGTTCCTTACACCGGTCACTTTAGCTGTTGTATTGATCTTCCAAATTCATACAAAATTATAAATATTTGTGAGAATTACCTTTGCTAAACCAAATTCATAGCACTTCTCAATCAACATTTTCAAACATTTTAACCACAAACCTTACCACACTAAAACCATCATGAGTATTACCTTTGCTTAACCAAATTCACAACACAGTCAATAACAATGTCACGTAAACTCTTATCATCACTACTTCGAACTTGCAAAACCCATTCCACTGTCTCACAGTGCCATGCCCAAACCCTCCTCCAATCTCTCCTTCCAAACGTCATTCTCGAAACCGACCTTTTACTAGCCTACACAAAGTTAGGCTTAATAAGCCACGCTCGCAAACTGTTCGACAAAATGCCACAAAGAAACATGCATTCTTGGAACATCATGATTGCTTCTTACACTAATAATTCAATGTATTTCGATGCATTAACTGTTTTTCAAGCTTTTAAACGATGTGGGTTGTTGCCGGATCATTACACATTGCCTCCTTTGTTTAAAATTGCTATTGGAATAGATGAATGTTGCTTGGGATGGATGTGTCATGGTTTGGTTGTAAAGCTTGGTTATGAGGAAATTGTTGTTGTAAATAACGCTGTACTTGAGTTTTATGTCAAATGTGGGACCATGTCTCAGGCTTTGTCTGTCTTCTCCAATCATAATGCTCCTCGGTATGAAAAATGTTTTTATAATTTATGTACCATCGTTATAGTTATACGCCCAGTAAGGGTCTTGTTTGAACTTATCTTATGGCTAATCCATCCAAAATGGAATATAAGCAAAAATGTACATCTATATGGTCTAAGTTTGAACCAAGTTCATATACATTTTTGTTTATATTTCATTTTGGATGGAGTGTGTATTTTCGAAAGTGTTTTTGAAGAGCATATGAAAATAGTTTATGTTATATATCTATTAGTTGTTTTTAGCTTATGTTTCATAAGCTAAATGTGGAAGAGATTTTAAAAATAGCTTATTATGCATGTCCACTAATTGTTTTTAGCTTATTTTGATAAGCTTCTACATGTAGCTTATTGTCACAAGCTTTTATTAGCTCTTCAATCGTAGAAACACTCAAGCAACTTATACACAAGTAATTATTAAATAGGTTCTTAATTGATTTGTGTATCCAAACTCTCCCTTAGTGATGCATCAATGCGCCATTAGCTATAGGTTGTACTTGTGGACGCATCTAACATGCTGGAAGCACTTTAAATGTGATGGCACAACAACATTTTCTTGTTCTGGCATTGTGTCTAATGTGCTTCGATGCACATTTGCCACGTGAAGTGGTACATGGTACGTGTCCATACCATTTAGTGAATCCAATGGTCAAAATTTGTAATGAATCCAATGGTACTTATCCATACGCACTTTGTAATGATTACCTACCTAGTCTCTTTCTTAACATATTTGTCAATCTATCTTGAATAACTGGTTTTCTGATATGTTTTGTAGGGACTCAGCGACATGGAATTTGATGATTTCTGCGTTTGGAAAGGCTGGCTTGTATTCTGAGGCTGTCCATTGTTTCAGAGAAATGTTGAAGTATCGAAATGGGATTGAGTTAGATCACATGACACTCCCTAGCATTTTGAGTGCTTGTGGGAAGGAAGGGGATTTGTTGAAAGTGAAGGAAGTGCATGGTTTTATTGTTAGGAACTTTGGTTTTGATGCTGATGCTCCCATTGGGAATGCATTGATTGATAATTACGGAAAATGTGGTAGCTTGAAGGATTCAGAAAATGTCTTCAAGACCGTGTGCTATGTAAATTTAGTGACATGGACAACTATGATATCTTGTTATGGGATGCATGGAAAGGGGCAGGAATCAGTTGTTCTGTTTGAGAAGATGATGGATGAGGGGTTTAGACCAAATGCTGTTACTCTCACAGCTATTTTAGCTAGTTGTAGCCACTGTGGTTTGTTGGATCAAGGCAAGAAGATTTTTGGCTCAATGATCTCAGATTATGGATTAGAGCCCACTGCTGAGCATTATGCCTGTATGGTGGACCTTTCTAGCCGTTGTGGACGTCTTGAGGAAGGGCTTCAGTTGTTGCAAAGAATGAAATCTTCATCAGTGACAGGAAGCATGTGGGGTGCCCTTCTTGCTGGTTGTGTCATGCACAAGAATGTCGAAATTGGAGAAGTTGCAGCACATCATTTATTTCAATTAGAGCCAAATAATACTAGCAACTATGTAGCTTTGTGGGGAATCTATCAGTCTCGTGGTATGGCTCATGGCGTTTCAACTGTTAGAGGAAAGATGAGGAATTTAGGTTTGGTTAAAACTCCTGGCTGTAGCTGGATAAATATTGCAGGAAGGGCTCATAAATTCTACCAAGGGGACCTTTCTCACCCACTTTCTCATATAATTTGCAAGATACTACATGAAATTAGCAATACTTTGTTATCAACTAATGGTTTGGGAGCAGGATATTTGCTACATGATGATGATACCTTTGTCATGCCTTTGTAGAACATTAGAGCCAGTTCATCTGAAAGTTAGGAAGATATCAACATCAAAGTAATGTCTTTGCTAAATGATATGCTTATAAGTTATGATTCTTTTTGGTTATGACCGTCGACCAATATTGTGTACAAGGCTTTATGTCTCAAATAATCTTTTGTGGGGATTGTGAGTCATAATTTGAAAGGTGGATGCAGCAGAAGACAAAGTAAATTAATTGAAGCAGTTGCCTGTTTACGGAAGTGTTCCAGTTGTGACATAGAATAAGAGTTTCAACCTCATTGCTTGAAATAGGACTGAATTTTCCACTGATTAACGAGATTATGAACTCGTATTCTTGAGGCAAGCTTTCAAGAGTTATATCTTATTGTTCTTTGATTGAAATGGAGTCGCCAATTGAATTGAGTGAATCGATGAATCATTGAGTTCAAAGTAGAAATTCGGAGGCAGAACAGATTTCCAGAGTAGAGCGGCGAAGTTCAGAATGAAGCCGATGAGCCGTAACATTGGTGTGTGCATGAAATTACACATAAATCATTTTCCATAGTTGCCACAAGTGCTTGCAACCAATGGCTCGTGTTAGTATTTCGCTTGAGATTGTGGATTGCAACCACGACAACAACAATTGATCTTGCTGCTCCCATTTCAGATATTCTTCTGAGATTCAATTGTTCTCACAGCCTTCAATAGTGTACAGTTTCATCGGAATTGAAGGATTGACGAGGAAATGATGAAGACGATGAGCTTTGGTCACTGGCTCCGCTTGCTAACACCACAGAAGGTAGTTCATAGATTCAAGCTTGTCAGAAATCTTGGTTGAGAAATTGACAGATGCACCATTAGGAACTGATAACACCACCGGCAAAGAAGGTGGAGGCGTGGCGGAAAAAAAGGAACAGGTTCCATAGATCAAATTATACTCGCGATACCATTTTAGATTTCAGTGTTCATCACTAAATAACAGAAAAAGAAAAACTGGAACTGAAAAGTTCTTTTCTATTATATTGATCTTGATTGATTTCGTAAAATGGTGCAATCCCATATTTATAGAGATGCAGTTCAGTTACAACTGTGTCAGCTCAGCATAACAAACTGACAGCCTGGCAATTGTTAGTTATAGGGAAAGGATTAGTATAGCTGATGGCAACAATAATATACATAAACATTTGAACTAAAGGTGTAGTTACTCTAATAGGGCAGCACCTATCATGACTAAGATGCTAGAAACCCACGATTTGGGCATATGTGGAGAAGACCTATATAGACCTTAGTAAGCAGAGTAGAACAAATGTAAGATAGACTAAATTATTGAAAATGATTTAGATTTAAATGGTTGGTCATTAGACATGAAACATACAAAGTCATTATTGTATTGCTTGATTTATCTCTCTTATTTCAATTAGTGTGGTAAACAACTTTTGTTGCTATTGTTAAAACTCTTTGCTAACTTGCTATCAATGTTTTTCCGATTCTCTTCAATGACTTTGGATGCTTTGTTTCTAAGGGTCATCCAGATCCAAACCAGTGGATGCTAGTGGATATTATAGATAGACCAAAAGGTTTATGGAAATAATAGGTACGTTCCTATTGGACAGGATCCAAACATATGTGATGGTTATTTGGGTTATGCACTTTACTGGCAGCTTCAGCAAACAAATGCTTACTAGCTGATTCTTGATTAGCCTTGTCTCTTCTACTATCAATATCATTTTCCTACATCATTTGGGCTATACTCAAACTATTCTTTGTTTGTTAAGTCTAGTAATTCTCATTCAAAAAACATTGTTAATCTATGTGGATGACATGTTGTTATTCTTGAGAAGATTCATGTAATCAAATCATTCTTGGACAATGGCCCTCTACTCTATCTTATCAACACTAGGCCTGATTGACCTTTGCTATTAACAGAAACAGGCACTCTGTTTTGAATTTGACGCAAGCACATTATGATGCAGCAGATCGGATTCTGCATTACATCAAAGGTTGCAGAGCCAAATGACTATTTTTCCCTTCTGAGTCAGACCTCAAACTTCTGCCATCACTCACTCAGACCAGGAGGCATGTCCTGAATTCAGAAGGTCTGTAACTGGTTTCTCCATCTTTCAGGGTCTTCCCTCATGTATTGGATCTCTGGAAGTCAAAAAAGCAGACTACATTATCTAGAACTTCATCGAAGCTGAACATCTTGTCTTGCTGACATTTCATGTGAAATTCAGTTGCTTTGATTATTAGTGGATCTCGAGCATCTTGTGCCACTGTCGGTGTCTTTTATTGTAGTAATAAATCTGCAATTTAAATTTTTCTAAATCCAACTTTTCATCGCACACTAAGCATATTCAACTTGATTGTCCTTGGTTAGCACACTGAAAGTTACTTATTTGTGTTAGGAATTTAGTTAATAGTTTTGGTTCGTTAGCTGTATGTCGAGTAATGGTTTAATGGATGATTGCTCTTGTGAACTTGAATATTTATCTTACTTACATTGAATAGAAGAAATTCATTTAGTTTTTTTTTTTATTTATTTATTGGAGGAATGCATTTAGCAATTGGTGCCACGTTATTCACTCAAAGTAAAGTAAAGATAAAAGACCAAAAGGGTGTTTAAGCTATAAAAGAATGAATGTACGGTCATAGAGTGGGTGTTATAAATAGAATGTTTATAATACTCACCAATTTAGTAATTAGTAACTCAATTACAAAAAAAATTGGTTTGATCATCCCATTTATGCGATTGGGACTCATAGGGCTGACTTATTTGTTAGCTCCGTCAACTTTATTCCAAAACTATCAATCTCTCATTAATCTAGTCTTTAAAATATTTTCTTTTCACAATAATTAAATCATTAAATTATTAAAATCAACTAAAAGATTCTAAACTATTAAAAAAATATATCAATTTAATCCATAAATTATTATGAAAAAAAAAAACAAGTGTTGTTAATTGATGGACTAAATAATTGGATGGAAGAATAGTTTTGATTTTAATAGTTTAAGAATAAAAAAGTTGATAAAAAGTTTTTGATTTTAATACTTTAAGAATAAAAGAGTTGATAAAAAAAAAGTGGATATTTTAGTGATTAAATTAAATTGACAGTTTTTTTGAGGAAAAATTAAATTGATAGTTAAAAAATACAATTACAAACGACACAAGAAGGGTGCCGTTTTGGCAAAGGGAAGAAACAAAGCGAGTGAGTGAGTGAGTTGAATGAAAAGGCGAAAAATCGGAGTGATGGAAGAAGATTTGGAATTTGGGAAGAAGGTTTCGATAAACGACGACACAATGGAAGTAGTAGTTGATTCCACCAAAATCGCTGTTTTGCTTCGTAGTTTTCTCGATATTCAACAACGCAGAGCTCAAGCTTATTCCAAACTCAAAAGGTTCGTTACTTCGTTTTTTATTCCGCGAAATTGCACAAAAATTCAACTTAATTTCTATTTTTTTTATCTTATTTTTTACTTTATATTATATATTATTTGTAAGTATCTTTTGATCTGTAACCTATGGCTAAAAATGACTCAGTTATCAATCCCAGAGAGCAAGATGACTGTTATTTTGTAATGTTAGTAGTTATGTTAGTTTCCGGAGATAAACCCGAGACCTCCTCGTTTAATGTCGCTTAGCTCACCAACCGAGCTACCTACACGGGACTTTTATACAGTCAATCTAACTTAAACTATGTGTGTTTGGTATCAGGGTGGGTATGTCAGAATCACGGCGATCCATTGTGATTTTACAGAAGCTAAAAAGTGTAGCTTTTGGAAAATCACAATAGGTCGTTGTGATTCTGACATACTCGCCGTGATACTAAACATAGGCTATATCAATGTTGTCAACAGTGGAGTTGTTATTTGACAACACTGTAGTTTGTACAAGCGTGTTGCGGAACAATAACAATTTGTTCAAATTCTGCTACACAATAGTGACTATTTGACAACATTGTATAGTAGATTCGTAATGCATAAAAACTCAGCAACTGCATATGACTATTTGTGAAAAATTATAGCAAGAATGAGACAGCGAGAGAAGCCTAACCGGTGTTACGGTATATTTAATTTGCGACATTCCTGAAACACCGAACTGAAAAGCCCAAACGTGTAAATCTTGCCAGAATGTTTTTGGAATTTTGACCTAATTCTGAGATGTGGTACTATAGCGGTTGCGGAAGCCATTATTTTGACTGCTGCTTCAGCCGCTATACTAGATGGTTCTGCCATTGTGTGCCATGTAGACGCCACAGACTGATTTACTCTGTTCACTGTTATAGCACACTATTGACAGCACTTTTTATATTATGTAATTAAAGTCTAAAATATAATTAAATTTCTAGATTTATGTTGGTTGTTTTTTAAAAGGTTTTGTAAATTTATGTTATACTCGTAAGTTAACTTCAATCTTAGGGAGTAATGCTAGTGTGCAGTGTGCACCTTTTTCTATTATGAAAATTCATACAATGTATTAATAGGGCTATTGGATCTCTGATAGTGTGTCAATGTTACTTGCCAAATGTTTCATAATGACATTGAAATTTGACACTTGGCAGTGGATTTTCTGACTACATGACTTCTGGAGGGGAATTGGCTTATCAGCAGCTTTGTGGTGGAATCACTTCAGAGTTTAATGATTGCTCAAAAAAGGTTTGACACATAATCCTAACATTATCGTTTTCTTTTAATATAAAAATATTTTGTTTAATTTTACTGCATTCTTTAACAATTTTTTTTTTTATCTTTTCTGATTTAGCATAGGTCCGTGAAATGGAGTCGCTGTTTCGGAGCCCTGACTATAGCCGCATTGATCTAGCACAAATCCTTAGAGCTGTTCAAGAACAGGAAAAGCAGAAACTGCATCTGGTAAGCCCCTAGTTTAAGGACATTTCTTCTACTAAATACAAACTTCATTTGTTTGTACTGATGCATAAAACCTATGATCATTCTGTATGAATGTTCTTTTCTGTACTGTTTTCTTTTTATATCTTCTATCTGGGTAATGTTAAAGTTCAAACTTAAACATGCTACAATTTATGTTTATGATGTTTTATGTGCATTATTGGTATATCGAGTGGGAACTATTTGACCATTAAATCTTCGGCAATTCTTCTATTGTTAAATTATTGAAGTGTTTTGTTAAGGTGGTAAGCACAGAAAACCTGTTTAATTTAATCAACTATAATTAGTATAAGTGACATAGTAACTTGATCCTGTTGGAATGTTTAGTCAAATGTATCGAAGTTTCGTACCCTCAAGGATGTTCCTTTAATTCCATGTTTGTTCAACCTGTTAAGGCTCTCTTTGTTTGGTTAAAATATTAGCTCAACCTGGTGAATATCTAAATGTAGCCTTCTTATTTAAGTTAAATCAACTTTTTACGAAAGTGCATCCTCGTTTATACCAAGATTAAGGCTTTTTCTTCCTTCTATATGACATGCTACCTCAAATCAGCTGTTTTCGGAAGAAAAAAAAATTATGAACTGTGTAACACCCTTGGTTGGATTAGGGTAGTTTCTCTTACTTAATACAAAAACTTCAGTCCTGGTGCAAAATCAGAAAACTTCTCCTTGATCAGACTTAACACATTACTTCTACACAAATACGTATCCGATCACACTAAGAAAAACAGTAATGATTTTGTTGAATCACTTGAATGGAACGATTATATTTACTTTGCTGTTCTTCCTCAAGTGACGTTGCTTGCAGTTGGTTGACCTTGAAAATTTTGCACGGATAACATGATAATGGATACCAGTTAGTTATTCTGCTTACTTTTAATTGTGGACGTGATTTGAACTCTTGTTGCTTTTAATCTGCACTCACCTTAATTCAAGTGTTTTGTATTTTGCTGATAATTGCTTCACTTTAAAGACAGCTACCCTTCAGCTGTTAAAGAAAGCGGGTCGGCCATCCGAACGACTGGTAAGCCATGATAATTGCAAATTTACAAAGCCAACAGAGCATGAGTGTGTCCATGTTAAGGAGATCACTGAAGCTTCTGGGACTGAAGAAGCAGAAGCGGATGCCGAGTATGATAATGCTGTGAATGAAGCTATTAGAGGTGTCCAGGATGCTGTCATGGTCATCAATGAACATCTAGAAGAAGTCAGATATGAGATTGAAGCACTTGAAGCAGAGTGATACTTGACTGATTCATTATTAAAATGCTCAGTGCTAACAGATATTGGCAGGTGTTTACAACCAGTGGAATGTACATAGGCGCACTAAAATGCAGTTCGTGAATTTTGTTGTCGCAAGTAATTTATATTAAAATGGTCAAAAAAAGATTAAGAAAATTTATTTAGATGTATTTTTAACACCTCATTACTTGATTGTAATGGATGGTTATTTGGATGAGTACTCAAATTCAGACTTAAGTTTTAGTCGAGTCAAATTTTTCTTTATGATAAATGAGTAGGATCATCCATGTTCTTTACATCTTCCCCTTTTGCTATTTTAAAAATTATGTCATTTGTTCAACATTGTGAAATGAAAACCAAGTGTAGTTTCATTTCTGCAATTTGTTCCCAGGTCAAGCTAATCATCAGTACATTTTAAAATTGCCTATTAGGGGGAGCAACTTTCCTCATCTCAAAATCATTTCCGATGTTCACAAGTACTGTTTTTGTGCCATCCACGTGTACATTTCGATATAAATTATTCTGTCAAAAGTATACTTCAAAAACCTTGTGTGGTGTTTTAGAAATGTAGAAGGTAGGGAAAGTTGCTCTCATACAAATATGTCCTCTGCTATGGCAACGGGGCGGGGACGGTTTTTTTCTTCCCAGTCCCCGAATCTCCAACTGGAGTGAAAAATAGAACTCAACCCTATACCTAATGAGATTCAGGTATATCGTCGCATGATAATTATTTTATCCATTCTAATCATCAACTAACTTTGACGCTTGGATCCTTCTAACTCTGAGTTGATATGGGTAGAAAAGCCACCTGCTAATCCGCAACTAAGAGAGACTAATCAAAGTGATTGAGTATTCAAAGAAAACCTTCTAGTTGTGTCCTGTCTTTACTTAAAACCTTCTTGTTGACAACACCCCCAAGGTATCCTCGATCGTCAATTCTATCACAGTTCAACACCCCTAATATGTCTCGTTATACTAATGCAACATATTTATGACATAAACACCATCAACTATCATTGTTATACAGTACTCAACTCATATCCATGACATGAGTACGTCACCATGGATTAACTTATCATTCATCGTCAACATATTAATAATTAACACATCAAGATAAGTCTTTTGACAAACTAACTCACGTTTAACTTCACTATTATTACTAATTACATTTAGTTCTCATTCTTTTATTATAAAGTAAGTACTTTTAGATGGAAAATACTTGTGTGGACCAGGGACCAAATCCCATTGTGTGGTCACAACCAAAGAAATGGGAGAGAAGAGAGAGAAGAGAGAAGAGAGAGAAAATGGAAAAAGTAAAGAAAGAAAGAAAAAACTATGTGTGTGACCAAACCCAATTGTGTGGTCCTGGTCCACACAAGTCTTTCTCCTTTTAAATACTAAGTTAAGGTTAATTAACTATTCCTCCTACTCAATCCACTTATTAATCGGGTATCTAATACCTACGAATCGGTTATCTTATAATAACTTAATTGATTGCCTACATCTCACTAACTATTTATTACTAACTAAATCTTCTAATCAATTCAAATCAATCACTCAATCGATTATATAACTTTAAATATTCAATTATTGCATCAATTAAGGAATTATTAGCCTAAATCAACTTATTATCTCATCTAACAGGTATCGTGATCAACATTTAATATACTTATTGATAGTCACCACATATACTACTTATTGATAGTAACCACATTTAATATACTTTAGTATTAAAAACATTGTTCTTAAGACTTTGTATTGAATATCAATTTCTTTGCACTATGGTGATTTGCTAAAAGAGTAACTACTAAAGACACGTTGATGGGAAGAAAATAAGTTTAATAGTAGAAGAAATAATATTTTGGGATTGTGGTTTTCACCATGAAAGATATCAACTCGATCTTTTTTTTTTTGAAACTGTAAATATTATTGATAACGAGCTTGTGCAAGATGCACTAAAAAGCACGCGGGGAAACAATACAAGAACAGCAGCTGCACTACACACAAGCTGCACGAACAAAACACCCAAAAAAACCAAGAGCCAAAATGGGCAGCCCTTACAAACATGTAACAGAGAATAAAAACTCCCTAATGCAAAGAAAACACCACCAAAAGCAATAACAGCCGCGTAGCAGAAGCAGACCAGAAGCTGAAAACAGGAAGCACTGACAGGAACATCTTGAACAGCCCAAAAACACGGCCAAAACACAGCCAAAAGCGTGTTACCTCCGCATTCACTCTTCCGGACACCAAATCCATTCATAATGTAAACAGGCTGCAAAGTTGGACCTTCCCAATAGCCATTTCCAAGATACAACTTTAATCTCCTCCACAATCTCATCCACCCTAATAGCCTTATCATTAAAAATACAATCATTTCTAGCTTTCCAAATTAGCCAAATGACTTGCAACCCCTTCCAAACCTTCTTATTAGTATGCTCCCCATTCCAACATTCCCAATGAACAAACAAGTTCGGAGGAAGAAATTAAAATTAAGCCATTGCATCAAAAGCAACCAAAAATTTCTCGCAAAATTGCAATGTAAGAAAAGATGAGATGTGGATTCGGCCACATTTAAGCACGCCACACAGTTAGTTGTAACATCGGGAGGTAAACAATTTCTTCTAGCAAGGTTGCTTCTCGTCGGGATCCGATCATGAAGAATTCTCAAAGAGAAAGCCACAACTTTCGATGGAGCCGCGGATTTCCAAATTTGACGAAACACGTCTTCTCCCCTTCCGTTCGGTTATCCTAAAAAATCATCAAGCCCTCCAACTTCTTATACAAAGAGTTAACCGAGAAAAACCCATCCTCCTCCAATTTCTAACCCCAACGATCCTCCCTTTGTCTCCACCTAAAACCCTCCAAATCTTCCATTAATCTATTCAAAATATTTGTCTCCCACACAAAGAATTGGCACCTCCAACTAAACCCCTACTCCCGCCTTGTGTAGAGCCTACCCACATCTCTACTTCCGTTGCTTCTTATGGATTAGACATTAGGAAGAGTCTTGGGTATGTTACCATTAAAGGCACCTTTCCCTTCCAAGCCACCTTCTAGAGCTAGTATTAGAACCGTTACCCACCCGTCTTTCAACCTCCTCCTTAAACCACGAAGAATCACCCCCCCCCCCCCCCCCCCCCCCGCTATAGATTCACTAGGTCCTTCCACCACCTAGAAGCCACCCGAGTCCCCCACGTTTTATTTCCCACATCCAATTGAGTAATATATGTTGGAACATTAGTGTGATGTTGGAAAATAAATTGGAAGGTTAAACACCAAGTAATCATACTTTGATCTAATGTTGTGTGAATTGAAAAAATAGAGTGTGGGGGTCCCACATAAAATAGAACACACACATTACTAGTGTTTAAATTGCGGTATTTAATTTTAAATACTTAATAATGATAAAAATAATAGTAATTATTATTTTTATTCAAGAATATCACTTCCCATAAATTTAGTTTATGGTGGTTGTGATAAGAATAAGAATTTAATTAAATTTCTTATATTTCCTTCATTCGAATCCAATAGTTTGTTTCCTCCACTTTTGTGGATTTGTTTGTTTTGATCCTATCCACAAGTGTTGTTGAACTGATTAATGGATAAACTTCATTTTAATTTTATCCATTAAGAGTAACTGTTGTCGCAATTTGTGCTAAAACAGTTACAGAATCTCTATATAAATAGAGGACTCCATCAGTTCAAAAATACACCAAATCGCACAGTTGATGCTTCCTGTGCAGTTTCTCTCTTCTCCCTCCGACTTGTGTTAACAAGTTTCTTCTGCTTCTACTCCTTTATGTTCCTTCGGAATTAAGAGTGTTCTTAAGACCATAGTCCCTTTTCGGTCTAATGTCCCTTGGGAATTAAGAGTGGTCTTAAGTTCATAGTCCATTCGATAATATATGTCCCTTCGGAATATAGAGTACTATTAAGATCATAGTCCCTTTCGTAATAATAATGTCCCGTCGGAATTAAGAATGATCTTAACAGTATATAAATTATTTCAATAAATTTACTATTTAAGGAGAAATGGTGGTATCACCATATTTGAGTGGTCGTAGTACCATATTGAAAGGTTGGAGAACTTAAAGGTTAGAATGGTGGAAACACCATATTTGAGTGGTTTTGGCACCATATAGAATGGTAATAATATCATATTAAAGTGGTTTCAGTATATTTGAGTGGTCTTAGAACCATATTTGAATGTGTAAATCTCGAACGATTTTCTACAGTGCAGTAGTTAATCGAACAGTTGTAGCTGGGCTTGTTTTATCCTGGAGGCGGCGTGGTTGATTGTCTACCTTGCACAACTTTGGGTAGTGCCACAAAACGTCTTAAAGAGAGTGACCTGGTTGTGACTCAACCTAGTAACAACTTCGGTAGATAATAGAATTTGTAAATTCAAATATAACAGTTTGAAAATCCAAAAGCAACAATTTTAAGACGTTTCGATCTACTATGTTTACCGAAGAAGTTACTTATTAAGGTTAAGTTGTCTCTAAATATATTAAGGATAAATCAAGCTATAGAAATACATCTTTTGACTGAAACGATGAAGTGATTGTTGTTTTTAAATAACAACACTAAAAAATTCAAATACGTTGAATTTGTTTGAAATATGGTTTCGAAATCAGAGCCATATAGTGAAACAATAATTTGTTACAAAACATATTATTTGTTACAGAACCAAACAAGTTTAGTTTGTTACGAAACATAAGAAATGTTTGGAGTTGAAAAGAAAATAATTTGGTACTGTTTGTTACAAAACAGTAACTAAAATTGATAATGATAAAATTGATAAATTTGTTACAAAACATTAAAGAAAAAGGGATTGCGCCGTAAAAGAAAAAATGTGAGGTTGTTATTTCGTTTTGATGATCTCATAAATTTTCGGATGAAAACTCACTTACGTGCTGCCTGTACCATGATAAGAAACAAATGGTCATTACTATTTGTATAAAAATGAGAACATTGATGAATCAAAGAAGGGATCAATTTTCTTTTGAAACAAATTATTTGAGAATTTTTTTCCAAATATTTTGTATAAAAATAAGAAAGAATCTGAATTTCAGATTTCTATTGAATAAGACTGAGTTGACTCAGACTTAAAAAAGAGAGACTTGTGTACCATGCATTCTTGTGGGAAAAGACTGCACTTTGATGGTATGTTAAAAATTAAATTCTCCTTCTATTTTACTAGTTGTGTGATTTTAATATTTGACATATCAAAATTTATCACGTGAACAAGCTTTTAATTTTAAATTTGAGTAACTTGGATTTAATTCCAAAGTTATATGATCAGACAATTTTATTTGTTGCAGTCAAGATATATGAACCAAAAGTTCATATAAATGAATTTAGAGAATATGAATCTCTAAACATAATAAATTATTATATGTGTGAATTTGATGACACATAAACTAGAAATGATAAAATGATGTTTTATCATATTTATTAATGACTGTGAATTTTGGAAAATAAAATTGATATGCTTGAATGTTCAGTTTTTATAACGAAAATTGAAATTTATAGAGTACCCAAGTCTAAGAACAAAAATTCTAATTAAGAAATTTTTGAAGAAAAGACAATCCAACTTGTCTTATTTTTGAACTTGGGATTATCTGGGCTATATTTAGATTCTGGACCCCAAGAGAGTTGAACTCACTAGTAGAGTTTATGAATGTGTATTCATCGGGTATGCGATAAATAACGAAACATATAGGTTTTATGACCTAAATGTTAAAGTGATCATAGAATTCAAAATATGTCACTATGTGAATATTTACCCCTTTAACTAAAGAATAGTGGGGGCACCAGTGGAGGCTCTAATGGGAGCACGACATTAGTGGGGGCAAAATAAATTCCCTTCTAAAAATTAAGAACTAGTGGGGGCACTATATCTAATCACATTCATGTAATTAGAAATAGTTATGAAAACATCATACGAGATGTTATAGAACCTCAAGGAGGTAAGAAAGCTAAAATTGCTAAAGAGTATGAACTTGGTTTATACATTGGAAGAAGATTCATTAAGCCTTAAAGAAGTTATATCCTCATTGGATGCTGAATTATGGCAAAAGCAATAAACGATGAAATGAATTTTCTAGAGTCTAACAAAACATGACACTTGGTTGACTTGTCTCATAGTTGTAAAACCAATCGGTTGTATTTGGATTTTGGAAAAAGGAACTAAAACCTGATGGTACGGTTGATGAATACAAGGCTTTCCTTGTAGTCAAAGGTTTTAGACAAAGAGAAAAATATAGACTTCTTCGACATTCATTCACCAGTCACAAAAATCATATCCATAAGAGTACTAGTCCCTTTAGCCGCCGTTCATAACTCGATAGTACTCTAAATGGATGTGAAAGTTGCCTCATATTATGGTGAACTAGAAGAAGAAATCTATATGAAATAACCTGAAAGTTTTGCGATTCATGGACAAGAAAACAAAGTCTGTAAGTTAGATAATTCTTTGTGAGGTCTACTCCTAAGGAATGACATGAAAAATTTGACATTCTAATGCTATCGAATGAGTAAAAAGTGAATGAAAGTGACAAATAATATTTGCACGATCATATGTCTCTATGAAGACGACTTGCTCATATTTGATTTAAAGATTCATGTTATGAATTATATGAAATCATTGTTTATCAATAACATTGATAAGAAAGACCTAGACAAAGTTGAAGTAATTCTTGGTTTCAAGATTACTAGATCAGAAAAGATAACTTTTTTGATAAATCTCACAAAGTTGAGAAGATCTTAAGGAAATGTAATTATTTCACCGAAAACTTGCAATCATATATTATGATCTAAGTGTAAGAACACTTGAGATGGAGTTAGAAAAACAGAATATACGAGCATCATTGGCAGCACTTAGGTATGCCACTGAATGTATTAGATCCGACATTGTCGATGTCGTGAAACTCTTGTGCAAGTTTACTAGTAGACGGATGAGAAGCATTGCCATGCTATAGAAAGAGTCATGAGGTGCCTTAAGAAGACTATGACTCTAGGAATACTTCAAGAGGTGTAACCTATTGTACTTAAATTGTACAATATATAAAATAGAACTTCAGATGATATTTAGCGACTAGTGACTGCACATTGAGCATCACTAGAGGAGTTGTTTGTTAAAACAAATGATATTGACTCAGTCCACTATGGAATTAATCTGGGATGAGAACACTAGAGAAAACTAGTGAAGAAGCAAGTTGACAAGATGCTTGCTAGTTGAGATCCCTTAGTGGATAAAACCGTTTCCAGAAGTGTTAATTTGTTGTGATAGTCTGCAGCTATTACAAAATTGAGAATCGTTACCATAATGGTAAGAGATGATTATTAAGTCATGAACACATAAAGTATTGGAGAGCTAGCTACTCTCAAAAGGAACGGTTAAACTAGATCATGTACGTACTGATAAAGAATTAGTCAATCCTTTGATGAAAGGAATTACTAAAAAGAAAGTCCTAAACACATCCAATAGGATGGGACTAATGCCCAAAGGTCACAAGTGATGGTAACCCGACCTACATGACTGGAGATCCCAAGAAATAGGTTCAATGGGTAATAACAAGTCACAAGTGATAGAACATGCTATGTTAAAAGTAAGAAAGCATGATTCATGCAACGATAGAAGGATGAGATAATAGAAACTCTTAATGAGATCTATACTCAATTTGGAGTGGAGTACATAGCTACAGGAGTACTCTTGATAGACTCACCTATACGAATGTGGAACTAAGGGCCGGTTCCTATGGGATTCGGGGCAGAATACCTAGAGCGTTCGTTAAAACTGGGATACACGTGCAAGGCCATAAATGCACGGGCTTTTAGAATACACCTTATGAAAATGTTTGTGTGTGGGTTCTATGTCTGAGATAGAGTTCAATGCTGTAAGCAACTCTTGTTAATCAAAATTTTACTCGCTATGCAAAGGTTCAAGTTGTAGGCGACACCTTTGTTTATTAGCAACCTTATAGAAACGTTTTGACGTTATTATTGAAACCATTTTTTAAATTCAAGTGGGGGATTGTTGGAACATTAGTGTGATGTTGGAAAATAAATTGGAAGATTAAACACCAAGTAATCATACTTTGATCTAATGTTGTGTGAATTGAAAAAATAGAGTGTGGGGGTCCCACATAAAATAGAACACACACATTAGTAGTGTTTAAATTGCGGTATTTAATTTTAAATACTTAATAATGATAAAAATAATAGTAATTATTATTTTTATTCAAGAATATCACTTCCCATAAATTTAGCTTATGGTGGTTGTGATAAGAATAAGAATTTAATTAAATTTCTTATATTTCCTTCATTCAAATCCAATAGTTTGTTTCCTCCACTTTTGTGGATTTGTTTCTTTTGATCCTATCCACAAGTGTTGTTGAACTGATTAATGGATAAATTTCATTTTAATTTTATCCATTAAGAGTAACTGTTGTCGCAATTTGTGCTAAAACAGTTACAGAATCTCTATATAAATAGAGGACTCCACTCAGTTCAAAAATACACCAAATCGCACAGTTGATGCTTCCTGTGCGGTTTCTCTCTTCTCCATCCGACTTGTGTTAACAAGTTTCTTCTGCTTCTACTCCTTTCTGTTCCTTCGGAATTAAGAGTGTTCATAAGACCATAGTCCCTTTTCGGTCTAATGTCCCTTCGGAATTAAGAATGGTCTTAAGTTCATAGTCCCTTCGATAATATATGTCCCTTCGGAATATAGAGTACTATTAAGATCATAGTCCCTTTCGTAATAATAATGTCCCGTCGGAATTAAGAATGATCTTAACAGTATATAAATTATTTCAATAAATTTACTATTTAAGGAGAAATGGTGGTATCACCATATTTGAGTGGTCGTAGTACCATATTGAAAGGTTGGAGAACTTAAAGGTTAGAATGGTGGAAACACCATATTTGAGTGGTCTTGGCACCATATAGAATGGTAATAATACCATATTAAAGTGGTTTCAGTATATTTGAGTGGTCTTAGAACCATATTTGAAGGTGTAAATCTCGAACGATTTTCTACAGTGCAGTAGTTAATCGAACAGTTGTAGCTGGGCTTGTTTTATCCTGGAGGCGGCGTGGTTGATTGTCTACCTTGCACAACTTTGGGTAGTGCCACAAAACGTCTTAAAGAGAGTGACCTGGTTGTGACTCAACCTAGTAACAACTTCGGTAGATAATAGAATTTGGAAATTCAAATATAACAGTTTGAAAATCCAAAAGCAACAATATTTAGGCCATATTTCTCCACCAACACCTCCTTCCAAAGTGTCGACTCCCCTTGCAACAACCTCCATTTCCATTTAGCTAGCAAACTCAAATTAACCAACCGGACATCCCTCACGCCTAAACCACTATCCACTTTTAATTGACATACTATATCCCATTTCACCCAACTTATCTTCCAAACTCCCCTCACACCACCCCAAAGGAATTCCCGTTGAATCCGAACAATTTTCCTCCAAACCCCCACCGACATCTTCATAAAGGACAAGTAAAAAATTGGAATAGAGTTCAAAACGGAATTGAGAAGAACGATTATCCTTTCAAAACTTACGAACCTATTTCCCCAGAATTCAATTTCTTAGTTAATTGCTCCAAAAGAGGATCCCAAGTAGCGACGCTTGCCGGATTTGCCCCCACCGGTAGACCCAAATATTTGAAAGCGAATCTACCTTCGCTACAATATAATTGAGAAATTGACAGGCCATATCCATAAACTCCGGCGAGACATTGATCCTCATTAAACAACTTTTGAAGAAGTTAATTTTCAAACCCGACACAATCTCAAAACCTCTCAACAAAGCTTTCAAAGTCCAAAGATTCACCACGGTTGCCTTACCAAAGTTAATTTACAACACTCCTTGTGTTGGGTAGAACTGTTTGTTTGGTTAATATATTTTAAAGTTAAATATGTTTTTGGTCCTTATAAATATATCACATTTTCGTTTTAGTCCCTCTAAAATTTTCCTTCAACTTTTAGTCCATATAAAATTTTCAATCGCTATTTTTGGTCTCTATTTTTAAGTTAATTTTTGTATTTTTTTTAATGAAATTATGCTGAAATGTGTAGAATATTGTAAAAAAAAATTCCCAAAAAAATAGATTTTTTTAATAAAACATAAATTAAATATGAATTTTTGACCGTTAAAAATATAAAAATTCATATTAAATTCATGTTTTGTTAAATAATTCTAATTTTTTTTTGTGAAGATTCTTATAATATTATGAATTTTTCTGCAAAATTTTATTAAAAAATATGAATTATACATATGAGTTTACTTTAAAAGAGTGACACCAAAAGTGAAGATGGAAAATTTTTGAGGGACTAACAGTTGAAGAAATTTTTTAGAGATACTAAAACGAAAAGTTGACATATTTATAGGGACCAAAACCATATTTAACCCTATATTTTATTTTGGTTTGTTAAAAAAAAGGGTTAATTATGTTTTTGGTCCTTACATATAAGTTAAAAACGAAGGCTTTGGTAGATCACACTAAATATTCATATTAGCAAAAATAAAAATATCTAATAAATGATGTCACATCATAAATGAATACACTACGTCATTAAAAAAAATTCCAAAATAAAATGAGGGACTAAAATTCTGAAAAAAGGTTTATATAAAGGGAACAAAAAATTGATTTTTGAAATAAGGACCAAAACTTCATTTTTAAAAAATACGAGGACAAAAAATGGAATTTAATGCTAACTTTTATTATAAAACTTCCTTAAAAAAACTTTTATTATAAAACTTATTTGTAAGTAAAAAGTGATGTGTTTCATCAAGAAAAAGTAAAACTTCTTCAAAAAAAAAATCCAAGAAAAAGTAAAAAGAAAATAAAATGATGAGTAGTTCAATCCATATATTATAATAAATAGCAACGAAATTATATCATATTCATTTGACAATAAATGTGGTATAATTTTACATTAAAAAATGGATTATAATGCATTCATTGTACAACTTGCAAGAAGTGAAGTAAATGGAGTGTTCTTTTTTCAACTGATGGGAAATGGAAGATAAGGAAGATCAAGAACATTCTATTGAAATTTTGAGTAGATATTGTTGGAGCAAAATGTGTTTAACAATGAACCTTAAAGAGTTTTGATGATAACAAGGTATTAAAAATTGTAAATTGGACTAACTAATTTTTGTTCAAGTGTACAGGACCATAGTTAAATATTTACATCATATAAAGGTTCTGAAGAACAAAAAGAGAGCTAAGGATTAAAGAAAAGGAAGCTTTGAAGCGTCTGAAGAGAAGTGCTCCTGAAGACTAAAAGTGCTCCTGAAGACAAAGTGCTCCTGAAGACAAAGTGCTCTGGAGACAAAAGAATGATGACGTCATCAGATGCTGAAAGTCATCAGAAGCAGAAGTTCATCAGAAGCGGGTAGTTCAGAAGCGACTTCATCAGAAGCTGAAGCTCATCAGAAGCTGATCATCATCACCACAAGCTGAAGATTCAATGATCAACACTTCAAAAGTTGTCTATTGGATTCGAAATCACTACAGAAGACTAGTGGAACTTTACAACAGTCATTTTGGTGAAGATTTGAAGGCTTTGGAAGCTTATCTTCAAAAATGTTGACATTGTACTATGTACGAACTGTACAACCACCTTCTCCACTACTTTGTTTTGTGTCCACGCTACAAGACAAGAAAACAGCTCCAGAATACAGCTACGCCTGCAAGATGTTCCTTCACAATGGGAATGGATTTCAAATTGGTTCTTCATAGGACAACAACTAAATCAGGCAAAAGATCATTGGTGAAAGATCAAGCTTCAACAACGACTCTTTTGATGTGCTGGCAATTTCACAACGTCTCTTTCACACCTCTATATAAAGGAGTGAAGACTTAGAGTTTGGCATACGACTCTACTATAATTTACAAGCGCCAAAACTCTGCTGAAATTGTTCTGCTATCAGAGTCACTTAGAATTTCTGTTTTCAAGTTCTTATCTTAGAAATTCTTAGGTCTTAGAGTCTGTATCTGATTGTATTGTGAGCACCTCTGATTGTATATCAAGTGTTCATCCTCAAACATTATTCTTTGTAATCTTGTTTGTTTAGAAGTCTCTTGCAGTTGTGCTTGAGCATAGAAGTCTCTTGATTGTGTTCTTGAGCATAGGAAGACTCTTGCGAAGTGTGCTTGAGCAAAGAAAGTCTCTTGCTGTGTGCTTGAGCATTTGTAATCAGATATTACATTCTAGTGAAATCTCCTTGGAAGTGCAAGGGGGACTAGACTACTTCCGGATTGTGGAAGGAACCAGTATAATTGCTTTGTGTCTTTCTCCTTTCCTTTCTCTCTGTTTATTCCGCTGCATGCGCTCCTGACCACTCCCTTCAGAAGCAATTCTTCAAGCTTCTGAACTTAAGTGTTCTGAGTTTTAGAGAAAACGAAGAAACGTCTAACACAATTCAACCCCCCTTCTTGTGCTTTTCTCACCTTCAGATATGTGTTTCTACAATTAGTTGCCTAGGCCTTGATGTTAATAACTCTTGGATTTTTGATCAAATTAAGCTAACATCTGTGGATAAAGATTCTTACTTTCTCCTGTTCAACCCTTTTGGATTTTGGTGTTCGAGAGTTGAGTTTCTTGTAAGCTCCGTACAAATCCTCCTCCATCTTATGGCAATTAGTTGAGAAGGAAAAATCTCTAATAGTTATAGGAATAACCACATGTTGGCTTGGAATGAAAAATGAATAAAAAAAATATTCATTTTTTTATGCATTTTAATATGTTTCCTACCACGTGTTTAGTGAACTCTTGATCTCACAACAATGTTAAATAAAAAGTAATAATAATGAAAAAAATACTTTATTGTCAATGAAAAAAATACAACCACTTTAAAATGTAACTAATCAATATTAATAAAATCGATTATAATGCATTCATTGTGCAATTTGCATGTAGTGAAATAAATGGAGTGTTTTTGCAACATATGGGTAATGGAATATAGATAGTAAGGAATGGCTAGTAAAGAATCAAGAACAAAAGAGAGCCGCATAGCATAAGTATGATAGATTAGTCATAAAAGGAGGGGCATTGGTCAACATCCAGACTGTTGGAACACAAGGAGTGTTAGAGTGTGAATTTAAAAAAAAAAAAATCTCATGACAACTTTCTTAGTTATTACTCATTCATGAGATGAGGTCAAACCATTAATTTTGTAATCGTCAAATGATCTTAACTATTGGATCTAAAACTCATCTTTGGCTCCTCCCCTATAAATAGAGCTCTCATTCCTCACTTCTACTCACCCCAAAAGTTCTCTTAAGTTGTCAAATAACTTTTCTCTCTTCTCCCTCCTTTAGCTTGTGTTGACGATCTATTCTTTTCTTCTCCCTCTTTTTCTGTCCCGTCAGATTTAAAGTGTTCTTAAGATCATAGTCCCTACGAAAAATAATGTGTCCCATCCACGTTATCCACTTTGTACACATTCCTACTCTCTTTATCATGTAAACCAAGAAACTGCAATCTACCGAATCATAAGCCTTTTCGAAGTCCACCTTTAAAATCAAACAATCTTTATTGGATTTTTAGCGGAAAACTCATCACTTTTTGAGAAACCTTTGAAGCAATATGACTCCTTATTAGGGTTGTCATTTACAAGACTAGAAATCGACATCGAAGTCAAACAAGACCGCATCCACTTTCCATAAACCCATCCTGACTGATTTTTATAGAGACAATATTTCAAATTTTACGTGTGTACATTTGAGTTTGATGACAATATTTCAAATTTTCCAATACTTTCTTATTTTTCTCCAAACAAGAGATAATAATGATATTTGAACATAAAAAATCCACAACATTTGAGATAACTTTTTTTTTCACAAACATTTGAGAGAACTTTTTTCCTAAAAAATACATTTGAGATAACTTTTTGTTATTAATAATAATTTTATTTTTGGTTTAAATGTGTAATTGGTCCTTGCACTTTCAACGGATTTTGGCATTGGTCCCTGCACTATTTTTTGTTTGGCATTGGCCCCTGCACTTTTTAAAAATATTGTCATTGGTCCCTGCACTTTTTTTTGTTTGACATTGGTCCCTGCACTTTGTAAAAATATTGGTATTGGTCCCTGCACTTTGTAAAAATTTTGGTATTGATCCCAATCATTTCATGCCACGTGGCACCAATACCAATATTTGTCCAAAGTGCAGGGACCAATACCAATATTTTTACAAAGTGCAGGGACCAATGCCAAACAAAAAAAAGTACAGGGATCAATGCCAATATTTTTACAAAGTGCAGGGACCAATGCCAAACAAAAAAAAGTGCAGGGACCAATGCCAAAATTTGTTGAAAGTGCAGGGACCTATTACACATTTAAACCTTTATTTTTTTACAAAAGCAACAAAGAGACTAAACACGATAATAAGAGAATGAAAGATAATTGTCAAAAAAGTTGACAACTTTTGGTGCAAATTGACTGACTGCCGTACCGTATCCTGCAGCTACGATGGTCCACACATGAAGATGCCATAGAAACAAAAGTAAAAAAGAAAAACACACTCTCATCTCATCTCATTTTCTAAACGCATAAAACCCAAACCCTCAAATCAAAACCAAACCCATATCATTTCTTCATCTTGTTCTCTTCTCTCCATTTCTAGGGTTTCCATTCATCTCTTCAATGGCCGAAGTCGAAAACCTCCCTCCCGAATCTCACGACCGATCTCCAGCCACCACCACCGCTCCACCTCCTCCCGACGACGATCTCCCACCTCCACCTAACCCCAACCCTCGTCGTCGCGATTTTGACCGTCGTGACGACAGAGATTTCGACCGCCGTCCTCACCGTGGCGGCCGAGGTGGCCGCGGTGGCGGTGGTTACTACAATAACCGTGATAGAGACATCAAACGCCGTCGTAGTCCTAGCCCTAACTATCGTGACCGGCGTTATTCTCCTCCTCCGCAGCAGTCTCGTCGTTCTCCTCCGCCGTATAAGAGATCTAGAAGGGGTAGTCCTCATAGACCTAACGACAGGTAATTGCATAATTGAATTAATCGCTTATTAATTGAGGTTTTTATGAGTAATTGATAGTATTTAATTTAGGGTTAGGTTTTATTTATACGAACTGTAGATTAGGGTTAGTTGTTTTAATTTGGAATTTTGTGCAAGAACATTTAGATTGCGGTAGTAATTATAAGCTTATACAAATATTTATTGTGCAAGAAATTTTAGATTGCGGTAGTAATTATAAGCTTATACAAGTATTTATGATGAAGTTAAACTTCAGAGCTCGTAAAAATCGAAGATGCAAAAGTTAAATATGAAATTTTTATTTTTTTTTTGTTAAGATTCAGTTTTTTTTTTTTTTCCTTCTTTTGAATAATTGTTTATTGGGATGTTTATCTAATGAAAAGCCATTGTTTATAGTCATAAGGCCTGTTTGGATTGACTTGTTTGAATTTATCTACTGGAATAAAATTTGTGATAATGTTTGGGAGAACTATGAAAGTAGTAGCTATTGACAATTTTCAGCCTAATCTCATAAATTCTCCAGATAAAACTTATTTGAAATGAAGCTTTTTGCAGCTTAATTTCACTAGTTCTCCAAGATAAAACTTATTTGAAATTAAGCTTTTTGCAGCTTAATTTCACAAGTTCTCCAAGATAGCATATGAAAACAACTTATAGCATATTCAAAAACAATTTAACTTTATTTTGTCTTTTCCAATAGAAATGGCTTATGCATAAGTGCTTGTGCTAAAAGCTGCAGATAAGTTGTTTATCCAAACAGGGGCAGAAGTTATATTCAACATGTTTAAATGAAACTGTGTGCCTATGGACTTTTATGGTTTCTGATGTCTTACAAATCGCACCAATTGTAACTGACTACTTTATAATGAAAGGTTATATGTTGAGAGTCATCAGTCATGTACTTAATTTTTCATGTGATTTGTTTGAAGGATTTTATTCTTGTTTGTTGTATATTGTAAAAGGATTTAACTTGTATACACTGTTAGTGTAAAGATGTTTTACACTGTTACTCAATCTTATCTGGCGGATCATTAAAAACATTGGACTTTATTCATAACTATTTTTAAAGTCATGTATTTGATTGGTTGTTGGTTGTGATTTGCTGACAGAGTATACAAATTACACTCATATAAAAATCTATTTAGATTATAGAGTATGTATACTTTCCTGTATTATTTGTTTTCTTTGCATCCATTTACCCTATGCATCAGAAACTATGTTAATATATTCCCTCCTCCAATTGCTTTGTTATGTGCGTAAAACAGGTTTGGCCATGATCACTTCGGTGGCTATGAACGGGGAGGTGGAAGGGGTGGCTATGCAGATGATAGACCTGGTGGCAGATTTCCACATCGATCTGGAGGGGGATATCAAAACGGAATTTCTGGTATGTCAATAGTTGCAAATAATTTTCAAATATAGTTATTCTAAAATACCTATAAATGCAATTTTTTTTAGCTTTAGTTTCTGACTTTTTCGTTTGATTGAACTTATTAAACTCAGCGATACCCATCATTGTTTACTGATACATATGTATGCATAGCAGCGTAGTTTCTTGTTTTTTATGTTAGGGTTTCAGTGTTGCATTTGTTACTTATTGGTGATTTTTAAAATGGTGTTATTACTTAGTGCAAACTTTTTTATCTGTTTGAGTGATCTTAATATTTTTTCAAATATTAAGAAATTGTACAGAAAATGTCTGGGAATTATTCCATTTACAAGCAAGATTTGCTCTTGCTCCCTAAGCAAGTGTTAGTTAGTGGGTATAGGTTGATATTTCAGTATCCCTAATCTGAGTTGCTGCACACTTTTGTAACCCAATCAAATGTGATTGTTGTTTTGGAGACTATTCTTTCAGCACTAGTAGCATGTAAATTAACATGATTAGTCCAGATGTGTGAAACATACTGTCTAAAAGATATTTTTCATTATCACATATATTATTATCATAATCCCATAATTCAGCATGTATTTTATGATTCTCTTTAGTCTATTCAGTGTTTTTGGGGTTGGCCACTTGAGGTAGCGATTTGAGATTGATCACTATGCTCCGGTGTCATTTTTAGTTCTTTCATGCATCATGTTTAATAAAATACTTCTGTAGTAAAAGCATAGTAGTTAATAGCGGATAGCGGCGCGTAACGGCCGACCCCAAAAATGCTATAGCGGGATAGCGCATAGCGCTATGACCGCTATTTCATAAAAACAAAAACAACAAAAATAAGGAAACAGAGAGAGCAGAATAGAGTTTTATATGAACAAAACAGAGGATTGTTTGTACAAACTACAAACATAAACAGAGAGAGCAGAATGGAGTTTGGAATCCATAATAACAAAGAAAACTAGAACAAAAAAGTAACAGGACAACAGAGTTTTGAGATTGTTAAACAAAAAAATAACAGGATAACAGAGCAAACGCGACAAAGTAGAGGAAGATTTACAGCAGCGGTGAAGAAGTTTTACAGAACAGCAGAAAAGCAGAGGAAGATTTAAAGAAATACCCTTTTTTTTTAAACCAAGGATAATTTTGTATTTTCTCTTAAAATGAAATAGCGGTTCTAAACCGCAAAACCGCTACGAAGCGTTGCGCCGCTATAGCGCCGCTATCTCACACCGCAACACTATGGCTTGTTGCGTAGCGCTCCGGCACCGCACCGTGCGGGCGCTATAGCGGCGCTATTGGCCGCTATTGACTACTATGAGTAAAAGGTTACTTCTTCAGACGGTGCATAGAAAATATTAGTATATCATTATGAGTTATAAATTATTCGATCTCTTTTTTTTTTGTATATCCTCTATTGATTTTTTTATTTTATTTTATTTTATTCTTTTCTTCAGATGGAAGTCAAATTATTTCCATTCTTGTCATTCAAAACTGAGCATCAAATCAATTTTTCGCACTGTAATATTGAGACATTAAATGGCAAGCATGCTGCTTTTCAGCAGTCATAAAAAAGAAAATAAATATCAGATTGAAAAGATTGTCCTTGTTTGCTGTTCAGTGGTTTAAGTGGGTATGGGTTCTCTCACGTCCCCTGCATGGCATTCTTAAACCAATACTGTTTTTTTTATTCTCTCCCCACCTCTTAATGGAGGGGTGTGTTTGTGTCCCCCTGGCTGTTGTTTGGTATTTATATTTCAAGCTTACCGTTATCTAGTTCTAAATCTTGATCAATTAATTGGAAAAGGTTTGTTATAAAATAACTCTTACTACGAGCTATCAAGTATGTATAAATTTCCTTTTAGGGTGACGTAAATTATTTTTAATATGTTTTTTATGTTATGGGTTTTATGGGTTTTATTTTGCAGATCTGGATGCCAATCGCGGTTATGCAGATTTGCCAAGTGGGGGTGCTCGAAGGTCAGTTTTGTACTTGACAATTTAAACTATGAATAACTTATATTGCCTGCCTGTATCATGTATTTCTTTGAAAACAGACAACTAATCTCATCAATGAAGGTTATTGACAAACGAAATATGGCAAACATGCCAATATACTAAGAGTGCAAGATCTGTAACATGAGATCTACAGATTTATTGTTAAGAAATTTTCAAATATTCTTAGATGGTAATGTTCCAATATCTTGAATGGGTGGCTTGATTTGAAGATACACCTTGTTATAGTGATTATACAAGGTCAGTACCAGATCTCTGTTGAGTGCTACTATTCGTTGAACCACTTTGAGATGAGATTATGGATGTTCTTGGAGGAATTTGACGTGCGGGGGTGTGATGTGAACACCCCAATTCTCCTATGGCGATAAATAGGCATATGGAATTCAGATCCAAACAAATGCTCTCTGCAGGGAACAAAATATTAAAATATTATAGGACAGTTGTTGTTAAGAAGACTGAGGGGCTGTTTGAAAGCGGTGGTAAAGATTCGAAATGCTCTCCCCATTTTGTCAATTTGCCACTTCTTTCAAACAATCCCAAAGTCTTCTTTGGCAGCTGGGGGGCCTGGGGCTTTATCACATTATCTGTTTACTTTGAGGAAGATTGGTTTCAGGCTCTATGGAGGAGGTTTCTCTTTTGTTTTTCATTTGGCTACTTCATTTGACATGTATTAAAAGCATTAACCTAGATGAATGATAGTCAAATGGTTAGAGATAGAGGGAGGCCACAGAAATCCTGATTTGTGGGATGATGGTTGCTTTTATTTTACTGTATCGAACTTAGCAATGTGATATTTTGGGGAAAGTCTGTTCACTTGAAGAGCTTGTGAATTATTTCAGAGAGGGGTTGATGTCCTATAAGCAATTCATCCAGGAGCTTGAAGATGATATACTGCCATCTGAAGCTGAGCGTAGGTAAGTTTAAAAAAATAACATCCTTTTACGTTTTTTCTTAGCTCTTAGTACTAAAGAATTTGTGATATGCCATTGATGAATGATGTTGCAATTTGTTTTTTTAGATACCAAGAGTACAAGTCAGAGTATATTACTACCCAAAAACGAGCTTATTTCAATACCCACAAGGATGCGGAGTGGTATGTTTTTTTTCCCACTGCTGAAATTTCAATTGACTCTTGAAATATTCTCTTTTGTAGAGTATAAATTAGCATCTTGTTTCACGTTGAAGCAATCTTGTGTTCATTCCGTTAATTGATTTTGATCTAAACTTTGATGTAGGTTGAAAGATAAGTATCATCCAACAAATTTACTTACAGTAATTGAAAGGTGAGTTTTTTCAAAACTTGCAGTTTATTGAAGAGCTGAACGCAGCTCCCTCTTTACGTTGATGAATGGTAGAGAAATAGTCAGGAAGACTAATATTTTGATTAAAGATGTCTAATTATATTCAATCCTATCTGGCACATAATCTTTTAGGAGGAATGAAAATGCTCGACGTTTGGCAAAGGAGTTTTTGCTTGATTTGCAAAGTGGAGCACTAGACATGTATGTTTTTGTCCTCTCTCACTTTATGTGTGTTTATTATGCCTTCTCTTCCTCCTCACGCTTGCCTAAATTCATTGAATTATGAGAGTAATTTAATTATGATTTGTGCAGAAATCCAGGTTTAAACTCTGCATCCACTAAATCAGAGCAAGCCAGTGAGCCCAATTCAGAGGAGGAAACAGATGCCGGTGGTAAAAGAAGAAGACATGGCAGGGGATCTAATAAGGACAACGATTTCTCTGCTGCTCCGAAGGCTCACCCTGTCAGTTCTGAACCTAGAAGGATACAAGAAGATATTCATCAGGTTCAGGCTGTTGTTCGTAAGCTTGACAAGGAAAAAGGGATTGAAGATAATATTTTATGCACCAATGATCATAGTAAAAATAGTGATAAGGCTCGCAGTGGATCTGTGGGCCCTGTAGTAATTATCCGTGGCTTAACATCTATTAAGGGCTTAGAGGGTGTTGAGCTACTGGACACACTTATAACATATCTTTGGCGGATTCATGGTGTAGATTATTATGGAATGCTTGAGACTAGTGATGCCAAAGGTTTTAGGCATGTGAGACCAGAAGGAGCAAGGCATGAAGAAACAGCTAAGTCGGGGTCAGAATGGGAGAAAAAACTTGATTCATTTTGGCAGAGAAGGTTGGACAGCCTGGATCCCTTGGAAGTAAGGACTGCAAAGGAGAAGATAGATGCTGCAGCAGCTGACATGTTGGATCCATATGTTAGAAAAATTAGGGATGAAAAGTATGGTTGGAAGTATGGCTGTGGAGCCAAGAGTTGCACAAAGCTTTTTCATGCTGTTGAGTTTGTGTACAAACATCTCAAGCTAAAACACCCAGAGCTTGTGTTGGAACTAACATCAAAATTGCGGGAAGATCTTTATTTTCAAAATTACATGAAGTAAGTATCAATTAACTGAGCTTTTTATTTTTGTTTAGTGGTTAATCTTGCAAGTGGTGGTGGAAATATTAAATATATTGATGTTACCTTCATTGTAGTGATCCTGATGCTCCTGGTGGAACGCCTGTCATGCAGCAATCTCAGGTAGAATGGCAATTTTATTTACCATACAATTTTATATCTAGAAGAAAATTATTACAAATGATGATTCTTGACTTGCTAAAACCGTGATCACATGTTTTGAAAACATTTTGGTCTCTTGTCTACCTTAATATAGGATTTTACAAGCAACTTTGCAGATGTGGTCTGCACATCTTGTGCAATTAGCAATTTTTTGATAAAAACTTTCCTTGAAATATATGCTGCTATCTATGGGGCAAGAAGCATGATGTTTCATTTCACAATTGGGAAATTTATTAAGCTTTCCAATATATTTCTGCACAAAGTCATTATGGTTTGATTCTAAAACATCCATTCTCCATTTTCTTTCTTCCCTCTCTATTTAAGGACAAGCCTTTAAAGCGAAGGTTACTGGAAGGCCGATTGAAAGATGATCGTGGGAATCGGCGAGACCAGGATAGGAGCGACAGAACAAATGGAGATAGACCTGACAGTTCGCCATCCCATGAGAGGCAGTTGGGAAACCGTGATGAAACAATGTTCGATGCATATGGTGGACCTGCTGTATCATTCAACTCAGATATGCCCCCTCCTCCAGTTTTGATGCCTGTACCTGGTGCCGGGTTGGTTGCTCTTTTACTTCTCTTCAATCTATACAATTAAAAGCTTTATTGAGGTTTGCTGGTGCTTATATAATTTATACCTATTCAGGCCTCTGGGACCCTTTGTTCCTGCTCCACCAGAAGTTGCGATGCAGATGTTTAGGGATCAAGGACCATCTTCGTATGATCCATCAGGAATGACGATGCGTTCTGGTCCTCACATAGGGGGACAAGCCTCTATGATTGCTGTTCCTCCCACCTTTAGACCTGATCCCCGACGGATGCGGAGGTACTTATTCTGCTAGACCCTTGTTTATATATGTTCCCTTTTGGTATCTCCAAATCATACTATTTTTTATGTGCCCTTATATATGTGATTTTTAGAGCTTAATCTGCTTTGCAACATGTTATTTTATTGTACTCCCTCCGGTCCTTTATATAAGAAACAAAAGACATAAAACATCAAGACCAAGGAAGTACATTGAAAATAGTCATCTTTATTTAATACACCTCTACATTTAAAAAAATTCCATGAATACCCCTAAATTAATTACTCTTTATTCCACCAACTTATTTACTTTTAATATTCTCTCTCATAATAAATAAGGGCAAAAATAAAATTTAACTTCAAACATCCTTGAAACTTGGTCAATGTTTCTTATATAAAGGACCAAAAAAATTCTCACTTTTGTTTCTAGTAAAAAGGACCGAAGGTAGTATTTTACCTGGCCTCAGAATGCTTAGTGCATGCATGATGCTTTTTTCCAGTTCCATAAAGTTGATTGACATTTTGGGTGCTCTCCAGTAGAATTGGTTTTGGTTTTGGAACTGTTCTAACTTGGGAGAGATATTTCTAGCCTTTGCCTATACGCATAATCTTTTACTCAAATTTATTTTGATCTCACTTTTACGTGAATTAATTCAAACAAAAATTACTTAATATGCAGCTTACTTTAATCAACAAAATCAATTTTATAAAACACATGTGGATTATTAAAATAACATGTGGTGGGAGTATTTCTATTTTCTACTGTGGAAATGAAGACGTTAGTGTGTCTTCGATACTCAAAAGTTATCCATCCATTATCTAACATATTGAGTTGTTTGTTGTATGTGATTGACTGTTTAGTGGAATGTTTAAACTAATTTCCTAATCGTGGTGCAGTTATCAAGACTTGGATGCCCCAGAAGAAGAAGTTACTGTCATAGACTATCGGAGCTTGTAGGTTTCACTGGTTTGGCTCATTGAGATTGGATTGGCAGCATATCTATTTTAATTTTAGTCAACTATACTCGGCATCAGCTGTAATCTAGTTGTAATAATGGGGGTTAGATTTCGTTTCTTTTGTGCCATAGATGTTGTAACATTAGAAGTTTTCCCGAGCAAAATGCTACCTGGCTGCTATATCTTATTTTTATAAGATGAGATTGCATTTAAACTTGATTTATAGAGATATCAATCAAAAACTACCTCCCAGGTTTTGGTGGATAATCAAACTATATTCCGATCCCACTTAGTGGGATAAGGCTTTGTTGTTGTTGTTGTTGTTGTGGATAATCAAACTATGGTTAAAAAATTATGTTGGCCTTGTATCAGGTCTTTTCCTATTGTTTGTGGATGTCAGTGACCTGGGTTTTAATCCAGGTCAAATTGTAAACTACCCAAATCATAATTTCAATTTGCTTAAGAATTTCCTTAAATGTATTTTCATTTGAGATCAATAATAATTTGACATTTTTTATCTATTTGATTACAATTTTAAATAGAAATGAATTGAAAATTATTTGCTCACAAGACTTAGTCCGTTTCTTGGGTAAACTGCAAATTGCATTTGAAGTTATATTTTTTTGACAGATTATTATTTTTTTCTCACTTCACTTTCTGGTTTAAAGTGTTACTAAAAAAAAATTACTATTTGTTGTTCCATAACCACTTGCTCTGTTTTGCCTCTTTCTGTTTTGTTGACACAAACATTGCACAGCAGTGTTGTCATCGGTGATTTTTATTTTATTTTATTTTTCCTACTTGTCCTACTGTTTCAATCATTTTATTTTTATTTTTGTAAATATAGTAGTCGGTGACCTATGCTGCTCGAGCATTATACACCATTGTTGTTGCACGACGGTCCGTTTAAGTTATTTTTACACTCATCTAATTATTTATTTTTACACTCATCTAATTAGAATTGAGAATTGAGTCTCTATTTAAAAAACGGTTATAATGTTAAAATCTATGCTTACATGCCAAGGTGATAGTTGTTTATTGAATTATGGTGTAGCATCTCCATTAAATTCTTTAATATTATAGAATTTATGTTATTAATATTTTTTTACAAATTATTTTATAGGATAGTTTTTACAAACTTAGAAAAGGAAACAAGTAGATCAATGGAATCTCAAATTGGATAAAATTGTAGTTGAAAGAACAATAAACTTAGAAAAATATAAAACTTTTATTTCAGTATAGAGCAAGTTTACAAATATTCCAAGGTGTGTTACAAGTCTGACGAGACCTATTTATAAACTAGAACCTTGGACAAGACATTTAAACTCAGATTACAAGGCAATAATAGGAAAATTTTAAGATTTTGCAACATCTTTTGATGACTGGATAACATGCACGGTCGTGCTTGTGAGGAGCGTGGCCATTCTCCCTTTTAAACATTTGTTCAAATTCGATTGGCTGAAGGGCGCACGACCCTGCCTATGGGGCGCACAGTCATGCTCGTAGTCACAACATTTCCTGCACTTCATGACAATGGCTCAACACGACCTAGTGCATTTTGAGCACGGATGTGCCTATCAAAAGAATGGCTTTTTCCTTGTTTTTTCTTCTCTTCCTTGGCTGCTTATCCTTACTTTTGATCCAAGTACATTGTTCTTCGTTATTTTGATTTTGAAAACAAAACTAATACTTTGAAGTAATATAGTTCTAAAACGAGTCTAACACAAACTAATTTTCATTGAATTTTAAAAGCTAGAAACAAATTAAACTACGACATATGAAATTCCCCCATGCTTGAATCTTTGTTTGTCCTAAGTGAGAGACAAAGAAAATCAGCAACACAAATTAGTAGGAAGACAATCTCAGACAATTTTTTTCATTTTTCAAAGACATTGTTTTCTGGGTACACTTATCACATCCCCAAATTCTTTTCATGATTGTTGTTCAACCCAACAATTGTTTCAAGTGAGTGTGTGTGAAGTTCAACTTTTTATTGCTCCTGTATAAATGACATTACAAGGAAAAAAAACTCTAACCATGGTAATAAACATACATATAAAATGTCACAGTCATTTCATATAATCTCGGTGGAAAGTTTTTTTTTGGTCACGTGGTGTTTTTTATTTTCATTTTTTTTCCTTTTTATGGGAAAACTCAGAGTCACTTTTTATACACTTTATCTTTATTTTTAATACCATCCACACTGTATTTGGCAGTGATCCTATTTATTATTTTTCTTGTGCTCTGATCCCCCCCCCCCCCCCCTACACCTTATTACGACTTTTTTTTTTGTTCCCCACATTAACTTATACTACTTTTTTGTGAACTTTTAAAGTTATGCTTAAAATGTCAATATACACACCTACTCAAAGTCTGCAACTTTGTGAATCTCTAAAAGAGAGGGGTTTACAATAAAACTGACGTGAGTTTAGTGAAACACTTAAAGTAAAAGGTTATGTTTACATGCACAAATTCATCATAAAACTCAGCCTTTATTTATTGTGTCTAACTTGGAAATAATTTGATCTCTTGGTCTGCAAAATGGCAATCAACTTTATCTCGGTCTAGTGCTAAAACAGAGTATTGTGGTGTTGCTAATGTTGTTGTTGAATCTTGTTGGCTTCTAAACTTGTTGTTAGAACTCTAGTGTCCGATTATCAAAGCCACTATTGTCTACTGTGATAACGTTAGTGTTGTTTACTTACCATGTAATCCTATCCAACATCAACACATAAAACTTATTGAAACGGATATCCATTTTGTGTGTGAAAAGGTTGCTAAAGGCTAAGTACGTGTTCTACATGTCCCATCTTGCTATCAAATAGATCACATTTTCACCAAGGACATTCTACTGCAATTATTTGATGATTTCAGAGATAGTCTCAACATTCATCAACCTTCCGTTTCGAGTACGGTTGCGTATTAGAATATAAAATATTCGTTGTGTAAATTATTAGTATATTGTATATTGTTTTAGAGATAATTGAGGCCCATATTAAAGATACTTGGTGCCCAAGTTGAAGGAAAATCGAATAGAAGAATGGAGTAGAAGCAGCGGAATAATTTCGATTTTCTTTCCTTGGATCATTACGAAATTCAAACATGAATCAGTGATTCGATTGTTACCTCGAAGTTTGGAATCTGAACGTTGGAAACTGGAAACTGGAATCTCGATCACAGCCAAGCAAGCAGCAAGCAACAAAGCCTCTAGCAAGTCCACACGAACAGTGCTCCTCCAAAACTCGGTGCTAGCCAATGAATCGGAAGTGCAGAGAAGAAGGGTTGCTCCAAAGCGTGTAACCAAAAACTTCAGCACTAGATTCTATTTATAGAACTTCTAGTGTGCTCTGCAAGTCAGAAGTCGCTATTGGGCTTCATTAAGCCCAACAACGAGTTTAGTAGTTTTGCTAACTAATTAGCGTCATTTACTAAACGCACCCCTTTATATAAGTCATACTTATATATTTCTCTTTTGACTGTTCTTTGTGTGTGACCCTATAGGTTCTAGTCACGTTGGCAATAATATTAAATCTAATATTTAATACTATAAACAATGAGCGGTATCTAGCAACACATCATTGCTACCCAAGTGACAAGAATGTCAAGTGATCTGACGAAACCTTTCCATGATAATACTCATGTGTATAATTACTCCTTTGTCTCGATATCTTCATTGATCTCAAGGCATAGATATTTTGTCACCCTTGTATAGATCAATATTTATATTTCTTGATTCCAAAATATACTGAATAACGAATAAGTCCAATATCTTATATTGACTTAGTTCGGCATGACCATGCAGTTTTACAGTCATATTTCATCAAGATGCCTAAAGATATATCTCCTGTTTATGAGGAGGGACAAATCCCATCTAGGACACTCATGTCCCTCAGCATGATTCGTCAAGTACCCATCAACCAACGTTATGGTTATCCTGTTACAGACAACGTTAGAATGGCAACAAAGCACTTGAGTCCACATCTAAGGATCATAGTGGTTTCAGGTCTAAGAGCAATATACATTATTATCATTGTGAGAATATCTTATGACAATATCATAACATACTATGTAGTATTCTCACGGTGGGTCAATCCAGTATAAATATTACTCCTAATACTTATACCTATGTATAGACTTAATATCTCATATCTATTACCCATGAGATGCGGTCATCAGTCTACATACATAATTGTCTCGATGCTTTATTATTATCCTTTATTCATATTAAAGCTTTGACTACGGATACATTTAAGAATAGCGTACTTTATGATAATGTAATCTCATGATTAAGTCACACTTAATTATATTATTACACGAACTATCTATTCTAAGGACTTTATTAACATTACATAAATATAATAAAGAGTACCATATATCATTCAATAATAAAAGTCATGATACATAAGATAAGTTTAACATAAATTATTGGCCTCTAGGGCTTACACCAACACAAGTATACTGTATATTAGTTATAGATAATCGAGACCAAGTCAAACATACTTGGTGCAGGTCAAAACATGCTTGGTGCCCAAGAAACTTGGTACCCAAGACTATAAATACACCTTTGGAAAAAAAATAAGAATCTACTTTGTGTTTTAATAACATCACATTTTTTTTAAAAATAATTTAATTTGTTTAGATACAACTATATAAAAGCATTTGTTTGTTACAAAATCAACTCAATCTTTTTTGAGTTATTTTCTCTCCTTGAAATATGATTTTTTGTTAAAAAAACACAATGATTAAAATACGTTAAGATGAATGTCAAAATTATATTTTTGTTTGTCATTAATTTTCATAATTAGAGAAATTATAAGAAAATTTGTTTTGTTTGGGATTAAGATTAAGTTAGTTTATTCTTTAAAAAAAGATTAAGTTAGTGTGAAAATTTGTTTTGATCGGGTTAAGATTAAGTTTGTTTGTTATTTCAAAAAAAAGATTAAGTTTTTTTTTTTTTTTTGCAAAGAAAAAAGTTAGCGTGTGTTGGTTTTGTTTTAATTTTATTTTTTTTTAGGAGAGAAAAATAGGGGACGATTGTACCAAAAGATACAAAAGGATATAATTTTGATGACGTGTCAAAAAATTAAGAAAGGGTAAGATTTTATTTTTGGTTGTAATTAAGTTTCATATTTAAAAAAGAAGAAAAGATTTGTGCCTTGGAGCACAAGTTACGTTTCCCTATATTAGTAGAGCACTAGCCGTATCTTTGTTCTCATTGAAACCCTGAGTTGTTAACATACTAACAACAACTACACACACTGAACCTCTTCCCATGGCAACCACCGAAGAATCCGTCCGCAAATCCCTATCAGAAAAACTCTCCGCCTTCGAAAACCAAGGCAACACCGTCTGTTCTCTCAAATCTTCCTCCGCTCCTAAACCTGACATCGACGCCGCCGGCTCCAATTCCCGTAAAGCATTCCGTAAATCAGTTGTCAACACACTTCAACGCCGTTTCTTTTGCAATCAGTCGTATCAAATTTACGGCGGCGAAGCTGGTTTGTATGATTATGGTCCTCCTGGTTTCGCTGTTAAAAAAAATATTATCTCTTTTTGGCGTCAGGTAAGTTTTAAAAGTTGCTAAACCTGTCATTTTTTATACGAAAATCAATTTTGAGTGAATTGATTATGCATGCATTTGCTTCCACGTTTGGAGTAGTTAGTGATGATTTAGTTAGGGTTGATTTTGACATGTTTGGTTACTCAAGTAGAATTGATTTTGCATATGGATTTAATCTTAGCTTGAAGTTAAGATTTGTAGCTTTTTGAGTCTTAACATGATTTTTACGTGTGTATGTTTGGTAGTGTGGTGATAAGAGTTGATTTTGAGCGAATTGATTCCGGATAAAAGTGAGTTGAATGTGTCTATGTAAAAGTGGATTGAACAGTAAATTTTAAGCAAAAGCTACAAATTCTAGCATCAACTACAATCAGTTCTACAAACAAAATCAACTCTACAACATCTAGAGTCACTTTTGATGCTCCGAAGTTGAAACCAATCATATTCAAATCATTTTAAGTAAAATTAATTTTACAAAATCAATTCATTCAACATCACCACAAAACCAAACCTGCACTATGTAAAATATTGCTAACAGTGAGTTGAAGATAAAATAGTTTATGTTTGAATATATTAATGTAAAAGTGAGCTGTACAGTAAATTTCAGTGCAAAAATTAAGTTTTAGAATCGAAAACTCCAATTTATAGATTAAATTTAGCTCCAATTTTGTACGGTGATCTCAAATACGTCCCCTCATATTAATCCTTCTGAGAGTATGATAGAGACTAAATTGATATTAAGTTGTTAAATACAGAGACCAGTTTGACAATTTAATCGAGTCAGGGAGCTTTTTGAAATATTTATAATATCGGGGACTTATTTCAGAGCACCTACAAAGACAAGAATTAATTTGGTCATTTACTCAGTAATTTTATGAGATTACTAACACTATCCATTTTTTATAATGTGTTGGTTCAACTGTATCGATTGAGTGAATTATTCTGTAAAATTGATTTTAGATAAAAGTGAGTTGAACAATAAATTTGTGTGCAGAAATCAATTTTAAAATCAAAAGCTCCAATTTTTAGCTTAAGTTAGAATCAATTCTTGAGGTAAAATCAATTCCATTTGTGAGAGCCAACCATGTCAAAATCACTTCTACACCTATAGATTCAATTTCGACTCCTCCAACAGTTGAATCTAACATATACTAAACTTCCTTTACAATTTTCACATATATTAGAAAGATGTAGAAGTTTGTTTTGTATATTAGTGATTTTGTGTGACTGTTGAAAAAAATATATTTGAAATTAAACTTATATTTAATTTAGGAACAGATAATCGGTGTTGTCCTATAGCAGGTATACCATAGTAGAATTTCAATAAATTCCTATTCTGCAATACACCACATAGTACAAAGTGTTGTCAAATAACGTCTATAGTGGCACCATAGTGTTGTAGCGTATAAGAATTTGAGCAAACTGCAATTTTCTGTGAACCGCGATTGACTAGACTGCAGATAATTTCCCTGTACCGACAGTAGTTTATTTTTTTCACGTGAATCCAATCAAAAGTTTAATGCTAACAATATATATAAATTAAATTTTAATAAATCAAATCCTAATTTTATTTTTGTTGTTGTTGGGCTGCTTGTAGCATTTTGTTTCGGAGGAAAACATGCTCGAGATTGAGTGTCCCTGTGTGACACCAGAGGATGTTCTGAAAGCTTCCGGCCACGTGGAAAAATTCACCGATCTCATGGTGAAGGACGAGAAAACCGGAACATGTCACCGTGCTGATCACTTGCTCAAGGATTATTGCAAAGAGAAGCTTGAAAAGGATCTCACATTGTCATCAGAGAAAGCTGCAGAGCTAAAACACGTTCTTGCCATGCTGGATGATTTCTCATCTCAAGAACTTGGTGCTAAGATTAAGGAGTATGGTATCACTGCTCCTGAAACCAAGAACCCACTCTCTGATCCTTACCCTTTCAATTTGATGTTTCAAACTTCCATTGGTCCCTCCGGCTCAGCTCGTGGGTTAGTAGTCCCTTCATACCCCTCCTTTTCTTCTTCTTTGTTGTTGGTGTTTATTATGATTTATGATTGATCCCTTGAAACAAAGCCTGGTCTGTGTGTGCTTTGACCAAAGCCAAAATCTGGCACTAGCAAGTTGATCTGGAGACTAGATTTGTCAAAAATAAATTAATTTCTAGCACACCAATGAGTCCACATGCCACAGCACAGAATTAAAATGTGTGTGCTTGACCAAAGCCAAAACCAGTGTGACAAGGTAGCTGAGTGGGGGAGACTAGAATTCTCAATTAAATTTATTTGTAGCACACCAAAGAATCCACATCCCACAAGGAATTAAAATTCCACGAGTTGCCATGCCAATCGGTAGAAATTTGTTTTATCATTGGGAATAGCTTTAGCTCGAGAACATGTAAATAAGCAATGAATTGTAGATTATATATTTGCATTGCAAACAGGACAAGTGGCTGACCTTGCCACTTTGCAATGCATAAGGACCTTTAGGTATACCCAAGATAACATCATCAGGAATGCATGTCTAAACCCTTTGAGACATATACTCTAAAAGCTCAAAATCAAAGGCACTCCTCTAATTATTTAGAACCCATATGCCACTAGAGAGTAATAACTGTGCATTAGAGTGTTGTAAATGATTAAGTAAGGTCCACTTTGCTTGACAATCATTTGAAAAGGAAAAAAAAAAAAAAGGGGCATCAATGGCACGCTTATCTTTGCATACACTATTAATGATTGTGATGTGTATCACAAGCATTAGTAGCGTTTGCAATGATAAATATTTAAGTGATTCCTGTGTTTTTGGTCATGTGATTTTTACCTGGTGCAATCGGTTACAATGCTGTAAATTCTAATCCATGGCCATTTCACCTGAAGTATTAATTTTTATTATCATAGTAAGGTAAAGCATTTAACTCCTTTTTCAACTGAAACAGGTTTATGCGTCCAGAAACTGCACAGGGCATATTTGTTAATTTCAAAAACTTGTACAATTACAATGGAAACAAGCTACCCTTTGCTGCTGCACAAATTGGACAGGCTTTTAGAAATGAGGTTTGTTGGTTTTTTTTTGTTGTTTGAACTTGCATTTGGTTTTGGTGTCTTTGTGGGATTGGGATTTAGTCTGGTTTCTGTATCTTTCTGCAGATATCTCCCCGTCAAGGCCTTCTCAGAGTCCGTGAATTCACCTTAGCAGAAATTGAGCACTTTGTTGACCCCGAAGATAAGTCCCATCCTAAGTATGCCAAAGTTGCCGACCTCGAGTTTTTCATGTTCCCGAGGGAGGAACAGATGTCTGGTCAGTCTGCAGAGAAAATCCGTCTCGGGGAAGCTGTTTCAAAGGTCAGTTTCAATAATAGTGTAGCAGTCTATTCTCTACTAAACCACATTTTTATGATTATTTTGATTTTTATCCAGGGTATTGTCAATAATGAGACTCTTGGTTATTTCATTGGGAGAGTATATCTCTTCTTGACGCGTCTCGGTATAGACAAAGACCGCTTGAGATTTAGGCAGCATCTTGCCAATGAGATGGCACATTATGCCGCTGACTGTTGGGATGCTGAGATTGAGTGTTCCTATGGTTGGATTGAGTGCGTTGGCATCGCCGATAGATCTGCATACGATTTGCTTGCTCACTCGGTAATTGCTCTGATTAACTGAATTCTTTGTGATAAACTTTAATAAACCAAGACAACGCGTATTTTATATTTATATATAATATAAATTCAAACTGGTTTCCTTACATCTGGTTTCCTTATTATCATAATGCTTATGTATTCATACTGCAGGAGAAAAGTGGCGTTCCACTGGTGGCTCAAGAAATTTTTTCAGAACCTAAGGAAGTAGAGGTACTGTTTAATGCTGATGGTGTTGGTTTATTGGAAACTTCATACACAACTATAAGAAGTCCCTGTTCATCATTAATTGAGTGTTGGTTTATTGGAAACTTCATACACAACTATAAGAAGTCCTTGTTCATCATTAATTGACTTGATATGTGAATTATTATTTCAGAAATTGGTTATAACTCCTATCAAGAAAGAATTGGGCCTTGCATTCAAAGGTAGTCAGAAGATGGTGGTTGAAGCACTTGAGGTAATTCGTGGTGTAACTGTTTTGGTATTTAGTACCGTGACTCTCTGAAAATAGCTACTTGCATTACATTTGAAAGATGAAATCTTCTCTGGCAGGAAATGTGTGAGAAAGAAGCATTGGATATGAAGGCCGCTTTGGAATCAAAAGGTGAGGTTGAGTTTGAAGTGTGTACGCTTGGGAAAACTGTAACTATTAATAAGAGCATGGTGAGCATTCACACGGAGAAAAAGAAAGAGCATCCGCGAGTTTTTACACCATCTGTGATTGAACCATCCTTTGGGATTGGACGGATATTATATTGCCTATTTGAGCACACTTTCTATACAAGGCAGAGTAAAGCTGGGGATGAACAGTTAAATGTATTTCGCTTTCCTTCACTTGTGGCTCCTATTAAGTGCACAGTTTTCCCTCTGGTTCAAAACCAGGAGTTTGAAGAGGTTGCCAAATTAATTTCCGAGTCGTTGACTGCTGCTGGAATTTCGCATATGATTGACATTACAGGTATGTTGTTAAAGTTGAAGTTCTCATTAACATATAAAATATACCTGTAGATTATGTTATAAATAAAACAAGAGGTTTAGGTTGGATGATTGCATTATTAGAAGAGATTCTTTAGGAACATTCACCTTATAAATCTTCGAAACTAAATGCTCTAGTTAGGATAATTTACTCGCAAGATCAATTCTTGGATGAGAAGGTGTTGTGTTTATGGACTATTTTTCTACGAAGTAGGCTTCGTTTTTGGTCATTCAACCCTCATATTCAAGTGTTTTTTTGTTGATTATATATATTAAATGGATTAAACCTGTTCTGAAGTTGTCAATGTTCCTTGCATACACAATTTTGTTTTAGGAATGAATTTATGCCGATTTTGCTGTGAGCAAAACTAACCTTTCATTTCTGCTGTAAAAATGTTAACAGGTAGAACAATAGGAAAACGGTATGCAAGAACAGATGAAATTGGTGTGCCCTTTGCTGTCACTGTGGATTCAACAACTTCAGTGACTATCCGGGAGAGGGACAGCAAAGATCAAGTGCGTGTTGACGTGGAAAAAGTTGCCACTGTTATTAGGGAGGTAACCGAAGGCCAGAGGACATGGGAAGATGTGTTAAAACTCTCAGGAGTACTTACTGCTTGTGCTTCTCAACCTGCTGCCTCAGATTCTGTGTCATCTGCTGAGTTTGAGAGCTTCAAGAATGAAATGAGGGCTGAATTGGCTTCTCAAAAAGCTCAGATTCAAGATCAGTCAGCAAAGATTGACCTCCTGATGGCTGAAATGGCTTCTCAAAAAGCTCAGATTCAAGACCAGTCAGCAAAGATTGACATCCTGATCAAACTAGTTTCTAATAATGGCATGTTTGGTGCGCAGGATACGATAGAAATAGAATTTGATAAGAGACTTGATAAGGATAAGATATGATAGTAACATGATAGACCTATTGCGAGTCATACTTTTGTTGATGACGAAAGGGGTAGTAGTAAGTACAATTTAATTTTCTGTTAACAATTGACTATTCTGTAGAATTTTAAATTTATTGCTTCTAATTTCTTGGTGTATATCTTAAATAATTTCTTGGGAATTTATAAACCGTTAAGTTAATTAACAAAGATATAGTTCTTAAGATTACATATGTTTGTTTGTCATCATTAAAAAGAGGAGATTGTTGACCTAAAGTGAGTTTTATAACAATGTCTCTAAGGTTATAATGATAACAATATGAAAGAACAATTTGGTACTCTAATATGTATTAAAAGTGCATGCCCATATAATTAAATTCTGACTTTGAAGTCATTTTGTTGGATATAAGGAGCATGGAGACCAATAGTGTCTTTTTTTTTTTTGAATCGGCAAATATTATTAAACGCCATCCCCGCAAGACGCAAGGTATGGACGAAACAAGATACAAATGATGCCGCATATAGACGGTACACCATAACCACCTAAAAACACCCCTGAAGATAAACCCGCCAAAACACATCACCACCTAAAAACACGGTATCCACCACTGCACATCGTCACTACTCACCCATAAAGAACACCCTCAAAATAAAACACCCAGACCCCAACACCCAAGCTGAGCCACATTTTGAAGAGCACCTAGCCAAAGGATCATGCAGCTATCACAAACCTCGCGACCTCCGAACCACCGAAAGAGCACAACACAAAGCCTAAAAACCAACTTGAGTCAAAGAACTGACTCCCGATCTCGAATCAAAAGTGACCGGCCCACCAGACTATAGTACCAAATTAGCAGGGCACCCTCGCCCCCGGTACACCAGATAAAAACCAAATAAAGTCAAACAAAGATTGCAGCTAGACCCCGACTCCCGATCTTGAAGCCAAATGAACCGGCCCATCGAAAACCAGCACACAATATGTAAGACGAAAGACATGGCATGCGAAGTTTAAACAACAAACAAATCAAAAGGAAAAGGCTCAACATAACGTGAAACGCACCCTTCAAGCTGCGAAAACACGTAAACATCCCAAAAAGCACAAACAAGAGCTAATGACGACGAACATGGACCCGTGTAACAGAGATTGCTTCTAAAGGAAATCACCCCCAACAAGCACCCACATCCTCATTTAAAACACCAACCACCACCACACATCATCACCCCCACCATACTTCACCACCACCACACATCACCACCCCCACCACAATTGAATAACCTTCACCACCACTGCTTCACCACCGCGCATCATCACCACCGTAACTGCATCACTACGCCACCAAAACATCCTCACCAAGAAACAAGCAACAACACAAACATATATCTAGAGGAAGGCGAAATCCAACAACAAAACACGGGCAGCGACGCCGGTTTGAAGCGGAACCACAACCCATATCTTAAAAAGGCGGCCGCTTGTGAGAAGGAGAATGTGTTTGTCGTCGTAGTAAAAGAGAACCAATGGTGGAGCAAAAACGACTGATCTGAACAGCACTTCCCGGATCCCGAAACCCTTGACCTCCTCACACCACATCACCACCACCACACAACCTAAACTGCCACCCAAAAGCTCACCCGAAAGCACTGCAATCCAACCCATGAACCACTCTTAAAATCCATTAAGAGCTGAACCACCAAAATTATCCGACAAACCAAATCCGGCAAACTAGTTCCAAGGAACTATAGACACCGGATTTGTTTTTTCGTTGACCTCCAAAAGCTTCTTGAAACACATAAGGCATTTCCATGGCAGCCGGTTAGCATACATAATGCCACTTAAGCAACAATTTTAAAGAGTGATGACTATAATTACTCACAATAAAAATACTACAAGCAAAGAGTCCTCATGGCTTCAAAAATATTATCACTTTAGGTCACGTTTAGCATGCGTCAGATACCAAGTCCTCTTCAAGATCTCAAATTTGATTATTTGCGCTACCAATTTGAGATCATTATTGCGAACGAAACAAAATGGAGGGACCCAATAGTATTTAAACTAATATATATTTTTTATTTCATTTTTTTTTTATAATTTAGGATCAATAGAAAGAGGTTAGTTTAGGGACAAAATCACTAGTTTATTTGTATTGGAAAAAAACATACATAAAGAAAAATAAAAAAACATACGAATATAAGTTGAAACTCTAAAGCGGAGAAAAAACCACAAACGTTATCTAATGACAACGAGATAATAATATTTTGTAAAAATTGTTATAACACAGATAATATCTTCAACCACCTCACTACCCCATTACACTCACACTCTCCTAAGAGAATATCTAAACTAATTTATACATTTATATATTTTATACATATACTCAATACATTAGACATCAATTATTTTTTTGACAAAAATAAAACGATATTCATTCATTAAAATTAATAGAGTACATCAACATCATTAAAAATATAAAGGGTGAATCTGCGAACAAATTCATAACACCCAAATCAATAACAAACAAGGACAAAATGCCTACAAATAATATGATAAAATATACGTGATAAAATATAAGCGAATGGAATAATCATGTTTTCAGATATGTAACATTGACAACCATATCATTTATGAAATCACTATTTGCCTGAAGTCGGTCTTTCAATATGAACCAAACAAACACCGTATTAAGGCGCAAAATCAAACAACTTCGTACAAAACGACAAACAACCCAACATCAAATGACAAAATCACTAAAAAAACACAAATCAAAAGAAAAACTTTATAGTATTAAGTTTTTTTTTTTCCTTCAAAAAAAAAAGAAAAACTTAATACTACTATAAACTTCATCTTTGGGACACTCGTTAGAAGACTCTAATTTTGTACTATTTGCATAGATGTAGCGCCACTTGTGCTTGCATGGGTTTAAGTTTAACAACACTGAGTCAAAGAGCTACAGTTACATCCACCACAAAACCTTGATCATAATTATCTTCTTCCCTCCCTTTTTCATTTCCACAACAACAACTTACTCCCATGGCCACCACCGAAGAATCTCTCCGTACCGCTTCCGGCTCCGATTCTCGTGAAGCATTCCGTCAATCCGTTGTTAACACACTTGAACGTCGTCTTTTTTACATTCCGTCGTTTAAAATTTACCGCGGTGTCGCTGGTCTTTATGATTATGGTCCTCCTGGTTGCGCGGTTAAATCTAATGTTCTCTCTTTCTGGCGTCAGGTAACTTTTAAATGTTACTAGATTATGAATATGATTTTGACATGTTTGGTTGCTCTCGTAGAATTGATTTGTAGCTTTTGAGTCTAAATATGATCTTTACATTGAAATATTTATGGTTTAACTTAATTTTAGGGGAAACATAAACCACTTTACATTCAACTCACTTTTTAGTAAAATAAATTTTACTAACTCAATTAATTTATCGTGATCGCGGAACCAAACATGCACTACGTAAAATTGATTATGGCTGACCTTGAGTTAAAGATAAAGTGATCTATGCTTAGATACATTATGCGAAAATCAATTCCAAAATAAAAATCTCCAATTTCTAACATAAGTTAGAATCAATTCTCGAGGCAAAGTTAATTTTGGTTCTCCTAAGTGGAGCCTAACATGTATTAAGCTTCCTTTACAATTTTCAGATACATTAGAAAGAAGTAGAAATGTGTTTAATGTGTCTATTTTGTGTAGATTAGTGGTTTTGTGTATGAGTGTTTTTAAAGTACTTTTTGCATAAGAATGTGTTTGATTTTGACTTCAGCAGTGCTATTAATTAATAACAAGTGCCCTAATGGCAAGGGAGAACCTTGGCGCAACGGTAAAGTTGTTGTCATGTGATTGAAAGGTCATGGATAGTAAGACTGCGTATAATACACCAAACGGTAGGACCCCTTTTTTGGACCCTGCGTATCCAGGAGCTTTAGTTTACCGGGCTGCCCTATTTTAAGTGCCCTAAGGGCACTTTAGCATTTCCCTAATTTAAGGAAGGTATATGAGTATTTGTGGGACAAATTATTCTTCTCAGGAAGGAACAAATAGTGGCACTATTGCAGAGTTAGAATTTGAGCAAGTAGTTATTATTCTGTGATACAATATTTAGTACATAGCGTTGTAGCGTAGTAGAATTTGAGCAAACTACTATTTCTACTATCCACAATTGACAGCACTGTAAATTATTCCTATGTGCCAATACAACAACAACAACAACCAAGCCTTATCCCACTAAGTAGGATTCCTCAATACCAAAAGATTAAATTTGTTGAGAACGCGCATTCGATCAAGAGTTATATGCTAACAATATATTTAAATTAACTTCTAATAAATCAAATCCTAATTTTATTGTTGTTGTGCTGCACGTAGCATTTTGTTTTGGAGGAAAACATGCTCGAGGTTGATTGTCCCTGTGTGACACCAGAGGTTGTTCTGAAAGCTTCCGGCCATGTGGAAAAATTCACCGATCTCATGGTGAAGGATGAGAAAACCGGAACATGTTACCGTGCTGATCACTTGCTCAAGGATTATTGCAATGAGAAGCTTCAAAAGGATCTCACATTGTCATCAGACAAAGCTGCAGAGCTCAAACACGTGCTTGCCATGCTGGATTTCTCATCTCAAGAACTTGGTGCTAAGATTAAGGAGTATGGTATCAGCTCTCCTGAAACCAAGAATCCACTCTCTGATCCTTACCCTTTCAATTTGATGTTTCAAACTTCCATTGGTCCCTCCGGCTTAGCTCCTGGGTTAGTAGTCACTTCAAACCCCCCGTTTTTCTTCTTCTTTGTTGTTGGTATTTATTGTGATTTATGATTATTATTATTATTATCATCATTATTATTTTTATTACAAACCCAAAACAAAAGGGTGATTCCTTAGAAACACAACCAACCCTCATTGGCAAGTCCACGCATTAGAACACTAAAAAAAGATGTGATGAAGTTCAAAATGCCACTTATTACCCATGAAATTCCTTATGAGCTCTATCTCATTGGTGTGAAGATGATAGGTGTGCTTTGCTTCCATCACCAAATTAGAGTTGATCAGTAGACTAGATTTGTCAATTTTTTATTTTTTTTTAATTTCTAGACCACCAATGAATCTACATGCCACAAGGAGTTAAAATGTGTGTGCTTGACCAAAGCCAAAACCAGCATCACAAGGTATTTGAGTGGGGGAGACTAGAATTCTCAAAATTAAATTTATTTGTAGCTCACCAAAGAATCCACATGCTACAAAGGAATTAAAATTCCACGAGTTGCCATATTCGCTGTGGCAATTGAAAGAAATTAATCTTATCAATGTGAAGGACTAATGTCCAAAACCACACGTATGCCAGATAGCTTTAGCTTGAGAAATGTAAATAAGAAATGAATTGTAGATTATATACTTGCTTCACAAACAGGACAAGTGGCTGACCTTGCCACTTTATCATGCATAAGGACCTTTAGGGATACCCGAGTCATCAGGAATGCATGTGTAAACCCTTTGAGACCTAGACTCTAAAAGCTCAAAATCAAAGGCATTCCTCTTATTGTTTAGAGCCCATATGCCACCAGAGAGTAATAAGATTAGCGTGCTGTAAACGATTACATCAGGTCCACTTTGCTTCTTGACAGTCATTTGAAAAAAAATGAAACCCGGGCATCAATGACAGATTTATCTTTGCATGCACTACTAATGATTCGTATGTATATCACTTTGAAATTAGTAGTGTTTGCAATGATAAACATCTAAGTGATTCTTGTGTTTTTGGTCATGTGATTTTTACCTAGTGCAATCAGTTACAATGCTCTAGTGATTCTTGTGTTTTTGGTCATGTGATTTTTACCTGGTGCAATCAGTTACAATGCTCTAGTGATTCTTCTTGTGTTTTTGGTCATGTGATTTTTACCTGGTGCAATCAGTTACAATGCTCTAAATTCTAATCCATGGCTATTTCACCTGAAGTAATACTTCAGGTTAAGCATTTAACTCCTTTTTTCAACTGAAACAGGTTCATGCGTCCAGAAACTGCACAGGGCATATTTGTTAATTTCAAAGACTTGTACTATTACAATGGAAACAAGCTACCCTTTGCTGCTGCACAAATTGGACAGGCTTTTAGAAATGAGGTTTGTTGGGTTTTTTGTTTGAACTTGCATTTTGTATTGGTGTCTTTGTGGGATTGGGATTTGGTCTGGTTTCTGTATCTTTCTGCAGATATCTCCCCGTCAAGGCCTTCTCAGAGTCCGTGAATTCACCTTGGCAGAAATTGAGCACTTTGTTGACCCTGAAGATAAGTCTCATCCTAAGTATGCCGAAGTTGCGGACTTGGAGTTTTTAATGTTCCCGAGGGAGGAACAGATGTCTGGTCAGTCTGCAAAGAGAATCCGTCTCGGGGAGGCTGTTTCAAAGGTCAATTTCAATAATAGTGTAGTAGGCAGTGCCTTTTTCATCCAAATATTGTTGTCTATTCTCTACTAAACCACATGTTATGATTATTTTGATTTTCTTTTAAGGGTATTGTCAATAATGAGACTCTTGGTTATTTCATTGGGAGAGCGTATCTCTTCTTGACGCGTCTCGGCATAGACAACGACCACTTGAGATTTAGGCAGCATCTTGCCAATGAGATGGCCCATTATGCCGCTGACTGTTGGGATGCTGAGATTGAGTGCTCCTATGGTTGGATTGAATGTGTTGGCATCGCTGATAGATCTGCATATGATTTGCGTGCTCACTCGGTAACTGCTCTGATTAACTCAATGTTTTGTGATAAACTTTCAATACCACTTGTATTTTATTTATATTTACATTATATAATATAATCTCAAATTGATTTCCCTACATCTGGATTCATCAACCTTGATTTCAATAATTAAAGGGGGCAGAATGTATTTTATATATAAAATATAATATGTAAAAGCAAGTAAGCAACTAAGCAATTTCTCATATTTTAATGTGTGGTGTACTACATTATCATAATGCTTTTGTATTCATACTGCAGGAGAAAAGTGGCGTTCCGCTGGTGGCTCACGAAAAATTTTCAGAACCTAAGGAAGTGGAGGTACTGTTTAATGCTGATGGTCTTGATTTATTGGCAACTTCATACACAACTATAAGAAGTCCTTGTTCATCATTAATTGACCTGTTATGTGAATTATTATTTCAGAAATTGGTTATAACTCCTATCAAGAAAGAACTGGGCCTTGCATTCAAAGGTAGTCAGAAGATGGTGGTTGAAGCACTTGAGGTAATTCGTGGTGTAACTGCTTTGGTATTTAGTACCGTGACTCCTGCAAATAGCTACTTGCATTACTTTTGAGAGATGGAATCTTCTCTGGCAGGCAATGCGTGAGAAAGAAGCATTGGATATGAAGGCCGCTCTGGAATCAAAAGGTGAGGTTGAGTTTGAAGTCTGTACGCTTGGGAAAACTGTAACTATTAATAAGAGCATGGTGAGCATTCACAAGGAGAAAAAGAAAGAGCATCAGCGAGTTTTTACACCATCTGTGATTGAACCATCCTTTGGGATTGGACGGATAATATATTGCATATTTGAGCACACTTTCTATACAAGGCAGAGTAAAGCTGGGGATGAACAGTTAAATGTATTCCGCTTTCCTTCACTTGTCGCTCCTATTAAGTGCACAGTTTTTCCTCTGGTTCAAAACCAGAAGTTTGAAGAGGTTGCCAAATTAATTTCGAAGTCGTTGACTGCTGCTGGAATTTCGCATAAGATTGACATTACAGGTACGTTGTTAAAGTTGAAGTTTTCATTAACAATTAAAATATACCTGTAGATTATGTTATAAATAAAACTAGATGTTTAGGCTTGATGATTACATTAATGAATGTTTAAAAGAAATTTTTTAAGAAAATTCACCTTATAAATCTTCAAAACTTAATGCTTCTTCTGAGGATAATTTGCTTGGATGGGGAGGCGTTGTGTTCGTTAAGTATTTTTCTTTGAAGTAGGCTTTGTTTTTGGTCATTCAACCCTTTATATTCAAATGTTTTTTCTTGATGATATATATATTAAATGGCTCAAACCTGTTCTGAAGTTGTCACCTTTGCTTGTATACGCAATTTTGTTTTAGGAATGAATTTATGCCGATTTTGTTGTAAAAATGTTACCAGGTACATCAATAGGAAAACGGTACGCAAGAACAGATGAACTTGGCGTGCCCTTTGCTGTCACTGTGGATTCAACAACTTCAGTGACTATCCGGGAGAGGGACAGCAAGGATCAATTGCGTGTTGACGTGGAAAAAGCCGCCTCTGTTATTCGGGAGGTAACCGAAGGCCAGAGGACATGGGAAGATGTGTGGTCTACTTTTCCTCACCACTCTTCTACAGCTACAGATGATTGAATTTAACTAATTCACCAATTTGACCTTTCATGGTTTTCTGTTGCAATTACTTTTGTGGTGTTTGAGCAAATGAATAGAGCTATAGGATATCACCAATTACACTACATACCCATTTTTGTTCTTATCATGTTTTGCAACATATGGACTGAATCATCCACTCATTCTGTAGTTTATTCCACAACTTTGACAAGTTTTGAGTTTGTAATAGATAGGTCCTTTAAGTAATTTTTTCCTATAGCAATCCATTAATTATTAAATTGTATGCAACATTACAATTCAGTTAACTTTCTATTACAAAAAAGCTGAGTTGACCTTTAATTGATGACATGGCATGTCCACATTAACAATTTTTTTTTTATTCAAACCCAACAATTCATTCATGTTCGTCATCTTCATTCTCTTTCCATCCTCATCTTCATATCCAACAAATTCATTCATGTCCATCCTCTTCCTTCAATATTCATCTTATGTTTAATATCGGAAACATAGTGTAATGGGTGGTTATTTTACCTCACCCAAAACCGGAGTACCCTATATAGGTTGGGTCTTAGGTTTGGCCAAACCCAACCCAAACCGGAACACGTACACCCCTAGATTGTCATTTCGTCTAAACAATTCAAGTTACTTATTTCAGTTTGTTTCGCTAGTTACTAATTAATTACTTCCTGGTTAGAGATATATAAATATCAAGATATGAATATCAATATTGGACCATGTCACTACCTAAGTGCCTAAATCAGGGGTATGCTTCAAAGGATACAAATCTTACGCACTACAATAAAACTAAATAGCAAATAGAAAATAACTAAATAAAAGACTTTAAATTAAATAATTATCCAACAAACAAAATTGAGGTTCATCTTAGAACCCTAGCCTAAAAAGATTTATTTACCCATGGTAACTAAAAACAAATTATAAAAGAAATAAAACATACCCTAGAAGAACCTTGAATGAGGAGAGAGACTCCTCCCTAGAAGCTCCTAGTGCTTGCCTTACTCTTGTGAACGAGGAATGTGGTATTTATAGGGATAGTTTCCACTTGAAGTTGGGCTACATTCGAGGGCTTTTTGCACCAAAAAGTCACAAAATAGCATCTTGGGTCGCAAGGAACGGGCGCTAGGCACCTAGGACCATGCAACATACGCATGTGAGAGGGCTTTCATGTTCCAGGTGCCTACTTTCATGCGCCAGGCGCCCAAGTGCAAATTCATGGGCGTCTGACACCCCATTATGTGCGCCTGGGCGCATGTGAGTGCAGCAGGTGCTGAAAATGTTTTTTTCTTCGCCATTTTGTGTGTTTGCTTTTATGTAAGATGTCATGGAACTTTGGAACAGAATTCATCCCTCTGTAATTGATGATAGGTCATCGTACAATATTTTTAGCATGTTTTTCAATCACTTTCAGTAGGTTTTAGCAGCAAAAAGGAGGAGTATTAGAACGATTGCCTATGATTTCGGGACTTTTGTAATGTTTTCTGGATTTGAGTCTGTAATTCTAGTTTTCCCAAAACATAGCAATTTTAGGGGGTTTTTGAAGTAATTCACGAAGAAATCATGCAAATCGGCAAATCAAGAACATCTGAAGAATTGTGAAGACTTTGGGAGACTTTACAGTGGAAGAAATTATGTTCCCAAGTTTCTAGGCAAGTTATTTGAAGACGAAGACATAAAAACGACGAAAATCAGAGAAACTAGGCCCAAGAGGAGCAACCATGCGCCTAGATCACATGGGATACGCCTAGGGCATGGCAAAAACATGGCATGCGCCTTAGGCACCTCTAAATTAATACCTGGTGCGCCTAAGGCATCTACCATGCGCCCCGAACATCTCAAATGCAAGGGGCGCAAGCGTAATTTCATGCGTTTTTGTGGGTTTAGCCCGCGTTTTTAGCCCAAACCCAGTTAAAAATCTCTACAATAAATACCAGACTTCCTCATTCAGAATTTTTCGTTTAGAACTGTGGCAGTTCAATAGGAAGGCAACTTTGGAGCTTCAAGAGATGTTCTATCTTCTTCATGATTTTCTAGGGTATGATTTTATCTTTAGTAATTTGTTTATGCTATTTGACATGGATGGACAAACCTAATGGAACCTTGACCTTCAATACCTTGGGAAAAACTGGAATGTCAATTCAAGTTTATGCTTTCAATTACCTTAGAGACGGTAAGACCCCGCACGTAAGAATCACCGTGTGATCAGCAGGTGCAACCAGACTTAGGAGGGATATACCTAGTTAACCGAGATTTGTAGACCTGACACGTAAGGATCACTGTGTGATTAGCAGATGCAGCTTCCAACCTTCTAGGTTAGTCACGTCTCAACGACCTCATCACTTGTTTAGTCCACCTAAGATAGATACGCGACATTAACATTATTTAATATATAAACAGAGGTGATTCGAAGAATCCTAACCGCTGCTTACTTTTCTGCAACCAAAAACAGGTAAACTTGCTCTGTTGCAAACAAATAAAAATTGCAACCTTTCTAACCTTTATCTTTTATTTTATCGTCAACTTATAAAATAAGTAACACAAATTATTTGGACGAAACGACAATCCATGTGGATACGATACCCTACTTATCACTTTATTACTTGGTAAACGATTTGATACACTTACCTAATCCGCACATTAGTAACATTTTCTGAGACCTCTTGAATATTCATTCTTCATCTTTCCAAGTACTTCATAAATCTTCTCATGTCTTGCTTTGTCGATATGCATGATTTCTTCTTGATTTTACTACAAAACATCCTAAAATTGCTATGTTTCGAGAAGAAAAAAATTACAGACTCATATAGAAAACATTACAAATGTCCCAAAATCATAAGCAATTGATCTAGTAATTCTATATTCTGCTTCTAAAACCTACTAAAAATGACTAAAAATCATGCTAAGAATAACGCAAGACAACCTGTAATCACTTATTAACAATTCACTATTTTATGCATCTAATTTCTCACCAATTCCTTATTCTTTATTTGCTACATTTTTTTTTTTAAATTACCAATTATCCACACACACTTTTAGAATAACACTTTGATTGTTCATCAACCGTGTAATAACATTTTAGAATAACACTTATAAAATCAGCAATTCAAATATATATCTCTTAAAATAAATAATTTTTGTAATATCCTTATCTTGGTTGTGATTACCTATTCCAAAACACCCCATTTAACACAAAGAAAATTTCAAATTTATAATTACATTTCAAAAAGAATAATAATTTTACAAAAAGATTTCTATTTTCAAAACAAAGTAAAATGAAGAGAGATTTGAACTCATTTTTCAAAAGCCTTCTATTTTCAGAAAGAAAACTTTGAATATACCCACTTTAAAAAAATCACAATAAAGATCAAATATGTAATAATATTCAGAAAATACCACTTTTACAAATCATCAATTCAGATAAAGATCAAATAAAAGAAATAAACTTTTAAAATATCTTAAACATAAATTTGACTACCTTTTTCAAAATACACCTTTTCACATAATTCTAATAAATAATTCATTTTCAATTTTTTTCTTCTTCAAATGAATTGAAAGAAAATATAATTTTACAAAAACACTTTCTATTTTCAAAAGAAATTAAAAATAATTTACATTTAAACTAATTTTCTAAAAGAAAACTTTTAAAATAACCAGTTAAAAAAGAGAAATGATATTTACCATTTTTTGATAACTTTTGTGACAATTTTATCTCTTGTACTCACATTTTGTTTTCACTTTATCTCTTTGTTGCTTTGATTTTCTTGTCAATACCTACTTTTCTTTGTAAATTAATGATTGTTTCAAAATTTGTCATCAAAATAGTTGTTCAAATAACACTTTTCTTTATAAAAATGAAGAATTCAAATAAAAACACAATAAAGATCACATAAAACAAATAAAAATCCAATCAATCCTTTAAATAATTTTTAATATATTTTCAAATCAGACATTGTTCAAAAAGAGATAATTCAAATCAACAATTCATTCAAAAAAGGAGAAAATTTTAAAATAAATCATAAAAAGGTAAATTTATTAAAATCAGATACACTTAAACAAGGTAATTTATTTTGAATTTTTGTAAAAATAAATCATAAAAAGGTAAATTTATTAATATCAGATACACCTAAAAATGGTAATTTTCTTTTGAATTTTTTTTAAAATAAATCATAACGAAAAGGTAAATTTATTAAAATCAGATACACTTAATAAAGGTAATTTTCTTTTGAAAAATAAAAATAGACATTAAGTAAAAAATCAATCGAAAGGATACTTCTAAAAAATAGGAAATATATATTTTTTTCCAAAGGCAATGCGGAATTTTTTTATCAACTACAACGACAATAATGAATTAACTCACGCTCTGAATTAAGATAATGAACAATTTTAAAAAAGAGAAGAACAATTTGAAGAATGTTGTTCACATTTCACACAATGTTAGAAAACACTAGTAATTTACTAATATAATCCCATCGGCAATTAACTGTCGATGAATTTTAACAGACAACAGTTAATTACTGATGAACATTTACGTTTTTTTTAGTGTGTTTCAGCTTTGTTAGAAGTATATAAAACAATTTTCGAACAATTTTCCACCCAAAAACCATTAGATCGGGCCAAAAAATTGAAGGCCCATCAAAATTTTAAGACACCTGTCGCCGCCTTTCTGAACTCTCATGACTCTCACTTGAGTTAAAATCCAATCACACACGTGTCACCATTTCCCACCATTAGATTAAGAGTTAAGAAAGAAAGTCAAATCCTAACCGTTAAAACTGATCCTGATCTTGAGTTTGAAAGTGTAGTTGAAGTACAGTTCTATATAAAGAGATTCTAACTCAAACACAATACAACATTCCATTGACCCCTTTTCGCTTCTCTGACTCATCTCTCTCTCTCTCTCTCTCTCTCTCTTTCTCTCTTTGAGTTCTAGAGAGAGAAACTCATCACATAGAGAGAGAAAGAGAGAGAAACAAACCATAGCTTAGGTACGTGTTTCTTTTATATCTTGAACTTGTTTCAATTGTTGTTTGCTTAATTGAGTTCTTGTTTTTCTATGATGTTTTTGTTTTTTGTGTGAAATTGTATGAACTTTGATTTGATGAATTGGGTTTTGATTAATTGCGGTTTATTTTTTTAAAAGTTTTGATTTTTATGCTCAATTTTGGTTTTCATTTCTTGCTTTGAGTTTTTGTTGTAAAATTGTATGAATTGTGGTTTGATTAATCGGGTCTTTGCTTAATTGTGGTTTCTTATGAGCTTTTTTATTTGTTTAAAGTTTTAATTTTTATGCTCAATTTTGATTTTCATTTCTTGCTTTGAGTTTTTGTTGTAAAATTGTATGAATTGTGGTTTGATTAATTGGTTCTTTGCTTAATTGTGGTTTCTTATGAGCTTAATTGGTTCTTCTCAATTTTCATCACTTGCTTTGGTTTTTTTTGTAAAATTGTATGAATCGTGGTTTGATCAATTGGGTTTTTGCTTAATTGTGGTTTCTCATGAACTTGGTTTTTTTATATTTTTTTGAAGTTTTTATTTTTATGCTCAATTTCGCTTTTTTTCCTTAATTGTGAAACTTTGAATTTTGGTTTGATTAATTGGGTATTTGCTTTGCGTAGTTGTGGCTTCTTCAGAACTTGATTTTTTATTTTTTAAGTTTTAATTTTTAAGCTCAATTTTGGTTTTCTTTCCTTTTTTGACCCTTTTCAGTGATTTTTCTAACACCATTTTTTTCTTCAGTAATTGATTATTACTTATATTGATTTTTTATTTTTGAGAAATTGTATGAATTTTGGTTTGATGAATTGGGTTTTTGCTTAATTGCGGTTTCTTATGAACTTGATTTTATTTTAATTTATTAACTTTTAATTTTTATTCTTAATTTTGGTGATTTAAATTTTTCATTTTTGATTTTCTGGCAATAGAGAGCTAAAAGAAGATGAGGGTGTGTAGATTTTTGGAAGTTTTATCTCATGTTGAATCGAAGTTGATATCTTCAACAGAAAAAAGTGATTTTTTAAAATTATTTTTTAATTTTTGTTTTGGATTGTTTTGTTGGCGGGTTCTGTGGCTTGTTTTACTGTGTGTTGGATTTAGAGAATTGCAAGAAAGTGCACAGATTTTGTGGATGCTTAGATTTAATAATTGATATGATTCAAAAACCCTAACATGTATTTATTTATTTTTGACTAAGAAAACCCCGTGAACATAGCTAAGTGACATTGCAATAGAGGGCCGTGGTTCGGACCCCGGATTCCCCACTTATTCACCTCAAGGGGTGATATCCTGGCTATTTGGCTACTTGACAAAAAAAAAAAAACTTTATTTTTTGTATTTGTGTTTGGGGTTTGGGGAGAGTTAGTTGAGTTCTCTCTATGTTTCTTTTTGATAAGGCCTGAGGATCTAAATTGCTGACCACAAGCACTTGGTTGAGGGCCCCTATGCCTAGGGCATGATGGGGGTAGATGGTCAGAATTAAGAACATTTGAGGGAAAGGTGTTACTCTCACCTCATGTCCTTAGCTCCCAATGGAGTGTCCACTTTAAAAATTTTATTTTTTAAGCTTTTTAGACCTTTTCGTGGGTCATATATGTGGATAGGCCAATGGCGTATTTACAGTAATTTATGTATATATTACTATTTATTAGGGTATCATATATTTTGCTTTGTTGAAGAGTTTTTCAAAGTTAGCGAAATAAGGATTATGATTAATGACTTCAATGTTTGGAGGGGTTTTTTTAGCTTGAATTTAGTTTTCGATTTCATTGTCATAAATATAGATGTCATTTGTTTAATTGTCTTGATTTTGAATCTATCTTGAAAATTATAATGAAATCCAGGCAGTTTTCTGATGTAGATTACCATAATTTGTGTATGATCCATTTTTTCATTTCATTTTATGCGAATATGTTTTGTATGACCTGCATTTTGTTTATGTTTCTTACAGGTTAAATGCAAAGGACAATCTGTCAATAGGTTGAAATGATCTTAAACTATTCTTCAGAAGCCCAGCATTGATGCCAGCAGTTAAAATGGTGGCCAAATCTCCTACAACTTGCAAAAAAGATGGGAGGTATCCTCATGTGTCTCAGAAGTCAAATAAAATATCTAAAAGACTATGTTCGATGGTTGGAGTAACTGATGCAATGGAAGATTTAGATATATCATGCCAAACATATCTTAATGGTGGTAAGCTTTAATACATTAATATATTTAGAGACCCAAAAAGAATAAATGCCTTCGATCTTGGCATTGGAGAAGTTGCTAATATGAAGTCTTTTATTTTCATATAATGCAAGCAAAGCCACTTATTAGTTACACATGTCTGATGCAGGTTTTTCTGTAAATAAAGAATATTCAAAGGAGTGTGACAATGATGAACACCAAATGTCATGTGATGAAGAAACAATTGTGGGGAAGAACAGTCTCCCATTCAATGGTTGTGCAGATTCGATAGTAGAAACGGTAAGGCTCACCTTCATTTCATGGATCTTATTCATATGAGTTGCCTGTCTTTGTATAAATTATGTTTTACATGCATGCAACATGAGTGCAAATAAATTATGATTTTTCTGAGTGACAAGATCAATCCTCATTTGTGGGGCATGAGTATGATGTTTGAAAAGAAATATGCAGTAGTTGGTGACAACAAACACATGTTGCAGTGACATTTCAAATTGAAGATGTGTTTGATCTCCAACATGTGTCAGTGTCGATACCAATATGACACGACACATGGTTTAATTCAATCACTTCCATTTTCTTTTAAATTATTATTGGTGTCTACATGCCAGTGTCGTATCTGCATAGTGTTTCACTGGTTGATGCCATTGGTTTTGAATTTGACGTTGGGATAGAATTTGTTAGAACTTTATATTATTTAGTTTGTTTTTCGTATTTTGTTTGACAGACTCACAATGTTTCTTGTTGACTCATTGTGAGTTCGAGGGTAGATGTTAGATAATAAAGTATTGGACTTAAGTTATTGGGCATTTATATTAGTAAGTTAGAGTCCATTAGGTATCGTTATATATATTCTCTTATAACCTCTTGTAATGTTAAGCTATTGGTATTCTATGAAACTCTAGCCATCTTTGTTAGAATAACAAATTCTAACAAAGATGGCTAGAGTTTCATAGAATACCAATAGCTTAACATTACAAGAGGTTATAAGAGAATATAAACGAAACCTAATGGACTCTAACTTACTAATATAAATGCCCAATAACTTATGTCCAATACTTTATTATCTAACATCTACCCTCGAACTCACAATGAGTCAACAAGAAACATTGTGACTTTGTCAAACAAAATACAAAAAACATAATAATATAAAGTTCTAACCGAATTCATGCGTGCCATTTGATGCAAGTTATTTATGATATTAAAGAGTTGATCTGCGTGTTGTCTGCTTGATATATAGTTTTCTGGATTGTGTTTTCATTATCTTGTAACCTTAGAATCTATATAATGATTGCGTATATATCTATATCTTAGTGTTGCTTCCAATTACTATGTTTGCTCAAAGCATTACTTGATGTCTGCAATGCAGGACTATTTTTGTATGAGCAGTAAAAATTATTGCATCTACATTCTTGTCGTTTTATATGGTTTAGGAGTATTGATGTTATTTCTATTTTGTCGCTTTATTATATTTTTGTGTGTGTGCATCTAATCTAAGATTTAGTTGTATGTATTAGTGATTATAATTTAGAGTTTATAATCACTAACTTCTTTGATTTGTGAGTTAGGAATTTTCTATTCAATGTAAATCAGTTAATTGCAGTATAATTTGACCACTTTGTTCATATATTCCCAAAAAGAAAATAATGAACAGTTTACGTTCTCTTCGCTTCACATTACTCAATATTATTTTTTTTTTATTTTTTTTTTTATGGCAGGATTCTTTTCCGGTTTCTGTTTCTGCAATGTCCGATTCAGATACATTGTTGTCTTATTTTAACAGGCCTGATGATGCCCATCGTAACTTATTTGAAACAGGTACCCACTTGAAACCTTACCTGTTAGAATACTGTTTTTTTTTTTTTTTTTTTGGTGTGGTGATAATAAATAAATGTAATTAAAGAACTAGTAAGAAGCATATAAGTTGAGGATATACCAAATCCTTAGTTAAACCAAAAGGTAAGAAGATACTACCTCCAGTCATTTTGTAAGAGACAATTTCATTGGTCTTCATTATAAGACAGGGAAACAAATTTTCAGAGTATTAATTGTTTGAATTTTTTTTATATCTTTATTTATGTTAACCACAAATCCACATATTTACTATGTAAGTGGACTCGTTTAATGAGTATTATTTGCATCTTTGGCAAAACAATTTGACATTTACTCTTTTAATTAAATACCCTTTATTCGTCTTGATAATTTGGTCTTTTATTTTGTATAAGAAAGACTGAAGGTAGTACTTACGTCCATTGATCAAAGCACCAAAACTGGACATAAGTATATCTTAAACTCAGTATAAAGTGATAATCTTTTAATATTAATTTCCATCCTTACAAGCATTTAGAACTTAAAAACTTTCAATTTTAGTCACCTAGTTATGGGTCTAATGGATATTGGAACCTAATCAATATAAATGTTTGATGGATACATTAGTTTAATTCTAGCTGGTGGCTCCAAGTAGTATAATTGTTTCCTATTATTTTCACTATTGTACACTTCTGTTTGTAACAAGTGTGTAAACTTTGGTCTCTGCAGTTAATAAGGAACAAATGACTAACCCACCTGATCGAGCGGATGACAGTAACTTTCCAAATTTCGAAATACCTGATATGTTAGACTACTATGTGGATGAAGCATTCTTCGGGTTTTCTAGTGATGGGATCAATCCATTTGATGATGGTCTCGACTATAGTACCTTTTCCGATCTTGAATTTGCTGGACCAAATTTGTTATACGATCTTCCTAGTACCCTTGACGAAAGCATAGAAACAGCAAGCTACCAATATGTAGGATCCTGTGAAGAGTTTCAGGAGCCAATGCCTGATTCTTCATGGTTCAATGTCATTTGCCATCAGGCCAAGCCACTTACTGAAGAACATGATGCCAGGTCATGTCAGCTTGATTCTGAAAGAGTAGATTATACTGATCCAGAGATATTCATAAGCTTCTTGGAGGTATCAGATGAATCCAACTCATTGCCAGCTCTAGTAAGCAAGGAGACAAGTAAAAGGAAGCATGTTACCCTTGTTCTTGATTTGGATGGTAATTATAATTTTTCATTGTCTACCGATGTGTTTTTATCGTTATAAAGTCTCATATGTGCCTTAATTTATTAATTTATTTCACTTGAACCTTCTTATTCCAAAATGTATAAAATAATTTTGTTGATTCACCTTCACAGAAACACTGATCCACTCTACAATGGCGAAATATGATAGTCGTGCTGACTTCACAATTCCAGTTTTACTTGACAAGGAGTACACTGTCTATGTGCGAAAAAGGCCCTTCCTCCACGAGTTTTTGGAGAGAGTATCGAAGATGTTTGAGATCGTCATTTTTACAGCAAGTAAAAAGATTTATGCGGAAAAGTTGCTAGATGTTCTTGATCCTGACAGAAAACTTTTTTCTCGAAGATTATACCGAGATTCGTGCATCTATCAAGATGGCACTTTCACCAAAGATTTGACAGTTCTTGGACTTGACCTAGCAAAAGTAGCCATAGTAGACAACTCTCCTCAGGTATTTCCTCCGTCTTCATGTTATAATAGGTTTTTATCTACTTCATTTATTACATTCATGATCCAAAATATTTGGCATTATATCTTAATACATATTTGTTGTTATGTCAATTGCTTAATTTGTGATATATTTATTCCAAAATGCCTCATTTAGATGACTAATTTTCTCTCCAATTTTCATGAATCTCCTATACATCATTCGCGATTTTACAGCATAATATAAATGTATCATTGGTGATCATAAATAGTCCTTCACATCATAATGTAAATGCATCATTGGTGATCATAAATAGTCCTTTTATATTTGTCTGGTCCTTTATTTATTGCCTATGGTAAATAATATTGAAATTTCAAACTTCTGTTCATGTTTAGGTGTTCAGACTGCAAGTTAACAATGGGATTCCTATTGAGAGTTGGTTTGATGATCCATCTGATTCTGCTTTGATTTCTTTACTTCCCTTTCTGGAGAAACTCGTTGATGTGGACGATGTTCGACCGATTATCGCAGAGAAATTTGAGAACAAGAAGAATTAGTTTTGCATATATTCCGGACCTCCTCGCCCTTCATAGAATTAGTCGATTATTCTAGTGATCTTAGAATACTGCATCAGTCAAAATGACCCTGCCTAGTTGTCTTGCACATTTTAGTTTGACTCTAGTGAGTTTTCAGAAATAGCTATGATTCTGGGGTAGCTTGATAGTATTTTTAAAAATTGTACATAAATAGTATAATAATTTTATTTCAAGTTTTGGATTTTGACTTGTTAAAGTGTTGACTTACTGAACTACAGTACAGAGGCTGTGTTAATTAATGGGTAAAATTTATATTTCAGATGTTTTTGTTGTTGTCTCTTGTTATTTAGTGTCCCTTATAAGTACCACAAGAGTACCTATGTTTGGTATCATGATGGGTATCTTAGAATCACAGTGATTTTTTAAAAGCTACACTTTATAGCTTCTGTAAAATCACGGTAGATCACCGTGATTCTGAGATACCTACCATAATACCAAACACGCACATAATGTCTCTCTAGACAAACAAAAAGGTTAGAAGATACTACCACCTAAGTTATTTCTTTAGGTTTCATAACAAAAAACGTAGATAATTTTTTAGGGTAATAATTTTTTGTTTGTTTTTAAAATTCATTTTAAATCCTTATTTGTGTTAATTTGAAATCCACATGTTTACTGCTCCGTAAGTGGGAGCATTTTTTAGATAAATACCCCTTCACTGGCCTGGTATGGTTACTATGATTATTTAGTACTTTGCTTTGTAGACGACCGAAGGTAGTACTAACTGACAGAGGTTAAATACATCCTTATGACATGATTATACTATATTTGAATGTCAAATTATAGAAACCAAACTCAACCAAAGTGCAATTTTTTTTACAAGTAGTACTTGTTTATCGCTAAATCAGATTCATATTATTATCTTACCTTTGTATGACACTTTGTATTATTCCCTCCGGTTCTAATTATAAAAGAAAGTTTGGTCAACAAAAGTTGATGTATCTGAACTATTTTAACCAGATACATCAACTTTTGTTGATTTAAATTTCTTATAAATAAGACCGGATTGAATATCTTCTAGATAATAATGTATGGTGTTGTATTTTTGTTCCCTCAAGAATCCACTTTAACAACTTCTGTTTGATATTTTTGAAGCACTCCATTTGTCCCCGGTTGGTCTCCTTTTCATTTTGAAATAATCAAGAGATCTGACAATCAGAGTTCATAACTAAATATTAATGCAACTTACTTTTAATTTTTAATTGCAAAAAAAATATTTTTGTTATTTTTAAATATATTATTTTTAATTTTTAAAAAAATAATATTATTTTCAAGTTTGGTGCGGTCAATTAGATTTTTTTGAAGAATTAGAATATTTAATTATGTCATTTTTTGAGGAAAAATATATTTCAATTATAAACTTGGCACATCACCGTTTTTAGGTTAAAAAATTGGGTTGAGATCAAAATTGCAACAAGTGCAATATTAGACAAACTAAAAAGATCGATTTAATTTGTAAGCTGGATGGAGACTACTTTTGTGATCATGATAAAATAGAGGAATTAAAAACAAAATTATGTCAAAAATAAAACAATAAGATTAATTCACTTATGCATTTTTTCTAATTTTTCTTCCTTTCATTTTGAAAGCGTTTAGGATTTTTAAACTCTACAGATTTAGAAAATAAGGTTAATAACTGCATTTTTTTTTGTGTGTTTTAATTTTTTTTTAAAGCAAAGTACTTTTAATTTTAATGTCTGATTTTTTTTTTGTAATTTTAAATATGTTACTTTTAAGTTTGACGAGGTTGATAAACATAAATCAAACTACATGTTTTTTTCTTTTCCAAAAGAGAGTCTCAACAAAGTGTTCAAAACCCGAAACCAAGTGGAAAAACAAAACAAAAGAAGGGGGGACACCACTAAAACTTTCTCAGTAATTTACAAGCCAATAGATAGGCATGTCCAATTATTCTTAGTATAATGTTTTCTCATAGCTATGGGGAGATTAAACCAAACAGTAATAGAATTCAAGTTAAAACCATAGGCAGCTAATTAATGAGTCAGCACATTGGTTCTCTTCCTTGTACACATGTGTGAGCAAAAATGTTCATGTTTTTAGTGATAATAGCAGGGGCGGAGTCAAGAATTTAAAGTTAGGGGGGGTCGAATACAAGGAATATTTTTTTTAGCGAAACTTTAGTTACCTCTTAGCCGAACTCCAAATGACTATGACCGCTTCATCTTGATACTATGACCGCTTCTTAAGTTAAAAGGCACAATCTTAGGAGGAGTCAGTTTCCAACTATAGGTTTAACCAGTTGTTCTGATAAGCTAACTCATGGCTCTCATTGCACCACATAGTTTAGCATGATAAGATCCAATGCACATTTTTCTAATAATCAAACTGCGTGTCATCATGTTTAATAACAATTTTTTTTTTTTTTTTAAAGAATGTTTGATAACATGTTATTTAAAAATTGTTATGTCTCACTTATAGCACCAAAAATATGGGTTGAGATGAAAATTTTAGCCAGTATAGTACCTAAGTAACAAAAGAAGATCGATTTTAAAAAGTGGTGAACTATTTTTGTACTCATGATATAACATAGGGATCAATAGTAAAATCACGTCAAAAATAAAATAACCAGATTTCACTTCTATGAATTTCCTCATATACCTTTGAGAGCTCATCATTCAAATTGACGCATCAGCAAAAGTAGTTCTCAAATTTAGTATTGGGGATAATTTCTGAAATTTTAAAAATTGAAGACTATTTATTTAGATTTATAAATTGGGGAGACAAATATCATGAATCCACAAAAATATGGAGACTTAAAAATGTATTTATATCATCAATTCTAAAAGGAGCATTCAAAATTCGCAATTTTATTATATTTAGGACACCATCAAACATACAATGTGAACCCCTCTTTTAACCAAGATCAAACTTTGATTCACCGTGTTTTAAGTACTAGCCCCTTCACCTAGAACATTATTTTTTAAACGGAGCTTATATAGTTGGGTTGCTTTTCAATTACGATTCAGTTTTCTATGTTTTAAATCATATTTTTTTTTTTAAATTGGAAAGTTACCTGTTTACTTAAATAGCATTAGCTATATTAATGAATATTTTTTTTTTGGAAACTTCGTTGTGATTTTTTTTGGCTGAATCAAGGGGGCAAACATCAAGGAAACATAAACAAATCTAAGAAAAACGATACTTAGGCCAACCAAAACAGTCACAAAAGAACGGAGCCTGAATAAAATCTGGAAGAGCGGTGGATCACCAAACTCCCTGAATACAATGACCATGATTAGTTGCAAGTCCGCACAACTATTCCCTATGCAAAGAAATCACCTGAAATCCTGCCCGAAAACAATTATGCCACCTGTTTCTCAAATGGATCGACACCAGAGATGCGTTCTTAAATGCCAACAACACACTAGTTGAATCGCTCTCTAACCAAATGTTTCCCCAACCCTGCTGCCAAGCGTGCTCCATAGCCATAATAAAGCTAGAAATTTCTGCCTCAAACACAGAGAGGTCTATGAGATTACCTGCAAAACAACGCAACAAAGATCCTCGACTGTCCCTGAAAATACCAACACAAGCTGGATGTTGTCCCATCACTGACCCATCCGTGTTCACCTTCACCCAAGGAACCATAGGTGGCCGCCAAACAACTGGAATAATATCTTTGAAGTGACGGCGGTGCGAAGATATCCAAACCGAAACTGCAAAAAACCACATTTGGTTCAGATGTATTCATATTGTTAAGTTTCTTCTATCAAAAATGTATTTATGTGCTATTTGAACTCTTAGAGAATGATACAAATTTTAGTCTTTTGTATTTCTAACAAAATAGGATTAATTTTTGTCCACGTTTTAATTTGGTCTACTTAGTTAGGAACATTGTTGGATGAAAATAAAATTGTAATATTAGATGAAATTTAAGACATTGCTAAAAATATGTTGTGTTTTAGTTTTTTAATTTGATTTTAATGTTGGAAACAAAAAAAATATTTTCTAAAAAAAAGCCGCCCAACCGATCCAATCCAAACCGCATTGGTTTGGTTTTGATTTTATTTTAAATGTCAACCGAATCAAACCAAATGGCATACTTATTTGTTTTGTGACTCGGATGACTTCTAACCTCAAAACCGAACCAAACCGCACCACGAACACCCCTAACGAAGATATCGCAAATGTATCCGTAAGCTAGGAATCTGAAGATAAACACCGACCTGTAGAAATGTTACCAAACAAAGTGACGACATATGATGGGATCATTTCTCGATTTGTGCGTGTCATCCTCGTGCAGGAGCCATACTAATCTTCTCAGCATCGTTGTAATTTATCATAAGAACTCAATTACACAATTCATTACACTTCTCACAGGCTTGTCAAAGTTTCATAAAAACTCAGTTAAAATTGATTTCTAGAACTGCAAAGTAGATTAAAAAAATAGATTTCCTTAAAAATAGATTTCTCACAGGATTTTATTGTAGTTTATCCATCGTTTTCCTTAAAAATAGATTAAAAAAATTTCTACTCTGTTATGAAGAAATAAAAGCTGAACGATTCAATCTTTTTTACAGCTGAACCGTAGTACTGGTCATTTCTAAATACATACCCGGGTATTAATTTTTCAAAAGTAGGATTATAAATTTTTGTTTTGAAGAAATATATTTCATACTGATTATGAGTGATTCACCACTTTTAGCACACCTTGTGCGGGGTGATTCACTTTTGGTTGTTGCAATATATTCCATTTTGATTTGTTCATTTTTTTTTTGAAGAAGGTAAAATGGGTAGGATTATATATTAAAAGGTTAATTATGTTTTTGGTCCCTACAAAATTGCGACCTTGTAAGTTTAGTCCTTACTTAATTTTAATAGCATTTTTAATCCCTACAAAAAAAAATTTACTTATAATTTTAGTCCCTGCTAAAATAAATTTTGTTTAATTATCCTTAAACTCTTAAATTTTTTAACGATTCTTTTTATACAAGTTTAGAACACTATGAAAGGTTCATTTACTAAAATTTATAATTTTTTAATATGAAATAAATTAAATATGAATTTTTTAAAACTACAAAAGTTTAAGATATAAGTAACAAAAATATGGACGTAGAAATCAAATTTTTGCGATATTTTTTTCGGAGGACCTTTTAATAACGTTCTTAACACGCATGTAAAAAATTGTTGAAAAACTTAAGAGTTTAAGCATAAATTAAACAAATTTGGATTGAGTAAGGACTAATATTGAGTGTAGAAATTTTTTGTAGGGATTAAAAATGCTATTAAAATTAAGTAAGGACTAAACTTACAAGGTTGCAATTTTGTAGGGACCAAAAACATAATTAACCCTATATTAAAATAGATAATCAAGAATATCTTTTTGATTAGATGTATAATAAATAATTTAATCATATTTTTACTAGATTGTTAAACTAAAATTTGGATAAACATTTTTTCCCAAAGAAAAACGTATGACAACAATCAAGTCTTATTCACTAAGCGGGGGTCAGCTACAAAAATCAAACGACGTCATATCGTTTTATAAGAAACTATCTCTTTCTGTAAACCATAGATCTCTGGATCGTTCCTCATAGTTTCTCTTATAGTTTTTCTAAATCTTCCCTTACCTCTAGTGATATGAATCCCCTCCATGTGATCTATTTTTCGTACTACATAATCGACATGCATTCTCTCTACATGCTCAAACCACCTAAGTCTAGAATCAAATATCATTTCTACTATAGGTGCTACCCCAACTCTCTCTTTAATTTCGTCATTTCTAATTCTATACCATCTAGTCTTACCACACATCTAACACAACATCCTCATCTCCTCTACTCTTACTTTATGCCCGTGTTGGTTCTTTACCAACCAAAATTCTGTCCAGTACAACATTGTCGATCTTACCGTTGTTTGATAAAATTTTCCCTTCAACTTAAGAGGTACTTTTACATCACATAAAACACCTAATGCACTCCTCTATTTCAACCACCCATCTTAGATTCTATGGTTTACACCTCCTTCTATTTCTCAGTCGTTTTATATTATAGACCTAACATATTTAAACATAGGCTAGAAACGTTTCGCCTCTTGCTAAAATTTCATTCCATATACTCTGTCTTGCTTCTACTCAAGCGAGAGCAGTGCGCGCGCGTTTGCTTGTCTCCAAGTCTCCAACCTCCCATTTAATTCTTCCTTTGACTCTCCAAGTAGGACTGTATCATCTGCAAAAAGTATACATCTTGGCGCTTGCTCTTTGATGTGTTCCGTAAGCACATCCAAAACTAAGTGTAAAAATAAGGACTTAGTATTTGAACCATGTGCAATCCAATTGTTATGAGATAATCTCCGTTGTCTGCACCTTGTGTCCTAACACTAGTTGAGACCCCCCTCTTACATTTCCTTTATAGCTCGAATATAGGCCACTCTAATACTTTTTCTCTAGGGATACCCACAAAATCTCTCTAGGCACTATATCATATGCATTTTACAAAATCTATGAAAACTATGTGCAAGTCTATACGATACCGCTCCATCATCCGTTGTAGTATCTTTAAAAAAACATCATCCGTTGTAGTAAGTGTATTGCTTTCATTGTCGATCTCCTAGGTATAAAACCGAATAGGTTTTCACAAAACTTGAGTCTCTTTTCTTAGTCTTCGAAAAAAAAAACATAAACTGAATAAAAATAATTTTCATAAAAATATAACATTTAATTTTTTTTTAAAACTATGTCATTAAATTTATATGATATTCTAGAATATAGTGTGAAAACTATACAATATTCATTTAATTTTAATAAAACTCAAATATTTTAATTTAATACCAACTTTTAGAAAACCCAGTCAAAAATAATTTTAAGAATTTAAATTTGCTTGTTTTGAATATTAAAAATTGAAAAGTATATTAAAAGTTGAATACGAGGTTTTGTCAAAATAAAAAATAAAGTTAAATACAAGTTATAATAATAATTAAATATTTTTTTGTCATTTAAGTTAAACCTTTAATATTTAATAAAAAATATGATAGTCAAACATAAACATTTAATATGATAGTCAAAGATATGATTTGTAAATTGTTAAATCACAAAAATTTGTTATACTTATATTTTATAATAACCTTAAAAACAGTTCAGTCAAAATTAATTTTATAAAAAAGTAAATGTAATTATATATTAATTTGAAAATAACACACACATCGATAATTTCTTTCTAGAATATCTGGATTGTAATTATATAAATTTAATATTTTCCGTTATACTTAATATTAAAGTTCTTTTGTTTTGACCAAACATATAAATAATTTTTTTACGTAAAACTATTACATACAAAAAATAATTAAATAAAAAGGAATGTTTTCTTATAATTAGGGTGTTCATTTTCCAAGAGTCTGAAACATAGTCACAATGAGTAAGGCCGTTGATAAAAATGACTCCCCTTCTTCTCAATCACCTCCGAAAGAAATTTCTATCGTCAATGCATTGTTCTCAATTTTAACTATAACATCCCTCTCTTTAACCGACCCACTCCATGCACAACCTCTTCCCACCCTTCCTCTAGATCTCATTGCAGAAATTTTTTGTAGGTTACCCGTGAAGGTCTTACTTCAACTCCGATGCGTTTGCAAGTCATGGAATTCTCTAATATGTGATCCCAACTTTGCCAAAAAGCACCTTAGTTTTTCAACCGTGCGTCAGCTCCACTTCCTAACCTATTCCAACCGTTTACACAACTATATTCTCACCTCTTATCCATTCCACTCTATTTTCACCAACATAACAACCAATTTCACACAACTTGAACTTCCTCCAAATAATTATGATGGAGATTATCATCTAGTTGGTTCTTGCAACGGTATCCTTTGTCTTGCCGATTGTAACGAAGGCTTTGTTATTTTGTGGAACCCTTCCATTAGAAAATCAAAGGAGTTACCTCATTTTCAAAAGCCAAAAACTCTTCGTTACGATGGTATGACATATGGTTTCGGATATGATCCTGTTACTGATAATTACAAGGTGGTGGTTATTTTACACTACTATACATATGATATTAATGATAATTATGTCAACAAAATTGAAGTGAAGATTCATACTTTGGGGTCTGGCTTTTGGAAAAATATTCAGGAGTTTCCTTTTGTTGGCCACACTATCGAGGGACCCGGACATTTTGTGGGTGGCGCAATTAATTGGCGGACTTTGAAAGATTTAGGTATGGAAAATTCATGTTTTATTATTTCTTTTAATTTGAAAAATGAGTCTTTTCAAGAGATTTTGTTGCCTGACTATGAAGAGATAGATACAAGTGATTTGAATTTGGGTATGTTGAGGGATTGCTTGTGCATGATTTCTTGTGATGATGTTTGGGTTATGAAGGAATATGGAAATAAAGAGTCTTGGACTAAGTTGTGCACTGTCTGTCACATGCAATATCCTCGTAAATCTTATGGCTTTACCAAAGTAATAAATATTTTTGAGGATGACCAAGTGCTACTGGAGTTTATAGATGATTCTATAGACGATTCTATTGGGGGAACCTGGATATGGAAGTCGGTTGTTTACAATTCCAGGAATGATACTTTTAATTTTACCAAGTTTGAAAGCACCCCAGAAATTTGCATGGAGAGCTTGATATCACCTTGTTCTTAGTGCGAAGAAGACGTAGATGCGGTGCAATTCACTCAAGCATGAGATTCAAGGGAACCTATATTTTAATGGCTAAAATGCACTTTTGGCCCCCTAAGTTTCGCCAAGTAGTGATTTTGGCCCCCTATTAAAAAAAACCACTTTCCAGCCCCCCAACTTTACCCCCTTTTGCAACTCATAGGTCCCCTCTGATTTTGACTTGGTCAAAGCAGAGGTGACCAATAGATGGACGCCACGTGGCATTTAATTAATTAAAAAAATAAAAAAACAAAAAAGAATTTAAAAAGAATTAAAAATGAATTTTTGCCAATTAAAAGGAATCTGAGCCGCGCGAAAAGACTTAAATGCCCCTGGTTTCTATTTTTCTTCACTCTGTTCTTTCACGGCAGCTTCCATTTCTTCTTCCTTCTATCTTCTTCATTTTTTACAAGAAGCATTGAAGAATGGAGTGTTGTTGAATATATAAGATTGAAAAGGTTAATGATTGTCAAATGTGTGTTGTTGTTTAACATAATTGTTAATTGTGCAAAGGGTGTGTTTCTGTGTCTGTGTATAACCTTTGCATCATCATCATCGTCCTGCAAAATTCAAATCAGAAATCAAATCTGTGAAATTCTTCATAATCATCATCATCATCATCATCAACGATGTCGGAGATGGCGCACACAGATCCCGAGCGAAACTGAAGCGGCGTTGAATCGTTGAAGCGGTATGGTAACTGATTTGTTTATGAAGGAAGAGAGAATAGGACATTAACGTGGAAGGAAGCCCATGACATGTCGATTCCATGGATGGAGGAGAGGTAGGTGAGTTTTTGAAGTGCGGTGGATTTGATTTGTGGATCGGTGGATTTGATTTCGCGGCGAATTTCTTGATTGATTTGTTTGATATTATGAAGAGACTTGATTTGTTTGTATCTCTGTCTCTGTCTTTTCAACAGCAACAATTGCAACAACAGCAACAATTTCAGCAACAATGGTGGTGTATCTTTGTCTCTGTCTCTGTCGAATTTGCATCAACAATTTCAGCAGCAACAATTGCAACAACAGCAACAACAGGATCAAAAGGTTCCAGGGATTGATGAAACAATTTGCTCAAATGGTTGTTGGTGTTGGACAGAGGCTGGGTATTGGACAGAGGTATTGGTGGTGCTGGACAGAGGCTGGGTTTTGGTGTTGGTGGTATTGGACAGAAGGTTTCAGGGATTTACCAGAACGAGAGAAATGAGAGAGGAGGAATGAGTTTTTTAAATTTTTGGGTTTTTTTTTTTAATTTATTTTAATTATTTAATTTCAATAAAAATTATGTGGCATTTTTTTATTTTTAATTAAAAAAATTTCCACGTGGCACCCTCCTATTGGGCACCTTGGTTTTGACCAGGTCAAAATTAAAGGGGGCCTATGAATTGCAAAAGGGGTAAAATTAGGGGGCTGGAAAGTGATTTTTTTTAATAGGGGGCCAAAATCGCTACCGGGCAAAACTTAGGGGGCCAAAAGTGCATTTTAGCCTATTTTAATTTATGTTTATGTTATTTTTTTTTACTTGTTGAGAATAATAAATGATTGCACCCCAGAAACTTGCGTTGATAATTCGACATCACCTTGTGTTATGTTACTGCAATACCTTGTTTAGAGTTAATGTGAGCAAGCTATGCTTTTTAAATTCATATTTTTGTTTGAACGACAAATGTTAGTATGTTAATTGTTATGTTACATGTTCTCTTTTGTCATTCTAGTTGTATTTTTTCCTAAAATTTATTAAATGCTTTTTATTTGCATGATGTTACAATAACCCTTTCAAAAAGAAAAAACAACCCAGTACCCTCAAGTATACAAGGGAAAAGAGTTGGTTGATGGAAATGACAAAATCACGACCAAAAAAAAAAAAAAAAACAGAATCAATGTAATTTTGTGTGTATGTTTTTTTTTTTTTTTTGACTAGGGTTCAACGTAATGTTAAGAGTCCCACATCGGTTAGGAGTTGGCCTGAAAATTTGTTTATAAGTGGGGGCAATCCTCACCTCACAAGCCAGTTTTGTGGGGTTGTGTTAGGCCCAACCACGATTTCTAAGATGTAACATAACATATTTGGATATTGGATATAGTGGAACTGCTAATAGTTAAATTGTGGAACATATTTTCAATGAACAAGTTAAGCTAAAATTATTGTTCCAACTCTTTTAATTAATAGGAGTTGGCCTGACAATTTGTTTATATGTGGGGGCAATCCTCACCTCACAAGCCAGTTTTGTGGGGTTGTGTTAGGTCCAACCACGATTTCTAAGATGTAATTGAGTTATTCATAACATATTTGGATATTGGATATAGTGGAACCGCTAATAGTTAAATTGTTTTACATATTTTCAATGAACAAGTTAAGCTAAAATTATTGTTCCAACTCTTTTAATTAATGTCTCAATGGTTTATTCAAAGTAGAAATTTTCTAATTTCAAATTTGCTTACTTTACCATGTTTGCTACAACCCTATTGGATTTCAATGACATTGAAAGAGATAATACATCTCTTTTTAAACTCAAGCATATTGAGAGAATGAAATCTATATTTAATAGGGATATGTAGATTCATCCATAATGAAAATGGCCTTTGTCCAACTGTTTATGGTATTCTACGTTAGTTAAAAACTTGGGGAAAAATACTTGTAGCTAAAAGAAATATTTTTCTAGTGTCACCACAAAAGTATTTGGTTACACCAAATTTAATTAAAATTTTATCATAACAAAATTGCTCATGTTCATATAAATTTTTGGAAAGCGCATTTTTCATCACTCATTGTAAAATCTTCACTTCCTTTTTCTCAAAAATGTCAATGGATATGTAATCAAAGAAAATGAATGATTAAAGATTGAATTACAAGATCTTCCATTAATACTACATTGCATGGGCTAGTGAACTCACTTGTCGTCACTTTTTTTTTTCTACGTCTTTGAATCATACATGAACTCATGTATGCGAACTTAATATGTGAACTGAATTCATGAATGTCTACATAATTAAATTTTTAAGCTTAGAAATTAAGATTTTATGATGTTAAGTGAGTTCACATAAGTTTATGTGAACTGAGTTTACATGAATTTAGTTTGCGTAAGCGTATGTGAACCGAGTTAATGCTCACCCATGTGACAAAAATTCAGAAAACGAAAATTTTCATATAACACGATATAATAAACCTAATAAAAAAAAAAGATGTATAAAGTTGCATAAAAATAATCATAAACTACGTGTGGGAATTAAATGGAACGATCTTGAGCTTTTCACTCACTAAGCTTCAAGTTTGAGCATTTTTAATTCCCTTAACAATTATATGAATTGTTTGAAATTGAGATTCAACAAAACAATGTACAGTTAAAACTCTATAAATTAATAATGCCAGGACCGGAGAAATTTATTAATTTAGAGAGTTATTAATTTATCGATAAATTAATAATTATTAATTTAAAGAGTTTTTAAGTAATTATACTATACATACCTAACAAAAAGGCAAATTAGTCTATGCCTCTTAGAATTACGTTGCAGCGAACCTTGGGACACTCAACGTAAATTAGTAACTATTGTGTTCATATGCATTGGAAATCAATAATGACTTTTGAAGTACAGTAAATGTAAACAAGAGGAACAAATGTGTTCAATGTATTCTTAATATATTTTTTTCTTCAGTTTCTATGAATTATTAATTTATGATTTTCTTGGGACCGAAAATTATAAAGGGATCTCCCGAAAAATTATTATCTTATTATTTTATCAAGTTTTTCAATTTTTTACATTGGCACAAGTCGGGACCGGACAAATTTATTATTTTAGAGAGTTTATTAATTTACCGAGTATTAAATTAAAGAGTTTCTACTGTATTGAACTCTTATCTTGCAGAAATTCAACATAAGAAACTAAATTAATAGGTATATGATTATTGAGATATTTAACCAATTTTCTTTATTTTCTTTATTTAAACAGTTTTCTTTATTAGGGTGAAAATAGCATCACTAATAGCAGAATAATGTTTGCAAGTTTAATTAAGTTTTACGAAGTTAAGCATTTAGGTGAGAGTCTATATGTAGTGACCAGAATTAATTTGAGTTTGTTGTAGACCATATGTGTGCTATGATTAATAAAAAAATGAAAACGTTCTTTTTAAATAGTAGCCTGAGAGGGTGTAATATCCCGCCTAACAGTATCGGAATATTACCCGTTGACCGTGTCAGATGAATGTAATTCATAGAAAGTGAGTTAATGGAAATATTTTATGAGATGTCAGCTTTTTACGGGAGAAGTATTAGAGTCGTTTATAACACGCTTGAGGCAAGGGCAATATGGTAATTTCACGAGGAAGGGATATTTATTTGGTTTTGGGGCAAAAATATCACATTATTCTCATCTCTTTCTCTCTCTAAGTTGGGAAAAACATTTCTCTTCCTTCTCTCTTCCCTTCTCCCACGCCTATCTCTTCCCTCTTCACCAAATCTTCTAAAACTTCTTCCCACCATGGCAAGTGAACCAACCTTGTTCTCTCTTGATCTCCTAAACTCTTAGAAGCTTGGATTTGTTGATTTCTCTACTTCTCCTTAGAGAAGAGAATCAAGAGTTAGGGTTTGGTTTGGTAATGGATCAAGTGAAGGTTTATGCTTGAAGTTTCATCAAGAAGGGTTTAGTCTCAACCTCTACCAAGATTGGATATTCTTTGAAAGGATTTATATGTTCTAGGGTTTGGATCAACCTCCCTCTTCACTTTGTTTCTCATGAGATGTAAATATGGAAATTCTAGGATTGGTGATTGTTAAAGAGGCTAGGACTTTGGGAGCTTATGTTGAAGCATGTACCATGGAATTGATGGACAAGATCAAGAAATAAAGTTTGAGGATGTGAAGTGATGATGATGATGCTTGAAAGCTTGGGAATCAAGTACTAATCTTTAGGTGAGTTCCATAGCTAGTTTTCCTACCCTTTGGGATTATGATTATGCCATGTATGTTTAGTATGAATAACATGAAATTCTAGGGTTTATGTATTAGTCTAGTTGCCCCTTTTTATGTCATGCATGCTATACATGTTAATACTTGCCATATGCATGTTTTATAAGTTTCCAATGATCAAATATGTTCCAAAACACATAGAGACACTTGGTTTGAGGTTTTTGGGTCAAAAATACCATTTTTAAGTGTCCTGGACTGTCCTAACTCACTGTTTTGCTTGCTTCAGGCAGGCATGGGGATTCGCGATGCGGTTTTCTCCGTGGTGTCTTTTTACGAATGTAAACCCCTCAAACCAAGGTCCTAAATGATGATCAAAGAAAGCATGATTTTTATGAGATGAGGCAAGTATCAAGCATGTTAGTAAGGCATGGCATACGAGAGAAACAAGTCATGAATCGGGTAGCAAAATATTCATTAAGCAAGGGAAAACTAGAGCCTCGACATAGTTGTCGAGAACTAGCTAGTTAGCAAGATCCCTAGAATGTTAAGACGCGAAGTATACTATCTTCGCACATGATTAAGAATAAGATAGCAAGCATGTTAAGTCGTGGATTGATAAGTTATTTCTCTCCACCATGATTAAGTATGTACATGAACAAGTATAAGTTACCGCTAATCAGATCGATTAAGGTTCCGAGGTAAATAAGCAAGTATGTATATGTTTAACTTATGTGAACGACAAGACTATGATTAATATAAGTAGGTGACATGTCTCTTGCTATCCACATCAGGGGGATACAAGAGGTTCTCGATCTAAGGGGAACGATTCAAGCCGTAAGGGACCCGCATGTCACTGAAATTAACAAGATGTAGGTGCTCGTGTCTCTTGTTATCCACGCCAGGGGGATACGGGAGGTTCTCGACCTAAGGGGAATGGTTCAAGCCGCAAGAGACCCGCACGACACCGAGGGAGTCCGATGTACGTACATCAGTTATGTATGGGATTGTACTCGGGGTTACTCCACCCGGGACTTTCCGTAAAATGAATCAAGATAATATTGTTTGTTCAACGCTAACCTAATGAATGAACTTAGATACGTTTATGTACGATATGAATATGATTATGTTTCTCATGATTATGATTATGATATGTTCACGATAAAGCAAGAATGAATCCATGCACGTTTATGTTTAAGAACAAGAGCATTAGATGCTATATGACAAGTATAAGGCATGGAATAAAGAAAGTAAAGAACATGATACTGACGACGATCTTAGGTTTCCCCTAATTGTCCGGTTTAGAGTCGTGTCATGATTATGTTATGTTTAGGCCTCGATACATAGAGTCACTACAAGAAATGTTGCGATTAGCCAGGGAATTATGCCAGGAGCATGAACCCCTGTCAAATTTACCAGGAGTCTTGCCAGGGAGACCCCTGGCAAATTGCAAACCGGGCCCACACTACTCCTGGTTTACATTTGACGGGAGCAACCTACCATAACCCCTGGCAAATTGAAAGGGCCCACTTACTTTTTACCCTTTTCCCTTTTATTTTTCTCTAGTAACTTAACAGACCTTGGAACTCTCTTTCTCTCTGTACGTTCAAACTCCAGCCAACTCCTCTCCCAAAACACCCACCGTCACTCTTCTTCGCGGCCACCCGCCGTCATGCTCCGACCTCCATTGGTGACGAAATTACCACCAGTACGACCCTCTCTTCTTACTCTTCAAAAAGCACCCATTTGTTTTCTAGATTGATAAAATTTAAAAATCTCAATTTTCACCTTGTCTCTTACTTTCCGACCACCACAAATCTCCATTTGAAAAACTAATATGATTTTCTTCTTCCCCATGACGTCTACAACTAAACCCCTATATTTATTTTGGGATCGGAGAACTTTTGACGGCAACCACCGTGCCGAAAACCGCTGCAACCGTGTCGGAAATCGTGTCCACCACGCTGGAAAATGCAACCTGCAGCCATTTCATTTCTTTTCCTTCCTCTTGGTGAGTTCCACTTTCTACTTTGTATCCAAATTAATTTTTAGAAGTTTTTAATATTCATTTTCGGATTTTGGTGAAAGGCACTAAACTAGACATGTTATTTTTGTTGAAATGATGGTTTTGATCTTTTTAATAAAGTCTCAATGGATATATTAGACTTAGTTGTTGTTAGAATCTTATTTGGTCTCATTTTATGTTAGAAATCAAGGTTTATAGTGATGTAATGTTGAAACTATAGTCTCTCGAATGTACACCAAGCTTGAATGAGTCTTCTAAGAGTGTGGTTTAGTGTTAGATCAGTGTAATCTGATAGCTGTTGTTTTGAAACAGGACATGTCATGTTTTTCTTTGGAAATAGTCTCTGACTTAATTTTACTTTGGACACAATATTGCTTCTTTATCTCTCAATTGTTTATGAAGAACAAAATTAATTGTTTTCCAGGTTGATGCATTATTGGTGTTATCACTTCCAGAAGAAAGACATCTATTGTAGAGAAATGTGAATTTAGAACAAAACTTGTTACAGGTAATCGTGTTTCATATCTTTTCTTCAAACACTTGGAACATTTAGATGCTAGTCTAGTCATTTGTGAACTTAGCTAAGGATCCGTGAATCATCTGAGTTGAGAGGAACTTTGGTGTAGTTAGTAACAGAGTCACGAAAATTCTAGTATCATCATATTGTTAGAAGAACTGCAAAGTTGTAACTCTTAAATTTTCAAACTCTTATACGTGATATGTTTATCTTCAGATGGGAAACTACATAAGGAAAAATGAATTGAAAAAGCGCCGAGGAAAGGATTTAAGAGAAGACTTGCTACTATACAAGTAAGACTCAACGACATACATAATTGTTTTCCTTGGTTTCTTTCTTTTTAATTTTCCTTCATTTATCTTGCCCTTGACATTTCATAATGGAGCTATATTTTTCTTGTGTGTGTGTTTTTGGGGACTGAAAATGAATCATTTTCTATCTTGAAATCACTTTGTTGTGGATCTATTGTAGAAGAATAGTTGTAAAAGATGTAGTTATTTTTTCACTGCATTGTTTATCTATCTGCTATTTCTTTATCTATCTGCAGTGTTTATGGTTTACTGCACTCTGGTTCTTCTAGAATAGTTGTAAAAGATGTAGTTATTTTTTCACTAGTAACATTTTTGAATTATATAGCATATTGAGGTTTAATGTCAGAAGGCATAGGGGTAATATTCAAGAGTAAGAGCTTAGTGTTTTTCATATCTCTAACTCTCTTTAATATATGGCATTGATGCAATTGACAGAAAATACACGACACTTCTTTATGAAGCTAGATTTTTTGTTCAGGTTAGGATGCTTGTGTTGGATACTTGATTACTTGCAACTTGTATTTTAAATTTGTTAATTTCTAAGTGAGTTTGTAGTAGAATTCTTAGAATACTTTGATATTCATTATGTCTTTAATGGAATGATTTAGGTATCTTCACATCTTTAACTTCTCAAGCTTGGACTGATACGGACATCTAATACTCAAGATTATTTTGTATAATTTGTTGATTATTTTGAGACTTACTAGTGTTTCTTCTAAAATTCATTATAATATAATGAACTAGAAATTCATTAGTAGTACATGAAGGAAAGCCCACAAATACTAAGCCATTTTCATATTTGTCATAATTGTTCCATATGACTGTGATTGAAAAAGGAAAGACTATCCAATTAAGTTTATTGTGCTCTTATACTGTGATTTTTCAGGTTGCCAAGATGGTAAATCTTGTAAAGGAAAAGGGGGAAAGGTTATGAGAGAACCGGAGCCTGTCAAAGATGGTTCTACAGTAACAGCTTTTATTGAAGATCCTAGTGGTTATAGGTTTGAGCTTTTGGGGAGAAGACCTACTCGTGAACCCTTATGCGAAGTGATGCTTCAAGCAGGTGACCTTGATCGTGTCATAGCCTTATATGAAAAAGTGAGTGTATATATTTAATGTAATTATTATGGTAGTTCCTTCAGCTTGCTTAGATGCAAGCACACACAAGTGACTAAATGTTTTTCTTGACTTTGTTAATTTCAAAGGCTGTTGGGATGAAACTTCTCCACAAGATAGTCAACCCTGAGTAAAAGGTAACAACTACTTGTTGTTATTTATCAGATGCATGGCTATATGTGCTCATGACATTACTCATTAGATTGATGTTTGTAATATCTGCAAAATAAAGATTATGATTGTTCTCTTGCCATCGATTATGATTGTTTTTCAGTAACCAAGCTGGGATATGGTCCTGAAGCTAATAGTCATGTTCTAGTGTAATATTGAGAAATAGTAAATTTGATTTGGTTCTAACTAATATATGATCAGTATCATTTGTCATTGTTAAGTTATCATTTTCTTATACAAATGTCACTTTCCCCATTTGAGAGCTTAAATCATAAAACGTGAAGTTGGACATGTATGCTTTAGACTCCTTCAATTCTTTGTTTGCACATACATTAAGATTTGTTGCAGAGATGTTGCGTAAATTGACTCGGTATATATGCATGTTATTTTTCTAGAACAATTATACTGCATGTATACAATGTAAATTCAGTTTCATATTGTCATAAAGCTAGCAACTAGTTCATTGTTGTGTAAGAGAACGGCTAGATTATCTCATTGTTGAGAATGTATATGTTTCTTATCAATTTTTATCAATGTATTGTATTAATCTTGGGCCATAAAAATGCCTACTATCTATCTAATAATCATTCCCTAAAAGAAATATCTATCTAATTAAAAAACAATTTTAAAACATTTTTTAAAATTATTTTAATTATTAAATTTTAATATTTTGATTTTTTAAATAATTTAAAAACGTTTTTTTAAAAAAATTTCGTACAACGTTTTGCCAGGGGTTAACCCCTGGCAAAGTTCCTGGCATGGATTAAAAATGACTGATGTGATGCTGACACTGTCTGTAAAAAGCTTGCATTGACCAGAATGCGTCAGAAAAGCCTGCAATCCTGCAGACACAATTTGCCAGGGGTTGAGCCAGGGCCTGTGCCAGGAGCGCATTTGCCAGGAGCTAAAGCCCTGGCAGGTTCATTTGCGATGAGCAGATTTGCTGGTGATTCTGCTCCTGGCAAAACTCCTGGCAAACGTCCAGTTGCCAAGGCTTTTAGCATTTTGCCAAGGCTTCTGCCCCTGGCAAAATGCAACATTTCTTGTAGTGAGTGTATTCTTGGCAACGCGGTTCTAGGTTCCCCTCAACCGCCATGACACGTATAGGAAGTGAAGGCTATAACAAGTTAAGATATGATTATGACGGCCCTAGTATGCACTACCGTCTAAGTATGCAAGTCCCCACACACGTATAATCAACCGTCAGGTTGTAATGTAGACACGTGGTGACCGTAGGTTTCCCTTGAGGTTGCCTATAGCCTAGGATTTAGGGGAACTCACTGAGACATTATGTCTCATCCCAATCCTTATTTGTTTCAGATAAGCCGGATGAGTATGCATGTTCGTAGCTGGATGGATAATACTTCAAGGATTCGTTCGTACCGCTGCAGGACATTATGGATTTCAAGAATGTAGTTTTATGTATGGATGAGTTGTATTGTATTATGATTTATACGAACGTGACTTGATGTAAATATTATTCATTCAGTAAAATTTTATGTTGTATATTTTTAATGTATCCAGTATCAATTTAACGCACATTCTAGGCTTTCTAGATACGTCTAGTATGGGTGTTACAATTGGTATCAGAGCAGGTCGATTCAGACCGTGCCTTGGGTCATTAAATTACAACAAAGGAAGTGGGACCATTGGGTTCCGGGTAAATGTTTGATAGGCCAAACCGCAAGTGCACGGTCTATCGAAGTAATAGTAGTAAAAGAGTATCGTTCCGCTAGGGAGTTATGAATTCGATTAACTTTTAGAGAATGATTAGAAAAGAAGAAAGATTATAAAAAGGGAGGTTTAGTTGCTGAAGGTAAATAACAATGATAATAATAAAAGAGCCTTGGGATTATTGGTTCATCATAACAACGAATCTTTTCACAAGCAAGCCTTAAACTTATAATTATACGTTAATCTTAATTTCTAAGGACAAGTTTCTCTTTAGCATATCACAGCTTCTCTCGAAGTCAGTGAGTGTATCCCTCCAACAACCACACCTATTCTCATGGGTGATTGCCTTTGGGACCCTTGAAGATCGAAACTTTATGTGTCCCAAGGTTTGCTAGACTATTCTCATGTTTCGCAAACCTTGTCTAAATTCACTTGTTCGGATATCAAAGCTCCGCGTTCGCTTTATGAATTGATATCTGTGATGATGAATTAACCATTATCAAACCCTCCGCGTTCGCTTCCACAGTTTGATAATAATTAATTCATGTTAAAACGGTGAATTTAGATTAGGAATTAAGGTAACATATAATTAGGGTTTAAGGCTTGGCTTGATCCGGATTACGTCATTAGACTTATCCAACAATCCCAAGACAAAGAAGAGTCTACTCACTAACGTTCATTGTAGACATGGGGGAAGAAGAGAGAAAGCAATAAAGTAAAAGAACAATAATATAAAAGTGAACTTTTATTCCAAGAACAAAAGATGATTGTTTATGATGGAGTGCTACTCTATTTATAGCTTTACAATTGACTTAAAATCTAAGCAACTATAAGGGCAAAGCAGTAAAACTACAACAGAGTAACTTGGGCTTGAAGAAAAGCAGCAAAAGAGTATCCTGGAGGGTGGCACGGCCGTGCCACATGTTGGCACGGGCCGTGCCAAGCTTCTGAGTTTGGGGGAACATATTTTTGTCCCGTATCTTCGTATTCTTGCGCTGTATTTGCTCCAGTCCTCTTTCTTTCACTCCAAGGCACCTTCCACCATATATTTATTCCTAAAATAAAACAAAAGACAATTTGAAGTAAAATATTCTAATATAAAATAAAATGCAATAAAACTAAATCAAATCTAAAATAAAACTAAACTAAATAAGGCAATAAATATGACTATCTATGACTCATCAAACTCCCCCACACTTGAATCTTTGCTTGTCCTCAAGCAAAAGGCAACAAATATAGCAGCAACAAAAGATTGATTTCTGGCAATATTAAGAACATAAGTCTCAAAGAAAGGTTTTGTTCCAAGTACACTAATTACAATTTCAAATATTCCTCATGAACCTATTCTACCCAACATCAAGTCTCAAGTGAGTGTGTGTGTGCAGTCCAACCCTTTTCTTGCTCCTGTATAAGACAGATATTATGAGGAACAGGTTCTATCCTTAGTGCTAAAGTAACCGAGAAAAGTCCTTTCTTCATTTCATATAAGAGTGATGGGAATTAAAGTTAAGATTGAATTAATTTAACAATTAAGCACAAGGGGCTGCAGATGCTTAGGGGCTATCTATCCTCGTAGGAAGTCTTCTCGGATGTAATTGTCCTTTCCCCTAGATTCAAAATCACCCTAAGCAGTGCTGCAAAATTATTATTTGTTTCATCTCCGCGTAGGAAGTCTTTTTGGATGTAATTGTCCTTTCCCCCTAGCATTGATGAATTTTGTTTCACTTTAAGTTCAAATTAGGGAGTCACCACCACAATTAGGAAGTTAGGGATTGTCCTTTCCCCCACATGTTGATGCCATTCTCCCGCCCCATTTAACTTTAACAAATTAAGAATATAACGATTAAGAACATTTGATTAATTTCCCACACAAACTTATACTACTTTTACTCTTAAGACTTTAAAGGGTCTAAGTTAACACTAAAGATAGAACGTGTTCCTTAAAATACCTATTAATACACTTGCTCAAAGATTGCAACTGGGTGCTTTTCTCATTGGAGATTTTTCACAATAAAACAAGATGTGGGTATAGCATGAACACAAGAAACACAAGAAACCACTTTCATGTACAAGAAACAACCTTTAAAGAAGAGACAAAACAAAAAATTTTATGCCATATTTTACATTAAAAACAAGCTACTAATCATGCCTTTCGCCATAAAAACAAAACAAAAGAATAAAGTTCAAGGGAGTTTGGGAACACTACGACTCTAGACACTTTATTAGGCCCCCCCACACTTAGGGGAAGCATTGTTCTCAATGATTCAAAGAAAAAGAAATTAAAAGAGAAGAAGTAGAAGAAGAGGAAAGAAGAAGGAGTAGAAGAGAGAGAGAGTAGTAGAAAGAGAGAAGAGATAAGGGAAGAGAGGAAGAGGAAAGCTCACATTTGTTCATTGAGGTCCATAAGGTGGACTTTGGAGGGTGAAGGTGTTGCGTCATGTTTCGGAGCATGTGATTATTTTCTTTATTTATTCAATTGCTCCTTTGGACATTGTTCCTTTCAACACCTTGTCCTTGTTTCTCGGTGCTTATTCTTTGAACTTTGGTTTGCATCTATAGCTTCCACCGGCTTCTTGTTTATGATGCAAGTTTGCACCTACCTCCTCTTCATTACCACCATCATCTCCATCATTATGTACCTGTGGGTTAGTACCAACATAAAACAAATTTTCCACCACCTCCGGATTAGTTATTTCCGAATTAGATAGAATAGTCAAACAAATTCTCCATTCATATTGGTAATTGTGAGTAGAGCCATGGGTTCTAAGGAAGGACAAAATAGTATATAAGTCTCTATAATAGTTCCCCTCTATCCTCTTGATCCCTTGATTCACACTCACCCCAAACTTCCTAGCAAGAAAAGTGATGATTCCACCTACCATTATATCACCCTTATCATTCGGTTTCTTTTTAACAATTGAAACAAGATAATCAAGCAAATAATAGCAAATGTTAATATGATGGTTATAAAGCATAGTCCACAACATAAAAAAACTCATTAATCCTCATCATTCCTACCTCTTTCCTACTCTATTATGCATCCATGCCCATCTTTGGTTTTCATTAAACTCACCGGCTTCATGGCCATGATATTCTTCCTCTTGGTGCAAGTTAGCACCTTCTCCCACATCATAGTGCAAGTTAGCATCGTCTCCCTCATCATCATCTTGCTCACTAAGAACCTGCACATCATCAACATACAACAAATTTGCTTCCACCTCGGTGGTAGTTCGAGATGGGTTAGGAAGTAAAAGCATAATAGGCACATTAAGCTTTGAGTTGGTGATGGAGTGGTGGACGAGGTTTGATGAAATTTATAGCAATGAGGGTGTCCATGTTAAGTCTATTGTTTCCCTCAATTTGTTTGATCCCGTCATCCTCACCAATTCCAAAATGCCTAGCTATGTATGTAATGATGCCACCCACTACTATATCTCCTTGACCGGCCGGTCTAGTACCGAGAAAGTCTAGGTAATCAATCAAATAAAAGCAAGTGTTGACTGGGTGGTTGTAGAGCATTGCCTATAACATGAACAACTCATCGGTTCTAGTGTTTCCAAGCTCGGTTCTACCCCAAATAGTGCAAGCCATTACCCTTTGAAGGTACCTAAGTACGGGGTTGTGAATGTTGCTAGCTTTGTTGGCTCTAGAGACAAATTGGGTTAGACCGGTGATGCGTTCCCAAAAGGCAGCTGGTTGGTAGTTATCCGGTTTTAGGTTAGGGTCCCAAGAATCATGAATATACCCCTTATTTGCAAAACCTATGGTATCACAAAAGTGCTATAGAGACATATCATAATTATCATTCATTAGCCTGAAGGTGATTCTATGGTTGGGGTTATCAAAATTCAACTTATCTTTTGTAAAAATAATTGAGCTTAAAAATTCATAAGTAAAATTTTCATAACCCCGCATAGATGTCAACAAATCAGTCCAACCTAACCCTCCTAGCAGCCTATAAACATCATCTTTAAGTCCTAGCACATTCAAATCATAAGAATCGGGATATCTAGAAGGATGTAAGGGTTTGGAGATAAGAATTTTATACCTGTCCCTTTGTGAGTTGTCCTTAAACTTGATCCCATGATTCTTGACTTGTGCTTGCTTCTTTGAGGGAGGACCGGAAGAGCTTGCTGGTTCCTTACCACTTCTTCTTGAAGCCATTTGACCCTTGTTTGAATTGGTTTGAAGGTTTAGGGTTTGGGAAGATTTTTGGTGGAAAGGATTGGTTTAGGGTTGGGTTTTATGTTTGAATAAGGTTTTGGTGAATTATTGGTTTGGGTGGATGAAAGTTGTTTTTGATTGGTGGTTTGTAGTTTGGGTGAAGTTTGTGATTGAATTGTGGAAGAATTGAATTGGTTTGATGGAGTTTTGATGAAGATATGAAGGTTTGAAGGTTATGGAGGTTTTAGAGAGAAGTTTGAAGGTAGAGAGGTTTGTGTTTGAGAATGAATGGATTAGAAGAGAAAAATTTGATGATATAGGGGTGCAGACATCGGGCACGGCCGTGCCACCCTTGGCACGGGCCGTGCCAACCTTCTGTGGCTCTGGGCTATTTTTGTGTTGCAAAACCTGGCACGGCCGTGCCAACCATAGCACGGGCCGTGCCAACCTTCTGGTAAGGGGGACTTCAAAATTCTTCAATTTCTTATTTTTTTTTTTTCGAATCACACTTGGACAATTACCTACAAAACAACTTAAAACAAAGAAAAACGAAACAAAAGCAATTAAATGTGTGGGTTGCCTCCCACGAAGCGCTCTTTTAATGTCATTAGCTTGACGGTCAATAGGTTTCTCTATCCTATCCCCAATCTTTCACGAAGGGACAATGGCAGCAAACTGTCACTATCTCCTAAGTCACACATGGCTCTTTCTATTTTCTCTGATCCTATGACACATGGTATGGAATAACGCTCTGGATCCTTAAGTTTAGATGGCAATTTATCTTGAATTATTTCAATTAGTTTCCTAAACTGCTTATCTAACTTGGACTCATCAAACCCTTGTGGTAAAGGAGTGTTTGGATTATATGGTGGTGGTATGTTAAGTTTTTCACTTTCTACTACAACTTTCTCACTGTTTGGTTTTTCACTCTCTACCCCACCCTCAATTGGCTTGGTTTCTACAACAGGGTCCTCTAATTTCTTATCATCCCTAAGTGTAATAGAATTTATCGGGCCTTTGTGGTTGGTTTCAGTTTGACTCGGGAAGACTCCGGAGGGTTGTGGGGAAGAGGTTACTTGTTGGGTTACTTGAGGGATTTGAGTCTCAAGTATTTTGTTGTGGGTAGAAAGAGAATCCACTTTTGCGGAAAGCCTATTGAGAGAGTCATTCAAAATTCCAGCTTTGACTTTAAACTCTTGGTTATGCCTGATGTTATCTAATTCAAAATTTTCTATCAAAAGTTCCAAGTCGGATTTTTGAGGGACTCCTCGGTTGTTTGTAAAACAGGGTGGTGTTGTTTGTTGTCCAAAAAAATGTTGAGGGTCTTGAAAAAAAATTGACTATTCCTAAACCCTTGGTTAAATTGAGCAACTTGCTCAGGATTTCTAACAACACTACCTAGTTGACATTCAACTCTGCTATGACCAAATATTCCATAAACTCTTGAAGGAGGTAAAACAGGGGTAGAAGTCCATTGATAGTAGTTTTGAGCCATGCCTGAAATCAAAACCGTTAAAAGATAGAAAAAAGAAATAAATAAATTAAGAGAAAGAGAGAAAGAAAGATATATATTTTTTTTCTTTTTTTTTATTTTTATTTAGGAAAGAAATATAAACAAAATATAGAATAAAATAAAATAAAGCAAAAGATTTTTTTTTTATATATAAAATCAAATAAAATAAGGAAAAAGATTTTTTTTTTCAGTCTAATCACTATTAGAAAGTTAATCAAATTACAACAACTCCCCGGCAACGGCGCCAAAAACTTGATAGGCCAAACCGCAAGTGCACGGTCTATCGAAGTAATAGTAGTAAAAGAGTATCGTTCCGCTAGGGAGTTATGAATTCGATTAACTTTTAGAGAATGATTAGAAAAGAAGAAAGATTATAAAAAGGGAGGTTTAGTTGCTGAAGGTAAATAACAATAATAATAATAAAAGAGCCTTGGGATTATTGGTTCATCATAACAACGAATCTTTTCACAAGCAAGCCTTAAACTTATAATTATGCGTTAATCTTAATTTCTAAGGACAAGTTTCTCTTTAGCATATCACAGCTTCTCTCGAAGTCAGTGAGTGTATCCCTCCAACAACCACACCTATTCTCATGGGTGATTGCCTTTGGGACCCTTGAAGATCGAAACTTTATGTGTCCCAAGGTTTGCTAGACTATTCTCATGTTTCGCAAACCTTGTCTAAATTCACTTATTCGGATATCAAAGCTCCGCGTTCGCTTTATGAATTGATATCTGTGATGATGAATTAACCATTATCAAACCCTCCGCGTTCGCTTCCACAGTTTGATAATAATTAATTCATGTTAAAACGGTGAATTTAGATTAGGAATTAAGGTAACATATAATTAGGGTTTAAGGCTTGGCTTGATCCGGATTACGTCATTAGACTTATCCAACAATCCCAAGACAAAGAAGAGTCTACTCACTAACGTTCATTGTAGACATGGGGGAAGAAGAGAGAAAGCAATAAAGTAAAAGAACAATAATATAAAAGTGAACTTTTATTCCAAGAACAAAAGATGATTGTTTATGATGGAGTGCTACTCTATTTATAGCTTTACAATTGACTTAAAATCTAAGCAACTATAAGGGCAAAGCAGTAAAACTACAACAGAGTAACTTGGGCTTGAAGAAAAGCAGCAAAAGAGTATCCTGGAGGGTGGCACGGCCGTGCCACATGTTGGCACGGGCCGTGCCAAGCTTCTGAGTTTGGGGGAACATATTTTTGTCCCGTATCTTCGTATTCTTGCGCTGTATTTGCTCTAGTCCTCTTTCTTTCACTCCAAGGCACCTTCCACCATATATTTATTCCTAAAATAAAACAAAAGACAATTTGAAGTAAAATATTCTAATATAAAATAAAATGCAATAAAACTAAATCAAATCTAAAATAAAACTAAACTAAATAAGGCAATAAATATGACTATCTATGACTCATCAATGTTCTAGTTGTTGTTGTTAGTTGAGCCTGATCAACTCAATTTAGCATTCAACGATTAGAATGGATGCCTGAGAGCTGAATAAGACCCAGGAGGAACGAAGTATGAGATGAAGAAGTTTTATCGTGCCAAAAGGTGGCCGGTGAACTAATCAGGTACAAGTGTGAATCCTCCGGGAATGTAAGGCATGTTAAGAAGGGACATTCCGACAATGTCGGGTAAGATGTTAGTGATCCTTCATGTACCCGAAAATGAAGAAATTGGATATATGTATATATATAATCATGACCGAAAGATTCGGTAAGAGTTGTTGTTGGAACATGTTTGTGATATTCTGGAATGTCAGAACAAGGTTACAAGGTAGTGTGAAGTCGACATGTGTTGATGGAGTCAGCAGGTTCTCAGGAATAGCAATATGTAAATAAAGTTAAGGATTCAAGAGAAAGATTTATGTTATCAGGATTAAGACATTGATTTCCGACGTGCCAAGAACTGTATCGAAAAAGGTTGAGGATTGCCATGCATATGTTATAAAATATTTCACAATGATAGGAATAAATGATGTGCATTGGATACTTGAGAATAAGAATTTCATGCAAAGAATGTTTCTGAAAAATAGAGTTGGAGAAGCCCACCAATAGCAAGCCCGAGATGAAACTTTCCGTTTTTATGAAACCTACCATTTCGTTCCTATGGTTTGCAATGACTATTGGTGAGATGTCTTCACAAAAAACTTTTATGTAAAGAAATTTTTTTATGACATCAAGTAACGAATGCATATCATACCCTAAGATTTTTAAAGGAAAAGACTAGGGCAACCATCAACGAAATCGATACGGTTTAAGGTAGCTTTGGAGGTTAATGTGTCAAGAATCAAGAACAAGCCAAGACCAAGAGTATAGAAGTTCTGGCAATTAGAAGGAAAGTCACAGATGTTTATACATGAGGTATGAAGTAAGAAGTTAAAGTGGTGCTAAGTTATGAAGAATCACAAAGTTCACCGATTATGTGAAATTATGACGTATCGCTCGAACCTATGTTTTTCTTAATTAACTTGCTAAGGCACGTTATGAAATTGAACTATAAGGTTTAAAGGATTTTAAAAAGGATTTACGCGTATGGGTGACTGAAGTTGTCATTTTGAAAATTCACAAGTTTTTCTAGGAACCGGTTTGCTACGTCACTCGTAGAGCGGGCTAGACTTATTCGAGTCTAGGTTTGATGGCACATATGTGTTATCAACTCATTCTATGATTTTAGAGCAACGGCCGGGGCCTAAATTCAATTTATATAGTAGAAAAATTTTCAACGTCAATGACCCGTGCGTTAGTTTACGAAGTTTTCTTTAAAAGAAAAGAAAAATCAACGAGCAAGCATTGGTATGATTAAGCAAAATATAGTACGCGAGAATGCGAAGCTACAAGGTTAGATGTTCAAGAAAGTCATGTTCAAGTGCTAGATGGGTTTGTTAACGGATTTCGAGTTTACTCGGAAACAAGTTCAAGTATGTTATGTATGGTAAATGCAACCAGCAAGAACATAAGGTTTACCCCCAAGTCAAGTATTATAAGCATAAGATAAGTTATCACAAGTTTTGAATTTACAAGACAAGTGTAAGGTTTTGATGTTGGTTGCACCATGAAAGATTTTGAGGATAGTTCAAGAAGTAAGTATTCAAGTGATAAGCATGAATTGAAGTCTCAATTGCTCTAACGGGTTAGAGTACTAGTTTAAGCCAACCGGTGGGAATCAGAGTAGCGCCATGGAAGCTAATTGTTAATCACGAAACATGGAATTTTAGTGTGAAAGAATTTTCGGTTGGTAAAGCAAGTTTAAGAAGAAAGCATCATAAGACAAGTGAGGAGTTCTCGATGTGATAAGTAAGGATGGATGTTTATTCAATCAGTTTTGGCTAAGGTAAAAGTTTTTAAGTACGTGTCTTTTCCTAAGTAAGATGAAAGGACAAGAATTGCTATTTATGAATTAGTCAGGATGCATGAATGAGGATATTGGAAAACATGTGAGGTCCAAAGATTTTCCTACAGAGATGTAAGCGGAATTGCGAGTATGTATATTGGTTAGACAAGGGAGGAATTTATCTTCGAAGTCAAGCATGTAATCATGATAGAGAAGTAACTTTTGAGTGATGTGTAATGAGATTCATACTCTTGTATGCAATGCTTGTTGGGTGAAAACGATACTTGTTAAGATATGTCAAGCCATGGTTTTATAACTTTTAAAAGCTAAGATTGGTATTAAGGAACTTGGGAACGATGTTTATTTTAAACTCACGGAATTATACATTTTTGAAACTGATGAGATACGTTTTAAGTAACCTCACTTAAGACGTACAAGCTTCAAGACCAAATTGTCGTGTGCAAATTTGGGGCGAGTTGTTAAAACTTTTCAAAATATAAAGACTCGTCCTGTGGTCCTGTAGTAACATTATGGACTCAGTTTTGAAATGATAATTCTTTTTAGCCATATGTTTATTCGTTCCAAGAACCCGTATACCAAAGTTTAGAAAATTTCTTAAAGCAAGAATATGGAACACATATCGTTATCATTTAACAAGAAACGGCACTTAAAAGTATGCACATGTTATGGAAACGAGAATGTTCGTATGAAGCCCATATCCTACAGGATACACGGAAATGTGTTAATAATGTTTGATGTATGTGCAAGTAGATTGCTAGAAAGATTTAAGAGCATGTGAACCACGATGTTGGTGATTAATTGTCAGATGAATGATATTGTTGATTTCACATCTTCATGTCAAGTTATATGAGTTACCCCATAGTTCGGTTGCAATAAGATGCAATTAGATTGCAATGAAATCGGAAGATTTCCTAAGGCACTGAAAAGAGATAATAGATTTATGGAATGAATTATATGTTTACCCAATAAAATTATGTATGCATGAAAAGATGTTTTAAAGTTACAAGTAAGCACTGCAGGGCAAACCTGGTTTCCGGTAGGACTCCAGTTAAAAGGCAAATCCTGAGTGTTCATGTTTATGATAAGACATCTTTATGAATGGTTTATGTTAAGAGAGTAAGATATGAGTCCGAGACAATAAGTCTATGTGTAACAAGATAAGTTCCAAATCATGATATACTAAGGTAACTCTAAGTTTGAGTGATACTAAGGTCAAGAAGGTTATGTTCAGTTACATGTGGGTTAAGAAACAAGATGAGGACATGATGCGACAAACCCATTGGATATGTATGAATAGGAAATGTATGGCTCAGACCATAGATGGTAAGTTTTTGTCATGAGGATTGGTATTCAATCTCTAAATTTCGAGGACGAATTTTTTTTTAAGGGGGGTAGAATGTAATATCCCGCCTAACAGTATCAGAATATTACCCGTTGACCGTGTCAGATGAATGTAATTCATGGAAAGTGAGTTAATGGAAATATTTTATGAGATGTCAGCTTTTTACGGGAGAAGCATTAGAGTCGTTTAGAACACGCTTGAGGCAAGGGCAATATGGTAATTTCATGAGGAAGGGATATTTATTTGGTTTTGGGGCAAAAATATCACATTATTCTCATCTCTTTCTCTCTCTAAGTTGGGAAAAACATTTCTCTTCCTTCTCTCTTCCCTTCTCCCACGCCTATCTCTTCCCTCTTCACCAAATCTTCTAAAACTTCTTCCCACCATGGCAAGTGAACCAACCTTGTTCTCTCTTGATCTCCTAAACTCTTAGAAGCTTGGATTTGTTGATTTCTCTACTTCTCCTTAGAGAAGAGAATCAAGAGTTAGGGTTTGGTTTGGTAATGGATCAAGTGAAGGTTTATGCTTGAAGTTTCATCAAGAAGGGTTTAGTCTCAACCTCTACCAAGATTGGATATTCTTTGAAAGGATTTATATGTTCTAGGGTTTGGATCAACCTCCCTCTTCACTTTGTTTCTCATGAGATGTAAATATGGAAATTCTAGGATTGGTGATTGTTAAAGAGGCTAGGACTTTGGGAGCTTATGTTGAAGCATGTACCATGGAATTGATGGACAAGATCAAGAAATAAAGTTTGAGGATGTGAAGTGATGATGATGATGCTTGAAAGCTTGGGAATCAAGTACTAATCTTTAGGTGAGTTCCATAGCTAGTTTTCCTACCCTTTGGGATTATGATTATGCCATGTATGTTTAGTATGAATAACATGAAATTCTAGGGTTTATGTATTAGTCTAGTTGCCCCTTTTTATGTCATGCATGCTATACATGTTAATACTTGCCATATGCATGTTTTATAAGTTTCCAATGATCAAATATGTTCCAAAACACATAGAGACACTTGGTTTGAGGTTTTTGGGTCAAAAATACCATTTTTAAGTGTCCTGGACTGTCCTAACTCGCCACGACGAGCTATTACTCGCCACGGCGAGCTAGAACTCCGAAAGGGGGTCCTGCTCGCCCCCAACTCGCCACGGCGAGCTACCACTCGCCTCCCCAGTGAAATCACTCGCCTAGGCGAGTAAGACAGTGAGAAATCTCACTGTTTTGCTTGCTTCAGGCAGGCATGGGGATTCGCGATGCGGTTTTCTCCGTGGTGTCTTTTTACGAATGTAAACCCCTCAAACCAAGGTCCTAAATGATGATCAAAGAAAGCATGATTTTTATGAGATGAGGCAAGTATCAAGCATGTTAGTAAGGCATGGCATACGAGAGAAACAAGTCATGAATCGGGTAGCAAAATATTCATTAAGCAAGGGAAAACTAGAGCCTCGACATAGTTGTCGAGAACTAGCTAGTTAGCAAGATCCCTAGAATGTTAAGACGCGAAGTATACTATCTTCGCACATGATTAAGAATAAGATAGCAAGCATGTTAAGTCATGGATTGATAAGTTATTTCTCTCCACCATGATTAAGTATGTACATGAACAAGTATAAGTTACTGCTAATCGGATCGATTAAGGTTCCGAGGTAAATAAGCAAGTATGTATATGTTTAACTTATGTGAACGACAAGACTATGATTAATATAAGTAGGTGACATGTCTCTTGCTATCCACATCAGGGGGATACAAGAGGTTCTCGATCTAAGGGGAACGATTCAAGCCGTAAGGGACCCGCATGTCACTGAAATTAACAAGATGTAGGTGCTCGTGTCTCTTGTTATCCACGCCAGGGGGATACGGGAGGTTCTCGACCTAAGGGGAACGGTTCAAGCCGCAAGGGACCCGCACGACACCGAGGGAGTCCGATGTACGTACATCGGTTATGTATGGGATTGTACTCGGGGTTACTCCACCCGGGACTTTCCGTAAAATGAATCAAGAAAATATTATTTGTTCAACGCTAACCTAATGAATGAACTTAGATACGTTTATGTACGATATGAATATGATTATGTTTCTCATGATTATGATTATGATATGTTCACGATCAAGCAAGAATGAATCCATGCATGTTTATGTTTAAGAACAAGAGCATTAGATGCTATATGACAAGTATAAGGCATGTAATAGAGCAAGTAAAGAACATGATACCGACGACGATCTTAGGTTTCCCCTAATCGTCCGGTTTAGAGTCGTGTCATGATTATGTTATGTTTAGGCCTCGATACATAGAGTGTATTCTTGGCAACGCGGTTCTAGGTTCCCCTTAACCGCCATGACACGTATAGGAAGTGAAGCCTATAACAAGTTAAGATATGATTATGACGGCCCTAGTATGCACTACCGTCTAAGTATGCAAGTCCCCACACACGTATAATCAACTGTCAGGTTGTAATGTAGACACGTGGTGACCGTAGGTTTCCCTTGAGGTTGCCTATAGCCTAGGATTTAGGGGAACTCACTGAGACATTATGTCTCATCCCAATCCTTATTTGTTTTAGATAAGCCGGATGAGTATGCATGTTCGTAGCTGGATGGATATTACTTCAAGGGTTCGTTCGTACCGCTGCAGGACATTATGGATTTCAAGAATGTAGTTTTATGTATGGATGAGTTGTATTGTATTATGATTTATACGAACGTGACTTAATGTAAATATTATTCATTTAGTAAAATTTTATGTTGTATATTTTTAATGTATCCAGTATCAATTTAACGCACATGCTAGGCTTTCTAGATACGTCTAGTATGGGTGTTACAGAGGGAGTGTTAAGATATAATTCAAAATAGTAGGTTAGGATGTTGTATAAATGCTGAATTAGTTGCAATTCAGAAAGTCAGTAAGGTTATTTGAGTTTGTTTCAATGCAAGTCACTAACTAATCTTTGCAATAGTAACACAGCTGGTAAAGGTTTCTCCCTTAAAGGGATATCAGCTAGCAAGCATCTTAGCCAACTTGCTTCTTCACTAGCAGTGGCTAGTGCTATCATCTCATATTCCATTGTGGGCTGGGCCATAATGGTTTGCTTCTTAGACTTTCAAGAAACAGCTCCTCCAGCTATGCTAAACATAGAGCAACTGGTCGCTTTGGAATCATCCGACAAGGTGTTCCAATCTCCATCATTGTACCCTTTAAGTACAACAGGATATCCTTCATAATGCAGTCCTAAAGTCATAGTCCCTTTCAGGTATCTCATGACTCTCAATTGCATGCCAATGCTCATCACTTGGCCTATTTGTAAATCTGCATAAGAGTCCCACGACATAGGCGATGTTGGGTCTAGTACAGTCAGTTGCGTATCTGAGACTGCCAATGATACTCACATATTCAGTTTGTCTAACACCATCTTTAGTGTTCTTAAAGAGTTTTACACTTGGATCACAAGGTGTGCTCGCAGGTTTACGTCAAAATAATTTTATTTCCTTAATCTTCTCAATGTAGTGAGACTGATCCAAGTAAATTCCTTTATCTGACCTAGCAATCTTAATGCCAAGAATTACACCAGCTTCTCCTAGGTCTTTCATGCCAAAGTTGTTACTTAACAACGATTTCATTGAATTTATGGCTGGAATGTATGGACCAAATATGAGTAGGTCGTCTATATAGAGACATATGATTGTGCAACTGTTTTTATCATACTTGTAATAAATACATTTTTCACATTCTTTCACTCTGAACACATTTGAAGTCATTAAGTTGTCAAACTTTTCATTCCATTGTTTTTGGGCTTGTTTTAGACTATACAATGATTTGTCAAACTTACAAACTTTTTTTTTCCTGTCCATGGATTACAAAACCTTCAGGTTTGTTCATATAGATTTCTTCTTCCAGTTCACTATTTTAAAAAGCGGTTTTCACATCCATTTGATGTACCATTAAGTTATAAATAGTAGGTAAGAAAATTAGTACCCTTATGGATGTGATTCAAGTAACTGGTGAGTAGGTATCGAAAAAATCTACATTTTCTTTTTGTTTGAAAACTTTGGCTACAAAGCGAGCCTTGTATTTATCGACAGTTCCATCAGGTTTCAGTTTCCTTTTTAAAACCCATTTACAACCTGTTGGTTTGCAGCCTGGAGGCAGTTCAACTAAGTGTCAAGTTCCATTAGACAGTAGAGAATCCATTTCATCATTTATGGCTTCTTTTCATAAGTCAACATCCAAGGAAGACAATGCTTCCTTGAGTGTTAATGAATCCTCTTCTAATGTATAGGCTACATATTCGGGTCCATACTCTTTATAAGTTCTTTCTCTCTTACTTCTTCAAAGTTCTATAACATCTTGTTGGATGTTTTCGTCACTATCTCTGATTACTGGAGTGTGATCAGGTGTAGTGTTCGGAGAAGGGGATGCGTTGTGGAATGAGATATGTGAGAAGTTGGACATAATAGGATTTTGGATTTGATTGGTGAGAATTTCTTTATGTTTTTTTTCTTCTTTTCAGGAATTTTTTATATTAAAGTTCATGAAGATGAAGAAAAATTATAAGGAAGAAGATGAAGAAAAGGAATGAAAATTTATGTGTTTGTGGTTCACTCTTAGATTCAGTGGTCTTGCATGATCCAACGATCTATTTTGTTTTAAAATGATCAAAGGGATAAAATTAAATAAATTAATAAGGTCTACGGTGGACCATCTATGAAGTTGGCACACATAAGACATTTTGTGTTAAAATTAACCGACATGGACCAAATTAGTTGACGGAAGCATATTTGAGGGACCAAAACGTAACATTTGTTAATTAGGGGACCAAAACGAAACTTGAAAATTAATTAAGGGACCAAAAGTCCAACTAAGCCTAAAATAAATATAAATTGAAATATGAGAAAAATAGCAAATGTAATAGTATCATGACACACACATATCTAATTATAGGCTTAGAAGTAGCAAAACTATTTTGTAAAATTAAATATTAAACATGTTATAATAAGTGGTATGGTGGGAAAGAAAATGTGATATGCCTGAATTGAAGTTCATGGTGATATATCTAAAATAAAGAGAGAAGAAGATATATATCTAAAATAAAGAGAGAAGAAGATAATCTAAATAATATTTGTTGTTGTCTTTTTTCTTTTCATTGTCATTATTTTAGAGTACAAATATATAGCTAAAAAGTTCTTGAAATTATAAAATGAAAAAAAATCAATTTATTGGTTGGCAAGATATTAACTAAATGCAGCTTGTGGAATGTTGTAGCAGAGTATTTGTGTACTCTCTTGGCTCTGACACTAAATGAAGAATCATGTGAGCGCATAATATTTCCTGGACTATACATGAACACATTTACACACTCTTGGATTCATACACTTTGGTTTAAAACCAGGGGAGCACATAAATGTTGGACAATGAGAATGATCAAGACATCGATAAATCCCTGTAATAAAAAAAGAGCGAATAAAAAGTGTAACTAAAATGTGATACTATATTGTGTATGAAGCAAACAAGAATTTCTTAAATGGTTAGAAATAGCTTACGTTCAGCCTTCGTTGCAACCAAAAATAGGGAAAGAAAGATAATCATACTATAAACAAAATCGACAATTTTAGCCATATTTCCCTCTTTTGTTTGTAATATATGTATTTATAACTTTATAATTTATAAAGCTCATCATCTTCTTAACATTATAAATATTAAAAAATATCCATCAAGTACATCAATGTGTTGTGTTTGTCCTTTCAGTGTACTGAAAAAACGTGGTCACAAAAAATGTTCTGCTTAATATTATATTTATTAGAAAATTCTTCTATCTTTTTTTTAAGTAACAAAATTCTTCTATCTATTTATAATATATTAGGGAAATGTTAACCGGTGCCCCTGGTTAAGGATATGAAAAAGGAAATTATATAGTAGTTAATGCATTGAAATTGTGTAATTAATTTATAATAAAGTCAAAAACAGTTTCCTTTTATGATAATAATTCCCTTTTATGATATGCTTAACTAGTGCGCAGGGCACCGGTTAGCAGGACCCAATATATTTTTAATTAGTTCTGCGACGTGAACCAATGGGCGACAACTATACAAATCTTTTATTTATTCCTTTTGACGGTTTCAGCCAAATGATCCAAATAAATAAATAAATACGTTAATTTGTTCGCTTTCCATCCATTTTACCCTTTAGTTTATTTTTTGATGCCAATGAAGATGTGTCGCGTCATTTTTCGGACGGTCAAAAGACCCGTTTTTGGTTTCACGACTGAACATTTAATTCTTTTCAAAAGAAAGTGGAAAAAGGTTCAAATACCACATTTTTAGGGATTAAGGGTTCGGGGGTTGGTTATATTTAGGGAAGGTGTTAAGCACCCTAAATATTCGTAGTACTCTACGAGAACCTCTTGATTTTATTTAACTTTTGTGCTATAAACTTGCTTGCTTAAAAGATGGAATTTGAAATGATGAAAGAAAATAAAGACCTAATTTATCTACATTTTTATTGATTTGAAAGGACGCGTGTCCTCTGCCTACGTACCCGTGAAGGATCAAAACCTCGTAGTTCGGGGTAGAAATTGACGTTTGATTTGTTTTTGTGTTTTTTATATTAGTTTGAAAAAAGGTTTGAAATAAAAAGCCAATTGGCAAATTAGAATTTGTTTGTATTTTTTATATTTAAAGAAAGATGACTCAAAGTAGAATTAAATTGATTTGATGATTTGATTAAGAAAGAAAACAAAATGCACGATCACTTGATTTAAGATCAAGGTTTGTTTATGAAAATATTTTTGTGATTTTGATATATTTGCATGTTTTTGTTGTTTTTGAGCATTAATTGAAAATTAGACTTAACGGAGCAATAAAAATAAAAGCGTGTGGACTTGTAGTGACGTTGGATCACTACGTAGTCCCTAACCTAATCTTTTTTTTTTTGCATTTTTTAATATGTAAAGCTGTAAAGAAATAAAAGACCCACACACACACGCTATTTTTCGTTTATGTTTACATTGGCCCTAATTACATGTTAAATTTTGCAATAAAATAAATAACAATAATTTAAATGCATGCGATAAAAAATAAAAAAAATAAGATGAGATGAGATACGAACAAGAAATAAAATAGAAATGCATGAGAACGAAAATAAAAAATGCTAGAGAAATTAAAATGCGTGAAAGAAAATAGATTTAGGACCAGAGCACTCTGGATTAATTTAATTAACAAGGACCAGGTTGTTCTGGAGAATGAAATGATATTAATAGTTAAATTAGGACCAGAGCATTCTGGATTGATTTATATTTAATGACAAAATTTAAATATGCATATGATAATAGTAGATAATAGAATGTAATGCAAAAATAAAATAAAAATGAATGCGAAAATAAAATGGACCAGAGCACTCTGGATTGATTTGTATTTAATGACAAAATTTAAATATGTGTGATGATATAATAAACATAAAGTAAAGGAATAAAGTGCAAAAGAAAAAAAATATGAAAATGCAAGAGAATGTTAAAATGCATGCAAAATAAATAGAGTTAGATGCTGGGGGGGGTATGCAAGCAGTAAAGGGGGTGCAGAAATTAAAAACAAGAAACTGGGCTTAACAAGTGGGCAGGCGCGTTGGGCTTAAGGCAGACCGGTTCGGTTCAAGAGAACCGAACCGGTTCAGTGAATATATAAAGTACTCAGTCCGGTTTTTTTATTCATTTTTCATTCCTCTTCTCTTTCTTCCCTCATTCTAGAGAGAGAGGCTCTGCCTTCTCTCTAGAATTCTGACCTTCTTCTCCGGCGGGACTACCGGCTCCGGCGCGGTGGCCGTCCACCATAGGTGGCGGCGCCGCCGCCGGAACATTATTTTTTTTTGTTTTTTTTGCTTTTCTTGCTTCTTTTCTCTCCCTCTTCTTATTTCTTCACTTAAAATTCACAAATAGCACTCATACAAGCCTAGATCTAAGAAAAAATACTACCTTTTCAAAGTTCGTTTTTGGGTCCGATTTGTGTGGATTGGATGGCCGATTTGAATGATTGGTGGCTGATGATGATGTTTTGTGTGTTGTTGTGCGCGTGTGTGATGTGTGTAACAGTGTGTGTGTGCGTATGGTTCTGTGTGTGTGTGTGTGGGCCGATTTGTGTATGGATATGGCTGTGGAAATTGGTTCTATGGTTTGTGTTGCTGGATTCGTGAATGAGCTTTGCGTGTCTGTTTGATTGTATGTGATGGGTTTGTAATTGTTGTGGTTTGATGAGTTTGTGTTTTTGCTGGTTTAAGCGAAACTTCTCTTGCTGGAAAATTTGTTTTGTTTCTTTGTGTTTGGTCGAAAAAAAAATCCTCCTCTGTTGGTTGCAGGTGTGATTCTATTTATAGAGGGATATGGAGACATAAGGGTGGTTAAAGCAGCAACAAAAACTGGATTGGCTAAGATTAAGGGGACATGACACTGTTTGTGGCGAGCTGGATTTGGATTTTTAGCAGACAAATTTTTGACAAATAATAATAATAGTAATAATAGTAATAATTAAAAATATTAATAATAATAATAATACTAATAATAATAATAATAATGATAATAATAAAAATAATGATAATAATAATAATAATAATAACAATAATAAATAACCATAATAATAATAATAATAGATAACAATAATAATAATAACAATAAAATAAAAAAAATTGAGCGAAGAGGGCCCGACTCGGAACCAAATATGAGGTATTTTAAAATACCTCTCTGCCGAAATTTTCGCTGAAAATTCAAAGATTAGTCGGGTTTAAAAGACACGTGTTTGTGATATCTTGGGTCAAAAATTGGGGTATGACAGATGCCCCTATTTAAGTTTTCTTCGTCCGGAGATTTTGAAGATGGAATCTTTGATTCGATCGGACCGAAGAGACTTAAATACCAAAAGTGCACCAATTTTGACCTAAGATGTTATGAATGCAATGCTTATGAATATAATGGTATGCATGTATGCGATGCAATTATGAATGCAACAATGATAAACATATGCCGACTGAGGGGCAAACTGAAAATGATTGCTGGGGAGGAAAGAATGTCAATTACCTTTGAAGTGATAATAGTGAACATTACGAGAAAAGAAACCGTCTATTACTTTTGAAGTAGTAAAGACGAACGCAACACTGTCTATTACTTTTGAATTAGTAGAGACGAACGTAACAAGCAATAAAAGTGTCTATTACTTTCGAAGTAGTAAAAGACAAAGTCTGTTACCTTTGAACTGGTAAAGACGAACATGACAGGAAATAAAATTGTCAATTACTTTTGAATTAGTAGAGGACAATGTTTGTTACCTTTGAACTGGTAAAGACGAACAAGAAATAAATATGTCAATTACTTTTGAATTAGTAAAGGACAATGTCTGTTACCTTTGAACTGGTAAAGATGAACATGACAAGAAATGAAACTGTCTATTACTTTTGAAATAGTAAAGACGTGTCTGTTACCTTTGAAATGGTAAAGACGGACATGACAGGAAATAAAATTGTCAATTACTTTTGAATTAGTAAAGGACAATGTATGTTACCTTTGAAATGGTAAAGATGAACATGACGGGAAATAAAATTGTCAATTACTTTTGAAGTAGTAAAAAGACAAAGTCTGTTACCTTTGAACTGGTAACGACGAACAAGAGATAAATTTGTCAATTACTTTTGAAGTAGTAAAGGACAATGTCTGCTACCTTTGAACTGGTAAAGACGAATAAGAAATAAATTTGTCAATTACTTTTGAATTAGTAAAGGACAATGTCTGCTACCTTTGAACTGGTAAAGACGAATAAGAAATAAATTTGTCAATTACTTTTGAATTAGTAAAGGACAATGTCTGTTACCTTTGAAATGGTAAAGACGAATAAGAAATAAATTTGTCAATTACTTTTGAATTAGTAAAGGACAATGTCTGCTACCTTTGAACTGGTAAAGACGAATAAGAAATAAATTTGTCAATTACTTTTGAATTAGTAAAGGACAATGTCTGCTACCTTTGAACTGGTAAAGACGAATAAGAAATAAATTTGTCAATTACTTTTGAATTAGTAAAGGACAATGTCTGTTACCTTTGAACTGGTAAAGACGAACATAACATTGAAATAAAACTGTCTATTACTTTCGAAGTAGTAAAGACGTGTCTATTACCTTTGAAATGGTAAAGATGAATATTTGGTGGGACCTGCCACTTGAAACAAATTTGATTGGTGACAAACTCTGAAACAGACATATTGGGGATGACACTTTTTTTTTTTTTGAAAATAAACTGTGATTTCAAACTGTTCCTTGGTTGGGACTAACCGTTTGAGACATGATGAGAGGTAAACTTAAGTGGTCCGTTGGTAAACTTTGTGACTTGAAATGAGATAAAAAGGTAAACTCAAGCGTCCGTTGGTGGGCTGGCAGCTGGACGTGATTGATATGTGAAGTGTTAATTTTTGTTCATTACCATGAGGTGATTTATCTGTGTGTACCGTTTGAGCCTCCCAACGGCTAAATAACGGCTATATTCCCTCTTTTAACAGTCATGAACAGTGAAAAGTAAACCCCTTTTTCTTTCCACCTAACGGCTATATTCCTTCCTCCATCCATAAATACTTCACATTCATCTCTTATTTTTCACAACCCGCATCCCTATTTTCTCTTTAAATGGCTATATTCATTCTCATTGTCATCACTCTACTTGCATTCGTTCTTCTACTCATCGACATCTTCCATCATGAAAAAATAGATGAAGAAATGGCGTTTCTAAGAGAGATTGATGTCGCCATAGCGATATTGCTTGGTTTACCGTTACTGGTCCTGGCTTGGACTATGGAGATTTGTTCTCGTAGAAATCGCGGTTAGAATAGAAATGTGTTTCCCTCTCTCTTTTTTTTGTTTTTTTTTTTTTTTTTTTTTTTTTTAGATATGTTCTTGCTGGTGTTTGCGAGAATCTACTCGGCTTTTGTAAACCTTTGCGAGAATCCATTCGGCCTGGTAACAGTTTGCGAGAATCCACTCGACTTTTGACAAAAGTTTGCCAGAATCCACCGGGCTTTTGATAAAAAGGTTTGCCGGAATCCACCGGGCCAGGTAAGAGTTTGCCGGGACCCACCGGGCTCATAATGAGTGACATCTCTAGACCAGACACACCGGGAGGACACTTTTGATGATAAGAAGGTAAATGTAAGATGTTCATTTGTAGAAACTTGTGGCTTGACGCAATGGTAAATAAAGACCGAACTGAAGTGATACGGCCGAACATGACTCTGGGTGACTGATGCAATCATGTATGAATAACTTTGTGTATATGTTGTGTATGCATGAATGTATGAGTGTATGAATGTATGAGTGTATGAATAGGTGAAAGTATTAATGTATGAATGTATGAACATGTGAAAGTATTAATGTATGAATGTATGAGTGTATGAATATGTATGAGACTCATATGACAATATGATGGTAAGATTGATGAGACACAGCTGGGCAGGTCCAAAGGAAAATGGCCCGACATCACGCTACAATCGTTCAACACTCTTCATTGGGGATAACATTACTTGGGGGTGAATCAAACATTGTCGGGGTAAGGCCCTTTTGAATAAACACTGGTAGAAGTCGCCGAGGCACTTTCTCAAATTCATGCTTCGAATAGTCATTGCTTCTTTTTTTTTTTGTATATTTCTTTTTCATATTTCTTTTGTTTGAAATCCCTAACTTTTGCCTGGATCGCCCTTTCGGGTTTTCAATCCACCGGGAAGCTCATTTTTGCCTAAGTCGCCCTTTCGGGTTTTTAAACTGAGCGAGCTCTCTTTTTCTTTTTCTCTTTCTTATTTTTTTTTTTTAGCAATGACTATGCGTACTTGTTGCATCCACTGCTTTCGGAACGAATGCTGACACATGCTTCTATGATACATAATTGTAAAGATGATATGTTTGTCATTTTTGTTCTTCTCGAAAAAAAACACAAAAGTTTCAAAAGAATTTTTTTTTTTTAAGTTTTTTTTTTTTGCTTCAAGTACTAATATAAAAATGGAAGAAATTTCGCACATACAATAAACAAGAATTCCAAATAAAGAGGCACAGGCTCAAATTGATTTAATAGAAATGGTAACCGGCCAAAGGCATGTCTCCACAGATTACAGAATTTGGAAAATGGTAATTAATATGGGGAAGGTGCATTGAACATAATAACCGCTATGTTCCTTAAACAACTTTGAATTCCACTGCTTTGATGCTTTGATATCGGAGAACTTCTGACAGCTAAGGTGCCCCAAGTGAGCGATGCTTAATCTGATGCAGTTACTTGTCATAATCCCTTAACTTTTGCATAGATCGCCCTTTCGGGTTTTCGATCCATCAGGGTAAACATTTCTTTATGCCTCTAATTTTTGCATGGACCGCCCTTTCGGGTTTTCAATCCATCGAGCCGCTCATTTTTGGTTTAGACCGCCCTTTCGGGTTTTCGACCTACCGAGCTGTTCTTTTATTTTTTAGACAAAGTATTTCTTGACTGCATCAGAATTCACAGGACGAGGTAACTCCTCTCCATCCATATTTGTAAGTATCAAAGCACCACCAGAGAAAGCTTTCTTAACAACATAGGGACCTTCATAATTAGGTGTCCATTTGCCCTTGGGGTCTGGTTGAAATGACTTGATACTTTTGACCACAAGGTCTCCTTCTTTAAGCTCACGGGGACGCACTCTCTTATCGAATGCTTGCTTCATTCTTGACTGATATAGCTGTCCGTGACACAAAGCTGTCATGCGTTTTTCTTCAATCAAATTCAACTGATCATACCTATCCTGACACCATTCGGCTTCAGTCAACTCAGCTTCTTTCAAGATTCTTAACGACGGGATCTCAACCTCTACCGGGAGTACAGCCTCCATGCCATACACCAAAGAGAAAGGGGTTGCCCCTGTTGAAGTACGTACTGAGGTACGATAGCCATGCAAAGCATAGGGTAACATTTCATGCCAGTCTTTATATGTGACCACCATCTTCTGCACAATTTTCTTGATATTCTTGTTTGCAGCTTCGACTGCACCATTCATCTGTGGTCTATAAGGAGAAGAGTTGTGATGTTCGATCTTGAAATCATCGCACAGTTCTTTCATCATCTTGTTATTCAAATTGGTACCATTATCCGTGATGATTTTGTTAGGAACACCATAGCGGCAGATGATATTGTTCTTGATAAACCGGACCACCACTTGCTTGGTCACATTAGCATAAGATGCCGCCTCGACCCATTTGGTGAAATAATCAATGGCCACTAGTATGAAACGATGTCCATTGGAAGCTTTCGGTTCAATCCGACCAATCATATCGATTCCCCACATAGAGAAAGGCCACGGGGAAGAAATAACATTGAGCATGGACGGCGGTATATGGATCTTATCCGCATAAATCTGACATTTGTGGCACTTCTTGGCATGATGGTAACAGTCAGCATGCATCGTTATCCAATAATACCCTGCTCTCAACGCCTTCTTAGCCATTGCATAACCACTAGAATGAGTCCCGAACGAGCCTTCATGTATTTCTTGCATTAACAAATCTGCTTCACGCCGATCTATACATCTGAGCAAAACGGCGTCGAAGTTCCTTTTGTACAAAATATCGCCATTCAAGAAGAAACTACTAGACAATCTTCTTAGAGTCCTCTTATCTTTGCGAGATGCCCCGGTCGGATACTCTTGTGTTTGAAGGAAAACTTTAATATCATGGAACCACGGCTTGTCGTCAAAGACTGCTTCAGCAGCAAACACATAAGCAGGTCGGTCAAGGAACTTGACGCTGATTAAAGGTACAATTTTGGGGCAATTCACTTGGATCATCGAAGATAAAGTAGCTAGAGCATCTGCCATTTGATTCTCCTCACGAGGAATATGATTCAATTCTACTTTGTTGAAGAAAGTTAACAGACGTCTGGCATAATCTCTGTACGGTATCAACCCAGCATGATGAGTTTCCCACTTTCCTTTAATCTGGTTGACCACAAGGGCTGAATCGCCATGTATCTTGATTCTTTTAATCCTCAAATCAATCGCTTCCTCAATACCCATGATGCAAGCTTCATACTCTGCAATGTTATTTGTACAATCAAAACGTAGCCTTGCCGTAAAGGGGATGTGGTTTCCTTCAGGAGTAACGAGGACTGCCCCGATTCCGCTCCCATAGACATTAACAGCTCCATCAAATATCAAACCCCATTCAGACTCTGGATTAGGGCCTTCACCGATCAGTGGTTCATCACAATCTTTCATTTTTAAGTACATGATTTCTTCATCCGGGAAGTCAAATTTGATAGGCTGATAATCTTCGATTGGTTGATGAGCCAAATGATCTGCCAGGATACTGCCTTTGATAGCTTTCTGAGTGCGGTACACGATATCGTACTCGGACAACAACATCTGCCACCGAGAAATTCTTCCTGTTAAAACAGGCTTCTCAAATAGATACTTGATTGGATCCATTCTAGATATCAACCAAGTAGTGTGATTAATCATATAGTGGCGGAGACGCTTGGCAGCCCAGACTAAAGCACAACAAGTTTTCTCGAGTGCGGAGTATCGAGATTCGCAATCAGTAAACTTCTTGCTCAGGTAGTAAATGGCGTGTTCTTTCTTTCCAGTCTCATCTTGTTGACCAAGTACACAGCCCATAGAGTCTTCTAACACCGTCAAATACATGATCAAGGGTCTTCCTTCAACTGGAGGGATGAGAATTGGAGGTTCTAACAAATACTCCTTGATACTATCGAAGGCTTTTTGACAATCTTCAGTCCACTCGATTCCTTGATCTTTGCGAAGCAATTTGAATATTGGCCCACATGTAGCAGTCATGTGAGAGATGAATCTGGATATGTAGTTCAGTCGACCAAGGAATCCTCTGACTTGTTTCTCAGTCTTTGGAGCAGGCATTTCTCTGATGGCTTTGACTTTGTCGGGATCTACTTCGATACCTTTCTGACTGACAATAAAACCCAGAAGCTTCCCAGATCTGACACCGAAGGTGCATTTATTAGGATTCAGTCGGAGTTTGTACTTTCTCAAACGCTGAAACATCTTCAACAAATACTCAACATGCTCTTCTTCAGTCCCTGACTTGACAATCATATCATCTACATAGACTTCAATCTCTTTGTGTATCATATCGTGGAAGATTTTGGTCATACCTCTCTGGTAGGTGGCACCAGCATTGATTAAACCAAACGGCATCACTATGTAGCAGAAGGCGCCCCAAGGCGTGATGAAAGACGTCTTTTCTCTATCCTCAGGAGCCATCTTGATCTGGTTATACCCGGAGAAACCATCCATGAAGGAGAACACTTTGCACTTAGCGGTATTATCAACCAATACATCAATGTGAGGTAAAGGGAAATTATCCTTCGGGCTGGCTTTGTTCAAATCTCGGTAGTCGACACACATTCTGACCTTGCCATCTTTCTTCGGAACAGGTACTATGTTGGCTAACCATTGAGGATATTCAGAGGTGATTAGAAAACCAGCGTCAATCTGCTTTCGTACTTCTTCTTTGATCTTGAGAGCCATATCAGGATGAGATCTTCTCAATTTCTGTTTAACCGGAGGGCATTCGGGCTTCAGAGGCAGTCGATGTTCTACTACTTCCGTATCTAACCCTGGCATATCCTTGTATGACCATGCAAATATGTCGGCATACTCCCTGAGAAGCTTAATTATTCTTTCTTTAACTGTCGCATCCAACAATGCCCCGATCTTGATCTCTTTCATGTCTTCCTCAGTACCCAGGTTGACAATCTCGATTTCTTCCTGATGAGGCTGAATAGCCTTTCTTTCTTGTTCTAACATCCATCTGATCTCATCAGGAATCTCTTCATCCTCTTCTACCATAGCCTCGTAAACAGGGACTTCAAAGTTGGGAGGGAGCATAGGGTTGCCATGTTCAACGGGCTCATTTATGTTTAGTCTGCACATGATTTATGATTGATTTTAATGAGTAAATGCAGACTTTTGAATTTGATTTTTAAAAGGAAGAAAACAAAATAATAAAAAAACAAGATTTTTTGGTTTTATGTGTTACCATTTTTCCAGAAAATGCGAAATAAAATAAAGTAACGGTCGTGATAGAAACGACGATTTTTATTTATAACAAAAGTATTTGAAGCAAAGCCCTACATGATTTCGCTTTCGTCTGAGGCAAGACGAAAGGGATTTTAAGAAAAACAAAAACAAGACAAACACATTACTTAGAATAAGGCATCACAGAAGGGACGTCCACTGCGATCCAGTTGCAACAAGTTCCTACGGGCGTTACAAAGACAGGTGTTGCTTCTTCGGGCTGATCCTCGAGCAGTGCATTAATCTCTGATGGAGCATGAATGAATCCTGCACTATGAAAAGTACCTCCAGTAGGGTTGAATACCTCAGGCTTACTGTTGGGAAAACCTATTCCTTCTTTGCGTTTGTTCTCAGTCAGCTCCACTAACTGACCCCAGCCTTCAGTCTTACCTTCTTGTACTACTCTCTTGGCATCCTTCAGAGAAGCCATACAAGTCTCAAACTTCTCCACATTCTCTTCGGAAGAGAGTCCTTGAAATGATGATCCATCTGTACTGTTACCACCAATAAAGGAGAAGGATGACAAATGGCTAACCAACAATGCTACCTCACCGTTCACAGTTATGAGTTTCCCTTGACTGACAAACTTCAGCTTCTGATGAAGTGTGGATGTTACTGCCCCAGCGTTATGGATCCAAGGCCTGCCGAGTAGGCAACTGAAAGAGGCCTGTATTTCCATAATTTGGAAATTAATCTTGAATTCATGTGGGCCCACCGAGATAGGCAATTCTATTTCCCCATATACAGACCTTCTAGTCCCATCAAATGCCCTCACCGTCACTGTGCTGGGTTTCAAGAGAGCCTTTGAACATGACAGCTGATCCAGGGTAGATTTTGGCATTACGTTGAGAGCAGACCCAGTGTCTATTAGAACATTTGACAGAGAGTCTGATTTGCACAGGACAGAGATAAGTAACGCCAAGTTGTGGTTTCTTCCCTCCGGTGGGAGGTCTTCATCGCTGAAACTTAAGTTGTTGCAGGCAGTCACATTTCCTACAATACTTCCAAACTGACTTAACGTTACGTCATCGTCCACATAAGCCTGGTCCAAGACTTTCATTAGAGTCTCTCTGTGGGCGTCAGAGCTTGATAACAGAGACATGATGGAGATTTTTGCCGGAGTTTGCAACAGTTGATCTACAATCTTGTACTCGCTTCTCTTGATCATTTTCAAGATTTCATCGTTATCCTCATAGGTGGTTCCACTAGACTGTCCCATGGTTTTGCCTTTACCCGCATTCTGCTCCTTCATTGGTTCTTCTACCGGAGCACCAGCTTCCTTCTGAACCACAGAAGGGATAATACGTCCACTTCTAAGAATTTGACTACTTTCGGCGATATTATCCACAGGGATTGGCAGATCCAGTGGTATCTTCTTTCCATCTTCTATGATTGCATACTCATAGTTGTATGGGATGGTCCTTTGAGAAGTGTACGGTATCTGTTCTGGAGAGCAAATTACCAGAGGAGTGCTGGTTGGCTTTGCCTGGCTGAGCATTATCACTAGTGGTTCCCGGGTTCTGAATACGGGTGTGATGACACAAACATCTTTATCCTTGTTTTTCCTGGTGACAATTAGCTCTTTTCTGTCTAGCAAACCCTGCACGTCATTCTGGACTTGTATGCAGCCACGAGGATTTACAGAACATATGTCACATGCTTCATGATCATGGTTGAAAAGAATCATCTCACACATCTTTATGTGTATCGGGACCAATGGAGTCTTGATATCACGAGAATTGAGGACTGGGCTGTCTTTTTGATATATTTGGATCATGTTAATAGCAGGCCCATGCGGTGGTAAAGGATTGTTTTGGGCAATAGGGTCAGGGTTTGTGAAAGATAAATCCTTGCTTTGGATCAGTTTCTGAACTGCATCCTTGAGAGCGTAACATTGCTCCACATCGTGGCCTTGTGCTCCTTGATGGAAATCACATGTGAGCTCAGGGCGGTACCAACGAGGTAAGGGATTTGGTATCTGGGGGTGAGGCTTAGTTTGTACAAGGTTTCTCGCAAGCAAAGAGGGCAGCAAGACTTTGTACAACATAGGTATGGGAGGAAAATTGTTTCTAGGAGGGCGAGGTTGTTGTGGAGCTTGGAAATGATGTTGTTGTTGAGGATTATGTGGTGGAGGGTAATATGGGTGTTGGTAGAGTGGTTGAGGATTTTGTGGTTGATTATTTGGTTGGTATAGTGGTGGATAATATGGTCGAGGTCCTTGAGGCCTTTGTGGTTGGTGATTTGGTTGTTGATTTGTATTTGTGGAAAATGGCCGGGCTCTTTCGTTAGCCAACATACCGACTTCCTGTTCTTTCTTCCTTGGAAAGTTGCTTCCATATTTCTTTGTACCGCTAGTAGACGCACCGTCTTTCACTATTCGTCCTTCTCGGACACCTTCTTCGACATTTATACCTACGCGGACCACATCCGCGAAGCTCCTGGATGCACACCCTACCAACTTTTCGTAGTAGAAAGGATTTAGGGTTCTCAAGAACAACTTGGTCATCTCACTTTCTTCCACCCGTGGGCTAACTTGGGCTGCAATGTTCCTCCATCGATGAGCATACCCCTTAAATGTCTCTCTATCCCCTTGAGTTTCAGCCTGGAGGTCGCCTCGATCGGGCGCCATGTCTACATTATAGTCATATTGTTGCACAAAGGCATCACACAAGTCTTGGAATTTTTGGATGCTTGCCTTATCCAGATTCGTGTACCATTTCGAAGCCGGGTAAGCCAAACTTTCTTGGAAAACGTAAATGAGGACCTTATCGTCTTTAGCAAACTCAGACATCTTCCTTACGTACATCGTCAGGTGATCATTAGGGCAGGAGTCTCCTTTATACTTTTCAAAGTCAGGTACCTTGAATTTGTGGGGTATCCGGACATCCGGTACCAAACAGAGGTCATAAGCAGATTTCCCGTAAGCTTCTTTTCCCTTTAGAGCTCTCATTTCCCGATGCATTTCTTCGTACTTTTCTTGTAGATCGTCGACTCTGTCAGGCGCCCCCACACTCCCAGAATGGAAGATGGGCTCTTCTTCTTGTGGTGTAGCATGAACAGCAGGTGCTGCGTAGGTCGCCACAGCTGGAGGAAACATCGGGACTTGCTGAGGAACCTGAATTGTATGTTGTAAGGGAGGTGTTTGTGTTTCACAGGCAATGGGGCGGAGTATCTCGCCCGCAGTCATGGGCTGAAACCATGGTGTGGAATGTTGTGGAGCAGAATATGTTGGAGTGTCAGCACAGAAAGTCCATTCAGGAGTAGCAGATGTAGTAGCTTCGGTTCGAACTCTGATAGGAGGAGGGGGTGGCGGAGTATGCGCAACTGCCAACACCTTTACCAGAACAGTTAATTCTTCCATCTTCGTTTTCATGTCTGCCAACTCATCCAATTTGGTGTTTAGGGCTGCCACCTCATCACGAAGTGTCGCATTATCTTGCTCGATGCGTTCCATTTTTCTCTTAAAGTTTGCCCGAGTGCCGTATACAATAGTTGACCGGTAGCGAGTGCGTCGGGCCACAGTTGAGACGACTTAAATTCTGATGAAGAAGAAAATTTAGTGAGACTTGAGTTCGGAGATTATGAAATGCAGGATGATGCATGATATGTTTATGCAAAAATGGATATGATTTTTCACTTATCGAAGGACTTATAAAAGTAAAATTGTAAACAAAACAAACCAACCATTGATAATAAATAAAGTGTTTACAAGATAATTCCCTGGCTAACAACTAAGCCGAGGGATGGATTTATAAAAATAAAATGTAAGACATAAGGCAGCAACCAACTCGGGAGGAAGTTTCGATCCTCTATGGAGACGGATACGAACATGTGTTGGCAAAGAAAGCACTTCGCTTCTTCTTCTGTCCTGGAATCTGGCCAATTATGGCCTCCTTCTCTTCGTTCAATCTAATAATTTCCTTCTTCAGCTCGCTGATATCCCGATCCTTCCGTTCAAGTAGGCCCATTACACATTCGTTCTCGCGTACTACTTCTTTATACTCTTCTGTCACTTTTGTATTCTCGTCCATCAACTCAGCTATCTTTTTCTGATATTCCTTCTCAGTCTCAAAGGTCATTGGCATGGGTGGTGCTGGAGTAATTGTAGACAAGAACCTGGTGAGCTTATACGGCATTCCAAAGTCAATGGATCGATCAATAACCCACTGCGTATAGTCTGCATGGACGGCCCCCGTCCGCTTTCCTAATTGGCCTCTATCTCTCCTCCGGATGGCGTGCCAAGCTCGTGCAATTTGACGCCTCATTCCCGCAGTGTCACTCTCATTGTGGTAGTATATGTTATCTAGATGAACGCTGAGAGGCTTTCCTTCCATGGGGAGCCTAAACTGGCGTCTAGCAAGAACCGGATTATAACTGATTCCTCCATACATGCCGATGAGCGGTACATTGTTGAATATCCCGCAACTATCAATGATGGTTCCCTTGTCGTAAGCTGGTTCATACCACACCACCTCATTCGGAGTAAGGGCCATGAGTCTATCTGACCAACGGAGACCATCTGGATTGGTGGTGAAACGAGGAGTTCTGGGTAAGTGAGAGGTAATCCATCTATAGAGCAACGGTGCGCAACACTTGATAAGTCCACGACCCGCCAGGGTACGCTCATGGATGGAGTGATAGGTATCGGCTAACAAAGTGGGAGCAGGGTTTTTTGAAAGGAATATTCGGATGGCATGGATGTCGACAAAGTTGTCAAGGTTGGGAAAAAGCACTAGGCCATAAATGAGTAAGGCAAGGATGGCATCAAAGGCGTCAGCACTGGACATTCTGTAGAAATAGTCGGCTTTTTCGTACAGGAACTTGGTAGGGAAACCTAAGAGTTTGCTATTAGTGGTAATGTGGTCTCTTACTTCGGTAGTTGGTAAATGGAGAGCTTCGGCGATGGTTGAGAACTTAGGAGGATTTTCAAGACCGCTGAAAGGTACTTGATTAAGCACTGGTCGATCAATCCAAAAAGCATATTCATCCAAAGTGGGAACCAATTGAAACTCTGGGAAACCGAAGCAATGATACTCTGGGTCATAGAACTGAACAAAAGTCCCAAGGAGTCCTTCGTCGACCTTCATCCGGACAATACCAAGCAGATTCCCATGGTCCTGATGGAAGCGGTCTGAGCATTTCACCTTATTCCTTAGATCCCTTAACCTTACAAGATCCAGATTCCTGAAGCTATACTGCTTAAGCTTCCTTGTCTTAAAAGCCATATCTACGATGTTTACAATAAAACTAATATAAATCCTTCAATATTTTAATGAATGGTAAAAGTTTTCATGAATGAATGCATGGATGTATGATCATGCAAGGAAATATGAGGAGGTTTAAGATATACAATGTTGGAGCTTTAGGGATAACAACGCCACTTGGTAAGGGCTAAGGTTTTTATTTGCACATGTAACAAAGGTTCTACCAAGGTCCCCAAAGTTTTCAACCACGTCCGAACATTTGTTAGGTGACAAGAGTACTCTCGTTCCAACAATATTCATCGGTTAGTCTCGTTTGGGTGTAGTATCGCGTGACGACCAATACGAGAGTACTCTCGACTAGCCACCGCACTACGTCCTAAAAAGCCAAGATGGGTTAAAGGTGATTAAAGGTTCTCAACTTCGACGGTCACTTGAAAGTAACATGTCATACGCGAGTACTCACGTCGACAAAAGTATACCTCCAAGATCCCTCCATTGAGTGGGTTATCACATGTACCAATACCGAAGAGTACTCTTGGCAAGGATACTATGATTATACCCGGTCCTATCTTAATTTCCCTCAAGTCCGGGTGTAGGACTTATCTCACCACTCACGTTTAAAAAGGAGATAGAAGAAAGAGAACGAATATACACGTAATTTCCATCTTATATTCAACATTTTTTTTTAGCAAGTTTATAGCACAAATTTTAAATAACACCAAGTTAGGCTCAACCCTCTTACTTTTTGTCCCCAGTGAAGTCGCCATTTCTGTCGCGTCATTTTTCGGACGGTCAAAAGACCCGTTTTTGGTTTCACGACTGAACATTTAATTCTTTTCAAAAGAAAGTGGAAAAAGGTTCAAATACCACATTTTTAGGGATTAAGGGTTCGGGGGTTGGTTATATTTAGGGAAGGTGTTAAGCACCCTAAATATTCGTAGTACTCTACGAGAACCTCTTGATTTTATTTAACTTTTGTGCTATAAACTTGCTTGCTTAAAAGATGGAATTTGAAATGATGAAAGAAAATAAAGACCTAATTTATCTACATTTTTATTGATTTGAAAGGACGCGTGTCCTCTGCCTACGTACCCGTGAAGGATCAAAACCTCGTAGTTCGGGGTAGAAATTGACGTTTGATTTGTTTTTGTGTTTTTTATATTAGTTTGAAAAAAGGTTTGAAATAAAAAGCCAATTGGCAAATTAGAATTTGTTTGTATTTTTTATATTTAAAGAAAGATGACTCAAAGTAGAATTAAATTGATTTGATGATTTGATTAAGAAAGAAAACAAAATGCACGATCACTTGATTTAAGATCAAGGTTTGTTTATGAAAATATTTTTGTGATTTTGATATATTTGCATGTTTTTGTTGTTTTTGAGCATTAATTGAAAATTAGACTTAACGGAGCAATAAAAATAAAAGCGTGTGGACTTGTAGTGACGTTGGATCACTACGTAGTACCTAACCTAATCTTTTTTTTTTTGCATTTTTTAATATGTAAAGCTGTAAAGAAATAAAAGACCCACACACGCACGCTATTTTTCGTTTATGTTTACATTGGCCCTAATTACATGTTAAATTTTGCAATAAAATAAATAACAATAATTTAAATGCATGCGATAAAAAATAAAAAAAATAAGATGAGATGAGATACGAACAAGAAATAAAATAGAAATGCATGAGAACGAAAATAAAAAATGCTAGAGAAATTAAAATGCGTGAAAGAAAATAGATTTAGGACCAGAGCACTCTGGATTAATTTAATTAACAAGGACCAAGTTGTTCTGGAGAATGAAATGATATTAATAGTTAAATTAGGACCAGAGCATTCTGGATTGATTTATATTTAATGACAAAATTTAAATATGCATATGATAATAGTAGATAATAGAATGTAATGCAAAAATAAAATAAAAATGAATGCGAAAATAAAATGGACCAGAGCACTCTGGATTGATTTGTATTTAATGACAAAATTTAAATATGTGTGATGATATAATAAACATAAAGTAAAGGAATAAAGTGCAAAAGAAAAAAAATATGAAAATGCAAGAGAATGTTAAAATGCATGCAAAATAAATAGAGTTAGATGCTGGGGGGGGTATGCAAGCAGTAAAGGGGGTGCAGAAATTAAAAACAAGAAACTGGGCTTAACAAGTGGGCAGGCGCGTTGGGCTTAAGGCAGACCGGTTCGGTTCAAGAGAACCGAACCGGTTCAGTGAATATATAAAGTACTCAGTCCGGTTTTTTTATTCATTTTTCATTCCTCTTCTCTTTCTTCCCTCATTCTAGAGAGAGAGGCTCTGCCTTCTCTCTAGAATTCTGACCTTCTTCTCCGGCGGGACTACCGGCTCCGGCGCGGTGGCCGTCCACCATAGGTGGCGGCGCCGCCGCCGGAACATTATTTTTTTTTGTTTTTTTTGCTTTTCTTGCTTCTTTTCTCTCCCTCTTCTTATTTCTTCACTTAAAATTCACAAATAGCACTCATACAAGCCTAGATCTAAGAAAAAATACTACCTTTTCAAAGTTCGTTTTTGGGTCCGATTTGTGTGGATTGGATGGCCGATTTGAATGATTGGTGGCTGATGATGATGTTTTGTGTGTTGTTGTGCGCGTGTGTGATGTGTGTAACAGTGTGTGTGTGCGTATGGTTCTGTGTGTGTGTGTGTGGGCCGATTTGTGTATGGATATGGCTGTGGAAATTGGTTCTATGGTTTGTGTTGCTGGATTCGTGAATGAGCTTTGCGTGTCTGTTTGATTGTATGTGATGGGTTTGTAATTGTTGTGGTTTGATGAGTTTGTGTTTTTGCTGGTTTAAGCGAAACTTCTCTTGCTGGAAAATTTGTTTTGTTTCTTTGTGTTTGGTCGAAAAAAAAATCCTCCTCTGTTGGTTGCAGGTGTGATTCTATTTATAGAGGGATATGGAGACATAAGGGTGGTTAAAGCAGCAACAAAAACTGGATTGGCTAAGATTAAGGGGACATGACACTGTTTGTGGCGAGCTGGATTTGGATTTTTAGCAGACAAATTTTTGACAAATAATAATAATAGTAATAATAGTAATAATTAAAAATATTAATAATAATAATAATACTAATAATAATAATAATAATGATAATAATAAAAATAATGATAATAATAATAATAATAATAACAATAATAAATAACCATAATAATAATAATAATAGATAACAATAATAATAATAACAATAAAATAAAAAAAATTGAGCGAAGAGGGCCCGACTCGGAAGCAAATATGAGGTATTTTAAAATACCTCTCTGCCGAAATTTTCGCTGAAAATTCAAAGATTAGTCGGGTTTAAAAGACACGTGTTTGTGATATCTTGGGTCAAAAATTGGGGTATGACAAGATGTTATCTGAAAATTTTAACACAAAACGTCATCTGCAAGTTTCCCCCCTGGGGTGATAATAACTTAGTTTTTTCCCCTCTTTATTTTACATTCCTTCTTTCTTTTCAAATAATTAATTTATCAAATGCAATTATTTTTAATGAAACAATTAAATTTTTCTTGAGGGTTGAGTTATACTAGACGAACTATCAGGTATCCATATTTTCTTGACACCACTTGTGTACCATTGGGATACCAATGTTATATAACATTGGCCAATGAAGGTGTGCCACATAGGAAGGTCTAAAGAGGAAAGAGAAAATATATGCATGTGAAGTGCTATGTGACACACCTTCATTGGCCAATGTTATATAACATTGGTATTCCAATGGTACACAAGTGGTGTCCCATATTTTCTGGTACACAAGTGGTGTCCCATATTTTCTGATCTAACCTGAACAATAGATTGGCGTCTACTTCAGTGAGCTGTTTTGTTCTTGATGCTTGAAATAGCGGGGGTGGGGTACCTTGAGTCAGTATTCATATAAGATACCATTCTCTTTTGTTGTTTTTCGAGTTCAGAAAAATACCTTTTAATAAAATTGAAAGCACCACCGAAGATAGTACTGAGTTGAGTCATGACCAGGTCGCTTTCTTTAAGACGTTTCACGGCACTACCAGAGTTCGTGCAAGATAGACTAACAACCGCGCCGCCTCCAGGATAAAACAACTCAGTTCACCTGTTTGATTACGTACTGCATCGTAAGTAATCGTTCGAGAAATAACACCCTCAAATATGGTTTAATCAATCGTTCGATTAAACCACTCTATATGGTACGTAGACCACTCGAAACCGACGGGACAGAATGGAGTAGAATAAGAAGAAGGACTCGTCAACACAAGTCCAAAAAGGGAGAAGAGAGGAAAAGCGCTTGAAGCATCAACTATGAATTTTGGTGTAAAGAATAGGAAGGGGCGGAGCCACTCACATCATTGTGGGGCTCCTGCCTGCACTACTTATTTAAATCCAATATATATACAAGCCATTTTGGGGTGCTTTATTTTTAAGGGAACTTTGCGGTACTTTTGACTAGTTGAAATTTTAATTGGTTTCTTTACCAGCAGTCCAACACATGATAAAAAATTTCACTCATTAATTTTTGTCCCTCACAATAACTTGATGGCAAGTATAATTCAGTTTATTTTTTAAGAACACAAGTATACTTAAATTTATAAAACATTAATATATTTTCATAATTTCGATAGTTGTAGAGAATATTATGATGTATATGGATATATACTCTTAAATATTATATTTTTCATATTACATATATGTAGAATATTGCCTCCACTACATACAATTCCTAGCTCCGCCACTGAGAATAGGTGAGGTGAGCTCTCCTTTTATAGGGAGAGATCGTAACAAAAAAACAGAGTGATTAAAGGGATTAACTCACAAACCGCGTTTGTTTTTGTGTGTGGATATATCTAGAACCTTTCGGATACTCTGTTGGATCGGATCAGATCATAACAAATTTAAGCGCGTTCGGATTAATTAATAATTAAATTAACAAAAAAATAATTTAACATTTCAAGTGACAATAATATTCTTTTTTTGACCCAAGTCCAGCCCGTCCCGGGCGTACTGCGGCGGTGTCGCGCGTGTAAAATGTATATAATTACTAAGCGCTCATCCGTTCGCAAAAGTGGGTACCCCAAAAGCACACCCTTGTAGCCACCCCCCACTTATATAAACACTTACTAGGTAGTATGACTCCAATGTGGAACATTTTTAAGTCATACCAACACTAGCTCTTTCTAAGGTGTTTATTCTATCCAACATTTATACTATTGTTGCTAGTGTTCCAATAACCTTTCCAAAACTCTTTTACAACCTATTGGTTTGCAGCCTGGAGGCAGTTCAACCAAATGTCAGATTCCGTTAGACAATAGAGAATTCATTTCATCATTTATGACTTCTTTCTATAAGTCAACATCCAAGAAAATCCATGCTAGGGCAACCAAAGTTGCTAATCGGACCGCCTAAACTTTTAATTAAGTAAGATTCCTGCGTTGTTAGGCTCATGACTAAAAGCTAATTGTTTAAACGTAGTACTTGTTTATCGTTAAGTCAGATTCATATGATTTCCCTAATATTAATGTATGACACTTTTTATTATATTCTAGATAATAATCCATGGTGTTGTATTTTTGTTCCCTCAAGAATCCACTTTAGCAACTTCTGTTTGATATTTTTTGAAGCACTCCTTTTGTCCCTGGTTGGTCTCCCTTTCATTTTGAAATACTCAAGAGATCTATGAATTAGAGTTCATAAATAAATATTTATGCAACTTACGTATTGAACTCTTATCATGCAGAAATTCAACATAAGAAACTAAATTAATAGGTATATGTAGTGACTAGAATTAATTTGAGTTTGTTGTAGACCATATGTGTGCTATGATTAATAAAAAAATGAAAACGTTCTTTTTAAATAGTAGCCTGAGAGGCAGTGTTAAGATATAATTCAAAATAGTAGGTTAGGATGTTGTATAAATGCTGAATTAGTTGCAATTCAGAAAGTCAGTTAGGTTAGTTGAGTTTGTTTCAATGCAAGTCACTAACTAATCTTTGCAATAGCTGTGGTACTATCACAATGAACTAACACAGCTGGTAAAGGTTTCTCCCTTAAAGGGATCTCAGCTAGCAAGCATCTTAGTCAACTTGCTTCTTCACTAGCAGTGGCTAGTGCTATCATCTCATATTCCATTGTGGGCTGAGCCATAATGGTTTGCTTCTTAGACTTTCAAGAAACAGCTCCTCCAGCTATGCTAAACATAGAGCAACTGGTCGCTTTGGAATCATCCGACAAGGTGTTCCAATCTCCATCATTGTACCCTTTAAGTACAACAGGATATCCTTCATAATGCAGTCCTAAAGTCATAGTCCCTTTCAGGTATATCATGACTCTCAATTGCATGCCAATGCTCATCACTTGGCCTATTTGTAAATCTGCATAAGAGTCCCACGACATAGGCGATGTTGGGTCTAGTACAGTCAGTTGCGTATCTGAGACTGCCAATGATACTCACATATTCAGTTTGTCTAACACCATCTTTAGTGTTCTTAAAGAGTTTTACACTTGGATCACAAGGTGTGCTCGCAGGTTTACGTCAAAATAATTTTATTTCCTTAATCTTCTCAATGTAGTGAGACTGATCCAAGTAAATTCCTTTATCTGATCTAGCAATCTTAATGCCAAGAATTACACCAGCTTCTCCTAGGTCTTTCATGCCAAAGTTGTTACTTAACAACGATTTCATTGAATTTATGGCTGGAATGTATGGACCAAATATGAGTAGGTCATCTATATAGAGACATATGATTGTGCAACTGTTTTTATCATACTTGTAATAAATACATTTTTCACATTCTTTCACTCTGAACACATTTGAAGTCATTAAGTTGTCAAACTTTTCATGCCAACTGTTGTTAGTCTATCGATTTTGTAAGGATATGGAGACTATTTTTGTGATCATGATATAATAGAGTAAAAAAGTTCATGTTTTTTGTGATAAGAGTACAATTGTACCATCTGTTTCTTAAGTTAAAAGACAACAAAAGAAGCATATCTGAAAGCCAACAATACTAAAGAGGAGTCAGTTTTTTATTCAAAAAAATGAGGAGTTTGTTTTCAAAGGCTCTTTAATTTCACAAAGTTCATCATACTCATAATTAGCATAATTAATTAGCGCGAAAATCAACTTAATACAACCTTAATTTCATAAAAATCATATAGACAAACATGACTCATAACCACTCTATCACTCATAATATCTAAATGGTGAAGGTAAACTTTCCTCTTTTAAGCTAGAATTTCAACGTAATCAACTTATCATATATCAACAATGAAATTTATGCATCAACAATAAGTTTTCAACACTTTTCACATACTCAAAATCATCACTTAATTTCAAGCACGAAAATTAACACACATAATCATCAATTTCACAATTTAACATAAACAAACATGACCCGAAAGCTAAAACATGATTATAGCTTATTATAAATGAACAAACCTATCTCCTTTACCTCAATTCTCCTTAAGCTCAAGCTACTTCACCAAAATCTTCATTCCCCTCTTGAATCCTAGCTTTGCTCTTCCCTTTGTTCTTCCTTTTTTCTTCTATGTTTTCTTCTCTCTTTAATCTCTCTATTTTTCTCTAGCTACCCTTTAAATTGTGACATGGCTCCCGCTTAAGTATACTTTAAATGCCACATCAACTATTTGCTTCTTAATAAAAATAAGAGTCACGTTGATGGATGGACTAAAGGTCTAAATTTTGAAAATAGAGGTACTAAACTTGCGAAATTAAAAATAAGAAGACCAACATTATAGATTTGTTAAAATATGGGGATCAAAATTGCATTTAATTATTATATCTATTAGAGAAGATGGATGACAACCTTCTTCTTAAGTTTTAAAATCTACTATGCTTAATTAGTTGTCCAAGGAACCAAATGTTTTGAAATCTATCACCAATATGCATTTTTAGAAATTGTGGTTGGACCTAATACAATCACACAAAATCGATTTGTAAAGTGAATATTGCCCCCACTTATAAACACACGCTCATACCATCTTTGATATGATGTGAGACTCTTTAGAACACCTCTCACGCCCATCACTATTCAACTTTGTGCCTGGATATAAAATGATGGAGAGTTGATACAAAAACCTAATAGCAGTTTGATCAATGGATATTGGATAAAGCTCTGATTTCGTATTGAAATTGGACATAACTAGTTCTTATAAAACCAACTTTACAATTTTAGTAAAAAAATTTGTAAAACAAAAAAAAAAACTCTTTTATTCCGAAAAAAAGAAAAAAAAGCATATTGCTTGACCTAAATTTTGAATGGGACAGTTCAATAATAAAAATGAAAAAAAGCGATTAAATACTAGAAAAGACAAATTTCCTCTGAAAAAGAAAATGAAAAAGGACAAATTTATATGTTTTTTATGACTAATACCTCAAATTTGTCCTTGAATTTTAAAAAATCGGCCAAATTCGTCCCTGAATTTTGCGAAATAGCTATTTAGTCCCTGAATTTACATAATGTCAATCAAATCAGTCGCTCCGTTAAGTTGGTCTGTTAACGGAGGTGACGTGTAATGTTAACCTCTTACAAGGTTTACCACGTCAGATGCCACGCAAGCAGGGACCAAATTGATTGATTTATAGAAAATTGCCAAGGACTATTTTTAGAAAATTGCCAAGGACCAAATTGATTGATTTTCAAAAAATTGCAAAATTCTCAACGACTCTTTCTCCTCTTTCTCATTAACCGCTCTTTCTTCCCCAAATATATAAATTTGGAACCTTAATGTTATAATTTGTCACCTAGAGTTCAAAATCCCCAAAATTTCTTCCATGAATTGATGCCAAAGTTCTTCCCCAATTCAAAAAACTTAAAAACCTAATTTTTTTGATTCTATTCGTAATTCAAAAATCAGTGGTCATTGTTGAAGATTTGGTGTTCAGAAATGATGGGTGGTGGGCGTATGGGCAAAAACAGCTACAACAGTCAGTCTTTATCTTCAAGCTTTATGTACAATTATGATGTGAAAGAGCTTCAATGTTGGAGTCCTAGAATTTGTGTTGATGAAGCTGAAGAACTAGGTTATTTTAAAAACAATGGTGCTGGTCATGGAAGAAATGCAAGGTTGATGGAGAAGCCAAATGATAGTGTTAGAGAAGAGGCTTGGAGGGCAAGGTTGATGGATAAAGTTGATTGTGTAGGAAGTGAGCTTAAGTTGATTAAGATATTGATAGGAGTAATTTGTTTGATTGAGTTGTTTAAAATGTTATTGTATTGTACCAAGTCTGTGTAATGTTGTAATGTTGTAATGAAAAGAGGTTGTCAATGAATGAATCCAACCCTTCTGTCAAAAAATTCAATCAAATTGGTCCTTCTATTGTATGTCTATCCATCACATCGATCCCCAAATTAGTGAAAACCCCATCAAATAAGTCCTTGAATTTTCACAACATAAATCACTGTGATCCTTAGTGCATACATTTGCTGAACAAAGTAAAAAATAAAAGACAGACACTTTGATTGTAAAAAGACTGACATTTGCATATCATCATAAGTCATACATTTGATGTTCATAAGTCATTACATAGCCAAGAAAATAACATTACATAGTCATCAAGTCATTTGATGTTCTTAAGTCATTACATATCCAAAAAAGCATAAATTAAACAAGTCCAAAAAGCATTAATGAAACTAGTCCAAAAACATAATTTAAACAAGCATCAGAGCTTTGGAAATCTTAAAGTTGGGATAAACTCCATGTATTGGGGTTGTATAGAAATGGATGGTCCGTAATTTGGATTTGGAACTCTAATAACTCCAGGAGCAGTTGGATTTTGTGGAGCAGGACCCCTCAGTGGTGTTTGTTTATGCCTGTCATTTGAAATCACTGGTCCTCTCATGCCATATTTCCTTGTACTCATTCCCTGAAATAAAATCAATCAAATCAGACCTTAAATTATAACATTATCCATCAAATCAGTCCTTAAATTACGACAATAAATATCAAATCGATCCTTATCATAGAGGGGTATAATTGGAAACACATAAAAAATGACACTGAAAATTAAATCTCGAATTTTTACCATTTCCATCAATTTAGTCCTTGTACACGTGGCTGCAATTGACACGTGTACAGGACAACACAACATGCAAGAGGACACGCCATCACCACTAACGGAGCCTTTGGACGGAGGGACCATTTTGATGGACATCTGTAAAATTCAAGGACTAAATAGATATTTCGCAAAATTCAGGGACGAATTTGGCCGATTTTTTAAAATTCAAGGACGAATTTGAGGTATTAGTAATTTGAGGTATTAGTTGTTTTTTTTATCAAGTTCAAATTCAAATGTTTTGTCAAAAAAAATTATTTGTTTTTTTTATCATCGTGAGCATAGCTCAATCGGTATGGAAAATGCATTAGTATATGCAAAAGGTCGGGTTGGAACCCGGCCACCACCAAAACAAATAATTTGTTTTTTTATATCAATAGTATATATATAAAACAAGGTTTTTTATGCCACGTGTCACTTCCACGTTTATTCTTAATATTTTTATTATTTTTTCTATATTTTATTTGACATAAATATCTCAACAAACTTTTGATTTTATCCACTAAATATTTTATTTAATTTTATATCTAATTTCTAATATTTTATGTAGCCAAAATATCTCAACAAACTATATATAATACTTTCAATACTATCCATTAATTTTTTTTTCTTTCTTTTTTTTAGGAAAAGAAGTTTCAATTAGTTACTATCTAATCTTTTCACACCATATTATTCAATTAGTTTTTTCATTGAGGAAAAAAGACTTTTTTTTTAACTATAAATAAATGAGATTTTGTTAATCACCATAATCACATATTTTGAGCAGCAACCGAAACTCAAACCTTCTTTTGATCTAAGCTTTTTCTTTCTTCAGGTTTGACATAAACACCTATACTATTATTTCTTCTAATTATGCTTAGATTTTTATTTTTATCTATACTATATATAAAGGAAACTACCCCTTTCAGCACACTTTTGGGTTGGAATTTTCTTTCCAAAAATACCCTTAATTTTAAATACAAGTAACACATGTAACAAATAGATAAAAATAAATTTAAATATTAAAACAAATGTAACAAACATGATATGAATATATGTATATCTGTTCTTTTTTTCTTTATCATTTAAAAAATATAACAAACTAGATGAGTATATTTATACTTACTTTTTCATTATCCCAATTATACCCTTAAACAATTTTTTCTATAATAAAGATTGTTGTTCGTGTCATTAAAAAAAGCAACAGACATTTATATTTTTACTTTTAATCTAAACTAAAATTTCATTAAAAAAAATACTGTTCATAATTTTCAAATATTAGCGCAATAAAAAGAGCGGTAAGACGGGCACGAAGTGCCCGTCTTTTCGCTAGTATATATAAGATGGAACTAACACCTACGAGTAAGTTTACTGATTGTTTTTTTTTCTTTCAGGTCCTTGAACTATTGTTTCTGGCATCCATTACAAACAACTACAAGTTTCAGGTCCTTGAACTAACACCTATACTATTGTTTCTGTTTCAGGTCCTTGAACTAACACCTATACTATTTTTTTTTCTTCTGATTCAACAGTACCGCTCTTCTCTCCATTCTTATTCATAATTCATAATTGAGTTTGTGGCATCCATTCCTATTTTGTTTTATTATTATTATTTCACCAGTTCTGTAGTTTAGCAATATGTATTTTTGCTTATGTTGATCTTTTATGTTGTTTTGTGTGTGAACCCAGTATAGCGGACATTCATAATTGGTGAGTGTCATTATAGCAGTAGGGATTGACATCCATTCATAATTGGCACATGCCATTATAGTGGACACCGTGAACCCAATAGTCTATAGGAACACACAGTCATTTCTAAATTTTTGCAAGTCCGGATACTTAAAAAATGTTTATTTTGTTCTATATATGTTAATAATTTTTCTAAATCCAGTTAATTATATTTGTCAGTGGATATATAAATTTTCAATTATACAGAGTTATATGTCTAACCCGGGCAACGCCGGGTAAATATACTAGTATAAATGAAGATTAACAATTCCAATTTCCATTAGGGTTCAGACTTGAGACCGAGAAAGGAACAAACATTGAAATCATGGTGGCTTCAGGTCGTGGCACAACTACGACGCCGACGCTTCTTCTCTGTCACTGATGGAGGAAACAACCGCCAACATGGAGCTGCTATCAACCACCACCACGGAAGCCCTAATATATCCTACACCCAGCGATTCACAACACACGCCGCTGCCCACTCTCTTCTTTGATCTCGTTAAAGAAATTTTATGTAGGCTTCCCGTGAAATCTCTAATCCAATTCCAATGCGTATGCAAATCATGGAAATCGTTAATTTCCGACGATTACAAATTCGCTAAGAAGCACCTTCAGATGTCACTCACCTGCCCTAAACAGAGCCGCCACCACCTCCTCGTACACTCAATGAAAGGTGCTTACGGTCGATGCTGGGGTTCACCGATTTCCTCCATTTTCAACGCTGTGTCCAATGCTAACATCATGCAAACAAAGGTTAGGTATCCTCCCATTCTGAACGTTGGATATTTTAAAGCTGTTGGTTCTTGTAATGGCATTATATGTGTTCTAATTCAGCATTATGTTGTTTTTTGGAACCCTTCCTTTGGAAAATTTAAGATATCACCCATTTTAGACTATGCTCGAAATTATGGATTTGGTTATGATCATTTAAGTGATAACTATAAGGTGGTTGCTGCTTATTCCTATGACGATGAGAGTGATAGTAGTGACAGTGATGATGATGATAAGGAGGAGGTGGAGGTTTTCAAGAAAACTAAAGTGGTGGTTCATACTCTAGGTACCAATTGTTGGAGAAGGATTAAAATGTTTCCTTGTGGTTGTGGTGTTCCTGTTGGTGAATCTTCGGGGACATTCGTCGGCGGCACTATTAATTGGGTTACGTCTAAGGATGGGAGAGAATTTAATTCTTTGTTTTTTGTTGTTTCACTTAATTTGGCTAACGAGTCTTATCAAGAGATTTTTCAACCTGATTATGGAGACCTAAATGTGGTGTGCTTGACATTAGGTGTGTTGAGGGATTGCTTGTGCATCTTTGCTCACGGTGAGTTGTTTATCGATGTTTGGATTATGAAGGAGTATGGTAAAAAAGAATCTTGGAGTAAATTATTCACTATTCCTTTCGCCAATGCTGAAGATCTTGGTTTGTATCCCTGTAACAAGGCAACATACATTTATCAAGATGAACAAGTGCTGCTGGTGTCTAGAGCTAAATATATATCGAAACCGAAGTTGGTTGTTTATGATTCTAAAAGGGATACTTTTAAACTTTTGAATATTAAAAACATCGAAAAGAGGATGGTTCCAACCGTCTATGTTGAGAGTTTGATAACAACTTGTTCTTGACATACATTGAGATGTTTGCTTTGGCTATGTCACTTGATCATAGGATTTAACTACAACTTATATTTTAATTTTCATTTATGTTATTTATTTTATATTCTTGTTTTGATTACTAGTGGCTTCGCAGTTAGTTAACAATTGATGGATTCTTCTGATTGAGAAATTGCTATGTTTGTGTTTCATTCATTTGTTAGTTGGATTTATTGGTTCACAATCATACTACATGGTTTGTTGGTTGATTTTCTAAAATATTTGTTTGAGAATTGGGTTTGAGTTATTATCAAAAAAAAAAAAAAATAGAATTGCTTTTGAGAACTTGTAAACACTGTTGACGTATGAGGAGCGTGATAACTACTACAATTATTAATAAAATCCTTGTTTGTTTTTATGAATAGTCCATCATATTTGTGGATTATAATTGTGCCTTCTGATTTATTACTAGTCAATGATAGAGTAAATACAATGAAATATATATCTAGAAAAGTAGTGCCTTCCTAATTATTCCCTCCTTCATTGTCCACCCACAACCATAAAAGCAACTCACGCTCTGTTTTCTATTTGGAATCGCTTCAACTCCTTCAAGTCAAAGAACTGCCATCGAAGAAGTTTGAGGAATTTCGAGAGGAGCACACTGTTGGTGGAACGACACGGAACCTCAGGTCCTCCTTGATGTTCCTGTATTTTATGATTCGTAACAGCACAAGCTGCAGCAAATTATTTATTTGATTTCAAGTTAAAATGAAACAAATTGATCATTAAAACTCAATCTCTGAAAGACTTCAAAGTGTATATAGTTTAATCTTGACTGTCTGTTTAGAATTGTCTCAAATTTATAGCAAGGTACATTCATGTGACGACTGGAGTGGGAGTTGTGACCATCCCTACTGACTTTAGGAGATATATACGAGTATCATAGAAAAGAGTGTGGTTGATTATATGATCTACTTTCTCCAAGTGTGATGAACGAGAGCAGTTCAAGATGAAGACGGTTCTAGGAGTTCCAGGAGGAGTTTCTCTATCTTCTCCTTGATTTTCTATGATATGTCTTTATCTTTTTGTAAAAGAGGAAGGCGGTTCTAGTTTTTTTTTTTTTTTTGGTTAGTTGCAGGCCTGTTTGGAGTTTTTTTGTTTTGTTTTTGTTGATGCTGTTTTTTTTTTTTTTTGGAGCTATGTCACTTGACCATGAGATTCAAAGGTAACATATATATGATTAACTTCTCTTTATACTATTTATTTTATGTATGTATTGTGAAGTCATTGTTAATTAATGGTTGATGGAATATTTTGGTTGTAAATTTTCCGTTATTTCTAATTGTTTGTTATTTTGAGTTGTTAATTCTCTTAACCTACATTATATTTTAAATATTTAACATTAATGAATTGCATTAGAAAGTTTGTCATTTGATTTTCTAAGATTTGAGTTACAATTACTATACACCCCTTTAAACCAATTATTGTTATATATGCCCCCCTAAAAATATTGGGCACTCTAAGGGCATGGACCCTATGATGCCACACCCCCAGCATATGCTTATGGCTGGCCCTGTTTACATCCTTTTCACAGTCTATATAATGATAATGTCATTCGTCATTGTCCGGCATGAAAATATTGAATTATTAATTTCATCATTTATGTTTTTTTTTCCTTATCATATCATTTATTATTTATTACTCTTTTTTTTTAATTCTTTTTATATCTCTTTATAATATCATTAATAAGAAATAATTTTATAAAATTACTCATAGTTTCTCTTTAGAGAAATTAACTACAATCTTAATATGTGTAAAAATGTCAAAACAAATATTAATAAAATACAGAGAGATCATTTTAAATAAAAATAGATGTATCTGATCCATATTATAAATGTATACTATATATAAAGAAAATACGTAGTTTTGGACTAATTTTTTTCATTTCCAATTATACCCTTTTATAAATTTGACAATAAGAATTTTATTTTATTGATGTCATTAAAAAAGATAAGAATTTATATTATATTTGTTCTATTGTTGGTATCATTGAAAAAGATAAGTATAATTTGTTACAGCTCTAAAAAATGTATCGTTTCTTACAATAAAATGTCTAAAGTATATATTATTTAAACCTATAACTTTAATAAAATTGAAAATTATTTTAATCAAAACCTACATCATTCTTTATATATAAAAAATATTGTTGGTAATTTATATGCATTAGCGCAATAAAAAGATCGGAGAGACGAGTACTACGTGTCCGTCGAAAGGCTTGTCATATATACTATATATAAAAAAAACTACCCCTTTCAGCACATTTGGGAAGACAAATTTGTTTCTTTATCCTTAAAAAAGTGTAACAAACTAGATCACTATAAATATAATCAATAAGAAATTGATCTTTATTTTATTTTTTATTTTATATATAAACAAACCAAAATATGTTGAGTTGATTAATAATTTTGTTATATGCTTTGACAATAATTTGTAGATAAATCGATGTAAGAATTATTTTCAATAATATTTAAAATTTTTAAAAATTGTAACCAAAATTATACAAACAAACATAATAAAATATACACACACATTAGTGCGGTAAAAGGATCGGACGACGGCTTGTTATTAATATATTTAAAACAAAATATATTCGTAAATAATGTCATTATCATAAAAATAAAGCTAATTGTAAGGTGGTTATATTTATTTACAAATTTATAAAGTAAATTATTTGTGACATTTTATAAGTGTTTATTTTTAAATACTGAATTATGTGGTTTAGTGCAATATAATATAGATAATTTTTTTTAAAAACCATGTTATGCGAACGAGCCATTCGGTTCAATCTGATTCAGTCAAGCAGTTTGACCACTTACTCAATGGTTCGACAAATGACTCACTGATCCAGTAGCCTTACCAGTTTGATTACCGAGCCGGTTTTTAAAACTATAGTATTTATTTTGCTCCCTCTGTCTCACAATAATTGTCTCTTTTGTATTTTTTCTTTTTCTCAAAGTAATTGTCACTTTAGAATACCAATGCAACATTTATTATTATTTTTTCCATTATTATACCCTTAATTGTTGAATTTCATCCAACTTAATTAACTACTCCACTAACTACAGTTAATAAGGGTATTTTAGTAAATGATATTAATTTTACCATTGAAATCAACACAATTAATTATTTCCTTAATAATCATGCACAGACTTTAAACGACTATAATTTAGAGAGACGGATGGAGTAAGTTTTTAACTTGTATTTCCAAGATTATTTTTTTTAAACTATAGTATTTATTTTAAGTTTTTAACTTGTATTTCCAAGATTTTTGGTCAAAAATGGAAACTTGTGTTTCCTAGAGAACTTATATTTCCAAGACTCCGTAAAAAAAAAAAACTTGTATTTTCAAGCTATATGTGTTTGACCCTTATTATTATTTTTTTTTTGTGGTGGTCGGTGTTCGAATCTCAGATCTTGCATATATTTTGCATTGTCCCAACCACCTGAACTAAGTTCACGAGGATGTGTTTGACCCTTATATATACACACAAATGTAAACCACTCTAAAAATGAACAAAATTATCTATATCCGAACTCAAGATGGATATCACAAGGAATTTTAATCTCAAGTTGGCATTTTTGGTCGCTTTCTTCCTCTTCTTCATTGCATCAGGTCTACTTAAATTTTTGAGCAAATTTTCTGCACATATACATCATCTTGTGATTTTTTTTACTTCAATCAATTTAAACTTCAAATCTTAGCTTCACGTGTTGGTTGTTGTATAAAACATTGTTATCAAATCTCATGTTCATCAATTGTTTATGTATGCAGCTATGTGGATAAAATCTGAAGCAAAAGAAATCAGTAGTGTGATCACATCCTCTGATCAGACAGATACTTATTGTCATGCAAATTGTCCCAAATCTTGTGAATCATATCCAGAATGTGGGGATTGTTGTGTATGTAAATATAAAAATGATGGAGCTTATTATATTCCCACCTGTAATGACCAGCATGCCTGCGAATGTATTAAATATATTCCACCTCCACCTCCAATTGCTAATTGAGTTTTGGAATATTGGCATGCAATCTTCATGTATGAATGAGAAAAAAACATACATAAAAAATAAATATAAGGATTGCATATTATTAGACATTGTTCTGTACTCAAAATTTATTTTTATCTTATAAAAGTTAATAAAGCTATTTTGATGTTATCTTCTAGACATAATGACTTATTCATGAGGTCATTTTGCTTTTTTTTTTTTTTTTTGTCATTCAAGTCCTTTATCTTTTAAAACATACACCGATAAATTATCTGTTCACCGGCAAGAGGAATATACGCCCTTCTCAGGAGGTAAACTCCATCCGTTCATACAGGAACACATTGGTAGACACATGAACATAACAAATTTTTGATGATAAATCAAGTAAAAACTAAGTTGTATGAGTTTACTCCTTAAAAAAAAAAGTTGGATGAGTTTATTTCTCGAAAAATAAATATTGTTTTTTAGGACCATGTTGGGTCCTAAGGTTATTTTATGGACCAAAATAATTCTTCACATTTTTTTTAACAATCAAAAATAGAATATATTAACACCATAGTAGAAGTGTCTCTAACATAAGATGTGCTAAGGAAGTCAACTAAAGCTTACAACAAGCTAGGTACAAATACACAAAGAATAGAAAAACTAAATTAGTCGATGTCCAAACAAGAAAGCGTGCACGACAACCATCCTATCACAAAATTAGCATTAGCAGCCTTCATCCACCAAAATGAAAGGATTTTTACTTTATCTAGCAACCGATCAATCGAGTTTTCCTTATGATTGAAAAGTATATTATTACGTTCATTCCACAAAACCCAAACACATAAAAGATAAATTAGCTACATAAAAGAACGTTGCGCTAACAATCCACCTGTCGAGTGAGTAAACTGAATAAAATGATCAGAAATACTAGAAGAATCAGTCATGGAAACACCTACCCAATCTTGGACTAAATGTCAGAGGTCCTTGAAAAGTGTGCAAGAAAGGAATAAATGTTGAGCCGTTTCGACTTCTCCACACTCATTCACAGACAGCTGCGTGTCATGAATAATTCTTCACTCTTAATCTAACAAAATCTAAAATAAGTCCACCTGCAGATTATAATATAAAAAGTGATTTAAGCTGTATATCTTAAAAATATTTTTTTGAGCACTTGCTAAAAAAATAGCGAAAATTATTTCAAACACACTTTTTGTAAATTAAAAGTGTAAATATAAAATTCAGTAATTTAGATATTCATTATTATATATTTTAACAATATCAAATCACATTCTTAAAAAAAAAAAAAAGATGAAATCACACATCTTTGGTAATTGCTTCCTTGAACTCATCTTTGGTATCAAATCTGGCTCCTAACACCCACTTAAAATTAGTCATCTTTTTAGGCATGACAAATGGTGGATAATGCTTTTTGTTGCTATCATATGAATCATCACCATCATCATCTAAAAGTACTTGTTTGAAACGATTCAAAAACTAAAAGGACTTGTTTGGGACTTTTGAAACTTAAAGGACTTGTTTGGGACTTTTGAAACTTAAAGACCACTTTGGGAAAAACGAAAAAACTTAAAGGACCTTTAGATGCATTTGACCTATATTATAGCCTTATATAGCCGCAAAACCCATTCCTAACTCCGTATAGTTACACACATCGGTTACTGCCGCTGAAAAACCCTTTTCCTGAGAACCCACTCGTAAAATGACGTTTAGTAATGAACCCACTCGTAAAATGACGATTAGTAATGAGTACGACAACCCAAACGACGTTGTTTCTTCTCATTCACTCTCGGATGAAGCAACCACAGTTAAGCAGCGCCAATTCACAACCACTCCCACCGGAACCCTAAAATTGTCGCTGTCTTACACGCCGTTGCTTCCAATTCTTCCCTTCGATCTGGTGCCAGAGATTCTTTGCAGGCTCCCCGTCAAGCTCCTCCTTCAACTCCGATGCGTCTGCAAGTCTTGGAATTCTCTAATCTCCAATGGAAAATTTCCAGAGAAACACCTTAGCATGTCAAAGGCTTCCCAGGACCTCCACCACATAATCATAAGCACTCCTAGAGACTCATTTGATATACTTCTTTGGGATTCACCGATTCCCTCTGTTTTCAGCGCATTATCAACCTCTAGCTCCGTCACGCAGACCCAACTTGATTGTCCTGTTGTTTTGAACAATATTCGGGTTTCTGCTATGCGTTTTTGCTCTTGCGACGGCATCCTTTGTTTCACCATTGAGAATCATTTCCCTCTTTTGTGGAACCCTTCCATTAGGAGATTCAATACGTTTCCCCCTTTGAAATATCCTAGAAGAGGAAATAGATTTCTCTCTTCCACATTTAGCTTTGGATATAATCCTTCCACTCGCAATTATAAGATTGTTGCTGTATCTTTCTTTGAGAACCAATATAGAGTTAGTATTTATACTTTGGGTACCGATACCTGGAGGAGGATCCAAGACTTCCCATATTCTGACATCAGTGATTCTTCTGACTTCAGTGATAATCCAGGTGTATTTGTGAGTGGCACCATTAATTGGTTGTCATATAATATTTCAAGTAGATTTTTGAATGCCATTGTTTCTCTTGATTTGGAGAACGAGTCGTATCAAAATCTTTTGCTGCCTGATATGAAGAAGCATCGTTGGACCTTGGGAAAGTTGAGGGATTGCTTGTGCATCTTTACTAGTAGCAGCAGTGATATGCTTGTGGAGGTTTGGATTATGAAGGAATATGGAAATAAAGAGCCTGGGAAATCGGGTTTTCTATCCTAATCCCAAGAGTCGTTGCTATTCTATTTTGGAGGATGATCAAGTGCTAATGAATTTTCAAGAGTTTTTGACATTGAAGTTGTTTGTCTATGATTACAAAAATGGTACTTTTAATATGTGCGAGTTTCAAAATAGAAGTAGTTGGTTAGACCCAGAAGTCTACGTTGAGAGTTTGATATCACCTTGTTCTTAATGTCAAGATGTTGATTATATGCTATGTCACTTGTGTATGAGATTCAACTACAACATTTATATGTTTAATTTATGTTTATGTTATTTATTTTATGCATGTATTGTTGGATCCTTGTTAAGTAATAGTTGATGGAATCTTTAAGTTGAAAAACTGCCGTTAATTTCAATTGTTTGTTAGTTTGAGTTGTTTGTTCTCTCATCGTACGTTACTTTTTAAATTTTATATAGTTCACATTCATACATTGCATTCGAGGGTTTGTAATTTGATTTTTTAAGATTCCAGGGTTCTCAGTGCTACAACAATTTCATGATGTCTTCAAATTTTGCACAATCCTTTACTAACTGAGTTGAATATGTGAAATTTATGGTAGTTGATCTTGGATTAACACGAAAGGCAGAGCAATACGATAGGTGTTTCTTTTCAGCTTTCAAACAAGGGAAACTGTGGAAAAAATTTATATAGGCCTGGTCTTAAAGTCTGGGAAGCATATCATAATTAATTACTTGTATCATTTATCCTTAGATAGCTACCCACCATCTTAATCAATTTAATTTTTAACTCATTGTGACTAATTCTATTGACTGTGTTTGCCATAACCCCATTCAAGACACTGTTAATATGGTGGATGCCATTGTCTTTGAATGTACATTTGTATCACTATTTTTGACAACTAGCTACAATGACGCCACTTGTATTTTTGTAAATTTCCAAACAAGGGGAATTTTTAAAGTACCTTTATAATGGAATATAAGTAAGTTTGATGTATCTGGAGTGTTATCTCACTACAAGAAAATATGTGATTTGCTACGCCCATTTTCGCAGCTAATTCGCAACTAAATCCTAGCAAACGAGTTTAGCTAGAGATATGCTACGGAATACCTATTGATTCGACCGTAGCATGGATTGAGAGACAAATTTGCTAAGGAAATATTTCTTAGTAAATCCATAGTTAAGAGAAACAAATTCCTAGCAAGTATTTAGTTAATCTATAGCAAATAAGTATTGAAAATGTAATTTCCATAGCAACATAACTATGACATATCGTAGTAATTTCGCAACAAATCCATAGCAACATAACTAAGAATTGTCATAGCAAATTAGCATCAAATCCACAGCAACATGACTAAAACTTAACGTAGCAATTCCTCAACAAATCTATAGCTAACTAATTTGCGACGAGATCCTAGTCATTTGGAAGTTTGCGGCCATTTTTTTTTTTGCAGTTTTTATTTTTAAGAAAACTAATGGTATAATTTTTTACTATATTAATTCTACAACACTACAAGAAAACTGCCTTTTAGAGACCGAATATTTGGTCGCTACATCAGCAAAATCGGTCTCTAATAGATATGGTGACTGAATCAGCGACCAAAAATAAGAGTGGCTAAAACGCTGGTCGCTGATCCTTAGTCACTGGTCTAGCGACTGATTTTTAGCGACTGACTTCGTGACTACACGTAGAAACTGATTTTGTCACCGAATTTCGATACAGAATCAGAGACCGAATCTAGACACCGATTTAGACACCGTTTTCTTGGCCGAAATCAGCTTAGTTAGTGACTTATCTTGTGACTAAGTTTGCCACTTAATTAGCCACCGAAGTTAGAGACCGAATTTGAGACGGATATTATTTTACAATGTTTTACGTTTTAGTCGCTATTTCGGTCTCTATAGATCATTTTAAAAAAAAAAAATTGCTATATACTGTACCTGGTCACTGTTTTGTGACTGGAAGAATTACAATATTTTATTTTTATATTGTAATTTTTAACTCACATTTTTATCAAATTCCATGCAAAAGATGAAAATAATTCAATGTCACATGATGAAAGAAATAACATTAACCATTCAATGCTACATACATAAACTAATCAAAATACATAATACTAACCTCATCTTCAACCTCATTTCATGTGTACAATGATCAAAGAGAAGACAAAATTACCGATATCAACAATCTAATTTGAGCATAATATTTTAACATCAACAATCTTACCGATATGTTCACATATTTCATGTGTACAATGATCAAAGAGAAGACAAAATTATCTAAACATCAAGCTATAGCCACTACATTGCTTCATCAAAATTAACTGAACATCAAGCTATAACACTACCAAAGTTTTTCCATATAACATCAAAGATAAATGAAAGTATAAGGTACACTAAAAAAGGCATGGTTTACACTTTACAATTTGTGTATAGGCTAGTGTATATGCTAAAATCTTAAACAAAAAGTTTGGGTACATAGGCTAATTTATAGTAACTCTGTGTATAGAAAAACATGTCTCTAAAGTAGTGAATAACATACAACCCATGGAGAATATGTATAGAAGATGTAGATTAGCACATGAACTCAATCAATGGTTTGCAAAAGCACTACAGGGCACAAACAACATCAAATTTGAATAGTGAAGGAAAGTAAATTCAAAAGATAGTAACAATGTTATCATAGATGATAAGTACAACAGGAGAAGAGATGAAAGAAAAAAATTAAAAGTTCTAATGACAATCAACAAAGATAGAAAAGATTTGAAATTAAATTACAACAAAATTGAAAATTTATCATTCTATACACCAAAAAGATATTAAAAAAGAGAAGATCTCGTTAACTTGATATCTTATAAAACTCAATGAAAATTGCAGCCTCGTAAATCTGACAATATTAGATCTAATAATATCAATTGCAGTCTCATACCCGCCACACCTATATTCCCATTGCTAATCCTTCAATTCCACCATGAGCACAAAACAGTTGTTAATGTAAATATCCTCTCCATTCTTACTTATTGGGGCTGCTACCTGTTAGAAGTATAAGATAAATAATGAGTATTATCATATGATAGAACCTTTATCATATATGCATTAGTGAGTTAGATTTTAAAGCAAGTCATTGCCTTCTGTTTTCAAATTCACCTACATACGCTCCAATGCAACAATGTGAAATGTAGTCTCCTACTGTGACTTTTAAGGAAGACATGTATTCAAAAAACATAAAGAATTGTTGGTTAAAATAGATTAGTGCTTATTTCCAATAAAATATTTCTAAATCATTGCTAGCACAATCTGTCAAATTCCCCAACCACACTAAGTTACAATGGCAATACAAATGAATTTATGAAACGGGGAGAACAAAGGGAAACTCCAACAATAATGACAAAAAGTAACTCGGTTAAACTAACAAAAAGCTTACCCTATGAATTGCTTCATTTTCCTCTCAAAGTGGTGGAGATCTAAAAACACAACACAAAAATAAATCAGAAACAAAAATGGAGTCAGCATAGAGAAAAGTTAATCTAAGACAAATAAAATTAATTTTTAAATTTATTAGGATCAGAAAGTTACCGTCTTTGAAATAAATTTGGGGCTTGTTGATTTTTAATCACAAACTAAGAAAATCAATAAAAGAATAGACATACACAAACATCTAGTACACATCAACAACAACATAGGCAACACACAAATAAAAATTACAAATGTCAGAATGTGTAATTGGATAGTGCCATTAACCACAATATGAAACACTAACTAAACCAAAAAATACACAAATATCTAAATTTCAGAGTCAATTAATTATCTAGAACATATACACAAACATCAACGCTATAATACACAAACCGCAAAAAATTGAAGTCAGATCCTCACAGTTCAAACTGAGCTATAATATACTCATCAACGCAAACCCTTTTATATCAATACAAAGAAAGGGGAAAAGGAGAAATTAACTAACTCGTAGTGGTTAGATCGACGTTGGTTGTCTCGTGTGCGAAAAATGAGGCCAGATCGGCTTTGTATGAGAAGAGATGAAAGGAGATCGGCTTCTTCCCTCCTTTTTAAGCTGATTATTTATTCAGAAACATATTTCCATAAGATAAATATACTGATAGCAGCACCAATTATACCAAAGGGATATATACTAGATACAAGTACACCAACTAGACTCAAATATTACCAATAAGATACTTGAGCACTGTTACACCTTTAGAAGGATTTTTCTCAATCCTAGTTTCATTCATTGAATAACAGAAGTAAGAGAATGTTGAAAACAAACCTGCAGAACTTCTTTTTCAAGTAAAGCCTTGCATAATCTGAATCGCACAAACTCTAACTTGATCTTACATTGCAGTTGAACCTATACGTAGACACAAGTTCATAAAAAATACTAAAGAAGAATTGGCAAGAAATAAAGTTGTACTAATACAAACAAAAAAGTACATTCATGCTAGCAATTTCACCTTCTGAGCTTTCAAACTCTGAATCTCATACTGCAACTGCTTTGTTGATTCATCAGCTTTTTTCCTATGAGTTGAAAATTGGGATTGAGATCCCAGTTTCTTCTTCAACTCAGACACCTGCAACAACACAAGAAAAAAAAACACCCATCACAGTCTTACTATAACATTTACTTTCACTCTACCAATGCAAACTAATGTTTACCCGATCTTCAAGTAATTAATTCAGCTTCTGAAGATAATCTTTCTTAAGCTTCTCAACTCCATCATTAGAAGCTGAAGAATCATACCCCTTTTGATTCTTCAATTCCTCTATCTCAGTCTGCCAAATTACACAGCACCAATAAATACACATAAAATTACACAGCACCAATAAATTACACAGCAGCAAAAAAATAGTGTCCATTTTGAAACAACCAACTTAACTATACACATAAAATTCAAGAAACTCATATTTAGAGAATCAAAATGCACCCATATAGGTTCTAATAAAAAAGGAACAAACCTGAAGACACCCAAGAGTGTAGATCACCGGATCGTCGAGACTGGAAAACAACAAAGTCGCTAATGATTCTTCGTCGCGTCATTTGCCTTTCTTCCCTACTGTGTTCGATTTTGGAAACACAAGAAAAACAAGAGTAAAAACGTTAAAAGGAATTAGATAAAATACGACCCATAATCAGAGTATAAAAAACAACCCATTTGTGAGTTGGTAGAGTTTGAATCAGAGGATGGGAATAAAAAACAACCCATATTATTTTCTAATAAAATATATTGTGTCTAATCATTTTTATGAAACTGATACGTATGGTTACCAATATCACTTTACAATGTGAGTTTTGAGATTTTCCAATTAACTAATGACTCCTAGTGGGTAGTGGTTACCAATTTCGATGGGTTAGAATCAAGTAGTTTTTCCTCCATTGGAAAACGGTCCTGTTCCTTCTAAGTGGTTTTTTCACTAAATACTTTAGTGGGTAGTGTTTGAATCGAGTGATTCAAAACATGAACAGGAACACCAATTTCAAAATTGAGAATATAAATAAATGAACAGGAACAAGACAAGAATATGAAATCATGTGATTGAATGAAAGTAAACTAACATGAGGAGAAGATGAACAAACCTGGTGAGATGAGAAGAAGAACAGGTTGTATTCGATTTGAAACAACAACACGACGAGAACGGCGAGAACAGTAGCAACAACACGGCGAGAACAGCAGCAACAACACGTGAGATGAGAACATGAATAGGAACAGCTGGAACTTCACTATTGGGGTTCAATTTCATTATGATGAGTTTTGATTTCAATGAAAAAGGATAAAAGGGGGAAATATTGTTTTTGGGTTTAGGGTTAATATGTTCTTCTGGGTTGAAATGAAAAGAGGGAAAAAGATGAAAAGGGGAAAATTAGGGTTTAATTTTTGATGAAAAGAAGAAGAGGGAAATTAATGGGGGAAAATTTTGGGTTTCATTTTTGGTGAAATTGTGAAAGGGGGGAATTTTTTCAGCACACCCGCTCAAATGAATGTGGACATGTGGTTTACAGCTTATGTTGGTATAATAATAATAAACAATAAATAATCAAATAAAAATTTAGATTCTTTTTTTGTGACTGATAATTCGGTGGCTGAAAATCAGTTTTTAAATCAGTCGCTAAATATACTTTGCCACCAATTTAGAGACCAACATCATTTTGGTTACTTGTTTAAAATAATTAGTTGTTATATCGGTCTCTACTGTGACCAATTTATTTCGGTCTCTGAATCAGTCTCTAAACGACAGTTTTCTAGTAGAGATATTCTTAATATTAGAACATTAATTGAGCTTATACAATATATATAATCCAGTTTGTGATATATTCTTCAACTTGAAGGTACCAAAAAGGTAGCAATACATAGATCACAAATGATCCAATATCTCTACCACAAATTTATCTCAACACATAATAAAGAGAGATGTGGTCATGACAACATTGATATCCTCAGGTATACACAAAGACGTTAACTAAAACTTCATTAACTTTGTACCAAAAAAAAATTGGATTAACTAAAACTTCATTCCCATATCTTCACCACAAAATCATTGCTAGTAGCTGCTAGTCCAGTAATTGATACATCAGAGGCACGTCTACCACTACGTGTTTGACTATTCTCAAGAATCAACAATTTCAAGCACTGCAATAAAATGTCCACGTTATTATCTTTCTATTTATGCAATAACTTTTACTTGTTGCATAACAATCAAGACAACATCTTTAAGCTGAAATACTTAAAACACAAATATTTTATTCTAACAGAACCTATATATGAAAACATGAGATATACAACTGGAGACATAGAGTATAGACATAGGCTATATATGAAAAATAGTTATTTCATTCCATAATTCAGCATAACCAATATTGAATGAGTCTAAGTGTAACCTCTGAATGACATATCATAATTCAGTCACACAACAAAAACTCTCATGGCTTAGTTCTAATAGTATCACTTGCATGTCAATATGTCATTATCCACAGCTCACAACTCTAGGGACCTACTTTTGAATAACATGGAATAATTTATAATTTTCCTACCTCAAATACCATCAGATACTCCACCTTGCATTTGTGCTTGCTGCATGGAGCTAAGCATAGATAGGATTGGCTCCAACATTGGCACCAATTGTGTTTGGACAAAAGAAGTCATTGCTTTATCTACCGCTTTCTGGATAGCTTCTTCTGTCGTAGCTGGAATTTCGAAAGGACCAATGCCATCTGCAAATGAAGTATATGCTCTGATGTCCAAGCTGCGGCCCCCTAAAGTCCGTCTCTTCTTATTGGGACCCGACACCTCTTCCCACACTAGTGAATCAACCTTCGGATGAGTTGAAGAATCCTCTCCATATTTTTCCAACATTGCGGTGTCATATGACTCCTATAAAAGAAATGATTAAGTTCTGGTTACAAGATAATTGAATTGATATTATACATAAATCCAAATTTAAATTAACTTACCATAAATTTTTTCGAGCGGCGAGAGATATACTCTCCATCTTTGTTCTTGTAAATACGATCATACACATCTCTATAAGAAACTTCATGCTTCAACTCATTCTCCTATAATTGACATTTATTAGAATATACTAACTTGAAAAAAATGTAATTTTAAAAACACCCCAAACAGGAAAGTAAAATGTATTATAATATAAAGCTAATAACTAACCATCCTCTTTTTATGTTCAATGAAGCATATAGAGCCTCCAGTGTGCAATACTGCATCAGGTAAGGCAGCTCTGTTACATCTCTTAGAATCTGACTTCTTCCTCCATTCTGGTTTCAACCAAATGTCGACCAAGCCATCCCATACTTCTGTCTTCATTCCTTTGGGACCATGGCCCTTAGTGTCGAGCAAATTTGTTGAGTTCACTTGTCTTAAGGCAGAGTTTCTTGTATTTTTTAAATGATCAGGATATCGGTCCAAACATGTTCTTTCCCACACAGTTCTTGCCATATTACGATCATAGTCTGATGGAAACTTATATTTACCCTACGTTGTTATAGTATATCATATAAGTATAAACATAAAAAAATTATCTATAAACTAAAATATAAGACTAGAGGAACATATATAGTTACCATAAATTCCTTAAATAATTCATCCTTCATCTCAGCATTGTAATCTTTCCACTTCTCAGCTGGAGTAGGCATCCTCGTTATCACCCCAGATATAATATCTCGGGTTACACTTTGGGGAACAAACCTCCTCCTACAGATGGGATTTAATGCAAGTGAGAAGTTCGAATCCAAATAAAACAATAACATATTAGTGGTGCTAAAAACCTTAAAAACAATTCAGCCAACAACAAGGCACAATACAATGAACTAAACAATAGTTAGCAACAAAGTAGCTTACGGATTAGAGATTGCCTCAACAGTTATAATTTTTCTCCTATCAGTTTCTGCATGTGATCCTCCACTTGAAGGCATTGAAGTTGGTTCGTTGGCGGGTGGACCATTAGCACTACTAACCTTCTCATTGTTGGAACTCTGGAAAATCTTCCAATACCTTTGGTTGAATTATTTGTAAATACTGCTTGTTGTCTAAGTGATTTTTGTTGATTTGTTTTCTCACGAATGAGCTGAATCTCTTCATCTTCACCATCACTGTAGGCACCATCATTGTAGGCACCATCATCATAAGCATAGTATTCATCATTCACAGCCACACCTTGATCTTGTCTTTTTTTCCAATCATTCTTGCCATAAAAAGTGGTGTGAGCACTTTCCCAACCACCATAATTAGTTGTGGCACCTTGCAATGAATATATCAAGATAACGGCGTGAATTGAATGAAATCAAATAATTAAGAAAGGACTTATGAAAGGACTAGGCATACTTCTGATTGTATTTCATTACTTTCTATCAGTTTGTGAATATGTTTATCTATCTACATCACTAATTAAGAATATCAGTTTCTTAATTAAGATAACCTATAATTATCTCACTTGCACAAAATATATATGTGAAAGGCTTTCAAACTCGAGACTTTTTATGAAATGATAAGAATTGCAGAAAAGAAACAATATTTGATTAGTAAAATTTGATCAGTAGAATTTGTTCTCTGTTTCATCCAACTTCTATTGGGTCTCATGACTATCAAGGGAATCTAGTAAAACAGAACTATACCTTATTATCATAACATATCATATTAAAATCTTGTTTTTTCTTGTAGTGAATCAGAATATTCGAACAAGAATTTCAGAACCAATCAAACCATTAGTCAAACCTAGTTATCATATTGTAACAGGGGTGCATATGACGTATCATGACACTAGATAAGAAATAACATATATATTAAAACGAAAAATGTGCGACATAGAAACATATAATGCATGACAACCGATTACTAAGGATTGGGAACCTCAGTTCAATAAAATAAAATTAGATTATATATCTCATTTTAAGTCAAAGAAACAACATATAGATTAAAACCAATTTCATTTTCATGCTTCAACAGGCTCATTCCCTCATAGGGGTGTAGATTCTGGAAATGCCAAATGCCCCTTAAAGATACACTGAAAGATTTAATTTTTTTCGTCCTAAAGAAACGTCCTTAAGCTTACTCAGAGTGCGAGAGAAAAACAACTTGTTTTAGTTCCAAAGGAAAACAAGCCAACGGGAACAACAAAAGCATCAACTGAAGTTATAGCTTAAAAGAAATTAAAGAGTGATCATATTAATGATTTAACGATGAACTACAAATTGCCACAAGTTTCATTGAGTTCACAGCTACATGTGTCTGTGTCTAAATTATGTTTTCACTTTATCATGCATATACAAAAAAAAAAGGACCGCGATATTTGATTTCAGAAAGCAGCAAACATATAGATAGCACTTGCTATCTTCTTTACCAAATAAAGAAGTCATCAACATCACTCACTATAAGGACAACACTAACAAATACAGCATATAATGCCCTATGCAGACAGGAACCATCATATACTTCAAATCTATAAAAAAAAATAACCACAAATTAAATATGTCCTCAATGTCTAGTTTACCTTTTTGTTGTACTTGAAATCACGTTTGGGCAGAAAATGTTGAGGCTGGTTGAAAGAAGAGGGGGCCTTAATTAATACAAACAGTTTGTTAGGACCTACACAAAAGCAAGTAAAATATAATCATCCTGTCATTATATAATAAGGCAAAACAAATAAATGAGATAACAGGGAGAAAGTTCTTTCAAACTAATGGTAACATTCAAATTAGTACTTCAAAGATGCACCAGAATCAAGTTGGTCCAATCCTTTTCATTTTTGGTTTTAAAAAGGTCCACGACTACAAAGTGAACACAGTTCAGGACCACATTTAACAAAGATTTTTCACAAATATTAAGGATTGTGATGCAAATAGTTCTAAATTGCAATCTACAACCACAAGGGGTGCATAATGCTCCACCTAAGGTTAGCATTAAAGTAATGGCAATGTCAATGTAAATATAGGGATGTCCTATTTCTATACTTTTACTAAGTTGAATTACACTATTATTTCATTTAGGTTGTAGTCTAACTAGTTAGATCCCCACTTAACTTCTATGACTTTTTTCCAGCAGACTACAGACCTAATCTTCATTAACTTGCTTCATGAATCAACTTAATCAATTAGATTCACGTCGTATATGTTAATCAAACAAATCAGCCGGTCCTCTAATCGATTAAACTCCTACATTCATCGTTCTAACAAAGGCCTAACCGGTTAACTAACCTGCATAATAAGTTATGTCATCAAACTTAATTGATCATCCAAGAAACAGAAAATTAGAATTTGTAAGAGAACTACTCCTAATACGTTCTCCACCAATTCAAAGCCTTACACAAATGTCTAATATGAACAACATATGAAAGATTCACAAGCATTACACTGATATGAACAACAGAACTACCTACATTTAATTGAGAAAGAAGTAGAGAACAAGTCGAGTATGTCGAAGAAATGACAGTATATTCTATAACTAAAATGCAATACTGAAATATATGAACAAATCCTACATCTGTCTTTCTTTACCAAAAACAACGGCAGATCTTATGTCCACTTTTTATCCATTTAAACACCGGCATGTCGACATGCTATATTTGCCACTTTTCAACACAAAACATTGTAAAAGATAATTTAGACACAAACCGTCAGAACTTCAAATCTATGTGAAGTGAATGGATTCAAAACTTAAGATCACAAATCAGATACAAAAACATAAAGCAAAACTAGAATTACATAATTATTTCATCTATTAAGCACAAAACTAATTAATGTGGAAATAAGCACTTATTTCAAGCTTATGTCACAAATTAATAGCCTGTTTAGATTGACTTATGTGAACTTATTTACAGAAATAAGCACTTATGAGACCGTTTGTAAGACTTAAAGAATCAACTTATGAGGTGTCCATATGTTGTTTTTTAGCTTATTTACATAAGCTCTCTGAGATAACTTTTGAAAATAACTTACAGCTTATCTACTAACATTTTGACAGCAGTTTGTTATAACATATTACTTATTATCATTTTGAATGCCTAAATCCGTATTCACACACATGTTAAATTGCAAAATCAAATCAAACATAGCAATTGCAACTGAAAATCAAATCTAGGAAAAAACTTCAACTCATCCACAATCATAATCTCGTTATTCATAATCAATCACTAACATATAATATTGCAATATTCAGAACAACAAATTGAGTTAAATAATCTTAAAATACGAGTTAAGCATAGTTTTAGATACCTCAAATCAATGACAGATCTGAGAAAATGCGGCGACGGTTGCTAAACGGGGAATGCTTTTGATGTGAGCTCGGAAAAGTGAGAACCAGAGATTCCGTTAACCAAGAATGAATCGGCGATGGTGCATGCGATGTTGAATCCGAGATTTGATGCTGATAAATCGGAGATGGATCGGAGATGGTGAAATGGTGAGATTGGAGATTGGAGATGGTGAAATGGTGATGAAGATTGTGATGGAAATTGGAGATTGGAGATGGTGAAATGGTGAAATGGTGTGATTATATCTGAAAAATCGATTGTGATGAAGATTATGAGGAGAAGAGATTTTATTTTATTTATGGGAGCAAGTTTTTTTTTATTATTAAAAAAGTAAAAAAAGTAAAAAATAGCAGAAGCGCTGTATTTGAATTAATAGGAGTTTTTTTTTTATTAATGAGAGTTATCCGGTCAAATAAAAGTATTTTTAATTGAGTTTTACTAGGAACACAATCCGTAGTGCAATTTTGGTAGCATATCCTATATTTTCTTGTAGTGTCTTAAAAGTGAATATAGTTTTCTTAAAGGAATACTAGGGTCTGTTTGATAAGGGAACTTTTTGAGCTTATAGCTTATGTCTTATAAGCTCATTTGAATAAAAAAGACCCATTTGGTAACCGTCATTTTATCACGAGCGAGCTAATTACTTATTTTTATGAGTTTATAGGGGTTCGTAATAAGCTAATTCAAGCAGCTTAAAGCTTATAGCTTATCACCTTCTATCTCAATTTTACCCCTACAATCTTTATTAAAAATTAAAAATTAATTTAATGCATATTTTTTAAAGTCATTTCATATTTATAAACTACTTCAACCACTAGTTTTACCAAACACTACAAATTCAATCAACTAGCTTATCTAGCTTATCTGCTATCAGCTACAAACTAGTTTATTAGTATTCGTTATAAGCTACCTTATCTGCTGTCTACAAATTCATTTTAGTAATCCTCATCTACGAGATCCAAGTCCAAGTGAAAAACAAACAGAGTTTTGTTACCTTGTAATGTCTTCTATTCTCTTCTCGGGATCAAGGTTGTATTCAATATATATCATCAAAACAACGCACAATCACCACACTCGTAGAACCATGATGGACGGAGACAACCCACACATATTTCCTTTTTTGAGTTTGTGTTGATGTTACTTGCAGCAAAGAGAACAACCAATGAAGAAAACCATGCATGGATGCAAAAGGTGGAGAAGTTGAAAGGCTTCATACAATCTACTTCCTTAGTCACATGGGTGGACATTCAGAACATTCTCGTCTCATTAGTGTTCTTCATCTAGCTTCAAATGGTGTTTATCTCAGAGGTGAAACTCATCATGTTTTATATTTTCATTCGATTTTTTCAGATCTGACTCTAGCTTTATCCCTTTTGGTAATACGTTGTTGTCAAATGTTATTTATAAATGTGTCATGATCATTAATCTGTCACACATAGTTCTAAAATTTGGCTCGCAACTCCAATTGCGGCTGCAATATAAAGGTAATAGAAGTCTTCACAAGTCGCAACGACATCACAACCACAATTGTGGCCATAGTTTACAGCATTTATCAGTAATATATGTGACCACAGCTTCAATTTAGAACCATGTTGTCACACTACTACTTGAGTCTAAAATGACACTGATTTTTTATTTCTTGGAAAGATTGTTAAGAGATGGTTTGATGAATTGAAAGGAAAAGTCTTTCCTGAATCCTTTGCTTGGTCCTACAAGAGGTTGAATCGCACCTTTCTAACTTTTCCTTCCTACCTTTAACTGTACATGTAATATCCATAATCAAGTTTTGGAACAGACAATTATTGAAGTATATGAGATACAAGAGTGGATATGTGTCGCAGGACTTGATGGATGACAACCTTAGACCCATTTAAGATGATCACTACTGTCCCATTTTTATTATTCACATTAATATTTGAGTATGGACATATATAATTTCGATCTATGCACATTATTACCTTGTTATATAATTTTTCTAAGAATGTTAAAGAAGAAACATTAAGTTGTACATCTAACGAAAATAAAACTGTTACTGATACAGTTGCTGAGTGAGAAGAAATATTCTCAAGTACACATCGAAGAGGACAAATAAAAACATCAGAAGAAAAACATCAAATTCAGCAAGAAACTTGAGGGATAAAGCCAATGATATGGCCTATTATTGAAATTTGTTAGTCATTGTTCTTCTTTGTTTTTAGGGTTCTCTCCACAATGTTTCATTGAGAGAACTTGCAATCGTGATCATTTGTCACTAAAATCTAATTCTATGCGATTACAACATCGATCATCCATATTTCTCAAGTGGCTACATGTATGTGTAAAAATTCAAAACAACAAGGTAAAGAACATTGTATAATATTTTAGTCCAAGAGTCTTTCCATATTTCTTAATAGACAGTCTCCTTCTAATGTGCACAACTAAATCAAGTGTTGTTTGGTGCATAGTTTTTTCTTATAATTAGATTAAAGAGATCCTCCAAATACTATGGACATCCACACCAAATTTCCCTTTCCCCTTTCCACTTTCCACTTTCATCGGGATATTCCATGTTTGCAAATTCCGGCCACTACCACATGAAATCTTTACAGCCTCTAACTTTAGTAGAATTTGGGTATGGCAGAAGCTAAAATGCATAGACACAATTATCTCCACACAAAAGGATCACAGAATTTTCAAAGGTCTCCCACGTGATTTGTGAAACTCATATGAACTACTTTTTGAAAAGTTTTTTATATCTAGTTTTGTACTTGTCTTACTTATTTCTGAATTGTCTTCTAAAAGAAGTTAGGCCAAACAACATTTATAAAAGGTTCTTATAATTGAAAATATGAGTTTATAAAAAAGTTGTCGAGGAGAGCTTTTAAAATTAAGAGACCAATGCCAATTTTATCTATTTTATTGTTATAATTAACTCAAGCTATATTCTATACAAAAGTAAACTCAAATTATTTTATTGTTATATTACAGGTAAACTTTTCAATTTTTATAGTATTATAATAATCTCTACAAACAAAAAAAAAATTAATATTTTTTTTCTTCACAAAACATGAATTAAATATGAATTTTTAAGTGACAAAAACATTAAAATTAATATTTAATGTTGGTTCCTGATTTATTGAACGTAGAACTCTCTTACTTGTGTAACTTGACGGAATGATAGACTTATTGATTCAAAACACACCATCGGCAAAGGTTGATATCATATAAGATATTATAAGGTGAAAGGTTCATTCAACAACTTTAAAAGTTAAATTGTTTGGTTTAGTAATGTTATTTTTGCATCCTTCTCTGTTTCTATTTAACCTTATTTAGAGAAACAAATGTGTGTACAATGTATGCATGTTGGACGTGTGCATCTTGAATCACATGTACATGTAAGACTAGTTTTAATTAACTTCTATCTCATAATATTAACTTATGATATAAACTTTAGTTACTTGTGAAAAAAACTCGATGGTAGATCTTGAAGATTCAAGATGCAATAAAATATGTTCTTATGTGATTCAAGATCTATAGGTATACTCCAGTTGAAGGACTTGCAGAAAAATGCAGTAAATTTACCAGTTCTTGAAAAGTTGTGAAATTAAGTTCATACAATAAAGAAAATATGACATTCCTGATAGTTGCATCGTTTGGATTTTCAATGTCATGAGGATCTAATTATATTGAATTCATGGAGGAATTCTAGATGCACCGTGTTGTTTTTGTGTATTTTGTACTTTTGACTTAACCTTGATGAGTGTTTCTCTAAAACAAGTTAATGTTTGAAACATTGTGAAGTTTCCATCAAGAATTTGAAAACCCAGTACTTGCATGATTGTTTAGATGTGATGGTGTTACATTGTGTGTTCAAGAGAAGTTGTTTTAGCTAGAATTCTTTTTGAGAGAACCAATTTTGATTCCTTTCTAATATTTTAAAAATGCTAACATTCCAATCTTAACCATTTCCACAGGAAAGGAGAGTAACTGCATCATCCATTGTTAGTAGTTGAAATTTTGCTTGCACAATTTTTAGTGTCATGAAACATTATTCACTGTTGTATATTTTTTTTGACAACATTTATTCATTGTTGCTATCTAAAATAGATACGTCTTAATGAGAGTCACCCAATTGGGGATTCTATTGAAGTGAATTTTCTTGGTTCTTGTTGCTTTTATTTTTTATTTTATTTTATTTTTATAAAAAAAATCTGATAATGTGTTTAATATATTTTAATAATTTATTTTTGTTATTGTTGATCTTATATGTAACTTCTTCATTGAGTTTTTTCTATAATATTTTCCAGCTTGCTCTTGTTATGAATTTGCGAGTCTTGTTATGGTATTTCCGGTGAAGGATCTCTAAGACACCCTTTAAAAGATAACTGATTTGGTATATTTGTTATTTGAAGCATTATTTTTTATTTGGTATATGTTGTTTTTGGATTTTCAAAACTATTGTATTTGGATTTCCAAATTCTATTATCTACCGAAGTTGTTACTAGGTTGAGTCACGACCAGGTCGCTCTCTTTAAGACGTTTCGTGGCACTACCCAAAATTGTGCAAGGTAGACTATCAACCACGCCGTCTCCAGGATAAAACAAGCCCAACTACAACTGTGCGGTTAACTACTGCACCGTAGAAAACCGTTCGAGAATTACACCTTCAAATATGGTACTAAGACCACTCTTTAATACTGAAACCACTTTAATATGATATTATTACCATTCTATTATGATGCTAAGACCACTCAAATATGGTGTTTCCACCATTCTAACCTTTAAGTTCTCCAAACTATCAATATGGTACTTTGACCACTCAAATATGGTGTTACCACCATTTCTCCTCAAATAGAAAAATATTGTTATAATATTCATATACTGTTAAGATCATTCTTGATTCCGACGGGACATTATTATTCCTAATAGGGATTATGATCTTAAAAGTACTCTTTATTCCGAAGGGACATATATTACCGAAGGGACTATGTTTTTAAGACCATTTTTAATTCCGAAGGGACATTAAACTGAAAAAGGGACTATGGTCTTAATAACACTCTTAATTCCGAAGGGACAGAAAGGAGTAGAAAAAGGAGAAGGACTTGTTAAACAAGTCGAAGGAGGGAGAAGAGAGGAAAGACTCGTCAACACAAGTCAAGAAAGGGAGAAGAGAGAAAGAGTTCCCGACAACTCAATGAAACTCTTTGGTGTGTGGAATGCACTGTGTGAGCTATCTATTTATAGAAAAAATTCACAACTAATAAGTGAGAAACTTTGGGAACAAGTAATACGTTACTTTGTCATTAAGTAATTCACATATTAGATCTAGTACAAAAATATCTCAATTGAGTACCAAAATATATTATATTTAGTACAAAAATATATTATATTATGTACCAAAATATATTTCAGATAAAACACTAAAATATATTAGATTGTGTACTAAAATATTTCAGATTGTGTTCCAAAATATCCTAGATTGCGTTCCAAAAATATTCTAGTCAAACTTGGGGACTAAAAAAGCACTTTCTAATAATGATTAAATTAATTATTTAATTTATCATTTCCAAATAATAAAATATATATCAATATATATTTTTCTCTAGTGCTTATGTACCCCCATTAATTAGAGGTACACCCCCACTATATAAACACTACTAATGTGTGTGTTCCATCCGATGTGGGACTTCCACTTTTTTCAATTCACACAACACTAGTTCTACCCAACATGGGGATTTGTGTTTAGTCTTTTAACTCAATTTCCACACATGTTCCAACAATCCCCCACTTGAATTTAAAAAATGGTTTCAAAAATAACGTAAGAAACGTCTCCATAAGATTTGCTAGTAAACATAGGTGTCGCCTACAACTTGAACCTTTGCATAGTGAGTAAAATTCTGATTAACAAGAGTTGCTTACAGCATTGAACTCTATCTCAGACATAGAACCCACACACAAACCTTTTCATAAGGTGTATTCTAAAAGCCCGTGCGTTTATGGCCTTGCACGTGTATCCCAGTTTTAACGAACGCTCTAGGTATTCTGCCCCGAATCCCATAGGAACCGGCCCTTAGTTCCACATTCATATAGGTGAGTCTATCAAGAGTACTCTTGTAGCTATGTACTCCACTCCAAATAGAGTATAGATCTCATTAAGAGTTTCTATTATCTCATCCTTCTATCGCTGCAGGAATCATGCTTTCTTACTTTTAACATAGCATGTTCTATCACTTGTGACTTGTTATTACCCATTGAACCTATTTATTGGGATCTCCAGTCATTTAGGTTGGCTTACCATCACTTGTGACCTTTGGGCATTAGTCCCATCCTATTGGATGTGTTTAGGACTTTCTTTTTAGCAATTCCTTTCGTCAAAGGATTGACTATTGTTTATCAGTACGTACATGATCAACTTTAACTGTTCCTTTTGAGAGTAGCTAGCTCTCTAATTCTTTATGTGTTCGTGCCTTAATAATCGTCTCTCGCCATTATGCTGACGATTCTCAATTTTGTAATAGCTGCAGTATTATCACAATGAATTAACACTTCTGGAAACAGTTCTACCCACTAAGGGTTCTCAACTAGCAAGCATCTTATCCACTTGCTTCTTCACTAGTTTTCTCTAGTGTTCTCATCCCATATACATTCCATAGTGGACTGAGTAAATATCATTTGTTTCAACAAACAACTCCTTTAGTGAAGCTCATTATGCAAACACTAGTTGCTTTAAGACTCATCTGAAGGATGTTCTATTTTGTATCTTTTAAGTACAATAGGTTACTCCTAGTCAAGTAATCCTCGAGTCATAGTCTTCTTAAGGCACCTCATGACTCTTTCTATAGCATGGCAATGCTTCTCATCCATCTACTAGTAAACTTGCACAAGAGTTTTACGACATCGGCAATGTCGGGTCTAATACATTCAGTGGCTTACCTAAGTATTGCCAATGATGCTCACATTTGTTTTTCTAACTCCAGCTCAAGTGTTCTTACACTTGATCATAATATATGATTGCAAGTTTACGGTGATAATTACATTTCCTTAAGATCTTCTCAACTTTGTGAGATTTATCAAAAAGGTTCTCTTTTCTGGTCTAGTAATCTTGAAACCAAGAATTACTTCAACTTTGTCTAGGTCTTTCTTATCAATGTTGTTGATAAACAATGATTTCACATAATTCATAACATGAATCTTTAAATCAAATATGAGCAAGTCGTCTTTATAGAGACATATGATCGTGCAAATATTATTTATCACTTTCATTCACTTTATACTCATTCGATAGCATTAGAATGCCAAATTTTTCATGTCATTCTCCTTAGGAGTTTATTATAGACCTCACAAAGAATTATCTAACTTACATACCTTGTTTTCCTTGTCCATGAATCACAAAATTTTTCAGGTTGTTCCATATAGATTTCTTCTTCTAGTTCACCATAAATAAGGCAACTTTCACATCCATTTGGAGTACTATCGAGTTATGAACGGTGACTAAAGGGACTAGTACTCTTATGGATATGATTATAGTGACTGGTGAATGAGTATCGAAGAAGTCTATATTTTTTCTCTTTTTCTAAAACCTTTGACTACAAGGATAGCCTTGTATTCATCAACCGTACCATCAGGTTTCAGTTTCTTTTTCCAAAATCCAAATACAACCGTTTGGTTTTGCAACTATGAGACAAGTCAACCAAGTGTCATGTTTTGTTAGACTCTAGAAAATCCATTTCATCGTATATTGCTTTTAGCCAAAATTCAACATCCAATAAGGATATAGCTTCGTTTAAGGCTTAATGGATCTTCTTCCAATGTATAAACCAAGTTCATACTCTTTAGCAATTCTAGCTTTCTTACCTCCTCGAGGTTCTATAACATCTCGCACGATGTTTTCATAACAATTTCTGATTACTGGAATGTGATCAGATATAGTGCCCCCACTAGTTCTTAATATACAAGTGGAATTTAGTTTGCCCCCACTATTCTTTAATTTACAGGGGTGCTTACTTCATAGAAATCAACATCTTTTAATTCTATGATCGATCACTTTAACATTTACGTCATAAAACCTATATGTTTCGTTATTTATAACATACCCACTGAATACACATTAATAGGCTCTACTAGTGAGTTCAACTCTCTTGGGGTCCAAAATCTAAATATACTCCAGATAATCCCAAGTTCAAAAATAAGACAAGTTGGATTGTCCTTTCTTCAAAAATTTCTTAATTAGAATTTTTGTTCTTCGACTTGGGTACTCTATAAACTTCAATTATCGTTATAAAAATTGAACATTCAAGCATATCAATTTTATTTTCCAAAATTCACAGTCATCAATAAATATGATAAAAATATCATTTTATCATTTCTAATTTATGTGTCATCAAATTCACACATATCATAATTTATTATGTTTAGAGATTCATATTCTCTAAATTCTTATTTATATGAACTTTTGGTTCATATATCTTGGCTGCAATAAATAAAATTGTCTAATCATATAACTTTGGAATTAAGTCCAAGTTACTCAAGTTTAAAATTAAACTCTTGTTCATGATCAATTTTGATATGTCAAATATTAAAATCACCCAACTTATATAGAAGGAGAATTTAATTTTGAACATGTCATCAACGGCACAACCTTTTCCCACAAGAATGCATGATACACAAGTCTCTCTTTAAGTCTGAGTTAACTCAGTCTTATTCAATAGAATTCTGAAATTCAGATTCTTTCTTATTTTCAGAGTAACTAACTTCCCAATTTTAGCACTCCCTACCGAACAAAAATCATTCTAGTTCCTTCAATCAATTAACCAAGGACACAAATTTAAGAATATTAAATTTGAGCAATTTTTCATATGGTTATTCCAAGGGCAATTCAAAAGCAGCAACTGAATTCATTCCAACTAATTGCATTCCAAGAAACCATTAGTACATTAGCATCCATTCTTTAATAGTCACCAATATGAAGTTCGCTGCATATGTTGGTTTTTTCAACGGCAAGAATGATGTCATACGTAGGGTTCAAAGTTTTATGCAATTGCATAAAAGATCTTTCACAACGTATTCTTACTTAATATTTAAGGTAAACAAGCCATGCCGAATCAACTGGAGCGAACATGGCTTCTAATCTCAAATAAGATCAACATTGCTCTTTGGTGAATTTTAGTGTTGTTGTTTCAAAAAACAAGCACTTCGTCAAAAGATGTAATTCTATAGCTTGATTTATCCTTAATGTATTTAGGGACAATTCAACTCAATAAGTAACTTTTTCGGTAGACATAGCAGATCGAAACGTCTTAAAATTGTTGTTTTTGGATTTCCAAAACTGTTGTATTTGGATTTCCAAATTCTATTATCTACCGAAGTTGTTACTAGGTTGAGTCACGACCAGGTCGCTCTCTTTAAGACGTTTCGTAGCACTACCCGAAATTGTGCAAGGTAGACTATCAACCACGCCGCCTCCAGGATAAAACAAGCCCAACTACAACTGTGTGGTTAACTACTGCACCGTAGAAAACCGTTCGAGAATTACACCTTCAAATATGGTACTAAGACCACTCTTTAATACTGAAACCACTTTAATATGGTATTATTACCATTCTATTATGGTGCTAAGACCACTCAAATATGGTGTTTCCACCATTCTAACCTTTAAGTTCTCCAAACTATCAATATGGTACTATGACCACTCAAATATGGTGTTACCACCATTTCTCCTCAAATAGAAAAATATTGTTATAATATTCATATACCGTTAAGATCATTCTTGATTCCGACGGGACATTATTATTCCTAATAGGGACTATGATCTTAAAAGTACTCTTTATTCCGAAGGGACATATATTACCGAAGGGACTATGTTTTTAAAACCATTCTTAATTCCGAAGGGACATTAAACCGAAAAAGGGACTATGGTCTTAATAACACTCTTAATTCCGAAGGGACAGAAAGGAGTAGAAAAAGGAGAAGGACTTGTTAAACAATTCAAAGGAGGGAGAAGAGAAGAAAGACTCATCAACAAAAGTCAAGAAAGGGAGAAGAGAGAAAGAGTTCCCGACAACTCAATGAAACTCTTTGGTGTGTGGAATGCACTGTGTGAGCTCTCTATTTATAGAAACAATTCACAACTAATAAGTGAGAAACTTTGGGAACAAGTAATACATTACTTTGTCATTAAGTAATTCACATATTAGATCTAGTACAAAAATATCTCAATTGAGTACCAAAATATATTATATTTAGTACAAAAATATATCAATATATATTTTTTCTCTAGTGCTTATGTACCTCCATTAATTAGAGGTACACCCCCACTATATAAATACTACTAATGTGTGTGTTCCATCCGATGTGGGACTTCCACTTTTTTCAATTCACACAACACTAGTTCTACCCAACATGGGGATTTGTGTTTAGTCTTTTAACTCAATTTCCACACATGTTCCAGCAGTATACATAAATATTGATTTTCTTTACTCAATGGTTCTATGGCTTAAATAAAAATATTACCCGCATAAAAAAAAAAATCATAACTTTTTGTAAACGTGGAAGTGTATTGTATCAATACTTTTATGTGTAATACTCTTTTTTTGAGGTTGAATAGTTCAATTGGTTTGAGTTAAGAGAAGCTGGAGATTTGTGTTCAAACATTGAAAAAGGAGTAAATGTTAATCTAATAACTGACCTTTGTCATTAAAAAAACTCTTTTTTTATAGCAAAAGACGACGAATAAAATTGTTATAAAAAGAAAAAGAGGATGAAGAAATTCTATGTAACTATGAAAATATTAATACTTTTTTCATGTAAATGAAAATTTTAAAATAAATTATTATCTGTCGACATCCTCAAATATCAACGGATACCTCAAAATACATGAAATACTTTTGTTGTGGATATCTCCACGAGTACAAGGAGAAGATGTCCACTGTTCTTATTCAATAGGATGTGTAGCACATGACTATTATATCTGCTTGTGTGGAGAGAATATTTTTTCCTGCCCCTATCACCAAAATAATTGATATGTCTGCCCCTAATTCGATATTATTGATAAAAATGCCCCTGCTCTTCTTTTTAGTTGGCGAACATAACCATTTATTCAACATTCTCTGTAAGTTTGCAGGCTTTTCCTGAACATCTTGTGGGTTCTGCAAATGAAATGGCGAGCTTGATTTTTTTTTAAGTTTTGTTTCCTGTACTTCATATAAAATGGCGAGCATGCCATTGCTGTATAAAAAGCAATTTTATATCTACAAAATACAAACATGGTAGCATTGAGAAAATTAAAAAAGATACAGCAAGCAAGTAGCTAGGGCTGTTCACATTACACACGTTGCAGTGGTTGGTTTGACAAAATATGTTCATGGCACCAAATATGTTAATATAACAATGGCATGCTCGCCATTTAAAAGATAGACCACAAAAAAAAAATTGAAAGAAAAAATCATGCTCGCCATTTCATTTGCAGAACACACAGAATGTTCAGAGAAAACCTGCAAACTTGCAGAGATGTTGAATAAATTGTTATGTTCGCCAACTAAAATAAAGAACAAGGGTATTTCTATGAACCAAGGGCAGACATATCAATTTTTTTGTTGATAGGAACAGGAAAAAAAAATTCGCTTGTGGATATCCTTTGTCATCCCATTTAAAGTTGGCCAGTCATCAAGACCACAATAGACATTTCACAATATTAACGATATATGTAACTATTTTTTATATAATTATCAAAATGTTACGTAACATATGTGAATGCACAGATCTTTTACTAGTTCTTATAGATAAAAAAATCTGTGAATGAGCGAAATATGTTTCACTTTATTTTGAAATTCTAAAATAAAATAATTTGCTTGATTTTTTTTCTTCATCAGGGACATAAATGTCATCTACTATAAAAAGAGGACATAAATGGCATCTACTATAAAAATATTGTGAAGTGAGCGTTCTAACCTTAACCTTATTTGTTTTGTTCAAGAGTAGCTCCAAGTTTGGGGCAATTCTTGGACAGACACGCTGTCACATAAAACCAAACCCTACTCATTCTGCCATCTCTTCACAATTATCCTCTCCATCAATGAAGAAGAAATCAACTAAGAGGCGCCGCCAATCGACTTCCACCACACGAACCCTAACCTCGCCGCTGTTGCTGCCCACTCTTCCCTTCGATCTGGTGCAAGAGATTTTGTGTAGGCTTCCAGTCAAGCTTCTCCTTCAGCTCCGATGCGTCTGCAAGTCGTGGAAATCTCTAATTTCTGATCCCAAATTCACCAACAAGCATCTTTCCATGTCAAAGGCTTCCCAGGACCGCAACCACCTTTTAGTTCAAACTGTGGGAATCTTATCGAAGCTATTTCTGAAAGATACCCTAATTTCCTCTTTTTTCAGCGCAGCAGTGTCAACCTCTCCCGTTAGCCTGACCCAACTCAGGTTCCCTACTATTCTGCGCAGTGTAAACTCTTGTTACTCGACTACTGATCTGCGTGTTTGCTCTTGTGATGGCATCCTTTGTTTCACCAATGTTAAAGGTACCATCGCTGGACATTCTGCTATATTGTGGAACCCTTCAATTAGAAGATTCAATATGTTTCCACCATTGGAAAATCCAAGACAAAGAGATCCCCATTCTTTATATAGCTTTGGATATGATCATTATACTCATACCTATAAGATTTTTGCTGTTTCTTTATTCAATGACAACACTAATCAAGTTAATGTTTGTACTTTGGGTACCGCTTCTTGGAGGAGCATCCAACCGATTCCAGATCATGGCTACATTAATAGTCCGGGAGTATTTTTGAGTGGCACCATTAATTGGTTGGCATACCATCCTTTGAGTAGTTTTCCTTACACCATTGTTTCTCTTGATTTGGAGAAAGAGTCGTATCAAAAGCTTTTGCAGCCTAATGTGAAGACAGATCATTGGACCTTAGGGGTGTTGAGAGATTGCTTGTGCATAGTTACAAGTACTGATATGTTTGTGGATGTTTGGATTATGAAGGAATATGGAAATAAAGGGCCATGGACTAAATTTTTCAGTGTTCCTTACATGAGAGATCAAGGTCTTGGTCCGTATGACAATGTTTTGTATATTACGGAGGATGACGCTAATGTATTTTCATGATTTGAAGGAATGGAAGTTTGGTGTCTATGATTCCAAAAGTTGTACTTTTAATATGCATGAGCTTCAAAAACTTAGTTGTTGGATGGATCCAAAAGTCTACGTTGAGAGTTTGATATCACCTTGTTCTTAAAGTTATGAGTTAGATGCTTTGCTATGTCAACTGCAATCTATAGGTTAGCTTCTATTAATGTTATTTATTTTATGCTTGTTATTAACGATCTCATGGATCTTTGTTAATTAATGATCGATAAATGCCATGTTATTTTCAGTTATTTCTTGGTTATATTATTTTGGAATGATTTTCTATGATTAGAGTTACGATTTAGATATTATAATGTATGCTAACTGTTAACGTAAATTTTCTAATGGTTGCTTCAAATTTACTGCCCATAAGAATTTACCGAGATCAGTTCATTTGTCATTGGAACCAACGTTATTGGCAGTATTACTGATCGACTTCCCTAAGACTACTGCCAGATATACTAGCTAGTAAGTGTGAAATTTTATACAAAACTTTGCTTCTTCAGCAAGCCTTCCGAAAGATTACATTGGATAAACTTTTCAACAAGTACTTAAAAGTTGAAATAATATTGCAATTATTGAGTTTTTTAAATAATAGTTTAATGTACGATAATGATTTTCTCTCACTAGTTCAATGTTAATTTACTTGTTGCAGAGAACAGGTAATTAAAGGATGGAAACAAAACAGCTTATCTGAGTCCTTATAATCCTGAAAACAAAGCAGTACTGAGTTTATGCTAATTTCGTTTGAGTGCTCTTTGTTGCATTTTATTCCATGTTACTCTGCAATATATTGTATTTTCATGCATTATGAGCTATTAAGACTATCATAGTTTTTTTTAGAATTAAGTGCAGTAATTTCATAGAATTATAACAATCGACAAGATGAATGGCGTGATAGTAAGAGAATGTAGGAAGTTTGAAACTGTTGAAATAATGAATATAAGCTTATAAAGATCTGCCTTGTGACCCTTTATTTCTAACAAAAGCACGAAAATGTGTAGCAAATATCATTGAGAGTTCTCATAGACAATGAATCGTTAAGAAGAATAGATAAAAGCTTTTACTTCAAATTGAAAGACAAGTGACTTCTAAAGACAAGGTTCAATTTCATAAAGTTTTTTTCTTCGTGAATTTAGATAGTAGAAACTGAATGTATGTTTCCAGATAAATTTTTTGATCAGCAGCTAAATCATCTCCCACACCATCTAGTTCAAAAACCTTTATTTCCAACCACAGGCTATAAGTGTTAAGGGTATTGGTATTGTTTGATGTCATCGCTGTTGAAATATAATTCCAAACTCTAGCATATGTTTGTCTTTGGATATGTTTTACTTAGTTAGAAACATTGTAATTACTTCTCCTATTATCTAGGTTATTAGTTAAGACTTGTGAACTTACTTGCTTTACAAGTAAGAGAATAATAGCTTTTGTGATTAGAGAACCCAGTATCTAAGAACCATCTTTCTGAATTGCAGCTTTCAGTACTGGTTGTTGTCACCATCATTAAGACCATGTCAGAATCTGAATCTTCTTGTGCAAGCTTAGCCTGTTCCTTCGTTCTTTCCTTGCTTCCCTTTACCAGACCAACATTCAAAAGCATAGTGGCCAAACTTTTCACAATTTACCGCTGTATATTCTTCTTATCAAAACTTTTCTTCTTGTTTTGATAAGAGTTTCCCCCTCTTTAAGATTCAGCTTTATCAGTGGCTTTGTTCTTTCATTTTAACAAATTTCCTCCGTTGGAGTTACTCTTATCAGAATCATCTTTCTTAATAGTTTGAACTTGCAATGCTTGTTGAATTGATCTTTCACTACTTCTTTCAGCCACCATCAACTCATGTGCTGCCAAAGAACTCTGCAGTTCTTCAATCTTCAAAGTCTTCACATCCTTTGATTCTTGTATGGCCACCACTATGAAATCAAACCTTGGAGATAGAGTTCTCATGATCTTATCAACAATTTGTTGATCAAAGATTGTTTCACCACTAACCTTCATTTGATTTACAACATTCATCAGTTTGGATATGTAATCAGCAATCTTTTTCTCTTCTTCCATTTGCATCAATTCGAAATTCCTTCTCAAGGACTAAAGCTTATATGCTTCACATTAGCATCTCCTTCATGACATTTTTCAAGAATATCCTAAGTTTCATTTGATCTTGTGGATTTAGAGATTCTCTCAAAATAACCTCCATTAACACCTTGTCGAATGAAGAACAATGCTTTACAATCCTTTTTCTCTAACTCCACCCAGTTCATCATAATTGTTTTGTACAATCTCCAATAAATCTTGTGCCCTAAACAGATTATTCATCACAACACTCCATCTTTCCCAATTTCCACCTTCAAGAATTAGAAGATGAGTATTGAAACTGTTGTTACCAATCATGTCACGACCCAAAATTCAAAATCATGACAGGCGCACGAACTAGAACATCCTAGTTTGGCAAGCCTATTGACAACAATTGACAAACTAAAATTTAGACTATTTCCAATTTGACTTTCACTTAAAAATAATGTCCATTGAAATTTCGACAGAGTATCCTCTGTATATTCAATATTTTCCAAGATTTTAATCCTGTTTGTCAACCTGTATTCTCATCCAGAGTTTCAAAATGACATATTTACATAACTGTACATCACAAAATAAAACATTCATAGACTCCAAATAGCTGCAAATACTCTTATTTCACATATACATAAACAAAAGAGACATCCATCAAAGAAGCCTACCAAAACGAGTGACAACTGAACTTTGAGTCTACTAGCAGCTTTCTACTTAGCTGCTTGGAAATATGAAGAAAAAAAAATAGAAAAAAAAGAGTAAGTCACAAGGACTTAGTGAAAGACAACAACAACAACTACCAACTAGAAGCGAAACACACAAAGGAACAATTATTTACTTTTCTCTTTTCTTAAATCTAATTTTTACTTTATAAAGCTAGTAACTGTATAAAAATATATTAAATTCACAATCAAGCGTACCATGAAGATTCAAAAACCTTTGTAAATTTATCAAAGCAAATAAGACTATATCAAAATTCCAATGTCCAAAAGAGGTGAAAATAAGGTTACAAGCCTTTGAAAATACATTGATGAAAATCATAATAAAAACCTTTAAAAAAAATATAAAAAACTCCATTTAATGAAAATAATCAATTTCACATAGAATATAAAATCACATTCAATTTGATAATACCAAAATAATCAACTTTAAAGAAAGTATAGAAATTCAACTTTATTGAAAATAATCAAATGGGTGAATCGAGAACTAGTTCCATCTCGTGATAGCTCTTAGTGGTAGCTCCATCTAACGGATAGCTCTTTTATCTCGACGCAAAACAAATGGTAAAACATTTTCAATTAGGGAGTTTACATCTCATTGATAGCCCTCCCCTCCTAATGGTTGCATATCCATAGGGGCAACTCCATCTAATGGAGTAATACTACCTAACCGAAATCACATATTAGGTGCACATAAGTCGTCGTCATTATAACCGCGGTTTTCAAATCACAATTCACAAAACACATATCAAAAACAATCTTTATCAACAAATCGAAACTAACGTCAAAATATTTACCGTCAAAACTCAATTGCAAATTTACTACTTATAATCATAAGTCCAAATTCAAATCCAATCCAAATCGAGTACATATATATATCAAAATCTTCAAAAAACAAATTTTTTAAAACCGGTGCTTTATAATATTTTAAAACTAGTCAAAACTAGTTTCAGGAACATATCAAAAATAGAAATTATCACAACAAAGTATTTTCAGGAACATATCAATACTAGTGAGGATCCTCTCCATTTTAAGTTCTCTCCATTTGTTCCATTACCAAAGTTTTAGTGTATAAATGCTCAATTAATGTCTTCAATTCTTGAAATGTGTGCATTTATATTATATATTTACTTCAAAACTATAGTAATTGATATTTACATTTTCTTTAGGAAATGGAGAGGATCTCATCCCGCACACAATATGTGCAATCAAATCTTCATTTCAAATCCAATACTTTATAAATCATAAGTAGCCTCAAATATAATATATATTAATATCGATGACTTTGAAAAATAAACAATGATGACGATAAATACATTAATACTTTAACATATAAAACCAACAAAACTTCAATAATAACGATAATTAAAATATTCGATAATAATTGTCATCAACTCACAAATATGACGAGTCAACTCCGTTCCTAGCAATGCCTTTCCGAATAACCACTGGAGCAATTCTCATCGAAACTACATCATACATTGATTTCAGCTTTTGTTAAAACCTATTTAAGATCACATTACCAATAGATAAAAGAATAAGATAAAACCCCCAATTTGTTACACTTAGAGATTGAAATGGACTCATGAAAGACTAAAATTTTACTATCTATAATAGTTCCACTACTCATCCAAGCAAGATATTCACTATAAATTCCATGAATCATAAAGTTTTACCTCATAGAGTCTAAATGAGCAACTTTCAAGAGATGGATATCATTCTCCTTTCTTAGAGCACTAACACCAACTCCAAAATATTACAACATAGCACTTGTATTACGAGATAACTTTGCTTCGATGTGAAATTGATCTCAAGAGTTCATGGCATATGGAAGAAATTTGGTGATTGAGAGAGAGAAGAAGAATGGGTAATGGGTGAGGGATGGTATTGGAAATTGAAACAGGAAGAAAGAAAGGAAAGTTCGAGAGAGTGAGAGAAACTAGGGGTGGGGTGGGGTTCGTGTTCTTTAGTTTATATTTTCATTTTTTTTTAATTTTTTTTGAAATTAGACTAATGAAACAGTGCGTTTTTGTTGGGTTTGTAGACATGTGTTGACTACATTTTGTTAAAACAATAATTCTAGCAAGATGACATACAAGATGTCTTAACATGTTGGTACGATATCATAACGTGTCTTGTTCCTCTTGGTTATTTATTAATTATGTGAAGATTTCCTGAATATTCTCCGAAGACTTAATTCACGTAAGAAGCGTGTTTCCAAAAGCAGAAGAAGGAGGTTTGTACTTCGCTTAGTCCTTAAGATTGTTGTTGCAACATTTAAGGAAACATTGGATTTGCTTCATAATATTTTGTGCTGAAATCTCATGATTCAGCTGATGATTAGCCAGTCTTGCGCATCAAGTTCATTTCACAATCAGGCTATATAAAGGAAGACTCAAGACCTAATTACTCACTGAAGCCGTCATTTGAAAAGGAGTCATTTAGGGTTTTAGTCTGTTCTTTGTTATTTGTGAGCCACTCTTGTATACGGTTGATGCATTGAGCTGTACTTTGTAGTTAAGTTGTAATTCTTAGAAATCACTCAAAGCTTGTAAGCACGAGTTGATTCTTACGATTGGGAGAGTGTCTTCACTTTGTTATTATTAAAAGGACGATCGCTGGATCTGTGGTTAAGAGGAAGTGGGCGGATGTTCTCATATCTAGGACTAGGGAGAGTCTTAGGTAGAAATTACAGGGGTGTGATTAAGCGAGAAGTTGTAGGGTTTTTATGTATGCTTTGAATTGATACTACTTAGTGAATTTCCTTCCTGACTTGGTAGCTTCCAGACGTAGGTCAAGTTGCACCGAACTGCGTCAACAAACAACTTGCGTCTTTTACTTCTTGCCCTTTTATAATTATTTGTTTACTGTGTTATCACAAAGTCTTGGCATCGTTCTTGACATCTCACTTGTGTCGACATCGTGTATAACATCTTTACTGCGTGCCAAAATTTCAGTTTCAATTCATGGCTTCAACTACAATGTTTCTGCACCTTGATAATTGCGTGATTGAAGTTTTCTTGCTCCCTTAAAGAAGCTCCTGATGCCAATGTGAAAAGTGCCGTTTTGAATGGTTATCTATACGAGGAGGCGTACATACATCATACATAAACCTCCAAGAGCTTGGTATGAGATATTAAGTATGTTCCTTATAAAAAATGGTTTCTCAAGAGGAAAAATCGAAACTACATTTTTTTTAATAATAAATAATTGTTTTTTTTTTTTAATAATTTTGCAAGTAAATGTTGATGACATCATTTCTCGAGTCACAAATGAGAAAATGTTTGAGGATTTTTCAAACCTCATGCAAAGTGAATTTGAAATGAGTATGAGTATATTGGGAGAACTTAAGATTTTTTCTTGGTTTGCATGTAAAGTAAAACGAAAATGGTATCTTTATATGTCTAGAAAAATACATCAAATGTCTTCTAAAAAAATACAATATGAATGAAGCAAATTAAAAATAATGTCAACTCCCATATATCTTTCATCAAATTTAGATAAAGATGAAAAAAGAATCTCAGAAAAAGAATATAAATGAATGATTGGATCCCTTCTATATTTAACCATAAGCATAAATGATAAAACTACAATCTAATATATATATATATATATATATATATATATATATATATATATATATATATATATATATATATATAAAGGAATGATTGGATCCCTTCTATATTTGATAAAATTATACTAGCTATAATCATGATTCTTGAAAATCAGAATTCTAAAAATGCCAAAATTTAATTCAAAATTTGTCATCATAAAACAAGGGAAATCGTTGAGAAAAAAAATCTAAAAATCCTCTTTTAATGTTTTAATGATATAAAAACATTTAATTATGTTTTATGAATCATGATATTATTGTGTATATAATGTATTCTCTTTGAGTGAACTTTATAAGATAGGTTACAAAGCAAACAAAATTATGTCATATGTTTTTGGGACAATGTTCATCTTCATTCTTGAAAACAATCTCTCATATGTACTCAACCCACCAAAGACAAAGTGGAAAAATTATTTATTCGTCCAGGGTACAAAGAATTTGAAATTAATGGAAGAATTAGTTTATCAAGGATCATTGAGAAATTAAAGTAAAATTAAGGTTCATGAGACACTTGCTACAAAGAGATCATAAATATTACAATATATTTTACAACGTAGGAAAATAATAATTAAATCATATATGCTGTCAAACAACCTATGCTAAACAAAGTTTGCGCTTACGAGAAGTAGACCACACATCATAAAAGTAGAGTTTATAGTCCCACATACTAAGATAAAATCAAATCACTTGTACTTCCCCTCTAAGCCAAACACGAGTTTGCTAAGACTCTAACAAAATCTGCATGACAATATTCATGACATCATTCAATAGCAAGCTGTCTTACGTTTTCGTTGAAAACTTTTCACTTCCAAGCAAATTTCAACAAGAGGATACCATTTTAATGAGTTGATAACTTTTCTCTTCCAATATTACCTTAAAAAGTGTATGAAAACTATATCAACAAAGACTCCTTTCACCTATAAAAACAAGGGAATGCAAAGAAGTAAAGCCATTTATCCATTGAGCAAAAATCATCTCATTGGATTTTAGGCTATAAAAAAATTTAGCGACTCTTTCATCAACATGAGAATTTCTCACCTTGCGTAACAAAATAAAAAATCCAGCAGCAACTCTTTTTCTTGTGTTATTTATAAAGACTACAAACAAATCAAAAGCAACATCAAAAGGCTTCAACGATGCGTAAGTATAATAGTGGTTGAAAGTTGTAAAAATTAGTAAAGTTCAGACTATTGTGTTGCCCAAAGCGGTGAAAAGAAAGTGATTGTATAGATCCTTAAGTAATCTAAGAAAAGGCATAGTTGATATATACTTTTTTATTTTTTGAAAGAATTTGATTTATACTTAAAACTCAACTATTGTTGGAAAATCTCACAATATTGTGGGGAAAGGACTAGCTACATCGGGTAAATCAAGATAACTGTTTGTGTGTGATTTTTTTTTTCCTCTATCTCACTTTATTTTCAATTTCACCCACATGATATTTTTTTTACCTATTATGTGTTTATCTACAAACCACCTAATCTAATCCAAATATCTATGTGAGAAGTTTTTAATACTAAATTTGAATATAGATCACAATTCAATCTCCCTTTCTTGTTATTTTATTTTACTCTAGCCATGACATGGTTCAAAACCGTAAGGCCTAGGTTGGTAGATTCCATGATGGAACTTTGTAGGAGGTTCACGATCCATTTCACTGCTTCCTATAAACAGTCCAACTTTGTCGACAGCCCTATAGAGCTATCCGCTAGAGAAGGGGAGAGACCATGCACAATTATATCCAGTGCTTCATTAGAGAAGTGATCCCGATTCAAGAGGCCGATGACAAAATAAAAACATATTTACTAAGGAAAGGGCTGGAGAAAGGGACCAAGTTCGCGGAGAGTCTATCATGCTAAAAGTCCCCCAAGACTTTACCCACTTTTTGAAAAACTTTGAGAAGTATATCCAAAACGAAGCAATGTTGGAGGCCAACAGAGTCATGAATGCTAGTCTAGAAAAGGAGAATGAGCAGAAGACCGAGAGAGATAAGAACACCTTAGAACACGTTTCCTTATACCACAACTACACCTATCTTTACATCTTCCAGGACTATATACTACATGAATGCAGCAACCCTGAATTTTAAGAGGAAGACATCTAATATCCATGCAAAGGTAGTTGTGGTACTTGAGAGAGACAAAAACAAATTATATGTCGCTTCCAATGTTGTAACCAACCTGTGATTCCAGCTAAAAGACACAATACAATAGCTGATCCTGAAGGGAAAGTTGAGAAGGTACGAGTCCGAAGATAACAAGGAATGAGCATGAGGGAAAACGCCATACAATAAACTCCTTGGCCATTGCAGTAAATGTCGTGACCTCGACTTAAGGAAAAGAATTGTGGGGTTTACGATACTACAAGACAAATATAAAGCTTTTAAAATTTTGATGCTCAATTTGGGGGGAAAATATTAAATTTACTAATGTTCTTTAATTTATAAAAACATTATTTTAACTCTAATTTTATAAGTACTAAATTAATGTGCCTTTGCTTAAAAAAAAATTATCCGTCCTTGATGTGTAAGCATTTTTTTGTTGACAAATTTGACGGGTTAGCATGTCAATTTACTTATTTTTTTCTTTTTTTCCAAAAGGCAAATAGATACATAAAGAATATTTATAAAATTATTAGCAATTGGGAGTGGTGATGTTGGGAAGCTCTATTGGTTTGAGTTAAGGGACAAGAAGTTGGAGATCCTAATTCAAACACGAACGTAGGAGAATAAACAAATCTAAGTACTAGCATATGATTTTTCTTTTTTTAAATATTTGCATTACTTATTTTGTAAGAACTCATTCTTTATGTGAAATGTTTGGGTTGAGTTTATACCAAATCAAATGTATATATTGTTTTTATTTAGAGAAGTGTTAGTAACAAACTCTTAGATATACATAAACTTTTTTTTCGACGAGTTCAAACAAATTTTTGTGAGTCACACATTAATTTGGCGAGATTGATAATTTTAACAAATTCAAAAAAGTGTGATTAAAATTGTGGTAAAAAGAAGTGTCTTAGACAAATGCCAATTTTAACAAATTCAAAAAAGTGTGATTAAAATTGTGGTAAAAAGAAGTGTCTTAGACAAATATGTCAGTTTTGAGCCTCATTAGTGTTAGTGAATTAAATGTAAATATTTTGAAAATGCTATTTGAATCAGAATATCGTAGCCTTAAACTTGGGGCATTATCTCGTCATTCTAAATGTTTATTAGATTAAAAAAAAATTATTCCCCTAAAACAAAGATAAAAATTATTTGGCAACAAAGTCTTAGACCGATTTAAATTGATTTTCTTGGTACAAGACCGATTTAATTTTATTACCCAATAAAGGTTTTAGACTATTTAAATACATTTCTAAAAAGGTTCTGTATATGTTTATTAGAAAAAAAGTGTATGACTGATTTAATTGTATTTATAACTTTACCAAAATTACTCTTTGAACAATGAAATAAGAGCAAATCGTCCTTTTCTTTTTTTTACTACAATAGCAAATTATCTTTTATAGTCAGTCAACTAAACCTTACAAATAAAGAAGAAAAATTAAAAAAGGGACACATAAAATTCAAACTTTTGACCCTAGTCAAACACACCCAATGCATAGTAACATTCGGATCTATAAAAATCCATATTGTGATTTATGAGACCATTACCTTCCCTCCATTCTCTCCTACTTCTCTCATAAATAAACATTTTAGGTTTTCTCTCTCTACCTTTTCAACTCCATTTCTCTTGTCGTTATCTTCCAAAAATTTATTATATTTTGTTCAAACATTAGGGTGAAATTATTACATCATAACACAAAGAGAAATCTGCCCAGTTGTGAGAGAGAGCCACCTTATACTTTCACTTTGGTAGAATGGCGCCATACTCTGATGTCGATGACCAAAGAGAAATCTGCCCAGTTGTGAGAGAGAGCCACCTTCATGGAGAGAGAGAGAGAGCCACCTTATACCTATGAAGAAACATTGGCCAGAGATAGAGCGTCTGCTATCCGCACAACCAGCCCAGTCAACATCTGAAAATCCTTGAAGATGAAGAGAATAATTCCTGGGAAAAAATAGACCTTTGCATGGGCATCCCTTAAGGTATTTGAGAACTCTCAGAGCTGCATGGTGATGAGATTGAGTTGGTTTAGATAGAATCTGGCTTAACTGTTGTGTTATGAAGGTAATATCTGGCCTGGTGGAATTGAGATAAAGGAGTCTCCCAACCAACCTTCTATAAGAAGGGATGTCGTCATATGGTGGAGAAGAATCATTATGAAGCTTCAGAGATGCATAAGAAGGTGTGCAGACTGGTTTGGAGCTGATTGTATTTGAATCAGATAACATATCTAAGCAATATTTTCTTTGACATAAAGAAATGCCTTGCTTAGAGTGAGCAACTTTCAAGACCAAGAAAATACTTCAATTGTCCCAAATCTTTGATCTTGAAGGAAGAGTGCAGAATGGATTTGATGTGCTGAAACTCAGAAATAGAGTTGCCTGCCAATATGATGTCATCTACATAAACTAGTAAAATAGTAAAAGATGAATCAGTCTGCTTAGTGAAAAGAGAATGATCTGCAGATGCCTGAGTGTAGTTTTGTTGAAGCAGGATGGAAGTTAACTTCTCATACCACTTTCTACTGGCTTGCTTTAAACCATACAGAGACTTGAGTAACTTGCAAACTTGATTGGGCTTTGAAGATGTGACACCAGGAGGAAGCATCATGTAAACATCTTCTTGCAACTCTCCATGAAGAAAGGCATTATTAACATCCAATTGATGAAGATGCCAATTGTGTATGGAGGCTAAAACAATTACAAGCCTGATAGTGGTCATTTTGGCAACTGGAGAATAAGTATTAAAATAATCAAGGCCTTCAATTTGAGTGTAACCTTTTGCAACCAATCTAGCCTTGTATCTCTCCACTGAGCCATCAGCATGATATTTGATTTTGTAAATCCATCTGCAGCCAATAGGTTTGATGTGATCTGGTAAATCAACTATCTCCCAGGTACCAGTTGTCTCAAGAGCTGACAGTTCAACTTGCATAGCTTTATTCCAACATTCATGCTTGCTTGCCTCAACATAGTTTTTAGGTTCAGTGTGTGAATGTAAAGACATGACAAAATTAGATAAATTTTGATGAGACAAATAGTTGGAAATAGGGTAAGGAGAGAAATGCAAATTGTTACAGACATAATCTTGAAGATAAACAGGTGCAGTTTTATTTCTTGTTGATTTTCAGGGTGAATGAAGAATATTAGGAGGAGTATCTGGTGAAGAGTGAATAGGTGATGGAGGAACATCAGGGGATGCATCTGGTGAAGAATGAGTAGGTGAAAGGGGAGGAGATGATGAAGAATAATCATCATCATCAATAATGGGAGTTGGTGATATAGTATCAACAAATTCAGAAGTATGAATGGGAGTTGAAGTGGGTGAAAAATACTCACATTGAGTAGTGATAGACTCATTTTTTGATGGATAAGGTAGATAATGTTCATGAAAAACAACATGTCTAGAAAGAAAGACTTCTCTGGAATGAATATCAAGGAGAAGGAAGCCTTTATAACCTGACTTGTAGCCCAAGAAAACAGTTTTCCTGGCTCTAGCTTGGAGTTTTGTTCTATGAGATTGAAGAGAAGAAGCATGACAGAGGCATCCAAAAACTTTGAAGGTATTAATGTCAGGTAATTTTTGATGAAGCATATAGTAAGGAGACTGACCTTGAAGTAAAAGGGTGGACACTCTGTTGATAAAAAAAACAGCATGCAATAAAGCATATGACCAATAAGATGCATGAAGTTTGGACTGATACAGAAGAGCTCTTCCTACATTTAAAATGTGTTGGTGTTTTCTTTCTACCCTACCATTTTGTTGGGGGGTCTCAACACAAGATCTTTGATGTAAAATGCCATGGGATTCATAAAATGAAGGAATAGAAAATTCAGGACCATTGTCAGATCTAATACATTTTGGAGTGACATTAAATTGAGTTTGGACCATTTTAATGAAGGATTTCACATGATGAGAAACCTCAGATTTGTTTTTGAGTAAGATAATCCACAAGAATCTACTATGATCATCAACAATGGTAAGAAAGTACTTATGACCAAGTATAGAGGGAACATATAAAGGACCCCAAATGTCTAGATGTAAAAGCTCAAAATTGAAAGAAGCATGAGATGTACTTAATGAAAAAGGTAAATGCTTTTGTTTAGCAAATTGATAAATATCACAAGCAGAACTTTTATTATCTGAAACAATATCTGAGTACAAAGAAGACATCATATTCAATCTTTGATGAGAAAGATATCCAAGCCTAAAATGCCAAATGGCTTTATTAGGAATGACAATACTTGAATTACAAGAAACTGATAAAGCTACACTATCTTGCACTTTATTAGCAAAAACAGATGAAGCATGGAACTTGTATAAGCCATCTTGTTGACTAGCCAAACCAATCATCTTCAGGGAGATGGAGTCTTGTATGATGCATTGGTCAGGTGAAAATTTAAAGAAACAAGACAATGACTCACACACTTTGGCTACAGACATGAGATTTAGTCTAAAAGATGAAGAATATAAAACATTATTAAGATAAAACTGAGGACTAAAATGAATGTTGCCAGAGTGAGTGACAGTGACAACAGATCCATTAGGTAAAGTAACATTTGCAGGAGGAATAGAATGATATGAACTAAACAAATTCAGATTGCAACAAATGTGCTCATTAGCACCAGAATCAATTAACCAATAAGAGTCAGATAAAGAGGAACATGAAGTGGCATTGATTATACCTGCTGAAGTATGAGAACTTGAAGAAGGAACAACATAGCTGGAAGAAACTTGTGGGGAAGCACTGATATTGTTGGCAGTATTGGTAGAGGAAGAAGCAGCTGAAGGAAGCAAATTTGCCTGCTGCAATAAAGCTACAAGTTGTTCCATCTTGTCTTGAGATAAACCAGATAAACCAGAAGAGTTGTTAACCTCAGATACATCACTAGAAGTGGCATTTGCCTGTGAGTGTGGCTTATTCACATTAGGGAATCCATGCTTTTGATAACAAAAATCAACAGTGTGATTAGTTTTGTTGCAGAAAGTACAATGTCTAGTAGGTTTGTTATAGGCTCCTTTACCACGCCCCTGAGACTTTCTTGCATCATAAGCATTGATAGAAACATTGCTATCTTCAAGAGTTGGCATAGCAGGAACAGAGATATTGTTACTCTCTTCTTGAACAACCATAGAGAAAACCTTGTTCAATGAAGGAAGTGGATCCATTAAAAGAACTTGAGTCTTAACCACTGAGAATTGCTTATTAAGACCAGTAAGAAATTGAATTATCTGATCTTCAATTCTATAGGTTTTAGGTACTCTAACAACATCACATTTACACTGAAATGGACAATGACAATTTGGAAGTGGCCTATGTGAATGTAATTCCTCCCATAAAGCCTTCATCTCAGTGAAGTAGTCCAAAATAGATTTTGTACCTTGTTTAAGTGTATTGATTGAAGATCTTAATTGAGCAATACGAATTCTATCAACTTTGGAAAAGCGCTCTTTGTGATCCTCCCAAACGTCAAAAGCATTGTCATGAAAGACAATTGTTTGAGCAATGGAGTCTGAGACTGAATTAATCAACCAAGAATGAACAAGATGATTACACCTTTCCCAAGCGTTGCGATTCAGATCATCAACATCTGGTTCAGGAAGAGTTCCATTGATGAAAGGGAGCTTGTTCTTAGCACCTAAAGCGCGTTGCATAGAATGACTCCATGAAAGATAATTGGAACCATTGAATTTGGGGGAAACTACAACAAAATTCGGACCTTCACTAGGGTGAACGAAGTATGCAGATTCAAAATCGCATTGTGATTGTTGAGTTTTGTTACGAACCATGATGAATAAACGATTCAACAATGGCGAAAAAGATGAAGAAAGATCGAATCAAAGAAACAGAGTAACAAATTGAGTAAAATCAAAACTGAATCAAACGAAACGAAGAAGAGAAGAAGTTCTTCGCAAATCAAAAAGAATCACTGCAAGAAGAAACAGGAACAATGACGAAAAAACTCAAGGAAGAAGATGATGATTCAACAAATCTGCATCTACAAAGCATAGCGAAAAACGGTTACAGGACCGTTACAAACTTTCCCGTGGGGGGAAAATCTGATACCATATTATGAAACTAGAAAAATGGAATCTTATTATTGAGTTGATCAAAGAGTACAAGAGTATTTATAGAGAAATGCAGTTGCACCATAACATGCTATGGTATTGCAGTAGCTTATAGAGCAAGAAACTAAGCTGAACTAACTTGCTTGGATTCTAAGATACTCTTATTAGTATTATTATGTAATACAAAGAAGCTCTTTCACTTGTCAACAAAGCGCCACCACCTCATGTTAAAATGTATCAATGACATCTCAAGTGAGTGGCTTTTGTATGATTCCCCAATCCCATCCATTTTTTCTACTTCAACCATTTTTACACATACACAACTTTACCCTCTCAATAATATCACAGTTTTATCTACTTATTGAGATAAATTTGTGGACATTATGTGCTCTTCTGATGGCATCTTTTGTGGCAAGCTCGATTTTGGTTCTGATTCTTATTTTTTGTGGAACCCTTCCATTCAAAAATTTAAGTTATTGCATCCTTTGGGAAATTCGTGGGAACGTCATCCTTTTTCCGCAAGCTTTGGGTATGATCATTTCATTTGAGCAAGGATTCAACTGCAACATATATATGGTTAGTTTTTTTATTGTGTTATTTATTTTATGTCTTCTTTGATTCTTGGTGATTTGTTGGATCATTGCTAATCAATGGTTGAGGGAATCTATAGGTTGGACATTGCTTTTATTTTCAATACTATGGTTAATTTGAGTTGTTGATTCTCTCTAATCTTGCCTTATATTTTAAATAATTAATAATCATGAATTGCATTAATGGTTTATCATTGGATTTTCTAAGATTTGTGTTATGATATATATGCCATAATGTTAAAAAGGTTTGAGAAATCGATTTAGTTGGAAAACAGTACTGTAATCAGGACTTATAACGTCATAGTTGAAATGTCTCTTTTTCAGGTTGGTCGTGTTTGTTCATTTCAATAGAAAGGTTATTGACTAGCTGGCTGAATTGCTCAGGTTCATTTTGTGGTCTGGAGTGTTGCTGAAGATGGCGGTGAAAAATGATCATTGTTTTAGGGTCGTGGAATTTTTATGTTCATTTTGATTATTTATTATGTAGTAAAACTAGATGAGGTGAAAAAACTATATGTTCTGAATAGACAGGCTAAACTTGTGTTTGGTTTTATTATTAAATGTTGTTTGGAAGAAAATACAATCTTCGAAGTCTAATATGTTTGATTTGTATGTTTCACTGTTTTATTCTTGTTATAGTACATCAATTGTAACAAAGTCTAATACATAACTCCTCTTTGTTAATATTGCCACACCAATTTATATACGTGGATTTCTGGGTACATTTTGCAGAAAATATAATTACACCCAATGCATCCAATGCTATAAATCATTGCACCACGAACTATCACAAGACAAACCAACAATACTTAAAAACAAACCATATCAAAAGATAGTTTTTACTGCTTCCTTTTATAGCATAATATTGGGAATCTGTGCTTATTATCAAAAGATTAGTAATTTTTTTTCTTCTTTTCTGTAATGTCTGTTGGAGGTTGGTCACAACTGAGTATAACTAACTGATATAGTTTCAGGTCTGCTTCTGTTGTGCTGTTGTTTTTATGTGTCTGCTTATTGCTTGTACTAGTGGACTCTCTTTGTTTTGTTGGTCTGGTGTAGCAGGTTTTTGAATGGTTGGTGTGGCCGATTATTTCTGGTTTGGAGTTGCGAGTTTTCTTTTTCCTTTTCTGTTGATAGTGGTCTGCTATTGTCAAGGCCTCTTTGGGGTGTTGCTTATAGGATCGGTTTTGGTGGTTCTGTTTTGGGATGTTGTTTTCGATTTGGTTTTGGTGTATTGTGAAGTTTTTGCTTGGAGACTTGGTATCTTTTAGTTATTTTATTTTAAATTTTATTGTTGTGTCCTCACTGTTTCTAGTGCAGTGTTTTTTTGTACTTTGGACCTCTTTCCGATTACGCCTTGCTATCAGAATAACGGGTTTTTTTTTTTTTTTCATTCAAAAAAGAAATCTCATCCTGCACCTGCCAATGAACCTTTTGTATACACATTTGAATAGTTAAGGAGCACCATATTGTTCTTCACTATCTTAGTCCCCAATTTAATGTATCAAACATATACTGAACCCTTATCATTGTGGTGTCAGCCCATCTCAAAATGTTTGATGAATGCACATGGAAGCTAATATAACCACAAACAATAAACCATCATTTCTAATGAAGCCATACAAGATACTCACGCTAATACTGCACACTTTATTCTTCTGCTTCATTCTCACTTCATCTATACAATCTTAAACTTTTGATATCATTACACCAAGTTATTCTATCCAATCCAAGTTAATGATACTATGTTGTCTGCAACTGGAAATTTTGAAGTTGGATTCTTCAATTAGAAAATTCACAAATCGAATACTTCAGTATATAGTACAAAACTATATCGCCTGGGACCTAGGCTTGGGTTGTCAATAGAGATTCTCCAATAGAAAACTCAACACCGATTCTAAAACTAACATATCAAGGATTAGACGTGTTCGACACCGACACATATAATTACATTGAATTATATGATTTTCTCAAATTATTAGTGATGCCGACGTGTCAGTGTGTGTTGTGTCGGTGTCCGTGTCCGTATCTGTGCTTCATAGGTCATAGACCTTATTTAGTTAAGCCTTTTGCTCTGATGCTTACAAGCAACATTGCAGAATTACAACAATGATAATGTTACAAGGGCTACCAAATTATTCTGCCAATTGTCTCTTAATATTTGCTTCCATACCCAACTGTTTTTCTTGCTGTTAGCTCTCGAACTCGCTCGCAACCTATTCTTTACCCGATGCAAGTCGTGAATGTTATATTCACCAGCTCCCATTATGAATCAACCCAGCTTTAATTCTAAAGCAGCATATCAAAGGGACTTTTTCTTTATTTCTTTTGATGTTTTTCATAATGGCATCCATGAGTTTTTCTTTATTTTCTTTGTCACTTGATTATTAGTGCGTAAATATACTAAGCTAATGCTATAGTTAATTACCATAGTATCATGAGAAGGAGTGTAGGCATTAATCCTTTTAGGCCTTGAACAAAAATTATAATTTCATTTGTTGAATTTAACACCTTTGTGTACAACAACTTTGTGACCATGAATCAATGGATCAACATGTGACAAAATATGATCTTACCTTTCAACATACAAACTTGATATTTATAATTATGCCTGGTTCTACATAAAAATAAACAATCACAACAAATCCATAACATGAACTTAAAGAATGTAAAAATACATCCATGAATTTGAAAGTGTGAGCCTCCGTGTATGAAAGCATGGAGTGGAATGTGAGTGTGTTATTAAAAAAATATATTTGTACTCAAACTAAATTATAACAAAATGTATTCACCAAAAAAAAAAAAAAATGAGACAAAATGAATAATTCGAGAGGGTAACCTGAACCTATTTATTTTTGTTGTGTCTTTACCATATCCTTTATTTTTGTCGCTATATATATTTTAACAAGGTCAAACCAGATCCATTGTATATGGATCAGGTTAGGTTACAAGACCGAACCCAGTTTTATACATTTCTAATTGACACTATTAAAATTAGGCTAAATTAATCAAATGGTCCCTTAACTAATTCTCAGTTTTCATTTTGGTCTCATAACTCCTAAAATCATCAAATTGGTATATTAACTCCATAAACTTGTGTCAAAAACGTCTTACCGTGAAAACACTAACTGTGCCGTTAGTAAGTGCCTACGTGGCGAATCCAGATTGGCATCTAACGTGGCACGTATATAAGGTGGTTGTCTTTGCTTTTAGAGAGAGAAGTAACTCATCTGGTTTTAGAAACAAAGACATCGAGAGAGAGAAAGTGAAGCAGGAAGACGAATCATCATCAACAAGAAGGACAAGGTGAAGCAGAAGAAGAAGTTCAGTCCCGATTTCGCAAGGAACATCATCATCACCATGGATTCATCAGACGATGAAGGTGAAGCTACGATGCACCAGGTACGTGTTTCTCTCTCTTTTAGGGTTTAGGGTTTTTGTTTCTGGGTTTTGTAAGTGGTTTCTGGTTTTCGTTATGGTGGTTTCTGGTATTCGCGTTGGTTTAGGGTTAGGGTTTTGGTAAAAAACAAATTTGTAAACAAATTGTTAACAGATTTACGGTTTAAATGGGTCTAAGTGTATATTTTCTGGGTTTAAGTTGATTATTGTCTATTTTTAACAGACGGAGGGTACTTTTCTGCTTGTACTTCACCATGGGGGGGATTTGGTTGAATGGAACCACAATGCATATGATGGCACACACACTGTGTTAGAATGTGACCCTGATTACTGGAGTTATTTTTCTCTATTCGCAACTATTAAGAGACTAGGGTACCCCATGATTTCTAGCCTTTGGTACTATGACCCTAGTCTACTGGATGAATTAGTTAGGTTGAGAGATGACAGAGGTTGTAGAAGGATGCAACACATAGCAGGTGAGAATGATAGGGTTCATCTGTATGTGATACACTCTGCAGATGTACCCTTTGCTAATCTGGACCCTTTAGATGAAGCCAATGCCTTCCCTATACCAAATCCTGGAGTTGTGATAGAGGAAATAGTAGAGGATGCAGGAAATGTGGGTGGGGCATTGATGAACCTTCCCTTGCTTGAGTACCCAATAGGAAATGTTGTTGGCATGGGAGAGCCAGACCAAAACGAGGGAAATGATGATGTAATGTTTGAAAATGAGGGAAATGCTTATGTTGTGGAGAATAATGTTGATGTGGAGAATCATGGTGATGTGGGAGGTGAGTTGGATGGTGGGGACAGTGGTGTGGTTAATGAAGAGAATATTGTAATGGGTGTGGGGCCCACTGAATTGAATGAAACAAATGATGAGGGGCCCACTGTGTTGGATGGAGTGTTAAATAATCAATTAAATGTAGATTGGGAATCTGTGGTTGTAAGTGATTTTGGACCAAGTGGGGAGGGAACACAAACTGATGGGGGGGCACAAACTGTTGTAGAGGATTTGCTTAGGGGTGAACCTGACATTAACTCAGAAGATTTTACTGGTCCATACTGGGTAGGTGAGGAAGGAGGAGAAGATAAAGCTGAAGATAGTGCTTTGGAAGTTAACTTTAGTGATCCAGAGGAAGAGTTAGGGGCTGAAGACTGGGATGTTGTGGTAGGAGGTGAGGAAGCAGATGTAGCTGGTGACATTTTTGAAGGTGAAGGAGTTGGGAATGTTTTTAATGAAGAAACAATACATGAAGATGGTGAAGCAGATCAGAATGTGACTCAGGAAGCAAATAAGGAAGCTCCATCTCAGGGGACTCAGTCAGAACCTATTGTCATTGCAGAGACAAGTGGTAGTAAGCCAAAGAGAAAGAGGGGAAGACCAAGAGGAAAAAGAGTACAACCTGTTGTGACTGAACCTGTGTTTGAAGATGAGGTAGTGGCTGAGCAAATTAACGCATACCAAAATGTTGGTGAAGCTAGCATAGTCAGGGAAGAGGAAGAGGAGTATGATAGTGATGTGTTAGAGAGTGGACCTGACAGTGAAGATGAGGAGGAAAATGGTGGGAGTAAGCCTGAGTTTCCAACATTTAAGAAACCTGAAAACATGCGTGACTATGTGTGGGAGGTAGGGACTTATTTTGTGTCAAAGAAGGAATTTCAAGATGCTGTAAGAACATTTGCTATACATTCTGGCAGAGATTAGAAGTTTGACAAAAATGATAAAAGGAGGGTGAAGGTAATATGTTGTGGGAAGCAGGGCTCATGTGAGAGTGAGCTGCACTGTACAAAAATACCAGGTGAGGAAACATGGAAATTGAGGAAGATAAAGGGTAAACACACTTGCAGTAGGGAGTATAAGCTAAGGATAATGAACTCAGATTGGTTGGGTGATAAGCTGCATTCAAGGGTGAAAGAGAATCCAAGCTTGAAGTTAAAGACTATCATGAATAGAGGTCATGAAAAATGGAACTTGGGGGTTTAATTTGCTGGAGTAAGGCTTACAGAGCTAGATCTAAGGCTATTGATTTGGTGGATGGATCCTTTAGGGAGCAGTACACCAGAATATATGACTATGCTCATGAGTTGTTGAGATCAAACAAAAAGTCAACTGTTTGTTACCACTAAACCATTCCAAGGCAATGAAGGAGACCTAGAGGCACCTGGAGCAGTTTTCTGTCCACATTTTGAAAGACTGTATATTTGTTTGAAAGGATGCAAGGACAGTTTTTTTCATTGTAGGAGTGTTATTGGGCTTGATGGTTGTTTCTTGAAGGGTTACTATGGTGGGATGTTGCTGGCTGCTATTGGAAGGGATCCTAATGATCAGATGCTTCCAATAGCTTATGCTGTGGTGGAAGGAGAGACAAAGGAATCTTGGAAGTGGTTCTTGGAGATTCTTATTGCTGATTTAGGTGGACCAAGGCTGTGTAACACTTACACTTTTATTAGTGACCAACAAAAGGTAGTTTTACTTAATTATTGTCTTTTACCAAGTTAAACTTTGTTTCTGTGTATTTAACATTCACAATTACATTGCAGGGTCTTTTGCCAGCTATGGATGAGTTGCTCCCTGATGTTGATCAAAGGTTTTGTGTCAGACATCTGTACAATAACTTTAGGAAAAAGCATCCTGGGAAAAAGTTAAAGGAGTTGATGTGGAGGGCAGCAAAAGCAACCTATGAAAATGCATTCAATGATGCCATGAAAGAGATCAAGGATATAAGTGAAGCAGCATATGAGTATCTCAAAAACATTCCTGCCAAGCATTGGAGCAAGCATAAATTTAGTGATGATCCAAAATGTGACACTCTGGTAAATAACATGTCAGAGACATTTAACTCCACAATTATCATAGCAAGAGGAAAACCAGTGGTGACTATGTGTGAGGACATCAGAGTGTACCTAATGGAGAGATGGGAAGCAAACAGGCAGAAAGCTGCAAGATTGGAGGATGGTGTGTTACCCAACATAAAGAAAAAGTTAGACAGAGAGTCTTCATTCACTAACAATTGGTTGGTCAGGTATGAATGCTTATATTTATGAATGCTAAGTTCATTAGAAGCTTATATTTTAATAGTAGTTCTGGTAACTGAGTTGATGCTTATGTGTGTTACTAAGATTATGAATGCTTATATTTGTAGGCGTGCAACTGAGTTTGATTATGAGGTCAGGCATGTTTCTTTAACCGGTGACAAGTTTCATGTCAATCTGCAAAGATGGTCTTGTGACTGTAGGAAATGGCTACTGACAGGATTGCCCTGCTGTCATGCTATTTCATGTATGAAGAAGTTCGACATGAACATATTTGACTTTGTTCCAGATATATTCATGAAGGAAAAATATGCAGCATGTTACACTAGTTCAATTTATCCAGCTAATGGTCAAAGTTTATGGCAAAGGACTGAGTATACTGATCTTCAACCACCACCCATCAAAAAGCAACCTGGTAGACCAAAAAAGAGAAGAAACAAGGATGCCAATGAATTGCTGGACAACAGTCAGATGGAGAGGGCAAGATGGGGAATAAGATGCAGTAGGTGCAATCAGAGTGGACATAACAAGTCCACCTGCAAGCTTCCACCACCTCCACCACCACCTCAAAGTCAACCCTCATCAAGCCAAAATCCAATTTCTGCTGTAGGCACATCAGGGCAAAATCCAACTCCACCACCACTTCAAAATCAACCTCTACCAGCAGCAACTGTAACATCAAGAAGGCAAGGCAGGACAGTGCAGCCCCCACCACCTCCTAGAGGTTCCTCCCAGCAACAGAACCCAACTGGTGCAGCATCTGCAAGGACCTCAAATCAGCAGACCAAAACCAGCAAAAGGAAGGGCAAGGAGAAGGTTTCATCAACACAACCAAGAGCAAACCTCAAGAAGAAAAAAGTGTCTGCTAGGGCTAGGGCCAAGGGTTCAACTTCAAGTCAACCTTAGAAGTTCATAAACTTCTGCTAGGGCCAAGATATGTTGCAGATATGCCTAAGTGCCCCTATTTTGATGTAATGCCTATGAGCATATATTTTGTTGTAATGCCTATGTGCATACCTTTTGATGTAATGCTATGTAACATTTTAGGTGCTTAAGTTTAGTTATATGGTAATGACCAAGTACTGTCAGTGACAATTTAGGTTATTAACTACATTTTGATGCTAATGACCGAGTACTTTATCATTATGGTCAGTGACCATTTAGGTTCTTAACTATATTTTGGTTCTAATGACCAAGTACTTTGTCATTAAGCTTATTTTGATGTAATGACAATGATGGAATGAATCATTAGTTTATGAAATTATCTATGATCATATTTTTTGTGGGTGGATTAATTACAGGCATACTTGAATCATTATCTACTTTTTCATTTAAGGACCATACCATTTCAAAATACAGAGACATTCATTAAAGACTAGGCATAATTCAAAATTGATTGAAAATACAGAGACATTCATTTCATTCATAATTGATTCAGCCTTGATCCATTCATTCATAATCAACAATACAGAGACATATTACATTGATGGAGTAAGGCTTTGAAAGCCAGAATACTACAATCTAACAATCAACCTATTTCAAGTTCCAACGGCTACTAACATTACAGCTTAGAATTGTTCCTAACACTAGGCAAACACCAAAACAGGAGAATCCAAAAATCAGAGAAATTTTCAACCAAAAACTTGTTTTGCCAAGCACAGTCTTCAACTTCGTATTTTTTCTCTCTAATTTTGCAATCTTCACATCCCTTTCATCAATGAACTCTTCATCAACCAACTTGAAAAAACTACAGCCTCTGTCGTATTGATTTTTGTAGTTTCTACAGCCCCAGAACTTTTTTCCACAATTTGGATTCTGACTATCAGTAACAGTTCGAACAACAGTATCTTCACCACACCTGCATTCAAAAATTGCTCTCTTTCTCAGATTTGAACCGACTGAACCAGAAGAAGAATGACTCATTTGCTTCGACATTTTCCAGATTCAAATGAAAAGGGCAACGACGACGGCGAAGGCTATGGAAAGATTCGAAACACAACCCTAATTTCGAAGAGAAGATCTGAGGAAGAAGATGAGTTCGAACAGATGGAAGGAGAGAGCAAGAGAAATACCAGACCTGAGGAACCCTAATTTTGGGTTTCTGAAGTTCTTTAGTCCCTTATATACGTGCCACGTTGGATGCCAATCTGGATTCGCCACGTAGGCACTTACTAACGGCACAGTTAGTGTTTTCATGGTAAGACGTTTTTGACACAAGTTTATGGAGTTAATATACCAATTTGATGATTTTAGGAGTTATGGGACCAAAATGAAAACTGAGAATTAGTTAAGGGACCATTGGATTATTGTAATGATTGAAACTATAACAATTTTTTTTTGGTTAACCTCCGGTTCCTATACAAAAAGGAGTTATGGTAATCTGGAGGTTGATCAACTTAGTCAATTTATACATACATATATATATTAAAAAAACAAATTATAACATATTATTGAACCGTTAGGAAAAGCATGCCTCCCGATCTTGGTTGAGAGTTTCTCTCTTCAACCTAGAGGAACTCAGTTCGAGAACCAGAGCCGAGAGAACCGTTAGTAAACAAAGACATTATTGAAGCCATTATCTAGTAGAAGCAAAAAAGAGTTTTATTTTTATTTTTTTAAACAAAGGTGCTTATAGCATATATATTAGAAATATATTTGAATAAATTATTACAGCTTAATTATTAGTAGATGATTTGAATAAAATATTATAGTTTAATTATTAATACTACCGAAAAGAGGGGCACGTGGGCAGTCACGTGCCCGTCTTTCCACTCTTTTTATTGCGCTAATGTTTGAAAATTATAAACGGCGTTTTTTTATAAAATTTTAATTTTTATTAAAAGTAGAGATATAAATGTTTTCTTTCTTTAAAATTATAACAAATCAAACTAAACATGGTTATCTATTTCAATAAAACAAACAATATAACAAAAAAAATATTTAAATTCTTATTTTTTAGTAACACCAACAACAATCTTTATTATAGAAAAAATTGTTGTTTAAGGGTATAATTGGGATAATGAAAAAGTAAGGATAGATACACTCATCAAATTTATTACATTTTTTAAATGATAAAGGAATAAACTGGACATTTGTGTTTGTTACACTTTAATTTTAATATTTGATAAAGGAAGAAACTGAACATTTGTGTTTGTTACACTTTAATTTTAATATATAAATTTATTCTTTACTATTTATTACATATGTTATTTGTATTGAAATTTGAGAGTATTTTTGGAGACACAACTGAAATAAGTTGTTTTCCATGTAAATTAAAATAGTAAAGATATATTTTTTTGGTTAGAAGGGTTTAATTTTTTATTTTTTTTTTGGTCAAGTAGCCTAGCGGCTAGAGAAATTCACCTTAAAGGTGAATAAGCGGGGTGTCCGGGGTTCGAACCCCGGCCCCTGCATATATATGCATTATCCCTTATCAAGTGAGCTAAGCTCACGGGGACGGTTTAATTGTTTTTTTAAGGAAGGGTTTAATTGATTTATTGAATTTAATATTCTCTAAAAATCAAACATGATAGAGACCATTGAGATTTGCAACGAACACACTACTTTTGAGCCTCCTATTTCTATTTCTCGCTATTAAGTGTTAACATTGCCTTTCAAATCACAACTAACTGCTTGTTGTGAAACATGGTGTCAGGTAGCAGCTGTGACAAAGTCGTTTCTTCACAGTCACTCATGGAGGAAACAACCGCCACCGGAACCCTAACATCTGCACCACCTTTACCCACTCTTCCATTCGATCTGATTGTGGAAATTATGTGCAGACTTCCGGTAAAGCAACTAGTGCAGCTTCGGTGCCTTGACAAATCCTTCAATTCCCTAATTTCAGATCCCAAATTCGCCAACAAGCACCTTCGTTTGTCAATCAAGCGCCACCACCTCATTGTATGCCCTGCCAGCAATTCATATCGGGTAATTCTCTTTGATTCCCCAGTTTCCTCTGTTTTTTCAACATCTAGGGTTACTCAGACAGAACACAGTTACCCTAAATTTGAATACGAACAACCTACCAACATGTGTTCTTGCAATGGAATCCTTTGCCTCACCATGGATGATGGTTCCGCTATTTTGTGGAACCCTTCCATCAGAAAATTAAAAAAATTGCCTCCTTTGATTTTGAAAGGAGAGAAAAGATTTTGGTATTCCATATATAGCTTTGGGTATGACCGTTTCATAGATGAGTATAAGGTCTTTGTTGTTTCCCTTCTTAATTATGAAAGGAAAATAGAAGTTAGTGTTCATACTTTGGGCACTGATTATTGGAGAAGGATACAAGACTTCCCATTTAGAAATTCTATTCGAGGAGTTGGAATATTTGTTAGTGACACTGTTAATTGGTTGACTCTTGACGTTTCAAAAACAAATTGTGATATTGTTTCGCTTGATTTGGCTAAGGAGTCCTATCAAATGCTTTCGCCTCCTGATTTGAAGAGGGAATCTTGGAACTTGCAGATGGGAGCGTTGAGGGATTGCTTGTTCCTCTCTGCAAGTAGTACTTGTGATATGTTTTTTGATGTTTGGGTTATGAAGGAATATGGAAATATAGATTCTTGGACTAAATTATACAGTGTTTATTACGTTGGAATTCAGATTTCCAAAGCATATACGGATGTTCTGTATATTTCTGAGGATGACCAAATGCTAGTGGATTTTATTGAGTTGGGGGGGAGAAGTAACAAACGGATGGTCGCTGCGTACGATTCCAAAAATGGTACTTTTAATATTCTTGATATTCAAAATATCAATCATTTCAGTTTTATCTCATTGGTATACAGTGAGAGTTTGATATCACCTTAATCATGAGATTCAAGTACTACATATATTTTGTTAGTTTCTATTTGTATTAGTTAATTTTTGCTCGTTATGATAATTGGTGACTTGTTGGATCATTGTTATATAATACTATTGTGATGCCATTCTCTTAAAGAATGTTGAATGTTCAATTTTAGCACATATGTAGTGCATATCACCTTAGAATTGGAATGTCTTATTTAAAGTGAATTAAGTAACTCAAATTGGCCATATTTGCCTCAGACGGATGATCTCTAAAATTGATTTTAGTGAAGTAATCCAAATTGATAGAAACTATTACTATTATCACCTTTGTTCTTGTTTTATAAGAGATGTATGGCATACACATGGAATACCCAAGTGCAATGATCAGAGAATACAGAACACTACTACTGTGATAGTTTTGTGAAGTATTAGCGCAACTATTAGGTTTTGTTATCATTTGTCACGCCTTCACACACCAGATGTATTAACAATTGGAAAAAGCGTGAAACTGGCAAATTCATATTTGCATTCTATATGTATTCATGCTTTGTTTGTGAGGTTTAATATTTAATGAAAACAATACACGCACATTCAGCCTACATGTTTAATTTTGAGAAGACTTTGTATATCGTAAATCTAGTTATTTAAGGGTTCAAATAAATCAATATTTTAAGGATAAAAGCTTAAGAATTGAATGTAGTGGCTCCATGAATGTGATTTGGCTTCTTTTCATCTGCAAGACCTTTTTAAAAACATAAAACATATATTGATTCCTTATTCATCTCCATGAACGAACGGATTTTTTTTTAGTCCCTTTGGTATGTTTTCAATAGAATACGCAAGTACCGAAGTGCTGAAATTACCAACTACTGGTGAAAGGCATTTGAGGTGGAATTAGGATGGTTAGGTTTGAGAGAGAAAAAATTATGTGTCGATGCATAAGTTTCATTTCCTAATGAACTATACGACAAATTTTGTAGTCACTAATGAACTAAAGAAAGGGAATGAGCATTGGTAAAATGGACATAGGAGAATTTGAGTAGTTGAGCCAAGCTAAGAACAAATACAGTGAACAAAAAGTTCATTAAATTTGCATTTGTAGCTTTGAGAGATTTTTCTGCTTAAATTTTGCTCTCCTACCTGATATGAATGTGTTTAGCTATATTTGGACGTATCAATACCTTTACATTATTATTTGTAATGCAAAATGGTTTGTCAAATGAGTACCATGAGATATACACTATATTGGGCTGCCATTTAGGTTCTGATAAGAACATGTAGACTGTTTTTCAATGGTTTAACTTTGCTTATTGCAAAGCCTTCAATTGTAGACTGTTTTTCTTTTTTCTGCATGGTATAGCTTATATTAGGCAGGTTGATTTGTTAGAGCCCAACATGTTTCCAATCCTTTGATTTGATGCATAATTGTATTCTGTGCCAACTGGCTCTACCATGCTTCTAGCCAATGTATGTGGCACTGCCTTTCTAAGCAAATTAAAATCTCTCAACTTCAGGTTCCTTTCTAATATGACTTTAATGAGTTAAAGATTACCATTTTCTTGATGTAAATAAACTTATATTCACATGTGATTAAGTGCTGGGCAATGACATCAACGAAAAACACCGATAAGAATGGAAGTAAAAAGGAGTTGTGCAAGTGCAATTACCAAAAAAAATAAAAAATTCAATGCTTATATGACCATTATGCTCATATGCTCATGTTCAGTTTAGTTCAAAATGCAGTTTTTAAGATTTGAAGCAAACAAATTTGTGCATTAGCATACATTTTAACAAACATACTAGTGAACTATATAAACAAAGATATTGGGAAATCAAACCATAAACCATGCAATATGATTTGGAACTATATATAAAAAATGAAGGATGGGAAAGCCTGAACCGATAACTCCCAATGAACAAATAAATTAAAAATAAACATAGCAATTTCTCAAACCGTAGAATCCATCTACCATTGATTAATTAACAATAACCCATAAAGCCACTAGTAACCATAAATATTATTTCGGTTTCAATATACCTTTAGACACCAGCAACACTTGTTCATTCCCATATATATATATATATATGCTACATTGGTACAAGGATAATAACCAATATGACCAATATATTGTTTCTGAACTTGAAACTCTAACATCTAAAATTAAAACACATTATTTAAAATTTATACAGATTAGTTGGTATCTTGATTAACAGGGACTAAATTTGAACACAACAAAATTAGACAAAAATATTTATAAAAATGTAAATCAAAGTAGTGAATCACAGAAAATGAGATTAGAGTATGAAGTAGTTGGGAATCTTTAAACAACCTGAAGAATGAGAGGGCTTGAAGCAATAACCTCTACCCAAATTCCATAACAAAACGCAAACATATCAACCAGAAACCAAACAAATGGAATCATAAAGTAATAGTTTGATACATGAAAAAGAACATGAGAGAGAGCAACGACAAGGAAAACTACACAAAATTATAATGAAGTAACGAATGAAAGTGATAATTACCTCTTGCGATTTTATTTTCTTTAGATATTTCTATTGTAACAAAGTAAGAATAATAATGGCAGCATCATGTATACGATAAGAGGAATGCTAGCGTCACACATTCTAACACACGGAAGTGTTTGTTAGAATGTGTGGCGCTAGCATTTCTCATACGATAATGACAGCTCCTTAATGCAAACCTACTCCAGTAACAAGAACAATGAAAATAAAATAGAACAAGCATCCAAACAGTACAAAATTCTCCCTTTCAATACAATAGAGCAAAATAAAATTTAAAGCATCCAAAAGGAATTGTTAATAAGATCACCCTCATAATTTTATACTAGAAAACTAAATGTTCTTTAGACTATATCCAACTAAAAGGTTTCATATAATTAGAATATGAACTAACGAAAAAACAGTGATAGTTGCAGTAACTACTTATATTCAAATGAAAGCTTACATCCTGGAGAGATCCTTGGACAAGAGGATAATTCTTCAATTATTTGACTCTTTTCCAAAAGCTTTCTATTTGAGGAGCTAGTCGTAACATCGATTGTCATGTTTTGTAAAATTCTGCCATTCTGCAGTATATATTTTGAAAATCGAAGATCATTTGCAGACCCTTCCAAATTTAAAATTGTACATGATATGAGGTGAGACGAAACACATTCAAGAACTGAAATTGGGCATTTCCATTCCTTGGCTAAGCTGGAGCTCCACTGTAAAAGGGATGAAAAGAAACATTTATGAAAATATATGTAAAATAGAACAAGCAAATAAATATATTACTCAACAAACCTTTCTAATAAAAAGAATTTGAAGCTTGCGACAATGGCAGAGCAGTTCTACTACACCATCCCATCCATGAAAAAAGGCATTAAACCATAACTCGATGTGAATTAAGTTTGAAAACAGTGGAATGGCTTTCAATATATCTACACGGTCATGCATCTGCAAAGAAGGATCTTGTGAACTTCTTATGTGGAAAAACTCGACATTATTAATGACATTCAATGGAACACCAATTGGATTAATATCTGCTCTAATCAATCGTGCATTATTTATTTTATAACGATTGATATAGAAGGTAGGATAAGTATGCAACTGATCTTGAAGATGAAATTCTTCCTCATGACGAGGTCGTTTTGCCGCTGGTGCCCATGCGTTGAAGATGTGACGATCAGGATTGTAGAATCCAAAACAACGATTGAGGCGCAATATTTTGAGGGATTGGTTCACCGCAGGAGCAGAGAGCATACGACAAAAGCTATCGAATTTAAAGGCATCATCCTCGAAGCTGAAAACAGCGAGTGAATAATAGAGTGAGGTCCAACGCTTTGAAAGAACTGTTGCAGTGAAAGCTTGTTTGATGGGAAGAAAAGAGAGAATGTGAGACAATAACTCATCCGTTAAATCGCTTATTCTATCGACCAAAGCCATTGGATCCTTCTCATCCGTTCGTGACATTCTTTATTTTTGTATTCTCTTTTCAGACGAAGAACACACAATGGAAGAAGGGTTTGAGCACTTTTCGTCCTTTGTGATTTTACTTATATTTTCCGAAATAGGATGTTTGAAACGTGGAAAAGTAGTTATGCTTAGGGGATTTTTGTTTTTTTTTTCTTTTGAGAGAAGGAAGTTATTTTTGTTGTTGGACACCAATTAAAATAGTTTAATTTCATTTACTCAAAAAATAGCCTAAAACTCTTATAAAAGAATACGGTGTGTTTTTCTCAAAATAAAAAAAATACGGTGTGTTTTTTTTTTTGACAAACAAAATACGGTGTGTTTAAAACACAACCAACCCAATGGAAAAACACAAAGGGAACCGATCCACATCGAAACCGCAAAAAATAGCATTTAGTTCGGTTGTATTGGGACCATTTTTCAACCGAACTAAACCGCATCAAACCGCAATATAAGATAAATATTAATTAAACTTATATTTCCCAACTCAATACTCATAGAAACTCAACGATAATTTTTAAATAATAACATGTTTTTTCTTTTGTTAATCTTCTTCTTTTCCTTTTATTTCAAACATGTATTTATGTCCTTTAGTTTGATGCTACATACAGTTTTGCAGATATGTTTATGTTAAATATATCTTAAATCATAGTTACTCAATGAGAACTTTTAGAGAATGATAAACATGTTTTTCGTCCCTATGAATATACCAATTTTTCGTTTTAGTCCCTCTAAAATATAAAATTTTCAATCACCACTTTTGGTCTCTATTTTCAAGTCAACTAATGTGTAGCCTTTGGATTTTTTAGGGTGTGTTTGTTTCAAGTTATTTTCGGAGATTCCCGTGAATAAAACGATATAAATATACATGCCTATGTTTGTTACAAGTTTACCAAATTTTATTGCCGGGTATAAAATGTTCCTGGGAATAGAAAATTTTTCCCAAAGAAAAGGGTGGGAATAAAGTTCCCATGAAGATGAGAATAAATCCATATGTAATTACCTATTATAATCCCTATTTTTATGGTTCCTAGAAACATTATAATGTTAACTAAACATCTTTTTTCTAAATACCTTGGAATACAATTCCCATCTTTATATTCTAAAGAATGTTATTCTTAGGAATAAATTTGGTAAACTTAAAACAAACACACCCTTAATGAAATTGTACATAGTTGTAAAAACATTAAAAAAAATAAAATTTTGGCTTAAATAGATAAAAGGTCGCTGTAAGTTGGTGTGTTTATGCTTTTAGTCCCTGTATCTTTTTTTTGTTCTAAAACAACCCTTGTAAGTTGTTAAATTTTTGGTTTTGGTCCCTAACATTAACTTCTATTAAAAAAAAAGTTGCTGGCAAACGGAGGCCTATGTGGCAAAAGATGAGATGGCGTTAATGGCTTACGTGGACTGGCAAAATGATAAGTGAGTAGTTGACTTTATCTGAGGACGAAATTGAAAAAATGTAAACATCAAACTTTCAAATTTAAAAACAAGATCTTCTTCATCCCTTTGTTTTCTCCTATTCATCTCCTTGCCAATTTCTTTATCTGACATTCAAGATCATTAATTCATCCCCCCCTTATCTATAGTCAAAACCCAAAGAGTTTCCGACAATAACCACCACCTTAACTAGGTTCATGATTGGAACACTGACACACAAACATAAACATAAACGCAAATCAAATCCATTTTCTCTTTGCTCTGTGTATGTTCCATCAAAATGGAAATGGTTCCCTATTCATATTCTGACCCAAAAACTCCCACCACTCCAGCATGTCAAGGTATGTTCCGATCCACATCCTAATTAAAACTATCCTCCACCAAACCACCCCACGCGTCGTCAGACACACCCCACGCTCCTTCAACATTCCCCACATGCCGTCGTCTTCTCAAAACACTGCCGACCTAGATGGAAAAACACAATTTTTGGTGATGCTCAGGTAGACTCGCTCTATACATAGCCATGGCATATATGGGTCTTGCTTTCGCCATTTTCATTCTCTACACTGTTTCCAAGCTCTTGGTACAATATCTAAGACCTCTTCAATGGGTTGTGTTGCGTCCAATTCCTCTTAGAGGAATTCAACAGACCATTGTTTCGTTTTGGGCTGAGCCTCTCACATTGGGACTTACAGAAACTGTTCTAGTTGTCCGTGTAGCGTTTTTCGGGGCTTTTTCTAGGGAGATAAAGACATTGGAAGGGAGATGAACAAGAGAAAACAAAGGGATGAAAAAGAAGATCTTGTTTTTAAATTTGAAATTTTGATGTCTATGTTTTTGCAATTTCATCCCTACAAACATTTGCGTTTTTGGTTTTGGTCCCTCAAACTACTCACTTGTCATTCTATCAGTCCACGTACGCCACTAACGCCATCTCAGCCTTCGCCACGTAGGCCTACGTTTGCCAGCAACGTTTTTTTTTTTTTTTAACAAAAGTTAACGTTAGGGACCAAAATAAAAAAATTAACAACTTACAAGGGTTGTTTTAGAACCCCAAAAAGATACAGAGGCTAAAACCAAAAATGTGCTAACTTACAAGGACCATTTACATATTTAAGGCATTTTTTTAACAAAACATGAATTGAATATGAATTTTTAACTTAAGTTGGTCTGGTGGTGTTGTTGGCTTGGGACCTTGAAGTACGCTCCTCCTCAAGGCGTCAGGTTTGATTCTCAATTAGAATTTTTTTGGAGAGCTTCTTGTAATATTATTATAAACTATTTATAGGGCTAGCGAAAAGACGGGCACTCATATGTCAATCTTTCTACTCTTTTTATTTCTCTAACGTTTGAAAATTATAAACAATGTTTTTATAAAAAAATTTAATTTTGATTAAAACTAAAAATATAAAGGTTTGTTGCTTTCAAAAAATTTTTTTTGAAGAAGCTAAACTGATTATATTAAAAATCAACACAGGCTCCTCTAGCACAAGATGCACCAAAGGAAGCTAAAGTATCCAAAAATTACAATAAGACAATCCACAAGCTACCACAAAGTAGCCAAGAAAAAAAAATTAAGTTACAACCTGAAAACATAATATAGGATTTAACCTCCAAACCGAATACTCAAAATCAAAAAAAACATAATAAGATTTAAACCACCAAAATGTTTAGAGTTTAACCATTTCCAATAAAGATAGAAGTTGTTTTGATTTATTGTGAAAATGCCACATATTGCAGTCCATCCGAATAGTAAAAAGAGATGAAATCCATATAATAATAAAAGCCAAACGAGACTTGTTAGAAAAATCCCCAAGACCTCCAAACTGAAGAACATTCTCAAATAAGGAACCTTGAAGAGTCGTTGAGATGCCTAACCATCCCGATATTAAAAGCCACGGTTGACCATAAAAAGCACAAGAAAAGAACAAATGATCTAGATCCTCAACCAATCCACAAGCGGCCGAACTAAAAGAATCATTATAATATTTCTCCTAAACAGATTCATCTTTGTTGCTAATCTATTCAAGAACAACCACCAAATAAAAATGTTGACCTTAAGCGGAATTTGTTAAGCCATAAAATATGATTGCAGCAGTCATCAATTGTCACATTTGAACTAGTCAAATGACTATAAGCATTTTTGACCGTGTACCTGTGGGAAGAATGAAGCTTCAAATCCACCTGTCAACCACACCAACCTGCAAAACCACAGGTAAAAGCTGCTCCGCACACTCCCTCACCAACCCCTCCTCCCACGGAAAAAATCTCTTCCACTTCCACGACTCACAATTATAACAAACCAACAATATAACAAAAAAATATAATTTAAATTCTTATTTTGCTAATGACACCAACAACAATCTTTATTATCGAAAAAGTTGATTAAGGGTATAATTGACACAATGAAAAAGTAAGTAAAGAGATATATTCATATACGGTTTGTTACACTTTTATTTTAATATTTACTCTTATCTATTTGTTGTATGTGCTATTTGAATTGAAAGTTGTAGGTAATTTTAGAAAGAGAAAAAGTCAGTGCAAAATAACCAAAATAGGCTATTTTTTTATATATGGTATAGATATATATATTTTTTTAAATTATATATGGTATAGATATATATATATATATATATATATATATATATATATTATATACAAAAAAATTATTTAACCCTTGTAAACAAATAAAAATAAATAAAAAAATAACCTCGCTCATATACCATAGTATGTACGAGACACATCACCTAAACTCTCAATTCATCACCTACCATTTCACCACCCAAACCTTCTTTGGTAGCGCCGTCAGAACCACAATACGCAAAGGAACATTTGTTATGGAGAACGGTACATATTGATATCGTTTAGGTTAGAGAGAGTAGAACTATTAGATATGGCTTCAAGTAGAGAGAGCCGTCAAACCCTAACATTACTCTCTTCTGCCCATTCACTTCCCACTCTTCCTTTCGACCTAATACCAGAAATACTTTGTAGGTTACCGGTGAAACTCCTCCTTCAACTCAGATGTGTCTGCAAGTCATGGAAATCTCTCATCTCCGATCCAAAATTTGCTAAGAAGCACCTTAGCATGTCAACCTTGAGACACCTCCACTTCGTAAGCTACGAAGAAAGCTCAATTCGCAAGTATGTTCTCAAGTCTTATCCACTCCACTCTGTCTTAACGAACATAAACACTAACTTCACACAGTTTGAGTATTTTGCAAACAATGTTGATGGAGATTACTTCATTAACTCTTGTGATGGAATCCTTTGTATTGGAGGCGGTTATAAAGGCTTAGTTATATTGTGGAACCCTTCCATAAGAAAATGTAAAGAGTTGCCTCTTCTTGAGATGCCAAAAGTATCTTCTGAAATTATAAATATGTTTGGCTTCGGCTATGATTCTTCTACGAATAATTATAAGGTGATTGTCGTTCTAGACTACCGTATTCGTGTTAGTACAAGTGGTGATATTTGGGTTCGCAAATCTGAAGTAAAGGTTCATACTCTAGGTTCTACTATTTGGAGAAACATCCATGAGTTTCCTTTTGGTGGTTTCCCTGTTGGAGGATCAGGAAAATTTGTTAGTGGCACCATCAATTGGTTTGCAGTGGCCTCCAAAAAATTGTACCCGGTATGTAACCGCTTTATTGTTTCTTTTGATTTGGCAAAAGAGTCTTATCAAAAGCTTTCCCCTCCTAGATATGGAGGGGTAGATGTATGTAACATGCTTACCTTGGGTGTTTTGAGAGATTGCTTGTGCTTGACTTGTGGCGATGATGTTTGGCTTATGAAAGAATATGGAAAAAAAGAGTCCTGGACTAGATTGTTTACTGTTCCTTACAAGCGAGATCCTAGTAGACCTCATGTCTACGCCAAAGCAATATATGCTTTTAAGGATGATCAAGTGCTGTTAAACATTTTAGGAGATTTGATTCTTTATGATTTCAAAAACGGTACTCTTAAGTCTACTAATTTGACAAACATTCCAGAAGTCTGCATTGAGAGTTTAATATGGCCTTGTTCTTGATGCTAGGATGTAGATGTGGTGTTATGTCACTTGAGTATGAGATTCAACTGATACATATATGTTAGTTTTTGTTTATGTTATTTTTTTATTTTTCGAATTTATCTTTGTCATAGGAGACTTCCTGCATCATTGTTAATAAATAGTCGATTAATTTTTGAAGCTTTAGAAATTTGTTGTTATTTTTATATATACTATTTGTTTGATAGAGATTTTTGTTTTCTCATCATGCATTGCAAATTAGATGTTATATGGTTGCGTTATATGGTTTGTCATTTGAGTTTCTATGACCCTAATTATGATTTAGATGTTTGCAAAATCACTTCTTTTTAAACGTCTTTTTAAGGAAGCACAAATTTTATAATGTTTGCTTCAAATCTTGTACAGTACATTATTAAATGAACAATCATATTTTTTATCACACATGTAGTTCTCTGTAAACGTTTAGAATAAGTTGATAGATACCGCAATGGTCACAATGGGTAACATAAAAAATTACAAAATCATATTTTCACTTGTTTGATGATGTCGTAAACCAGGATCCTTATAGAAATACACATACATGAGGTGTTTGTTTATGGAATTAATGTAACTGAGTTTTGCAGAATCGATTTAACTGTACCAATACCAATTTATAGGAATTACTTCTTATCACTGAATTGGTTTTCGCTTTTCAATTCATCGGAAAAGATAAAATGTTTCTTTAAACTTGGGTAGCTCTGATTAATTTCGGGGACAAAAGTACTCAAGGATTTACCAGTAATCATGCTCTTGTTATGACTTTTGTATGAATATGAAGATAGTTTGGATATATTAAGTACCTTTTGTTTCAAGTTGCGTGTGTATCTGTCTTCCATGATGAAGAATACAAGTCCAAAAAATGATACTTTACTATTTACAATGTCAGTTATTTGGTCATGACTACCATTACTCAAATGGAAGCTGCAATTTTTAAAACATTAGTGGTGTTTTAGGTTCTGTCAAATGGAACGTATCAATATTTGAACTTTGATTACATTTCTATTAAGAATAGTAGTTTTTTTGCTCAAATGCCCTGCATTGTTCTGATGCAGATGTTTGTAAGATAACAATGTCTGTTTTTCTTTCTGCGTAAGATATTAGAGACGTTTTAGCCTTTTAATTTTGTTAGAGCCAAACATTTTTGCACCCTTTGATGTTGAAGCGTAATTGTATTCTGCACCACTCATTGATGCTATACTCTATGGATTACCACATTTAATTCATCACAACAAACAAGTGACACTATCTCAGACAATTGATCAAAATTTTGCACATCAATGGATCTAATGAGAGTAAATAAATCGAGCTTAAATTCAAATATTAGCATATCAACACAAAGATGATACTGAATTTGTGAACCAGGCCTCCCATTTTTATTCATCAAAGCGTAATACTTATGCATGAAGTTAAGCAGCATGTTGATAAAATATAATTTTCCAAAAGAACCATATTGAGTATTGCCACACATCCAACAACATTTAATTCATTGCCAACAATATATCGACTAAAGTTAAAAACCAGAAGTTCAGTTTGTAAGGTTAGTTCAACTAACATTGCAGATATTGCTAGATTCATCAGCTTTACCCGGATTCAAACTCAAATCTGTATATCGACATGAATTAATTAAATTTCTTTAAGATATACAAATTTGAATCATTATTATTTATTTATTTACTTCCACTCATGTATAAATATATGATCTTATTTATAAAAGGTCTTAAGTCTCTTATACAATTTTTTGGAGCCAAAAATGTTGTTTCACTTTTCCTTCCTAATTTTTTGCTGTTTATTTATATTTTTAGAAAATGATCATGTATCTTATTTATCTTATTGATAAAAGTTCTTAAGTCTCTTAGACAACTTTTTGGAACCGAAAAAGTTGTTCAACATTTCCTTCCTAATTATTTTTTGCTGTTTTTCTATTTTTTTAGGAAATGATCGTGTATCATATTGATAAAAGTTCTTATGTCTCTTAGACAACTTTTTGGAGTCAAAAAAGTTGTTCCATATTTACTTCATAATTTTTTGATGTTTTTCTATTTTTTTAGAAAATGATCGCGTATCTTATTTATAAAAGGTCTTAAGTCTTTTGGACAACTTTTTGGAGCCAAAAATGTTGTTGCACTTTTCCTTCCTAATTTTTTGCTGTTTATTTATATTTTTAAAAAATGATCGAGTATCTTATCATCTTATTTATAAAAGGTCTTAAGTCTTTTGGACAACTTTTTGGAGTCAAAAAAGTTGTTCCATATTTACTTCAGAATTTTTTGATGTTTTTTTTATTTTTTTAGAAAATGATCGCGTATCTTATTTATAAAAGTTCTTAAGTCTCTTAGACATGTTTTTGGAGCCGAAAATGTTGTTGAAGTCTAATGTACTTCAGGGGTTTTATTATTTGTCTTTTGGAAGCATTATCAATGATTTTTTCATAACAAGGATTGGACCAAGGGTTAACCCTAATCCCTATTAATGATTTTTCATAACAAGAATATGACCATGAGTCAACCCTAATCCCTTATCTATTTACATTGGTTTTGGATGTATTTACGAAACACATCCAATAGCTAGCACCAAGATGTATGATTTTTGTTGATGATGTAGTCTTAATTGGAGAGTCGAGGGATGAATAGAATGAGATGTTGAAGACTTGAAGACAAATCTTAGAAGCGTAAGACTTTGGTTTGAGTAGAAGTAAGACATAGTATATGTAATGTAAATTTAGGAAAAGACGAAGTAGTTCGACATTAGAGATGAAAGTTGGAGACCATATCATACAAGTTACATAGTTTAAATATTCTAGGGTTCATTCTTTCAACAAAAAATATTGGGTTCATAGGACAAAAGGACGGAGAAATAAAAACATACGGAAATCATTGTATTCAAGTTGGATGATTGAAATGGAGAAGAGTCTCAGGTGTTTTTTGTGATACAAACGTGTCGTTTAAGTTGAAGTGAAAAAAATACCTGACAGTTGTCAGAACAACGATGTTTTATGAAGCAGAGTATTGGCAGTTAAGAACCAACATGAGAATAAAGTAAGTGTGCGGAGATGGGAATGTTGTGTTGGATGTGTGGAAAAACTAGATGGGATAAGATTAGAAATTACAACATTATAGGATAATTGGGGTAGCACCTATAATATAAATATTGTGGAAAATAGGTTTAAGTGGTTTGGACATGTAGAGTGAAAACCTGTAGATTCTGTAGTAAGAAGAGTAAATCAAATAGAGGATAGTCATATTACAAGAGGTACACGAAGACCTCGAAGAACTATAAGAGAAACTATGAGGAAATATTTATAGATTAATAAGTTGAATCTAAATATGGTTTGTGATAAGACAATATGACATATTTCAATCCATGTAGTCAACCCCACATAGTGGGATAATGTTTGGTTGTTGTTGTTGTCGTCGTCTTTTGAAAGTATCAATTCATGCTTAACAATAACTATTATTTCATTTCATTGTAAACTACCACATTAATTAGTTAATGACATAATCAACTTCCCGTGCATCGCACGGGTCCAAATACTAGTTCTTAGTTATAAAATTTCTTTAACTAAGAATCATTATTATTGCCACACATTATTATTTATTTATTTACTTCCACTCATCAAAGCCACACATTATTAAATATATAGTTTTAAAATTTTATGAAGTTATTTAACTAAATATATGATTCTTAGTTATATATATTTTTTTAAAATGAATTCTAATTGAAAATAATAATAGAAATTAAAATCCGAACTTTTGATTTTTTTTTACGGAAAAATTAATAAATAATTTGATCCCCGCACGAGACGAACAAAGACCGACATTACAGAAACAACATACCAAGGCGCGCCCCACATAGGTGGAACACTAAAAAAAAATTCATATACTTCATTCATCAAAAGTACTAATAAATACGCCACCCAACCCAACCGAGGGCCACCACCAAAATCAACAAACACTAGCCACCAAAATCAAAGGCTACACCAAAATCAATGTTAAATCCCCACACGACATCAGGCAATTGGTCTTAAGTGGTGAATAAGTTCCACCGAAGACAACTTGTCCATGAGAACCTAATTTCGATTTTTGGTTGAAACAATTTTTGTCCATGCTTAACGTACCTCCTGACCAAACTCTAGATTTTTAAGGTCTCTTTCTCCTTTGAACCGGTGGGTTAGAACCAAAAAAAATTACGTCACTTCATTATTTCCATGTTTTTTTAGGGGAACATTAATTTCATGTTAGTTTCATGTTAATTAATTTTAATTTTTGATATCTCTTAATAAAAATATACAAAGTACAATAAACATTCTTAAAATTAATCTATATTAAATTTATCAAGATTTTTTATCTGATTTCGTATAACAATGCATGTTCTTGCCAACTGAGCTATAAAGATAAATTTAGTATTATATATATCATGTTTTTTTACTGAAATATTTATAAATTTATGCCTTTTGTTTTCCTTTTTTTTACAACACTTTTTGTTTTACTTAATGTATAAGTTTCTTTAACAAAAACTTAATATATAAGTTTTGGTTCGACAAAGCTTAGTAGATAAGTTAGTGCTAAACCTCCTTTAAAACGAATTAAATAAAAATTAGTGCATCCTCGTGAACTTAGCTCAGTTGGTAGGGACAATGCATAAAATATGCAAGGTCCAGAGTTCGAACCCTGACCACCACCAAAAATTCGAACCCTGACCACCACCAAAAAAAATTAGTGCTAGGCCTATATATACACGTGTGTGTTAAGTGCTAGGCCTATATATACACGTGTGTGTTAATTTCCAAAACAGAAAAAAAAAAAAAAAAAAAAGATCGAACCCTGACCACCACCAAAAAAAATTAGTGCTAGGCCTATATATACACGTGTGTGTTAAGTGCTAGGCCTATATATACACGTGTGTGTTAATTTCCAAAACAGAAAAAAAAAAAAAAAAAAAAGACAACAAAGAACAGATCTCAACAGAAAAAAAAAAAAAAAAAAAAGACAACAAAGAACAGATCTCAATGTGGGAGGACTGGGATCTAGACCTAACAACGCCACCTCCTTCAGTTTCTTCCGAAGATGAAATTTCACTCCAAAAAAAAAAAGACAACAAAGAACAGATCTCAATGTGGGAGGACTGGGATCTAGACCTAACAACGCCACCTCCTTCAGTTTCTTCCGAAGATGAAATTTCACTCCAATCATTTTAGGTTCACTCTTCAACAACATGTTCTCCGTTGTACCCCTAGCATCACCACCGCCATCACTTTTATCTGATGATTCGCTTTCTACCCAGCCATTACCCACTCTTCCGCTGGATGTTGTCGAAGAAATCCTGTGTAGACTACCCGTGAAACTCCTCCTTCAACTTCGCGCCATCACTAGCATCACCACCGCCATCACTTTTATCTGATGATTCGCTTTCTACCCAGCCATTACCCACTCTTCCGCTGGATGTTGTCGAAGAAATCCTGTGTAGACTACCCGTGAAACTCCTCCTTCAACTTCGCGCCATCACTAGCATCACCACCGCCATCACTTTTATCTGATGATTCGCTTTCTACCCAGCCATTACCCACTCTTCCGCTGGATGTTGTCGAAGAAATCCTGTGTAGACTACCCGTGAAACTCCTCCTTCAACTTCGATGTGTCTGTAAGTCGTGGAATTCTCTAATCTCTCATCCTAAATTTATGAAGAAGCACCTTCATCTATCAACCACACACCGCATCCACTTTTTAAGCTACTCTAATCCCTTATGCAAGTTCGTTCTCACCTCTTACCCACTCGACTCTCTTTTCACCAAAGACGGAACCACCAATGTCACCCAGCTCGAGTGTCCTCCATTCAATTGTGACGGACATTATAGGCATTATTTTGATCATATTGTTGGCTCTTGTAATGGAATTCTTTGTATTGCCCAATATATTGGTGGTTTCTGTGTATTGTGTAACCCATCCCTTGGAAAATTCAAGGAATTGCCCTCTATTGAAAAGCCAGAAGTGACAAGCTTTGAAAGCACAATTTATGGCTTTGGCTATGATCATGTGAATGATAATTACAAGGTTGTTGCTGTTTCATATTACAATGTATTAGATAGTATTGTTAATTTTGTTGGTAAAACTGAAGTGAAGGTTTATACATTGGGTACCAATTTTTGGAAGAACATTCAGGAGTTCCCCTTTGGTAGTGTCCCTGTTGAGTGTTCAGGAAAGCTTGTGAGTGGAACAATTAATTGGTTGGCGTCTAAAGATCGGTATAGGGAAAGTCCATGCTTTATTGTTTCTCTTCATTTAGAAAATGAGTCTTATCAAGAGGTTCCGAAGCCGGATTATGGAGACGTAAATGAGAAATTCTTGATCTTGGGTGTCTTAAGGGATTGCTTGTGCATGATTTCTAGTTATCATGATGTTTGGCTTATGAAGGAATATGGAATTAAAGCCTCTTGGACTAAATTGTTTACTGTTTCTTACATGCGAGATCCTAGTAAGTCATTTAGCTTGTACAAGGCAGTATATATTTTTGAGGATGATCAAGTGTTGCTTGAATCTGTTGGAGATTGGAACTTCAAGTTGATTGTTTACGATTCAAGGATTAATACTTTTACGTTTACTAAGTTTCAAAACAAGAGTGTTTATAATTCGATGTATTATGGCCCAGAAGTCTCCGCTGAGAGTTTAATATTGCCTTGGTCTTAATGCTAGGATTTAGATGCAGTGCTATGTCACTTGAGCATGAGATTCAATTACAACCTATATGTTAGTTTCTCTTATGCTATTTATTTTTGTACTTGTTCTAATTATTGGTTACATCATTGTTTATTGTTAACTAATGGCCAATGAAATCTGCAGAATTTTGATTTTATTTCTTTGTTAGATGGTTTGTGTTTTGATTTTCTAAGACTGGAATTAGGGTTTATTTGTTGCGAAGTCCATAGTATGTTTGACGTTGAAATGCCTTAGCTGCACGGGTTTCTGAATATTCACTTCAAATCTTTCCCAATGCATAAGAATTATGAAGTTATAGAAGTTTCAAAAGAATCAGTCAGAGTTAATGTAATCCTGCTATCCTTTTTCCCATTTTAATCGTCTTCCATTTTTCAAAGTAAAATGTGTTTATGTTTGTTAAATTGACTTCTCATAAAAAAAATGTTCGATAAATGGAAATTAAAGATTGTTATGTCATTCGAGAATGGAATGATGGTCATTTTCCCCTTTGTCTTTGTCATTCGAGAATTAATTTGCAAGACAGCTGAAGGTTAGAGATTGATGTAGTTGTTTGTCTTTGTTTTTGCAGACTCTTGACTGATCTATCTTTTCTCTTGACTAGATGTTATGTTTCTGACATTTTATGGTGAATTGTTGGATCATTGGTAATCAATGGTTGATGGAATCTATAGGTTAAACATTGTCTTCTATTTTTAATAGTTTGGTTAATTTGAGTTGTTGATTCTCTCACAGTTTGTACTATATTTTAAATAATTCATAATCATGAATTTCATTAAATGGTTTGTCATTTGATTTCCTAAGATTTGCATTATGATGTAGATGTTACAATGTCTACTTAGTGTTGCACAAATTTCTCAAGGTTTGCTTCAAATCTTTCACAATACATTATGAACTAAACTGAATATGTTATAGAATACTATTGTGATGTCATTTTTTTAAAGAATATTGAATATCTAAAGGAAGTAGTGTGAATATTATCAATGAGATGGAAGCTATTTTTTAGGTGTGAGTAAGGTTATGTGTGTTATTACTTGTCACATCAAATTTGTTCATTATTTGTGAGAAGAAGTTTACGATCATGAACAAGGTGGATGAGGTTTATTTGTCTTCTTATAATGAATTGGTGTTTCCTTTTATTATTTTAATTAAATTGTAACACCCATACCAGACGTATCTAGAAAGTCTAGCACGTGCGTTTGATTTAGTACTGGATACATTAAAATATACAACAATAAAAGTTTCGAATGAATATTTATACAACAAATTGCGTTCGTACACACATTAACATAAACATCTCATCCAACATAGAAAATTACATCCTTGACATCCTTGGCATCTTGTAGCGATACGAGCACGCACTTGTTGATACATCCATCCGGCTTCAAGCTTGCATACCAACTTGCTTATCTGAAACAAATAAGGATTGGGATGAGACATAATGTCTCAGTGAGTTCCCCTAAATCCTAGGTTATAGGCAACCTCAAGGGGAAACCTACGGTCACCACGTGTCTACATTACAACCTAACGGTTGATTATACGTGTGTGGGGACTTGCATACTTAGACGGTGGTGCATACTAGAGCCGTCATAATCATATCTCACTTGTTATAGGCTTCTCATCCTATACGTGTCATGGCGGTCGAAAGGGAACCTAGAACCGCATTGCCAAGAATACGATCTACGTATCAAGGCCTAAACATATCATAATCATGGCACGATTCTAAACCGGACGATTAGGGGAAACCTAAGATCGTCATCGGTATCATGTTCTTTACTTGTTCTATACATAACTTGAACTTGTCTTAAAGCATCACATGCTTTCATACTTAACTTAATCATACGTGCTTTCATTCGTGAACATAATCATAATCATAATCATAATCATAATCATACATAAACGTATCTAAGTTCATTCAATTATGTTAGCGTTGAACAAACAATTATAATCTGGATTCATTTTACGGATAGTCCCGGGTGGAGTAACCCCGAGATCAATCCCATACATGACCGATGTACGTACATCGGACTCCCTCGGTGTCGTGCGGGTCCCTTGCGGCTTAAACCGTTCCCCTTAGGTCGAGAACCTCCCGTATCCCCCTAGCGTGGATAACAAGAGACACGAGCACCTACGTCTTGCTTATTTCAGTGACATGCGGGTCCCTTACGGCTTGAATCGTTCCCCTTAGATCGAGAACCTCTTGTATCCCCCTGATGTGGATAGCAAGAGACATGCCACCTACTTATTAGTCATGGTCTTGTCGTATACATAAATTAAACATGTACATACTTGATCGATTACCTCGGAACCTTAATCGAACCGATTTGTGGTAAACTCTTACTTGCTCATAACATGGTGGAGAGAATTAACTTATCAATCCACAACTTACATACTAGCTAAGTCATTCTAAGAATTGATACTAACTAGCTAGTTCTCGACGACTATGTCGAGGCTCTAGTTTTCCCTTGCTTGAGGATAACTTGCTACCCAATTCATAACATGTTTCTCTCATATGCCATGCCTTACTAACATGTTTAATACTTGCTTCTTTATCATAGAAATCTTGCTTACAATGATCATTATTTAGGACCTTGGTTTGAGGGGTTTACTTTCATAAAAGACTGCACATGAAAATCTGGTACGAAAAACACCGAATCTGCCCGAAACGAGCAAGCATGACCAGAGGCCACCACTTGCTCGCCTAGGCAAGTAAAAATCATGGGGGAGGCGAGCAGCTGCTCGCCATGGCGAGTAGGAGGCGAGCAGGACCCCCTGTTCGGCCTTCTAACTCGCTGTGGCGAGTAATAGCTCGCTGTGGCGAGTTATGACAGTCCAGAACCCCTAAAAATGGTATTTTTGACCCAAAAACCTCAAACCAAGTGTCCCTACACATATTGGTACATATTTGATCATATGAAACTTGTAAAACATGCATATGGAAAGTATTAGCATGTATAGCATGCATGGCATAAAAAGGGGCAATTAACCATATACATAAAACCCTAGAATTTCATAGTTCTCATAAAATACTAACATGACATAACATAATCCCAAGGGTGGGAAATCTATCTATGGAACTCACCTAGTATATTTCTTGAAACATCTCCAAGCTTATAAGCTCAAGAATCAAAAACCCTAACTTGATTTCCTTGCAACCTTAGCTCATGCCTTTCAAACTTGTTGTCCTTATCTTGCAAACCAAGACACCATCTCAAGCTCAAAACCATACTCCAACATTACCCTCAAAACACATATTCAAAACTTAAAATCAAAAGGAATTCTTGGTGAGGAAGAATAGAAATATTAATCCATTCAAACTTAATATTATTACCTTGATCTTGTGGAGACCATACCTTGTGCCAATTTAAAATCCATCTTCACCTTCAAACAAACCCTAACTCTTGCTTCCAAGGTGACTCCAAAGCTTCCACTCATTCCATAATTGTTTCTTGTTTGCTTTCCAATTCCATGAAATAGACCCAACATAAGCTCCAATCAACCATCAAAGATCTTAGCTTCTTATTCAAATCCAAACCCTAACTTTTGAATCCATTAGAGAGAGAACAAACAAATCTCAAGCTTCTAATGATAAAGATCTTGAAAGAACCTCATAAAACATGATTCTTGGTAGAAAGAAACTTGAGAAGAATTGATGGAGTGAGGGAGAAAAGAGGGCGATGGGGAAGAGTAGAGAGTGTTGGAACAAAATGTGTTTAACAATAAACCTTAAAGAGTTTTGATGATAACAAGGTATTAAAAATTGTAAATTGGATTAGCTAATATTTGTTCAAGTGTACAGGACCATAATTATAAAGTTACATCATCATTGGTTCTGAATGAGCAAATAAAGAGCTATGGAAACAACAAAAATTTGAAGCTTGGACGCTCCTGAAGGCAACTTGCTCCTGAAGAAAAAGCGCTCCTGAAGTCAAGCTGCTCCTGAAGAAATAGCGCTCCTGAAGAATAGTGCTCCTGAAGACAAGAGGTCTAGAAGTCACATCATCAGAAGCTGCATCATCAGAAGCTGCATCATCAGAAGCTGCCTCATCAGAAGCCATTTCACCAGAAGCTGAATATCAACTGGATTTGCAAAGAATCAAGAATTGAAGAATCATCAATGCAAAAGCTGTCTATTGGATTCGAAAACACAAACAAAGGATTAGTGGAGCTTGCAACGGTCATTTCAAAGGTGTTTGAAGGTGTGTGTTTGCAATTTGGACGAAAGCGTTGACATTGTACTTTGTACGAATTGTACAACCACGTTCTCCACTACTCTGTTTTGTGTCTGCACTTCAAGACAAGAAAACAGCTCCAGAATACGGTCTCGCCTGCATAGATGTTCCTTTGGATAAGGAATGGATTTCAAATTTGTTCTTCATAGGACAACAACCAAATCAGGCAAAAGATCATTGGTGAAAGATCAAGCTTCAACAACGACTCTTTGGTGTGCTGGCAATTTCACAACGTCTCTTTCACACCTCTATATAAAGGAGTGAAGACCTAGAGAATTGGTAATGCAAGAACGCTGAACGAAAGACTCACAAGATTCTCACAAGTACCAAACCTCTGCTGAAATTGTTCTGCATTCACTTAGAATTTCTGTGTCTCAAAGTCATATCTTAGAAATTCTTAAGTCCATTGAGTCTGTATCTGATTTGTATTGTGAGCACCTCTGATTGTATATCAAGTGTTCAACCTTAAACAATTTTCTGTGTAATTTTGTTTAGTTAGGAAGTCTCTTGCAGTTGTGCTTGAGCAGGAAGTCTCTTGATTGTGTTCTTGAGCAAAGGAAGTCTCTTGCTTGTGTGCTTGAGCATTGGAAGTCTCTTGCTTGTGTGCTTGAGCATTTGTAATCAGATATTACTCATAGTGAAATCTCCTTGGAAGTGCAAGGGGGACTGGACTACTTCCGGATTGTGGAAGGAACCAGTATAATTGCTTTGTGTCGTTCTTCTTCTCTCTCTCTGTTTTATTCCGCTGCATTTAGATTCTGATCATCACTTCAGAAGCTGTCTCACTTAGCTTCTGATCAGTGTATTCAGTTATTTAGAGAAACGAAGAATTTTTCAAAACACAATTCAACCCCCCTTCTTGTGTTTTTCTCACCTTCAATTGGTATCTAGAGCCTTGGTCTGTTGTGTATCACTTAACCGTGCAACAGTCAAAGATCTGAGAAAAACATGACTACTCCTCCTCCTGATGGTGATACTAGCTATAAAAATGTCTCACATGATTATAGTGATAGTAAGAAAACCAGTGTTGGAAAAGTTCCAAAGTTCAATGGAGATGCTGAAGAGTTCTCTTGGTGGAAGACCAATTTTTACAGTTACATCATGAGCCTAGATGAAGAATTGTGGGATATTCTGGAAGACGGCGTTGGTGGTTTAGTCCTTGATGAAGAAGGAGCTGCTGTGGATAGAAAGAAACATACTCCAGAACTGAGGAAACTTTACAAGAAGCATCATATTATCAGAGGAGCTCTTGTCACTGCCATACCCAAAGCAGAATACATGAAGATGAGTGACAAATCCACTGCTAAAGCTATGTTTGCTTCTCTCTGTTCAAATTATGAAGGGAGCAAGAAGGTCAAAGAAGCAAAGGCTCTCCTGCTTGTACATCAGTATGAGTTATTCAAAATGAAGGATGATGAAACTATTGAGGAGATGTACTCAAGGTTTCAAACCTTAGTTTCTGGTCTACAGATTCTAAAGAAGAGCTATGTTGCTTCTGATCATGTAAGCAAGATACTCAGAAGCTTACCTGCCAGATGGAGACCAAAAGTGACTGCCATTGAGGAAGCTAAAGATTTAAACACTTTAAGTGTCGAAGATCTTGTTAGTTCTCTCAAAGTTCATGAGTTAAGTCTTAATGAACATGAGTCTACTAAGAAGAGTAAATCAATAGCTCTTCCATCCAAAGGCAAGTCGCCAAAAGCTCTCAAAGTGGTTAAATCTGAAGAGGAAGAACAGTCAAGTTCAGATTCTGAACCAGATGCTGCAGAAATGGCCATGCTCTCAAACAGACTTCAATATCTGGCCAAGAAGAACAGAAAGTTTCTCTCCAGAAGGGGTAACTCCAGAAGCTCAAGGAAAGAAGATCAGAAGGGATGCTTCAACTGTAAGAAGCCAGGTCACTTCATTGCTGAATGCCCTGATCTTCAAAGAGAAAAGTCAAAGGACAAGTCAAAGAGGTCTACCTTCAAACCAAGCAAACTCAAGAAGCAGATTAAGCAGAGTTTAATGGCAACCTGGGATGATTTGGGTAGTGAATCTGGATCTGATAAAGAGGAAGCTGATGAAGATGCAAAGGTAGCTGTTGGGTTGGTAGCAACAGCAACTTCAGAAGCTGGATCAGATTCAGACTCAGAAGATGAAAATGAGGTATATTCCAAAATTCCCAGAGATGAACTTGTTGAGTCACTTAAAGAACTTCTTACACATTTTGAAGTAAGAACCAATGAGTTGAAGGATTTAAAAGAAAAATATGCTGATTTGGTACAACAGCAAAAATCAACTCTATTGGATCTGAAAGCTTCTGAACAGGGACTTAGGGGCTTTGACTTCATGTGTAAAACATATGAAGATCAGCTCAGGTTCTTATGTCAGAAGCTACAAGAAAAGTGTAATGAAAAACCTTTAAGTAATCATGAAATTGCTCTTGAAGACTTCATTATATCTGGCATTGACAGAAGCAGAGTGGCTTCTATGATTTATAGCATTTACAAGAACAATGGCAGAGGAATTGGCTTTCCAGAAGTGAAACTGGAGAAAACCAATCTAAAGTCTTGTTGTGAATGCATCAAGGAAGGTCTGAAAACATTCTTTGTACCAGAAGGGGCTGAGTTGGAAACTGTTGTTCAATCAGAACCTGAAGCTTCTAGTTCTAAGGCTAAGATTACTTCAAAGCCAAAGAACTCTAAGTCAAAGGCTATGATCAAATCTGATTCCAAAACTTCAAAGGTTAGGATCCTGAAAAGATCAGAACCTATTCCTCAGAGTCTGGTGAAACCAAAATCTGGGGTTCTGAAGTCTAAGTTTCAGAAGAAGACAGTTACTGCTTCTGAAGTACCAAAACCTAAGGTGATGGCTAATCAGAAGCAACCCAACTCACAGCACAAGGTACAAGAAGTGAAGAGTAAAGCCTTAAGTACTAACCTTCCAGGACCCATAGAACAATGGGTACCTAAATCTAAAAATGTCAATAATGCAGGTATGTCTAAGAGCAGTGCCAAAGCAAAGATCATGGTACCTAGACAGCGGTTGCTCAAGACACATGACAGGAGACAAGTCCATGTTCCTCAGCCTAACAATGAAAGAGGGAGGAAATGTGAAATTTGGAGGCAACCAGTCAGGCAGGATCATAGGTACAGGAACTATTGGTAATTCCTCTACCTCAATTAATAATGTATGGTTGGTAGATGGTCTTGAACATAACCTTTTGAGCATAAGTCAATTTTGTGATAATGGTTATGATGTGCTTTTTGAAAAACCCAACTGTACAGTAATCAACAAGAAAGACAAATCCATTGTGTTCAAGGGAAAGAGAGTTGACAATGTCTATAAAATCAATTTTTCTGAACTGGCTGATCAGAAGGTGATCTGCCTACTATCAGTGAATGATAAGAAATGGATGTGGCACAGAAGGTTGGGACATGCTAACTGGAGGTTAATCTCTAAGCTTAGTAAGTTACAACTTGTGAAAGGGCTACCAGACATTGACTATCATTCAGATGCACTTTGTGGTGCATGTCAGAGAGGGAAAATTGTGAAATCATCTTTTAAAACCAAAGACATTGTCTCAACCTCAAGACCTTTAGAATTACTCCATATTGATTTATTTGGACCAGTGAGTACTGCATCCTTATATGGAAGTAGATATGGATTAGTCATTGTTGATGATTACAGCAGATGGACTTGGGTGAAATTCATAAAGAGTAAAGATGTTGCGTGTGATGTATTCAGTAGCTTCTGCACTCAAATTCAATCTGAAAAAGAATCAAAAATTTTGAAAGTCAGAAGTGATCATGGTGGAGAATTTGAAAATGAGCCATTTGAAGCTTTTTGTGAAAAACATGGAATTTTCCATGAATTCTCTTCTCCTAGAACACCACAACAAAATGGAGTTGTAGAGAGAAAGAATAGAACTTTACAAGAAATGGCCAGAACCATGATTCATGAAAACAATTTACCAAAACATTTTTGGGCAGAAGCAGTGAATACAGCATGCTATGTTCAAAACAGGATCTATATTAGACCTATTTTGGAGAAAACGGCATATGAACTCTTTAAAGGAAGAAAACCCAGTATCTCTTACTTTCATCAATTTGGATGTACTTGTTACATTCTGAACAACAAGCTCTACCTAAAGAAATTTGATGCCAAGGCCCAAAGAGGAATCTTTTTAGGTTACTCTGAAAGGTCAAAGGCATACAGAGTGTATAATTCAGAAACACTCTGTGTTGAAGAATCTATGCACGTTAAATTTGATGACAAGGAGCTTGAAGATAAAACTTCAAAGCAGGGTGAAAGTTTTGCAGAGATACAGGTTCCTGAAGCTACTCCAGAACCTGATCAGATAGCTGAGTCTGAAGATAGTCCAGAAGCTGAACCCACATCAGAAGCGCAAGATGAAACTGCTTCTGATGAAGCACAAGATGGCTCACATCAAGAAGATCCTCCCAGAAACACATTCAAACACAAGTCTTCACATCCTGAGGAGCTAATCATTGGAAACAAAGATAGTCCAAGAAGAACAAGATCACATTTCAGACAAGAAGAGTCAATGATTGGACTAATCTCAATGATTGAACCTACAACAGTTGATGAAGCACTTTCAGATGATGGATGGATCCTAGCTATGCAAGAAGAGTTGAATCAATTTCAAAGAAATGATGTGTGGGATCTGGTACCCAAACCTCAGCACAAGAACATTATTGGAACAAAATGGGTATTCAGAAACAAGCTGAATGAGCAAGGTGAAGTAACAAGAAACAAAGCCAGACTTGTTGCACAAGGGTATAGTCAACAAGAAGGCATTGATTACACTGAAACGTTTGCTCCAGTTGCAAGATTGGAAGCAATCAGGTTACTTCTTTCCTATGCAGTTAATCATGGCATAATATTATATCAGATGGATGTCAAGAGTGCATTTCTCAATGGTGTCATAGAAGAAGAAGTGTATGTTAAGCAACCTCCTGGATTTGAGGATATTAAATATCCTGACCATGTTTTTAAACTGAAGAAATCACTATATGGCTTGAAACAAGCTCCCAGAGCTTGGTATGATAGACTAAGTAATTTCTTAATCAAAAATGATTTTAAGAGAGGACAGGTTGACACTACACTCTTCAGAAGGACCCTTGGGAAAGATATTCTTGTTGTGCAAATATATGTTGATGATATAATATTTGGTTCTACTAATGCATCTCTTTGCAAGGAATTTTCTGAGTTAATGCAGGATGAATTTGAAATGAGCATGATGGGAGAGCTGAAGTTCTTCCTTGGCATTCAAATCAATCAATGCAAAGATGGAGTCTATGTTCATCAATCAAAGTACACAAAGGAGCTTCTGAAGAAGTTCAAACTTGAAGATTGTAAAGTGATGAACACTCCAATGCATCCTACGTGCAACCTGAGCAAAGAAGATGAAGGAGCTAAAGTAGATCAGAAGCTGTATAGAGGTATGATTGGTTCTTTGTTATACCTCACTGCATCTAGGCCAGATATTTTATTCAGTGTATGCTTGTGTGCAAGATTCCAATCAGATCCTAGAGAATCTCATATGACTGCTGTCAAGAGAATCTTCAGGTATTTGAAGGGAACAACTAATCTTGGACTCCTTTATAGGAAATCCTTAGATTATAAGCTAATTGGATTCTGTGATGCTGATTATGCTGGTGATAGGATTGAAAGAAAATCAACCAGTGGCAATTGTCAATTTCTGGGTGATAATCTTATATCCTGGGCTAGCAAAAGACAAACAACTATTGCTATGTCTACAGCAGAAGCAGAATACATTTCAGCTGCAAGTTGTTGTACACAACTACTTTGGATGAAACATCAGTTGGAAGATTATCAGATAACTGCTAACAGTATTCCCATTTATTGTGATAATACTGCTGCTATTTGTTTGTCTAAAAATCCAATTTTGCATTCAAGAGCTAAGCACATTGAAATCAAACACCATTTTATCAGAGATTATGTTCAAAAAGGAATTTTAGATATACAATTCATTGATACTGAAAATCAATGGGCTGATATATTTACTAAGCCTTTAACTGTTGAAAGATTTGATTTTATAAAGAAAAATTTGAACATGCACTTCGTGTCTGATTAAATGTTTGCTTGCTCCTGAATAGGATTTTAGGTTCTGAAGTTAGTTCAGAAGCAGTAGTCCATCAGAAGCTCTTTATTGAGGTTCTGAGGAAAACTCGCTTCTGATGATGACATCAGCATCTGAAGTCCAGAAGCTGGATTTGTTGCTTCTGAATAGTTGAATAAGTGGAAACGTTGGGAGTTACTTTTTAAAGTAACTTCTGGCCCACTAACCTGGTAGTTACTCTGTGAACTTCTTACGTGGCCTGTATGTGTTGGTGTATAACTAAAAGGGCAATGATGATTTAAAAGCTTTGAAAGTACTTTTCACGCGCCCCCAATTTTGTCATTAATGTTATGTTTGTTTGTCTCTTTTGAATTGCAATCGTTTTACTTTTAACACTTTGTCAATTCACACACTACTCACTCACAACAAACACATTTGCTCTCAAACCGTTTGCGAAGTAAGCGCATTCTCTCAACCTTAGAACCCTAAAATCTTCATCTTCTTCAAATCTTCGTCAATCATCAAATGGCATCATCAAGCTCAAAAGTTTCAGAATCTACTTCAAACAAGCAAAGCGTATCAGAATCTGGGTCCATCTACAAAGAAAAGACTATGGATATTCCATGGGAATCCTTGATAGTCCAAATAGAGTCACCAGTGGATTTTACTTCACTCAAGAAGTACGAAGTAAACATGGAAGGTTTAATAGAAACACAGGAGCTGTCTGAGTATTTCAGAATGCTAAATGGGCCAACATATGTGAATTTGGTCAAGGACTTCTGGTTAAAAGCTGAAGTGTACAATGAAAAGCCTGCAAAAGTTGCAAGCAAACAAGCTGGGTCAAAGAAAGGGAAAATGGTCATGGATATGAATCCTACATCATTTGACAGCTTAGAAATAAGGTCTGAAGTGATGGGCATTCCTATAACCATCACTGAGGAAGTTATAGCTAAAGCTTGTAGAAGGCATGCAGAGGGAAGATTCCAGGAAATAGTCAGGAAGGAAGATGTCCTGCTACAAGGTTACTACAACACTCTTTTGGGTGGGAAGAAGGATGCAAAGCCTTCTGAAATGGAGATTCACAACAGGATGTTGGTGAAGTTCAGTAATGATTGCTTCTTTCAAAGAGCAGGAGGATCTGACCAACCCAACAATCAACAGAAGCTAGCAATTTACTTCATGGCTATTTTGGAAAAGATAAACTTCCCAAGATATGTAATGGATCATCTCTGCTGGGCCATAAATGAAAGCACTATCAGAGGAAGAAAACAAGTACCCTATGGAAGATTGCTGTCTGAAATCTTTCATCAAGGAAGGGTGCTGGAGTTCTTAAAAAGGACAAGGAGTGCTTCTGATAAATGTTTCAAAGTCTCTACTGCTGAAAGGACTATCAGTAGCAGGAGCTTACACTCTATGAAGTTCTTCAAAGAAGCTCCTAAAGATGAAAAGTGGTTAGAGATGACAACTGCTGAAACTGAGATAATCAGGGACTTTCCTCCCATCGTTAAGGAAAGTGACTCTGATTTCCTAGTTCAATCAGTAGCTGAGTATGTCCTGGAAGAAGATGCAAGCACTCAGGAGGAAGCTGTTCCTGCTAAAGTAAAGAAGGTAAAGAGTGTCACTGCATCAGAAGCAATTACTGATAAGGGCAAGCAAAAGAAGGATGTCAAAAGAAAGAGGGGGAAAGCTGAAACAGTTTATCACAAGGAAAAACTGGATGAAGCTTTGGATGAAATAGAAAAGGAGGAAGTTGAGCCCAAGCTGAAGAAGAAAAAGGCACCTGTTGATATAAAAAGCTCTATGGTTGAGCTGACTCCTGCCAAGGCCAGAATGGCTAAGGAATTTGCTGCCTTTAAGTTATCAGAGTTACAGGAGAAGAAGAGAATTAGGGCTGCTTCTATTCCCATAAAAAGAAGCAAGGACAGATCAGAGTCAGTCATCACAGAAGAGCATCTGAATAAAGCTCTTGATGGGATAAAGGCATATGAGCACAAGAAGAAGGCATCTGAACTAACCTTCACTCCAATGGTTGAAGTAACTTCTGATATGGAGAAAGAAGCTGATGGGCAAGCTGTTCAGATGCTAGCTGAATTAAAAAGGAAAGAAGCTCAATACAATTTGGAGAGGGATCAAAGGCTCAAGGCTTCAGGTCTGGAGAATTGTGATGAATTTTTCAAGAAGAAGTCTGAAGAAGTCAAGGAAGTGGCTGTTAAAGCTTCAGAAGCGGTTCTGAAAGCACCTAGTACTATCACTTCTGAAGCTGGCCCTGCAGATCAGGTAATTCAGATTCCAGTCACCTCTATCCCCACTTCACCCTCTTCACCATTAGCACCTGAACCAATAGAAGACACTTCTGTCTTAGACAATCTTGCTCTCCACTACTCAGGTGAGTTACCCATAGACAAAACCTCAGAAAAAGCCTCTGAAGCAACTCCAGAAGCAGCTGCTTCTGAAAACGTTGTTTCAGAAAACCCCCATCAACAAACACCTAAACCACAAAAACCCACAACACCCCCACAATCACCAATAGCCATCATTGACCCCCAACTCAACACTCAAACATCAACTTCACCACAACAACCACCATCTGAAACTGAATTTCAACCTTTACCTGAACACTCTCCTGAACCAACTCCCATGGATGTTGACATCTCTCTAGTCAATGTTCAAGCCTCAACCTCCACCACACACATTGATTCTGACCAGCCCTCATCTTCTAACACACAAACACACCTTACCATTCCAGTTCCTAACCCTATTCAAGACTTAGAAATCAGTGATTCTGATCTTGAAATTCTTGAACATCCACCCACAAACATCCTGGAATCTGGATATATCAATTCTGAGCTTCAGACAATCCTTAGTCAATTGCTTAATCTTGTGGATCAACGAAGGACAATTGATCTCACAAGTGCATATGAAGACTCCTGGGCATCACTTCAGAACCGGGCAACTGAGCTAATTGAAAGCTTAAGGGCTAAGTGCATCAGAAGCAAGGAAGCTTCTGTCAGGAAGTTAATGGAGCATCTGAATCAGAGTCTCAGAGTAAGAAGTTCTACACTGCTCCTGGCAAACCAGCCTTTCTTCTTCGAAACGGATTACTTGACCAGAGAAGCAAGGTTGTGTAAGCTTCTGAAGAAACAGATGGCACAGCAGCAGCAAGAAGCTAAGGAAAGGGAACAGGCTCTTCTCCAGAGGCAACAACAGCTTGAAGAACTGTTGCAGAAGAAGATTGAAGAAATGGAGGAGATGAAGAAACAACATCAAACCAACACTTAGTTGCACACCCTTGTGTTTTTCTTTTTGTTTGTTGTTTGTTTTGAATTCCTAGTCCTTGCTTCTGAAACCATTCTGTTTTAATTCTCTTTGCTTCTGAATGCTTACTGATTCTGACTGTTTAGCTGCTTCTGACAATTGAATATACATGTTTTTTTGCTCTGATTTATTTAGTTCATTGCTTAGTATACTCTCTCACGCTTGAGTTTTTCTCATATCTTTTTGTCTTTTGTGCTTAGATTTATTTTATTTTTTTTGATAATGACAAAAGGGGGAGTATATGTGACAAGTATTTAAAGGCTCTGAGCCCCATTAATGGCATTTGAAATTTTTGAAAAACTTCTATCTTTTTACCTTATTGGTATAAGCTATGAATGAACGAAGGAGTATCAAAATTTCAAGTAAAATAAATTGAACCATTCTTCTTATCTATAAGTAAATTCTTTCAATGATTCAATTTTGCTTTTAAGCTCTGATAATAATTATTGCGCGCAAAATGAATTTAATTAACCTGGATAGAACTTAGGGGGAGCTTACAAACCTCACCTTAAAGACTATCAGACTCAGGGGGAGTTTGAGCTTACAAACCTCAGATTCTGAGCTTACAAACCTCAGAACCCCAAAGTCAACTTGTTAATTAGATTAACAACAATTGATCAATTTTAAATACTTTTGTTTGTCATCATCAAAAAGGGGGAGATTGTTGGAACAAAATGTGTTTAACAATAAACCTTAAAGAGTTTTGATGATAACAAGGTATTAAAAATTGTAAATTGGATTAGCTAATATTTGTTCAAGTGTACAGGACCATAATTATAAAGTTACATCATCATTGGTTCTGAATGAGCAAATAAAGAGCTATGGAAACAACAAAAATTTGAAGCTTGGACGCTCCTGAAGGCAACTTGCTCCTGAAGAAAAAGCGCTCCTGAAGTCAAGCTGCTCCTAAAGAAATAGCGCTCCTGAAGAATAGTGCTCCTGAAGACAAGAGGTCTAGAAGTCACATCATCAGAAGCTGCATCATCAGAAGCTGCATCATCAGAAGCTGCCTCATCAGAAGCCATTTCACCAGAAGCTGAATATCAACTGGATTTGCAAAGAATCAAGAATTGAAGAATCATCAATGCAAAAGCTGTCTATTGGATTCGAAAACACAAACAAAGGATTAGTGGAGCTTGCAACGGTCATTTCAAAGGTGTTTGAAGGTGTGTGTTTGCAATTTGGACGAAAGCGTTGACATTGTACTTTGTACGAATTGTACAACCACGTTCTCCACTACTCTGTTTTGTGTCTGCACTTCAAGACAAGAAAACAGCTCCAGAATACGGTCTCGCCTGCATAGATGTTCCTTTGGATAAGGAATGGATTTCAAATTTGTTCTTCATAGGACAACAACCAAATCAGGCAAAAGATCATTGGTGAAAGATCAAGCTTCAACAACGACTCTTTGGTGTGCTGGCAATTTCACAACGTCTCTTTCACACCTCTATATAAAGGAGTGAAGACCTAGAGAATTGGTAATGCAAGAACGCTGAACGAAAGACTCACAAGATTCTCACAAGTACCAAACCTCTGCTGAAATTGTTCTGCATTCACTTAGAATTTCTGTGTCTCAAAGTCATATCTTAGAAATTCTTAAGTCCATTGAGTCTGTATCTGATTTGTATTGTGAGCACCTCTGATTGTATATCAAGTGTTCAACCTTAAACAATTTTCTGTGTAATTTTGTTTAGTTAGGAAGTCTCTTGCAGTTGTGCTTGAGCAGGAAGTCTCTTGATTGTGTTCTTGAGCAAAGGAAGTCTCTTGCTTGTGTGCTTGAGCATTGGAAGTCTCTTGCTTGTGTGCTTGAGCATTTGTAATCAGATATTACTCATAGTGAAATCTCCTTGGAAGTGCAAGGGGGACTGGACTACTTCCGGATTGTGGAAGGAACCAGTATAATTGCTTTGTGTCGTTCTTCTTCTCTCTCTCTGTTTTATTCCGCTGCATTTAGATTCTGATCATCACTTCAGAAGCTGTCTCACTTAGCTTCTGATCAGTGTATTCAGTTATTTAGAGAAACGAAGAATTTTTCAAAACACAATTCAACCCCCCTTCTTGTGTTTTTCTCACCTTCAGAGAGAAGGAAGAGCAATTGTTTTCCAACTAGAGAGAGAAAGGAAAGAGGAAAGTGAGATATTTTTGGGTAAATCCAATTAAATATCCTTTCTTCGTGAAATTACCATAATACCCTTGCCTCAAGCGTGTTTAAAAAAACGACTCTGATACTTTACCCGTAAAAAGCTGACATCTCATAAAATATCTCATTAACTTACTTTTCATGATTTTAAATCCTCTGACACGATCGACTGGTAATATACCGATACTGACAGGCGGGATATTACATTCTACCCCCCCTTAAAAAAAATTTCGTCCTCGAAATTTAGAGATCGACTACCAATCCTCATGACATAAACTTATCATCTTCGGTCTGAGCCATACATATTCGAAACACAGATTCTCAAGAAGTTCATCATTGCTTGTGTTTTGTCTTGCTTCTTGGTTCACATACATAAGCATATAGCTTCCTTGATCTTAATATCTTATGGCACCCAAAATAATAGGTAACTCACATAGCTTGACATGGAAAAGTGGAATCAACTTACCACTTCATCTGATAATCTAATAACCAATATCATGGTTCACATTCTTTTGAAACTTCCTAGCAAATTTACTTGCACATACATTCTTAACATAATTTCGTGTATCCCGTAGGATATTGGCTTCATACGAACATTGTCGTTTCTGTAACATGTGCATACTTTCATGTGCTGTCTCTTGTTAAATGATAACGATACGTGTTCTAAAATCTTTCTTGAAGAAATTCTTCTTAAACTTTGGTATTCGGGTTCTTGGAACGAATAGATACATGATTAAAAAGATTTTATCATATCCAAAACTGATTGTGTAACGGTACCACAGAACCACCGGACGAGTTTCTATGTTTTGAAAAAGATTTAACAACTCGCCCCAAACTTGTCCACGACTAGTTGGTCCTGAAGCTTATACGTCTTAAGAGAGTTTACTTACGACGTATCTCATCAGTTTCGAAAATGTATAATTCCATGAGTTTTTTTTTTTTTTAAAATAAGCATCGTTCCCAAGTTCCTTAATACCAATCTTAACTTTTAAAAGTTATAAAATCATGGCCTAACATGTTTTAACAAGTATCGTTTTCACTCAACAAGTATTGCATGCGAGAGTATGATTCTCATTGCACAAACTTGAGAGTTGCATCTCCTTTCATGATAACATACTTAACTCCGAAGGTGGATTCTTACTTTCTTAACTGATATAAGTAGTTCAGACACGTATTACTGCATATCACAGACCATAGACGATCCTTGGCCCACTAGACGGTAACTTGTTCCTCTTCTTCGGAACACTAAACTTGATTCTCCACATCATCTCATTCGGTTATCGCTTGAGCGTTAATACCTTTTTCGGAAACCGGTCATCATTCTTGATGCTTTGATTCTTTAATTGAGTAACGAAAGGTAACCTTCTGAACCTTACCTATTTCCCAATACCATCATTCATGCATCCTAGCCCATTCATATATGGCGACACTTGTCTTTCTCATCTTACCTAGGTAAAGATACATACTTTAAACTCTTACCTTAGCCAATGCTGACTATATAAACATCCATACCTACTTATCACATTGAGAAATCCTCGCTTGACTTATGATGCTTTTTGTTAAACTTGTATTACCAACCGAACCTTCTTCACAAAATTCATACATACTAAAATTCCATGTTTCATGACTAATGATTAGCTTCCATGGCGCTACTCTGATCTCCACCGGTTGGCTTAAACTAATACTCTAATCCGTTAGAGCAATTGAGACTTCAATTCATGCTTACCACTTGAATACATACTTCTTGAAATGTTCTCCAAAATCTTCCATGTTGCAACCAACATCACAACCTTACACTTGTCTTGTAAATTCAAGACCCATGATATTTTATCTTATGCTCATAATGCTTGACTTGGGGGTAAACCTTACGTTCTTGCTGGTTGCATTTACCATACATATCACACTTGAACTTATTTCCGAGGAAACTCGAATTCCTCTGACAACCTCGTCTTGTACTTGAACATATCTTTCTTAAACATCTAATCCTTGAACCTTCGCATTCTCGTATACTATATTTTGCTTAATCATACCAATGCTTGCTCGTTAATTTTTCTTTTAAAGAAAACTTCGTAAACTAATGCACGGGTCATTGACGTTGGTGATTTTCTACTATATACAAAAACTGAGTTTAGGCCCCGGTTGCTACTCTAAAATCATAGAACGAGTTGATAACACATACGTGTCACCAAACCTAGACTTTAATGAGTCTAGCCCGCTCTACAAGTGTCGTAGCAACCCGGTTCCTAGAAAATTTCCCATGAATTTTCAAAATGTCAACTTCAATCACCCATACGCACAAATCTTTCTAAAATTATTTTAACTTTATATTTCAACATCATATCGAGCCTTAGCAAGTCTATTAAGCAAAACATAGATTCGAGAGATACGTCATAATTCCACATAAACCGGGAACCTTGTAATTTCTCATAATTTTGCACCGCTTTAGCTTCTTACTTCATACCTCATGCATAAACATCTGTGACTTTCCTTCTCAATGCCGGAACTTCTATACTCTTGATCTTCGCTTGTTCTTGACTCTTAACACATTAACTTCCAAAGCTACCTTAAACCGTATCGATTTCATTGATGGTTGCCCATGCCTATTTCCTTGGAAATCTTAGGATATGATATGCATTCGTTACTTGATGTCATAAAAGATTTTTCGTCACATAAAAGATTATAGTGAAGACATCTCCCCAATAGTTATTGCAAACCATAGGAACGAAATGGAAGATTTCATAAAAACGAAAAGTTTTGTCCCAGGCTTGCTATTGGTGAGCTTCTCCAACTCTATTTTTCAGAAAACATTTATTGCATAAAATTCTTATTCTCAAGTTTACAATGCACATCTTTCATTCCTATCTTCTTGAAATATTCTATAACATATGCACGGCAACATCAACCCTTTTCGATACAATTCTTGGCACGTCGGAAACCAATGCCTTAATCCTGTTAACATAAAACTTTCTCTTGAGTCCTTAACTTCATTCACATATTGCTATTCCTGAGAGCCTGCTGCCTCCGTCAACATATGTCGACTTCTCACCATCTTGTAGCCTTGTTCTGACATTCCATAATCTCCTAAACCCGTTCCAACAACAACTCTTACCGAAACTTTCGGTCCTGGTTAGATACATATATCCAACTTCTTCACTACGGGTACATGAAGTATTGCTAACATCTTACCTGACATTGTCGGAAAGTTCTTTCTTAACATGTCTTACATTCCCGGAGGATTCACACTTCTACTTGCTTAGTTCACCGGCCACCTTTTGGCACGATTAAACTTCTTCATCACATACTTCGTTCCTCCTGGGTCCTATTCAGCTCTCAGGCATCCATTCTAATCGTTGAATGCTAAATTGAGTTGACCAGGCTCAACTAACAACAACAATCTGAATATTTACCTGGAACCCAATGGTCCCACTACTTTAGTTGTAATTTAATGACCCAAGGCACGGTCTGAATCGACCTGCTCTGATACCAAATGTAACACCCATACCAGACGTATCTAGAAAGTCTAGCACGTGCGTTTGATTTAGTACTGGATACATTAAAATATACAACAATAAAAGTTTCGAATGAATATTTATACAACAAATTGCGTTCGTACACACATTAACATAAACATCTCATCCAACATAGAAAATTACATCCTTGACATCCTTGGCATCTTGTAGCGATACGAGCACGCACTTGTTGATACATCCATCCGGCTTCAAGCTTGCATACCAACTTGCTTATCTGAAACAAATAAGGATTGGGATGAGACATAATGTCTCAGTGAGTTCCCCTAAATTCTAGGTTATAGGCAACCTCAAGGGGAAACCTACGGTCACCATGTGTCTACATTACAACCTAACGGTTGATTATACGTGTGTGGGGACTTGCATACTTAGACGGTGGTGCATACTAGAGCCGTCATAATCATATCTCACTTGTTATAGGCTTCTCATCCTATACGTGTCATGGCGGTCGAAAGGGAACCTAGAGCCGCATTGCCAAGAATACGATCTACGTATCAAGGCCTAAACATATCATAATCATGGCACGATTCTAAACCGGACGATTAGGGGAAACCTAAGATCGTCATCGGTATCATGTTCTTTACTTGTTCTATACATAACTTGAACTTGTCTTAAAGCATCACATGCTTTCATACTTAACTTAATCATACGTGCTTTCATTCGTGAACATAATCATAATCATAATCATAATCATAATCATAATCATACATAAACGTATCTAAGTTCATTCAATTATGTTAGCGTTGAACAAACAATTATAATCTGGATTCATTTTACGGATAGTCCCGGGTGGAGTAACCCCGAGATCAATCCCATACATGACCGATGTACGTACATCGGACTCCCTCGGTGTCGTGCGGGTCCCTTGCGGCTTAAACCGTTCCCCTTAGGTCGAGAACCTCCCGTATCCCCCTAGCGTGGATAACAAGAGACACGAGCACCTACGTCTTGCTTATTTCAGTGACATGCGGGTCCCTTACGGCTTGAATCGTTCCCCTTAGATCGAGAACCTCTTGTATCCCCCTGATGTGGATAGCAAGAGACATGCCACCTACTTATTAGTCATGGTCTTGTCGTATACATAAATTAAACATGTACATACTTGATCGTTTACCTCGGAACCTTAATCGAACCGATTTGTGGTAAACTCTTACTTGCTCATAACATGGTGGAGAGAATTAACTTATCAATCCACAACTTACATACTAGCTAAGTCATTCTAAGAATTCATACTAACTAGCTAGTTCTCGACGACTATGTCGAGGCTCTAGTTTTCCCTTGCTTGAGGATAACTTGCTACCCAATTCATAACATGTTTCTCTCATATGCCATGCCTTACTAACATGCTTAATACTTGCTTCTTTATCATAGAAATCTTGCTTACAATGATCATTATTTAGGACCTTGGTTTGAGGGGTTTACTTTCATAAAAGACTGCACAAGAAAATCCGGTACGAAAAACACCGAATCTGCCCGAAACGAGCAAGCATGACCAGAGGCCACCACTTGCTCGCCTAGGCAAGTAAAAATCATGGGGGGGGCGAGCAGCTGCTCGCCATGGCGAGTAGGAGGCGAGCAGGACCCCCTTTTCGGCCTTCTAACACGCTGTGGCGAGTAATAGCTCGCTGTGGCGAGTTATAACAGTCCAGAACCCCTAAAAATGGTATTTTTGACCCAAAAACCTCAAACCAAGTGTCCCTACACATATTGGTACATATTTGATCATATGAAACTTGTAAAACATGCATATGGCAAGTATTAGCATGTATAGCATGCATGGCATAAAAAGGGGCAATTAACCATATACATAAAACCCTAGAATTTCATAGTTCTCATAATATACTAACATGACATAACATAATCCCAAGGGTGGGAAATCTATCTATGGAACTCACCTAGTATATTTCTTGAAACATCTCCAAGCTTATAAGCTCAAGAATCAAAAACCCTAACTTGATTTGCTTGCAACCTTAGCTCATGCCTTTCAAACTTGTTGTCCTTATCTTGCAAACCAAGACACCATCTCAAGCTCAAAACCATACTCCAACATTACCCTCAAAACACATATTCAAAACTTAAAATCAAAAGGAATTCTTGGTGAGGAAGAATAGAAATATTAATCCATTCAAACTTAATTTTATTACCTTGATCTTGTGGAGACCATACCTTGTGCCAATTTAAAATCCATCTTCACCTTCAAACAAACCCTAACTCTTGCTTCCAAGGTGACTCCAAAGCTTCCACTCATTCCATAATTGTTTCTTGTTTGCTTTCCAATTCCATGAAATAGACCCAACATAAGCTCCAATCAACCATCAAAGATCTTAGCTTCTTATTCAAATCCAAACCCTAACTTTTGAATCCATTAGAGAGAGAACAAACAAATCTCAAGCTTCTAATGATAAAGATCTTGAAAGAACCTCATAAAACATGATTCTTGGTAGAAAGAAACTTGAGAAGAATTGATGGAGTGAGGGAGAAAAGAGGGCGATGGAGAAGAGTAGAGAGAAGGAAGAGCAATTGTTTTCCAACTAGAGAGAGAAAGGAAAGAGGAAAGTGAGATATTTTTGGGTAAATCCAATTAAATATCCTTTCTTCGTGAAATTACCATAATACCCTTGCCTCAAGCGTGTTTAAAAAAACGACTCTGATACTTTACCCGTAAAAAGCTGACATCTCATAAAATATCTCCATTAACTTACTTTTCATGATTTTAAATCCTCTGACACGATCGACTGGTAATATACCGATACTGACAGGCGGGATATTACATAAATAGATTAGCAAACAGACATATCTATGACCCTTCCAATAGAACATTAGAACCATGTCAATGTGCGATCTTTTTTCTTTGTGAAAACCTTTTCTTCTGTCTTTGGACATGTTTCAACATTTAGGAACGACTTTCTTTGAACAGGTTTCGACATTTAGATACCACTTAAATAATTGTCTTTCTAGAGCACTTCTGTTGTGATATAAAAGGTCTCTGCTTTTACTCAAAGTGAAGCCTTTCTAGTTAGTTACTCTACAAATACCGTATAAAGGTTGCAACCATTTGAGTTTCCGGTTTATGTAGAAACTTAGTCAATGAATTTGTATCTCAAGCATAGGATTATTATTTACTACCCGTGCATATGTTAAGATCAATTTATTTGTCATTCAATTGAATGTTAATGTTACTGATTTCCCTAAGATTGCTGCTAGATACACTAGCAAGTATCTGTTAGCAGCCAACACTTTGACAGTATCGAATTCTATATTAAACCTTGCTTATTCTACAAGGTTTCTGGAACATGGACATTGGATAAAGTTTTCAACGAAGTGCTTAAAAGTTGAAATAATCATAGTAATGTTGTCGATTGAATTTTTTAAATAGTAGTTTCTTGTATGATATTGATTTTCTCTCATTGTTTGTTATATTGCACTACTTGTTGCAGAGAACAGGTGTTTAAAGCATGGAAACAAAGCAGCTTATATGAGTCCTATTGAACCTTGAAACAAAGCAGTATTGAGTTTGCATTTTATTCCATTTTACTACATGCAATAATTTGTATTGAAGATGAGTTTGAGCAATTAAGACTATTTTAGTTTTTAATTCAATTTTGTGTCACACCTGCTACTACTGTTTTTTGTATCTTAATTACAACATGTTTTATTTCATAAAAATGACATAGATGGAAATTTCCTATCAGTGGCATCTATTGCTATTGATGCAGCGGTAGTTTTCTTGTTCACATTTCAATTTTAAAGCAACAGTAAATTGGAGCTTAAATGTTTATTGTTATCCTTCTTCTTTGGGATTATAAACTGATACTTATTCGAAGCTAAGATTGAATATGGAAATGAGTTGATGATGTGCTGATTTGAAAATATGGGAAGTGGGTTGTAAATGCAACTATCTTAAGTACAGTAATTTTATACAATACCTATAGACAAGATACCTAAGATGATACTAATTTCATACAAATTTGAAGGATTAAAATGGTTTTTGTGATCATATTCCACTATATGTTTTACCATGGAATTTGAAGATCTTACTATTTTAACTTGAAACATTAGAGGTGCTCTTAGCTATGTGAGTTGTCCACGTGCTAGGAGTGGGACTCTAACAAGAAATGTGCATAGCCCTCTGGCATAACACCAGAAAATAGAAAACAAGATAATATAACAGTTTACAAACATGTGTTGGCAAAGGACCAGACAACTTTTTCTAACAATTCAAAAGCAACCACTCGAGAGAACTGTCCTAGTTTCATTGGAATATGTCCACTTACGAAATTTCCATAAGGAGACAACATTGTAAGTGATGCTAAGTTTTTAATTGCTTTTAGAATTTCACCTGTGAGGCTGTAATTGTAAAGCTGCAGAACTTGAAGCATAAGAAGGAAGGCTACAAATAGAAGAAGGGATAGATCAAGAATATGTTCACTGACATATCCAAATCTACTCGTTCAGTGAGATTTCCAAGCTCTTCAAGGATGTTACAAACAAGGTTGTAGTCTGTATTACCTAGTTTGGTGTATCGTACGCTGCTTTATCCTATTTTTAGACCTTTCACTCACGTGACAACAACTTTACCGTGCGTCAAAGCTCCCTCTTAACAACTTTTTATTTACAAAACAGGTTAAAATCGGCTTAATCAAAAGAGAAAACACTTGTTTATCCAAAAAAAAATGCACCAGCATAATCACTGCTCTCTCCCATTCATATTTTCTGGGATCATTTGTTAGAGAGTATAGATTCCTATCAATATGTTTCATGTTCAATATTCAGTTTAAAAATTGGAGAGTAATCAAAAACACATGTGCCCATTTGTTCTACATTTCTGAACATGAAGTTCCCCAAGAATTTCAAACTACCATCAAAGGAACAATTAGTAAAGAAGTTCAGTGTATTTGGCTCAGTAGATTCTTCAAGCTCAAGTGTCTTTTGTTCAATATTATGTCGATACTCAAAAACTTCCAGTTTTCAAAGTTACCAAACAAACCAAAAGCTTTTAAGTTCTTTAATTTACTAAGTTAACAAACAAGCCGCGGAAATAATACTTTAATTTACTATGATTTTCGAAAGCCAAAAGCTTCTTTCAATCTGCACTTGTTCAATGCAACTCAAGATGATAGAACTATGAAACTCATGAACCTTGATTCCTTGGAGTTCAAATTTCTTATCGTCGCTGCATTCTAAGCCATTGAATAGAGATCTGAAAGCTAACATAATTATTTTATCAAATTAGGAATTCAAAATTTGAACCATTAAGATCTAGTGAGTGTTTACGTCACTGATTATAGGAAATCGTTTCTCTGTAGTTCAGTCAAGGAGGACTTACTCTCACATTGAATGAAAGTAAAACCAAACAAATCAAACAAGTACTAGTATAGATCAGTGAAACACCGTTAGAACTGGTTTTGCATAAAAGAACTGGTTCTTTCAAATAAAGTTTTTTTGTCATTTGTTTGTATTAATATAAGAACAATTAAAAGTTAGTGGTTATTGATGTTAGTTTCTAATAGGGGTGGCAATATGATCCATGAAATCAATATCCATCCACTATAAAATCCATCCAATCCATCCATAAAAAAAAAAATTTGTTAATGGATTGGTTTAAATCCATCCATTTAAAACTATGGATGGATTTGATCCATCCACCCAATTTTAAAAATCCATTGGATAACCTCTTTGAAGAAAAAAAAAATCCAATGGATCATTTGAAAATAATATTAATATTTTTTATTTAAATAATTATATATTTGATCAAATTTTAAAAAAAAATTACAAAATTAATTTAATAAAAAAACTGCCAGAAAAAAAAAGAAATTTTTTTTAAAATTTAAAAAATAATTTTTTAATATTTAAATAATATTAAATTAATATATTATTAAAATATTATTTTATTACAGGTGGTGGTCAACGCCGGAGCTCCGCCGCCGACCACCGTCAGTCGTCGGAATTTTGGCCGAACCACCACCGTGCGCCGCCGGGGGGTCGCCAGAGAGCCACCGTGGTCAACGCCGGAAGTGGCCGGTTGACTACCGGTGGCCACCACTGACCACCATATTATTTTAAATTATTTACTTAATAATAATTAATATTTCTTTAAATTATTTGGGCTTATATCAATTTTACTGGGTTTGGAAAAAAAAACAGTTTTGGGCCTGTTACCAAAAATTCCTTATGATTGAATTCACTAAAAAAAGCACTTTTTTGACTAATACAAAATCATACACATTGATTGATGGATCGGATTGATAATCCAGCCATTAAAATATAATATTGGATGGATTGGATGGACATAATCTTTAATGGATGGATTAGATGGTTTTTTTTCAACAAAAAAATTAGTGGATTTTAATGGATTAATGGATTTTTTTATCCATCCATTAGAATCCAAATCCATATCCATCCAATCCATCCATTTTGCCACCCCTAGTTTCTAAGAATGACTAGTTAGTTTCTTCCTACAAACTTACCTTTACTTAATTTATAAGGATATAAGGATGACTAGTTATTAGGTTATTGATGTATCTTTTTTTAATTTCTGGCTTTTTATTAGGCGTCTGTTTTTAATATTTGAGCAGGGCATTTGATTTAATGTGGCCGACCCTGCAAATATGTATCCATCTTTTAAAGTAAAAAAGTTTCCAAGATTTTCTTCAAAGTGACCCTTCTCACCTGGTTTATTGGGCCAAGTCTATGGTGCACAGAAAACATATGTTTTACAGTATGTATGTATAAGGTTGTTTTCACATTTAGATTAATAAAATGAGAAATACTTATATAGGCACAACCAAAAATAAAATGCATTTGGACAAACACACACATAAAAGTAGTTACTATTTAATCTTTAAAAATAACATATTAGATTATTTGTGGTTGTAACTAACCAAGTTATATTCCCTCAAAAAAAAAAAAAACTAAGCAAGTTATTCTCCAATAAAGCTCACTATTAAATTAAATGAAATATGAAGTGATTTAGTGATCTCTACATGGAAAATAAGTTTGTGTGTGGTGTGGTGCAATGGTAATTTGTTTATGCACATTACACAAAGCCTTTTTTTTTGAGAGAAACAAAACCTGTTTTTTGTTATCAAATTCTAGGGCCTTTTTTGAGTCAAAAAAAAGTCTAGGGCCTTTTTAAAAAGGTTTATCTATAAAAATCATATAAAATAAAACCCTGCTCTTGTTTCTCACCAATCGTCCTAAAGCCACAAGTTAACATGACCCAAAAAATTTACATGTAAATATCTATGTTAGTGTTGACTAATAAGAAAAAAACATTCACAGATCACCCATCAAAGATGTTCACATATTTGTAGGTTGAATTAACCTTCGTTGACACTAAATATTTTAGATCTACATTTTAAATTACTCTATCTGTTTTAGAACAAGTGTCGTTTAAAGTTTTTGCACACTTATTAAGAAACAAATAAATGTTGTTAAAAGACATAATTTACTACTAAACTACCCCAACTAACTATTGGTGTGTTTACCACAATAGTAAAATATATTTCTTTAGAAGTAGTGTACACAACATTAATTGGAGAGCTTAATTGTAAAAGTTTATATATTAAAAAGTAAACTTGACATTCATTTTGAAACAAATTTTTGTGCTACAATAACACTCATTTTAGAATAGAGGGTGTAATTTTTTCTACAAGAGGGTTTACATATTAATTAAAGGGTGGATGGGTTCAGTTAAGTCTTTTACCCTAATCAAAGCATTAAAAAACCCAAATAAAAAAGAAAACAATCTGGCCGCATTTGCCAAAACAACTGAACAAGATAGTCGATACCGTTCCCATTGATCCATCAATCCTCAATCAGCTGCAAAAGGTATTTCTAATTTTATTTTTTTTATGAATTTTATTCCCCTCACTGCTTCAATTGTTGAATCCCCAATCATCAGTAGTAGATTTTTGAGTTTCAATAATTCAGTTCTCCACCTTTTTCTTACTCTAAAGTTACTTTGATTTTATCACAGAACTAAGCTTGCTTCTAGAGCAAGAAAGAGTGTTTTTCTTGGATATAAGACTGGTGTCAAGGGTTTTGTTCTCTTTGACTTACAGTCTAAGCAACTTTTCATTTCCAGAAATGTCGTTTTTTATGAGTATGTTTTGCCTTATAAAACTGCTTCTGATCCTATTTCTGCTTCTGATGCTACTTCTGCTTCTGATCCTATTTCCGCTTCTGATCGTACTTCTGCTTCTGATCCTACTTCCGCTTCTGATCCTACTTCTGCTTCTGATCCTCCTTCTGCTTCTGATAGTTTTCCTGCGTCTGTCCCACGTGTAGCGTATCATAATCAGGATTCTTTATCTGATTCTCTTCCCATTCCTCCTATCAATCATAATGATTCTTCCTCTCCCATTATAAATCCTCCTATACATAATTTACCTGATCCTATAAGGTCTGAAAGAGTCAAAAATGTCCCTGTTAAGCTTCAAGACTATGTTTGTAATTCTTTCACAGATCAACCATCTTCATCTTCTTCAGGTAGTTTATATCCTTTGTCCAATTTTACTTCTTCTCATTTTCTTTCTCCTTCACAATCACATTTTACTTTTTCTGTTACTTCCCACACTGAGCCCAAATCATTTGAAGAGGCTATGCAATCTGAGTACTGGGTTGAGGCAATGAATGCTGAGATCCTGGCTTTAGTAAAGAATGGTACATGGACATTAGTTGATTCTCCTCCCAAAGTCAAACCTATAGGGAACAAATGGGTGTTTAAAATCAAGTATCATTCTGATGGCACTATTGAAAGGTATAAAGCCAGATTGGTTGCTAAAGGGTATAGTCAAATTGAAGGTCTTGACTATTTTGAAACCTTTTCCCCAGTAGCAAAGATCACCACTGTTAGAATGCTTCTTGCTTTGGCCTCCATCAATGATTGGTTCTTGCACCAGCTTGATGTGAACAATGCTTTTCTTCATGGTGACCTCCATGAAGATGTGTATATGCAGATCCCACAGGGTGTTCATACTTCCAAACCAAATCAAGTCTGCAAGTTAAATAAATCTCTTTATGGTTTGAAGCAGGCCAGCAGGTCCTGGTATTAAAAGTTAACCTTGTTTCTCACTCAGCAAGGATATACTCAAGCTTCTGCAGATCACACTCTTTTTTTGAATGATTCTAATGATTCATTCACTGCCCTGCTCATTTATGTTGATGATATCATCTTAACTGGAAATTCTTTGCCAGAAATCACTAGAGTCAAGCATTTACTTGATGCATCTTTCAAAATCAAGGATTTAGGTCAACTGAAATACTTTCTTGGTCTTGAGGTCGCTTATTCCAAAACTGGTATTTCTGTTTCTCAGAGGAAATATTGTTTAGACTTGCTCAATGACTCTGGTTTATTAGGTTCTAAACCTGTTTCCACACATATGGATCCTTCTATCAAGCTGCACCATGATGGGGGGCAACCTTATGAAGATATCTACTCATATAGAAGGCTTGTAGGCAGATTAATATACTTGACAAACACAAGACCAGACATTTGTTTTGTGGTTCAACAACTTAGTCAATTTCTGTCTGCACCAACCAAAACTCATTACAATGCAGCATGTAGGGTGATTAGATACTTGAAGAATTCACCAGGCAAAGGTTTATTTTTTCCTAAGTCATCACACATACAGCTTTTAGGCTTCACAGATGCAGACTGGGCAGGATGTGTTGACACAAGAAGATCCATAACAGGCTTATGCTTCTTCCTTGGTTCCTCTCTTATATCATGGCGCACCAAAAAGCAAAGCACAGTGTCTAGATCTTCAAGTGAAGCTGAATACAGAGCACTTTCAGCTGCAGCTTGTGAAATGCAGTGGCTGATTTACCTTCTCAAGGATTTAAGGATTCACAACACTAAGCTTCCTGTATTGTATTGTGATAACAGAAGTGCTTTACATATTGCAGCCAATCCAGTGTTTCATGAAAGAACTAAACATCTGGAGATAGATTGTCACTTTGTAAGAGAGAAGGTACAAAATGGAACTATGAAGCTTCTCCCAGTTTCAAGTGTTGAACAAGCAGCAGACTTCTTCACCAAACCACTGCATCCTAAGCCTTTCATTACTCTATTGTCCAAGCTTGGCATGGTAGATATATACCAAGCTCCAGCTTGTGGGAGGCTGTTACAAAATAAAGAGGAAGAGGAGATTACTTGTGATGCAAGTAAGCTCACAAATGAGGAAGAAGAAGTTACTTGAGGATCAAGTAACTTGAATATGCCAGCTGGACTTTCTGTTATGGCAGTTAGATTTGTAGCATTAGTATATGATTAGTGTATGATAACTACAATAGACTCTCATTAGTCTATAAATAAGTGTATACACTTTGTATCATTTGATTTGATTCATCAATAAAGATTTTCACTTTCATTTCATTTTATCTCTCTCGAGTTTCTTGTTACAAGTTAACTGTACGCATGTATAAGTGTGATCGCGGCTCCTATAACGGGACCTCCTTTGGTATCGAGCTATATGCTCCCAATCTTCATACTTTTGCTTTTACTGGTCATTATTATATTCCAAAACTTTTTGGGAGCAAGACTGTTCTCTCTTCTATCAAACATGTAGATATTCATTTAGTGTCTTTTTGGATGTCGACATCAGTGAGAGCGGACTCTTCATCAGTTCTACTCAACTGGTTGGTTGAGCTTACTAATATCGAATTATTGACTGTTTCTTCATCTACTCTTGAGGTACTTTATATTGTATGGTTAATGCAGCTTTTTATATTGTATTTAATTTTTTTTATATAAAAAATATGACTGGAAACTAATCCTAATACTTAATGACTGCTTAGGTTCTTTCACTCATTCCTGGTTTGTTGGAGGTTAGGCTCCCTTCCTTGTTTAACTTGAAGGCACTGGAAATAAAAAATAACCTAGATTCTACGCCTAATGGAATGGTGGACTTTTCGCTTCAAAATTCACCATCGGCAAAGGTTGACATCGTAGGATTAAGGTACATTGAACAATTTTTTAAAGATAGATTGTTTGGTTTGATAATTTTAATTTTGGATCCTTCTCTGTTTCCATTTTCCATGATGTCTCTATGTCTATTAACTTACTTTCATTGGATAAATTAAAAAACACTTTTTAAGAGAAACAAATGTGTGTGAATGTCTCCATGTTGATGTGTGCATCATGAATCACATGTACAACTAGTTTAAATAAACTTCTAACTAATAGAATATTCACAGCTGATTTATACTTTAGTTGCTAAATTGTGGAAAAACTTGATTGTACGTCTTCAATCATTGATCTTAACATATTGGACCAGTTTGAATTAACATTTAGTTCATAGTAACTTCATTGATACTAAGTTACAAAAAAGGTGAGTTGCAGAGTTAAAGTCATTGTAATTATTTAAAAAAAATAATATTTTTTAAGTGTTTGTTAAAAAGCTTATCCAAACAAACCAAGAGTGTTCGTTTTAGTTCATCACATCATTTGCTTAGTCTATTACCCATCCTCAAAGATTAAGGTTGTTGGTGAAAAGTGGGTAGCAAAGGAACCAGAAAATATGCTGCTAGTTTTTGTTCGCATGTCGGGAATTGTAGGTGTTGAATGCTGCTTTGCTTGCAAGTTACTTTTTTTATGATTGTTTTCTGACGAATTACAGAGCCCAAAATTTCTTATATATAGTGGAATGAATGGCCCAAAATTACTTTTTTAAACATAATCTTCCACCACTCCTTATGTGACCTACTCACTCTATCCACCTCTCCTTTAATTGTACTTTGCAATAAAACCAAATCATCACTCATTGGCAAAACTTTGAATGCCCTCCATCACAAAACTCTCTTGAAGAAGGTTGGCTTCATTATGAAAACTAAGCTCACCAACACGACAATCCTTTTTATTAAAATTTTGCAGAATAATGTATAATATTATAAGAATCTCTTAAAAAAAAATTAGAATTTTTTAACAAAACATGAACATTCTATATTTTTGGCGGTTAATAATTCATATTTGTTTTGTTAAAAAAATCTAATTTTTTTCTGGAGGGATTTTTACAATTGTCTATACAATTTTGCACAATTTCATTACAAAATACATAAGTTTACTTAAAAATAGGAACAAAAGTGATTGGAAATTTTAAAGGGACTAAAAGTAAAAGAAATCTTTTAAAGATACTAAAATTAAAGTTTGGTATATTTATAGGGACCAAAACATATTTAACTTTAAATATGATGAGATTTCATGTGGAAAATAAGCTTGTGTGGTGTGGTGCAATAGTAATTTCTTTATGCACATTACACAACCTGTTTTTTGTTATTAAAGTCATATAAAACCCTTCCCTTTTTTTTAGGGAAGATATAAAACCCTGCTCTTGTTTCTCACCAATCGTCGGATTCCTAATCTACCCTGATTAGTCCGCACAATTTTTGGAACCCTAATATACCGCATTTCATCTTACACAATAAAAAGCCATACTCTTGTTTCTCACCAATAGTTGCTTCACGATCTCCTTCATGCATTCCAACTCCAACAAATGAAGTTTTGTGGCGAGGGAGATGATCGAAATGTCGTTCCCACTCAGGCAACGCAGAAGTAAAGAAGATACACTAAGAGGCGGAAATTGACTACCGTCACCGGAACCCCACCAACTCTTCCTTTCGATCTGGTTGCTGAGATTTTCTATAGGCTTCCTGTGAAGCTCCTTCTTCAACTTCGGTGTCTCGAAAAATCATGGAAATCTCTAATTTCCGACCATAAATTCACAAAGAACCATCTTCAATTGTCTAAGGCTTGCCAGCACAACCATCACCTCATCGTTAATATCTCGAGTTACATAAGTAAGCTAACTCTGAAGGATTCGACAATTCCCTCTGTTTTCAGCACAGCAATGTCAACCTCTCGCTTCAGAGAGACCAAACTCAGGTTCCCTGATATTTTAAACAGTGTAAGCGCTAGAGATTTACATGTTTCCTCTTGCGACGGCATTCTTTGTTTCACCTATGAATATGGTACAATTTGCAGACATTTCGCTGTTTTGTGGAACCCTTCCATTAGAAGATTCAATATGTTTCTCGCTTTGGAAAATCCAGGAAAAAGAGTTCCTCATACCACCAAATATAGTTTTGGATATGATCATTTCACTCATACTTATAAGATTGTTGCTGTTTCATTTTTTCATGACAAAAGTAATGAAGTTCATGTTTATACTTTGGGTACGGATTCTTGGAGGAGGATCCAAGACTTACCATATCATAGCTCCATTAGCGCACCAGGAGTATTTGCTAGAGGTACCATTAATTGGTTGGCACACAAAATTATTTCTCTTGATCTGGAGAAGGAGTCGTATAAAAAGCTTTTGAAGCCTAATGTGAAGCGTAATGTTTCTCTTGACCTGGGAGTGTTGAGGGACTTCTTGTGCATCTATGCATGTTGTAAGAAGTTTATGGATATTTGGATTATGAGGGAATGTGATAATGAAGACCCATGGACTAAATTGTACCGTGTTCCTTACATGCAATATGAGGGTCTCTATCCTAATGACAAAGCTTTATATATCACGGAGGATGACCAAGTGCTAATGTATTATAGAAATTGGGTGCAAACGATGTTTACTTTCTATGATTCCAAAAGTGGTACTTTTAATATGTCAGCGCGTCAAGACATTCATTGTTTTTTTAATCCAAAAGTCTATGTTGAGAGTTTGATATCACCTTGTCCTTGATGTTATTAGTTAGACGGTATGGTCTGTCACTTATCTTGAGATTCGATTACAACTTATGTTAACTTTTATTAATGTTATTTAGTTTATGCTTGTTCTTCTTATTGCCGATTTCACCTATCATTTTGCCATGTCATACACTTGTTCATTAGTTATTATTTTGGATTGAATTTCAATGATTGGAGATAAATTTTAGATATAATGTATGCTAACGGCTAAACATATGTCTCAATGGTCACTTCAAATCTTGAACAATGCATCATTAACCAAACTGAACATGTAGCTATAGTAAGTAAACTTGTTTTGACATTCATCTACTGAAAGTGGTAGGAATGGAGCAAGTTAGAGCACTAGAATAATCTATTTATTTATTTTTCAGTTGAAATGGCAGGCAAAGTACCCTACTTTACAAATATCGGCTAAAGTGATGTAGTGTAGCGGAATTTAAACAGACCACGTTTTTTCTGTTATACTTGATTTAGTATAATATATTTTCAAATAGTGGCGATAGAATTGTAGCATAACAAAATATGACAAATGATATTTTTTGCGATATGTGGTTGGAATCACTGGAAAATACATGTTTCGTTCCAAGACACAATGCCAAGAATGATGTCCTGTTGTTTATGACTATTATACATGTTGACAGAGAGGGGTTCAATGATCCTCTCGTTTTTCTTCTTTATGAGAGAGAGAGAGAGAGAGAGATGGAATGATAGACAACATACACATTGTTGGCTCTTTATTCTTTGTTGTGTTTCTTTTCACACAACAAAAAAACAAATCTGTATGAGGTGTATATCTTAGAAATTTTCATTGTCAAAACAATATTTATCAGCTAGATTCACCAAGAACATGTATCAGCTCTTGTTGTTCAAACAAGCAAGAGGGAGTAGCTGATGTTAGAAAAAAGTACAAAAGCCGATTAATTAATGTTTCTTCCTTTTCTTTACTGGTTATTTTTGGGGGTATATTTTCATTGGCAATGTAAATTTACACTGCAAACTCAAGCAATATATTTTTTTATTGATTTGACAAATGTAAATTTACATTGCAAACTCAAGCAATTTAATTATCCCTTGTTTTCCTTTTTCTGCTTCATATACTTGTAATTTATTCCTATCAATAGCATACCCCCTATACTCTTCCGTTAATCATTGTAATGAATGTGCAAGATCCATTTGGTTTAATGGTATTTAGTTCAACTTGATTTCTTCTAGTTTACATTATTGGGAAGTGTTTATTTTCAGAAGAACATAACTTTCAAATACATATTTAACTACAAACATTTTAAAATTAGGATAGAAAAACCTCGCGAATTATAATATGTTAACTCTCTAAAAATACAAGAATACCCTTCTTGATATACAGACATACTTGAGTGTGACCTTCATAAAAATAGGAAGAACGTCTTTGACAAATATTTTCATAACACAATTCTTCTGCTGCATTTTATTCCAGGAATTCACTTCAGAAATGATAATGTACAGTACAAAGTAATCATTTATTTTCTCTCCAATCACGACTTCAAAAAGCACATTCGAGGGGAATATGACAATCATTCAGTTAGGTCTATTCAATAGTCAAATTTAAGTGATGAACTAATTACTCAATTTAAAGTGTATTACAAACCATTTGAAACGCGATCACAATACTTCAAGAGCATTTTAAAATAAAAGTGGATCAAATTAATGTTCCATATAATCAAAGCCTATAAAATCATTGAATCAATATTTTTAACACTGCTGTTGCTGCTGACATCTAATTTATTTTTATGCTTTGTCTATCACTGCCAAATCAATGCGGTAATTTTTTACACCATCACTTAAGCAACTTTCCATGCAGTCTAAGATTGATAGGTCCGTCCAATTGGGACAGTATCTAAGGTGAAAGTCGGTAGAATGTAAAGATGAACCCGGCAATGAACCAAAGAAAAATTTGACAAAATAACCTCAATAAACCCAAAAACGAGCTAACCTACACAAGGCCACACGAAAACAAATCACACAAACCTCATAGTACAACTTGCAATATTTTTCTTAAACCCCAAAAAATTACCACCTGCCGAATATTTCATGATTTGTCTGTGACAAAACATTCATTGTATGTAGTCTAATACATGCTTCAAGGCATGACCTACTCCCGCCAAAAAAAGAATAATCTCTGTTTTGTTCCTTTGAAGAACCGACCCCAGGCCAAGTAAACAATCGATTATTGAGACCAAACCAAAACCAGCTTCTTCACCAATCAATCATCTTCCAAGGATTACGTTCCCTGTTTGCAACTACAAGGTGTATCTCCAAAAGCTCCTGCCACCTTATTGATAAAACTCCAGCCAAAGTAAACAGATCAGCTAAACCTAAAAACAAGTAATGTAAAGCCAGCCATAAAAATGTTATGGGAAGAGGTTTTGTTGAATGAAACAAACAAAAATTTGACACTGTTTTCTTTCTGTGTTACTCTCATTTTAGTTTTGCTTACTTTTCTAGAAAATGGAACTGTGACGTGGTTATAGACTAGAGCAAAGATCATGATGAAGAGGATAGGGAAAAAAAAAGAAGTGAAGCTGAAGGGAGTTTGAAGGAATCAAGCATTGATTATGGTTGGCATGGATATGGTCAAACCCGTCCAATTGCCTTCGGGTTAGGACGGGTTGTAAGACACAATTGAGTTTTAAACACCCCTACACTATACAATTATTTTACATATGCATCTAACGACATGTTTTATTTTTGTCAAGTAGTCTAGTTACTATAAATTCACCTCTTAAGATGAGTAAGTAGGCAATTCGAGGTTCGAACCACGACCCCTGCATGTACTTATGCAATGTCTCATCCAATTGAGTTAGGCTCACGCACACACATCCAAGAATAAGTTGCTACGTCAATTAATAAATATAAAAACATTCATATTCAATTGATGTGACAACACATGAATAGATGCATGTGTAAAATAATTGTAAACTTATTGACACGTAAAAAAAATATTAGCCAATGAAAAAAAGTAAATTAGAGGTGTACATGAGTTGGGTTAAGCCAGTTTTGGCCAAAGTGTTACCCAATCCGATAGAGCCTAATTGATTTGGGTAAAAAGACTCACATTTTTTTATGTCAAACTCGAACTGAACCAACATGATAATCAACAGGTTGGTTTAGGTTGGGTCAACAAGGCTCTAAACTTTTTTTTAACTCCAAATAAAAAATAAAAATATAATAAAATTACGGCTAATGCTATATAACACGAAGCAACAAGTCTCACGAAAAAAGTCTCACAAAATCCACGAAAATACACATGCATGTGGCAGTCTTTTTTAATTAAATAATGAATAAATATATATAAATTAAATTTTAGTACTCAAAAGTCTAACACTTAATTATTATTTTTTTTGAAGGAAAAGTCTAACACTTAAATTTAAAAGTCTTACACTGTATTATAAAAAAGAGTAAATTACACTCCCCTCCCCTCAAAGATACTTGAATTACACTCCCCTCCCCTCTTATATTAAAATATACACTTTCCTCTCTTGAAAAATAAAATTTATACTCCCCTCCCTTAAAAGATACTTGAATTACACCTCCCTCCCTTAATAATTAAATATGCACTACACTTTAATATATTTTAACATAAATCAATATTTTTATGATATATATTAATTTTGAACCACCATTTAAAAAAAATTAATTCATTTCTTTATAATGTTAAATGTCAATTTAAATATTTTTCTATTGATTTTATAATTTAGAGTATAAAATTAACTTTTAAATAACCATGATTTAATGTCTTTAGTAATTTTTCACATATTTAAATTTTATTTTGGGTTGTTTCATATTTTATAATAGATTTTAAAACTACATGTTAATGAATTTGTGAATAAAAAATAGCAAAAAAATATATTCAATTTTTTATTATATTAAAATAGACCCGCATTACTATTTTTTTGGAAGTGTGTTAGATTATTATTTCTTTGCAAGATTATTAGAAATAAAATAAAAATATTGAGGGAGTAAAGTGAAGATTTTAACATAAGAGGGGAGGGGAATGTAATTCAAGTTTCTCTTAAGGAGGGGAGAGAAAAAATTTCTAATATATTTTGAATAAGAGGGGAGGGGAGTGTATATTTTAACATAAGAGGGGAGGGGGAGTGTAATTCAAGCATCTTTGAGGGGACGGGAGTGTAATTTCCTACGACTTTTTCCTACTCAGTTGCCCTATACCATCGTCCGTCTTTTCCTTTAAAACTCTGATTTGTTATGGAAAACGATTTTTTCCATTTGTTTGAAAACTTCGCTACAAATATTTGCTTCCTTTCAGGTTTTTCTCCATCTTCAACATCATCATGGGTTTATGTTTTTCTTCGACCAGGGTTGTTAGCGGCTCTAATTGTAAACAGACAAACCATAAACCAAATTCAACAACGAAGACAGAAACGGTTACGTTGACGGAAACCCTAACATTGCTTTCACCACTACCCACGCTTCCGTTTGATCTTGTTGCAGAAATTTTGTGTAGAATTCCGGTAAAGTTACTCATTCAGCTTCGCTGCCTCTGTAAGTCCTTCAATTATTTAATCTCTGATCCCAAATTTGCGGAGAAGCATCTTCGCTTGTCAACCAAGCACCGCAATCTCATGTTATGCTCCTGGAACAACCTACCTAAGTTTTTTATGTATGATTTCCCTGTCCATTCTGTTTTCTCAACTCCTAGTGTCACGCAGACACAACTCACGTACCCTATCAGTCTCAAAAGTACATATGGTGCACCTTTAGCGGTGTGCTCTTGCGCCGGCATCCTTTGTCTCACCATGCGTCAAGGATCTGCTGTTTTGTGGAACCCTTCCATTCGATTGTTCAAGATATTGCCTACTTTGAATAATATTAAACAGGGAGTACATTTTTATCCCTTATATAGTTTTGGGTATGATCATTTCATTAATAATTATAAGATTATTGCTATTTCTTTCTTCAATGAAAAATATGAAACTAGAGTTTACACTCTAGGTACAGATTCTTGGAGAAAAATACAAGACTTTCCAAATTTATGCTTGTATCATCCATCGGGAGTATTTGTGAGTGGTGCCGTTAATTGGTTGGTTTATGATGGTTTTCGTAGTTTTATTGTTTCTCTTGATTTAGAGAAGGAGTCATATCAATATATTTCGCAGCCTATTTTGGAGATGAGTTTGTTTACTTTGGGGGTATTGAAGGATTGCTTGTTTTTAAGTCCAACTAATGCCAGAGATATGTTTTTGGATATATGGGTTATGATGGAATATGGAAATAAAGAGTCGTGGGCTAAATTGCACCACGTTCCTTTCATGGGAGATCCGGGTTTGGGGGTCTTTAACAAGGTTTTACATGTTTCTGAGGATGATCAATTGCTGTTGAATTTTTATGAGTTGGGAAGTAACAAAAACAAGTTGGTTGTTTATGATTCCAAAATTGGTACTTTCAAGATTCCCGAGATGCAAAACATCAATCATCGGATGCAGTTGGAAGTGTATGTTGAGAGTTTGATATCACCTTGTTCTTAATGCTAGGATGTAGATGCTATGTTATTTCAATTGAGCAAGAGATTCAACTGCATAAAATATATTATTAATTTATGTTTAGGTTAATTATTTTATGAGGTTCCTCTTAATGGTGACTTGTTGGATCATTGTTAATTACTGGTTGATGGAATCTTCAAGTTTAAAACCTGTTGTTACTTTTCAAGTGTTAGTTAATTTGAGTTCTCGGTTCTCTCATCGCGCATTATCTTTTAAATAGTTCCCAATCATGCATTGCATTTTATGGTTTTTCATTTAATTTCTTAATGTTTGTTTAAAATCTTGCACAATGCATTATGAACTGAAATGGATATGCTATATATTACAACTGTGATTCTAATTTTAGAGTATTCAATTTTGTCACATATGTAGCCTTTTGATAATTCGATTTCTGTTAGTGATATAACAGCGTATCAAAAACATAAAATATGACTTCGTACATCTTCTTGAACACCCTTATGTACAAATGACAAAGTCTTTTACATACTGACTTAAGTTTCGCTGTGTTATTCTTTTTGAATTAGCAGAAGCTAATCTAGTTTGACAATTCTCGTTGACAATCATATTTAAGTGGATAAGTCTGATCTATACCATCCTTTCCACTGTGATTTTGTTGAATCTCTAGAGTGTGAATTTCGCAAAATCACAGTCGTTGAGATTTTGTCAACTCACCACAAATCCAAACAAATACTTAGTTATACCCCTTTTCTCTAAATGTTTTGTCGTGGCTCAGCTTTAATGCTTTGTTCCAAGATTCCTGCAACATAATCTGTCTAAATTAACAGTTTGGCTTATGTTTCACTGTGTTATTCTTATTTTATTTGTAGAAGCTAAAGCTTGTTTACCATTCTCATAAACAATGAAAAGTTATATTGAATAAAAAAGCTTTTACTTCAAGGCAAAGGTGGACTCAAGTATGCAGAAATTTGGTGTCTATGAAATCAATTGAAATGGAAGGTATTATTGTGTATATCCTTTTCATTTTTCGATTTTTCAAAAATATAGTTGGATTCAGATACTGTGTTAATTTCATCACCCTTCCGTGCACGCAAGCCTTATAGAGCGCGCGTGTGTGTGTAGAACCTTCTATTCTATCTGATATACGAATTTTGAAAGGTAACAAAACTGACCGATTAGAGAGAGCACTAGTGTAGTAATGGTTTCCAGCTTTAGTAATCGTTTGTTAATTATATAGACCTCTCTGTTATCAAATATTAAACTTCTATCAAATATAGCTTCGTGGGTACAACACAAGCAAGAAACCAGCAAGAAATTAGCTGTTGTAGTCTTTCCTGCAGAACATGAATTGCTATGAATACCACCTTATTCTCTTGATGCTAGATAGTGCAGATTGAAAAAAGGGGAACATTGTTTATACAACTTTAGCTAGTATGCGTTGAAAGTAATGAAAATCAAGTAAAAAAAACGATCTCACGGTTTCTTTTCATTCTAATTACTTGGATTATTATTTGTGTTTGATTTCCAATTTTGGATGATCCACACTCCTCCAGCCTACATGATAATTCATTCATTCCTTGTTCACTTCATCTTTTAAAATATAAAGAAGGTATTTATAAAATTATTAGAATTTCTTTTTCAAATCAAATAGAAATCCGAACATACTAAAAATAATATCCGAGTCAAAGGTGTGAAGTAATATGCAAAATTGATAGAGACGATTTCTGATACTGATTCTCTGTCTTTTATACTAGTGGCCTAATCAACATCAGAAAAGTCGCATATATCAAGATTTAGTTTTTAGTTTCATCTAAATACCTTAATATCTTCTTTACTCCTTGTCAATGGTGAACAGTGTTAGCTAAAATTGTATATGGAGTAAGAAATGTTGGTTCTGTTCTTAGCTAGACATTGCAATCCTTAACAATTGCATGCATTCTCCTTTAGCTATGAATTTTTTCCGTTTGTGTTGAGCAAGAAGTGGCATTCTTCATATTAAATATTCCTAGCAAATCGGATATACCTAGTCTGTATCAAATCTGATAATATGGCTTCCAAGATCCTTTGAAAAGATAAAAGAGGAACCACCCTTGGTGTTCTAGAATTCCTAAGCCAAGAATGAATTCTTGAGCCTTTCAAACCATGTCTTTAGATCCTGCTTCAACACATAGAAGGTCGTTGTCAATCCACAAATGTAGTGTGGCTTTATAGGGTCGGTGAAACCTATGGTTGGTACACAAAAGCACTTTTTTTTTCTCTGTGAAATATAAGAGGGATTTTAATTGTTTATGTAAGGTGTTATTGGGGTGTTGAATAGGAAGGAAACTACATGGATGAGAAGATAGTAACTTATAGAATCAAAACAAATTTGTATCATTGTTATGGTTTTGGACTTCCTCGATTACATGTTATTAATTTGGGACTGATCAACTAAATGGTAAAAGAAAGTGTGATAACTAGTATTTTAGAGAGCCACGCAATTTTTTTGACCTGCAGATAAGCTAATTAATAACCCTTTTTTTTTAAGGGTAATTAATAAGCCTTATTTTTAGAGAAATTAATAAGCATCTTTCTTTACCAGAAACATAGCATAATAATAACATGTACGGAGAAGGGTGTTAAAAAAATCTTTGATATTATATATATATATATATATATATATATATATATATATATATATATATATATATATATATATATATATATATATATATATATAGAGGACATATCCTATGAGAATGGTTATTTTATATGAGAATGGTGAGAATAAATCTCAATCATTAGATTAAAGTTAGATGGTTAAGATTAAAAAACAAACCATATGCATTCCCTTATTGTATTATTTTTCTCTAACCCATTTATTTGTTCATCTTCATCACTTGTATGTAAAAGAATCCATCTCTGCCATCTGAATAGAAGACTACCATCTACCAATTTATCTAGTTATGCCTTTAGTTTTTGTTTTGTTATTTTAAAGCAATTTCCATTCAGAAGAATGTGAAACGTGAACGCATCTTTTCATCTGTAATAAAATAAAACTAAAAATGAAAACAACAAAAGAGGACAAAGATCGTGAAACGGATCTGATCTCGCCGCCTCACCTCTCTTGTTCTGACCACCGCCTCACTTATCTGAGATCTCGCCGCCGTTGTTGTTGCCGTCACCGGATTTTGGGTGTTTGAACGAGTGAAAGAGACAGCAAGGGAGAGAGTGATACGAGAGTGAAAGAAACGATAGATAACAGCGAGACGGCGAGGTGCGATCTTGAGAGAGTGGGTGAGATAAAAGGCGGCGACGGTTAGACGCGGTGGAAAACGGAGAGGCAGCGGGATGTAGGGAGATAAACGGCGGCGACGGTTAGACGCGGTGGAAAACGGAGAGGCAGCGGGATGTAGGGAAGAAGAAGGGTATGGTGAATGTGTTTACGAGAATGGATACAATAAGTATAACCCATGTGTTATTAAAATGTGACTTTGTAATCTTAACCATCTAATTTTAATCTAATGATTGAAATTTATTCTCACCATTCTCATATAAAATAACCATTCTCATAGGATATGTCCTCCTATATATATATATATATATATATATATATATATATATATATATGGGTTTTGCTAGAAGTCATCTTTTATGAAGGTGTCTTTTAGCAAAGTTATAACTAAAAAGTGGAAATCACACCTTGAGGTGTGGCTTGCTAAAAGACACCTTCATGGGTGGCTTCTAGCAAAACCCAGTTATATATTTGCTAGAACACACCCACTAGTTTTTATGTGGAAGTGTTTTAGCAAGCTACACCTTAAGGTGTATTTAACTATTTTTTAGTTATAACTTGCTAAAACACACCTTTTAAAAAATAAGTGGTTGTATCCTAGCAAATGCCTATAGGAGTTGCTAACATACACCCACTTATTTTTTAGAAGGTGTGTTTTAGCAACATTCACCTTAAGGTGTATTTAACAACTTTTTAATTATATTTTTGCTAAAACACACCTTAATAAAATCTAGTGGGTGTATCCTAGCAAACCTCATATATATATATATATATATATATATATATATATATATATTTTATAGTCGGGAGTAATTTTAGCCTTTGAACATCTCACCTGAATTCTTATCATGACAACTCGATAATTCACTTTGCTAGCAAAATCAAATTATTTTTAACTATTGATCTACGTGAAGTCGGTTAATGAAAGCGGTAGTAGATATATGGTTGGTAGTTTATATTGATATAATTGGAGAGGTAAAGCAAACAAAAGACAAATTGTGACGAGATTAAATTTTGAGGAGTGTTATTTGAACAACCATTTGGTGGACAATTTATGGGACAACCATAATTTACAAAGAAAAAGTAGGCATTGACACGAAAATCAAAGCAATGGAGAAATAAAGTAAAAATTAATGGGAGTATGAGAGAGAAAGTTGTCACAAAAGTTGTCAAAAAATAGATGTTCAAATATCATTTCTCTTAAATTTTAATGGTTAGTCCTCTAATGCTTTTATTTGATCGATTATGCATTCTTCCTATTTTACCTCCATCTATTGCCCTTCCCACATCTCGAAGTCTCGCAACTAACATCTACAAATGTCTCTACCCAAGTTCCTTACAAAGGAAGTTTATGTCTAGAACTCTTTAAGCCAAAATGTTATATACACATTTTCTTTCTTTATTTTCACGAAGGTCTATATTAATAAGATACACATTTTCCTTTGGATAAAAAGATAATTGATATCCATAGACTATAGTAATAATTTATTAATTTATTAATAATATATTAAATTCTTACTTTTTGGTCCCACTAATATAAGAGTGGAAAATTACCTTTTGTCAAAAAAAAAAAAAAAGAGTGGAAAATTACTTCAGTCCATAAATTGTGGAGTCAATTACATAATTTACATTTCCATAAACACCTTAAAAAACATTTAATAATTTCCATTTCCAAATTCCATTTACACTGACCGGGTTCAACAAGTGCGGGAAATGAGAAGTAGTGAAAATTAAGCGCAATATTCAATTCATTTTCCCGCTTCAATTTAAAACCGCTTCTTCTCTTCCATTTATAATAATCATTTTTTTCTTCACCGTTTTCACTGTTCACCTTCTTCTCTCTTCTCCTAACAAAAAATAAGCGCTTATTTTCTCTTTCACCTCAACAATGCCTAAAAAACGCGTTCGGAAATCTTCCAAACAAGACGACGTTGTCCCTCAACGGAAGAAAGCCAAACAATCTCCAGTTAACTCCGTTGAAGAAGTGGTTTCTCTTCTTCCTTCCAGAAGAAAGAAAGCGAAGCAATCTTCAGTTAACTCCTATGATGCATGCTTCGTCGGAGAACCCATTCCGGCCGATGAAGCTCAAAAGAAATGGCCTCACCGATACACCAAAAACGAGTGAATTATTTTTACTTATTTTTTTGATTTTTTGGTTGTTTATTGTAAGATTTAAAATTCACTGCTATGTGATTGTGTTTTGTAGTGAATCGAGTGAGAATGAAAGTTTGAAGGCGAAGTTTCACTACCGTGAAGCGAAACTTGATGGGATTTTATATAAGCTGGAGGATAATGCTTATGTCAAGGTTTCTATTCTATTTCATATAATGTTCATAAATTTCTGTTTTTGATTTCTTGTTGAAAATTTGATGCTTTAGGGTTTATTTCTTTGATTGCATGTTGGCAACTGTGTTTTTATGATATTTTGTTTGATTTTATGTTGAATATTTTGTGCTTTATGGTTTATTCATATGATTTCGTGTTGAAAATTGGGTTTTAGGGTTTATTTCTTTTATTGCATGTTGAAAATAGTGTTTTTATTTTATTTATGTTGAAAATTGATTTTTTTTTATGGTTCATTTGTTTGAATTTCATGTTGAAAATTGTGATTTGCGGTTCATTTCTTTGATTTGGTGATGGAAATTATATTTTTTATTTTTTGATTTCATGTTGAAATCTTGGTTTTAGGCTCCTTTTATTTGATTTAAGGACCCCTTGATTTAATGTTGAAAATTGTGTTTTTGGATTCATTTCTTTGATTTGGCGTTGGAAATTATGTTTTGATTTCATGTTGAAAATTTGGTTTCAGGATCCTTTTATTTGATTTCATGCTGAAAATTGTGCTTTAGGATTCATTTGTTTGATTTCATGCTGAATAATCTGTTAGTTTACTTGAGTTTTGATTTTACTATGTTTGTTGATTGTTGTTTAGGGGGAGGAAGGAAAAGAGGATTACATTGCTACGATTGTGGAGATGTTTGAAACTCCTGACGAAGAACAATATTTTAGTGCTCAATGGTTTTACAGAGCCGAAGACACGGTAAAGTTTGAATTTTAACTCTTGATTTTTGGGTTTGTTTAGCTGTTTAGGGTTATTGTTGATTTTGGTGATTTGAATGTGTGTGCAGGTGATTAAGGACCATGGGAATCTAGTTGACAAAAGGAGGATTTTCAAATCTGATGTAAAAGATGAAAATCCTTTAGATTGTTTAGTTAGGAAAATAAACATTGTACAAATTTCTCCTGATGTCACTACTACAAAATACAGATTTAACATCAAGGGGGTTTTGGTTTTCACATCAGCACGGAAAATATCTGAAGGGAAAGATACACAGTGTCAGTTTTAACATCAGTTGGCATAAGCAAGTGAAGGGAATTCCTAATAACATATACCATTTACATCAGTGCATAATTGAGACGAAGGGAAAAACACGCGGTGGCATTTTCGTAATTTGAGCGAAAACTTTGGCTAACTTATTTTTACATCAGTGGGTGAGAACTGCCTGATGTGAAAACAAATTTTCACTTTACCTTATCCCTTCCTCTCTTTCGTAAAAACACATCTACGCGTTTTCACTTTCTCACTTCTTCGTTCCTCACTTTCTCACTTCTTCTTCTAAATTCCAATCCAATTCTAATTCTTCACAACTGTCCAATCACAATTCCAATTCTTCAATTTTTAAATCGCAATTCCAATTCTTCAATTCCAATCACAACCCTAGTTAGACACATTTATCACTGTCGTTTATATACTTTGTCGTCTCCAACAAAATTAGGGCTTCTTGTTCAATTTCACAAATTTTCGCATACCCTAACTTCAACCATGGTTGCCGCAAAGAAAACCCTAACTTCAACAAAATTAGGGCTTCTTGTTCAATTTCAGATCTGGTCCATACGGTCAGATTTTCCGGCCGGATAACTTCGTTTTTGGACAGTCCGGTGCGGGAAAAAACTGGGCGAAAGGTCACTACACTGAAGGAGTTGAGTTGATTGATTCGGTGCTCGATGTTGTTAGGAAGGAGGCTGAGAATTGTGATTGTCTTCAAGGTATTCTTTCTTCCGATTTATGCTTCTAAATGTTTTTGTGATTTTAGTTTTTTTTCTCTTTTTAATTTTCGAAGTCTGATAAATTTTCTTCTGCGATTTTTTTTTTCAGTTACTATTTTAGTTATGATGATTTTCGTGCATGTTTATGTAACAATTTAGTGTGTAATTTTTTTTTAAATATTTATTGTTAATTATGAACGAAGCTAAATTATAGAGAATCGAACCTTGATCTAGGAAGTTTGGCGTTTGTTTGTGCTTATTTTGAAGTGTTATAGTAATCAGTAGCTTAATTTTTACTATTTTAGCTATCAATTATTGATAATGTCTTTTGCATGTTTATGCAACAATTTAGCGTGTTATTCTGTTAAATATTGTATTACTAGTTAATAATAGTTATGAATGAAGCTAAATTGTTGACAATTGATTATTGAGGCAAGGTCAGAGGATTTGATATAGGAACCGGTGCTAATTGCATTTATCCACTTCTTGGTGCATCTCTTTTGGGATGGAGTTTCATCCTTTATATTTATCTGATTCTGTTTTACTTGTAATTTGTGACTCTAGCATATTGCAGGACGCATGGAGCGAGAGGGAACTTCTGCTGATCTAGGTGTAAGAGGTCAAATACAGTCAGAGTCAGTACAAATAGGAATTGCTATGCAGCATTTGGGTGCACTTCTACTTGAACTGGGCCGAACTATGTTAACATTGCGAATGGGACAGTCTTCGGTATGTTTTCATTATTTTCATTTGTGATTTGGATTGCTTTCTTTTGACAAAATACTTTTCATGATCATATTCAATTTTCAGGCAGAATCTGTTGTTAATACTGGACCATCAGTTTATATTTCTCCATCAGGGCCAAATCCTATAATGGTGCAGGTTTGTCATTTTTGATATATTCACATTATTTGATTATTTGATATTTCAATTAAGTTGATGACGACATGCAATAAACTGTGCTTAGTTGATATGTCAAAACTTGACTTAGACATTATAAATAATTAAGTTGGTTCAACATAATAGATTATTGATAAAGGATTGAAGATTGGAAAAAAGTCAGTTGATAACCATTTTCATTTCAATACCTTGTCCTAGTCAAGCTGTTTGATGAAAGTTCAATTGTGCAACATGAGAGGGAAATTGAAAAAAATCAATAATGCAGTAAGGTGTCGAGAAGATTCGCTTTATTAAAGGAATTATTGAGTTCTGATATGGTGTACATGGAGTGTACTTCAATATTGTATTCTAAACAAGTTAAGGTGTGTTCACTATTGAGTACCACAATTTGCTCATCAAATGGTATCCACATATAATTATGAAGAGTAAACACTCATTTAACCTATAAATATCAAAGATATTGGTGACACATCTTTGGTCCTCTAAACGTAATCACAACCAATCCAGTCCATCAACTACTGATAGTGGCGTCAGTTTATTCTTGCAGTCTTAGAAGATAAAATCTATTCAATCTTTAAATTAGAAGCCCCATTATTTGTGTTGTCATGGTGTGCATGTAGAAGGATGTTTTTTGGGGTTCTACTTGATATTTGTACCTTTGGAAACTAAAATGATTGTTTGCTCATATATATTTGTAACTTTGGAGAGTCAATTATTATTCCTATGTCATCTATGTTCATGCTAGGAAACCAAAGTAAATGGGAAATTGATAGAAAGAATCGAAAGAGTATTTTTTTTTTTTAATATTACTGAGAATAGCATAGAAGACTCTCCTCCACTAGTTTTGTCTTATGCATCAGAAACCTCCCTGTTGATAATTGTGTATGCTCAAGCTCAATCAACGTAAGTTCATCGTTGAAGACTGTTGCATTTTTGATGGTCAATCTACTGAAATTTGTCTTTATCTGCTTGATTTTGTTGATACTTTATATATTCATTGTTTTTTTTTTTTGAGCAAATATATTCATTGTTTTTGTTTTTTTTTGAAGAAATCAAAATATATTCACTGTTTTCATTCTTCGATTCATATATAGATCCAATCAAATCATGTTTGATTTTTTATTATTTTTTTGCTTAGGTTCTTCACATGGATAGAAATGATTATTACGGAGGAGAATCCACTTCCCTTAATCTTATTCAGGTAAAAAAAACTTTCTCTGATTTTTTTATTTTATTTTTATTATTTTTGAAATCTGAAACTAATGAATGATATTTGATTTATTTGTATGATTTAGCTTTGGAAGAAATTCAGAGGAGATGACAAGCCTCCCCCTCATTTGGGTTCTAGCAAAGACTATAATATCGATATGAACCCTAAGGTTATTCATTTATTTTCCGCTTTTCTTGTTTTTAATTATTTTGGTGCATCTTCCGTCTTTTTGGTTTGTACCGACTGTAACATCTTCCGTCTTTTTCGACTATAATATCGACTATAATCCCAAAACTATTGCATTGCTATTCACATTTGGTCTGTACCGACTGTAACATCTTCCGTCTTTTTCTGGTTGAACAGATGATGTGGAGGCTTAATTTCTTGGTATTGTTCTGTTGTGTTGTACTTAACAACAGTTACATGTTATACTACATCTGCCCCATGCACACTCTTTTCACTCTTATGGTTTATGGAGCACTTGGTATTCTAAACAAATATAATGAGTTTGGGTCGGTCATTGCTGCAAAAATTGGTGCTTGCTTCTTAGTTGTTATCTTAGTATGGGAGATACCTGGAGTATTTGAATGGGTTTGGAGTCCATTCACTTTCATGCTCGGTTAGTAACATTTTTTATGTTTGGGTGCACACATGAAAGCACAACAGATCATGCTGACAGGAATATTTCTTTGAACTTGCAGGTTATACTGATCCTGATCCATCTAAATCACATTTTACCCGCTTGCATGAATGGCATTTTCGCTCAGGGCTTGATCGATACATTTGGATAATTGGAATGATATATGCTTATTATCATCCAACTGTGAGTTTCTCATTTTATATATTTGAACAAGCCAAGACAAATCTAACATTCACCTCCATCCTCTCTGTTATTGAGTGATGATTTTGAAGTGGCAGACTATGGCCTAGTTGGGATGATCTTCTAGCTTATAGGAGTTTTTCAATTTTGAAGTGATAATTGTATGTCTTTGAAATGAATACTTGTGAGGGTTATAAATTAAATTTTGTATCTGTTAGTTTTTTAGCTTCCTTTTTGGCATTAAAATATCATATATTTTTTTTCATATTTCTAATATAAATAAAAGAAACAAACATGGTCTCAAGCGCAGTATTAATAAAGCATAATTTTTTTTAAAAAAAGTGTAGATTTCACATCGGTGGGATAGAAGACTGATGATAAATATAATTATTTTACTTCAGTGTCTATCATAAAACTGATGTGAAAACCCTGATCTTAAATTTTAAAAAGAACGTATCACATCAGTGGGAAAAAAGCCTGATGTGCAAATTTCGCTATTACATCAGTTCATACCTGATGTGAAATGACGTGTACATTCCACATCATATCACTTTACATCGGTTGCCACCTGATGTGAAAAGTAGTTTCCAACTGATGTGAAAACTGATTTCTGTAGTAGTGTGTAAGTGCTTTGTGTAGTTCTTTTGTTGTATAATAACTTATAATTTTTCATTATAATGTTCAGTGTTTTGAAATATGTTAATTTTGTTTACTACAGGCTGCGAAAAAGAAGAAAATTCCTCCTTGTGACTTCTATTTTGATATGAAGTACACCGTGCCATATCTAACTTTCTCTAATGGTATGATTTCATAAATTAATTATGATGATTTGCTTAAGTTTCTTGCATGTAACTTTACCGTTTTTTTTTTATGTTGATTGTGGTTTGCCCTGATTGATGCAGCACCTGCCATAATAGAAAGAAAGACTTCAACACTTTCAAGTGAATCTGGGTCCAATGTCAGTGCAACTGATAAAAAAGGGCTTAAAGAAAAATCAACTCAAATTAAAAAATCTATTAGGCCTGAGTGGACTTTACTGGATTTGTATTCTGGGTGTGGAGCTATGTCCACTGGCCTTTGCTTTGGAGCGTCTATTTCTGGCATTAAGCTTGTCACGGTATTTAGTCTAATTTGCCTAATGTTTCTTTGGTTCATTTTAACTTTGCTGGTAAATAATATTTTTACTGATTTTATAATCTTGGTTGTTTTTGACTTGAAGAAATGGGCTGTGGATATAAATGAATATGCTTGCAAGAGTCTTAAGCTGAATCACCCAGAAACACACGTATGTTTTGGTGTTATTCTGTAGTTGATGTGTGTTATTGTAACTTTTTTCATAGTTCTTCATTATTATTCTTATTAACATGCATGCATTGCTTCCCGAAATGTTAAATTCAGGTGAGAAATGAACCCACAGAAGACTTTTTAATTCTACTTTTTATTGGAGAAGAATAGACGACTTCCCATATTCTTACCACATTTGTGAACAGGGAGTATTTCTGAGTGGCACTGTTAATTGGTTGCCAAGTGATGATTCAAGTATTCTTTCTCTTGATTTAGAGAAGGAGTCATATCAACAACTTTTCCTACCTGATATCGAGAACGAGAATAATTTGTTGGCCTTGAGTGTGCTGAGGGATTGCTTGTGTGTTTTTGCAACTTGTGATCTGATCTTGAATGTTTGGATTATGAAGGAGTATGGAAATCGAGAGTAAATATAAATATATTCATCTAGTTTTTTTACACTTTTAAATGATAAAGAAAAAAAAACAAAAATATTTATATTCATATCGTGTTTATTACATTTGTTTTAATATTTAAATTTATTTTTATCTATTTGTTATATGTGTTATTTGTATTGAAAATTAAGGGTATTTTTGAAAAGAAAAAATTCAACCCAAAAATACTGAATGGGTAATTTTCTTTATATAATATAGATGAAATGCTTATATTATCACTTATTTTGAGATCGTATGTGGTAAAATAGCTAATGAACCAATGTAATTTTTCCTTTAAAAAACATAAAATAAAAAATACACATAATTTTAATCCATTATCCAAATACAAATAAAACCCGAACCTTCACTCAGTCATTCGATCTCAGTCATTCACGGATGAAACAAACAAAACCCGAACCTTCCAGTTATAGTTTTCTCGCGATTCCCTTTGGCTTTCGTAGTTCTAAAGATATGGCACAGGGAAACGACGTCGTTTGCTCTCAGTCAATCACGGAGGAAACAACCAACACTCGGAGCAAGCGATTGGTTGCTGGAACCCTAACATGCTCATCGCCGGAGCTTCCAACTCTTCCTTTTGATCTCCTGTTTGAGATTCTCTGTAGGCTTCCGGTCAAATTACTCATACAACTTCGATGCCTTTGTAAGTTTTTTAATTCTTTAATTTCCGATCCCAAATTTGCAAAGAAGCACTTTCAATTGTCAACCAAGCGTCGCCGCCTCATGGTAACCTGTAAGAACAACTTGGATGAGACTGTTCTACATGATTCCCCAATCTCCTCGCTTTTTTCTACTCCTACCGTTGTTACACAGACACAACTTTACCCTCCTATTACTGACTTAAATGCACATGGACATCACTACGTGGACGTAGAGTGCTCTTGCGATGGCATGTTTTGTGGTGAGCTCCATTTTGGTTCTTATTTTCTGTGGAACCCTTCCATTAGAAAGTTTAAATTATTGCCTCCTTTGGAAAGTGACAAATGTTCGACGTCACTAAGCTTTGGATATGATCATTTCATTGATAATTATAAGGTCATTGTTGTTTCTTTCAAAAATGAAGTTTTTGTTAATACTTTGGGGACTGATTATTGGACAAGAATCGAGGACATCCCATATTCTGACCCCATTTATGAACATGGAGTATTTGTGAGTGGCACTGTTAATTGGTTTATCATCGATGATGATTCAAACATTCATTTCATTCTTTCTCTTGATTTAGAGAAGGAGTCATATCAAGAGCTTTTGCTACCTGATTTCGAGAACGAGAGTGATTCGTTGACCTTGAGTGTGCTGAGGGATTGCTTGTGTGTTTTTGCAACTAGTGATATGTTTTTAGATGTTTGGATTATCAAGGAGTATGGAAATGAAGAGTCTTGGACTAAATTGTATAGTGTTCCTAACATGCAAGATCGGGGTCTTGCACCCTATACTGTTTCATATATTTCTGAGGATGACCAATTGCTGGTGGGGTTTGTTGATATGCGAAGTCGCAATAGGAATAAGAAGTTAGCTGTTTATGATTCCAAGACTGATACTTTGAATATTCCAGAGTTTGAAAACAACTATGAACCGATGTACTCAAATGTCTACATTGAGAGTTTGATATCGCCCTAAGCCAGGATTCAACGGCAACATATATATGGTTAGTCTTTTGTTTGTGTTATTTATTCTACGCCTTCTCTGATTTTTGGTGACGTCTTGGATCATTGTTAATCAATGGTTGATGTAATCTAAAGGTTGAAGAACATAGATTTTATTTTCAATAGATTGGATAGTTTTAGTTGTTGATTCTCTCACATCTTGTATTATATTTTAAATAGTGTACAATCAAGAATTGCGTTAAATGGTTTGTCATTTGATTTTCTAAGATTTGTGTTATGATTTAGATGTTATAATGTCTGACTGCTTAGCGCTGGACAAATTTCTTATTGTTTGCTTTAAATCTTGCACAATGGATTATTAACTAAACTGAATATGTTATATGATATTTTTTAAAGAATGTTGAATATCCAATTTTAGCACATATGTAGCTCTGAATATTAAGTTTTTAAATAGTGTTTCAGAAATTAGATGGAAGGTATTTGTTAGGGATTAAAGGAAGTAGATGGTGGTAGTTATAGGATTTTGGCTTATGAAAAAGTTTAGTTGGGACATATTAGATATTTTGCAGTGAATCTGCCTTTGTTGCTTGGGGCATTTGAATTCAACAATGTCATTCTATGGTTCTTTCATTGAATTTGGGTAATTGCCTATCAGTAAATAATAAATTATTTGTTTGTTTTTTTGGCCTCTCTTGGGATTTTTGTTATGCAGTTGAACAACTTGAAGGACAAAGTAGTGACCAAAATTTGTGATGTAAAGATAAATAGAAAGTAAAATGACAATTGATAATATCCATTGTATTAAATGCACTGCTTCAATAGTGGTGAAAATATAACGACGATAATTTGTTTGTGGTTAGAAAATAGAAATCATCAGAATTTTGGCACAGGTATTTGAAACATATTATGCCTGAATCAGTTTGTTTGGCATTTACGAATGTTTGTTGCGTTAGTGTCTAGTATTTGTAGATGATTTGACTTTCTTGCATTTGTTGGTTAACTTGAACTTGTTTCATGACACACTGGTTTTTGGCTCACTCTTCGAAACAATTTTTAGACAACTTTATCATGACATTGACTTACTCTTGTGCTCCCTAAATCATATCCCTCTTCTGTTGTATATATATATATATATATATATATATATATATATATATATATATATATATATATGAAAGTCATAGGTTGTTATATCATTGCTCTTAAATATGTAGCAATTCAATTCTCCAAACATCGCAGTTATAAAATCAGCACAATTTTTTGTTGTTGAGAGGATTAGGTTCTTAGACCACTCGCTCTTGTGATTATCATACACTTTTGTGTGATAAACTTGTATATAGCTTTCTGAAACTTATATTGAGATTGTAATGCATTTCTATGCCACATTTTGGTTTCTCTGGTTTTGAGAATTAGAAGGAATGCTGCACATGTTTGAGTATTTTCCTAGATAAAAGGTGAGGTTGTTAACAGAATGTCAACATGTAATTATGAGTGCTTGGATATGTGGTTTAGTGCTCTTCCTAGTTTGCTGCTCTGTACAGCTTCCCTCCATACATGTTAGTCATCAAAAAGAATTTAACATGTTATTAATTTCTTGGCAAGTTTATGTGTTGTTAGTTCTGAATATAGGACGTTCATCTTTTCAGTTTTCAATTACGGGTTACCATTACCACTCAGTTGGTTTTGATGGTAATTATTATTTGAAACATTTTGGTTTAATTTTTTTACATAATACTGGCCATTTAATTGTGCATATTATTGATTTTTTTTTTTGTTGTCACTACTAAGTGGTGTAAAGTTTTGTGATTCGCTGGCTTGAAATGTCAACATCATTTATGCCTTGCATTTATTGCTTAGAGTATTCACCGGTCATGTGTGTTGATAGAGAGATAAGGGAGAGGGTATAAACTGAATGAATCGTAACAGGGTAGAGACAGAGCATAGTGATTCAGAGAAAAATAGCTTGCAATATTGTGTGTGACATAGAGAGATGGAGTGAGAGCCGCACTTTCAGCACAAAATCCGATTCATTTTTACAATCCTGGCTACGATTTTGAGATCTCATGATCTTGGCTACAGTTTTCTCACCAAGTGATCTTGTATAGGATCGACGGTTATGATCTTACGATTTAAATCATGATTTGGAAAGCATTCACAAATTCAAAATGACAATAACCTTGGCTACAGTTTTTATGTTTTATCTCTTGCCTTTTGATAGTGTTTAATGGATTACAAGATAACTGATTATTCTTGTTGAACTTGAATGATTAATTGAAAATGAAAGCTTTGTACAGGAGATTTAATTAAAGTTGTTTTGCTGCTAAGATATATGATCATCATATTGTTGTGTAAATGATATTGTTGAATTGTTAGACGCACACAACAGTGTACAATTCCATAGCATTGGTGAAATGTGATTGTAATGAAGTTCATTTCCATGTGTGTTTGCCTTATAATATGTCTCAATATTTTTATTTTAATTGTGCATGAAGCCTCAAAATAGACTTATAACATCATAGTTGAAATGTCACTTTTTCAGGTTGATTGTGTTTGTTCGTTTCAGTAGAAGGGTTATTTGCTGGCTGGCTGAGTTGCTTATGTTCATTTTGTGGTCTGGAGCTTTGCTGAAGATGGCAGTGAAAAAGGGTAGAAGTTCTAGTGTTGTGGAATTCATAAGTTCAGTTTAATTATTTCTTGTGGTGTTATTTGTCGGGAAATACAATCTTCGACTTTATTATTGTATGTTATTTGTCGGGAAATACAATCTTCAAAGTTTAATTAACTGATTGACTTATATGTTTCACCGTGTTATATTGTTCTACCAGAAAGAGTTGTACTCCTGTTCCACATGTTTCTGTTGGAGTTGATTATGATCATCTCTGCATGTTTCATTTTTAAACCTCATGACATTATATCCTTGTTAGCATTACTATTTCATTTTAACTCTTATCTATATATTTATTAATGCCGGCAAAATGGCTACATGAAGTTTCTAGAAGTTGAGTCGTGGTGATATAGTCCGTGAAAATTAAGTCCGGAGGACAAGACTATATGATACGAATAAGAAGACATAAGGACATTGCTAAGTCATATCCTTTTGTCAAAAAAAAAAATAAAAAAAAGTCATATCCTATGGCCATCAATTCTGCATGTAGATTGTTGGAAAAAACATTGTTTCATGCAAACACCATGGCAGCACCCATTTGCCATGAGGACATTGCTAATTTAGAAGTTATCTTCAAAAGACATCAACGTTCACAGATAATTCTATAAGGGGTGTCCCTCTTTGAAAGTATGCTTCAAATCAATGAATATTTAGCATACAAATACAAGACATTTTTATAATATTTTTTATCATTTCTTCTTTACAATATAAAAAGAAAAGGAAAAAAGAAATGATAATCAAAATGAAAGACCAGAGCCTCACCTTTTAATTGGTTGGTATATGCAAGCTACCTTCTTTCAAAAAAAAAAAAAAATTGGTTGGTGTATGCAAGCTATCTAATTTATTGTCTGACAGACCTTTAATAATATTACCTCAAGTGGATGACTCGAACCCATGGAAACCAAAACAAAAATAAAAAATGCACCAACGAGAGTTGAGTCTAGGCATAATGAAATAGAACTATCACAACGTGAAAAATCAATATTTGAATTTCGACTAAGAAATGTATCCATATTTAGTGTCGGACACATCTAAAGTAGAATTGCCTCCAATAAAATGAACATATATAAAAAGGGTATTTGTTAAATGTAATGCTAAGAAGGGGAATATCTAAAAAGCATCGCACAAATTAAAATGATTTTGTGTATAATATCAACAATTGGAAACAATGTTAGTTAATTGCAAAATGTTATTGTGATGAATGCAAAATTGAGATTACAAATGTTTCAAAATATTTTTTTGTCATCTATGAAATTAGTTCACGTAGGATAACCACGTTGGTAAACAACATCTGTAACTGAAATTTTTAGAAGTTCATCCATCAAGCTCATCCTCTTTGTTGAAAGATTTTTGCCACATCAAATCTCTTTCTTCCAATGTTATCTTCATCAAAGACTAAAAAAGTTCCAAACTTTGCTCTACTCATTTTGAAATTCTTCTCTTCCCACACATGTAAAGGGATCCACAACCCCTTAATCCAACTTTCCTACTCTTAGCCACCAAATTTGGAGACCAAGCTTTAACCTCTTTAAACATAATCTTCCACCACTCCTTATGTGACCTACTCACTCTATCCACCTCTCCTTTAATTGTACTTTGCAATAAAACCAAATCATCACTCATTGGAAAAACTTTGAATGCCCTCCATCACAAAACTCTCTTGAAGAAGGTTGGCATCATTATGAAAACCAAGCTCACCAACACGACAATCCTTCAACATATATTCACTCACATCTCCCTCTATTGCTGGTCGTACACCCCTTCCTCAACATTATCCTTCCTCTTTAATCGAATTCAATTATATTGGGACCAAATTGGAGAGAAAATGATAATTTAGAGATTGAATTGGTAGTTTATTCTTTAATAAAATATTATTCTACCTCCTCTAAACAAAATTATTATTCTACCTCTTTCATTTATTTATTTTTAAAAGGAGTGTTATGAACTATTTTCAACATTGCTCTAACACTATTTTTCTATAGGGTGAAAGTAAGGTGAATCATGCACGAGGCGCCATTGATGAAGATGAAGAAAATGCAAGAAAACACATGAAATTCAATGAGAAAAGGAAGAAGAAAGCGATGAATCGCAGTGGAAAAGGAAAGAGAAAACGGTTAGGATCGTAGCAACCTCTTAGAGAGAGGGACATGATATCATATTATGAAATGATAGAAATGGAATATGAATCTTATTTGAGTGTTAGAAATGAAGTACAATTAGTATTTATAGACTTACCTAACTGTACTACACTAATCTAATTGTACGACAAAATTGGAAAGTACAAAACAAAGATGAATACAGTGATTACTTGTACAATTAGTAATAACACTTCCACAAGTTCCATTGCATGTTCTGTTCACTTGGTTTCCGAAAACTTTGGTAGCAAAACTAGAAATTCCAATGTTGAGAAATGAATGCAATAAAAATAGGGAACAATATGCACAAGTTAACTGACATAAAAACATGTTCCCCAAAGCAAGGTCAAAATCACCAAATAACTACCTTTAATGAGCCAACCTACACAAAACAAATTTTAATTCTACTCTGAGGAAAGTAAACTGAACACAAAAGAAAAAAAGAAAACACCGTTGACTAACTATCGGAAAAACTGCAGCTGCATAACCATTGCTCCTCTATAAACCAAACTAATCTCGATTCCATATTTTACTGACACAAGAAAACCTCTTTCTACATCTAAATTGAATGATCTCTTCATGGGAAATTCTAGTCTCAAAACCCCAGAGTTACTACTCAAATACAACCACCCCCTAAACCGACTTCAATCAAAGCTAAAAAAAATGCCAAACTTTCAAGTATTTGGCGAAACCACCCATCTATTTAAGTTGCAACCATTTGAGCTTCCGGTTTATGTAGAAATTAACTTAGTCAAGCATGGGATTACTATTTATACTCATGCATTTGTTGAGATCAATTTATTTTTCATTGAATTCAATGTTAATGTTACTGACTTCAAGACTACTGGTAGATACACTAGCAAGTATTAAATTCTATATTAAACTTTGCTTCTTCAATAATGCTACATGTATCCTTTTCCCCAAATTTAATACAGATTCCTACTCACATTCTCATAGTTTTAATGATTGAGAACTGCTAAGGACAGTCGATTCAACAGTTGCTAAGTAACACTCGCTCGTTTCTCAAGACACGTGTGCAAGCTTTTTCAATTCTTTACCGGTTAACCGGCTCTGTCCGTCAAGCAAATCTTAACTTTTTTATTATTAAAAAAATCAAAAATGTCACCTTTTTAATATCCTCACCTTCTGTAATCTTTGCCTCTCGTCATTCTCATACTAAATGGAATTCCTAACAACACTTCAAAATTTAACCTCTAAAAAAAATAAAACTTGCAATTTAAATAATCTGAACTCTAATTTGTGGATTCCCTTTCCAAAAAAAAACCCAATATTTTGATGACATTTCTAAAATATATCAACATTACAGAAAAAATGTTATCCGAAGCTAGTTCTCTAATCTTTTTTTTTTTTGTCGAGACTAGTGCTTGGTTCTTGCAAAACTGTGTGGATTGGTGTGTGTCTTGAAAGGAGTTTTGTTTGTTGTTATTAATTTTTGGTAGGCTTGCTAGATCAAGCTCTGATTCAATGTGGTGTGTCTTTATCTCGCTCTTCTTACAAGGGTTCACAAAAGAAGTGAAGGAACTTGAACTTAAACTTCGAATTTGCTGTGTATAATAAAGATGGGTTTAGAGATTGATTTGAAATCGAAGATGGAATGAGATATTAATCTAATCAACTTTTTTCATAGAATTTTTTAAGGCTGTCTCTTTGGTGAAGGTGAAAGAGGAACCTAATTTAGTGGGTTGTGAGGTTAGGCGAGCCGGTGGCCTATCGGAATCGGACAGATGTGTTGTGACTCACTGTGTGGGAGGATGAGGGATGTTGGTTGCTGGTGATTTCAATGGGTTGAGATGTGAGAGAGAGATTGAAGGAAGTCTTGTTAGAGAACCCGGTTGCCTGTTTCCTCATTAATAAAAAGGGAAGCGTGTCACCCAAAGGAAGTGAGTGTTTCTTAGAGTGTGTTAGAGCGACGGTGGCTAGCAGTCCTCTTTAATGATTACATCACAACCTTTGGACTTTTGTTTTGTGTTAGAAAACGTGGTTGGGCCAACGCCATCCCCCAAAAACCAGCTTGTGAAGTGAGGATTGCCCCACTTATAAACACGTTGTCAAACTATCTCCTATCCGATGTGGGACTCTTAACATTTTGTTTATACGACAAAACATCAGAAAATTTGGTTATTGTATAATCATTTAATTTATTGTGAACCATATAGAATTATTTCAGAAAACCACGTAATTTTTAACATGGTAACTTATAGTTATTGTCCTAATATAGGCATGGATTGTTGGCAAGTAGATACCTCCAAGACAAGTAGATAAATTACTTCATAAATTTTAGCAATTAAGATTTTGTGAATGTAACACCCATACTAGACGTATCTAGAAAGTCTAGCATGTGTATTAGTTTAGTACTGGATACATTAAATTTTTACAACATTAAAGCTTCGAAGGAATATTCTTCATACAACAAATGTGTTTGTACAACATGATACAACTTAACTTTTCATAAATATACTATATGCAACCTTGATTATCCATACATCCTGCAGCGGTACAAACGAACACTTGTTGCATCATCCATTCGGCTACTAGCTTGCTAAACCAACCTGTTTATCTGAAACAAATAAGGATTGGGATGAGACATAATGCCTCAGTGAGTTCCACCTAACCCTAGGCTATAGGCAACCACGGGGGAAACCTACGGTCACCACGTGTCTACAATACAACCTGCCGGTTGATTATACGTGTGTGGGTACTTGCTTTCTTAGACGGCGGTGCTTGCTAGGGCCATCTAAATATTCTTAACTTGTTATAGGCTTCTCTTCTTATACATGTCATGGCGGTTAAGGGGATCTAAAACCGCATTGCCAAGATACGATCTACGCATCAAGGCCTTCACTTGCTAAAATCATGACACGACTCTAACCGGACGATTAAGGGAAACCTAAGATCGTCGACGGTATAACTCTCTTAACTTGCTTACTTACTTACTTGGATAAGAAGTATCAATAAACTTTCTTAATCTTGCCACAAATGTGACTCTTTCTAGCTTGCTAGCTCTTGACTTTCTACTTCTATATTCTTTCTATTTCTTGACAGTCTATGCCAAGGCTCTATGACACATTACTCATAAATGTATGATGAATATGCATTGTCAGCTTCATTGATTATGTTAGCGTGTAACAAACAATTATCTTGAATTCATTTTATGGATTAGTCCCGAGTGGAGTAACCCCGGAAGTTAATCCCTTACTACCGGTGAAGTGCTTAGCAAGAGCGCACCAGACTCCCTTAGTGAACGTGCGGGTCCCTTACGGCTTACCCCATTCCCCTTGGAGAACCTTTTGTACCCGACCTTGGAAGGAATACAAAAGACACGACACCTTAGCTTAGTGAAATGCGGCTCCCTTGCGGCTTAACCATTCCCCTTGGGGAACCCCTTGAATCCAATTTGGATAACAAGAGACATGACACTCTTTCTTTCTTGATTATCTTAGTCTTATGCATGTATGAAGATTAAATCTATACATACTATCTCTTATACCTCGGATCCTTAAACGATCCCACTAGAGGTAAACTTATATGCTTGCTTAACTTACTTTGTGAATGGATGTGAAATCGATTCACGTCTTGCCATACTCGTATAGCACTTGCTTCTATGCAAAGATAATACTGACATTACCCCGCGTCTTATCAAGCATATTACTAATGCATAGCATTCTATTTCTTTCTAACTATTCTAGTTCTCGATAACTATATCGAGGCTCTAGCTTCTTCCCTTTCCTTAAGGTTTATCTTGCTACCCGATCGTAAAACCATTACTTCGCTCATATGTCATGCTATACCACACAAGGAAAATACTTGCTTTACCTTTAAGAAAACCTATTTACAACCTATGCCCTGGAATCATGATTGAAGGTTTATAGCTTAAAAAGATTGCTTGGAAAGAACCGCTCGCGAAACGCCAGAACCACCCGGAAGCGAACAAACAATGAGCTGCCCCACTGTTTGCTCGCCATGGCGAGTGATTGTGTGTGGGAGGCGAGCACCTGCTCGCCACTGCGAGTAGGAGGCGAGTGGACACCCCCATTCGACCTTCAAGCTCGCCTCGCGAGCCATTTGCTCGCCGTGGCGAGCTGAGACAGTCCAGAACTCTGAAAAATGATATTTTCCACTCAAAAACCTCAATTCCAATCATTCCAAGGCATATCATGGCACTAAGGATCATATACAACTTGTAAAACAGTCATTGAGCAAGTATTCACATGTGTAAGGTTACATGACATAAAAGGGGCAACTTTCTATGTGTAAACCCTAGAAAATGCATAGTTATCTTACATGAGAAAACACATAAACCATGGGTAGTATTCTAACTAAGGAACTCACCTTAACATAAGCTTGACAATCCTTCAAGCCCTAAGCTCAAACAATCAAAACCCTAGCTTGATTTTCTTGCATTCTTGGCTCATGACTTTCCATTCTTCATTTTACTTCTTTCTCTTTGGTTCTTGCCTATAGAGAAACCTCTTTATGCCTAATCCCAACTTTAAAATAATCTTCACTCACCATCTTCCAAACCCTAACTCTTGATTCCAAGCCCATAGTTGTTTCTTGCTTGATTCACCAACCTCTTGAAGCATAATCAACAAAGCTCCCAAAACATCAAACTAAAACCTTAGATTCTTGATCAAGACCAAACCATAGATTCTTAGATCACTTCTTTGAGAGAAAAGATGAAGGATCAAAGAAGACAAAACTTCCATAAGTTAGAGGATCATGAAGGATCAAGAAAATATACTTGCCATGGAAGGAGAATTAGAAAAGGATTGGAGAAAGAAAGAGAGAAAGGGCGTGGGAGAAGAGAAGAGAGAAGGAAGAGAGAAAAGTTTCTTCAACTTAGAGAGAGAAAGAGATGAGGATAATGAGATATTTTGCCCAAAATCCAAATAAATATCCTTTCCACGCGAATTACCATTTTGCCCTTGCCTCAAGCGTGTTAGATACGACACTGATACTTTTCCCGCGTTGTGCTGACATGACATAAATATTCCCATTAAATTTCCTTTTAATAATATACTATCTCTGGGACGATCGACTGGTAAATTATCGATACTGACAGGCGGGATGTTACATTCTACCCCCCTTAAAAAAATTTCGTCCTCGAAATTTAGAAACCAACTACCAAACTCTGAAACTAAAATTGTCTTCTTCAGTTTTCAGTTAAACAAAGTATGTTCATACTCACTCCAAAGAGTTTCCAGCATACGTTCCTCTTCAAACATGTAGCTCATTCTTCTTCCTTAATCTGCATAACCGAGTATTGTCTCTTCAATCTTAGTACCTTTATCAAAATCATAAAACTATTCCTCTTGAAACTTTATCTCCATAATACTTGCATACTCCCAAATACCGCTTCTCGTTAGTTAATAACGATACCCAGTCTTGTACTTTACTTTAATAAATTTCTAAACCTTGGTATATAGGTTCTTGGAACAGACATTTACGTAACTAAAAGAAAATCTCAATTGAAACCGAATTTGTAATGGTACTTCAAGACCACAGGACGAGTCTCTAAATTTTTATTAAAAAGGTTTTATAACTCGTCCCAAACTTGTTTATATCAAGTTGATCCTGAAGCTTGTACGTCTTAAGTGAGCTTGCTCGCTTATGGCGCACCTCATTGGTGTCATCAATGTTTAATATCATATTTTTAAAACAATTTCGTTCCCAAGTTCCTTAATACCAATCCTCACTTTAGGAAAATTGAAATCATAGCTTGGACTATTCCATCTAGTATCGTCATCATTTAACAAGTATGGTATAGGAGGGTATGTACTTCATTGTGCAATCCTCATGTACCCTATTCCATCATCATTGCACATTCTCTTCCGGACTAACCAATAGCTCTTCTACTCATTCGACACCACCAGATAGGTAATCCGATTACTTCTTCTGTGGTACTCTAGTCATTCTTGCCTTGCTTAAATGAAGATACATCCCTTATTCTTCTATCTTAATCACCACTGTCTGTGCGAGTATCATTACTTACTTAGCATATCGAAAATTTCTCACTAAATTGCAACACTATCTCGAACATTCTTCACAAAGATTCTTCTTACCAAATCCACATTCCATGACTACCAATTGATTTTCGTTGCGCTACTCTGATTTTCATCGGTTGGCTTAAACCAATACTTTATTCTGTTGTGACGAGTGAAACACCACAATCCTGTTTACATCATGATTTCCATCTTCTTGAACTATTTCAAAATCTCCCATGATGTAACCTTTCTCTAATCTTTATCACTGATTTTGGTAAGACCAACTCACGATAAATTTATCGTATACTCTTATTCTTTTCTTGGGAATAAACCTTATATTCTTACTGGTTGTTTTACCTTCCGATAAACTTATTAATCTGAAACTTATTTCCGAGCAACCTTGACTTAAAGAACTTATCTTGATTCTTGGTGTACCTCCTTGCTACTACACACTTGCTATCCTCATGGGTCATCCTCATGACTTCCCTTGGTAGACTCCTCTTGCTCTCGGCATAACCTCCTCGAACCTTTAACCTTGTATCTTCGTGTTCTACATTTTGTTTAATCCTTCTTATGCTTGCTCGCTAGTCCTTCTTTTATAGAAACTTTATAAACTAGCACATGGGTCATTGACGTTGACGATTCTTTACTATTAAAACATATACTAAACTAAGGTCCCATTTGTTACTCTAAAATCACGGAATAAGTTGATAACACTCAGGTGTCATCAAATCTTAATTCTAGTGAGTTTAGTCCACTCTTCGCGAGTTGTAACAAATTGGTACCTACAAAAATTTAATTTCTAAATTTAAGAAAATGTCAACTTCTATCACCCATATGCATATATCTTTCAAAATTACCTAAGCTTTACGCTTTAACATCGTATCGAGCCTTAGCAAGTCAATTAAACAAAACATAGATTCAGAGGATACTCTTAATTCCACAAAATGAGAACCTTGCGCGTTCATGACCCTTCGCCACTTAACTTCTTACTTCCCATCTTCACATCTGTGACGTCCATTCTAAATACCGGAACCTCTAAACTCTTAGTCTAAGCTCCTTCTTATCTCTTATCACATTAACTCCCTAATTTACCTTAAACCAATCAATTTTTCATGGATGATCGCTCATGCCTTTTTCCTTTGAAACTTTAGGGTGTGATATGCATTTATTACTTGACGTTATAAAAAGATTTTCATGATACAAAATGATTATGAAAACAACCCTTCCAATAGTCGAAGAAACTCTGGAGATGAAATAACAGTTTTTAGAAAATAGGAAATCTCATTCCAGGTCTGCTATTGGTGAGTTTCTCTAATTCAATTCTCTGGAAAATATACTTTACATACCAATATTATTTCAAGTAATCCAATGCACATCATTCACTCCTAACATCGTAAAATATTTTATCATCTATGCATGGCAAGCATCAACCTAATTCGATACAATTTCGGTACATTGGAAATTAATGCATTAGTCATGATGACATAAAATTTCTCGCTTAAATTCTTAACTTCTTCCACTACAAGTAGCTTCTCTCTTTGCATGTTGCTTAACACAATCTTCTGAACACTAGAACCTTCTTCACTCTGAGCATACAAAATCTTAATTTCTATCACATAACCACTTCTTGAGAGCTTACTAACTCCGTCAACATACGTCGACTTCTCCTCTTCTTAAAGCCTTGCGCTTACGTCTCAGGATCAATTCCTTTCTACCAACGACTCTTGTTGTAGCTTCCGGTCATACTTGGCTATATCTAACTTCTTCACTTACGGGTATATGAATTATCCTTAACACCTTACCCAATGTCGTCCGGATGTTCCTTCTCTTCATTATCTTACATTCCCGGAGGATTCATACTTCTACTTACTTAGTTCACCGGCTACCTTCTGGCACGATCAACCTCTTACTAGCACTCATTACGAGTTCTTACTTCTAATTTTACACTTTCCAGTGCATCTCCAACTTATGCTTCGTTCCTCCTGGGTCCTATTCAGCTCTCAGGCATCCATTCTAATCGTTGAATGTTAAATTAAGTTGATCAGGCTCAACTAACATCAACCACTAGAACATTTACCCGGAACCCAATGGTCCCCCTACCTGTGTTGTAACTTAATGACCCAAGGCACGATCTAAATCGACCTGCTCTGATACCAAATGTAACACCCATACTAGACGTATCTAGAAAGTCTAGCATGTGTATTAGTTTAGTACTGGATACATTAAATTTTTACAACATTAAAGCTTCGAAGGAATATTCTTCATACAACAAATGTGTTTGTACAACATGATACAACTTAACTTTTCATAAATATACTATATGCAACCTTGATTATCCATACATCCTGCAGCGGTACAAACGAACACTTGTTGCATCATCCATTCGGCTACTAGCTTGCTAAACCAACCTGTTTATCTGAAACAAATAAGGATTGGGATGAGACATAATGCCTCAGTGAGTTCCACCTAACCCTAGGCTATAGGCAACCACGGGGGAAACCTACGGTCACCACGTGTCTACAATACAACCTGCCGGTTGATTATATGTGTGTGGGTACTTGCTTTCTTAGACGGCGGTGCTTGCTAGGGCCGTCTAAATATTCTTAACTTGTTATAGGCTTCTCTTCTTATACGTGCCATGGCGGTTAAGGGGATCTAAAACCGCATTGCCAAGATACGATCTACGCATCAAGGCCTTCGCTTGCTAAAATCATGACACGACTCTAACCGGACGATTAAGGGAAACCTAAGATCGTCGACGGTATAACTCTCTTAACTTGCTTACTTACTTACTTGGATAAGAAGTATCAATAAACTTTCTTAATCTTGCCACAAATGTGACTCTTTCTAGCTTGCTAGCTCTTGACTTTCTACTTCTATATTCTTTCTATTTCTTGACAGTCTATGCAAGGCTCTATGACACATTACTCATAAATGTATGATGAATATGCATTGTCAGCTTCATTGATTATGTTAGCGTGTAACAAACAATTATCTTGAATTCATTTTATGGATTAGTCCCGAGTGGAGTAACCCCGGAAGTTAATCCCTTACTACCGGTGAAGTGCTTAGCAAGAGCGCACCGGACTCCCTTAGTGAACGTGCGGATCCCTTACGGCTTACCCCATTCCCCTTGGAGAACCTTTTGTACCCGACCTTGGAAGGAATACAAAAGACACGACACCTTAGCTTAGTGAAATGCGGCTCCCTTGCGGCTTAACCATTCCCCTTGGGGAACCCCTTGAATCCAATTTGGATAACAAGAGACATGACACTCTTTCTTTCTTGATTATCTTAGTCTTATGCATGTATGAAGATTAAATCTATACATACTATCTCTTATACCTCGGATCCTTAAACGATCCCACTAGAGGTAAACTTATATGCTTGCTTAACTTACTTTGTGAATGGATGTGAAATCGATTCACGTCTTGCCATACTCGTATAGCACTTGCTTCTATGCAAAGATAATACTGACATAACCTCGCGTCTTATCAAGCATATTACTAATGCATAGCATTCTATTTCTTTCTAACTATTCTAGTTCTCGATAACTATATCGAGGCTCTAGCTTCTTCCCTTTCCTTAAGGTTTATCTTGCTACCCGATCGTAAAACCATTACTTCGCTCATATGTCATGCTATACCACACAAGGAAAATACTTGCTTTACCTTTAAGAAAACCTATTTACAACCTATGCCCTGGAATCATGATTGAAGGTTTATAGCTTAAAAAGATTGCTTGGAAAGAACCGCTCGCGAAACGCCAGAACCACCCGGAAGCGAACAAACAATGAGCTGCCCCACTGTTTGCTCGCCATGGCGAGTGATTGTGTGTGGGAGGCGAGCACCTGCTCGCCACTGCGAGTAGGAGGCGAGTGGACACCCCTATTCGACCTTCAAGCTCGCCTCGCGAGCCATTTGCTCGCCGTGGCGAGCTGAGACAGTCCAGAACTCTGAAAAATGATATTTTCCACTCAAAAACCTCAATTCCAATCATTCCAAGGCATATCATGGCACTAAGGATCATATACAACTTGTAAAACAGTCATTGAGCAAGTATTCACATGTGTAAGGTTACATGACATAAAAGGGGCAACTTTCTATGTGTAAACCCTAGAAAATGCATAGTTATCTTACATGAGAAAACACATAAACCATGGGTAGTATTCTAACTAAGGAACTCACCTTAACATAAGCTTGACAATCCTTCAAGCCCTAAGCTCAAACAATCAAAACCCTAGCTTGATTTTCTTGCATTCTTGGCTCATGACTTTCCATTCTTCATTTTACTTCTTTCTCTTTGGTTCTTGCCTATAGAGAAACCTCTTTATGCCTAATCCCAACTTTAAAATAATCTTCACTCACCATCTTCCAAACCCTAACTCTTGATTCCAAGCCCATAGTTGTTTCTTGCTTGATTCACCAACCTCTTGAAGCATAATCAACAAAGCTCCCAAAACATCAAACTAAAACCTTAGATTCTTGATCAAGACCAAACCATAGATTCTTAGATCACTTCTTTGAGAGAAAAGATGAAGGATCAAAGAAGACAAAACTTCCATAAGTTAGAGGATCATGAAGGATCAAGAAAATATACTTGCCATGGAAGGAGAATTAGAAAAGGATTGGAGAAAGAAAGAGAGAAAGGGCGTGGGAGAAGAGAAGAGAGAAGGAAGAGAGAAAAGTTTCTTCAACTTAGAGAGAGAAAGAGATGAGGATAATGAGATATTTTGCCCAAAATCCAAATAAATATCCTTTCCACGCGAATTACCATTTTGCCCTTGCCTCAAGCGTGTTAGATACGACACTGATACTTTTCCCGCGTTGTGCTGACATGACATAAATATTCCCATTAAATTTCCTTTTAATAATATACTATCTCTGGGACGATCGACTGGTAAATTATCGATACTGACAGGCGGGATGTTACAGTGAATATGCTTTTGAATTTTATCACTAGAGTTGTTTCTTTATAGTTGAATTATAACAAGGATACTAATCTCAAATCAATATCTTTGATTTCAAGGCCTTTTGATAATTTGGAGATTTGGGCGGGTGGTTTACAATATTTATTTTTCTAATCACCTCGAGGTTTTCTTTTCATTCATGTGGAAAATATTATTTTGATAAGTAATCTGAAATAATCAACTCATTTACACCACAACGATGTTTATTTACTTAATTTTTTTTTAAACAACATATTGTTGAAAGCTACACCGCAGAGGAAGAGCGGCTAAGCAAAAGCAACGAAATACATAATAGGCACCATAAATATGCGGCAGCCCAACCCCAAGAAAAAACACCACCCAAAAACAAAAACAAAACAAAGTCAAGCACTAAGCTATAGCAAAAGACAACTTGGGTTCCAACACCACTTATAGTAGAGACAAGACGAAGTTTTTAAACGATTTAGACTCCAGTGCCAAGACTTGACCTTTATATCATCCACAATGTCATCAATCCCTTATACAATCCTTGAAAATTCCATCATTTCTTGTCTTCCATATACCCAATAGACACATGTCAAACTAACCGAAAACCCTTGCTAAGCTTTTTGTTCCGAATCTCCGCATTCTAACATTCAAAATGCACAAATAAATTATGTGGTATTAAAAAATTAATATTAAGCCATCAAAGCATCTTTAACTTAACCTTTAACAACTCATAACAATGCAAGAAGAAGTGAGAACTTTCCTCGCCACACCAATAAAAAGACTATAGTTTTTGAACTTACATCAATGGTCAACGAGAGCTTTGTACGAAAGGATGTTTGGTTCCAGAAATCATAGTCTTACCGTGAAAACGGACAACGATTCTCAATGTTCCGATTTCATTTTTGTCAATTTAATTCAAAGTCGTCTATATTCAGTCATTTACGATTCCTCCAAATTTTATCTTCTAAATACATGTAGGGTTTATGCAATTTATCTGGTACTTTAATTATGATTTTTGCAATTTACTTCCCACCAATGTTTTCTAAAATTCTTCTTCTTCAAAAAAGAAATGTTTTCTAAAATTCTTTTTTGTTTTTGTCAAACTATACTCAATTTCGTTTATACTTTCTTGTCATTTACATTTCGAAACCTTTACATCGTACTAGTCATTTACATTTTCCAAACATTTATTCTATTTTTTTTGGTACAAACATTTATTATATTTTTACGTTGTTCTTACTTTTTTTTTTTTTTTTTGCATTCAACGTTACATTTTCTATCAAATTTTACTGTACTCTGTGTGAATGAAAACATTGCCCATACCCCTTATTTGACAAAGAAGTTTGTCATTTATTTGACATGGATTTTGATCGTCAAAGGGTTCCATTCTTTAGTTATGTGTGACAACTATATTACCCATCAACAAAAGATAGATGATGAGATACTTATTAAGATGTCCGGTTTTAAGTAAGGAAGGACCGCATTGTCATCCCTACAAATCATATTATTTTAAGGAACAAATCATCTTTTTATAATTCTATATTTTTGTAACAAAAAAAAAACTATAATACTATTTATTTATTTTTGAAAACTTTAAACCTACACGCTGTGAGCTAGATGATTTAAAATATGCAAGGTCCGGGGTTCGAATCCCGACCACCACCATAAAAGATGATTTCTCACATAATTATACATTAAGTTTTGTTTGAGATTAGTTAGTATTTTTTTTAGGAAAAAAGTTTATGTAGTATTTAGTACAGTTTATTTATATTAACTAATCAGATGGACATAGTGAGCCGTATAGGCAAAAGTTATTATGCATAAGGAGATCCTTATGCACCGTGCATAATTGCTTTCTACACCCAACATAATTGCTTTCTACACCCCAAGTGAAAAGAATTATTTGGGTCCACTATAAAATCTATTTATTTGTGGGCCTAATAAAGCCCCGTATTATAATTTTTTTCTTAACAATTTATTTATGCAAAATAGCTTATTCGAAATAGTTTATTTATGCAAAACAACTTATTAGAATGATTTTTTAAAAACCGCTTATTCAAAACAACTTATTTATGCAAAACAGCTTATTCCGATTAATTTTAAAAACCAACTTATTCAAAATAGCTTATTTATGCAAAACAACTTATTCGAAACAACTTATTAGGATCACATTTTTTAAAACCGCTTATTCAAAACAGCTTATTTATGCAAAACAGCTTATTTGTTCAAAACAGGTTATTTATACAAAACAGCTTATTCCGATTTCATTTTAAAAAACAACTTATTCAAAACAACTTATTTATGAAAAACAACATATTTATGCAAAACAACTTATTCAAAACAGCTTATTTATGCAAAACAACATATTCGAAACAACTAATTTATACAAAATAGCTTATTTGTGCAAAACAACTTATTCAAAACAACTTATTTATACAAAATAGCTTATTTGTGCAAAACAGCTTATTCAAAACAGCTTATTTATACAAAACAACTTATTCCGATTTCATTTTAAAAAACAACTTATTCAAAACAACTTATTTATGCAAAACAACATATTTATGCAAAACAACTTATTCAAAACAGCTTATTTATGCAAAACAGCTTATTGGAAACAACTTATTTATACAAAAGAGCTTATTTGTGCAAAACAGCTTATTCAAAACAACTTATTTATACAAAACAGCTTATTTGTGCAAAACAGCTTATTCAAAACAACTTATTTATACAAAACAGCTTATTCCAATTAATTTTAAAAACCAACTTATTCAAAATAGCTTATTTATGCAAAACAGCTTATTCGAAACAACTTATTAGGATCACTTTTTTTAAAACCGCTTATTCAAAACAGCTTATTTATGCAAAACAGCTTATTTGTTCAAAACAGCTTATTCAAAACAGCTTATTTATACAAAACAGCTTATTCCGATTTCATTTTAAAAAACAACTTATTTATGCAAAACAACATATTTATGCAAAACAACTTATTCAAAACAGCTTATTTATGCAAAACAGCTTATTCGAAACAACTTATTTATACAAAATAGCTTATTTGTGCAAAACAACTTATTCAAAACAACTTATTTATACAAAACAGCTTATTTGTGCAAAACAACTTATTCAAAACAGCTTATTTATACAAAACAACTTATTCCGATTTCATTTTAAAAAACAACTTATTCAAAACAACTTATTTATGCAAAACAACTTATTCAAAACAGCTTATTTTTACAAAAGAGCTTATTTGTGCAAAACAGCTTATTCAAAACAACTTATTTATACAAAACAACTTATTTGTGCAAAATAGCTTATTCAAAACAGCTTATTTATACAAAACAGCTTATTCCAATTTCATTTTAAAAACAACTTATTCAAAACAACTTATTTATGCAAAACAACTTATTCAAAACAGTTTATTTATGCAAAACAGCTTATTCGAAACAACTTATTTATACAAAACAACATATTTGTGCAAAACAGCTTATTCAAAACGGCTTATTTATACAAAACTGCTTATTCGAAACAACTTATTTATACGAAATAGCTTATTTGTGCAAAACAACTTATTCAAAACAACTTATTTATACAAAACAGCTTATTTGTGCAAAACAGCTATTTTGCCCAAAATAAGCTATTTTGCAAAAAATAAGCTATTTTGCACAAAATAAGCTATTTTGCACAAACAGCTTATTCGATTCCTAGGTCGCCGATCCCAAACGGAATTGCAGATCATCCCTATTCTTCTGAGGTATGTGTGTATTGTAATTCGTGACAAGTTTGCGTGATTGTGAATTTGTAGAGATTTCAATTTTGAATTGCGGAACGCTATGCGTGAAATCGTGTAGATTTATAATTATGAAGATGTGGTTACTGATTGCAAATCTCACAAGGTTGTTGTTAAAGGAGAAAAAGCGGATCCATTGAAGGTTCTTGAAAGAGTTCAGAGGAAGAGTCATAGACAAGTTGAGCTTCTTTCTCCGATCCCAAAACCACATTCAGAACAAGAGAAAAAAATTGAAGAGAAAGAGAAACCTAAGCCAGAGGAAGAAAAGAAAGCTGAAGAGGTTAATTAATTATTTTTTTTTCTTTTTAAATTTATCTGAATCTGTGATGGATCATTTTTATCATTTTTATTTTATTATATGGTGCAGCCTAAGGTTATGATAGTGATTCTGAAAGTTCACATGTATTGTGAAGCTTGTTCACAAGAAATCAAGAGACGCATTGAGAAAATCAAAGGTATGTTACTGTGTTCTGTTTTGATTGAAATTCATATTTTCTTCACTTTTATTTCATTCACTTGTTTTGGTTCAATTCTCAGGTCCCATCCTTTCAGGAATTTGTCAACTGTTACTACCGATGATTTTGTGTTTGAATTCGAATCTTGCTATGATTTTCAATTTTGGTTACATATAGATGATGGGTTTGATTGGTTTGGTGATGAAGTTTGCTGGAGATTTTCAAGTTCCTTTGCATTCTTGATTTTTGGAAGAAAAAGGATGACGTTGATTGTGAAAGGACGACGTTGAAGAGGAGGAGAATTGGGAGTAATGAGTTGGAGGGATTAGGGATTGATTTGAATTTGGGAAAATTGATGATGGACTTGGTTTGAGAAATTGTCGAAATCAAATTGGAAATTTTTCTGAGAATTGTGATTCCATATGTTGGTGCCTGAATCTGATGGTTTTGAAAATGTTCTGTTATGGTTAGAAAATTCCATATGTTTTTTATTTTTGATTGTGATATGCACCATGTTGGATCAAAGAAAACCATTAAGTACATCTAATGGTTTTGGAGTACAACTCACAGAAACCATACCCATAGCAAAACCATTAAACAATTAGTTTGGTTTCGTGTAGAACACTATCAAAACCATTAAACCACACTTATGGTTTCAGTAATAGTTTTTATTTAAAATCATTTGTCAATAATAATTTTCACTATTCTTTTATTTTATTTAGCATTTGACAATTATTTTTCTTTCACATACAAGTCTATTAAAACCATTAAAGCGCGATTATATTTAGACAAAGTCAGAAATTCGTTTTACAACGTAAGAAATAAAAGAGAGATGACGAGGCTTTACAAAAAAGTGGTTACTTATTGATTAATTCACATTAGGTTATAAGTGTGTACTATTAAGTGGTTACTTCATAATGATTTAAATGTTTATCACAATTTTTTTATTACAAAACCATTTTCACTGGAATTGGGAAATGATTCGATGTGAAATCTGTTGGTATAAGCTGGAATTCCGATTTGATGAATTATTGAGAATGTTGTGATGAATTGTGTTGTTTATGATCAATCCGGTTCGGATCTGGTGTTAGCATTACACACGGAAACCATTTTCACTGCAAAATGGTTTTGGAGTCTAACTCACGGAAACCATTTTCACTGCAAAATGGTTTTGGAGTACAACTCACGGAAACCATTTCCACAGCAAAATGGTTTTGAAACCAACTCACAGAAACCATAGCCATAGCAAAACCATTAGACAATTATTTTGGTTTCTCATAGAAGACTATCAAAACCATTAAACCATAATTATGGTTTCAGTAATAATTTCAGTGTATAACATCTTAATCATTATTCAAAACCATCTAACAATAATAATTTCATTAAAAATCATTACACATTTATCTTGGTTTCACATACATGATTATCAAAACCATTAAACCATAATTATGGTTTCAGTAATAATTTCAGTGTATAACATGTTAAATAACGTTCCAGTAAAGAAACTCATAATCCATACTCATTTCTCTCTCTAACTCATAAAAAGCTTATTCAAAACAGCTTATTTTGTGCAAAATAGCTGTTTTGCACAAACAAGCTGTTTTGTATAAATAAGTTGTTTTGAATAAGCTGTTTTGCACAAATAAGCTATTTTATATAAATAAGCTGTTTCGAATAAGCTGTTTTGTATAAATAAGCTGTTTTGAATAAGTTGTTTTGCACAAATAAGCTGTTGTGTATAAATAAGTTGTTTTGAATAAGCTGTTTTGCACAAATAAGCTATTTTGTATAAATAAGTTGTTTCGAATAAGCTGTTTTGCATAAATAAGCTGTTTTGAATAAGTTGTTTTGCATAAATATGTTGTTTTGCATATATAAGTTGTTTTGAATAAGTTGTTTTTTAAAATGAAATCGGAATAAGCTGTTTTGTATAAATAAGCTGTTTTGTATAAATAAGCTGTTTTGCACAAATAAGCTGTTTTGTATAAATAAGTTGTTTTGAATAAGCTGTTTTGCACAAATAAGCTATTTTGTATAAATAAGTTGTTTCGAATAAGCTGTTTTGCATAAATAAGCTGTTTTGAATAAGTTGTTTTGCGTAAATATGTTGTTTTGCATATATAAGTTGTTTTGAATAAGTTGTTTTTTAAAATGAAATCGGAATAAGCTATTTTCTATAAATAAGCTGTTTTGCACAAATAAGCTGTTTTGCATAAATAAGTTGTTTTGATTAAGCTGTTTTGCACAAATAAGCTATTTTGTATAAATAAGTTGTTTCGAATAAGCTGTTTTGCATAAATAAGCTGTTTTGAATAAGTTGTTTTTGCATAAATATGTTGTTTTGCATAAATAAGTTGTTTTGAATAAGTTGTTTTTTAAAATGAAATCGGAATAAGTTGTTTTGTATAAATAAGCTGTTTTGAATAAGCTGTTTTGCACAAATAAGTTGTTTTGTATAAATAAGTTGTTTTGAATAAGTTGTTTTGCACAAATAAGCTATTTTGTATAAATAAGTTGTTTCGAATAAGCTGTTTTGCATAAATAAGCTGTTTTGAATAAGTTGTTTTGCATATATATGTTGTTTTGCACATATAAGTTGTTTTGAATAAGTTGTTTTTTAAAATGAAATCGGAATAAGCTGTTTTGTATAAATAAGCTGTTTTGTATAAATAAGCTGTTTTGCACAAATAAGCTGTTTTGTATAAATAAGTTTTTTCGTATAAGCTGTTTTGCATAAATAAGCTGTTTTGAATAAGTTGTTTAGCATAAATATGTTGTTTTGCATAAATATGTTGTTTTGCATAAATAAGTTGTTTTGAATAAGTTGTTTTTTAAAATGAAATCGGAATAAGTTGTTTTGTATAAATAAGCTGTTTTGAATAAGCTGTTTCGCACAAATAAGTTGTTTTGTATAAATAAGTTGTTTTGAATAAGCTGTTTTGCACAAATAAGCTATTTTGTGTAAATAAGTTGTTTCGAATAAGCTGTTTTGAATAAGTTGTTTTGCATAAATATGTTGTTTTGCATAAATAAGTTGTTTTGAATAAGTTGTTTTTTGAAATGAAATCGGAATAAGCTGTTTTGTATAAATAAGCTGTTTTGCACAAATAAGCTGTTTTGTATAAATAAGTTGTTTCGAATAAGCTGTTTTACATAAATAAGCTGTTTTGAATAAGTTGTTTTGTATAAATATGTTGTTTTGCATAAATAAGTTGTTTTGTATAAGTTGTTTTTTAAAATGAAATCGGAATAAGCTGTTTTGTATAAACAAGCTGTTTTGCACAAATAAGTTGTTTTGCATAAATAAATTGTTTTGAATAAGCGGTTTTAAAAAAAGTGATCCTAATAAGTTGTTTCGAATTAGCTGTTTTGCATAAATAAGCTGTTTTGAATAAGTTGCTTTTTAAAATGAGATCGGAATAAGCTGTTTTGCATAAATAAGTTGTTTTGAATAAGCGGTTTTTAAAAAATCATTCTAATAAGTTGTTTTGCATAAATAAACTATTTCGAATAAACTATTTTGCATAAATAAATTGTTAAGAAAAAAATTATAATATGAGGCTTTAATTTAGTGGGCTTGGTGGGAGCTTTTTTAAGTGAGCTTTGAAATTTGGGGCTCTATTGACACCTCTACTTATTAGAATTAAGCTTTTACTTGAGGTGTAGAAAGCAATTATGTTGGGTGTAGAAAGCAATTATGCCCGGTGCATAAGGATCTCCTTATGCACCATAACCACACCCAGCCGTATAAGACCACTATCATGTGCTAATTGCTTCTGAACCCGAGCCTTACCCGCCTTTCATGGGTTAATATATTTGATTTGATTTTTGTTTGGTTTTTTCTACATTACCCTCTCTTGTTTAGGGGGTATTTACCCTTTTAAGATATCAACCAATCAAAATGTAATATACAAATGTAACATTAAATGTCAAATAAACGTGTCAATTCTTTCTATAAAAAAATCAATTTTTTAATAAGGTAACTTTTAATTTTTATTTAATTATATTTAGGTATACAATCTTAATTAATTTACACTATAGGGCTTGTAACAATTAAAATTTCACATCAAATTCAACCCATCATGGGTGTGTTTGGTAACACGAATAAGCTAGCTTATAGTTTGTTGGACTAGCTTATAAGCTTGTAATATTTGAATCGCGTACGTTATGGATTTTATTTTCTTATGTACACGAAAACAAATTTTTATATACACATAAGAAAGTCAATAAAATAAATTTTTTAAAACTCATGATTATTTTCAAAATATCAACATCAATGTAGTGTTTCTATTAAATAAATTTTTATTTTATATGTAAAAAAAAACAGTTCAATGTTTTCATCGTACCCGTTGTAGATTTTATGTGATTTATCTGCAGAAATAATTTTTTATATGAATATATGAGAAAGTTGACATGATAAAATCATAGAAACTCATTAATATTGTCAAAATATAAACATTAATATAGTGTTTCTATTGAATAACTTTTTATTTTATATGCAAAACACCGTTCAATATTTGCACCGCTCCCGTTGCAGATTTTATGTGTTTATATATGCATAAATAAATTTTTATGTACATATATGAGAAAATCGATATGATAAAATTTCGAAAACTCGTGACTATTTTCAAAATATCAACATCGATGTAATGTTTCTATCAAATAACTTTTTATTTTATATTTAAAACACCGATAAATATTTGCACCGCAATCATTGAAGATTTTTATATACTTATATATGCAAAAGAATATTTTTTTTAACAATATGTAATAGTCAATATAATCAAATATAGAAAACTCGTGACTATTTTTAAAATATCAACATGACTCTATTGTTTCTTCAAAATACCGTTAAATATTTACACCGCACTCATTGTAAACTTTATGTGCTTATATCTCCAAAATCAAATTTTATGTATACCGATACGAGAAAGTTGATATGCTTAAATTTTAAAAACTAATGATTATTTTAAAAAATTTAACATTATTGTATTGTTTCTATTAATTTTTTAAATATGCAAATTATTAAGATTAAGAGATTAAATTTTTTTTTTGATAAACAAGGAGAAAAAACAAGCATCAGGAGACATCATCGACATCCCAACTAGATTGGCACCCCGAGATCCCTCCATCCTATGCCGCCAATCTCTAAAACTTTATTAAAAAAAGGGGAAAAATTTGTACAGAGAGTGGGGGGACCAAACCAATACCCACCAAAAGAAAAACAGTAAACAGAAAATAAAACAGAGAGCCAAAGGAAAAACAGCCCAAGAATAAATTAAGGGAATCTATAGTTGGGCAATCCACATCTGCCTCTATAAAAATCAAGCAGCACCTCAGCAGGAAGATTATCTAGCCAAATCTCACCAACTATGGAGTGACCCAAAGCCGCCAACTTATCTGCACAACTGTTACCTTCACGGTAAATATGGGAAGAAATAACCTGAATCCCAAGATTGCGAACGTTATGCCATCTATTACGTAACAAAATTGGAACCAATGATGAATTCATGAAAATCAAAAGGGCACTGGTGGAGTCGCTCTCTAACCAGATGTGTCTCCATCTCTTCCTCGAAGCAAATTCAATAGCAGAAATAATACCATACACTTCCGCAAAGAAGACAGAGCGAGTACCGACATTACAATAAAAAGCACCTCGGAATGTACCTAGATTATCACGGAACAGCCCCCCACAAGCAGCAAGACCACCAATCACCGAGCCATCCGTGTTAACTTTAAGCCACGGAGAAGTCGGAGCCTTCTACAAAACCAAGATAGGGTCCTTGACTCGCCTACATTGAGGAGAAACAGCAAAAGAGTCTAGAAAAGGAATATCAGAGGGGAGACACTTACCTTTCGAGCTATTTCCGGACATGGCAATCAAGGAATGAATGCGAACTTTTGCTTAATGAAGAGTATGCCGAACATTAGAAAAACGAATGGAGTTCCTAGCCCACCATATGGTTTATAGCGTGTGCAGAATTGCGGCCAAGAACATGTCGGAAACTTGAGAAGAGCATCTGACCGGTCTACAAGAAAGAATAGAGTCGACAGATGATCGATCAATAACACAACAAAGCTTACCACCAATCCAGTTCCATAGCTGCGAAGCAAACGGACACCGAAGAAAAAGATGATCAGAAGTTTCGTCTGCTACCAAACAAAGGCTGCAAACCGAAACTACAATGCAACCCCGACTCCTAAGGATCTCATCCGTTGGCATTTTCCCATGATGGAATCTCCAATAGATACAAGAATGAGCAGGCGGAATAGAAGGCCTCCAAATTTGATCCGCCCAAGGCAGCACCGGTGTACGCGGACGAAGAAAAGAAAGAGCTAATTTCGACGAAAGAATACCATCCGGAGCATGAGTCCAAACCATCACATCGGGGAGGGGACCTGAAGGTAAAACAATTGCAGCAAGACGATCTTTTATGTCCCCATAATCTGTTATATCCGCAGGCAAAACCCAGCTACCATTCACAATAACTTCCGATACCGTTCCTTTAAGACTATCATGAGGACCCGTGTCAAAATGGAGTAAATCTACCAAAGGCTCACCGAGCCAATTATCCGTCCAAAACTGGATCTTCTCTCCCATGCCAACAATCCACAAAGAATTATCCAAAGCGGTGACAATTTGAGCTTTAATACCCGACCAAACCGAGGATTTGAAATGATGGGGAATTGGCCTTCCCTTTGAAAAATAACGCTTCTTGAAAAGAAGAGTCCATTGAGTGTCGTTTGCCAACATATCCCAAGCCAACTTTAGAATCAATGCCTCATTAATCAAACGAGTTGGTTTTATATCCAACCCCCCTTCAGACCAAGGCCTACACATCAACTTCCACGAAACCGTGCAAACCTTTTTCGATAGAACATCACCGCTCCATATAAAATTCTTCAACCAAGAGTCAAGTAAACGCAGAAACCGCTTAGGCCAGAAATAAACATGGAAAGAGTAAACAAGCATCCCATGGATAATTGATTTCACAAGCTGCACCCTGCCCATAATTGAAAGCACGGTACCCTTCCAAGTGGCCAACTTGCTTCGAATTTTGTCTGTAATCATCCTAAAATGCGTTACCTTTGGTTTTCCTTGAAAAATAGGACAACCAAGATACAAGAAAGGGACTGCTCCCACAATAAAACCCAACATATTTGCAATCATATTTATCTGAGGCACAGTCATAGACCCCGTAAAGAAACGACTTTTAGCCTTATTCACAATCTGCCCAGAAATCGCTGAGTATTTATCAAAGATACAAATGAGCTCCTGGATGTTACTTTTCAAACCTGCGCAGAAGATCATGATATCATCAACATATAACACATGTGTCGGAAAAGAAGTGCCTCGACAATAAGACATAGGTGAAAGACGACCTCTTTCCACGGACCCAGAGAGAGCTCTGCTAAGGACCTCTTCAGCTAGGCAAAATAACAAGGGGAAAGGGGATCTCCCTGAAGAACCCCACGAGAGCAAGCAAAATACCCCAACGCCTTACCATTGACCAAAATAGATAAACGTGCAGATTTTAGAATGGCCAGAATCCAATCAATAAAAGTTGTTGAAAATCCAAAATTATGAAGAACCATCACCAAAAAATTCCAATCCAACATATCAAAAGCCTTTGATATGTCGACTTTGAGGGCAATATTTCCACCATACTGATTTTTATCAAGGGAGTTGATCGCTTCGGAAGCAAGAATAATAAAGTCTGATATGTTACGGTCTCGGACAAAGCCTCTCTGCTCAATAGAGATGATCCGAGAAGTAATACAAGCAAGGCGGTCCACCAAAATTTTAGTAACAATTTTGAATTGAAAATTTGCAAGCGCAATAGGGCGGTAATCTCCCATACCTTTTGCTCTCGGCACTTTCGGAATAAGCACGATAAGATTGGAATTAAAATTGTTGGGCAGCAAACCGCTTTGGAAAAAATCTTGAATGGACTGCACCACATCAGGACCCACAATATCCCAATATGCTTGATAAAAATGACCTCCAAAACCATCCGGACCCGGTGCCCCATCACCATTAAGTGCAAAAACCGCATTTTTAATTTTTGTGCTCAAAGGAAGCCGCAACAACAAATGGTTATCTACATCTGTTACTAGTGAGGGAATTGTCTCATCAACCAAAGTATTAAGAGCACAGTTATTTTCCGAGCCAAAAATAGTCTGAAAATAAGAGACAATGTGCAATTCAATAGTCGTGGGATCAGTAATAATATTGTCTCCATCCTGTAAAAAAGAAATAGATTTTGTTGCTGCCCGGATTTTAAAAACTCGATGAAAATAAGCTGTGTTACGGTCACCGCTAATGAAGTTTTGATCTCGTGCTTTTTCTCGCCAAAGTTGTTCCTGAAGATTTAAAGCTTTAGTTAACAATAACTGCGCTTCAAGATCTTGCAAGTAGAGCTGATCAGAAAACCCTTCAGAATCAATAAGCAGCTGAATACGGTTTACTTCATCCAAAGCTAACTTTACTTGTCTGTCAACATCCCCAAACACCGTTCTGTTCCAAATCTTAAAAGCACTTTTCAAGTTACGAAGTTTAGATTGAAACCGAAGCATACCAGCCCCACGAACACGTTTAGACCAGCAATCCAAAACCAATTGCCGACAATCACTATGAGAAGACCAAACCTTAAAAAATTTGAAGGGAGTAGCGTGGCTCACAGAGGAAAAAATAGCTGCTAAGAGAAGAGGATGGTGATCCGATTGATGGCGGACCAAGGCTGAACATGCTGAAGTTCTCCAAAAATTAATCCAATCATCGTTACATATTGCCCTATCAAGACGGAGAGCCACATTTGCATTACCAAATCTGCCATTAGTCCAAGTTAAAAACGACCCCAAGGTTGGCAAGTGAGTCAAAATGTTTGCATTAGTCCAATTCAAAAAATCTTCACAAGACAAAGATGGAGGGGGAAGTCTGCCCCGCTTCTCATGAGCTCCCAAAACAGCGTTGAAATCACCAATAAATAACCAAGGCCCAGGAAAACATCCTTGAAGATGAGTAAGGTCAGCCCATAATTGTCTGCGATCAATGTAGTAAGTGCTAGCATAAACCGCGGCTAAGAAAACAGTAGACTGATAACAAGAGATTTCCAAAGCTATACATTGATCAGACACAAAAATTATTGTAGCAAGAACATCATTACCCCAAAGATCCCAAAGATTAGGCAATAAATCACCTCTATTATTAACAGCATATTTAGTAACACCAATTGTCGGCCAATACCAAGAAGGAATATTTACAAAATTAATCTTCGGCTCCGCAATAAAAATAAGCATAGGTTTGTGATTCAAATAAAAAAATTTCAAAGCAATGCAAGTCTCAGAATTACCTATGCCTCTAATATTCCAATAAAGAATATTCATTAAACATCCGGATGAGTGTCATCCCGTGCCCGGGATTTAGTAGGCTGCTTCTGTAACACATGTTGCACCTTAAGTTTATTCTTCAGATTCCTTGTAAGGACAGGTAGTAAACCCGCGGAAGCTTCAGCAGCTGATCTTGCATCATACTCACGGACTCTATTCCACAATTCTAACCCATGTTGAATATTTTTGCTAGGATGAACTTCTTGCCTCTGAGGTAAAATCTCAATCTGATCTTTGACCGATATCATTTCTCCATCAAACACATTAGAAGCTTCAGTAAAAGAGGTCTCCATAGCTTGCGAACCAACAGATACATCCGCCATATTGTGAAGTGACATTGTGGAAACAATTGAATGATCCGTCGGAGTAATAACATGCTGTAATGGTAAAGTAGCCAACTCCTCATGCATGTCAACATGCTCAATAGTGGATGGTCTTGTAACACTTTCACGAGCACCCTTGGGACTCTTCTCCAGCTCCCTTGGGCTCACATGATCATGTTCCACACCATCCCGAAGCGGCTCAAAATTATCATCCATCACGGGGATCTCCAACTCCTCCCGCAATGTCTGATGCATCTGCTCCACTCCGTCAGGTCGTACGTCCTCACGCCCAAGAGGGGATGAGTGTGAAGCACGCTCAATAGAATCAATGGGACTCTCCTCCAGCTCCCTCAGATTCACATGATTGTTTTTCACACTATCCAAAAGCGGGTTAGTAACAACAGTCACCGTGGGGTTCTCCAACTCCTCCCGCGATGTCTGATGAGACTGCTCCACTTCTACAGAATGCACGTCAACGTGCGCTACAGGGAAAACAACCTTTTCCAACACCGGCATATCCGATGCTAACTCATCAGTCGAGGCACGTTCAATGCGATCAAAAACATTATAAAGCGGCAAACTGAAAGAGTTTGAAGAAAAATCTGAAACCGGCACTGCAGGTAAAGGAACCGGAATTGATTGAGTGGTACTGCTGACAGGTGTCGGAACTGATGAAACTGGCACTGTGGGTAAAGAAACCGGCACTGAATGAGGAATAGTGCTGACAGGTGTTGGAACTGAAGTAACTGACTACGGAACTAGGACCGTCGTATTGGTAGTGGTGGTAACAGTGGAAGTAAATGGAACCCATCTCTCGGTACCACCCAAGGCCGAGGTAGAAGCTTTAGGTGGCGCCCTGGAATTTTCCTTCGCCGGTTGTTTCCCACGATCAATTTTTTCTTTAGCAGCTTGCGGATTTAACCACCGACAAGTCGAGAGGCTATGACCAATAGAATAGCAATGATGACAAAACAAAGGTCGTCTTTCATATTGAATCTCCACCATGAACGCAAACCCATCACGCTCAACAAGAACCTCGTCATATGCTTTCTTCGATAAATCAATGTCCACTAAAATGCGTGCATAGTGCCCGAAGGTACGATTTCTAGTCGGCCCATCAATATCAATAGGTGTTCCAACAGCGCTTGCAATTTCCTTCAAGGTCCTCTCTCGCCAGTACTCTTGCGGTAATTCTACCAAACGGATCCAAAGCGAAACATGAGTTTGTTTTTGCACCAAAAGTTTGAAATCTTTGGTCCATTGTGAGAATCTCAACAAACCAGGCTTGAGATTAACTGTGCCGGTTGCCCAAATTTTCTTATAATCATCCACCGATTCAAAATGAAAGTCGTAGAAACCCTTACCAAGCGGCACCATTTTCCAACCTGCTGTTGTTTTCCAAATCTTTCCAATTTTATCTTTGAGTTCACGCGCAGATAAAGGCTTGTCCCCTTTGTTGAGAGTCAAACGCGCTCTCAATACTTTCCTACAGTCCTCAACTCCCTTTTGATACTCCTCCTGACAAATTTTAATGCTTAACGCATCACCCTTAATGCACGGAGTAGGAAATGGTCTGTCATCGACATCCTTTGTCCCTGCAAGAGCTGCCGCAAAGGACAACGGAGGTACTGAACCAGATGGTGTTCGATGATGGAGCTGAAACAATAGGTGCCATAGCTGACGAGTGCACCTTTGTCAAAGCTGGAGCCAATTCTGACACACATGGCCAATTGCACGCAAACGCCAAATTCTTGCTTCGATCCACCATGCTAGTTCTAGTATTGATACATGCGTGAATCAACCTTTGTAATGCGCAGAGGCATTAACGCGGTTGCGCGACCCCAATTTTAAGAACCAGTCACAATGAATAAACTGAAACAATTGAAAACTTCCACCAAGAAATCGGTAACCAGAAATAGTACGTAAATAAAAGGTATAGGTCAGAAGAAAACGAAATACAGAGAGTGCAAATTCCAAACCCTAAAACGTAAGCTTCCAAAAATTATAAATCACACTTTCTTTCTCTTCAATTGAACATTTCACTTAGATTTGAAATCGATCACTTTATTTCTTGATTCTTCTTCTTCTTTGACAATAATTTATTTTCAGTCTAAGAGATTAAAATAGATGAGAACAAAATGACGAATTTTTTTTCTGACCCTATTGCCAAAAAAATTTCCAAATCTGACCCCCTTTGACCTTTAAATACAAAAATGACCCCCTTTCTGGTATTTATTTTTTTTGTTTTGTCGTTTTCCTCATTACCGCAGTTTCAAATTGCGGTAATGAGCCTCCTTTATGACAGGGTGGGCACAGGTGAGCAGGTTTTGACTATTTTTTTTTAAATTTTTTTTATTCATTACCGCAGTTTGGAATTGCAGTAATGAATTTTCATTTATTTTTTCGTTTTTTCTATTTTTGGTACAATATATGTTTTTTAAAATTAGATGCAAATAATAATAAATAAATATAAATGATAATTGTAAAAAATATAAATTTAAAAACACTAATTATATTATTCATTGTGTTAAAAATAAAAACTACTTTCTCCGCGGTAACCATTTACGCCAACCTAAATTTAAATTATGACTTTATCTTATTGCCTGTAGAAATAAAAACTACTTTCTCCGTGGTTGTATGGCAAGTACAAAGGGACCTTATTGCTTACGGTAGCGCAAGATGGGAACAACAAAACAATTCCAATTGCCTTTGCGCTAGTCGAAGCTGAGACAAGGAGGGATGGAGTTTTTTTTTTCTGAAAAATCTTAGGAAGCACGTCACACAAGGACGCCCTGTCTGCATGGTCTCCGACAGACATGAATCAATTAAAAACGCAATCAATGACCCACAGAATGGTTGGCAAGAAACTGGTTCAACTCATGTGTATTGCATCCGACACATCAAGCAAAATTTCATGAGGGCAATCAAGGATGGAGATTTTAAGGATATCGTCAATAATACGGGTAAGAATATTATCTTACAGCTTTTTTTAATTTGAGTAATTATTAACTATAGTTTCTAACTTTTTTTTCCTTAACATACAGGATATGCCTTAAACATACCCTTGTTCGACTACTATCGTGGTATAATCCATAAGGCAAATCAGCGTGCATTAGATTGGGTGGACAATATACCGAAGGAAAAATGGACTCAAGCATTTGACGAGGGTCGACGATGGGGCCAAATGACAAGCAACATCGTTGAGTCTTGGAACTCTGTGTTTAAGGGAACACGTAACCTACCTGTTACACCTATAGTCCAATCAACCTACTATAGGTTGGCGTGTCTTTTTTCCGAAAGGGCTCAAGGTGCGTTTGCAAAGGTAGGTTCTGGAGACGTGTTCAGTGAATATTGCCAGAATGCACTTAAGGATGACATTATAACGGCTCTGTTTGGTAAAAATAGCGGATAGCTGATAAGCTAGCTGATAGCTTTTAGCTGATAAGCTAGCTGATGACTAATGACTAATAAGCTAATTGAAGTGTTTGGTAAAATTAGCGGTTGAACTAGCTGATAAATGTAAAATTACATAAAAGGACATCATTAATTCATATAAAATTTATACTAAGATATTTGATAATTTAAATATTTTAAATTTAATAAATGTTTGTATTTTATTAAATTATTGTTTTTCGGTAATAATAGATGCTTATAATGAATATTATCTTTTGAAATTTTTTTTTTGAATGTTACATGTACTATATTATTAACAACGGAAGGTATATTTGATCCTTCAAAAAAAAAACGGAAGGTATATTTGAATGAAAAAACTTATTAGTGCTGAAAAAAAATAATGGAATGTATATTTATAATTGAATGAAATAACGGAAGGCACGCACGCAGTGAAAAAGATATGTGCAGCTGGACTATTACACAGGCAATGAAATAAACAACATAAGGGTAAAAGTGGGTTTTGATAAAAATAATAAGGGTAGAAGTGGAAGAAATATTAATAAGCTATAAGCTATAAGCTCAAACGCTACTTGGAATAGCGTCTGAAAAATAGCTTATAAGCTCGTGGAAATTCGTGAAATAAGCTATAAGCTCATTGTAAAAAATGTTACCAAACAGAGCTTATTTTGTCAGACGAGCTTATAAGCTATCCGCTATAAGCTATAAGCTCTTTTTATGGCCTTACCAAACAGAGCCAACGTCCAACACAATCATGTCGAACAGTTTGACCGAGAGATGTATACCTTCTCTGTTCGTGAGACCATCAACTACAGGGAGGGAAGGCCAATGGGAACTTTCAAGGTTGACCTACAAGCGGGGTGGTGTGATTGTGGGAAATATCAAGCCTTACATTTGCCTTGTTCTCATGTCATAGCTGCGTGTTCATCTTTTCACCATGACTACACAACCCTTATTCCAGACGTGTTCAAAAATGAGAATGTTTACGCCATCTACAACAAAGCATTCAAAGTAGTCCAGGACAAGAGTTATTGGCCCTCATATGAAGGTCCCGAGCTTTGTCATAATCCAGACATGCGAAGACTAAAGAAAGGTCGACCCAATAGTACTCGACATCCTGGTCATATTAGGAGAAATTGTCCGACCATTCCAAATCGGTAGTTTATATAGTTATGTATTACGTGTTCAACCAATCTTTTATAAGTATTTATGACCTTTTTTTTACCTTTAATCAAATTTCGTCATTTAAAAAAATTAAGCAGTTTTGTGATTTTAATGTCTATTTTTACTATGCAAAAGAAGTAGAAATGTATGAAAAAATGATTGTGAATTTGGATGAATTTTATATTGTTTTTATAATGTCAAAAGAAAAACGCAGCCTTCTCTCTCTCTGAAATCGCAGCTTCTCTTTCTGAACAGTTTCAAGCGCGCCGTCCTCCTCTCCTTCCAAATCTCTGCCGTCAAGATGTAGATGGTGGTGGTTGGTGGTGCGACGATGGGTAAGCCATCCGGATCGCCTCTCTGTTCTCTCGACGGCTTCGTCGGGAGTCCAGGCGCACTGTGTGTTGGTCCGGTGGTAGCGCCGACGGTTTGGATTCGTTCAAATCGTGCCGCCGTGACTGGGTTCCTGTAGATCGTTTCTTTGCTGGATCTGGTGTTTCGGTTTGCATATGTTTCGTTTTACATCTTGCGGCCGCCGCGTGTGTGTTGCTGTCGGAAGCCATGTTACGGTGAGACTGGTTCATGTTTCAGCAAGTTTCTTTTATGGGAGTCTCTGTTCTGTGTCTTTCGCCTTCAACGTTGTGTAAATGTTAGTAGTAGTAGATTAGTAGTAAAAGTAGATATTTAAATTTGTTGTGTGGAATTGAAAAAATAGTTGTCCGTAATTATCATGATAATATATTGGCTTTTAAGAAGGACAATTATGAACTTTTGTTGGATTTTGAATTTGATATTTTTTTTTGTAATAAATATATTGTTTTTAATAATTTTTTTAATATATTGTTAGTAGATTAAAAAAACAAATAATATTTAAAATTTTAAAGTATTCTAAAGACTTATTAATTTTCCAACAAAAATACAAATGTTGGTGGAAATTTGTTATATCAACTTATCCGTGAAAGTACAAATTAGGAACAATTTTTTTTTTTGTAGAGAAAAAATTGGCTACACCTTTTTGTTTTTAATTAAAAAACAAATAATGTTTTAAAAGTATTCTAAAAACTTATTAATTTTGCATACTAAAAAATAAATATTTATGGAAATTTGTTATATACGTGGATAGTTCCATAATATTTGTTTTTATGTCATTTTTAAAAAAAACAAATAAATTGATTCCATAGTTATCCGTAAAATTTGTTATAGTTGTGATGATAATTATCCGTAATTTTTTTAACAAATTAATTAATTTCATAGTTATCCGTTAAAATTTGTTACAGTTGTGATGATTATTGTCCATAATTTTTTTTAAAGAAACAATTAAATTAAATTTTGCAAAATGACCATTATGCACATAAAATTAAGGTGATCATGAGTTTTAAAAAGGACGATTATGAAATTTTGCTATACTTCAACTTTCATATATTGTTTGTACATAAGGAACGCTTTTATATATATATATATATATATATATATATATATATATATATATATATATATATATATATATATATATATATATATATTTCTTAAAAGAAATGCTTTATATTTACTTATAACTAGCCTATGGTACGTTGTAAAATTTTATATATTCTTCTTACATTTTTTTTTCCACCTTTCCTCTTATTTTTGGGATTCATGAAAGTAGAGATCAATGAGCTTTTGCCCTCTTTTGTACAAAAAAAAAAGCAGAGATCAAAATTGTCGGTGAAATTTTATTGGAGACTAAAACCAAAAGTTTGAATATTTATATGGATCCAAAATATAATTAACCATGAATTAAAATATTAAAAAATAAATACATTAGAAAAAAATGTCTATATATATATATATATATATATATATATCTATAAACATGCCCTTTTATCTCATTTTATACGTATCAGCCACTTCAACAACTAATTTTAATAAACCAGCTTTTCAGCTATAAGCTATCAGTTATAAGACATCAGCTATAAGCTAGTTTTTTCAGCTTTCAGCTAGCTTATAGCTTATTTTTACCAAACACACCCCATATACGTTCATAAATTTTGTTCCATTCCAAGACCTATAATACACATAACGTGCAATTTCTTCTTCATTCTTCTTTCAATCTTGATTGTTCAATTCTCTCGTTCTAGAATTGCCGCCGTTTCCAATTATCGTGAGAATCGCTGTCGTCCTTTTGATTCCAGACATTGTGAGAATCGGTGTTGTTTCCATAATCACATCAGGTATCGTGACTTGATTTTTCTTCTTGATTTGATTTTTCATTTTCGTTTCTTTCTCACTACTATTGTGACTTGATTGCAACCGTTTCACACTTATAATGCGACAGTGGTGACTTTCAACTTTGGCATGAATTCCAATGATGCTTCCATTTTTATTTGAGTTTTGAGTTTGATTGAGTTGTTTGAGATTATATAAAATTGTATTTTATCACACATATTTTGCGTTTGATTAAGATAAATGGATCTTCAATGTGTTGATTATTGATTTTATTTTTGGTACAATATTGATTTTTAAATTTACTTTTGGAATTTGTTTTATTCAAATCATTATATTGTGTTGTTATGTTGTTTCTGTTCCGGGTGAATTTTGTGTATGAACATTTGTTGAGATTGTGAACACCGTGTGAGGTCGGTTAACGCTATGGAAGAGAAGACAAAGTGAAATAAATAAATAATAAATAATGCTAATACAAACATGAATTTCATAAGGTGAGCGTTAATTCATGAGCAATTCGTGGATATAGATTTTGGAAACAACGGCGATCTCACGATGTCTGAAATCAACAGACGGCAACCATTCTCACGATAATTGGAAACAACAGCAATTATAGAACGAGAGAATTGAACAATCAAGATGGGAAGAAGAATGAAGAAGAAATTGCACGTTATGTGTGTTTAAGGTTTTGGAATGGAATAAAATTTATGAATGTATATGATGGGTTGAATTTGATGTGAAATTTTAATTGTTACAAGCCCTATAGTGTAAATTAATTAAGATTTTATACCTAAATATAATTAAATAAAAATTAGAAGTTACCTTATTAAAATTGATTTTTTTTTATAGAAAAATGGACTCATTTATTTGGCATTTAATGTTACATTTGTATATTACATTTTGATTGGTTAATATATTGAAAGGGTAAATACCCCCTAAACAAGAGAGGGTAATCTAGGCCTCACCTTTTTGTTTTGTTAAAAAAAAAATTGTCAAAACAAATATCATAATCCCAAACAAATCATCATGTTTATAACTCTATCTTTTTGTAACAAAAAATAAATAAATTCTCTATTTTTTAAAACCTTGCCATGCTGAAGGCTAGATGATTTTTCACATAATTTTACGTTCAGTTGTATTTGAGATTAGGCAGTATTTTGTTTTTTTTGTAGGAAAAGAGATTAGGTAGTATTTACTGCAGGTTATTTGTATTAATTAATCAGATGGACATGTAGCATTTTATGGTATAGTTTCTCAGTTTCTCTTTAAAACCAGGCATAACTATCATGCATATCACCCAGTAAGCATGTTCTCAAGGTGGATACTGTGAAAAGCATGGGCATTAAGCATATATATTTTTAGTAACGCGGTTCGCATTTATATATGAATTTAATATCTAAATCAACACTATCTATCCAAGAATATCAACACTATAGTCTTTTTGGTACATGTTGAATTTTGATTGTACTATAAAAATAATCCAATTAAATTGTTTGTTAATGAATAAAACCTCTAAAAAAAATAATGCATAGATTAAAAATAAAATCCTATAGATTCCTTCAACAAGGATAATCATTTTTCTAACAAAACAAAGATAATATTTGATGAGTTGCTTCAAAAGGGAGAAAAATTTCATTAATAAAAGGAACATTTCCAACATCGAATATTGTGACGAATGAGATCTGAAACAAACATAATATCACAATTAGAAGGTTTAGGTGACCAAATTTTGTGACCATTTTGATATGCATGATTAATGTTTCTAGGATTTCTACCATGGTTGTGAATCTCCAAAGCAAAAGAAGTCATAGCCTTGCCAACTATACTCCAAAACTGTTGATAAAATAAAGATGACATTTCGTCAGGACCTGGGGCATCATCAGGCTTTAATTTTTTTGCGGCTAAGAAAACCTCATTTTCTCTGAACTCACCTTGCAATATGTTATGCATAGAATCTGACAGTCTATCTTTGTCCACTTCCACAACTTCAGAAATTCTTTCAGGGTGACTGATGAAGAAAAGATCCTTAAATAAATTATTAAAAACTCTAGCAATGTTTTCCTCATCATCAAATTTCTCCGCATGGTCATCCCAAATAATATCCACCCAATTTCTAGATTTTCTCTTAGAAGCTTTTTGATGAATTTTTGTATTTTTATCTCCATGTTTTAACCACAAAGCACGAGACCACTGCGCCCACCAAACTCCTCACTTTCTAGCAAATCATTCAATCTAGCTTCGACTCGTCTAATTTCATAAGTAATCTGAAATAATCAACTAATTTACACCACAACGATGTTTATTTATTTAATTTTTTTAAACAATATATTGTTGAAAGCGACACCGCAGAGGAAGAGCGGCTAAGCAAAAGAAATGAAATGCATAATAGGCACCATAAATATACGGCAGCCCAACACCAACAAAAAACATAAACAATATAAAGTCAATCACTAAGCTATCGCAAAAGACAACTTGGGTTCCAACACCACTCATAGTAGAGACAAGACGAAGTTTTTAAACGAGATTTAGACTCCAATGCCAAGACATAACCTTTGTATCATCCACAATGTCATCAATCCCTTATACAATCCTTGAAAATTTCATCATTTCTAGTCTTCCATATACCTAATAGACGCATGACAAACTAACCAAAAACCCTTGCTAAGCTTTTTGTTCCGAACCTCCGCATTCTAACATTCAAAATCCACAAATAAATTTTTTGGTATTAAGAAATTCACAATGCAAGAAGTGAGAACTTTCCTCACGACACCAATAAAAAGAATTAAGTTTTTAAGCTTATATCAATAGTCAGCGAGAGCTTTGTACGAATGATGTTTGGTTCTAGAAATCATAGTCTTACAATGAAAACGGACAACATTTCTCTATGTTCCGATTTCATTTTAAGTCAATTTAATTCAAAGTCATCTATATTCAGTCATTTACGATTCCTCAAAATTTTATCTTCTCATTACATGTAAGGTTTTTGCAATTTATCTTGTACTTTAATTATGATTTTTGCAATTTACTTCCCACCAATGTTTTCTAAAATTCTCATATGTTTTTGTCAAATTATACTCAATTTTGTTTAAACTTTCTTGTCATTTACATTTCAAAACCTTTACATCGTACTAGTCATTTACATTTTCCAAACATTTATTCTATTTTTTTTATAAACATTTATTCTATTTTTACATTGTTCTTACATTTTTTTTTGTTTACATTCAATGTTACATTTTCTATCTAATTTTACTGTACTACGTGAATGAAAACATTGCCCATACCCCTTATTTGACATAGAAGTTTGTCATTTATTTGACATGGATTTTGATCGTCAAAGGATTCCATCCTTTAGTTATAGGTGACAACTATATTACCCATCAACAAAAGATAATATTTTTTTTGAGGGATCAACAAATTATGAGTTAATATCAATTAAAATCATTCATCCTACACTATTTATGTTTATGATAGAAATATGATTTGTTGGCTCTCGTCACCTTTTCACATTTTTACAAACGAATATTTACTCTTTCATTATAAATTTAAGATGTTCGGTATTAAGTAAGGGAGGACCGTATTGTCATCCCAACAAATCATATTTTTTTAAGGAACAAATCATCTTTTTATAGTTCTATCTTTTTGTAAAAAAAAAAAAAAACTATAATTCTATTTAAAAAAAAAAAACTTTAAACTTGCATGTTGTGAGCTAGATGATTTTTCACATAATTATACATTAAGTTTTGTTTGAGATTAGGTAGTATTTTTTTTAAGAAAAGAGATTAGGTTATTTGTATTAATGAATGAGATGGACATGTAGCATTTTATGGTATAGTTTCTCTTTATAACCAGGCATAACTATCATGCATCGTCTTTGCCACATCACATATGAGAATATTATGAAATGTTTTATGTACTTCTAAAAATGGGACTTACTTCTTCGCCCAGTAAGCATCTTATAAAAATTTTAGTAAAGCCGTTCACATTTATATATGAATTTAATATCTATATCAACACTATCTATCCAATAATATCAATATTATAGTCTTTGTGTACATGTTGAATTTTCGATCGTAATATCAAACTAATCCAAGTTAATTGTTTGTTGATGACACTTTTTGCAAGCTCTACAAATTTCTCTATAAAATGTCTATTTTATATTATTTAATCAGATGTATATGTAAAAATTCACACTGTTAATTAATGCAAAGAACCTCTAAAAAAAATGCATAGATTAAAAAAATTTCCCTACAGATTCAATCAACAAGAATAATAATTTTTTTTTTTTTACAAAAGAAAGATAATCATATTTGATGTGTGCCAATTGATTAATGTGAGCATAACACTCATCTGAAATTTAATCATTGTTTCACTGCGTTGCAAATAGGGTATTTGCATTCAAACCAAACTGCATAAATAAATTTGAATACTTTTTTATTTGTATAATTGACTATATTTTTTTTGAACAGCTATAATTTACTATATTAATCTATTATTTGCTGGATTTTAATTTTTCAATAATATTTACTAGATAAATTTAATGTATATTTTTACAATTTCATACATTTCAATTATAATCGACTATTTTCATTCCTAAAATTGTTAGTTTTTAGTATACTATTGATTATATTTTACAACAACACATGATTTTAGTGTGTCTTTATAAAAAAATTTCAACTACATAAAATTGAATCAAATATTTTTTTTAGAAGTCATTCAAACCATACCATAGGTATTTAAATTTTTTTTTTATCCAAATTGTACCAAAAACATACATAATTGTCTCATTCGGTTAAATTTAACTCTATCAGTAAAAAAAAAAAAGTAATCTTTTTGTATCAAATAGATTGTCATTTTGTGTTCTTAAGAAATACTAATTTTTATTTATTTAATCTTATTATAGTTAGTATTATATACATTACTCTTAATAACTTATCATATTTTAAAAATATAGATCATTTTATAAAATTACTATCTCAAATAATAATTATTTTAATTAGTATGTATCAAAAAAATGGCCGTAGTTTAAAAAGGGACTGGGGTTAGTTGTTAAAAAGTCAAATGCAAAAAAATAATATGAATTAATTTCGTATGAACTATATGTAAAAATTAACCGACGTGGTAAATTAAGTTAAATTTCCCTATATAAGCATAAGCCATCCTCATGTGTTTTCCACATTACACGATTTGATTTGATTTCTAAAAACATTGTGAAGATGGATATGAAGGGAAATATTCCACTAGCTACACTCCTCCTTGTGCTACTTATTTCTATAATTTCCCCATCACATTCCTTATCATCCTTGGATGCCAATTCCTTAGAATTATTATCATTTCATAACCTTGTTTCTTCTACTGCTCTTCCGATTAAAGAAAGGTCACCTGGGTATGGCATCAATGCCACTTATATTTCTTCCTGATCAACTTTTATTCCAAAACTTATATATATGCATATATGCATTGCAGGGATTACACGGTGTCCTTCAAATTTGGCAACAATCCCGTACAGTCCTTTAACCTTGATATTGACACGGGTAGTAATCTCACTTGGGTTCAGTGTGATTATCAATGCCAAGGTTGCACCATGGTAATAATTAATCATATATGTTTGACATAATTATTATATTCTAATAATTAATTAATTAGTACTATATGTTGCTGATCTTTGTTTGTTAATTTTGAAGGCTAAGGATAAACTTTATAAACTTGACAAGAACAAATTTGTGAACTATAGGACGCCCATGTGTGAAGCAGTCACGGAAAAACAAAAGAGTGGGTCATTGCCATGTGAGTTTAAAGAAAAATATGTAGACTCTCTTGAAGCTGAGGGATACCTAGTAAAAGACAGTATTCAGGGATCTGCACTGACATTCGGGTGAGTTACTCGCACGCACCAAAGATTATGTAGCTAGTTTTGATTTGATAATAATTTATGTTTATGTGTTCAAATTAATATGACAGGTGTGCAAATAAATTGAAGGAAACACAAGATATCCCAATCCCAGAAGGGATCCTTGGGCTTGGGTATGGTAAGGCCAGCATATTGTCCCAGCTTAAATCTCAAGACTTGATTCAAAATGTGGTAGGTCATTGCATAAAAAAAGGAGGAGGGTACATGTTCTTTGGAGATAAATTCATTCCCAAACCTCCTGTACAGATTAGTTGGACACCTATCCTAACTCCCTCAAAGTTAGTAAATGATTTAATATATAGATAGATGTTGCCACTCATACATACATACATATACTATACACAACCTTAATTATTTAATTTGTTTGTTTGTGTAGAGATAACAAGGTTCGGGAAGGACTCTATATTGCAGGACCAACAGATCTGTTTTTCAATGGAATTGTGGAACCACCTATTAGGGGTCTTAACCTTATGTTTGATAGTGGAACCACCATGTCATACCTCAATTCTAAAGACTATAAAGTTCTTCTCAATCTTGTGAGCAAAAATCATAGAAATTAAATAACTATAATGTTTTCAGTTCATAGTGGTTACGTTGTTGATCAAATATTAATTGATATTTCAGATAAACAAAGAATTGAGTTCGAAAGGAAAGTTTACACAAGCTAAGGAAGACGATCTAATTTGTTGGACGAATGATAAGAGACGATTTAAGATTATATACGAAGTGAGCAAAGAATATTTGAAGCCTATAATATTGAGCATCACAAAAAACAAAAACAATGTGAAGTTTGAATTACTAGTTCAACATTATATAACCCTCTCGGTGAGCACCTTTTTATTAAGCTACCTTTGATTTTATATATGATCCTCTAATTAAGTAATTATATACTAACATGCTAGATTTATATATCCTTAATTTTCAGAGAGAAGGAAATATATGCTTGCTAATCGAAGATAGCGCTGAAAATGGCTTTGGTGATGATAATGTGATAGGAGGTAGTAAAGAAATTTTTCTCTTTTATATTTTTACTGATTATTATTACTTTGATTTGTAATAACATTTTGTTTTGGTGTCAACAGCTTTATCTATGAACGATAAGATAATGATTTTTGACAACGAGAGAAAGCAGATTGGATGGGTCCCTAACGATTGTACTAAAATTCCCCCACCTCGTTGATCGATTGAGGCTTAAGAGGGAGGATATGGATGATGGCAAGATTCAATAAAATAAATACACATCTTGTATTGTCCTAGCCTTAAATAAATTGCATTCCTCCCCAAAAGAATTAACATTAAACTATATATGATAATAGAATTTCAATAAATATAATTTGATTGTTTGAGTTATTTCTTCATTTTTCTCTATTCGATCTAATAATCAACTTGCCAACAAGTAACTCTTCCTATCTCATGTCATAATGGAATATTAATGGGACAATAGTTTCAGTAGTCTACGGCCTTAAATTAAAAAGTCAATATATATGTCACATTTTTTTTTTTCATTATGTTTTCGTTTCAGTTTATTTATTTCCCTTTCCAAATGAAATAGTCATACTTTTTTTAAAGATTATGAATTAAAATAAATATAGATGATGTCTTGTAAGTACATATTGTCAAGAATTCTTCACTTCTCTCTTGTCAAACGTAAAATTAAATAAAATTTAAGGTGTGTAGTCTAGCCAATAGACCACATAATTAGCAAAATAAATAAATAAATAAATAAATAAGGAATCAATAAAATTAATGATTTTACTTGAAAAGGTTCTAGTAAAAGTAAAGTGATATTAGGCTGTTCCATTGATTAAATTGACAATATATTTTTCCAATATTATTTACAAGTAAAAAAATATTAGGCTGTTCCACGATTTTATCATACATCCTTAATTTGTTTAGAAGGTCTTCTATCTAAACTGAAATTGTGATTATTTTAGTGCAAGTTAATGATCAGCCAGCTACAATCACCGTAGCCTAACAATGCCATGCACGTACTAAACAAGTATCTAAGTGAAACAACAAATTTTAATCCAGTTCACTCGTAATTTGATTAGTTAACACCATCTCCATTGAATTTTGACAACGCCGTCTACCTGTTCCATGAAATTCCCTCCACATCTCAAATTTTCCACCTGTGTTTAGCTATATAATTACGTTGAAGGATTAAAATGGTTTTTCTCCTCATTATGGGAGCTTGTTTTTTATCTCCTCATTGTGAGAGTACACTTTTTGTGATCATATTCCACCATATGTTTTATCATGGAATTTGAAGATCTTCCTATTTTAAATTGGAACAATAGAGGTGCTCTCAGCCTTACGTTCGTCAATATGCTAGGATAAAGAAATTCATACGGTCTGTTTGACCACAACCGCATTTTTTATGCCAAGGATAAAGAAATTCCTGTAAAAATCAAAACAACAGATACCAAAGTCATGTCAACTATCAAGTAACCATGTGAACGTGTTAGAAAGTTTTGATCATATGAACTGACATATACTAGCATCACAGACAAACTAGGAGGAATAATGAAGGGATTATTGGAAAGATCAAGAAGGTTGTGTGGCTCAAAAGACGAGAGTGAACCATGAATAGAAGAATTCAGCTCTCTCCCTTGAAGCATAAGCAAATTAAGCTCTGATGTTACCACATTCTGCAGCGATTGAACCTTACCAAAAGTTTTGTCGTGAAACTTTGATGTACTTGTGTTAGGTGACTCTGTCTGAAGTCTATTTTTTTTTCTATTGTAAAAATTAAAGAATACTTTGCTACCATTGGCCACAAATAATGCTTAAACTATTTTATGAAATTGCAAGTTGAAACTCCATTTTGTTCTTTTGGTATGATTATTAGAGGATGTTTTCACAAAAAACAAAAGACACTAATACCACCTTTGCCGAATAATTGGTTTGTGATCGGAAGAATTCAATGGTATTATTTAATTCATTTTATCGTATGAAATTTTGGAGGGTATTATTTAATTCATTTTGAAGATCAAGGGTTCAAGTATTGAGTAGAAGTGAGCGGTTTTGAAAATAGAAGGAGTCTAAACTTGGAGACTGCTGAGAGTCCTATTTATATAGGGAGTGGAGGTTGTCGGGCCGTTGTCTGACACACGTAGGGCTCGATGGTTACATATTCAAAGGAATCGTAACCGCCGAGCGAGTGTTTGTTTGCTGCGACCACCCCCCGCGCGAGGAGGAGTTGTGTTGCGAGTAATTGTTCCAAATGCTGGATTTGGACGTGTTTGATATTAAACCTAAGTAAATGGGACTTTGAGCATTTACTCGGTCCAGAACAACTCTCTCTCTCTCTCTCTCTCGGTCCAGAACAATTCTCTCTCTCTCTCTATATCTCTCTCTCTCTCTCTCTCTCTCTATCTCTCTCTCTCTCTATCTCTCTCTCTCTCTCTCTCTCTCTCCCCTTAAAAGAAAAAAGAAGAAAACAATAAGTATTGAAATATTTAGATAAGAATGATGAGAAAGCAGTGTAGCGCCGTTTAAAACATCAAACCCTTCACTTCACATCACTTAGTCGTTGTTGTTGAGAAGAGAAATGGCGCAGATTAGCAGCGATGAAGATGAAGACCCAATTCCAAACAACATCGTCCTTACTTCTTCTCTGTCAACCCAGCTTCCTACTCTTCCGCTCGATGTCCTGCCTGAGATTCTTTGTAGGCTTCCAATCAAATTACTCGGACAGCTGCGGTGCCTCTGTAAGTCCTTCAATTCTCTTATTTCTGATCCAAAATTCGCAAAGAAACATCTTCAATTGTCAACAAAGCGCCACCACCTCATGTTAACATGTCGATTATTGGACGACATCTCAAGTGACTGGCTTCTGTGTGATTCCCCAATCCCATCCATTTTTTCTACTTCTACCACCGTTTTTACACAGACACAACTTTACCCTCCCAATAGTATCACAACTTCATTTCCCCATGGACAGAAATTTGTGGACTTAAGGTGCTCTTCCGATGGCATCTTTTGTGGTCAACTCGATTTAGGTTGTTATTTTTTGTGGAACCCTTCCATTACAAAATTTAAGTTATTGCCGCCTTTGGGAGATACTTTTTCCATAAGCTTTGGGTATGATCATTTCATTCATAATTATAAGGTCATTTCTGTTTCTACAAAAAATGAAGTTAGTGTTTATACATTCGGGACTGATTATTGGACAAGAATAGAGGATATCCCAAACAATTACCGCATCCATAATATCGGAACATTTCTGAGTGGCACTGTTAATTGGTTCGCAACGGATGATTCGGACTTAAGTATGCATTTCATTCTTTCTCTTGATTTAGAGAAGGAGTCATATCAACATCTTTTGCTACCTAATTTCAATTATGATTCGTCGATGTTGGGTTTGATGAGGGATTGCTTGTGTCTCTCTGGAAGTAGTGATATGTTTATGGATGTTTGGATTATGAAGGAGTATGGAGATCAAGAGTCTTGGACTAAATTGTACATTGTTCCCGACATACAAGATCATGGTCTCAAGCCCTTCAAACCTTTATATATTTATGAGGATGACCAACTGCTGCTAGAGTTTTATGCAATGGAAGGTGGAAATATCAAGGTGGTTGTTTATGATTCCAAGACTGATACTCTGAATATTCCTGAGTTTCAAAACAACTATAGACAGATATGCTCAGATGTCTACATTGAGAGTTTGGTATCACCTTAAGCAAGGATTCAACTGCAACATATATATGGTTAGTTTTTTTTTATTGTGTTATTTATTTTATGTCTGATTTGATTCTTGGTGATTTGTTGGATCATTGCTAAATTAATGGTTGAGGGAATCTATAGGTTGGACATTGCTTTTATTTTCAATAGAACTGTTAATTTGAGTTGTTGATTCTCTCTAATCTTGCATTCTATTTTAAATAATTAATAATCATGAATTGCAGTAAATGGTTTATCATTTGATTTTCTAAAATGGTTTGAGAAATCAGTTCAATTGGAAATGTAATTTTGTACTCAAATCTGTTTACTAGTTTTTGAACTATGGAAAATTGGTTCAGAATCAGAAAATTTGTTTATTCAACTATGTTAACCTATATGTAACTAGTTTTAAACTGTTTTCAACCAGCTTAGTTTGATTATGGAACAACTCGAGTGTGTTGTACTTTCATTTGGTTGTTGGCTGCGTGTATACCCCTGTTTTCTGTTTATTTCTAATATTTTTCTTTAATACCCTTAATTTCTTGGGTAAAACAAGAATAACTAAGATATATATGATTAATTTTTCTTCTGATATGTTGTGGGTTTTGAATGGTTTGTGAAGTAGATGAAATTGGAGTTTCATCTTTTAATACCCTTCATCTGCTCCTAATAGTCTGATACGAGTGAAAACAATTCATCATCAGACCTTGGCTAATGTAAAAAAACTTTTTGTTAAGGAAGATGATCTCTAGGAACACTCTATCCAACATTCACTCTGTTATTACTTATTGCGTGAAATCTATGTGGGGTCCCATCATTTTATGCGAGACTTATTTTTTGAGTGTGAGACCGACATAAATTTTACCCAATAAGAAAGTGAGTATTGAAAAGAGAGTGTTTCTAACACTCCAATTGAAGTTTCCCATGATAGTTTGGGATTAACGTGGTCCTTCTGTGTTATTGGACCTTTATTTTTTGATACGCTAGTCTGGTATGATGTTCATTACTGCAAATTATTGGCACATAGTAAAAGTGAGTTGAATCGCTACCCAGGACAATAGTTTGGTTGGGTAATTTTTGAAAGGAGAAATGATAAATTGATAACCAAAAAGTTGTCCAACACCATATATTGATACCGTCTTGAGTACAAAATAATTTTTTAAATATTTCTTACCATGTTGAAATCCTTGAATTCTTAGAATTGCTTGATGGATATATACGGTGAAAGCAAAGTTGTAGATACTTGAAGCTAAACTATATCTCTAATATAGATTTTTGGTTGTCAATATATCATTGCTCTATTGAAGAGAAAGTGTCCCAAAAGATAGGAATAGATGAATCATTTTCTTAGATTTTATTCCTTTTTTATTTCTTATTGTTTTTACAAGGTTTTTTTTTCAATCTCAATAATCTTCTAGCAATGCTAGTATCTAGATTTGCTAGTTGGTTTGAACTTGTTTCATATCATGTTCATTTTTTGCTTACTCTCAGAAATACCTTTATTATGGAATTGGCTCACTCTTGTGCTCCCAAAGACATAGTTCTCTTTTCTGCAATTCCCGTTGAAGTTTATCCCTCTTCTCTTCTATATATATGAAACTCATAGGTTGCTATTTCATACTCTAAAACATGTAGCATTTCAGTTCTCCAACATGCAGTTCAAAAATCAGCACACTATTTGTTTTGTGAAGATCTGGTTCTTTCACCACTTGCCCTTTTGATTATCATAGTATCATACACTTCACATGTGTGTGAAGAATTCATATTTAGCTTTCTGAAACTTATAGTGAGTTTGAAATGTAGTTCTTTGCCTCATTTTTTTTTTTTTTCTGGTTCTGAGAATTTGAAGGAATGCAGCTTCTGTTTCAGTATTTTCCTAGATAATGAAAAGGTGAGGTTGTAAACAGAATGTCAACATGTTTATCCTTGCTAGTGCTTGGGTATGTGGCTTAGTGCTCATCCTAGTTGACTGCTCTATAGAGCTTCCCTCCGTGCATGTTAGTCATCAATTTTCTAAAGAAATTAACATTTTTTTAATTTCTTGGTAACTTTATGTGTTGTTAGTGCTAAATTTATCATATAGTACATTAAGTTTTTTATTTTGAATTAACGGTTACCATTACCACTCAGTTGGTTTTGATGGTAATTATTATTTGAAACATTTTGGTTTCTGTTTTGACATGATATTGATCTTTTAATTGTGCATATGATTGATTTGTTTTTGTTGTTACTGTTTAGTGGTGTCTAGTTTTGTGATTGGCTGAGTTAAAATGTTAACAGGATTCACTGTCTAGTTTTGTGATTAATGCCTAGCATTTATTCCATAACTGCTAAGTATTCACTGTCTCGAGTGTTGATAGAGAGATGTGGGAGAGAGTGGAAACTGAATGAATCCCAACAGGGGAAAGACAGAGCGTCGTGATTCAGAGACAAATGGCTGCAATGTTGGGCACAACATTGGGAAATGGACTGAGTGATCGCACTTGTGGTACAAAAAACTGATTCATTTTTACAATCTTGGCTGCGATTTTGCGATTTCACAATCTTTGCTACGGTTTTGCTATTTCACAATCTTGGCTACGGTTTTCTCAGCAAGTGATCTTGTACAGGATCTCTTGTGTGGGACAATTAAGATTGCATAATCTTACGATTTGAATCATGATTTTTACGATTTGAATCATGATTTTGATAACCTTAATAGTATGCACAAATTCAAATTGACAATGAGCATTATGGTTTTTATATTTTAGCTTTTGCTTTTTGATAGTGGGTAATGGATTACATGATAACTGATTATTCTGGTTGAATGATTAATGTGAAAATGAAAGTTTTGTATATTTTGGTATTTTATTTGCAAGGGTTTTAAAGTTGGTTTGCTTCTAAGATATATGGTCATCATATTGTTGTGTAAATGATATTATTGAATTCTTACACACACGTAACACATTGTACAATTCATAACATTGGTGAAATGACGTGGATATGATTGATATAGTGTCTGAGATTGTAGAGAGTTTTGTTTCCTCATGTGTTGCCTTATATTGTCTCAATATTTTAATTTTGAGCGCACCTCAAGCTTCAAAATGGACTTATAACGTCATAGTTGAAATGTCTCTTTTTCAGGTTGGCCGTGTTTATTCATTTCAATAGAAGGGTGTTCACTGGCTGTCTGAACTGCTTAGGTTCATTTTGTGGTCTGGAACGTTGTTGTAGATGGCGGTGATAAAGGATCTTAGTTTTCGGGTCGTGGAATTCTTAAGTTCATTTTGATTATATATTATGTAGTAAAACTAGATGAGGTGAAAAAACTATATGTTCTGAATAGACAAGCTAAACTTGTCTCTGGGTTTATTATTATATGTTGTTTGGAAGAAAATACAATCTTCAAATTCTAATATGTTTGACTTGTATGTTTCGCTGTGTTATTCTAGTCTAATGTGTTACATCAATTGTAACAAACTTGAAGTACCAGCACACTGCAATGACAATTCCAATTCAATTACTGGTCTGCTTCTGTAGACTGTCTCTTTGTTTTGTGGATCTGGTCATTTTGGTGTAGCAGGTTTTTGAATGGTTGGTGTGGCCGATTATTTCTGGTTTGGAGTTGCGTGTTTTCGTTTTCTTTGCCATTGATAGTGGTCTGCTATTGTCAAGGCCTCTTTGGGGTGTTGCTTATAGGATCAATTTTGGTGGTTCTGTTTTGGGATGTTGTTTTCGATTTGGTTTTTGTGTATTGTGAAGTTTTTGCTTGGAGACTTGGTATCTTATTGGTCTGTTATGAGTATCATTGATTTCTTTTGTTGCAGCAATCTTGAAATTTTGATTTGATACAGTGGAAGATGATAAAGAAAAGTTCTGATTATTCTAAGTATGTGTAATTAAGAAATTTGACAATGTTTTGATGTGAAATAGATTGGTGGAGAGCTCTTGCAAATGTAGCTATTTCAAATTATGGCTTAGTTTTATATTGATGTACTTGTGTTACTTGACTCTCTTTTAAATCTCTCTGTTCTTTTTCTTTTCTGGTTGTGTTGTAAAAACTAAGCTAATGTTATAGTTAATTACCATAGTATTGGAAACCGTCTCTTGTGTAAAAATTAGGGAACGACAACATACAATACACCAAAATAACGGGATTCCTTCTTAGACATTGCGTATATGGGAGCTTTAAATCATCAGATTATCCTTTTTTTTAATTGTATATGTTTGTTTCTTGTGAAAAAGAATTTGTTGGTCAATGTTTTTTTCACTGAATTGTGACTTCACCAATAAAATCATTATTTTTGTCACCATCGGATCAGAAATCATGAGAAGGAGTGTAGGCATTAATCCCTTTAGGCCTTGAACAAAAATTATAATTTCATTTGTTTAATTTAACACCTTTGTGTACAACAACTTTGTGACCATAAATCAATGGATCAACGTGTGACAAAATTGGATATTACCTTTCAACATACGAACTTGATATTTATAATGTCATTACAATCACAACACAATACACGTACAAACAACAAATCCATAGCATGAACTTAGAGAATGTAAAACTAGATCCATGAATTTGAAAGTTTGAGCCTCCGTGTGTGAAAGCATAGAGTGGAATGTGAGTGTTATAAAATACTATTAAAAATATATATTTGTACTCAAACTAAATTGTAACAAAATGTATTCACCAAAAAAAAAATATTGAGACAAAATGAATAATTCGAGAGGGTAACCTGAACCTATTTATTTTTGTTGTGTCTTTACCATATCCTTTATTTTTGTCGCTATATATATATTTACAGGGTCAAACCAGATCCATTGTATTTGGATCAGGTTAGGTTACAAGACCGAACCCAGTTTTATACAGGAAATTATACCTAATACCCCGACATTTATACCTTCACCCCTACAAAACCTAAATAATTCCAATTTTATCCTTTTAGCATTTAACTTATACCCTCACTTTCTTAGAGTGATTTCACCCCTACACACGCATCTGGAAAACTCAGATGAATATTTCTTGTTTTAGATTTTTTTGGGGAAAACTAAAAAAATACATTCTCAAAAAATAAACTGATTTGTTATGGTATATCTTATAAACCAATGAGGATATGAAGAGCAGGACAAATGTATTTGCTGAACCAGGGTAAAATTCCAACATTATGCTTCACCAACACAACTTCGGTAGGATCAAACAGTATGACAACACAATAGAATCAATTAGATCTCAAAAGTTAACAAAACAATCATCAAAATTGGAGCACAATTTTCCTAATTCAATATAGTTTTGCATAATCCCCAATCCAAACAATACGATCAATTTGAAAATCCAAGTAGAAGTCAATACTGTTGAGGTTTTCCATTAGATCTAACAAACAGCAAACACCATGTTTGGTTTTCGGAAGGTTAAAATGAACTAGGATTTTGGGGTAAAATGGTTTTACTTTATATAAGAGGGTAAAATGGGCAGTTTGCATAAATTGTTGGGGTGAGGGTATAAATGTAGGGTGCAGGGTAAAATTTCCTTTTATACATTTCTAATTGACACTATTAAAATTAAAATGGTATTGATTGAAACTATAACAATTGTTTTTTTTTTTTGTTAACCTCCGGTTCCTATACAAAAAGGAGTTCTGGTAATCTGGAGTTTGATCAACTTCTTAGTCAAATTATATATATATATATATATATATATATATATATATATATATATAGACAGGATCCGTTGACACCAGGTGTCAACGAATTCGTTGACACCAAATCTCAACCATCAATTTTGTCTAATCCAATGGTCCATAATTATTGGTTCAATTAATTTGTGTATCTTTTTTTTCCTTATCTCACCTGATCCCATGCCCAATTAATGTTCTCCTTCATCTTCTCCAACACACATCAAATAACCAACCCATCCAATATCGATCAATGCAAACCCATCCAAAATTTAGAAACACGATTTTCATGTTAATTTCACCAATCAAAGCAATTTAGAAATTGATATAACTCAATTTCAAGAATAATTTTTCCGTCTGAAGAACTCAATTAAAAGTGGTGAAACTAAGAACACAATTTAAAAAAACAATATTTTTGTCTGAATTTAAAGAACTCAAGAACACAATTAAAAGCAATCTTTGCTTCTCACATATCTGAATTTCAAAAGTCAATTTTCACACCTAAAATTCCACCAATCAAAATGAAGCTATCCAAAATACAATGAATTCATTAGCTTCCTCTAATTCCAATTGATTTCATGAATAATAGATAAATTATTTGTATAGGTTGCAATGTATATGAGAAATATATATATATATATATATATATATATATATATATATATATATATATATATATATATATGAGGAGGGATATATTGACTCCAAGAGTAACTCAAACGAGTTACTCCAAATCTTAACCCTTCATCTTAATAATAATTAATGGCTAAAATTAATTACTAATAATTCCTAGGTGTGGTTAAATCAGGAGCATTACATAACATAGGTGCAATTAAAGTTAATTCATCCCTTCCCTTTTCAACCTCTTTGAGTTCCGTGGCAATGGCACACACACCTTTGCCTAATGAGTCCATTGATATATATTTTTTAGAGATACCAACGCCATTGAGTTTAAAATTTCAAATTTTAGAATTTTAATTTTCAATATCATTTTGTTCTTCTCAAATGGAGATATTAATTTTTTTTAGGTTTTATTTTGATCATTCATGTATTGATGCAATTGCACCATTCATCACTGTCATGTGGTGGTGTGGAAAACAATCGGTGCATTGAAACCAATTCCATATGAGAACCAAACATCTAAGGAAGCCTACACCAATTTATGAAGGAAAAAAAACTGTTTGAAAGCCGTTAATTGCAAATTACCAATTTCTTGTATATAATGATTTGTAGCAGTGATAAAATAGTGGAACGGTACTGATTCTTTTATATTAAAGGCACACATGTTTCTATCAGAATCGATCTCTCCATGTTATTTGCCGTCGGAATCAGGAAGAAGATGTGAAAAGTGAAGGAAAATCGAATAGAAGAATGGAGTAGAAGCGGCGGAATAATTTCGATTTTCTTTCCTTGGATCATTACGAAATTCAAACATGAATCAGTGATTCGATTGTTACCTCGAATTGTGAAATCTGAAAGCTGAAAAACTGGAAACTGGAATCTCGATCACAGCCAAGCAAGCAGCAAGCAGCAAAGCCTCTAGCAAGTCCACACGAACAGTGCTCCTCCAAAACTCGGTGCTAGCCAAGGAATCAGAAGTGCAGAGAAGAGGGTTGCTTCAAAACCGTGTAACCAAAAACTTCAGCACCAGAGTTTTATTTATAGAACTTCTAGTGTGCTCTGCAAGTCATAAGTCACTATTGGGCTTCAGTAAGCCCAACAACGAGTTTAGTAATTTTGCTAACTAATTAGGGTTATTTACTAAACGCACCCCTTATATAAGTCATACTTATATATTTCTCTTTTGACTGTTCTTTGTGTGTGACCCTATAGGTTCTAGTCACGTTGGCAATAATATTAAATCTAATATTTAATATTATAAACAATGAGCGGTATCTAGCAACACATCATTGCTACCCAAGTGACAAGAATGTCAAGTGATCTGACGAAACCTTTCCATGATAATACTCATGTGTACACTTACTCCTTTGTCTCGATATCTTTATTGATCCCAAGGCATAGATATTGTCACCCTTGTATAGATCAATGTTTATATTCCTTGATTCCGAAATATACTGAATAACGAATAAGTCCAATATCTTATATTGACTTAGTTCGACATGGCCATGCAATTTTACAGTCATATTTCATCAAGAGGCCTAAAGATATATCTCCTGTTTATGAGGAGGGACAAATCCCATCTAGCACACTCATGTCCCTCAGCATGATTCATCAAGTACCCATCAACCAACGTTATGGTTATCCTTTTACAGACAACGTTAGAATGGCAACAAAGCACTTGAGTCCACATCTAGGGATCATAGTGGTTTCAGGTCTAAGAGCGATATGCATTATTATCATTGTGAGAATATCTTATGACATTTTCATAACATACTATGTAGTATTCTCACGGTGGGTCAATGATGACAGTCAGTCATTCACTATTTTTAGAGTCTTTTTAGTTAAGTTTTTATTCTTTTCTTATTAGTTTGGTACTTAATTTAGAGTCATTTTAAATAAATTGTCATTTTCTTGTTATTGAGTCAAGTAGTGTATTATTGCCTATTATTACTATGATCAATGGCTAGATGAGATAAGAAAGGTGTGACCTACTTTGGAGTGTTGAACAATTAAGATAAAATGATATTATCATGACTTAATTATCATATGGTCACACATATTGCATGTGCCAGGAATTAGAAAGTAAAAATTGGGCTTTGACCCAACCATTTTGGTGTTGACCCGTGAAAAAAACATGAAGGAAAGGCACTTGTGAATTGGAAAGAAAAAAACGGCACATGGAAATATATAAAAAGGCATCACGCTTTGGCAAAAAGAAAACACAGAGGGTTGGTGTTGACCCGTGAAAAAAACATGAAGGAAAGGCACTTGTGAATTGGAAAGAAAAAAACGGCACATGGAAATATATAAAAAGGCATCACGCTTTGGCAAAGAGAAAACACAGAGGGAGAATTAACAAAAAGCGGCTACGAAGGCACATAGGAAAGAGACCGGCAGTGAGAAGGAAGGTGCAACCTGAAGAACAAAAATTTCATGAACACATCTGGTTGTAATTTCTCTTATCTATGTTGTTTAATTGTTTTATCCATGAGTAGCTAATTCCTTGGAGATTAGGTTTGAGATGATTATGTGTATCCCTAATTGAAACATGTTGCTGTGAAACTCTATTTATTGTGAATGACAATCTAGTTTTATTCAATTCAATTGTTCTTAATGCTTTTTATATCCTGATCAAATATAAATATGATTTAATGAGAATGAATGACTACTGACCATAGCTTTCAACTTAGACCTAATTGAATTGTTCTGATAAACAGGGTTAGTCTAGGAATAGATAATCGTTTATTAGTGATAATAGGTTAACGTTCTTAAAACATTCAAAGAATATTAGATCACCTAAGGAATTAGAGACTGTAATCTGAGAAGAGGGTCCTAAGTCAAGGGATTGATTAGGGCTATTTTGTTAATCATCGTGAAACTAGAAAAGCATTCATGAGAAATAGGTGCAGTATACCAATTAGAGGAGCTCAGATGATTCGAAAGACCTGGTCTCATCTCTCTCCTTATATTCTCCAAACTATCTTTATTTTGTCTTTATTTAATTTTATGCAAACCAATCAACTGCCTAAGGCAAACAAAATAACTTTTATACATCCTAAATATTTACTTTATTGCTAAATTGAGATTAACACAGTCCTCGTGGATACGAACTTATTTTATTACTTCGATGCATTTTTAGTACACTTGCTAAAAGTCTATCAAGTTTTTGGCGCCGTTGCCGGGGACTGTTAAATCATTTCAACTTGGCAATTTTGTTTTTATTTAGGATTTCTGTCATTTATATTTTTGTATATATATATATATATATATATATATATATATATATTAAAAAACATAGATTTATGCTTTTAGTTTTCTTCTCATTATACAGTGCTACTAAAAAGTTTATCCAAGTTTTGCAGCTATGATGAACAGGTTAGTAGACAGGTTACGCCTCTATGACACAGAAGAGATTGTTACGTTGCAGTATGAAAAATATATGCTATCTTTGAAGATAAAATATTTGGACTCGATATTAAATTTGAGAAGTGGTCGTTATGAGGCGAATCAACCAGGTAGTAATTGTGAAGGGAAGAAAGAGGTGATCAACATCGATTACAATACTCAACTTCAAAATATTTTAGATGATTTCTTGATGTCAAATCAAGTTTCATTTGATAAGTTAGATGTTCAGTGTGGTGATCTTGTTGAGAATGCACATAAGTCTCAGAGGATGTTGGTTCAGATGGAGACTGAGTGTCACGAGGTTGTGTTGGAAGAAAATTCAAAAGTGAAGAGTGTTGATATTTTCCCAAAGTTTGAACTATTGGGGGTTAAAGAAATCACTCGTGTCCAAACCAATACATATTCTTCTTTATGGTGGGAGAACTCCAATTTCAAAAGTTTAACAATGGGAGCATGGGAGCATCTGCTTCTTTTTATGAAGTTCATGGAATTCCTACCAAACAAGAGGAAGAAGAAAGATGATATATTTTTTCTGTCATTTTTGCCACCCTAACAGTGGTTGAAGCGTCAAGCTCAAGGACGTAAAAGAAAGCGCTTGGTGGGAGGCAACCCATCCTTTTTTTTTTTCCTAATGTTTTTTATTTTGCAGGTATTTTTATTCAGTAAAAAAAATTAAAAAAAAAGCAAACAAAAAAAAAATGAAAAGATGGACAAAAAATAAAAAAAAATCAAAGTCCACATCAGTTATTATTTTTTTGTCTTTGTCAGATGTCAGTTGTGTCAGTTCTCAGTTTGATTCTATTTATTGTAACTTTAAATGGTTACATGTTTATTATTGATGAATTTGCTTGTTTACTTGACTTTTTCCAGTTTAGTAACAAATATTTGTTCAAGTGGTATTCCAAAAGTTCAAAAGGAGGAGTGACTTGTGTTTCAAAGGCGAAGTGTACGGCAGTTAAAGATAGGTAGTCAGAACTCCCAGAAATCTAAACACTGTAAGGTTCATGGCCAAATTTTATTTTTCCAATTTACTTATATAGAGTGTTCCATGCATCTATATTTCTAGAACTTGCATTGTTTCTTTACTGCCGATTGATCTTTGTCATATACACACTGAGGCAAAAGTGCTTGGTCCTGTGAGCTTTTTGAAGCTTACCCTGATTTTAATTGTTATATTTTATCCTTTTCTTAGCCAAATTGAGCCGGTAGGTTTAGAACTTTTTGTTCGATGACAAACTACATTACAAGCTTAGAGACTTTTAGGACTTGTCCCATATTGTTTTTTCTGAGTTAGGCATTGTAGAATGTTGCTAAATAATAAGTTTGGGGTTGCTATTGGAATTTGCAACCAATTAAGTTTGGGGTGGGGGTACTAGAGAACATAGAGAACAAAGAAAGAACATTATCATGAAAAATACACACAAAAAAAAAATGGTGTATCAAAAAAAAAAATAGAATGAAAAGGGGACAAAACATTGAAAATCCGAGTAACTTTAAACTCGACTGTCCCAACAGTTTCAAGTATTCTCTAGTACCTTTACAAGAATTGTTGTTCCAAAAGGTGAATGAATGATTGATTGAATTTTGTGCTTAACTTCCGTAGGAAGGCCTAACTCAAATTTTGTGTAGCCTACTTATCCAAATATTATCACACCTTCACCTAAGCCCCGTTATAACCCTTTAAGACCTCAAAGTGTGCATTGACATTGATTTTGATTGACGTTTAGAAACTTTTCAAGCGTATGGTAATATGTAGATTGCATGTCGATTGAGTGGGAACCCTTATCATATTGTTGCGTGGGGTTGTGAATTGGTGGATGCATACAAGTCAAACTAGCTCATCTTTAGCTAGTAAGGAGTTGAACTTTTGGGTACTATCGCTTGATCAGGTAATTGTTATTTTACTGTCGATTGTCAATTTAACAAGTTTGTTCCTTGAGGACAAGTAACAGTTCAAGTTTGGGGTTGTGATGACAGTCAGTCATTCACTATTTTTAGAGTCTTTTTAGTTAAGTTTTTATTCTTTTCTTATTAGTTTGGTACTTAATTTAGAGTCATTTTAAATAAATTGTCATTTTCTTGTTATTGAGTCAAGTAGTGTATTATTGCCTATTATTACTATGATCAATGGCTAGATGAGATAAGAAAGGTGTGACCTACTTTGGAGTGTTGAACAATTACGATAAGATGATATTATCATGACTTAATTATCATATGGTCACACATATTGCATGTGCCAGGAATTAGAAAGTAAAAATTGGGCTTTGACCCAACCATTTTGGTGTTGACCCGTGAAAAAAACATGAAGGAAAGGCACTTGTGAATTGGAAAGAAAAAAACGGCACATGGAAATATATAAAAAGGCATCACGCTTTGGCAAAAAGAAAACACAGAGGGAGAATTAACAAAAAGCGGCTACGAAGGCACATAGGAAAGAGACCGGCAGTGAGAAGGAAGGTGCAACCTGAAGAACAAAAATTTCATGAACACATCTGGTTGTAATTTCTCTTATCTATGTTGTTTAATTGTTTTATCCATGAGTAGCTAATTCCTTGGAGATTAGGTTTGAGATGATTCTGTGTATCCCTAATTGAAACATGTTGCTGTGAAACTCTATTTATTGTGAATGACAATCTAGTTTTATTCAATTCAATTGTTCTTAATGCTTTTTATATCCTGATCAAATATAAATATGATTTAGTGAGAATGAATGACTACTGACCATAGCTTTCAACTTAGACCTAATTGAATTGTTCTGATAAACAGGGTTAGTCTAGGAATAGATAATCGTTTATTAGTGATAATAGGTTAACGTTCTTAAAACCTTCAAAGAATATTAGATCACCTAAGGAATTAGGGACTGTAATCTGAGAAGAGGGTCCTAAGTCAAGGGATTGATTAGGGCTATTTTGTTAATCATCGTGAAACTAGAAAAGCATTCATGAGAAATAGGTGCAGTATACCAATTAGAGGAACTCAGATGATTCGAAAGACCTGGTCTCATCTCTCTCCTTATATTCTCCAAACTATCTTTATTTTGTCTTTATTTAATTTTATGCAAACCAATCAACTGCCTAAGGCAAACAAAATAACTTTTATACATCCTAAATATTTACTTTATTGCTAAATTGAGATTAACACAGTCCTCGTGGATACGAACTTATTTTATTACTTCGATGCATTTTTAGTACACTTGCTAAAAGTCTATCAGTCAATCCAGTATAAATATTACCCCTAATATTTATACCTATGTATAGACTTAATATCTCAATATCAATGACCCATGAGATGCGGTCATCAGTCTACATACATAATAGTCTTTATGCTTTATTATTATCCCAATTCATATTAAAGCTTGACTATGGATATGTTTAAGAATAGCGTTCTTTACGTAATGTAATCTCATGATTAAGTCACACTTAATATTCCATTACATGAACTATCTATTCTAGGGACTTTATTATTTTGAAACATAACAAAATCAATAAAGAAATGCCTTATTATTATATATATTCACAATATATATTTATATCAATATCATGATACAAAGCCAAACCCAATCAATATTGATTGGATATTAGGGCTTACTCCAACAATCTCCCACTAGCACTAAAAGCCAATCAAATATTAACTCAATATATATTGATCAAGTGTTGGCATCAAGCACACCCTGGGCATGATACTATTCTAGTAGATAAGGAACTCTTTCCTATGTTGGTAGGTTACACTTCTTTCAATTTCCACTTTCGATCTTCCATCGAAAAGAAATTGAAGTGTCAAAGTATACATTTGGATTATTGGTGAGATCAAGTATTCATTGCTCGCAAGATTAAACCAATTTCACCTCAGACGGGATCAATGAAATCCGCAACGCAAGAGACACATGGTTTCGCTCAGTTATGAGCTAAACAATCCAAATCATATATATTTGACATCTGTAATAGAAACAACAACTATTTGAAGCTTGTACTTTTACAAATTTGATAGTTGATATCCAAGCATAGCATTTATTCCAAATTGCGATTTGGATATACTGTACACCGATATTAAAGTCAGCATCATTGTAACTTCTTTACAATGTTCCTTTAATCCGTGTTCAAGAAACAATCCTTAGTCCTTTAAGACATCCATGGATATTCTTGAAAGTATTCTAGTGTCGAACACTACAATCAATTTTGGTACATATTGAAAATAATTTTCTAACCATGTCTCACATGTGTAGATAAATTGTTTTGGTGACTAGTATGTCATCCACATACTCCACCAAACTAATATCAATACTCCCACTATTCTCCTTGTGTGCACAAGATTTTTATTAATCAAAGTTTTTCATAAAACTTCACTAATAAAACAAAAATTCAACTTCAAGAAGCTTGCTCCAATTCATACATGAATTTTGTAATATATATACCTTTCTAGCATCCTTTGGATTAACGAAACCCTACATATATGTCAAATACATATATAAGGTCATTCTAATTAAAGAATGCAACATCGTTGTCCATCTCCTAGAATTTGCATTATACAATAATGACAAGTGGGATCGTTAGATTTAAGCATTATCATGATGTAATAGTTTCGTCATGATTTGAATCACGAGTTGCATGAAACCTTCTACAATCAATCACATCTTAAATGTATTCATAATACCATCCATGTCAGCTTTCTACAAGAAAACTCACATTCATCTCATGAGTCATACTCATTTGGATGATTTAACCAATATCCATATATGGTTTGTGTACATGGATTCTTTATAAGATCCCATGGCATTTAGCCATTTCTCAAAGTTCAGGCCATTTACGACCTTCTAGTAAGTTTGGGGCTCATCTAACATGAAAATCATAACACCTTGTTGAGCCATGACAAAATCATGTTACTCATTGTAGTGATATGACACATCAAACTCATCTAGATCTTGTGCTACTCGAACTGGTGATTTAACAACAACCCTTTGTTGAATTAGTTCATGTTCCATTCTTAAAGATACATGTATTTTGTGGTACTTGACTTAATTCAAGTTCTACAACACTCCCACTGGCTCCTGCAGAGACATACTCCTTTAATAGGAATACTCCAGATCTAGAGACAAACGACTATTGTCATGAAAGGTGATGTATAATCAGTATCCCTTAGTTTCCTTAGGGTACCTCCACAAATGTACATTCATTTAATTTGTAGTTTAGTTTATCTAATAAACCATATAACCTCAAATTATCATAAAGTCAAAAACTAGGTACTCTTACCTCCATATCTAATATGGTGTCTTTATGATTACTCTATTGGAACTTGTAGTGGGTGAAGAATAACTGTAATTTAATTTAAAATCAAGAGTCAATGAGTTATAACCAAACTATTTTAGATCGATTCATGTCAAACATGAAGCGATATAAATAATAATTATACTCATTAATCAAGCATTTACCATCTCGACTTACTCATATGGTCTTTATACTTTTCAAACCTATTTCTTTTACTTCATTGTTAAACTCTTTGAACAATTTCAAAGATTTCTTGAATTGTGTCAAATACACTCATATACTATTAATTAGTAATGTTAGATGAAGTAAGAGAAATAAAATATCCAGCAAATATGTTTAGTGCTTCATATACATCTCATATGTATATCAACTCAAATAGATTATGTGTCCTTTTCACCTTTACCGGTATACTAATTTATTTTGAAAGGTGGAACTCACATCCTTCAAATGTTATAAAACCAAATGAGTCCAATAGTCCATATCCATGGATTTTGGAAATGTGAATCACACTTGTTTGTACTAAACAGTGATGCCAATGATATACAAAAGGTTCAAATCTCATTTGATCCTTTTCTCATATGTTATAGACTAGCTTATCAAGATCATGGAACTCAAATCCATTACTTGATCAGCACATTGTATAGAAAACATTATTAGGACAATAGGACAATATTTGTCTATCATTCAACTACATAATCCTTCTCTTGTCAATACAAGATTTATGATTTAATGTTTCTATTTTATATGAAATTTAATAACAATTATTTGGTTCCATATTAAGTTAAGTTTAAGTCCAAGCATAAGCTCTTATAGTCAATGAAACAATTTGTTCCATTCCAGACGTAGGTGAACTTCACTTATAGTTAATGTTCTGCTTCTTTAAAACTGTCTATATTTCAACAAATATGAGATTAATCATCAAGTATCAAATACTTATGATGAAGAAGTAGAAATTTAACTTTCTATAACTATATGGGTAAATAAGAAGTCTTACTTCTTTCTTATATTTTGACCCTTTCAAAACTACGAGCAATTTTTGTTTTTCAACTTTTGAAATAATTGCTTCCCCTTTTTGCAACCGTGTTTAACCTTTCAAAGATAGAAAAACAGAATTTGAATTTTATTCTTATCCATGTACATCTACTTGATAGGCTTAAACTATTCATCTTATAACATTGAGGTTGAATGATCATATCATTCTCCATCGTCGTTATCACTATGAGATATCCTATATCTACTCATTTGACCCAATGCTTCTGATAAGCGTTGTTTTTCAAATATAGACATAGAAATTTGCTAGGAAATAACTGCTCGAGAATATACAGTTTTTCTCATTCTTAAGAACAATTCTTAAATTTTGTACCAATTCAGAAACTCTTTTCTGAAAATTTTGTTCTTCATAAGAACTTTTAACAGTATAATAAAATTTATATGCTAAAGAAATTCTAAATACAGAAAATAAATAAAATAAATGTATCATGATTTAAAACATATTTAAATAGGTCTTTAATTAAATACGCTCTCACTATTTTACTCAAATCAAATGACCTTCAAAACACTTGATTCGGAAAATCCCGTTGGAAGATTTTCTAGTGGGTTGAAATCCATATTTCACCTTGCTTTAAGTCAACGGGGGCTGTACTCAAAACTCAGTTATTTAGGTAGGAACTCCTTCCAATTGTATCTCATACAACTTTCAAATCATTTGAGTGAATAACTCCTTACTCTAATCTATCATATAGATGTTCCCAAACATTGCTTCTAAATTTATTTTAATCTTATTAAAATTAATTTAGTTAAGTTAAACCCAAAAGAATAACACTTGGGTAAATTGGATTACCGCACCGCAACTTACTAGTATAGAAAGTGCACCTCGCGGAGGCGAAACCTACACATTTCGATATTAGTCTTGAAGGGTGTTAAACTTTTGGAAAGCATTAAACTTAATATTTTGAATTGAAGGATTTTTATTAAGTTTGATCTCACCTCACCACGGCTTATATATCATATATATTCGCACTCCAATCATAACATGCATAACGATTATACAATAATAAAAGTGACATGATTATGGCCATCCTAACGCTATGACTCTCTCAAGCCAATGAGAGAATCTAAACTAATCCTAGAAACGACCTTGCTTCTCCAAGCTTGACCTCCAGGACTATCCTAACGTCATGAGCCCTATTACTTCTTTGCATTCTATTTACATTACATATGAAAGAAACTCGTTTTACATACGAGGGAGTGGATGAGAAGAGAATGTACAATAGAGATATAAGAGAGAGGCACGACACGCAGACCGTATTTTAATATCCAAAAGAAATAAAATAAAAGGACTAAGGCCATAATCATTCACATGATAATAATAACAAACACACTTTTATTATTATTAATTATACCTTATAATTAAATAAATTAAATTAAAATTTGACATATGATCACACTACGCAGATTAGCTGGGGTTTTAATTGAGTACCAAAATATATTATATTGAGTACAAAAATATATTATAGTTTTAATTGAGTACCAAAATATATTATATTGAGTACAAAAATATATTATATTAAGTACAAAAATATCTCATATTATGTACCAAAATATATTTTATTGAGTACCAAAATATATTATATTATGTACCAAAATATATTTCAGATCAAGTACTAAAATATATTAGATTGCATACCAAAATATCTCAGATTGTGTTCCAAAATATTCTAGATTGCGTATTTCGCATCAACACTTGACACGTTTATGAACACCCAAATCGTTTCGGCAAATATTATGATCAAATCCAAAAGATCATATATGATATTGAAACTCTTTCAAATCATGATTCTTTTAAATTAACTATCAATTTAGGATCGTTTATTACCTTTCAAACAACTTTTGAAAAACAATCCAAAAGGTAGAATTTTTATTTACTTAATTATAGTAATATTGACACTCAATAATTATTATAATTAAATCTGCTTTATTTAGGCAATCAATTTGTTTCCAAAACAAATTACAGGGCTAAAATTAAGCAAATATTTTATTACCAAATTCAAAAATCATATCTGATATTGAATCTCTTTCAAAATCATGATCTTTTAAATTTACTACCTTTCTCCAATTAAATAAATTAATTAAACATAAATATTTTCAAGGATTGTTTGTTTAGCATGAACAACCGGATCTATGATGCTTCACCAGATTCGGATATTGAAGCTCACTCTCACGAATTGTTCAAATTTACAACAATCTCTTTGAAAACAATTGATCGAATGATACAACCATAATAATACAACGCTTGTATAGTTAGGTATCCTAATACAACAATCAAACATCAATAGTTTTAACAATTGTTTGTTCAGTATGGACAACCGGATCTTTGATGCTTCACCAGAATCGGTATTCGAAGCTCAATCTCACGAGTTGACTACAAATTCACAATCAATTATATAAAACCTATTGAACGAATGATATCATCAATATATCACATATAATGATGTTGTATTAAAATCATATATCAAATATATGATATTGATCAATCAATTTTAATTAATATTGAAATTTAAATAATAAAATATTAACACTTAATATTCTATTTTATTAACGGATTTGCATTCCAAATTAATTCCTTATAGATTATCAAAATATTAGCAAATCAAATATTTGCGAAAATATTATTGTCTCATAAAACAATTTTAAAAGATAATCTAATTTGATTTGTTTCCAATCATGTTCCCGTCGATATGTATAATCGATATGTCGATACTTCACCAGAAACGGTTTCTGAAACATCAAACAAATCGAAAAGCCATGCACAGAAAACATGATACGATGCCAATTTTAATTCTCTTTATTATTTAATTCCGATTCAAAATGTTTAATCATATTAAAACATAAAGCAGTAACAAAGCAATCCGATTCATGGTTTCTTAATTGGCTCTGATACCACTGAAGGAAAATCGAATAGAAGAATGGAGTAGAAGCAGCGGAATAATTTCGATTTTCTTTCCTTGGATCATTACGAAATTCAAACATGAATCAGTGATTCGATTGTTACCTCGAATTGTGAAATCTGAAAGCTGAAAAACTGGAATCTCGATCACAACCAAGCAAGCAGCAAGCAGCAAAGCCTCTAGCAAGTCCACACGAACAGTGCTCCTCCAAAACTCGGTGCTAGCCAAGGAATCAGAAGTGCAGAGAAGAGGGTTGCTTCAAAACCGTGTAACCAAAAACTTCAGCACCAGAGTTTTATTTATAGAACTTCTAGTGTGCTCTGCAAGTCATAAGTCACTATTGGGCTTCAGTAAGCCCAACAACGAGTTTAGTAATTTTGCTAACTAATTAGGGTTATTTACTAAACGCACCCCTTATATAAGTCATACTTATATATTTCTCTTTTGACTGTTCTTTGTGTGTGACCCTATAGGTTCTAGTCACGTTGGCAATAATATTAAATCTAATATTTAATATTATAAACAATGAACGGTATCTAGCAACACATCATTGCTACCCAAGTGACAAGAATGTCAAGTGATCTGACGAAACCTTTCCATGATAATACTCATGTGTACACTTACTCCTTTGTCTCGATATCTTTATTGATCCCAATGCATAGATATGGTCACCCTTGTATAGATCAATGTTTATATTCCTTGATTCCGAAATATACTGAATAACGAATAAGTCCAATATCTTATATTGACTTAGTTCGGCATGGCCATGCAATTTTACAGTCATATTTCATCAAGAGGCCTAAAGATATATCTCCTGTTTATGAGGAGGGACAAATCCCATCTTGGACACTCATGTCCCTCAGCATGATTCATCAAGTACCCATCAACCAACGTTATGGTTATCCTTTTACAGACAACGTTAGAATGGCAACAAAGCACTTGAGTCCACATCTAGGGATCATAGTGGTTTCAGGTCTACGAGCGATATACATTATTATCATTGTGAGAATATCTTATGACATTTTCATAACATACTATGTAGTATTCTCACGGTGGGTCAATCCAGTATAAATATTACCCCTAATATTTATACCTATGTATAGACTTAATATCTCAATATCAATGACCCATGAGATGCGGTCATCAGTGTACATACATAATAGTCTTTATGCTTTATTATTATCCCAATTCATATTAAAGCTTGACTATGGATATGTTTAAGAATAACGTTCTTTACGTAATGTAATCTCATGATTAAGTCACACTTAATATTCCATTACATGAACTATCTATTCTAGGGACTTTATTATTTTGAAACATAACAAAATCAATAAAGAAATGCCTTATTATTATATATATTCACAATATATATTTATATCAATATCATGATACAAAGCCAAACCCAATCAATATTGATTGGATATTAGGGCTTACTCCAACAAAAAGAACATACCATAGGGATTATTAAGAATCAATTATAGCCATTAATTATTATTAAGATGAAGGGTTTAGATTTGGAGTAAGTCTTTAGACTTACTCTTAGAGTCAATATATCCCCCTATATATATATATATATATATATATATATATATATATATATATATATATATATATATATATATATTAAAAAAAACAAATTATAACATATTATTGAACCGTTAGTAAAAGCATGTCTCCTGATAAGTCACTTGGTTGAGAGTTTCTCTCTTCAACCTAGAGGAACTCAGTTCGAGATCCGGAGCCGAGAGAACCGTTAGTAAAAAAAGACATTATTGAAGCCATTATCTAGTAGAAGCAAAAAAGAGTTTTTTTTTTTTTTTAAACAAAGGTGCTTATAGCATATATATTAGTAACAGGGCCGTCCCTGTGAAATAGGAGGCTCGGTTCTCTTTTTAAAATAGGCCCCTAGTAAAATAAAATATAATTTTTTTGTGTAGCTAAACTTCATTAAGAAAAATCAGAATCAGAAGAACTTCTAAACATGTAAGGAATTAAAAAAAATAAAGTGAAAGAGGTGTAATTTATCTAATAGTGTCGTTTGGATTTGTCATTCCTCTATTGTGGAAAAGGGTAAAAAGAATGGTTTATGCGAAGAAAAAAATGATTGTTGTGATTCTTTCAATGAAATAGTTTTCCAAATTGATTGAATAAGTGATTATACAGATTAGGGGTGGTTTGATAGAATCAGATTTATGTACAAAAAGGAGAACTAGAGTCTAGAAAAAAACTCAAACGTGTACTAAACAAAGAAAATGATATAACATATATTTTTTTTATTTAAGTGGGGGGTGGGTATTACACTTAATTTTTTATTTGAGGCCCGTAGCATTTGGAGGCCCTGCCTGGTTGAGCACCTTGCACTCCCCAAAGCCGGGCCCGATTAGTAATAGATTTGAATAAAACATTACAGCTTAATTATTAGTAGATGATTTGAATAAAATATTACAGTTTAATTATTAATACTACCGAAAAGACGGACACGTGGGCACTCACGTGCCAGTCTTTATGCTCTTTTTAATGCGTTAATGTTTGAAAATTATAAACGGCGTTTTTTTAGAAAATTTTAATTTTTAATAAAAGTAGAGATATAAATGTTTTCTTTCTTTAAAATTATAACAAACCAAACCAAACATGGTTATCTATTTCAATAAAACAAACAATATAAAAAAATATAATTTAACAAATATATATATATATATATATATATATATAATTTAAATTCTTATTTTTTTAATAACACCAACAACAATCTTTATTATAGAAAAAATTGTTGTTTAAGGGTATAATTGGGATAATGAAAAGGTAAGGATAGATGCACTCATCGAATTTATTACACTTTTTAAATGATAAAGGAATAAACTGGACATTTGTGTTTTTTTTTTTTGAATAAAGATAGAGTTTTATTAATTCAACAAGTCACAATAATACACCTCTACAACTTCTGTGGGCACCTCCTCTAACCAGACTCTATTTGGATTAGAATGGGCCAACTGGGCCATAGCATGAGCCAGCTTATTACATCTTCTAGAGATAAAACTAAGGCGACACATGTCAAAATGAGAGTGGAGTTTACGGATTACATTTAAAATCTGTCCTAAGTAAGATCTATCTTCGTCCTGCTCAGTGTAGACCAAACGCGCAACCTTCTCACAATCCACTTCGAAATTCAATCTTCTGAAACCACAGTCAATAGCTAGACGAACTGTAAGGAGGAGAGCATAAGCTTCTGCTATCAGCGCATCTTCAGAACCGTGAACCCGCCAGGTAGCAGCAGTCATTACCAATCCTTGCTCGTTACGAACAATCGCACCTAAACCCCACCAACCATTCATTTGGAGATTCCCATCACTATTTGCTTTGAGGATACCAGGATCTGGCACTTTCCAACGATATGTACGAGGAAGCAAAGGAGACTGGAGTCCAAGGGGTTGAGATGCTTGAAACTCAGAGTCAGCTGTGTTGGCTTGGATAAAATCCATGATGCAGTTGCTGGACCGCTTTATTATGTCCTCTTCAGGTATGAATTTCCCTTCAAAAATGCTCTGATTTCGAGCTTGCCAAATATTGTAGACTAGTGAAGCTATTTGAATGATAATGTCCTCTTTAAGATTGAGAATTGAATGAGTTAACCAGTCTTTGAAGTCAGAAATAGGTTGATCTAGGAGTTTGAGGTTAAGAGATGAACCAAACCATGTTCTGGTGACATAAGGGCATGTCATGAAGACATGATCCATAGTTTCGATCTTAGAATCACATCTGGGGCACATAGGAGTGCAGCACACACCTCTTTTAGATAATTCACTTCTTAGAGGGAGGGAATTGTTAAGAATCCTCCATAAGATAGTTTTGTGCCTGGGGGTGGTATGTAAGGACCATAGTCTTTTCCTGATATTAGATCTCGCACTACTAGCCATAGGTTCATGCTGAGAGTTATATTTCCACTGCTGTATGGCTTTATAGCCACTTTTGACTGAATAACATCCATTATTCTCAAACATCCACATGATTTGGTCTGTTTGATTTATGTCAACCAAAGGAATCTGTTCTATGTTGATAGTATCAATAGGCAGGAAGATACTGCCTAGTATTTTTGTATTCCACTCTGGTTTGTCCATATTGATAAGATCCTTGACCTTTCTGATAGTGGGATGATTGTATCTAGGGGAATAAGGCTTAAAGTTATGATGATAGGGTATCCAGTTGTCCTCCCAAATATTAATCTCCTGACCATTGCCAATTCTCCAACAGGTTCCTTTCTGAATCACCCATAGTGCCACTACAAAAAATCGCGTGGATACCGGCGGCTAAAAATTGCATGTTGCGGCGGTTTTAGCCGCCACTATAAACCAAACTGGCAGTTTCAAAACTGCCGAAATTTTTCCTGCCACAAAGTTTAAACTGGCAGTTTAAGAAGGACCGCCATGCAGACTGCCGTAATACGCGATGTATAATGCGGCGGCTAGTTGTTTGATTAAAGCGGCGTTTTTGACCGCCAGAATAGACACTAGTTCAGCAAAAAGAAACGTACATACTGGCAGTTTTAAACGCCATAATGATCACTTTTTTAAAATATTAAATATGTGCATAGTGGCAGTTTTTGCCGCCGTAATTGTCATTTTTTAAACAAAAAAAATATAAATATGAACAAATCAGCTAAATAGCACTTATTAGTACGAATATAAATTATTTTTATACATAAATTGTAATATTACAATGTGTAAAATTGTCCAACAACCTCATGAATGTTGAGAAAGTAAACTTAACTCTTCAATTGTATTGTAGAGTTTATATAGGAACTCTTCTATATGTGTGTGTGTGTGTAAGGACTTCTTATTTCCCTAATGTAATGCTAATCCTTCAACTTCTCTGATACATGTACACATGCATATATATCAAATAAGGTTCACAATTCATAAAACAACAACAACTTGATAAAAAAAAAGAGCAAACACCTATCAGCACTTCCTTCTCCAGAAACAAGAAGGATGCTCTAGTTAGGGGACCAGCAATGCCTTCACAATAGCAGTGTGCTCTGTTAGTCTCAAAGGTCGTTGCTGAAAATGCTGATTCCATACCAAAAGCAGCTCATATAATAAACATGACATTGAACAGGAGATGAATTAACACTCTAGAATAAATGTAAAAAACAATAATGTATTTGTGAATTAAAATTCTAGAACAACAAGGCATGACAAAGGATATAAATGAACAAATTTAGGTTTTCATACTAAACAAAATCTTTACACAAAGGTAGAAGAAAACTTCAGACATAACATAGCTTAAATTTAATTTATGGTATGTAAATGAAGAAAACAAGCACTCCAGCCACACTTGAACATTCAAACCAGCCAACCAAAACAATGGTGACAAAGGCATTAGTCACCACTAACATGCATATACATATAAACAACATATAATTATTGGTCCAACCACACTTGAGCAATACTCTATTTGTACTACATATTTACCAGAATTTCATTCACATAGTAAAAATTATCAAACTTAAGAAACATAGAGTGCAAAACCATTATAAAGTTAAGAGCTAGAAAGCAACACCAAAACAACAAAACAGAACCATACAAATATGCCAAGTAACAAGAAAAGTTTGGCTATACCTTCAACATGACAGAACCTACACTTCGTTATCAAAGACCTCCACTTGGTTATACAAGTTTCCTCCACCCCCACTTCGCCAAGAGCGCCATATTGAACGCCTCACCTTGGCTATACAAGTTTGGCTAAGTATAGCTAATTGAGACTATGCCGCATCTCTCTGATTGGTGCTCCACTGCTAAGCTTCAATTTGCTTCACTGTGCCTGAAAATAAAACGGGAAACCAAATTGCATCTATGTTAGTCAACCAGCTCCACTTCGCTGAGAGAGCCATAGTAAACAAACAATTACTGTTTAAACTATGCTGAAGTTTCAAAACAGAAGTGCAAACTCCTTATAATTCATTAATTATCAAATTTATCAAATTTGTACAGCAAACACTGGTATAAGAAAAGCATACACAAACGACTGTGTATATTCAATAAGCACTAATACTTGAGAAACACAGGAATAACAGCTCTGGTAATGCTAGAACAGATTCTATTTTTAAGTAGTGAAAGGATTACCTCGGAATTTATTATCTTCAGTAATTATCCCAAAAGCTTCTGCAGTTTCACGAATCATGATGCCACCAGTTCCAGTAAAATGGGTTAGTTTACACTCCACAACTGCATAACAGGTGGATATAGTGCAGTCAGTGATAACTAGCAAACAATTATTTAGGAGGTAGAGGCTAAAATATTTGTATTTGTTTTGAAGGAGTCTCAAAAGCACAACTCTTTTCTAAATTTAAAGGACAATGCATGTTGAGTCATCTAGACAGAGTTTGGATATATAAAATTATCAACATGATAACATTAAACTAAAACAACACTAATGGAAATGCATTTTAAAAGAATTGATTCGATTAAACACCTAAAAACATTCAACATAAGTTCTAGCAACTTTTTAAAAAAAAATCCAAGTGTAAGGAGCATGAAAAAAAAAGGTTATGCATGCCACTGGGAATGAAATGGGAGGATTCAAATGAGAAACATTCCCGGAGAAGAAGACTTAGGTATAACCTCAACCAATCAGAAGCTCATTTTACTATTGAACTTATTGCAAGTCGCAACAGTAAATACCAATGATTGCGTAAAATAGTTCTACTCTAACTCTTTCTAAGAACACCAAAAGTAGGCTTTCACAGGTTTGCGTACAGCGGCAACGACAATTTTAACACACCTTTCTATGCATATGAAATATTTACACATAAAGACATATGCATCCGTGGGAAATAATTAACATCCAACCAATGACAAAATAACTGTCCTTGTAAATTATCCAAAAAGCTCTAGATAAATAAAATGGTTTAGCATTTTCTACTGTAGGTGTTCACAACTGATCCAAAAACAAAGAACAAAAATAGAGTGTGCCCGAACCTACAATAATAGCACCATGTAGATCTGCACCTAGGAGACATTGAGCCAATTGATTATTCCTGGAACAATTAACAGATTTGATCAATATCATCCATCAATCATTTCAGCATTACTTTACATCCATAGCATGATCCAAATCTTGTGATTTCACGCAATAGAGGACTTAAAAATCATTGTTTAAAAGCAATACATAGAAATGGAAAACAATTTTTTTTTTTGCAAAAACAATAGAAACTTTTAGTTAAAAGATAGAAAATCTAGAATAAAAAAAATACCCATATCAGTATCAGTTTCTATTCTTTCTCAGTATCCAAAAAAAAACCAGAGAGAGAGATGAAATAAATCAACAACAAAAAATCAAAAAGAACAACGGTTTAGTAATTTACCAGTCCAAATCATTAAGTAGTGATGACAAGGGTGTCTACTAGAACCTGAATCTACGTTCAAGAACAAAGATTTAGTAAAAATAGCTATTAGTGAAAAATCAATCGAGGGTTTCAGCTAAGAAAACAAAAGCAATACGAACCTGAATTCACCTTCAAGAACAGATGCAAATCGATGATTTGAGAGGATTCGATGGAGAGGGAAGGATTTGAGATGGTTTTGATGGGTTTCACCGAGAAGGTTTCCATGGGTTTGAGATGGGTTCGACGGTTTCGATGGGTTTAGCCGAAGATAGGGTTTGAGAAAGGGAACGAAAGAGTTTGTGTAGATTTGAGCCGATGCAGTGATTAGAGTTCACGAAGAGCGTAAGAGTTCCATGGATTTGGGTTTTGATGCGTTTCTGTAGAGGTAGGGTTTGTGTTCTGGGATTTTGATAAGAAAAAAAGGATAGGGAAGAAATATAAACAAAGAAAAGAAATAAAAAAAATTATGAAAATAGATGGAGGGATTTTTCTAAAATAATGGAGGGGAAAAGAGGGAAAGTAAAATATAAATGCGGCAAGGTGGAAAAATAAAATTGTAAATACCGGCAGTTCAAAATGCTGTAATGCACGTTGTGTATTGTTTGAATAAGTTAATGTATATAGCGGCGGCTTAAACCGCCGTAATAGACAGTTTATAGTGGCGTTCATAAAAACCACCGCAATCTACCGTTTATAGTGGCAGTCTTCTGTACCCGCCGTAACAAGACCGCCGCAATTCCCAAGTTTTTTTGTAGTGTGCTTTGAAAATGCTCCTCCAAGCATAACTAGGATTAGAGCCAATGTTAGCTTGTAGGATGCCAGAATTTGGAAAATATTTGGCTTTAAAACACCTAGATATGAGAGAATTGGGAGACACCAAGAACCTCCAGGCCTGCTTAGCCAGCATGGCTAAGTTAAAATCTCTTAGAATTTTGAAACCCATGCCTCCCTCAAACTTAGGTCTAAAAAGAGTCTCCCTTTTGGTCCAGTGAATCTTCCTATTATTATTTGAGCTACCCCACCAGAAGGAGCACACTGCTTTAATTATAATATTTGATAAAGGAAGAAACTGAACATTTGTGTTTGTTACACTTTAATTTTAATATATAAATTATTCTTTACTATTTATTTGTTTTCCATGTACATAGTAAAGATATATTTTTTTGGTTAGAAAGGTTTAATTGTTTTTTTAAGGAAGGGTTTAATTGATGTATTGAATTTAATATTCTTTAAAAATCAAACATGATAGAGACCATTGAGATTTGAAACGAAAACACTACTTTTGAGCCTCCTATTTCTATTTCTCGCTATTAAGTGTTAACATTGCCTTCCAAATCAGAACTAACTGCTTGTTGTGAAACATGGTGTCAGGTAGCAGCTGTGACAAAGTCGTTTCTTCACAGTCACTCATGGCGGAAACAACCGCCACCGGAACCCTAACATCTGCACCATCTTTACCCACTCTTCCATTCGAACTGATTGTGGAAATTATGTGCAGACTTCCGGTAAAGCAACTAGTGCAGCTTCGGTGCCTTGACAAATCCTTCAATTCCCTAATTTCAGACCCCAAATTCGCCAACAAGCACCTTCGTTTGTCAATCAAGCGCCACCACCTCATTGTATGCCCTGCCAACAATTCATATCGGGTAATTCTCTTTGATTCCCCAGTTTCCTCAGTTTTTTCAACATCTAGGGTTACTCAGACAGAACACAGTTTCCCTAAATTTCGATACGAACAACCTACCAACATGTGTTCTTGCAATGGAATCCTTTGCCTCACCATGGATGATGGTTCCGCTATTTTGTGGAACCCTTCCATCAGAAAATTAAAAAAATTGCTTCCTTTGATTTTGAAAGGAGAGAAAAGATTTTGGTATTCCATATATAGCTTTGGGTATGACCGTTTCATAGATGAGTATAAGGTCTTTGTTGTTTCCCATCTTAATTATGAAAGGAAAATAGAAGTTAGTGTTCATATATTGGGCACTGATTATTGGAGAAGGATACAAGACTTCGCATTTAAAAATGCTATTCATGGATCTGGAATATTTGTGAGTGACACTGTTAATTGGTTGACTCTTGACGTTTCAAAAACAAATTGTGAAATTGTTTCGCTTGATTTGGCGAAGGAGTCCTATCAAATGCTTTCGCCTCCTGATTTGAAGAGGGAATCTTGGAACTTGCAGATGGGAGTGTTGAGGGATTGCTTGTTCCTCTCTGCAAGCAATACTTGTGATATGCTTTTTGATGTTTGGGTTATGAAGGAATATGGAAATATAGATTCTTGGACTAAATTATACAGTGTTTCTTACGTTGGAATTCAGATTTCCCAAGCATATACGGATGTATTCAGATTTCCCAAGTATATACGGATGTTCTGTATATTTCTGAGGATGACCAAATGCTAGTGAATTTTATTGAGAAAGGGAGAAGTAACAAACGGATGGTCGCTGCGTACGATTCCAAAAATGGTACTTTTAATATTCTTGATATTCAAAATATCAATCATTTCAGTTCATTTATCCCATTGGTATACAGTGAGAGTTTGATATCACCTTAATCATGAGATTCAAGTACTACATACATACATACATATATATATATATATATATATATATATATATATATATATATATATATATATATATATATATATATATATATATATTTTTGACCAAAAGTACTACATATATATTGTTAGTTTCTATTTGTATTAGTTAATTTTTGCTCGTTATGATAATTGGCGACTTGTTGGATCATTGTTATATAATACTATTGTGATGCCATTCTCTTAAAGAATGTTGAATATTCAATTTTAGAACATATGTAGTGCATATCACCTTAGAATTGGAATGTCTTATTTAAAGTGAATTAAGTAACTCAAATTGGCCATATTTGCCTCAGACGGATGATCTCTAAAATTGATTTTAGTGAAGTAATCCAAATTGATAGAAACTATTGTTATTATCACCTTTGTTCTTGTTTTATAAGAGATGTATGGCATACACATGGAATACCCAAGTGCAATGATCAGAGAATACAGAACACTACTACTGTGATAGTTTTGTGAAGTATTAGCGCAACTATTAGGTTTTGTTATCATTCCCCACTACTCATTTGTCACGCCTTCACACACCAGATGTATTAACAATTGGAAATTGCTTGAAACTGGCAAATTCATATTTGCATTCTATATGTATTCATGCTTTGTTTGTGAGGTTTCATATTTAATGAAAACAATACACGCTCATTCAGCCTACATGTTTAATTTTGAGAAGACTTTGTATATTGTAAATTTAGCTATTTAAGGGTTTAAATAAATCAATGTTTTAGGGATAAAAGCTTAAGAATTGAATGTAGTGGCTCCATGAATGTGATTTGGCTTCTTTTCGTCTGCAAGACCTTTTCAAAAACATAAAACATATATTGATTCCTTATTCATCTCCATGAACGAACGGAATTTTTTTTAGTCCCTTTGGTATGTTTTCAATAGAATACGCAAGTACCGAAGTGCTGAAATTACCAACTACTGGTGAAAGGCACGCATTTGAGGTGGAATTAGGATGGTTAGGTTTGAGAGAAAAAAAAATTATGTGTCGCTGCATAAGTTTCGTTTCCTAATGAACAATACGACCAATTTTGTAGTCACTAATGAACTAAAGAAATGGAATGAGCATTGGGAAAATGGACATAGGAGAATTTGAGTAGTTGAGCCAAGCTAAGAACAAATACAGTGAACAAAAAGTTCATTAAATTTGCATTTGTAGCTTTGAGAGATTTTTATGCTTAAATTTTGCTCTCCTACCTGATATGAATGTGTTTAGCTATATTTGGACGTATCAATACCTTTACATTATCTTTATATATAATACGAAGGTTCACAACGCATGCCTAATATGAAAACCCTAAACCTAATTCAAATCTCACAATTACCTTTGTGTCCTCCTGCCTTTTTTGAGGGTTTTGAAAAATATTTATGAAAAAAATTCTCCCAAAGGATTCAAACCCATGACATGTTGGTTACTTCAAAGCATTTTCACCACCAAGCCACTTACTGTTTTTGTGATATCATTTGGCTTCCACTACATGATATCCAACATTAAACTCCCTTTTCTAAAAACCAAGTAATTCTTTTTCCTTTCTTTCCAAACGGTTTTGAACCCTTTTTTTCTCCTTCGCAATCTAAACCCAAAAGCTTGTGATTTTCAACCATTTTTTCCCTTCATACAGTAACTTTTTTCCAAAAATTTGTTCATTGTTTAAACATGTTGACAACTAATAATATAGTCAATCTGATGCTTATATATGAAAATCGAAATAAACCATCTATTTTACTTTATATGTGTCATCTCTTTTTTTTTTTCAACTTCAATACACCATTTTTTTTTCATTGTTCCATCTCCCTCTCTCTCATTTCTCTGTTCACTATCACCATTCATTATCCACACCATCAGTGCAGTAACCAAACAATCATCACTAACCAACCGTCACCGTCGTCACCGTTAACAAACCATCGCCGCACTCAACTTTCATCACGTCATTACCATCACCGCCATGACAATGACTCCGTCGCGGGCAGTCCCCTAGATCCTCTCCAGCGATCTCATCCTTGATGTACTTTCGTTTCTTCCTATAAGATCTTTTCTTCGATTCAGGTATGTAAGTAAGTGTTGGAAAACCCTAATTTCCGACCCCCACCTTTGTGAAATTGCATCACTAGAAATCACAATCACAAACACGAAATTTACCCTTCCCACTGCAGGTTGAAGAATTCAGGTGGTGGTTGCGGTTATGAAAACAGACCAATGCCTCTTCTGCTACTATCATCTATATTTAAGTTTTTTTTTAGCTTTTATTTGTTACAACTATTGTTTTGTCTGTGATTCTTTATCTTTTATGGTATTAGATGATTTGCTGTGAAATTGAGAGTAGCTGAATCATTCAGGAATTAAATAACTTTGAATTATGTTGTCCGTAGGAAAGAAACTAGTAGAAGGTATGTATGTTTTCTCTAATCTGTTTCTTTAATCATGGTTGTGTGATATCCGGTGTTCATTCTTTTGCAAATAAATTTCCTGTAGCATTTGATTCAGTTAACTCTATTTTGATTGTGTCTTCTTTGGTTTTTTCTATTTTCAAACTTCCTTGAGCACTACTAAAAAAAGCTGAAATACCGACGGAATTTAGAGACGGAATTATTTTTGTCTCTAATTGACACGGAACTGGAGACGGAAAAAATCATTTAGAGACGGAAATTATAATTAATGTTTTTGTGACGGATTTAGAGACGGAAAATATTTCCGTCTCTAAATCCGTCTCGACATAGCTAGATTTAGGATTTGTCCTATAAAAGGTAATTCAGAGACGGAAATTAGAGACGGTTTATTTTCGTATCTAAAGTATTCCGTCTCTGTGCCCGTCTCTAAATGGTCAAGTAGTTATTGAAATAGTCAAACTTCTGGTAGAGACGGAAAGTTTCCGTCTCTGCCTATTTCCGTCTCTGAATTCCGTCTCTGAAATTGAAAGTTTTCATTTTTCCGCCAAATTATTTCATTGCCCGCCCACTTTTCATAAAGGAGCCCGCGCCCAGAATTTAATTGGATTCAATATTTTTCTTTTGATATCTAAATCTAATTTATTTTAATTGGATTCAATATCTTGATGTATGTTTGGATGGTTGTGCCTTTAATTTTAGTAGAGAGGATCTCAACAAATACTTTTAGCGTATTTTAGTTCTAAATAATTTAATCCTTTTGATCCAAAAATATTTTGTTTGATTTTATTTTGAAATGGATATCAACTATTAATTGAGAGTACCCACCTAATGAAGCAACTATTTTTTTTTCTTTGAAAGGAATAATGAAGCAACTATTTTATTTTGTTGTTGTTGTTGTTACCTTATTATTATTATTATTATTATTATTATTATTATTATTATTATTATTATTATTATTATTATTATTATTAGAAGTTAGAAGTAAAAGGAAGGCCATTCATTCATCTTTCCTTTCTCTCTTCCTGAAACAACACCACAACAATTGTTGTAATATTCCGCTGAATTTTAAATAAATTGTCGTATCAGTTAGACATGTCAAAACGGAATTATTTCTAAAGAGTTAATTATTTATTGAGAAAAACAAAAATATTCGGTAAATATCTTGCATATTATTCGAACGAACTTGAGGAATTAAAAGGTTACGAATTAACGGAGAATAATCACGCATTTTCCCTTGAAGGGCATTTTGGTCATTTGGGGCTTGAGATTTTTCTTTAAAAAAATGTTGGAACCTTATCCACTCATTTCTCCCTTCTTTTCTCCTAAGATCAGAACATACTCCCTCTTACTCCTTTCTATCTCTCGGCCATCCATTCCAAAGCCACCATAACCCTTTGAACTTCATCAATCTTTGCCAAAATGATACATGTAATCTTACTACCTCATTTCTTATGTGAATTAATGTGTGGATCAAGCTTCAATATGTTATCTTCCTCTCCTAGTCCCAACCGAACCTACAGTCCTACACCTTCTTTCCCCAATTTTCTTTCTTATCCCAATTCATGCATTGAAGTGGTGGAAGGTGTACCTCTTGTTTCAATTTCTCTACTTTGGGTTAAGATGAAGCTTAGGTAAGTAAAGAAGTACACTCAATCTATTTTGTTTCCATTCTTCTTGCACCGAAACCTAACCCATGTTCAGCCCACTTTCAACTCCTTAATTAATTAATGGTTGCATGTGGATTTTCTTGCTCAGGAATGAATACTTGAATTATTGAGCGTTGGAGCTGCAAGAACAAGAAGAATAGAAGGAGAAATTGAAGGGATCAGAGCTCTTGTTCATCAATGGTGGTTCATCCCCACTTGATATGGTGAGTTCTCTAATAAGCTTGAATTTGATTAGTTAGAGTTGAATTTGTTGTTTGGAGGTAATGGGTTTGAGACATGTTTGAGAAAAGTAGGTTTCAAATATAAACTCCCATGTTATGTGCAAGATTAATTCATGAAACAAATGGTTTTGAGAATGAGACGGTGAAGCAATGACATCCAAATGGATTATCATCGTTAAAAGTGATTATGGATGGTTGAATTTTATGAAATGTCAGTTAAAATTCGTATGGACCTGTTGTCGGTAAAACTGTCATAACTTCCTGTACGTGATTCATTTTGTAGTAGAATTGAACCATTGGAAAATAGACAAAATTTAACACGAAATTGGCTTTGGAAGAACTTAATTTTGTTACTCTATGACTGAGAAAACTGAGTTAGAAGTTTGAGTTGCTGAATTAAAATCTGCACTATTGCTGTTGTAATGTTTCTGTCATATCTCTATGTTCATACATCACTTTGGAATGAGACTTTTACCATGAGAAAGAAGACAAAAATTAACTTGAAATAGGCTTTGAGATGGCTTAATTCAATTATTTTAATGATAAGTTTGTTGATCTACTTGTAAATGTAACTTTCGGCAAGCAAATTCGAATTTGGGTTAGATACCAAGACTTTTAAGTTATTTTGATGAAATTTGAGTAGTCTAAGAATACAAAGGTAATGATATTAATCGTTTAGTACAATATGACTTTAGAGTTTGACGTAAAAGCTTAATTTCTATTTCAAAACATGTTACTCTATAACTTATACTGATAAAATTAGTATTTTACATTATGAATGAGTCTATCTTCTTAATACTTTATTACAAATTTCTGCGTAGGAATATTCGGTAAAGTACTCTATAACTTATACGAATTTGTTCTTGCGTTTTCGATCTTGAAGCAGCCTGTTCGTGCATTTGAAACGGGACAACTGAGTCAACGTTCTGTAATTGCTGCGTAGGAATATTCGGTAAAGTACTCAGGTGCCTTTTTTTCCTTTGATGTTCAACTTGTGCTTGTTTTACAGCATTAATCAACTCCTTTTATTTGTGTTCCAGATTGTTTAGGCATGCAGTTAGGACCGAGGCTTCTTGGCAGAGTTGACAATTCAAGGGTAAATGATTTTATTATTAATATCGTATTGAATAAAGTTTTATTTTATACCAACCCTGGATTTTTACATTAATGGTGCTGCAAAGTTTGGTTAATGATTTTTGTAAGATCCAAAAACAAGTATACTTCACACAGTATCCTGAAGGAAAAAAAGATTGGTTGGCTGTGATTAAGACCAAGGCGAGAAGCACAATTCAAACTTTAGAAGATAGTAAGCCGGAGAAAGAAGTTCCATACCAAGATGAATCAATCACACAATCACACGTGACAATTGCAAATGACAATCTTGAAGGAAGTCTTGTTGATTTAGTTGGAGAAGTTGAGGAAGCATACGGTCCTTTCTTGGATGAGGTTACCTTTGAATGGGATAAAGATATTGAAGTAGAAGTAGAAGACAGTGCCGAAGAAGATGATGATGATGATGATGAAACATATTCTGACTAGGTAATTTATTGAATTTTCTACCCTCTTATTCTTGCATGACTTATGTTATTTATGTTTTAATTAAACTCAACTTGATCTTTTTACTTTGTATTGTTCACGAATGTTAGGTAGAGGTAGAGGCAGCGGAAGAGGTAAAAGAATAATTACAACTCATCAACATATCACATCTTCTCAAACAAACCCAAAGGATTTCAAGGTATTTTTATGATATAAGGTGCTTAAAATTTATTATCTGGTAGCATAGGTTTCGTGCGGTTGTTTAGAGGGTGTGGCAGCACTTTTTGTTTCAGTTTTGGTTGGTTTTATTGTTTGCAGTCAGCAGTGTTGATTTAGTTGTGTTGCTAGACAGTTTTATCTCTATGAACTATGTTTTTGACTTTGTTTAATGGTTGTTTGTTGTGTTGCGGCCAGTTTGTTGTTTTTGGCCGCCTACCTTATATGGCAAAATATAGTTATTTACATGTAAAATATGGTCTAGTTGCAATTGTTTCTCTCTAAACCTATTTTCTTTATATGATATGAAATATGAACCTTCAATATTGTTGTTACTTAGGTTGAAAAGTTGAAATGGCAAATGGTTGAAACAATTGTTACAAATAGTGGCAGTTACATAAATAGGGAGATATAGTTATTTAGGGGATATACTATTTTCTTTATATGATATGAAACATCAAGCTTCATTGTTACTTAGGTTGAAAGTTGATTGTTCTTTTCAAAATACACAACTTCATGATTTTTTTTGTTTGTAGGCTAAATTGATGGAGCTATTATTAAAAAGAGATGTAATAGTATGTGGTCTTTGGCGTTGAAAAGTTGCTATTATGGAGCGCTAGGAGCAAATGTTTGGGAATTTCATGCCTATTATAAACTCTTCAATTCAACAGGAAGGAGAGGGTGATAATGATAACAGCGAGATGGATGAACTTTAGTTTGGTTACTTTTGTTTATATATTTTTTGTTAGATCAAACATATATCATGATCATTTTACATTTTGGATAATTTTATATTGGTAAAATTACATGATGAATTGATGACATAATATCATGTGGTGATGTTTTGTTGTATGAGTGTACTTTCATGTTACTTTTGCAAATTTGATGTTTATCAAAATATAATTGTGACATTCTTGATAGTTAGATAGACATAATGAATATCTTAAACATTATTTTAGCACTAAACATTTGAAATATTGAGGCTGAATTTATAAAATAAACAAAAAAAAATCATTTTTAGAGACGGACTTTTTATCCGTCTCTGTAGAGTCGGAATTTTATTTGAACAGAGACGGAATTCATTAATTTTGCGCCAGAATTTAGAGACGGAATTTTGCCTATTAGAGACAGTGATTTCCGTCTCAATTTGCGACGGAAATACCTCAAAATTATTGAACTCTTGGCGACGGAATTTAAAAGTTAGAGACAGATTTATTCCGTCTCTAGCAGAGACGGAAACTATAATTCCGTCTCTAAAGCCTTTAGCGACCACGAAAATAGAGACAGGCCTATTTCCGTCTCTGATTCCGTCTCAGACTTATTTAGAGACAGATTTTTCTTGTTTTAGAGACAGATTTCGACCGTCTCTATTCTCAATTTTTCTAGTAGTGGAGATGGACTAGACATGAGAATGTTGTGATTTTTAATCTTTTATTGTTTATTTGATAAAATTTTGTCTACACATTTTGCAGATGGGGAACAATTGTTTCATTGTGCTTATAAAAAAGTTGTTTCATTGTGATTATAGTAGAACGTGCTAAAACTACTATTACTTAATTCATATATTGCATTTACCCATGTCTGTTGTCATGTCCAGTAGAAAGAATGGAGTTTATCCTGTTAGGTTAGTTTGTTTATTTTTTCATTACTTCTAACACCACTGAATTGAACATTTATAATTTTGTTATCTAATGACATAAACCTTTTGATTGTTCTCAACTTTTTTTTTTTAATTCTTACCTTTTGATGTTCTAAACTTTTTTTTTTAATTTGTAGGTTCTAATGAAGGTCCACACAATTATAGTTACTTGAATCTGAAGAGAAAAAGAGCACGAGTATTGAAAGGTCCACATTTAGTTACACTGGTATCACCACTTCGTATCCGTTAAGTATAACTAATTTCCTAAATCTTTGTGAAGCGATAACTGACAATATATTTTCTCTGCAACATACTCTATTATACGACTGGAAAAAAGCATCAGATTAAAACCTTACACTGCAACTCATTGTATCTACAAAATGCATGCGATCAGTTCAACTTATGTTTTAAAGTTTGGTGACTCTTAAGCCATAGTAGTTACAGTACACATAATATTTTCTGCTAAACTTTGTCACTTAATGATGAACAGGACGCTATTTGACATCTTAGTATAGTAAATTGCTGACTGATCTCTATTATGTTATCATTCCGAGCAACCTTCTATGAACAACGTACCTTATTATAATCTCATTGCTTATGACATCATTACCGTCAATCATAACTTCATATCTATTAGCTAATATTCTAATTTTTCAATGCAATTATTCACTGCAAGATAATCTAAGAAACCATGTTATCTTATCCATCAGTGCATCTAATATCTTAAATTGCGGTGACTGTTAAACCAAGATTGCAGTTACAAGGCACAAAATGCATTCAAATAAACTTTGCCTTTTTTCTCCTGGAAAGGAAATTTTTCGACATCTACCCATAGTCAATTCATAACTGATCTCAAGTTAGTTATTATTCAAATCATAATTCTATGTTTCCCTATGTAGCGGCGAATATCCAAAATGATGAAGATATTCGTTTCGAACAACTATTCGAAAACTAATCTTTGTTGACAAACTACCACATATTTAATGTCAGTTTCAACAAATGAAACACCTGTATATGTTAGTATATGGCGGAGATGATTCTCATATTTTAGATTGCGGCAAATTTTGAATCATTCAAATCATCCTAAATACAATGTTTACAAGGAAATTTTTCGTAATGTACCAGCATGATTTGTTCCCTTTTTTTAATTTGTATTATTATTTTTAACATTGTATTTGCACATATAGATTATGAATTAACAGTATAATTGAATATTTTGTTTGCCATCAATATGACCCGTGCGGCAGCACGGGTGCAAGGTCTAGTTATTTGTAATGCAAAATGGTTTGTCAAATGAGTACCATTATTATATTGGGCGGCCATTTAGGTTCTAATAAGAACATGTCAGAGCTTGGTAATGCAAATTTGCGTATTGCAAAGCCTTCAATTGTAGATTGTTTTTCTTTTTTCTGTATGATATAGATTATATTAGCCTGGTTGATTTGTTAGAGCCCAACATGTTTCCAACCCTTTGATTTGATGCTAATGCATAATTGTATTCTGCGCCAACTGGCTCTACCATGCTTCTATCCAATGTATGTGGCTTCTACCATGCAACCTCTGTTACACGGGTCCATGTTCGTCGTCACTAGCTCTTGTTTGTGCTTTTTGGGGGTGGTTTAGGTGTTTACGGAGCTTGGAGGGTGCATGTCCCGTTGTGTTCAGCCTTTTCCTTTTGATTTGTTTGTTATTTAAACTTCGCATCCTATGCCGTTCGTCTTACATATTGTGTGCTGGTTTTCGGTGGGCCGGTTACTTTTGCTTCGAGATCAGGAGTCGGGGTCTAGCTACAATCTTTGTTTGACTTGATATGGTTTTTCTCTGGTGTACCGGGGACGAGGGGTGCCCTGCTAATTTGGTACTAAAATCTGGTGGGCCGATCACTTTTGATTCGAGATCGGGAGTCAGTTCTTTGACTCAAGTTGGTTTTTGGGCTTTTGTTTTGTGCTCTTTCGGTGGATCAGAGGTCGCGAGGTTATGGAAGCTGCATGATCCTTTGGTCAGGTGCTCTTCGATATGTGGCTCAGCTTGGGTGTTGGGGTCTGGGAGTTTTATTTTGAGGGTGTTCTTTGGGGGTGAGTAGTGACGATGGACGGTGGTGGATATCTTGTTTACAGTGCTTGTTTTTGTGAAAGAGTCTGTTTTAGGTGGTGATGCGTTTTGGTGGGTTTATCTTCAGGGGTGTTTTTAGGTGGTTCTGGTGTACCGTCTATATGCGGCACCATATGTATCTTATTTCGTCCATACCTTGCGTTTTGTGGGGATGGCGTTTAATAATATTTGCCGATTAAAAAAAAAAATGTATGTGGCCCTGCCTTTCTAAGCAAATTCAAATCTCTCAACTTCAGGTTCCTTTCTAATATGACTTTAATGAGTTAAAGATTACCATTTTCTTGATGTAAATAAACTTGTATTCACATGTGATTAAGTGTTGGGCAATGACATCAACGAAAGACACCGATAAGAATGGAAGTAAAAAGGAATTGTGCAACTAGATTAAAGTTATATGCAATTATGCAAGTGTAATTACCAAAAAAAATAAAAATTTAATGCTTATATGACGATTATGCTCATATGCTCATGTTCAGTTTAGTTCAAAATGCAGTTTTTAAGATTTGAAGCAAACAAATTTGTGCATTAGCATACATTTTAACAAACATACTAGTGAACTATATAAACAAAGATATTGGGAAATTAAACCATAAACAATGCAATATGATTTGGAACTATATATAAAAAATGAAGGATGGGAAAGCCTGAACCGATAACTCCCAATGAACAAATAAATTAAAATAAACATAGCAATTTCTCAAACCGTAGAATCCATCAACCATTGATTAATTAACAATAACCCATAAAGCCACTAGTAACCATAAATATTACTTCGGTTTCAATATACCTTTAGACACCCATCTAATTATTTAAAATTTATACAGATTAGTTGGTATCTTGATTAACAGGGACTAAATTTGAACACAACAAAATTAGACAAAAATATTTATAAAAATGTAAATCAAAGTAGTAAATCACAGAAAATGAGATTAGAGTATGAAGTAGTTGGGAATCTTTAAACAATCTGAAGAAAGAGAGGGTTTGAAGCAATAACTTCTACCCAAATTCCATAACAAAACGCAAACATATCAACCAGAAACCAAACAAATGGAATCATAAAGCAATAACTACTTATATTCAAATGAAAGCTTACATCCTGGAGAGATCCTTGGACAAGAGGATAATTCTTCAATTATTTGACTCTTTTCCAAAAGCTTTCCATTTGAGGAGCTAGTCGTAACATCGATTGTCATGTTTTGTAAAATTCTCCCATTCTGCAGTATATATTTTGAAAATCGAAGATCATTTGCAGACCCTTCAAAATTTAGAATTGTACATGATCTAAGGTGTGACGAAACGCATTCAAGAACCGAACTTGGACATTTCCATTCTTTGGCTAAGCTGGAGCTCCACTGTCAAAGGAATGAAAAGTGACATATATTAAAATATATGTAAAATAGAACAAGTAAATAAATATATTACTCAACAAACCTTTCTAATAAAAAAAATTTGAAGTTTGCGACAATGGCAGAGCAGTTCTACTACACCATCCCAACCATGAAAAAAGGCATTAAACCATACATGGTCATGCATCTGAAAATAAGGATCTTGTGAACTTCTTATGTGGAAAAACTCGACATTATTAATGACCTTCAACGGAACACCTATTGGATTAATATCCGCTCTAATCAATCGTGCATTATTTATTTTATAACGATTGATATAGAAGGTAGGATAAGTATGCAACTGATCTTGAAGATGAAATTCTTCCTCATGACGAGGTCGTTTTGCCGCTGGTGCCCATGCGTTGAAGATGTGACGATCAGGATTGTAGAATCCAAAACAACGATTGAGGCGCAATATTTTGAGGGATTGGTTCACCGCAGGAGCAGAGAGCATACGACAAAAGCTATCGAATTTAAAGGCATCATCCTCGAAGCTGAAAACAGCGAGTGAATAATAGAGTGAGGTCCAACGCTTTGAAAGAACCGTTGCAGTGAAAGCTTGTTTGATGGGAAGAAAGGAGAGAATGTGAGACAATAACTCATCCGTTAAATCGCTTATTCTATCGACCAAAGCTATTGGATCCTTCTCATCCGATCGTGACATTCTTTATTTTTGTATTCTCTTTTCAGACGAAGAACACACAATGGAAGAAGGGTTTGAGCACTTTCCGTCCTTTGTGATTTTACTTATATTTTCCGAAATAGGATGTTTGAAACGTGGAAAAGTAGTTATGCTTAGGGGATTTATTTTAGGGGGAAGTTATTTTTTTTTTCTTTTGAGAGAAGGAAGTTATTTTTGTTGTTGGGCACCAATTAAAATAGTTTAATTTCATTTACTCAAAAAATAGCCTAAAACTCTTATAAAAGAATACGGTGTTTCTCTCAAAATAAAAAAAATACAGTGTGTTTTTTTTTTTGACAAACAAAATACGGTGTGTTTAAAACCCAACCAACCCAAAATGGAAGAAACACAAAGGGAACCGATCCAAATCAAAACCGCAAAAAATAGCATTTAGTTCTGTCGTATTGGGACCATTTTTCAACCGAACTAAACCGCAATATAAGATAAATACAATTAAACTTATATTTCCCAACTCAATACTCATAGAAACTCAACGAGAATTTTTAAATAATAACATGTTTTTTCTTTTGTTAAGCTTCTTCTTTTCCTTTTATTTCAAACATGTATTTATGTCCTTTAGTTTGATGCTACATATAGTTTTGTAGATATGTTTATGTTAAATATATCTTAAATCATAGTTACACATTGAGAACTTTTAGAGAATGATAAACAGCTTTTCGTCCCTATGAATATACCAATTTTTCGTTTTAGTCCCTCTAAAATATAAAATTTTCAATCACCACTTTTGGTCTCTATTTTCAAGTCAACTAATGTGTAGCCTTTGGATTTTTTAGGGTGTGTTTGTTTCAAGTTATTTTCGGAGATTCCCGTGAATAAAACGATATAAATATATGCCTATGTTTGTTACAAGTTTACCAAATTTTATTGCCGGGTATAAAATGTTCCTGGGAATAGAAAATTTTTCCCAAAGAAAAGGGTGGGAATAAAGTTCCCATGAAGATGGGAATAAATCCATATGTAATTACCTATTATAATCCCTATTTTTATGGTTCATAGGAACATTATAATGTTAACCAAACATCTTTTTCTAAATACCTTGGAATACAATTCCCATCTTTATATTCCAAAGAATGTTATTCTTAGGAATAAATTTGGTAAACCTAAAACAAAGACACCCTTAATGAAATTGTACATAAATGTGTAGAATGTTGTAAAAACATTAAAAAAAAAAATATTGGCTTAAATAGATAAAAGGTCGTTGTAAGTTGGTGTGTTTATGCTTTTAGTCCCTGTATCTTTTTTTGTTCTAAAACAACCCTTGTAAGTTGTTAAATTTTTGGTTTTGGTCCCTAACGTTAAACTTCTGTAAAGAAAAAGTTGCTTGCAAACGGAGGCCTATGTGGCAAAGGCTGAGATGGCGTTAATGGCTTACGTGGACTGACAAAATGATAAGTGAGTAGTTGACTTTATCTGGGGACGAAATTGAAAAAATGTAAACATCAAACTTTCAAATTTAAAAACAAGATCTTCTTCATCCCTTTGTTTTCTCCTATTCATCTCCTTGCCAGTTTCTTTATCTGACATTCATGATCACTAATTCATCCCCCCCTTATCTATAGCCAAAACCCAAAGAGTTTCCGACAATAACCCAAAGAGTTTCCGACAATACACAGAGCAAAGAACAATAACCCCCTTTGTTTTCTAGGAACACTGACACACAAACAAACGTAAACATAAACGCAAATCAAATTCATTTTCTCTTTGCTCTGTGTATGTTCCATCAAAATGGAAATGGTTCCCTATTCTCATATTCTGACCCAAAAACTCCCACCACTCCAGCATTTCAAGGTATGTTCTGATCCACATCCTAATTAAAACCATGCTCCAGCAAACTACCCCACACATCGTCAGACACACCCCACGCTCCTTCCAACATTCCCCACATGCCGTCGTCTTCTCAAAACACTGCCGACCTAGATGGAAAAACACAATTTTTGGTGATCCTCAGGTAGACTCGCTCTATACATAGCCATGGCACATATGGTATCTAAGACCTCTTCAATGGGTTGTGTTGTGTCCAATTCCTCTTAGAGGAATTCAACAGACTATTGTTTCGTTTTGGGCTGAGCCTCTCACGTGGGGACTTACAGAAACTGTTCTAGTTGTTAGTGTAGCGTTTTTCAGAGCTTTTTCTAGGGAGATAAAGACATTGGAAGGGAGATGAACAAGAGAAAACAAAGGGATGAAAAAGAAGATCTTGTTTTTAAATTTGAAAATAAAAAAATTAACTTACAAGGGTTGTTTTAGAACCCCAAAAAGATACAGAGGCTAAAACCAATATGATGTGCTAACTTACAGGGACCATTTACATATTTAAGCCATTTTTTTAACAAAACATGAATTGAATATGAATTTTTAACTTAAGTTGGTCTGGTAGTGTTGTTGGCTTGGGACCTTGAAGTACGCTCCTCCTCAAGGTGATAGGTTTGATTCTCAATTAGAATTTTTTTGGAGAGCTTCTTGTAATATTATTATAAACTATTTATAAGGCTTGCGAAAAGACGGGCACTCACATGTCAATCTTTCTACTCTTTTAATTTCTCTAACGTTTGAAAATTATAAACAATGTTTTTATAAAAAAAATTAATTTTGATTAAAACTAAAAATATAAAGGTTTGTTGCTTTCAAATTTTTTTTTTTTGAAGAAGCTAAACTGATTATATTAAAAATCAACACAAGCTCCTCTAGCACAAGATGCACCAAAGGAAACTAAAGTATCCAACAATTACAATAAGACAATCCACAAGCTACCACAAAATAGCCTAGAAAAAAAATTAAGTTACAACCTGAAAACATAATATAGGATTTAACCTCCAAACCGAATACTCAAAATCAAAAACAACATAATAAGATTTAAACCACCAAAATGTTTAGAGTTTAACCATTTCCAATAAAGATAGAAGTTGTTTTGATTTATTGTGAAAATGCCACATATTGCAGTCCATCCGAATAGTAAAAAGAGATGAAATCCATATAATATTAAAAGCCAAACGAGACTTGTTAGAAAAATCCCAAGACCTCCAAACTGAAGAACATTCTCAAATAAGGAACCTTGAAGAGTCGCTGAGATGCCTAACCATCCCGATATTAAAAGCCACGGTTGACCATAAAAAGCACAAGAAAAGAACAAATGATCTAGATCCTCAACCAATCCGCAAGCAGGCGAACTAAAAGAATCATTATAATCCAAAATATTTCTCCTAAACAGATTCATCTTTGTTGCTAATCTATTCAAGAACAACCACCAAATAAAAATATTGACCTTAAGCAGAATTTGTTAAGCCATAAAATATGATTGCAGCGGTCATTAATTGTCACATTTGAACTAGTCAAGTGATTATAAGCACTTTTGACCGTGTACATGTGGTAAGAATGAAGTTTCAAATCCACCTGTTAGCCACACCAACTTGCAAAACCACAAGTAAAAGCTGCTCCGCACACTCCCTCACCAACCCCTCCTCCCACGGAAAAAATCTCCTCCACTTCCACGACTCACATTTATAACAAAAAAATATAATTTAAATTCTTATTTTGCTAATGACACCAACAACAATTTTTACAATCTTTATTATCGAAAAAGTTGATTAAGGGTATAATTGACACAATGAAAAAGTAAGTAAAGAGATATATTCATACCGTTTGTTACACTTTTATTTTAATACTTACTCTTATCTATTTGTTGTATGTGCTATTTGAATTGAAAGTTGTAGGTAATTTTAGAAAGAGAAAAAGTCAGTGCAAAATAACCAAAATAGGCTATTTTTTTATATATGGTATATATATATATATATATATATATATATATACAAAAAATTTATTTAACCCTTGTAAACAAATAAAAATAAATAAAAAAATAACCTCGCTCATATACCATAGTATGTACGAGACACATCACCTAAACTCTCAATTTATCACCTACCATTTCACCACCCAAACCTTCTTTGGTAGCGCCGTCAGAACCACAATACGCAAAGGAACATTTGTTATGGAGAACGGTACATATTGATATCGTTTAGGTTAGAGAGAGTAGAACTATTAGATATGGCTTCAAGTAGAGAGAGCCGTCAAACCCTAACATTACTCTCTTCTGCCCATTCACTTCCCACTCTTCCTTTCGACCTCATACCATAAATACTTTGTAGGTTACCGGTGAAACTCCCCCTTCAACTCAGATGTGTCTGCAAGTCATGGAAATCTCTCATCTCCGATCCAAAATTTGCTAGGAAGCACCTTAGCATGTCAACCTTGCGACACCTCCACTTCGTAAGCTACGAAGAAAGCTCAATTCGCAAGTATGTTCTCAAGTCTTATCCACTCCTCTCTGTCTTAACGAACATAAACACTAACTTCACACGGTTTGAGTATTTTGCAAACAATGTTGATGGAGATTACTTCATTAACTCTTGTGATGGAATCCTTTGTATTGGAGGCGGTTATAAAGGCTTAGTTATATTGTGGAACCCTTCCATAAGAAAATGTAAAGAGTTGCCTCTTCTTGAGAAGCCAAAAGTATCTTCTGAAATTATAAATATGTTTGGCTTCGGCTATGATTATTCTACGGATAATTATAAGGTGATTGTCGTTCTAGACTACCGTATTCGTGTTAGGACAAGTGGTGATATTTGGGTTCGCAAATCTGAAGTAAAAGTTCATACTCTAGGTTCTAATATTTGGAGAAACATCCATGAGTTTCCTTTTGGTGGTTTCCCTGTTGGAGGATCAGGAAAATTTGTTAGTGGCACCGTCAATTGGTTTGCAGTGGCCTCCAAAAAATTGTACCCGGTATGTAACCGCTTTATTGTTTCTTTTGATTTGGCAAAAGATGTTGGATTAATTATTTAATTAATCAATTATGGATCGACAATAATCAATTATTATAAGTTGATGTCATAATATAAATTATGGTCTATTGTGTTAAGCACTAATTATATGATGAATTTGAGTGATTGGACTTTTGTTACTAAATGGACCGTGATGGGTTGGACCATTTAGATAAGCCCAATGAGAGGTCCCTGCCCTCAGCCGTTTAGCTATTTAAACGTCATCCCATTAGACGGTTAATTATTCTGAAGATTGGTGAGAAAACCTAGAGCTAGACGGAATGAGGGTAGTTACCCTCTCATAGTTGTCGGCGTTGTCTACGGTTATCCTTCATCAACCTAATTCAAAGGTACACAATCTCTTGTTCTTTTTGTTATTGATGATATGCTATAATTTGTATCTAGTGATCTATGGTTAAACACTAAAACTTTCATCAATTGGTATCAGAGCCAACTAGATACATGTTATGGCTAATCTTTAAATAAATTATAATACGATTGTTATGTTTTGTATCACGATCACAATTTTGCATTACGTGATTGAATACTATATACTGCAAATCCTATTAAATCAAAGAATCACATTTTGTTGAATAGCATGAACCTTAATTCTTGTATGCTAGCATTCTTCATGTTTATAAATCATGGATTTGATATTCTCTACAGTTATATTAATTGTGTTTACCCTTGATCGGTAATTTTGCTATGAATGGTATATTGCTGTGTGATCTGTACGATCTCAAAAAAAAAAATTATTTTGAATCATTATGATGCGTTACTGAATCCACCAGAAACCATGTTTTTTCCTTCTTCGGGGTTCGGTTAACAGCCCAATTTTGGTCTATGATCTCCCTTAATAGATTAATGACTCTTCAAATTTAATGAGGGCTTCACTTAATTGATCAATTCAGAACCAAACTTGATTTTGTGATGAACCCTAATTCTTCACATCCGTTGATTAAGAGATAATCCCCAAAATTGATATATGGCTTCCCTTTGTCTCTCAATCGTGATTTCAACCCCACTTGAATCATCGAATTTCGTCCACTAATGAGTGATATCCAATCGGATCAATCGTGGGTCGTTTCGACCCGTTTTTGGCCATCCGGGCGGAGAAGAAGTTACCCGGCGCGTGCAATACACGCACATATAAAATTCCAATTTTGTTGAAAGCCCTCACGTGTCATCTGCTTTGGGGTGCGTGAGATGTTTAGAAAATACCAATTTTTTATCATGTTAATTGCCAAATTATAGTTATTTATTATTCTATACTGTTTGGTAAAGTTTTTTTTGGAATTTTATTTTGATGCAAGTAGATCAAGATTAATGTGTTGAGGAATTTTATACCCTCAAATTAATTAGTAAATATTATATTATTTTGGGATAAAAATATAATTTTTTTCTTCCACCCAAAATATTCGTAAGGAGATTTGATTTATTTTGTACTCATAAAAATTGGGATTTAAATTAGTTTATGAGATGTCTAAATAATTGATGTATACTAATATGAGAATCATATGTTCTTTTAAATCATGCATTCTTTAGATTTGAGTCTAAAATATAACACTTATGTAAATTATTCTTTTTAAGTGTTAGTATTGTGAAGAATCTTTAGACTCAGTCTTATATTCTTGTCTCAAATATCTTGTATAAACTAATATATTTTTGAGAATTGTTGATATTGTATTTTTTGATGCATGGATTTCAAAATTTTGTCAAATCTTGAAAAGATCATATATAGATTAAATTGAGAATAATTTATTTCAAATCATGTATTCTCAATATTTGAGCTTAAACTGTTTTTGAAAATTCTCTCTTATATTTACTATTGTAATTTATAGAAGGCTCAATTTTGTTAATTTTAATGCCAAGTTTAATTAATTTATATTTTACGATTTTAAATATTCTTGGCATTATAAATATTCTAATGTAAGATATTCTTGAATTCATATTGTCTTAGCATAAAGATCCAAAGTTCACTAATTGATCATTCTTTTGGCGACATATTTAAACTAAGACACTTGTCTTTGATTCTTGTCACAAATTGTTTTGAAGGGTCCTCATAATATTTTGTTTTCAAAATGAGTATAGTGAGTTGTATATATATGTCATTTATATTAATTGAATCTAAAATTGGCATATTTCTCTTTAATATACACTATGCTTTCTACTATACTCTCTAATCTAGACCCGTAGTTTATTACTCTAAATTTTGTGACAAACACCATTAACTATATAATTATGTGTCTTGTCGCAATTAAATGTTTGGATCACAATAATATTAAACTATATATATAGTGAATAATGCATTGTTGCATTTTTTATGCTAAAATTCTAATTATGAATTAAAATTTGTACGTCTCTTTGTTGTTTATCTGTTAATTATTATCAAAACAACTTATTAAGAATTGAGGCAATTTTTGAAATATGTATATGTATCATCCTTACATCTGAATTCTTATATAAATCATATTGATTTATAATTAGAGTCTCACATATGCTTATTTATAATTGCTTATTCTCTATTGATGAATATTTTTGAGATGACTATATTATAAGATATTCTCGTTAAGTCATCAAAATTCAGTGGCTCTAAGTATAAGGATGAATGTCACACTCTGCGAGGTAAGTTGTTATTTAATTATTTTATCCTCTTGTGACTTATTGCTTATTATTGCACATATGAAGAAATTTAGTTCTTCTTCTCTTTTGTTGTGCAATTATGATATCCTATATAGAAGTGAAATCCTTTTTCAGAATATTCTAAACAGAACTCTGTTGTTATATACTATTTTCTTACTATAATGCTCCATTTTGTATTTGTGTTTTTTCTAATTTATAGTGGGAGTATTGAAAAATTTTATTCTAAGAGTTCTTTTCTGGATAAATTAGAAAACTATTTGACACACTTCTATTCCAAATAACAACTTTTGTTATTATACTACTTCATATAAAAGAAATTCTAAAGTCATATTTATGATGTGCTAATTTAAAATATTGTTAAGCACATTTTTCTATCATTTGAATATGACCGAAGTTGAGTAAATTTAAGTATAATTGTTTATGCATGATATTATTGTATCATATTCTCTTAAGTATAAACATTATTTATTTGTATAATTGTAATCTCACCTATCGTGGGTACAATTATGCAAATTTTGTTAAATAGATTAGCATTATATTGGTAACAGTCATACCCTATCGGTGTGTTGTTATTAATATAATTGTTATTATTCAATGTACCTAAAACGTTTATACTTATGTCAATTATAATACTCTATCAATGTTTAAATTTTGTAAGACATAAGAATGGTACATTGTGATGATATAGTTCTTACTTATTATCGTTAAGATCCTTGAATGAGATTAATATAAGTAAGTTACATAGTTAAAAGACATGTAGAAAATTGTATAAATTTTGCAATCCAATATTATTATATTTTGAATTAAATTTCTACCTAACTGTGATCTTATATATATATATATATATATATATATATATATATATATATATATATATATATATATATATATATATATATATAAATATTTTGGATTGCTAATATCCCTTCGTTATGTGAGTGACGGACATACCCTATCGGTGTGACGTTACTTAACATATCATTTTGTGATAGAGAAATAGTTGAATATTTTATTTAAAATATCTTTCAAACTTTTTAATTCAACTATCATTGTATATTCTCTATCAAGTGGGAGAATTATTGCTATGTATTGTGTAACGTGATGGACATACCCTATCGGTATGACATTACTTAACATAATCATCCTTTTGTGGGTAAGATAGTTTAACTATCATTCTCCACCAAGTGGAGAAAATATCATTCTTCAACAAGTGAGAAAAATTCTACATGTCAACTAACTATATCTCATAAACAAATATATTTATTTGTTTTCATATTTTTAGATATGAAATTTTTGTAGAGACTTATATTGAGGATATTAGTTATGCTATTGCTATTCTTTAATACTTATGGAAGCTTATGACTATTTTCTCTTATATCCTCAATAATAATAAAATATAAGTCTTGTGTATTTCCGCTGCTTGTAACCTAATTGTTTCTCAAATTTGTGTAAGTATAATTGTAGCATTTGAGTTTTGAGTGAGTTATTAAAATTGTGAACAGTCTTATATCCTATTTTTAGAGACTCATCTCACTCATATGATGATAATTTTTTTATATAATCATCATACTCTGTCATATAACGGTTACTATGTTTATAAAATTCTGTGGAATTTTAATTGTGAAAAGGAGATCTTGTGTTATAAAATTCTTAAATGAAAATTTACGTTCTCCTTAATTGTAAATGCAGAATATGTGGTTAACTACGAAACCCAATTCTTGATAATATCTGCCATTGATAAAATATGTATTTATGGGGTTTCATATTATCTTTGAGTTACCACTTGTGTTAATAATTCTGCTATGCTCATGTGCAAAATATGTGGTTGAGTTCATGAAACTCTATTGGCTAAAATTATATAACCACTTATGTTGATAATCTTGCACTAGTAATTGAGTATCCCACTGTTGAATATTACATTATTATAATATTTTGTATCAGTGATCACTAATGAGAATCCCACTTACTCTTGTTTATATATATGTGGGATCAGTGGGAGTGTGTACACAATATTATATATTATGAGCTCAAATGAGAATTCTCACTCTTGTTTATATATATATGTATGTATGTGAGATCAAGAGAAATGTGTACACAATATTATTGTCGTTATCGCCATATACTCTTGTGCACACTATAAAATATGGCATAGCTTAAGAGACTTTAAACTTTAGTCTCATTCTATTATATTGAGATATATGTTAAAATTCTATCGATCTCAATGAGCATCATAATTGGATGCTTAAGTCAATTTTGTTGGAATATGCACAGTAACTTCTTGGCATGCAAATATACATTGTGCTTCTGTTTTGCCAACATTCTACATTTTTGAGGTCATAAATAGTAAGTACAATGTATAATATCAATACTCCTGTCGAGTATGATATTGTGTTCATGTGGTACTTATAATTTGAGATAATCATAAATGTTCTTTTGTTATTGACATTCTAGTGGCCACATTAATCCACATTTTTTTCTTTAAACTACGTGTCTATGTTAATCCAATTTGGGGATTATTGAATTTCCTATTTTGCTTTTATGGATTTTCATAGTCACATTTTTTTTTTATAAAACTTGGATTAATTGAATGTCATAGAACATTTATCGACTTTGACTAAATGTAATTACTATCTCTTTATAGGCTATCCCTATAAGTAATTACTACTCTTATACCTATGTGGATATATGACTTTTATGGAATTGAAAACTCATTGGCAGAACCACTAACCACATACTTATATATGAGTATTGTAACTCATAATGATTTGATTAAGTCTATGTTATTTTGGGTTAGTAGGAGTTTGTTATAGCATTTTTAAAATGCTTGGGCTATTCTTTAGTGACATATTCTTTTTAATTCAAACGTGTCACTATAGATTCATCATTTGTTAGAAAAGTGAGTCTTTGATCTGTATGATTTGTTTTCCCTATCGGATTCAATTTCTGCAGCATTAAAGCTTACTTCTCTTTTGAATGATTAGTGCTTTGACCATACATGTAATTTTAAATTTTTAAATTCTTTATGACAAGTGAATTTTTTTATTTTTTCAGTAATTGAGTATTGTCATCCAAGTGGGAGATTGTTGGATTAATTATTTAATTAATCAATTATGGATCAACAATAATCAATTATTATAAGTTGATGTCATAATATAAATTATGGTCTATTGTGTTAAGCACTAATTATATGATGAATTTGAGTGATTGGACTTTTGTTACTAAATGGACCGTGATGGGTTGGACCATTTAGATAAGCCCAATGAGAGGTCCCTGCCCTCAGCCGTTTAGCTATTTAAACGTCATCCCATTAGACGGTTAATTATTCTGAAGATTGGTGAGAAAACCTAGAGCTAGACGGAATGAGGGTAGTTACCCTCTCATAGTTGTCGGTGTTGTCTACGGTTATCCTTCATCAACCTAATTCAAAGGTACACAACCTCTTGTTCTTTTTGTTATTGATGATATGCTATAATTTGTATCTAGTGATCTATGGTTAAACACTAAAACTTTCATCAAAAGAGTCTTATCAAAAGCTTTCCCCTCCTAGATATGGAGGGGTAGATGTATGTAACATGCTTACCTTGGGTGTTTTGAGAGATTGCTTGTGCTTGACCTGTGGCGATGATGTTTGGCTTATGAAAGAATATGGAAAAAAAGAGTCCTGGACTAGATTGTTTACTGTTCCTTACAAGCGAGATCCTAGTAGAACTCATGTCTACGCCAAAGCAATATATGCTTTTAAGGATGATCAAGTGCTGTTAAACATTTTAGGAGATTTGATTCTTTATTATTTCAAAAACGGTACTCTTAAGTCTACTAATTTGACAAACATTCCAGAAGTCTGCATTGAGAGTTTAATATGGCCTTGTTCTTGATGCTAGGATGTAGATGTGGTGTTATGTCACTTGAGTATGAGATTCAACTGATACATATATGTTAGTTTTTGTTTATGTTATTTTTTTATTTTTCGAATTTATCTTTGTCACAGCCTAGCATCACCGCCGCCCTCACTTTTATCTGATGATTTGCTTTCTACCCAGCCATTACCTACTCTTCCGCTGGACGTTGTCGAAGAAATCCTGTGTAGACTACCCGTGAAACTCCTCCTTCAACTTCGATGTGTCCCACCTCCTTCAGTTTCTTCCGAAGATGAAATTTCACTCTTCAACAACATGTTCTCCGTTGTACCCCTAGCATCACCACCGCCCTCACTTTCATCTGATGATTTGCTTTGCACCCAGCCATTACCCACTCTTCCACTGGATGTTGTCGAAGAAATCCTGTGTAGACTACCTGTGAAGCTCCTCCTTCAACTTCGATGTGTCTGTAAGTCGTGGAATTCTCTAATCTCTCGTCCTAAATTTATGAAGAAGCACCTTCGTCTATCAACCACACGTTGCATTCACTTTTTAAGCTACTCTTATCCCTTATGCAAGATCGTTCTCACTTCTTACCCACTTGACTCCCTTTTCACCAAAGACGGAACCACCAATGTCACCCAGCTCGAGTTTCCTCCATACAATTGTGACGGACATTATTTGGATCACATTGTTGGCTCTTGTAATGGCATTCTTTGTCTTGCCCAATATTCTGCTGGTTTATGCGTATTGTGTAACCCTTCCCTTGGAAAATTCAAGGAATTGCCCTCTTTTCAAAAGCCAGAAGCAACAAGCTATGTAAGCACAATTTATGGCTTTGGCTATGATCATGTTAATGATAATTACAAGGTTGTTGCTGTTTCGTATTACAATGCATCAGATAGTATTGTTAATTTTGTTGGCAAAACTGAGGTGAAGGTTTATACTTTGGGTACCAATTTTTGGAAGAACATTCAAGAGTTCCCCTTTGGTGGTGTCCCTGTTGAGTGTTCGGGAAAGTTCGTGAGTAGAACAGTTAATTGGTTGGCGTCTAAACATGAGTTTAGGGAAAGTCCATATGCTTTATTGTTTCTCTTGATTTAGAAAATGAGACTTATCAAGAGGTTCCGAAGCCGGATTATGGAGAGGTAGGTGATAATTTCTTGACCTTGGGTGTCTTAAGGGATTGCTTGTGTATGCTTTCTGGTCATGATGTTTGGTTTATGAAGGAATATGGAATTAAAGACTCTTGGACTAAATTGTATACTGTTTCTTACATGCGAGATCCTAATAAGTCATATAGATTGTACAAGGCAGTATATATTTTTGAGGATGATCAAGTGTTGCTTGAATCTATTGGAGTTTGGACATTCAAGTTGATTGTTTACGATTCAAGGATTAACACTTTTACGTTTCCTAAGTTTCTAAACAAGAGTGTTTATAATTCAAGGTATTGTGGCCCAGAAGTCTCCGCTGAGAGTTTAATATTGCCTTGGTCTTAATGTTAGTTTCTGTTATGCTGTTTATTTTGTACTTGTTCTAGTTGTATGTTGCATCATTGTTCATTGTTAACTAATGGTCATTGAAATCTGCAGAATTTTGATTTTAATTTATTTGTTTGTTAACAAAAAACAAAGAGGCACCAGTAAGAAACAACGGTATAGATAGTGAGTCAATCACACACAAAGAGGCACCGCTTCAGAGTCAAAATAAATAAAGGAGTCAATTAATTAATTTAATTTCTAGCATTTACTAGAATCAATTTTTCTGAACAAAAAGACAAACATACACTTAACTATTAAGTAAGTCAATGGACAGCTACTAATAAGACATAATTGAGATTTAATTAACAATTTATATGTCATTACACGATAAATAAACGAGAGAATTGGATTTCCACAAGTAAACAAATGTAAAGTCAACTAACCAAGTTGCTTAGGCTCGAGTGGCAAGGAGCTCATTACACGGGGAATACTGGGTTCGATTCCCAAGGGAAACAACGTTTGGCCAGTGCGCATGCCTCTACGCACGAGTCGGATTAATCGCCTGCCTTTGGTGGGTTGGAAACCACGGTATAGATAAACAACTAGAAACAACGGTATAGATAGTCAGTCAATCACACACAAAGAGGCACCGCTTCAGAGTCAAAATAAATAAAGGAGACAATTAATTAATTAATTTAATTTCTACCATTTATATTGAGCGGGTTCAACTCAAGTAGCAAAATTTTAGTGGAAATTCCCGCTCTTGTAGGAACCATTCAAAACGAACGACCCTTTTTTCCTCTCTTTTATAACAATAACGTCTCTTTTTGCTTCTTCCACTTCATTTTTCAGCTCTCCCTCTTTCTCAGCAGCAAAAATAAACTCTTCAATCAACAATGACTACAAAACGCATTCGTCAATCAACCAAACAATATGATGTTGTTTCAAAACCAAAGAAGGCCAAAAAATCTTCCAAACAAGATTTTGAAGTTGAAGAAGCCATTGTTTCACTTCTTCCTTCCAAACAGAAGAGAGTAACGAAAGGATCAGCCGGCAAAATCTGTTTTGTTGGAGAACCTATTCCTGCCGACGAAGCTCAATCCAAATGGCCTCACCGGTACTCGAATAAAGAGTGAGTATTGTTATTAGTATTTTATTTGTTTGATTATCTTATTATAAGAGTTAAACCTCACTGCTATACAATTGCGCTTTGTAGTGGTTTGATGAATAATGATTGCATAAAAGCCAAGTATCATTACCGAAAAGCAAAAGTTGATGGCATTATATATGAACTCAATGATAATGCTTATGTTCAGGTTTGTATTTTATTCAATTCGTCTTAGGTTCAAAAATTTGTAGTGATTTTAAGGTTTATTCATTTGATTTGGTGTTAGTTTTGATTTTACTGTCTTGATTTATTGAACATTGTTTGTTTAGGCTGAAAAAGGGAAAAAGGATTATATTGCTAGAATCGTTGAACTGTTTGTAACTGATGACCAACAACAGTTCTTTACTGCCCAGTGGTTTTACAGAGCACAAGACACGGTAATTCTTTTTTTATTATTATTATTTTATAACTGTCTCTGTTTTTTATTTGTTTCACTGTTTAATACTGTTGTTGATTTTGATGATTTGAATATGAATGTAGGTTTTACAGAATCATGGTCGCCTTGTTGATAAAAAGAGGGTTTTTATCTCTGATGTTAAAGATGAAAACCCTCTGGGTTCTATACTTAGGAAAGTAGAGATTGCAGAAGTTAAACCTGATGTAAGTGATTTGTGTTGTCCTTTTCTTTTGTGTAATTTTATAAATTTGCGTTGAAAGGATGTTAGTGTTTGAAAATTGATGAAACTTTGTACTATATAGGTTGATTTAGCTGCACAAAAGAAGAAGAATAAGAAGAAGATTCCTGCTTGTGAGCTATATTTTGATATGAAGTACACTGTGCCGTATCTAACATTCTCCAACACTTCTAATGGTATGAATTTTGTACTTGGTTTAAGATGTTTTTTTAATGTTTGTGCATGGAACTTTACTGTTTTTTTTTACATTGGCTGTTGTTTGTACAATTGATACAGAACCAGTAAGAATAGAAAGCAGTACCTCTACAATTTCCAGTGAATCTGGATCTAATGTCGCTGCCGCTGATAAATCAGAGTGGAGTTTATTGGATTTGTATGCCGGTTGTGGAGCTATGTCCACGGGACTTTGCTTTGGAGCTTCTAAATCTGGCATTAAACTTGTCACGGTATTGAGATTAATTTGTATTAAGTTTTTTGGTTTATTTTTAACTTTGCTTTTATAGAATTTCTTTTTTACAGATCTAATAATGTTGTTGTTTTTGACTTTGAAGAGGTGGGCAGTTGACATCAATAAGCATGCATGTGAAAGTTTGAAGCTTAATCATCCTCAAACACATGTATGTTTTGTTGTTATCTTGTAGTTTACGCTTGTCGTTGTAACTTTGTTCATAGTTCTTTATTCACATTCTTATTAATGTTTTTTTATTGCTACATAAAATGTGAAATTCAGGTGAGAAATGAAACTGCTGAAAACTTCTTAAGTTTGCTTAAAGAGTGGGCAAGGTTGTGCGAAGAGTTTGTATTGAATGGATCTGAAAGTTCAGATTCTGATATGAATGATGGTGAAGAAGCTGGTCAAGAAGCTAATGATGAAGTTGTGGATGATTCATCTGATTCTGAGGAGTTTGAGGTTGAAAAGCTACTTGCCGTCTGCTATGGCAATCCCAACAAAGCCAAAAAAAAGGTCAACAAAGACGAAAAACTAGGATTGTACTTTAAAGTAAGTTTGCTTAAACTTTCACATAACTTGGTTGATTTTCATAATTAAATCAATTATAAGGACTGTTGCAATTTGTGTTGTCAACATATTATAGCCTCTACTTAATTAAATCTCTTGAGAGGACTAAAAATTTACTTTATTTAGAAGTGTCTTCATTGCTTATTTTTTTTGCTGCACAAACATACGGATCCTAGCCTAATATATCTTAGATTCTAGTTTATTTCTTAAAATGTGCATAGATATCTTCTTGCACTAGGTTTCCATTTTAGAACACGACTTTTCTTATAACTTTAACTTGTGGGTTTGTTACATACCTAGTGCGTTGGATAATTTACTTTCTCTTATAACTATATCTATGATCCTAGTTTGTTTATGAAAATGTGCATAGATACATCTCGTACATGGTTTATATTTTAAACACAACGTTTCTTGTAGTTTTAACTTATGTATTGACACTTTAGTTAGCGGTCATTACTTTTTTTTTTTTTTAATAAATTTTTAATCCTTCAGGTGCAGTGGAAGGGTTACGATTCCAGTTACGATACATGGGAGCCAATTGAAGGCTTGAGGTAATCTCCAGATTTCAAAATATGTATTCTTATTAATGATGTCCTTACCTTTGCATCACTAAACTAATGTGTTACATAGTGCTTATTGCTAAGTCTATGCAAGATTCTAACTGTGATTGTATTTATAATGGTAACAGTGATTGTAAGGATGCCTTGAGAGATTTTGTTACAACAGGATATAAAGATAAGATATTGCCTCTTCCTGTGAGTCTCACCACTCCTTGTTATTGGATTGCACTCAACCTCTTCTTTCACCTTTAATGACTTATCAACTGGTTTTGTACTACTTTATTTTTGTCCAGGGTCAAGCTGATGTTATTTGTGGTGGACCACCTTGTCAAGGTGTTTCTGGTTTTAATCGCTTCAGGAACAAAAACGCACCCCTTCAGGATGTTAAAAATATGCAATTAATGGTCTATATGAATATCATTGATTTCTTGAAGCCGAGATACGTACTCATGGAGAATGTGGTTGACATTTTGAAATTTGTTGGTGGGTTTTTGGGACGTTATGCTTTAGGCCGTCTTGTAGCCATGAATTATCAAGCTAGAATGGGAATGATGGCTGCAGGGTCTTATGGCCTTCCCCAATTTCGGATGCGCGTTTTTCTTTGGGGAGCTCTTCCCACTGAAGTAAGCCTATTGTTTGTACTACAATATAATTATTCTGGTGTAATATTTTAGTTCATCTTTTAAGTCTTTCAAATGCAAGGCTAATGATTCATCTACTGTTTTGTTTGTAGAAATTGCCTGCATTTCCATTACCAACTCATGAGGTTGAATCAAGATCTGTCATTCCAATTGGTTTCCAAGTAAGGAACTAATAGGCTTAAGGATGTTTGTGCCATTTTCTTTGATAAGGAATACATTTTGTGATTGTAAAGTTTTAATCCATGGGTTCTCGCTATTGTCATAATGCAGGATATTACAGTTGCTTATGCCACAAATGAAAAGTGCCAGCTGGCTGAAGCACTTTATCTTAAGGATGCAATAGATGATCTCCCTCCAGTATGTTCATTTTGCTCACAAATACATTACAAATATAGTTTGTTTGATTCTTATAAAATTTTGATGCCATTTCTTTCGTTGTTTTTTATTTTTTATCAAACAGATTAAAAATGACGAGAGCCAGGATGAAAGGTGCTACGGGGATGCTCCTCGGTCAGAATTTCAGAAATATATCCGCTTAAAGAGAAGCGGTATGATTTGTATTTATTTTTTTAATTTTGAAGTATATCATGGTTGTCTGCAATATGAAAGCACACCAAGTGGATTAACATGCATTAACATTTACTGGGCTTGATCTTACTTTTTCCGCTTTCTAGAGATGGTGAATTATTCAGCTGACTATGAAAGCACACCAAGTGGAATGCTATGTGATCACTTCCCATTGAAATTAAATAAAGATGATTATGAGAGAGCCTGCCACATTCCACACAAGAAGGTTCCATATCTTAGAATTGACATCATGTCTACTATTTTATTTTTTGTTACTCCATGTGTATTTTAATTGTGCCTACTTGCCTTTATAGGGGTCTAACTTCAGGGACTTAAAAGGTGTGATTGTGAAGGGGAATAAAGTGGAATGGGACCCCAATGTTGAAAGACAGTGGCTAAAATCTGGGAAGCCTTTGGTATTACTCTTGTGTTGTCTTAGGGACATGTTTATTTTCAAGCTAGTTCTTTGTTGATCACAAACATTTTTTTTTTGAATAGGTTCCAGATTATGCCATGTCATTTGTTAAAGGGACTTCCTCTAAGTATGTATATATGCACACTGTCTATTTTCGATCATCATATTTTCTGTTTATTTCCTTTATATTGAATTTTCTTATGTATCTTATAAAATTACTAGGCCGTTTGGTCGACTTTGGTGGGACGAAATTGTCTCTACTGTTGTAACGAGAGCAGAACCTCATAATCAGGTTATTATTGAAGTTGTTTATATTATATTTTGTTTGTTAAACTAATGCCACTTATGTGATTTTCCCTTTGTGAAATCTCTTTAAAAATGTTGCATTTGAGAATTGCTATTTGCTATCTTCCTTGGGATGATCATTTTAACATTTTTCAATTAAAACATATCTGGCAATGTAAATTGTTAGGACTTGTGTAAGTGGCAGTATATTTCTAGATTGTTCTCTTTTTCATGTGTGGTTATGCATTTTCTCAAACTCTGGTCTAATTCTGTTTCCAGGTTCTTCTCCACCCGGAACAAGACAGAGTTCTTAGCATTCGAGAAAATGCTAGGCTGCAGGGATTTCCAGACTGCTATAAACTTTGCGGCCCTACCAAAGCAAGGTATGTACTATAGGCCAAAATTAATTATGAAAACAAAATTTTGCAGTAAATAACCTTTTGTGGAAGTGTATCAGTATTATTTTAATATTTTTTATATGATAACATGCATACATCGATTATGATGTTTCAAGACACAAAGATGATTGACTGTTTGGTTTTCCCTTCCAGATTGATAGCTTGGAATCTCTCCATTTCAATTCATTAACCAAAAACACACTAACCTATTTTAACCTTAACTTCCTTATATATTACAAACATACAAATACATTAATTTACATTACATGATTGCACAATAACTGTTCAGTAACTGTCCTAAGGGTTCATACCTGTTTAGGTCTCTTGACGTAAAATTTCTTAGTTAGTAGCTAGTGGTGTAAATGTAGTTATAGTTTGAGTTAACATTCTCTATAACCTACATTATGTATAATAGGATACTCAGTGGTTCTAATTTCAATGCAGGTATACTCAAGTTGGAAATGCAGTTGCTGTTCCCGTAGCCCTTGCCCTTGGATACACATTAGGTTTGGCTATTCTAGGACTTTCTGATGACAAGCCTTTGACAACTATCCCATTTAAGTACCCAAGTTGTCTTGCCCCTTCTTTAGATACAGTTGATGATGATGATTCAAGTTGAGCTTGTCCTCTCTCATAAAGTCATGTCTTGCCCCTTTTTTTATATTTCACCATGGAATTGTATGATTGAATGTTTGTACAATTGATGACATTATTTATAGTGATCTATGATTCACACTTTGGTGATGATTTTGGAATTTTCAACTAATTTTTGTTAAGTGTGAATGTTTTAACAACTGTGATTGAGTTACTCTTGAATTTAATTGAAGTTATATTTACATTAATTTTTATTCATATCATATGTTATCATCAACTCCCTTTCTATGTTTCTTGTTAAATTGGAAGTTTTAAGGATGGCTTTCCTTCAAAAAAAAAAAAAAAAAGGATGGCTTAGTAAAATGGAACCCAAACTCATACTTTTAACCTCAGGCCTCACCTTTGTATGACGTCTTCATATGCTAAAATTAGGAAACGATTGCATAACATTGTAGCTTTATGTGCATTAAATCACAAGTTTCACTAAAGTGGTGTTTATCTTTAAATGAACGGATTCAAAAGTAAACCGGTTTGATGTGAGTTTAGTGTAATATTGAATAGTATTGATTATAATATCCCCGATGATGTTTGAATCAAAAAGCAATGTTTGCATTGAAATATTGAGCTATTGGGTAGTTTAAAATTTAGTTTTAAGTGTGTGCAGAAATTTATTTACTATTGATGTTGATCCCAAAGAAGAAAAGTCCGGTGAAAATTTTGGATTTTAGGCCTATATCTCTAATAGGATGCATCTACAAAGTCTTATCAAAGGTGTTGGCTAATATATTAAAAAAAAGGCATTGGTTCAGTTATTTCAGAACTCAATCGGCGTTGATTTCTGGAAGGCAAATATTGGACGGGATCTTAATTGCAAATGAAATTGGTGATGAGGCTAAGAGGAGGAAAAAAGAAGTCTTACTTTTTAAATTCGACTTTGAGAAGGCATACAACTCGGTTGACTGGAACTTTCTAGACTTTGTAATGCAGAAAATGGAGTTTCATGACAAATGGAGACGATGGATATCAGAATGTTTGAAGACAACATCAGTCTCAGTGTTGGTAAATGGTAGTCCTACAAAAGAATTTGGAATGGGCCGCGGTTTGAGACAAGGAGATCCGTTGTCACCGCTATTGTTGCAGAGTTTTAACATGATGAAAAGAGCAATAGAGATGGGGAAGTTCAAATGTTACAAATTTGATCAAGGGGAGGAGCGCTTTACACATTTACAATATGCAGACGACACTTTGATCATTGGTTAAAAGGGGTGAACATTATCACCATCAAGCTGTATTTTGGTTATGTGTTTGATGACATTACCGATGCATTAGTTTACGATACATTGCTTATTGTGTATGTCTACTATTGCAAAGTTCATGGTTTACTTCTTCGAATACGTTCGACTTTTATCAAATATTTAACGTAACTTAGTCATAGTGATTTATTGTTAAACTTACGATTAAAATATAAATCATTGAATTATGTTTGTAAAAATATATGACCCGTGCGGTAGCACGGGTAGACGATCTAGTTAGAACATATTAACCATAATTTTATATATCTAAAATTTAGTAAAAGAAATAAAGAAGAAATTAATAATATTAAAATATGGGGTTAATTAAGTTTTTAGTCCCTATAAATATTCACAGTTTTGTTTTTAGTCCCTACAAAATAAAATCACACTTTTTAGTCCCTATAAAATTTTCCATCAGCATTTTTAGTCCCTATAAATTTTTCCATAAACACTTTTAGTCCCTGACAAAAATTTCCATCAAGAGTTTTGGTCCCTAAAATGCTTAAGGAAAATGTCACAGGGACTAAAAGTGTGATTTTATTTTGTAGGGATTAAAAACAAAACTGTAAATATTTATGGGGAATAAAAACTTAATTAACCCTAAAATATGGGATAAGATTTCACAAAAAAAAAAAAAAGGGATAAAATCACGAGGAAAACCAATTAGGAACTCAAACCTACTCAATCCTCATCCATATAGTAGTAAGCGTGACTGTTTCCTTTTCTCGGAAACAATTTTTATTCTTGTTTTGCTACGCTACATAGAATAGAATCCTCCTCCATTGAGAACTCAAACCCTAATTTTGGAACCGCCATTGAATTCACATAGATAACTAGCTAGCTTCTGTTTCTGTTCTATTTCTCTCGCGATCGAACAAACGAAGAAATGGCGCAGGGTAGTGATGGGGAACACCCAAACGACGTCGTTTCTTCTCAATCACTCACGGTGGAAACAACCAACACTCACAGGAAGCGATTCACCGGAACCCAGCTTCCCACTCTTCCCTTCGATATCCTGCCAGAGATTTTGTGTAGGCTTCCCGTCAAATTACTCGTACAACTTCGATGCCTCTGTAAGTTCTTTAATTCTCTGATTTCCAATCCAAAATTCGCAAAGAAACATCTTCAATTGTCAACCAAGCGTCACCACCTCATGTTAACATGTATCGACCACATCTCGAGTGAGTCGCTTCTGTGTGATTCCCCAATCCCATCCATTTTTTCTACTTCTACCATTGTTACACAGACACGACTTTACCCTCCTAATGGATCTAATTACGCTAGCGTAAGGTGCTCTTGCGATGGCATCTTTTGCGGCATACTCAAACCTGGTTCTTATTTTCTGTGGAACCCTTCCATTAGAAAATTTAAGTTATTGCCTCCATTGGAAAATTCACGCAAAGGTGGTCTTGTTGGCATATGCTTTGGATATGATGGTTTCATTGATAATTATAAGGTCATTGTTGTTTACTCCAATAATGAAGTTTTTGTTAATACTTTGGGTACTGATCGTTGGAGAAGAATAGAGGGCATCCCATATGATCACCTCAATTTTCGATCGGGAATATTTGTGAGTGGCACTGTTAATTGGTTGCCAAGTGATTATTCAAGTATTCTTTCTCTTGATTTAGAGAATGAGTCATATCATCAGCTTTTACTACCTAATTATGAGATTCAAAATGTTAATTGGACTTTGGGTGTGGTGAGGGGTTGCTTGTGTGTCTTTGCAGGAAGTGATATGTTTTTCGATGTTTGGATTATGAAGGAGTATGGAAATCAAGAATCTTGGACTAAATTGTATAATGTAAGTGTTCGTAACATGCAAGGTCGGGGTCTCGATCCCTATACTGTTTTATATATTTCTGAGGATGACCAACTGCTGATGGGGTTTTTTGATACGCGAAGTCGCAAGAGGAAGTTGGTTGTTTATGATTCCAAGACTGATACTTTGAATATTCCAGAGTTTGAAAACAACTATCAACTGATATGCTCAAATGTCTACATTGACAGTTTGATATTGCCCTAAGCGAGGATTCAACGGCATTATACATATGGTTAGTTTTTTGTTTGTGTTATTTATTTTACGCCTTCTCTGATTTTCAATAGTTTCGTTAATTTAAGTTGTTGATTCTCTCACATTTTGCATTATATTTTATATAGTCCACAGTCGTGAATTGCATTAAATGGTTAGTCTTTTGATTTTCTAGGATTTGGGTTACTAGTTTGATGTTATAAGGTTTGCTTAATACTCCACAAATTTCTTAATGTTTGCTTCAAATCTTGCATAATGCATTATGAACTAAACTGAGTATGTTATATAATACTATGTGATATCACTTTTTAAAGAATGTTGAATATCCAATTTTAGTACATATGTAGCTCTGAATATTAGTTTTTAACAATTGTTTTAGCAATGAGATGAAAGGTATTTTTTAGGGATTAAAGGAAGTAGATGGTTATAATTACAGGATTTTGGCTTATGAAAAAGCTTATTTGGGACATATTAGATGTTTTGCAGTGAAGCTGCCTTTTTTGCTCGCAGCTTTCGAATTCAACAATCTCATTCACCTTTGTTCCTGATTTTGTTTAATGCAATTATATAGTTATTTGGTTGAATTTAGGTAATTGCCTATCAGTAAATGTAAATCATCATAAACTAGTAAGTCGCTTCAACTATTGGTGCTGCTTTTTTCATTCTATCAACTGGGAAGAGTTTGCATAATGCAACTGGGTCATGAAGTTGTAGAGAAGAATAAGCTTCAATGATAATTTTGAAAATTTGTGTAGTGGCATAATTTCTTGGATGAAGTTTCTGCAGAAATAATTTCAGTTACAGAAGGTCCATCTTTTATTTTCTTACATGTTATGTTGATAGAAGAATCAGTCAATGCTACATCATCAACACCTTTATTCTGTTGGCGCTCCTTCATTTTTGATACTTGCTACGTCATCACCACCACTAACCTCTTACTGATCAGTGGTGATCAGATCATCTTCTGAGTCTCATTCTTAAGATCCTTCTCCATATGTTGGTCACAAGATATATTTTGATTTTCTGCAATCTGTAATTATTATCAATAAATTCTATAAAACGTGAAAACTGAGATAGTATCAAGTTGAGTTAGAATTGGAGTCAGTTGGATTGAAAGGTGAGTGTATTGGAGATGAAGATCAACCAAAGTAGTACTTTTTATTTTTTTGGAGGAAATTTAGATTCTTGATCAGAAACTTCAAGAATAGAATAGAAAGAAGTAAAAAGAAACTTCAAGAATAAAATAGAAAGAAGTAAAAATCAATGAAGTTTCAATGAAAATTTTCTCAAGAAAATGATGAGAAAGAATTTAGTTGGTCGTCTCAGTTTTTGATTCAGTTGGTCGTTTTGATCTTGCTTGCGATTCAACCTCCTTCATCAAGTAATTTTGATCTTGCTTGATCTTATATGTTATTTCCATTTTTTATACTTTTCTCTTAATTATGATTTCCATCGAGAAATTTTCTCAAGAAAATGTTGAGCAAGTGCATCCCATTCGCTTTGCAGATCGTCTCAGTTTTTGATTCAGTTGGTCGTTTCGATCTTGCTTGCGATTTGACCTCCTTCATGTGGTTGATAGGTGTCTTTTTATTTGCTAAATCGCTTTTAGTTTTTGATTTGGTTGGTCATTGCAATTGCTTTCTGAGTTTTGTTGTACTTGTAGACCTATTTTGTGTTGTGCTTCTGCTATTGGAGTATATTTTCCCATTAATTTACAAGTTTTCTCTTTAATTAATTTTGTTTAAGAGTGTGGATATTGTTTTAGGAGTGTGTATATTGGAGTCTTCATGACCTCTGTATAAGGCATAGTTTATCTTAATTAACTAATAAATGTTATGCTGACAACTATAAGGTTGCATCAAGTTTTTAAGTAAGTTCCTTATGGTTATTAACATTATAATTAGGAGTTTTATTCAGCTTAACTTGAACATCGGCTAACTTGACTAGGCTGTGCATAAGAGAGAAGGAAAGTAGGAACCTATATGTAGATTGAGAATATGCATCTAATAGGTGGTTGGAGAATGGCTATTGTTTTGTTGAAAATTGGTCCCAACCTTATGAGCATAGTTTACTTTTTGTTGTTACTACCTACCTGAGTTTAATTGTTTATATGATTTATGCTTTGCACTTTTTTATCTAATTGTGTAGCATGCACTGTCTGAATTGCTTATGTTCATGTTGTGCTTTGCAGCTTTCTTGAAGATGATGGTGAGCAATGGCTGTGGAACTTCCCAAGAGATTTGTGTTGGCTGGAGTTTCTTTTTCTTTTTATTATAAATGGATTTGTGTTGGACTTTATATCTGTTATGCCTATGATATGAGAGGTTTGAAGAATATCCAATTAAAGTGACCTAGTAATCTGTCGACTTTCAGTAACTAACAAATTCTTAGATGTTAGTATTTTAATTTCTTTCGTCCAACCGAAACAAACCGAATTTAAATCTCTTTTTATTTAACTAGTACTAATAAATATGATATATTGGTTGTATGAAAATTATGATATATTATTATTAAACGGTAAAAATAAAAGACAACACAAACACTATTTTAATTGTCACTATGAGCTAATCTCAGTTGGTAAAGACTATGTATAATACATGCAAAGGTCCGGGGTTCGAACCTCAGACACCACAAAAAAAAAAAGATTATTTTAATTGATCCGAGCGAGCTTAGCTTTAGCTGGTAATTTATCTTCGCGAGCTTAGTTCAATTGGTAGTGATATTACATATTATATGTAGTGGGGTTCGAACCCTAGACACCCCACTTTTGAACAAGCTTATATACTTGTACAATAAGTTAACTTATTTGTGTTACCAAACATAACCTTAAGAAATTGTGGTGCAAGACAGTTTTTTTTAGGGATGGTACCAGAAACTATTATACGTTGTGAGACTGGATAGTGTTATACCCACATTGGAACTCTAACCCTAATTTGGAAACTCCACTCACTATGTCGTGGAATTTACATAGATAACTAGCCTATGTTTCAGTTCTATTTTTCAACCTGATACGGTAAATCGAACCTGTTTATTTTCATTTTGTCTCTATCATGTCCTTTATTTTTGTCGATGTTTATATTTTGACCGGATCAAACCTTATCCATTTTTATTGGGTCGTGCCAGGTTAAAAGGCCAAGCCAAATTTTGTACACTTTTTATTGACACTAACAAAATCAAAATCTGATCAATTTTAAGATATAATAGTTTTTTTTGTTAACCTTCAATTTTTAAGAAAAATGAATTACGGTAATTATGAGTTCTGTCGGAGGTAAGTAAAGTCTGACGAATAATTGTTCTACTAATGAATCGAATTCATTCTCCTAAATTTTTAGAACTTATTAATCATTTAAGTCAAATTGTTTTGTTATAATTAATTATATTTTGTTTTGATCATTTAAATTAAAATCGTATCAAATTAAAGTTATTGCAAATTTTAACATATTATTGAAAAAAAGAAGAAAGAGTTCGTTCTTGTGAGTTTAGCTCAGTTGGCAAGGACAATGCATAAAATATGCAATGTCAGAGGTTCAAACCCCGCCCACCACATAAGAAAAAAAAAAGAGTTTTGTATCACAAAAGTAGGGCTGGAAGGGCTGGAAATGAGTCGAGTCGAGTCGAACCCGTCTGAGCTCGACTCGATAAGAATTGACTCAGCTTGAAACTCGACTCGAGTTCGATACGAACCATTTTTTTAAGCTCAAGTTCGGCTCGTTTAACGTTCACGAGCAACTCGGTTCGGCTCGTTAGGTTCAACTTGTTTGCTCGAGTAACATAATTCAAAAGTTTTTTTTTTTGTTTTTGTCAAAAAAATATCCCTTGACTTTTTAATTTACTTTTAAGAAACAAAAATTGAACTAATATTAAACTGTTGGCCATGTTGGTCTAAAGGCCACTATGGAAAAAATCATGCGCACCTTATAGGTTCTACTATAGTGCTACCCATACTATTGTGCTTCTATTTATAATTACTTGTCCTTACTCAAGTGTTTAAACTAACCGATGTGGGACAAATTTGAGTATACATATGTGTAGTTAAATGCATAAGCTTCCACCAGTTTATTTTTTTTTTTTTTGTCCAGTAGCCTAGTGGCTGGATTCACACACATTATGTGTGGTGGGGAATCCGAGGTTCGAACCCCGGCCCCTGCACAAATTATCCCTGATATCTACCAACTGAGCTACACTTACGGGACAGCTTCCACCAGTTTATTATTAGCTTCTTCTTTTTTTTCTCTCTCTTTTTTTTTGAAGGATCTCTTTTCTTATAATTATTGATAATTGTTAATTATTGATAATTGTTAATTAAATCTCTAAAACCAAGTACTTAAATATCGGAAGAAGTTTGTAATAAATTAGATATTTTTTATTTTAATATTTAAGTTTGTACTATGTTAATTTTTTTACTAAACTAATATATATAAAGATATATGTATATATATTATCGAGCCAACTCATGAACCTTCGAACTATATACAACTCAAGTTCAGCTCATTTATTTCATTTATTTAACGAAGTTAATTTTCAACTCAAGTTCAGCTCATTTGGTTCATGAACCAAGTTCAACGAGTTAATTGCCGAATCGAGTTCCGAACTATTGTCGAGTTGGTTCGGTACATTGTCAGCCCTACACAAAAGAAAGAAGAAAGTGTAAAAAAAAAAAAAAAAAAAAAGTAAAGGCTTCCCCTCAAAATTGAAAAGAAAGAAATCGTGTAGGCTGGAGAGTGTGTGTAGACAATTGGGAACTCGAACCCTAATTTGAAAACTCTCACTCGTGTAGGCTGGAGAATCTCAGTTCTATTTTTCACAAACCATTCAATTTCACATTCACTTAGTTGTAGGGAAATGGCGCAGCTTAGTGATGGGGATGACCCAAACGACGTCGTCACTTCTCGGTCATTAACAGCGGAAACAACCACCGGAACAACCCAGCTTCCAACTCTTCCGTTTGATCTCTTGCCTGAGATTCTGTGTAGGCTTCCGGTGAAATTACTCGTACAGCTTCGGTGCCTTTGTAAGTTTTTCAATTCTCTTATTTCTGATCCAAAATTCGCAAAGAAACATCTTCAATTGTCAACTAAGCGCCACCACCTCATGTTAAGATGTATCGACGACATCTCAAGTGAGTGGCTTCTGTTTGATTCCCCAATCCCATCAATTTTCTCTACTTCTAATGTTGTTACACAGACACAACTTTACCCTCCTAATAGTATTACACGTCCACATAACTTTGTGTGCGTGCTGGGCTCTTGTGATGGCATCTTTTGCGGCATGCTCAAACCTGGTTCTTATTTTTTGTGGAACCCTTCCATTCAAAAATTTAAGTTATTGCCTCCATTGGAAAATTCACTGAAAGGTGGTCTTGTTGGCATAAGCTTTGGATATGATCATTTCATTGATAATTATAAGGTCATTGTTGTTTCCTCCAAAATAGAAGTTTTTGTTAATACTTTGGGGACTGATCACTGGAGAAGAATAGAGGACATCCCATATGATCACTGCATCTTTCGATCTGGAATATTTTTGAGTGGCACTATTAATTGGTTGGCAAGTGATGATTCATGTATTCTTTCTCTTGATTTAGAGAAGGAGTCATATCATCAGCTTTTGCTACCTAATTATGAGATTCAAAATGTTAAGTGGACTTTGGGTGTGGTGAGGGGTTGCTTGTGTGTCTTTGCAAGAAGTGATATGTTTTTCGATGTTTGGATTATGAAGAAGTATGGAAATCAAGAATCTTGGACTAAATTGTATAGTGTTCGTAACATGCAAGATCGGGGTCTCGAACCCTATACTGTTTCATATATTTCTGAGGATGACCATCTGCTGATAGGGTTTGTTGATACGCGAAGTCGCAATAGGAAGTTGGTTGTTTATGATTCCAAGACTGATACTTTGAATATTCCAGAGTTTGAAAACAACTATGATCCGATATACTCTTATGTCTACATTGAGAGTTTGATATCGCCCTAAGCGAGGATTCAACGGCATTATACATATGGTTAGTTTTTTGTTTGTGTTATTTATTTTACGCCTTCTCTGATTTTCAATAGTTTCGTTAATTTAAGTTGTTGATTCTCTCACATCTTGCATTATATTTTAAATAGTCCACAGTCGTGAATTGCATTAAATGGTTACTCTTTTGATTTTCTAGGATTTGGGTTACTATTTTGATGTTATAAGGTTTGCTTAGTACTCCACAAATTTCTTAAAATTTGCTTCAAATCTTGCATAATGCATTATGAACTAAACTGAATATGTTATATAATACTATGTGATATCACTTTTTAAAGAATGTTGAATATCCAATTTTAGTACATATGTAGCTCTGAATATTAGTTTTTAACAAGTGTTTTAGCAATGAGATGAAAGGTATTTTTTAGGGATTAAAGGAAGTAGATGGTTATAATTACAGGATTTTGGCTTATGAATTGCTTATTTGGGACATATTAGATGTTTTGCAGTGAAGCTGCCTTTGTTGCTCACAGCTTTCGAATTCAACAATCTCATTCACCTTTGTTCCTGATTTTGTTTAATGCAATTATATAGTTATTTGGTTGAATTTAGGTAATTGCCTACCAGTAAATGTAAATCATCATAAACTAGTAAGTCGCTTCAACTATTGGTGCTGCTTTTTTCATTCTATCAACTGGGAAGAGTTTGCATAATGCAACTGGGTCATGAAGTTGTAGAGAAGAATAAGCTTCAATGATAATTTTGAAAATTTGTGTAGTTGTATAATTTCTTGGAAGAAGTTTCTGCAGAAATAGTTTCAGTTACAGAAGGTCCATCTTTTATTTTCTTTCATGTTATGTTGATAGAAGAATCCAATGGCAATGGTAATGTTATAGAATCAGTCAATGCTACATCATCAACACCTTTATTCTGTTGGCGCTCCTTCATTTTTGGTACTTGCTACGTCATCACCACCACTAACCTCTTACCGGTCAGTGGTGGATCAGATCATCTTCTGAGTCTCATTCTTAAGATCCTTCTCCATATGTTGGTCACAAGATATATTTTGATTTTCTGCAATCTGTAATTATTATCAATAAATTCTATAAAATATGAAAACTGAGATAGTATCAAGTTGAGTTAGAATTGGAGTCAGTTGGATTGAAAGGTGAGTGTATTGGAGATGAAGATCAACCAAAGTACTTTTTATCTTTTTGGAGGAAATTTAGATTCTTGATCAGAAACTTCAAGAATAGAATAGAAAGAAGTAAAAACAAACTTCAAGAATAAAATAGAAAGAGGTAAAAATCAATGAAGTTTCAATGAAAATTTTCTCAAGAAAATGTTGAGAAAGAATCTAGTTGGGCGTCTCAGTTATTGATTCAGTTGGTCGTTTTGATCTTGCTTGCGATTCAACCTCCTTCATCAAGTAATTTTGATCTTGCTTGATTTTATATGTTATTTCCATTTTTTATACTTTTCTCTTAATTATGATTTCCATCGAGAAATTTTCTCAAGAAAATGTTGAGCAAGTACATCCCATTCGCTTCGTAGATCGTCTCAGTTTCTATTCAGTTGGTCGTTTTGATCTTGCTTGCGATTTGACGTCCTTCATGTGGTTGATAGGTGTCTTTTTATTTGCTAAATCGCTTTTAGTTTTTGATTTGGTTGGTCATTGCAATTGCTTTCTGAGTTTTGTTGTACTTGTAGACCTATTTTGTGTTGTGCTTCTGCTATTGGAGTATATTTTCCCATTAATTTACAAGTTTTCTCTTTAATACATCTTGTTTGAGGGTGTGGATATTGTTTTAGGAGTGTGTATATTGGAGTCTTCATGACCTATGTATAAGACGAGGGCATATCTAGTGAGAATGGGTAACCTATGTGAGAATGGTGAGAACACTTGTCAACCTTTAGATTAAAATTAAATGGTCCAGATTAAAAACCTTACATGTGCCTCATCCTATTCTATCAATTCTCATCAATTCATTCTTTTGTTCATTTCTCCAGTACCATTCAATAGCAACGCTGTCATCTCTCCACCCCACAACCATACCATTCATGTTGACATCACTCTTCACCACAATTTACATGGATAGCAAGATCCAAATGGTTTTTTTTCAATTGACCGTAAACCTGAAATAATTCCCCTATTTCTTCATCTTTTCAATTGACAATAAACCATAAACAATACTTTTCCTTATCATATAGCAGAGTTCCTAACTTTATATCGGTGAATAATTGATTCCTTATCATAAGCAAGTTTTTGACCAAATTAAAATACAGATGTGGTGAGTTGCACTATTAGGTGAAATTAGATCCTCAAATGGGTTGAAATCGATCAAGAGAGAGATCATGAAGAACAAAGATTAAAGAACACAGACATGGTTGAAATTATATTGGAATGTTTTTTATGGGGTTTCCGACCGCAAATGTATGGTGGAAGGTATCGACGGCGGACTTCACGCCGGGACCGGAAAATATAATTGATGGTGAAGGGAAGAAGAAACGTTAACCAGAGAATGAAAGGCCTGGAAAGAATTGAGTGAGATTTAGCATAAGATTGACACATTCTCATTTTTTAATCTGGACCATTTAATTTTAATCTAAAGGTTGACAAGTGTTCTCACCATTCTCCCATAAGTTACCCATTCTCACTAGATATGCCCTCTGTATAAGGCATAGTTTATCTTAATTAACTAATAAATGTTATGCTGACAACTATAAGGTTGTGTCAAGTTTTTAAGTAAGTTCCTTATGGTTATTAACATTAGAATTAGGAGTTTTATTCAGCTTAACTTGAACGTTGGGTAACTTGACTAGGCTGTGGATAGTAGTTTTTTGATTGTTTCTGAAAATAACAACATACTTCTTACAAGCTCAGTTCTTATTGTGCTTTGTATATACTGATTTGATTTTGATTTTGGATATTTGTATAGAGCATGACATATTCTTAATTTGGTGCTGGTTTAGGAACATCAAATTAGTATATTACCATATTAGAATGTTAATGGAAATCAGAAAAAAACTAAGCAATTAAAAGTTGAGGCATTAAAAAGAGAAAGTAAAGATAAGATATAGTTAGATGTAGGTTTTGATGTATTTTAATCCAGGTTTCTTACTTAATGAAGTTTATAATACTTGATTAAGGGATATATAAATACATGTCGCTACATGGCATATTCTAATTCATGGACCGCAACAACACCTGCTATACTACATACTTTGTTGGAGTTAGTTCTGAGTTCTGACTAAATATTCAGGTAATTTTCCAAAGAAAAAGGAAAGGGTGCTTCAACCTTGGAGTTGTTTACATATTAGATTTTGTTGTTTGAGATTGTTTGATTTGATTGCATTATTTCAAATGTGAATATTAAGAGTTTACATAAGAGAGAAGGAAAGTACGAACCTATATGTAGAATGGCTATTGTTTTGTTGAAGAATGGTCCTGTTGTTACTGCCTACCTAATGGTCTAATTTTGAGATCAGCTGAGTTTCATTGTTTATATGATTCGTGCTTTGCACATTTTATCTAATTGTGTAGTATGGACCGTCTGAATTACTTACTTTGGTTCATGTTGTGCTTTGCAGCTTTCCTGAAGATGGAGGTGAGCAATGACTGTGGAACTTCCCAAGAGATTTGTGTTGGTCTAGAGTTTCCTTTTCTTTTTATATGCTATAAATGGATATGATATCCAATTTAAGTGACCTCGTAATCTGTCGACTTTCAGTAACTAACAAATTCTTAGAGATGTTAGTATTTTAATTTCTTTTGGTCCAACCGAAACAAACTGAATGTAAATCTCTTTTTATTTAACTAGTACTAATAAATATGATATATTGGTTGTATGAAAATTATGATATATTATTATTAAACGGTAAAAATAAAAGACAACACAAACACTATTTTAATTGTTCCTGTGAGCTTAGCTCAGTTGGTAAAGACAATGTATAATATATGCATGGTCCGGGGTTCGAACCCCACACCCCACCAAAAAAAATAAAAAATTATTTTAATTGATCCCGGTGAGCTTAGCTTTAGCTCAGTTCGAAATGGTAATTGATCTCCGCGAGTTTAGTTCAATTGGTAGTGATATTACATATATGCAGCGGGGTTCGAACCCTAGACACCCCACTTTTGAACAAGCTTATATACTCATACAATAAGTTAACTTATTTGTGTTGCCAAACATAACCTTAAGAAATTGTGGTGCCAAGACAGTTTTTTTTAGGGATGGTACAAGAGAAACTATTGTACGTTGTAAGACTGGATAGTGTTATACCCACATTGGAACTCTAACCCTAACTTGGAAACTCCACTCACTATGTCGTGGAATTTACATAGACTAGACCATCGACCCGTGCTAACGCACGGGTCATATGGAAGGTAATATTTGATGATAATAGGTAACAAAATAGTTTAGATGAATGTCATGATTGTCATATAGTATTTCATAATATTAAGAAGTTTTGAGACCGTTTCTTTAGGTAGCCCTTGATATTGCTACATAAAGTTGACCATGTGATAACACTGGTTGTGGAAAGTATATATGAACTTGTTTTAGTGACTGCGCTTGACTTTAGTTAATGGTCATTGCAAAACATAGATATATATGAAACTGTCTACAATTAAATTGAAAAGAAATTCTTGTATCGGATGGTTCCAAGAATAGTATAGGTATATACACCTTATCACCAATGTTGCTTCCTGTTATCACATTTCCTTCCGGAACATACCACCCCATCTTTATGATTATCAACCTAGTTCCATTACATAGGCATGTAGTTGGGTCATTTCTCATTAACATCACAGAAACTCCAACTTTTAGTCTTATTTTGTGATTTGAGATACCAGAAGCATTAATTGTGTTCAAAAGGTGTTCCAAAAAAAAAGATACAATGAAATAAAATGCGTCAAAAAAGACACAATGACATAAAAATGTTCAAAAAAAGCGTCAAATAAAGATACAATGATATAAAAATGTTCAAAAAAGATATGGATTTCAATAATAAAATGATTTATACCCAATCACAAATTAAACAAAAAATAATAATTCTACGTCCTCATCATGAAAAGCAGTAGATGAAGAAATTAAACTTGAAGTCCCCAAAATTCTTTAACACTCAACAAATTCAAAGTATCCCACAGTGAAAGACTTTCGATCATGATTTGGCATGTTAAAAATGACATTCATAATACAAAAGAACATGAGATGTTGCATCTTTAATCTATATATTTTATAACAACTATTGCTTCTAGAGAAAATATGGATTAGAACATGAAAGATTACAACGTGTAGCTTTTACACAATATGTAGATTAGAACATCAGCAACAGAACACAAACTTTAGCTGCATCATACCAAAACAGGCGTCGAAATTTGCTTATGAGACCAAAAAAATGTGAGTTGATTCGGCAATAGAATTACACCAGAAGCGAAAAAAATGGCCCAAAAACTCTACAACAGCAAGTTAACAAAACATGACATAGCATCAGACATCTCAAATGAAAAAAGTGCAGATGTACTCCATGAAAATTCTCCAATTCCTAAAAAAGAGTAGGACTCTCTTAATGTGCACTTTTGAGCATTCATAATTTCAATTTTGGGGATGATTTTATATTGACCTACATAATTTCAATTTTAAATGCCTAAGATTTATAACAATATAATCAAGTAATAATTACATTCACGAACGTCTAAAGTCAAGAAAGAGAAGGAAAGTAATGTATCAGGACCTTGCCATTTTCCATTCAGGTTTAACCTCCGCTAATCACATTTTCCTTTCAGCTTAACCCGTCTCTGCCTTGCCTTCTCCTATCGTTGTAAAATTCAATTGTAGAAATAGTTTAATACATGTCCATAAGCACTTGTGAGAGAAATTATAGAAAAATTTTCTCACCTTATTTTTGTTACAACGATAGCTTAATTAGGTAACTTATCCAATCAAGGTGCTTCATTTAAAAAATTCATCTTACGAACACTTAATACCTAAAAAAATGTGAGGGAAAAATCACAAAAATACTATTGTGCTTGTAACTATTAAGCCAAAAATAAGAGTACACAACTTAACAAAATAACTAATAAGTACTCCCAATTCATTTTCAATTTCAATTCTAAGAATCTGCAAAATCTAACTGGTTGAATGAATGTGAGTATGAGTGAACAATAGAATGAGAAAGAAGAGTACCGACGTTAAGATAATGTCAATATATTGGGCTAGACTTCTGATATACATGGTTTTCGTCTTTGAAGAACTAAGCTCCCATCATCAGAGCAGCTTCCAATATATTGCCCTTTTATGTCAAAGCTAAGATCATAAACAACAATATCATGAGCAGAGAATCATTTCATATGCGATAAAACAAAGTCGCTTAATCAAAAGCAAGATATTGGGCATAGCATTACAACATCTACAGCTGTTTAGCAATATATACATTTAGACTTTTATAAAGTATTTGTTATATAATGTAATAAACTCTGATTTTTATAACAACCACTCATTTGAAGAACATGTCAAGCAGTTCAAATTATTTTAGTAACAACAAAAAGCTAAATCAATGTCATTTCTAAACATTATACTTCATAGAAATAACCTATGTACAAAATATCAATCAAAAAACTAAACCAAAATAGAATAGAATAGAAAGCTTAACCTATGCATTCAGTGGTTGTTGCTTGTCCTCATGATAATTTTCCAAGGCTGAAACGAACAAAAAATGGAACATATATTAAATGAAAATTGTTGTTCACACATTGGAGAAGGCTGTGGCACACATGTAAAATACGTTTTTGCCCCCTCGGCAGTTAACTGCCGAGGATTTCAAAATCCGGCTGCAGTTAACTGCCGAGGAATTCCTCGGTACTTAACTGCCGAGGAAAACTGTTTCATCAGATGAAACAGTCACCTGCTCCCCCTACACACTATTTTCATCATCTTCCATAAAACTTCATTCAATCCACCCAAATCCAACATATTTTTTGAATCAAATCTTGCTCAAAAATGATTCAAGCATCAAGCATAGGATGTATCAACACACTTTTGACGTAAAAAAACAGGTATTGAGCATTTTAATCGGTTTATTATTTTATTATGCAATGGGTTTCTACGTCAGTTACGTAGAACCCTGTTATGGGGAATATCGGTAGCTTACTGCCGAGGAAAACCTCGGTAGTTTAGTACCGAGGAAAACCTCGGTAGTTAAGTACCGAGTATTACATAGGCAAAAATTTTGAAGCGAAAAAATGGCAGCTACTGCCATTTTTTCAAATTTTGTTTTTCTTTGTTTTTTTTTTGTTTTTTTTGTTTTAGTTCATTATGGCATTGATGTTTATGCATTAGTTAGTTGTTAATTCATATTTATGTGTTGTTTAATTATAGTAATGACCGAGAACGCGAAAGATGTTTCGGGAGAGACAAAACGTAATTTTGTCCAAATTTCCGGAGATGTCAAGCCGCCTAAGGTTGAAGTCAAACCAAACATTGATGGAGCTTCCATCCATGTTGAAGCTTCTAAATATGTTAGCCCCGGTGTCGTCCCACTTCAAGCCCACGAAGTGGACACGGCTAGGTTTTTTCTGACGACATTAAGTTTCAAGATAGAGAAGAATTGCTTGGGTGGGTACGTTGTCAAGAAAATAAGGCGGGATTTACAATTGTTACACAAAGATCAAGCTTGATCCATCCAATATTGCGCCTAGTGTGTGAAAGGAGTGGAGCTCACAAAGTGCCTAAAAAAAAACCAAAGCATGCGACAACGGGCTCAAGAAAATGCGGGTGCTTGTTCATGATTAGTGGATATCAAAGTACGCAAACAAAGGAATGGGGATTGAACATTCTTAATGGAGTTCACAACCATGCGATGGAGCCGGCTTTAGAAGGACACATTCTTGCCGGTAGATTAAAGGAGGATGACAAGAAGATTGTACATGACTTGACCAAGAGCAAGATGCTTCCAAGAAATATTTTGATACACTTGAAGAACAAAAGACCACATTGCATGACAAATGTGAAGCAAGTGTACAATGAACGTCAAAAAATATGGAAGGCAAATAGAGGTGACAAGAAGTCGTTGCAATATCTAATCTCGAAGTTGGAGGAGCACAACTATACTTATTACTCAAGAACACATGGTGAAAGTAATACAATCGAAGATATCTTTTGGGCTCATCCAACATCCGTTAAGTTGTTTAACAATTTTCCAACGGTTTTGGTTATGGACTCCACCTACAAAACCAACTTGTATAAGATGCCAATGTTTGAGGTAGTTGGGGTAACTTCGACCGATTTGACATATTCGGTTGGGTTTGGATTCTTGATGCATGAGAAAGAGGAAAACTTTGTTTGGGTTTTAAAAATGTTGCGTAAACTTCTTACTTCAAAGATGAATATGCCTAAGGTGATTGTTACCGACAGAGATGGGTCTTTGATGAAAGCGGTTGGAATTGTTTTCCCGGAAAGTTATGGTATGAATTGTTACTTTCATGTGCAAGCAAATGTTAAAAAAAGGTGCGTCTTAGATTGTAAATATCCTATGGGAAAAAAGGATGGGAAAGAGGTGAGTAATCCCGGTGTTGTCAAGAAGATCATGAGGGCATGGAAAGATATGGTTGAATCGTCCACTCAAGAGTTATATGCAAATGCATTAGTGGAGTTCCAAGATGCTTGTAGTGATTTCCCACCTTTCCTAGCCTATGCCATGACCACCTTGAATGAAGTGAAGGAGAAAATAGTGAGGGTATGGACAGACCGTGTGTTGCATCTTGGTTGTAGATCCACCAATAGGGTAGAATCGGCTCATGCTTTGGTGAAGAAATATTTAGACAATAGTGTGGGTGATTTGGGTACTTGTTGGGAGAAAATACATAACATGTTGTTGCTTCAACACACTGCGATACAAACAGCCTTTGGTCAGAGCGTTACCGTGTTGGAACATAGATTCAAAGATGTCACTTTGTACTCCGGCTTAGGTGGTCATGTGTCTAGATATGCTTTGGACAACATTGCTATGGAAGAGTCACGTTGTAGGGAAACGTTGTGCATGAACAAGGAAATTTGTGGTTGTGTTCAAAGGACATCTTACGGCTTACCATGTGCATGCGAAATTGCAACTAAACTCCTTGAAGAAAAGCCAATTTTATTGGATGAGATACACCACCATTGGCAAAGGTTACGCATGGGAGAAGAAAGTAATGAACTTGGTTTTTCGGTGGATGATGAGTTAAAGGGTATTGTAGAACGTCTCAAGAAACTCCCTTTCCAAATGAAGCTTGAAGTCAAGGAGGCTTTGCGGCAATTGGCATTTCCTGAAACCACCACGATGTCTCCACCACCACAAAAAGCAACAACCAAGGGAGCCAAGAAAAAAGTGGACATTGCGAGGTCTAAAGGAAGAATTACATCCACTAGCCGGATCCCTTCTTCTTGGGAGGTTGTTGATTCCCAAAATCCGGATAGTCAACCGTCACCATCACCAACAACATCATCATATAAAAGGAAAAAAGGTGCTCGTCTTGGTAAAGCACCAATTTCCCCACTTCCACCACCTTCTCGGTATCCAAAGCCTAAGGCTATCCCGGTTATGAGGCCTATTGATTATATGCCACGCTTCATGCTTCCATTTATTGAAAAAGTGGTGGATGTTATTGGCAATGGACATTGTGGATTCCGGGCTATAGCCGAGTTCATGGGCTTAACCGAACAAAATCATCTCATGATTCGTACACATCTTATTCAAGAATTAAAAGATCATAGAGATGATTATGTTGAAGTATTTGCGGGTGAGGATCGTTATAACTACATTTTAAATGGCTTACATCCTCCCGCAAATACAAAAAGTTGTGCACATCTTGTTGATAAGTGGTTGACTTTTCCGGACATGGGGCACATTGTTGCCAATTATTACAAAAGGTGTATGGTTGTGTTGACAAATCTTGAACTTGGTAACTCGGAATCTTTTTTTCCACTAAGAGGGCCACCACCGCCGGGTAAGCAAAAAACTCCCATCATGTGCCTTGGGGTAATTCCTAATCATTTTGTGCTTATTTACTTGAGGAATGGTTGTCCACTACCTCCATCATCTACGGAGTGGCACAATCACAAGAAACAAGATGCGGTGACTTGGGAAGATGAGTATTTGGATCAACATGAGTTGTTCCGAAAGCTCATGGCTATTGAAAGTGGAAACAAACTGCCAAAACCACAAAAGGAATCAAACAAAGCGGCGCCTATTTTGTTGGACACTCCCGAAAAACCAAAGCAACAATTTGAAGTTATTGCGGAAGATGAGGAAGATTTTATGTCACTTGATCTTCTCCAATCACTTGGCAATTAACTAGGGATTTTTTTGGTAGAAATTACACCGACGTATATTTTGGGGTCAAAATTGTAATGCCAATTTTTTGTGGCCAATATATAAGTAACATTATGTAAATGATATTGATATATATGATAAAATGACTTTTATTGACTTGAAACTAGTGCAATACTTATTTATAGCTTATTAATGTTTACGCATTTGATTTATTCGTTATTACATTCCATTTAATTTTGTTCTAATCTATGATTATTTTGTTAAAGCTTTTGTCAAGTGAAACATGTCAGAGGTTGCAAGAATTGAAGGTCGTGTTAGGTATTGCGCGTTTAAAAAGACGGTTAAGGTTATGATAACACCGACGGACTCTATTGATGATTTGAAGACACAACTTAACACTTATTTTGAGCATCTTGGTGAAAATCAATATACACGTCACTTGTCTGCTCTAATGCCAATGATAGACCTAGGAGAAGATAGAGATGAATTCGCATGGAAAATGGCAAGCTATATGCCTTGGCTTATTAAAGACGATAGCGACGTCGGATTTATGTTTAGGAATATGGTGGAAAATAATGTATTATATATATATGTTCGTTCCATATGCAATTGTAATGAATGTAAGTAGGGATTTAATTTAATGATGTGTAATGATGTGTAATGACTTGTAATGTGTTGTTTGATTATGGACACTATGTTCCGTTTTGATGAATTTCAAACTTTTGTGTGGTTTGAACCAAATGTCGGTTTGATTTAATTATGGACATATGTAAAAGATATTGTATTTTTCTTGTTTATGACCGAGTTTCATTGTTGTATATATTGAATTGCATATGGAAATGCTCTGGTAAAATTACAGGTAAAAACTGGCCGAAAAATGGCTTGGAAATGCTTAGCATTAATGCAGAACCTGCTGTCTGCATAAATGCTTTCCTTGGCAGTTAACTACCGAGGAAATCCTCGGCAGTTAACTGCAGCCGGATTTAAAATTCCTCGGCAGTTAACTGCCGAGGGGGCAAAAGCGTATTTTACATGTGTGTCCCAGCCTTCTCTAATGTGTGAACAGCAATTTTCATATTAAATAGCAGCAGTTTTAGCAGCAGACAGAACTGCCGCACCCCACACCTAAAAAACAGCATCTGCAACACCATAACAGCAAAAACAGCAGCAGAGGGTTGTTGTCAAGCAGCCATAAAATAAAATAAAAACTAATGCATGTTTTCCTTCACACTTGAGCATCTATTAGCAGCAGAGGGTTTCTATCAAGCATCCATAATGGATCCTCTATCAACAATTTACTTTGTAGATCTCAATATCAATAACTCCTAAAAAATCCGATACTATAATTTACTTCCCATTCAAATTGATGTATGTCATTTATCGAATAAGAGATGTAACTTTTCAGTATGCCCAAAAATAACTATCAGTGCACCGAAAAAAATATGAAGGAAAAAAGGTATAACAAAAAACATGTCAAAATCAATAAGTTGAAAGTATATATGTATCGTAGAGAATCTCATCTAACATAACTTGAGCAAATTTTTTAACATCTAGATCAGGTATTTTGATCTACTTGCATTCAGCCATACATATATATGCTTCTTCAAATCTGCCGTATAGAAACAAATAAGAGTATTTGGCAAGAACATGCACCCAATTAGTGACAGTAAATTGTTCTACAAATAAAATAAGTGCTTTCAGTAGTTCAAGGGCGTATATATGATACTTTCAATACATAAACACGTACATGTAAGTAATCCACTCATGCATATAAGAGATTTAGTTCAATTTGCACTATATAGTCACTTTAGGGACTATGTGAAAATATTGCCAAATGTACTAAAATCAGTTAGTCACAACAATTTGGTAGAGTTCAGTTCCAAAGAATTAGTTCAAGTTGAAAAGGTAAAATTCAGTTATTTCTAAGGCTAGTTTCTATTCAGAATCAAAACGTCAATGCACCAAACCTTTAAACTAATTTGATTAAGTTCAAGATGAACTACTGACAATTCAATTCAATTTTCTTAAAGATATGCATCATACATTTAGAGAGAAACATAACCAATATCTAGAGAAAAATATAAACTATAAAATGAAAGCAATGTTCACAATAATTATGGTCTCACAATATCTTTAAGAAGAAAAATATGGAATGCTTGTTTATGGAAAAGAGAAAAGAATAACAAACCAACCTTTCAAATTCATCAAAATTGAAGCAGTTTCTTGGGCATTCTTTGCCATGATGAAATTATGCAACCGCCTAGACCCCATTGAAAGTCGAATAAGCACTGGACAGTTTTAGTTTCAACTATGTTGGATGGCTGAAATTAAGATTTAGAGGTGAGTTTCAACTACTTTTATTGCAAAATTTGGGCTGCATCCAAACAACAATACAAATCACAAACACACAAAGCTCAAAACTACCATATGATGTACACTCAATCTCAAAACAAAACCACTTGATGCTTCAGCCAAAATACCAAATGAACAAATTTAAACAACAAAAAAACCTATTAACAAACGTAAGTTTGGCATATTTTTACCGTAAGCGTAAGTTATAGATGCATACCAAGTAATCTCCTCGCCATAACAGATTTCCCTCAAACTGTCACACACATAACACACCACTCAATCAAATTAATATTGACAACAATAACACAACTCGATGACAAAATTCATAATCACTTACTCAAAGACCGAAACCGAATCATCGCAATCACGCACGGTTTCTGGATTTGCACCTTTTTTTGCTCGATTCGATCTGAATCATTTAGATCTCGGAAAACCTACAACTATCCACAAATTTCAACAAAATATTTAAAGCCATGAACATCTAATTTCAACAAAAAATTAAAATTAATATTTTTTTTAAACCATGAACAGAACTGCAAATTTAGCTGAAAACGCTAAGATTTGGATGGAATTGAAATCAAACCTTTTTGAATCGGTAATGGAAACAGATTAGCGAGACCCTATCTCCCTCCGTTAACTCCGCCGTGATTTTTTGTCTCTACCACCGCAATCCACCGCGATCCCTTTAACTGTTACGTTCCTCTGCCCAATTCACAAATTGTTGTTGTAACAGCCTGATTAACAGCCTCTATTCCGAAAATCAAAACTTGGAAAACAACAATAAATGAATTGAGCAGAAGGAGGGGAGTTGTCGGATCTGGAATCTTCGAACCTCGACGGAATGCGACAGTGAAATTGGGTCGAAGACGAAGGAGTTGTATCTGAAGTTGTATTTGGTGGTGACAGAGAAGAGAGGAGATGTAGGTGTTGTCGTCGGCGAGTCATGTTTGGTCGATGAGAGGAGGGAGGGAATGAAAAGGAAACGCATGATGAGATGCAGTAGTTCGTGAAACAGGAAATTTAGGTTAGGGGTAAAATTTAGGTTAGGGGTAAAACAGAAAATTTAATCCCTAGGTTTAGGTTAAAATTAGGGTTAACATTTGCTTATGGGTTAACTTTTATATATAGTTAGATGAACATCTAATTTCAACAAAAAATTAAAATTAATATTTTTTTTAAACCATGAACAGAACTGCAAATTTAGCTGAAAACGCTAAGATTTGGATGGAATTGAAATCAAACCTTTTTGAATTGGTAATGGAAACAGATTAGCGAGACCCTATCTCCCTCCGTTAACTCCGCCGTGATTTTCTGTCTCTACCACCGCAATCCACCGCGATCCCTCTAACTATTACGTTGCCTCTGCCTAATTCACAAATTGTTGTTATAACAGCCTGATTAACAGCCTCTATTCCGAAAATCAAAACTTGGAAAACAACAATAAATGAATTGAGCAGAAGGAGGGGAGTTGTCGGATCTGGAATCTTCGAACCTCGACGGAATGCGACAGTGAAATTGGGTCGAAGACGGAGGAGTTGTATCTGAAGTTGTATTTGGTGGTGACAGAGAAGAGAGGAGATGTAGGTGTTGTCGTCGGCGAGTCATGTTTGGTCGATGAGAGGAGGGAGGAAATGAAAAGGAAACGCATGATGAGATGCAGTAGTTCGTGAAACAGGAAATTTAGGTTAGGGGTAAAATTTAGGTTAGGGGTAAAACAGAAAGTTTAATCCCTAGGTTTAGGTTAAAATTAGGGTTAACATTTGCTTATGGGTTAACTTTTATATATAGTTAGATAACTAGCCAATGTTTTAGTTCTATTTTTCAACCCGATACGGTAACTCGAACTTGTTTATTTTTGTTTTGTCTCTATCATGTCCTTTATTTTTGTCGATGTTTATATTTTGACCGGATCAAACCTTATCAATTTTTATTAGGTCGTGTCAGGTTAAAAGGCCAAGCCAAATTTTGTACACTTTTAATTGACACTAACAAAATTAAAATCGGATCAATTTTAAGAAATAATAGTTTTTTTTTTTTGTTAACCTTCAATTTTCAAGAAAAATGAATTATGGTAATTTGGAGTTCTGTCGAAGGTAAGTAAAGTCTGACGAATAATTGTTCTACTCATGAATGGATATTTTGTTTTGTTATAATTAATTATATTTTGTTTTGATCCTGTAAATTAAAATCGTATCAAATTAAAGTTATTGCAAATTTTAACATATTATTGAGGTCCAAAGAAAACATATTAAAAAAGAGTTTTATATCACAAAAGAAAGAAGAAAGAGTAAAGGCTAAGGCTTCCCCTCAAAATTGAGAAGAAAGAAATCGTGTAGGGAAATGGCGCAGCTTAGTGATGGGGATGAACCAAACGACGTCGTCACTTCTCGGACACTAACAGTGGAAACAACCACCGGAACAACCCAGCTTCCAACTCTTCCGTTTGATCTCCTGCATGTGATTCTGTGTAGGCTTCCGGTGAAATTACTCGTACAACTTCGGTGCCTTTGTAAGTTTTTCAATTCTCTTATTTCTGATCCTAAATTCGCAAAGAAACACCTTCAATTGTCAACTAAGCGCCACCACCTCATGTTAACATGTCGATTCATCTCAAGTGAGTGGCTTCTGTTTGATTCCCCAATCCCATTAATTTTCTCTACTTCTAATTTTGTTACACAGACACAACTTTACCCTCCTAATAGTATTACACGTCCATATAACTTTGTGCACGTGCTGGGCTCTTGTGATGGCATCTTTTGCGGCACGCTCAAACGTGGTTCTTATTTTCTATGGAACCCTTCCATTATAAAATTTAAGGACGATTTTGTAAAATAACTCATAATATCTCTTTTCCACACAATATTAATTGCATTTCTTAATATGTGTGAAATGCCCAAACGTCATACAATTTGAGACGGAGGGAGTAACACAGTTTAATGTAAATGTAAGTAAATAGGTCTGCAGTTATGTTCTAACAGAAAAAAATGTGGAAAGACTGAGCATCACTTGAATGGTGTAGATATTGATGAGACGTCTAACGTCGTGTACGAAGAAGTATTTTGGAATGTGTAATACTCCATAATTTATGCTATGTTGACTTTAAAGACAATTAAATATTTGTTGTAACATGTATGGTTTGTGATACGATATTTCCTGAATCGGTGGATTTGATGACTGCGGTGAATTTTGTTTATGTATTCTGACTTTTTAAATTACGTTCCAACATAGAGTATTTCGCTTTATTGTGTACTACTATTAAATTATTCTTTTTCATCAGACCCGTACGGCGCACGGGTTGGCGTTCTAGTTAATGTGAATAATAAAAGTGGGATAGTAGTGATCATCTTAGGACACAATGAGTATTAGAAATTGAATTGTTGGAGAGACATTAATAGCAAATCAGATCGAAAAGTTTTAATTCAACCCAAATTAAAAGTGACTCTTGGAGTATGGTTGCAGCAGCAATTACTATTCATTAAGCATATAAAAAATTGAATTGTTAGATAGACATTAATAAAAAATTACAGATTGAAATTTTTTTATTCCACCCAAATTACATGTGACTCTTGGAATATGGTTGGAGCAGCAAACACTATTCATTAAGCATATAAAGAATTGAATTGTTAGAGAGACATTAATAACAAATTATAGATCGAAAAGTTTTAATTCAACCCAAATTACAATGACTCTTGGAGTATGGTTGCAGGAGCAATTACTATTCATTGAGCATATAAAAAATTGAATTGTTAGAGACACATTAATAAAAAATTATAGGTTGAATTTTTTTAATTCAAACCAAATTACAAGTGACTCTTGGAATATGGTTGTAGTTAGGGTTGTTCGCAATGCGGTTTGGATCGGTTTTAAGGTAAAATGTCATCCGATTCAAAAGAAAAATTACAATTGGTTTGGTTTGGTTTGGATGATTATTCTAAAAAAATCCGAACAGATCCGAGTCCAAATATATGCGGTTTAATTTGGTTCGGTTTTTGGATATCGAAAATGCAAAATATTTTTTTCTTTACTTTTTTTTAAGAATATATATTTTTTATTAATATTACACAAACACAGTAAAATAATAGATTTGATGCAAAATATATTTAAAAATTAAAATTACTGTATGAAAATTATCAATATTTTTAAAACATATGAAGTAGTAATTAATATATAAGATTAAAAACTAACTAGCAATGTAATAATGCAATATATAATACTAATAAAAGAAGAAATGAGTATTAATATTTATTTTTGCGGTTTGGTTCGGTTTTAAAAAAGTGATCCGAAATCCGATCTGATCCTAGCAGTTTTTACAAAACAACATCCAAAAATATTCGGTTTTTTGCGATTTTTGGTTTTTTTGGATCAGTTTGTGGATTTATTTTGGATCGGTTTTGTTGACCAGATTGCTACTCCAAATCACGTTTTCGCTTAAAATGATGTGTTTTTGGAGGTGTAGGGAGGGTTTGGCGATAAATGTGATGAATTTCTGCTAGATTCTAGGTGAACCTTATATATTCAAACATTTCGGATTATACAATCTGAAACATTCCGACATTTTTCTCACTTTTTTAAAAGTGGATATTTTGGATTATACATTCCGAAATATAAAAATAAAACTCGGATTGTATAATCCGAAGGTTGTTTAACCCTATTTTTGTCAAGGATGACTCTCAGCCATGCTGGCCTTCATGTGCCCATCAAAATTCTTTTCCTATAAGAAGTTAAGAACTGGCGGGGGTAACACAATTACATGTGCCCATCAAAATTTAAACCATTGGACCAAACAACATCCATTCCTATTTATTCTGGCCTTCATGATCCTCCAATCGAAGAAATTCACACAGCATCCATTCCTATTTATTCCCAATCTCTGTTGTGCTACATAGAACCTTAATTTTGGATAGCTAGCCTCTGTTGTTGAGAAATGGCGCATGTTAGCAGTGATGGGGAAGAACAACCAAACAACACCATCCTTACGGTGGGAACCATAACATCTCCGCCGCCACTTCCCACTCTTCCGTTTGATGTCCTTCCTGAGATTCTTTGTAGGCTTCCGGTCAAATTACTCGTACAGCTTCGATGTCTCTGTAAGTTGTTTAATTCTTTAATTTCCGATCCAAAATTCGCAAAGAAACATCTTCAATTGTCAACTAATCGCCACCACCTCATGTTAACATGTCGATTCACCTCAAGTGAGTGGCTTCTGTTTGATTCCCCAATCCCATCAATTTTCTGTACTTCTAATGTTGTTACACAGACACAACTTTACCCTCCTAATAGTATTACACGTCCACATAACTTTGTGTGCGTGCTGGGCTCTTGTGATGGCATCTTTTGCGGCACGCTCAAACGTGGTTCTTATTTTCTGTGGAACCCTTCCATTAGAAAATTTAAGTTATTGCCTCCATTGTAAAATTCACTCAAAGGTGATCGTGTTGGCATAAGCTTTGGATATGATCATTTCATTGATAATTATAAGGTCATTGTTGTTTCCTCCAATAATGATGTTTTTGTTAATACTTTGGGGACTGATCACTGGAGAAGAATAGAGGACATCCCATATGATCAATGCATCTTTCGATCTGGAATATTTATGAGTGGCACTGTTAATTGGTTGGCAAGTGATGATTCAAGTATTCTTTCTCTTGATTTAGAGAAGGAGTCATATCAACAACTTTTGCTACCTCATTATGAGATTCAAAATTTTCTGCAGACTTTGGGTGTGGTGAGGAATTGCTTGTGCGTCTTTGCAAAAAGTGATATGTTTTTGGATGTTTGGATTATGAAGGAGTATGGAAAAAAGGATTCTTGGTCTAAATTGTATAGTGTTCCTATCATGCAAGATCGGGGTTTCAAACCCTATACTGTTTCATATATTTCTGAGGATGACCAACTGCTGGTGGAGTTTGTTTATATGCGAAGTGGCATTCCAAAGTTGGTTGTTTATGATTCCAAGACCGGTACTTTGAATATTCCTGAGTTTCAAAACAACTATAGACAATTATGCCCAAATGTCTACATTGAGAGTTTGATATCACCTTAAGCTGGGATTCAACTGCAACATATATATGGTTAGTTTTTTGTTTGTGTTATTTATTTTAGGAATGTTTTGATTATTGGTGACTTGTTGTATCATTGTTAATCAATAGTTGATGAAATCTATAGGTTGAACTATGGAAAATCCAATACTTGTTGGATCATTGTTAATCACCTTAAGTGGCAATTTTATGTCTGCTTTTATTTTCAATAGTGTGGTTAATTTGTGGTTATTTTCAATACTGGTTGATGAATTGGGTTGAATTTCAACTACTTTGATTTGTCAGAATTGCCAACCAGTTTGGTTTTTCCATGTTGAATTGAACCAAAACCACGCCTGTAGTTTAGTCAACTATATTAACAAAGCAGTGTCACCACTGACAACAGTTACTGAGTAAACTTTTCAAGTATTTTTTCCTTCCCAAATTTTTAGTTTACTAATGTAAAGTTCTATGCACATTTGCCTTTTCCTGAATATAAGTCTAATATATGCACTTTCATGAGTAGCTAATCTAGTTGTATTTCTTTGACAAGTACTACATTTTGTTGCATAATGGAATTTATTCTTGCAGTGCTTCTATTTTATGATGTAAAAATATAGGTCATTTCTTTCCTCTTTTTTTTTTTTTTTGAAAGACATATAATCAGTTAGTTATCTTGAGATTGAGAGAATAGAGTCATAATCTTGAAAACTTCAGTTTTCCCGTGACAGTTTGGGATAACATGGTCATTCTCTGTGTTTGTTTTATTTCCTTAATTGACTTAATTATTTTATACACTTGTCTGGTATGATAGTATAGCCGAGTTGCATCTCTTCTTAGGAAAATATGAGTTTAATTATTGAACAAAACCCACAAAATGGGACTAGAAGATTCATTTTCTTAGATTTTAAAATCCTTTTTTTCTCATTGTTTTACAAGGTTTTCTTTCAATATTAAGTAACCTTTCTAGTAATGCTAGTTTAGTATTGCTAGATGATTTGACTCTCTTGCCTCTTTTGGTTAACTTGAACTTGTTTCATTTCATATCATGCTAGTTTTTGGCTCACTTATAGAAACAATTTCTAAGAAACATCTTCACTATGGAATTGGCCTACCCTTGTAGCTCTCACCTCAGCAATTCTGTTTAAAGCATATCCCTCCCTCTTCTCTCGTATGTGTGTGTGTCTATATACACACACACACACACACACACACACACACACACACACACACACACACAGATATATATATATATATATATATATATATATATATATATATATATATATATATATATATATGAAACTCATAGGTTGCTATATCATGCTTTGAAACCTGTAGCAATTCATTTCTCTAGACCCTTCATATGTAAGGGCACATCACTCTACTTTTGTGAGCAACATAAAGTTTCATCCTTGAAGAAATCATCATCTTGCTGTGAAAATAAGGTATTAAAAAAGTATTTAAGGATGAGAAACAACAATTCAATAGATTTTTTGAAGCATAAGGTTTACTTCATCGACGACTCAAAATGTGGTTGACAATTCCTACACCCTTGTTGGAACTTAGTTTCACATGGATGATGAAAGTACTTGTTTTGATGTTTTAGTTTCAACATGTTTGCAACCAACTAAATTTAGATGACTCAACGGCCAACCAAATCCTTTTCTATGCCGAACATCGTAGCCATATTCTAACATGAATCAACTAAGTTATTATTTTCTGTCCCCACACTGCATTTAGCAGGGTTGCTCTATTTTCTAAATGACATCATCATTGTCCTCTCTCCTCCATATGATTCCTCTCTTCTCTCTTCATGTACAAATAGTCCCTTCTTGTTCTATGCATCAAATTTCACCTAGATACTTCACCAAATCCAAAATTAGCTTAAGCAAAGACTCAAAAAACTAAATGACAGTTTGGTCATTTTTTGTGTTTGTTATTAGCTCATTTAACTTAATTGCTGTATACACTAGTCTAGTATGATAGTGTGATCAATGCAAAATTATTATTAAATAGAAAATGTATACATGCATCATAGTACAGGTGCATTGCATCTATACTTTGGACAATGGGTTTGGCTGGGTTTAATTGTGGATAGGAATAGAATATTCATTTTCTTAGATTTTAGAATCCTTTTTCTGTCGTTGTTATTACAAGATTTTCTTTCAATCTTAACTAACTTTTAGAAATACTAGTTTAGTTTTTGGCTCACTCTTGGAAACACCTTTACCATGGAATTGGCTCACTCTTGTACTCCCACATATATAGTTCTCACCTCCGCAAGTGATCTTGTACAGGACCGGCGACTACGATCTTATGATTTAAATAGTGATTTGGATAGTATTCACAAATTCAAATTGACAATAACCTTGGCTACAGTTTTTATGTTTTATCTCTTGCCTTTTGATAGTGTTTAATGGATTACAAGATAACTGATTATTCTTGTCGAATGTTTAATGTGAAAATGAAAGTTTTGTATGTTTTAGACTTTTATTTGCAGGAGATTTAAAGTTGTTTTGCTGCTAATATATATGGTCATCATATTGTTGTGTAAATGATATTATTGAATTCTTAGACGCACACATCAGTGTACAATTCCATAGCAATGGTGAAATGAGATTGTAATAAAGTTCATTTCCATGTGTGTTTGCCTTATAATATGCCTCATTATTTTAATTTTAAGGGTTTTGCTAACCAATGCCCTAAGGGCAATGGTTAAGAATTCCATTAATAGAAACTTTGTCTTGGAAATATAAGTCTTTACTTTTTTTTTAGCAATAATTACACCACTTTTCAATGCAAACTTACTTATTTTAGTACTTTAACCAATGCCCTAAGGGCAATGGTTAGCATTTCCCTAATTTTTTTTTTTTTGAAAACTCGGTATCCGATCCAAGAATCGACTAATCCGAGGGGACCAATCCCACCGCCCACTTGCGGGGGCCCCGTTTAAAGCCAGAGCAATCTCTGTATGGACTTAGCCCACCGAAATTGGCACGGGAATCGAACCTGAGACCTCTGGAGGAGCAAACTCCAAGATCCCAAGCCAACCACTAGGCCAACCCCAAATAGGTTGCATTTCCCTAATTTTAATTGCACGTGAAGCCTCAAAATAGGCTTATAACATCATAGTTGAAATGTCACTTTTTCAGGTTGATTGTGTTTGTTCGTTTCAGTCGAAGGGTTATTCGCAGGCTGGCTGAGTTGCTTATGTTCATTTTGTGGTCTGGAGCTTTGCTGAAGATGGCGGTGAAAAGGGGTGATAGTTCTAGTGTTGTGGAATTCCTAAGTTCATTTTAATTATTTCTTGTGGAGTCAAACTAGATGAGATGAAAAAACTATATGTTCTGTATAATTAGGAAAAACTTGTCTCCGACTTTTTTATTGTATGTTTGTATGAAAAATACAATCTTGAAGTCTATGTTTCACTGTGTTATTCTTGTTGTACCAGAAAAAGAGTAGTACTCTCCTGTTCCACATATTTATGTTAGGCTACCCCCATGGCAATGTTGTGTGTTTGATTCTGATCATCTCTGCATTTTTCATTTTGAAACCCCGTGACATTGTATCTATGTCATTTCAAGTCTGGTCTATATTTATTAATGCCGGCAAAATGGCTACATGAAGTTTCTAGAAATTGAGTTGTGATATAGTCCGTGAAAATTAAGTCCGGAGGACAAGGCTATATATGAATAAGAAAGACATAAGGCTAGAGATCACAATCACCATAAAGGTTTTGACAGGAACAATATGTAAGGAAAGATTGTGGCAGCTGTGCTTGAGCATAAAAAACTATTGTAATTAAGAGTCGAGTGCAGCAACATGGTGACAGGATTATGCCATGGTTTGGTGTCTGCGAGGCACACAAACGATGGAATATGGTAATTCATATTTTAAAAATATTTAACAAAAAATGATATTTTTATAAAATACAATAATGATTAAAAGTGAATAATTTTTTTAAAGGATTAAACTTGAAAGCTCATTATTTTGTAAAACCTAAAAACTTATATGACTTAAAGTTTTATGGTACGTAAAATGTAACTCAATTGACAATGTCGAAATTGTAAGATTGAAAAAACAAAATATTAATTGGAAACCAATATAAAAAAATTGGGAACCATTGGATACGATGATCATACGAATATAAAATTTAAAAAATAAAAAAATATGAGATACCAATATACGATACAGGCTGAGGAGTGAAGAGAGTGTAAATCATTGGAAAATAAAATTCACGTAGCGTCTGTTCCTGTTCTATTTCGCCAGAGCAATGGCGCAGAGTAGTGACGCCGTTTCTTCTCATCCACTCACGGTGGAAACAACCACCACTCCGAGGAAGCGATCCACCGGAACCTTAACATGCCCACCACCGGAGCTTCCAACTCTTCCTTTTGATCTCCTGCCTGAGATTCTCTGTAGGCTTCCTGTGAAATTACTCGTACAGCTTCGATGCCTCTGTAAGTTCTTTAATTCTCTGATCTCCTCCGATGTTTGGATTATGAAAGAGTATGGAAATCGAGAGTCTTGGAATAAATTGTATAGTGTTCCTAACATGCAAGATCGGGTCTCGAACCCTATACTGTTTCATATATTTCTGAGGATGACCAACTGCTGGTGGGGACTGCTGATATGCGAAGTGGCAATAGGAAGTTGGTTGTTTATGATTCCAAGAGTTTGAAAACAACTATGATTTGTTATACTCAAATGTCTATATTGAAAGTTTGATATCTCCCTAAGCTGGGATTCAACGGCAACATATATATGGTTAGTTTTTTGTTTGTTTGTTTTATTTTACGTCTTCTCTGATTTTTGCTGACTTGTTGGATCATTATTAATCAATGGTTGATGCAATCTATAAGGTTGAAAATGCTTTTATTTTCAACTGTTTGGTTAATTTGAGTTGCTGATTCTCTCATATCTTGCATTACATTTTAAATAGTTCACAATCATGAACTAAACTGAATATGTTATATAATACTATGTGATGTCACTTTCTAAAGATTATTGAATATCCAATTTTTGCACATATGTAGCTCTGAATGTTATGTTTTTAATAAGTGTTTCAGCAATGAGATGGAAGGTATCTGTTAGGGATTAAAGGAAGTAGATGGTGGTAATTACAGGCTATTGGCTTATGAAAAAGCTTATTTGGGACATATTAGATGTTTTGCAGTGAAGCTGCCTTTGTTGTTTGCAGCTTTTGAATTCAACAATTTCATTCACCTTTGTTCCTGATTTTGTTTAATGGCATTCTATAGTTCTTTTGTTGAATTTGGGTAATTGCCTATCAGTAAATGTAGATCATCATAAACTAGTGAGCCGCTTCAACCATTGGTGCTGCTTTCTTCATTCTATCAACTGGGAAGAGTTTGCATATTGCAACTGGGATCATGAAGTTGTAGAGAAGAATAAGCATCAAATAATTTTGAAAATTTGTGTAGTTGTATAATTTCTTAGTAGAAGTTTCTGCAGAAATAGTTTCAGTATCAGATGGTCCATCTTTTATTTTCTTTCATGTTATGTTGATAGAAGAATCCAATGGCAATGGCAAATAGAAAGAAGCAAAAAGAAACTTCAAGAATTAAATAGAAAGAAGTAAAAATCAATGAAGTTTCAATAAAAAAAATTCTCAAGAAAATGTTGAGAAATAATTTAGCGGAATAATTATTCTCTCTGATACCATATTATAATTCTTGATAGAACTCATAATTGAGAGAAAAGTATAGAAAATGGAAGTAATATTGATTATGAGAGAAGTGTTGTTACATCAAGTAGCCATTGCGGCTTATATAGAAAATTAGACCAACTAACTCCTAACTAATCTAACTAACATGTAACTAACTTTTACATCTCTAATAGCAAGTACATGTACATCCCATTTGCTTCGCAGATCGTCTCAGTTTTTTATTCAGTTGGTCATTTTGATCGTGCTTGCGATTCAACCTCCTTCATCAAGTAATTTTGATCTTGCTTGATCTTATATGTTATTTCCATTTTTTATATTTTTCTCTTAATTATGATTTCCATCGAGAAATTTTCTCAAGAAAATGTTGAGCAAGTGCATCCCATTCGCTTTGCAGATCGTCTCAGTTTTTGATTCAGTTGGTCGTTTTGATCTTGCTTGCGATTTGACCTCCTTCATGTGGTTGATAGGTGTCTTTTTATTTGCTAAATCGCTTTTAGTTTTTGATTTGGTTGGTCATTGCAATTGCTTTCTGAGTTTTGTTGTACTTGTAGACCTATTTTGTGTTGTGCTTCTGCTATTGGAGTATATTTTCCCATTAATTTACAAGTTTTCTCTTTAATTAATTTTGTTTAAGAGTGTGGATATTGTTTTAGGAGTGTGTATATTGGAGTCTTCATGACCTCTGTATAAGACATAGTTTATCTAATTGACTAATAAATGTTATGCTGACAACTATAAGGTTGCATCAAGTTTTTAAGTAAGTTCCTTATGGTTATTAACATTATAATTAGGAGTTTTATTCAGCTTAACTTGAACATCGGCTAACTTGACTAGGCTGTGCATAGTAGTTTTTGGATTGTTTCTGAAGATAACAACATACTTGTTACAAGCTCAGTTCCTATTGTACTTTGTATATAATTTTTTGATTTTGATTTGTAGATATTTGTATAGAGCATGACATATTCATAATTTGGTGCTGGTTTAGGAACATCAAATTAGTATATTACTATATTAGAATGTTAATGGAAATCAGAAAGCAACTAAGCAATTTAAAGCTGATGCATTAAAAAGAGACGGTAAAGATGAGATATCTTGTGTTATAGTTAGATTTTGGTGTTGATGTATTTTAATGCAGGTTTCTTTCGTAATGAAGTTTATAATACTTAATTAAGGGTATATATAAATACATATCTCTACATGGCATTCTAATTCACGGACTGCAAAAACATATGTTATATTGCATACTTTGTTGGAGTTAGTTCTGACTAAATTCATTAGGGTAATTTTCCAAAGAAAAAGGAAAGGGTGTTTCAACCTTCGAGTTGTTTACATATTAGATTTTGTTGTTTGAGATTGTTTGATTTGATTGCTTTATTTCAAATGTGAATATCAAGAGTTTGCATAAGAGAGAAGGAAAGTAGGAACCTATATGTAGATTGAGAATATACATCTAATCAGTGGTTGGAAATGGCTATTGTTTTGTTGAAAATTGGTCCCAACCTTATGAGCATAGTTTACTTTTTGTTGTTACTACCTACCTAATGGTCTAGTTCTGAGATCATCTGAGTTTAATTGTTTATATGATTTATGCTTTGCACTTTTTTATCTAATTGTGTAGTATGCACTGTCTGAATTGCTTAGGTTCATGTTGTGCTTTGCAGCTTTCTTGAAGATGATGGTGAGCAATGGCTGTGGAACTTCCCAAGAGATTTGTGTTGGCTGGAGTTTCTTTTTCTTTTTATTATAAATGGATATGATAAACTTGTATCTAGGTTGTGTGATTGTAAAGTATTGTGAAATGGATAATTATGGAGTTTTTTAATTGCATAATACATTTGGATGTTGTATTGTCCTTACAAAATCTTGGACTTTATATCTGTTATGCCTATGATATGAGAGGTTTGAAGAATATCCAATTAAAGTGACCTAGTAATCTGTCGACTTTCAGTAACTAACAAATTCTTAGATGTTAGTATTTTAATTTCTTTCGTCCAACCGAAACAAACTGAATTTAAATCTCTTTTTATTTAACTAGTACTAATAAATATGATATATTGGTGACTCTTTCTAGTTTCACCCCATGTAATCATAGTTACACCCAAATTTATTAAAATTTTTACAATAATACCAAAATTACCCTCTTCTTCTAAATTTCTAAAAACCCTTCTTTTACTATCATTCTGAACCCTCACCCCTTTTTCACCCACAAACCACCATGGATATGCAATCAATACCTACAAAAATCGTCAATTGAATCAACATCTCTTCCATTGATACGTACTCGATTAATACAAGTAAGTGAATTTCATAAATTTCTTCGAGTTTCTATTTATCGTTTGCTCTATGATCTATGGATGTTTATAGTTGTTGTTGATTTCACGTTTGTCTATCTACATCGATTTGTTTGATTTAAATTTAAGTTTACATATAGGTCTCACGTGAATTTAGTTTACGTACATATTCTAAAAAGGAATAACATACACCTAAACTCAGTTTACTTGGTGTATGTAAAATCAGTTTACATAAACTACGTAAACTCAGTTTGCGTGGTGTATGTAAACTCAGTTTACATAAACTACGTAAACTCAGTTTACATGAACTAAAACTCAGTCTTAACTTACTTATGTAAATTCAGTTTACATAGTGTATATAAACTCAGTGTACGTAAACTCAATTTACTTAACTCATGTAAACTGAGTTTACATACACTACGTAAACTGAGTTTACATACACTATGTAAATTGAATTTACGTATACATAATTAATGCGCAGTGAACATGAATAAAGGGTATATTAGTAACTTTGGGGTGTAACTTGGATTATTTGGGGTGTGGGTAGTATCTGTGTATAACGGTAAAAATAAAAGACAACACAAACACTATTTTAATTGTCACTATGAGCTTATCTCAGTTGGTAAAGACTATGTATAATACATGCAAAGGTCCGGGGTTCGAACCTCAGACACCACAAAAAAAAAGATTATTTTAATTGATCCGGGCGAGCTTAGCTTTAGCTGGTAATTGATCTCCGCGAGCTTAGTTCAATTGGTAGTGATATTACATATTATATGTAGTGGGGTTCGAACCCTAGACACCCCACTTTTGAACAAGCTTATATACTTGTACAATAAGTTAACTTATTTGTGTTACCAAACATAACCTTAAGAAATTGTGGTGCAAGACAGTTCTTTTTAGGGATGGTACCAGAAACTATTATACGTTGTGACACTGGATAGTGTTATACCCACATTGGAACTCTAACCCTAATTTGGAAACTCCACTCACTATGTCGTGGAATTTACATAGATAACTAGCCTATGTTTCAGTTCTATTTTTCAACCTGATACGGTAAATCGAACCTGTTTATTTTCATTTTGTCTCTATCATGTCCTTTATTTTTGTCGATGTTTATATTTTGACCGGATCAAACCTTATCCATTTTTATTGGGTCGTGCCAGGTTAAAAGGCCAAGCCAAATTTTGTACACTTTTTATTGACACTAACAAAATCAAAATCTGATCAATTTTAAGATATAATAGTTTTTTTGTTAACCTTCAATTTTTAAGAAAAATGAATTATGGTAATTTGGAGTTCTGTCGGAGGTAAGTAAAGTCTGACGAATAATTGTTCTACTAATGAATCGAATTCATTCTCCTAAATTTTTAGAACTTATTAATCATTTAAGTCAAATTGTTTTGTTATAATTAATTATATTTTGTTTTGATCATTTAAATTAAAATCGTATCAAATTAAAGTTATTGCAAATTTTAACATATTATTGAAAAGAAGAAAGAGTTCGTTCTTGTGAGTTTAGCTCAGTTGGCAAGGACAAGGCATAAAATATGCAATGTCAGAGGTTCAAACCCCGCCCACCACATAAGAAAAAAAAAAGAGTTTTGTATCACAAAAGTAGGGCTGGAAGGGCTGGAAATGAGTCGAGTCGAGTCGAACCCGTCTGAGCTCGACTCGATAAGAATTGACTCAGCTTGAAACTCGACTCGAGTTCGATACGAACCATTTTTTTAAGCTCAAGTTCGGCTCGTTTAACGTTCACGAGCAACTCGGTTCGGCTCGTTAGGTTCAACTTGTTTGCTCGAGTAACATAATTCAAAAGTTTTTTGTTTGTTTTTGTCAAAAAAATATCCCTTGACTTTTTAATTTACTTTTAAGAAACAAAAATTGAACTAATATTAAACTGTTGGCCATGTTGGTCTAAAGGCCACTATGGAAAAAATCATGCGCACCTTATAGGTTCTACTATAGTGCTACCCATACTATTGTGCTTTTATTTATAATTACTTGTCCTTACTGAAGTGTTTAAACTAACCGATGTGGGACAAATTTGAGTATACATATGTGTAGTTAAATGCCTAAGCTTCCACCAGTTTATTTTTTTTTTTGGTCCAGTAGCCTAGTGGCTGGATTCACACACATTATGTGTGGTGGGGAATCCGAGGTTCGAACCCCGGCCCCTGCACAAATTATCCCTGGTAGCTACCAACTGAGTTACACTTACGGGACAGCTTCCACCAGTTTATTATTAGCTTCTTCTTTTTTTTCTCTCTCTTTTTTTTTGAAGGATCTCTTTTCTTATAATTATTGATAATTGTTAATTATTGATAATTGTTAATTAAATCTCTAAAACCAAGTACTTAAATATCGGAAGAAGTTTGTAATAAATTAGATATTTTTTTTTTTAATATTTAAGTTTGTACTATGTTAATTTTTTTACTAACAGCGGAAACAATCACCGGAACAACCCAGCTTCCAACTCTTCCGTTTGATCTCTTGCCTGAGATTCTGTGTAGGCTTCCGGTGAAATTACTCGTACAGCTTCGGTGCCTTTGTAAGTTTTTCAATTCTCTTATTTCTGATCCAAAATTCGCAAAGAAACATCTTCAATTGTCAACCACCTCATGTTAAGATGTATCGACGACATCTCAAGTGAGTGGCTTCTGTTTGATTCCCCAATCCCATCAATTTTCTCTACTTCTAATGTTGTTACACAGACACAACTTTACCCTCCTAATAGTATTACACGTCCACATAACTTTGTGTGCGTGCTGGGCTCTTGTGATGGCATCTTTTGCGGCATGCTCAAACCTGGTTCTTATTTTTTGTGGAACCCTTCCATTCAAAAATTTAAGTTATTGCCTCCATTGGATAATTCACTCAAAGGTGGTCTTGTTGGCATAAGCTTTGGATATGATCATTTCATTGATAATTATAAGGTCATTGTTGTTTCCTCCAAAATAGAAGTTTTTGTTAATACTTTGGGGACTGATCACTGGAGAAGAATAGAGGACATCCCATATGATCACTGCATCTTTCGATCTGGAATATTTATGAGTGGCACTATTAATTGGTTGGCAAGTGATGATTCAAGTATTCTTTCTCTTGATTTAGAGAAGGAGTCATATCATCAGCTTTTGCTACCTAATTATGAGATTCAAAATGTTAAGTGGACTTTGGGTGTGGTGAGGGGTTGCTTGTGTGTCTTTGCAAGAAGTGATATGTTTTTCGATGTTTGGATTATGAAGGAGTATGGAAATCAAGAATCTTGGACTAAATTGTATAGTGTAAGTGTTCCTAACATGCAAGATCGGGGTCTCGAACCCTATACTGTTTCATATATTTCTGAGGATGACCATCTGCTGATAGGGTTTGTTGATACGCGAAGTCGCAATAGGAAGTTGGTTGTTTATGATTCCAAGACTGATACTTTGAATATTCCAGAGTTTGAAAACAACTATGATCCGATATACTCTTATGTCTACATTGAGAGTTTGATATCGCCCTAAGCGAGGATTCAACGGCATTATACATATGGTTAGTTTTTTGTTTGTGTTATTTATTTTACGCCTTCTCTGATTTTCAATAGTTTCGTTAATTTAAGTTGTTGATTCTCTCACATCTTGCATTATATTTTAAATAGTCCACATTCGTGAATTGCATTAAATGGTTACACTTTTGATTTTCTAGGATTTGGGTTACTATTTTGATGTTATAAGGTTTGCTTAGTACTCCACAAATTTCTTAATATTTGCTTCAAATCTTGCATAATGCATTATGAAATAAACTGAATATGTTATATAATACTATGTGATATCACTTTTTAAAGAATGTTGAATATCCAATTTTAGTACATATGTAGCTCTGAATATTAGTTTTTAACAAGTGTTTTAGCAATGAGATGAAAGGTATTTTTTAGGGATTAAAGGAAGTAGATGGTTATAATTACAGGATTTTGGCTTATGAATTGCTTATTTGGGACATATTAGATATTTTGCAGTGAAGCTGCCTTTGTTGCTCACAGCTTTCGAATTCAACAATCTCATTCACCTTTGTTCCTGATTTTGTTTAATGCAATTATATAGTTATTTGGTTGAATTTAGGTAATTGCCTATCAGTAAATGTAAATCATCATAAACTAGTAAGTCGCTTCAACTATTGGTGCTGCTTTTTTCATTCTATCAACTGGGAAGAGTTTGCATAATGCAACTGGGTCATGAAGTTGTAGAGAAGAATAAGCTTCAATGATAATTTTGAAAATTTGTGTAGTTGTATAATTTCTTGGAAGAAGTTTCTGCAGAAATAGTTTCAGTTACAGAAGGTCCATCTTTTATTTTCTTTCATGTTATGTTGATAGAAGAATCCAATGGCAATGGTAATGTTATAGAATCAGTCAATGCTACATCATCAACTCCTTTATTCTGTTGGGGCTCCTTCATTTTTGCTACTTGCTACGTCATCACCACCACTAACCTCTTACTGATCAGTGGTGATCAGATCATCTTCTGAGTCTCATTCTTAAGATCCTTCTCCATATGTTGGTCACAAGATATATTTTGATTTTCTGCAATCTGTAATTATTATCAATAAGTTCTATAAAATGTTAAAACTGAGATAGTATCAAGTTGAGTTAGAATTGGAGTCAGTTAGATTGAAAGGTGAGTGTATTGGAGATGAAGATCAACCAAAGCACTTTTTATCTTTTTGGAGGAAATTTAGATTCTTGATCAGAAATTTCAAGAATAGAATAGAAAGAAGTAAAAAGAAACTTCAAGAATAAAATAGAAAGAAGTAAAAATCAATGAAGTTTCAATGAAAATTTTATCAAGAAAATGATGAGAAAGAATTTAGTTGGTCGTCTCAGTTTTTGATTCAGTTGGTCGTTTTGATCTTGCTTGCGATTCAACCTCCTTAAAAAGGGCAACCCGGTGCACTAGAGCTCCCGCATATGCAGGGTCCGGGAAGGGGTCCCACCATTTGGTGTATTGTACGCAGCCTTACCCTGTTTTACGCAAGAGGCTGTTTCCAGGACTTGAACCCGTGACCTTTCAGTCACATGACAACAACCTTACCAGTTGCGATTCAACCTCCTTCATCAAGTAATTTTGATCTTGTTTGATCTTATATGTTATTTCCATTTTTTATACTTTTCTCTTAATTATGTTTTCCATCGAGAAATTTTCTCAAGAAAATGTTGAGCAAGTACATCCCATTCGCTTCGCAGATCGTCTCAGTTTTTATTCAGTTGGTCGTTTTGATCTTGCGTGCGATTTGACCTCCTTCATGTGGTTGATAGGTGTCTTTTTATTTGCTAAATCGCTTTTAGTTTTTGATTTGGTTGGTCATTGCAATTGCTTTCTGAGTTTTGTTGTACTTGTAGACCTATTTTGTGTTGTGCTTCTGCTATTGGAGTATATTTTCCCATTAATTTACAAGTTTTCTCTTTAATTAATTTTGTTTAAGAGTGTGGATATTGTTTTAGGAGTGTGTATATTGGAGTCTTCATGACCTCTGTATAAGACATAGTTTATCTTAATTAACTGATAAATGTTATGCTGACAGCTATCAGTATCAGGTAGTTTGTAAGCAAGTTCCTTATGGTTATTAACATTAGAATTAGGAGTTTTATTTAGCTTAACTTGAACATCGGGTAATTTGACTGGGCTGTGCATTGTAGTTTTTGGATTGTTTCTGAGGATAACAACATCTTACAAGCTCAGTTCTTATTGTGCTTTGTATATACTGATTTGATTTTGATTTTGATTTGTGGATATGTATAGAGCATGACATATTCATAATTTGGTGCTGATTTAGGAACATCAAATTAGTATATTACTATATTAGAATGTTAATGGAAATCAGAAAGCAACTAAGCAATAAAAAGTTGAGGCATTAAAAAGAGACAGACAGTAAAGATGAGATATCTTGTGTTATAGTTAGATTTTGGTATTGATGTATTTTAATCCAGGTTTCTTACGTAATGAAGTTTATAATACTTAATTAAGGGTATATATAAATACATATCTCTACATGGCATTCTAATTCATGGACTGCAAAAACATATGTTATATTACATACTTTGTTGGAGTTAGTTCTGACTAAATTCATTCGGGTAATTTTCCAAAGAAAAAGGAAAGGGTTTTTCAACCTTCGAGTTGTTTACATATTAGATTTTGTTGTTTGAGATTGTTTGATTTGATTGCTTTATTTCAAATGTGAATATCAAGAGTTTGCATAAGAGAGAAGGAAAGGAGGAAACCTATATGTAGATTGAGAATATTCATCAAATCAGTGATTGGAGAATGGCTATTGTTTTGTTGAAGATTTGTCCCAACCTAATGAGCATAGTTTAGTTTTTGTTGTTACGACCTACCTAATGGTCTAGTTCTGAGATCATCTGAGTTTAATTGTTTATATGATTTATGCTTTGCACTTTTTTATCTAATTGTGTAGCATGCACTGTCTGAATTGCTTGTGTTCATGTTGTGCTTTGCAGCTTTCTTAAAGATGGTGGTGAGCAATGGTTGTGGAACTTCCCAAGAGATTTCTGTTGGCTGGAGTTTCTTTTTCTTTTTATGTTATAAATGGATATGATAAACTTGTCTCTAGGATGTTGTATTTTTTTTTTTTTTTGTCAATACTTATATCTTTTTATTTAAAGCACTACTACCTATGTTCCTAACTCTCTTCACCAAAAAAAAAGCCTATGTTCCTAACTCTTTTATGGATATGATAAACTTGTCTCTAGGATGTTGTATTTTTTTTTTTTTTTTGTCAATACTTATATCTTTTTATTTAAAGCACTACTACCTATGAACATTAATGGCACCAAAGTGCTACTCCTCTTTTGAGGATTCTTTTTGTCCTTTTTTATAAGATCTTTTTGATATTTTCAACTATATTAATTATTATTTTTTATCTATATACCCCTATTTATTATACATATTTTTATTCAATCAACAATAAAAAATAAGTTGAAAACATAAACTAATTCTCACAAAAAATAAAATTGTAAAAATAGCCGTGATTACAAAGAACTTTAATACGAATATCAACACTCTTAATTCTTGTAATTTTGTCAAAAAGAGTCTTATATTTAGAGACATAAGTAATAATAAATATGATATATTGCTTGTATTTTTTTTTAGGGATGATATATTGCTTGTATGAAAATAATGATATAGTATTATTATTAAACCGTAAAATAAAAGAGTTTTCCAACTAAAATGCTAAAAACGTTGGTATTTTTTCTTCTTCTTGTGAGGGCGTAGTTTTCTTTTAAAAAAAACTTAATTAAAGGTTAAATATCGTATAAAATACAAAAAGCTACAAGTTTAAATTTAAATACTAATTTAATTAGCATTTGGAAAAAAAGCTAAGCTAGTGTAAAAAAACTTGTTACCAAACATAGCCTTAAATATTGAAAATTGTTGTTCACACATTTGAGAAAGTTGTGGCACACATGTAAATTACGTTTTTGTCCCTTCGGCAGTTAACTGCCGAGTAATTCAAATTCCGGCTGCAGTTAACTGCCGAGGAAATCCTCGGTAGTTAACTGCCGAGGAAAGCATTTATGCAGACAGCAGGTTCTGCATTAATGCTAACCCTTACCAAGCCGTTTTTAGGCCAGTTTTGACCTGTAATTTTACCAGAGCATTTCCATAGGCAATTCAAATTATACAACAATGAAACTCGGTCAAAAACAAGAAAAATACAATATCTTTTACATTTGTCCATAATTAAATCAAACCGACATTTGGTTCAAACCACACAAAAGTTTGAAATTCATCAAAACGGAACATAGTGTCCATAATCAAACAACACATTACAACTCATTACACATCATTAAATTAAATCCCTACTTACATTCATCACAATTACTTATGGACCGAACATAAATATATAATACATTATTTTCCACCATATTCCTAAACATAAATCCGACGTCGCTATCGTCTTTAATAAGCCAAGGCATATAGCTTGCCGTTTTCCATGCGAATTCATCTCTATCTTCTCCTAGGTCTATGCATGGCATTAGAGCAGACAAGTGACGTGTATATTTGTTTTTCACCAAGATGCTCAAAATAAGTGTTAAGTTGTGTCTTCAAATCATCAAGAGAGTCTGTCGGTGTTATCATAACCTTAACCGTCTTCTTAAACGCGCAGTACCTAACACGCCCTTCAATTCTTGCAACCTTAGACATGTTTCACTTGACAAAAGCTTTAACAAAATAATCATAGATTAGAACAAAATTAAATGGAATGTAATAACGAATAAATCAAATGCGTAAACATTAATAAGCTATAAATAAGTATTGCACTAGTTTCAAGTCAATAAAAGTCATGTTATCATATATATCAATATAAATTACATAATGTTGCTTATATATTGGCCACAAAAAATTGGCATTACAATTTTGACCCCAAAATATACGTCGGTGTAATTTCTATCAAAAAAAAAGGACTAACACCGACAAAAAAATCACTCGTTGATGGCCAAGTGATTGGAGAAGATCAAGTGACATAAAATCTTCCTCATCTTCCGCAATAACTTCAAATTGTTGCTTTGGTTTTTCGGGAGTGTCCAACAAAATAGGCGCCGCTTTGTTTGATTCCTTTTGTGGTTTCGGCAGTTTGTTTCCACTTTCAATAGCCATGAGCTTTCGGAACAACTCATGTTGATCCAAATACTCATCTTCCCAAGTCACCGCATCTTCTTTCTTGTGATTGTGCCACTCCGTAGATGATGGAGATAGTGGACAACCATTCTTCAAGTAAATAAGCACAAAGTGATTCGGAATCACCCCAAGGTACATGATGGGAGTTTTTTGCTTACCCCGCGGTGGTGGCCCTCTTAGTGGGAAAAAAGATTCCGAGTTACCAACTTCAAGATTTGTCAACACGACCACACACCTTTTGTAATAATTAGCAACAATGTGCCCCATGTCCGGAAAAGTCAACAACTTATCAACAAGATGTGCACAACTTTTTGTATTTGCGGGAGGATGTAAGCCATTTAAAATGTAGTTATAACGATGCTCACCCGCAAATACTTCAACATAATCATCTCTATGATCTTTCAATTCTTGAATAAGATGTGTACGAATCATGAGATGATTTTGTTCGATTAAGCCCATAAACTCGGCTATAGCCCGGAATCCACAATGTCCATCGCCAATAACATCCACCACTTTTTCAATAAATGGAAGCATGAAGCGTGGCATATAATCAATAGGCCTCATAACCGGGATAGCCTTAGGCTTTGGATACCGAGAAGGTGGTGGAAGTGGGGAAATTGGTGCTTTACCAAGACGAGCACCTTTTTTCCTTTTATATGATGATGTTGTTGGTGATGGTGACGGTTGAATTTCCGGATTTTGGGAATCAATAACCTCCCAAGAAGAAGGGATCTGACTAGTCGATGTAATTTTCCCTTTAGACCTCGCAATGTCCACTTTTTTCTTGGCTCCCTTGGTTGTTGCTTTTTGTGGTGGTGGAGACATCATGGTGGTTTCAGGAAATGTCAAAAACGTATTTTACATGTGTGCCACAGCCATATGGAATGTGTCAACAACAATTTTCTTAAATATTTGAGAAACCAGAAAGTATATTAGGCTGGAGAGTGTGTAGACCTACAATGGAACTCTAACTTTAATTTGGAGGTCACATTACATAGATAGGAGCCTGCCAACCTCTGTTTCTCGCCAACCATTTTTGTTCTAAACAAAACAGGGCCCTCTTTTGGAACTAAAACCCTAATTTTGAAATTCACAAATCATTGGAGGGTAATGCCTCAGGGAAACGAAGTCGTTTCATATAAGTCACTCACACTGGAGCTTCCAACTCTTTCTTTCGATCTCATTGCTGAGATTCTTTGTAGACTACCGGTGAAATTACTCGTTCAGCTTCGATGCGTCTGTAAGTTCTTTAATTCTTTAATTTCCAATACAAAATTCGCAAAGAAGCATCTTCAATTCTCAACCAAACGGCACCACCTCATACTAACAAACCAGTTAGTTCTGCATGATTCCCCAATCCCTTCGGTTTTTTCTACTTCCACAGTTTTTACACAGACACAACTTTACCCTCCTGATAGTATCACACAATTCGTGTGTACAAGTTGTGCTCTTGCGATGCCATCTTTTGCGGCATGATTAAAGATGGTTCTTATTTTTTGTGGAACCCTTCCATTCAAAAATTTAAGTTATTGCCTCCTTTGGAAAGTGACAAATGGTGGACATCACTAAGCTTTGGGTATGATCATTTCATTGATAATTATAAGGTCATTGTTGTTGTTTCTTTCAAAAATGAAGTTTTTGTTTATACTTTGGGGACTGATTATTGGACAAGAATACAGGACATTCCATATTCTAACCCCATTTATGGAGAGGGATTATTTGTTAGTGGCACTGTTAATTGGCCTGCAAGGGATGGATCAAATAATTCTTTGTACTTCATTCTTTCTCTTGATTTAAAGAATGAGTCATATCATGAGCTTTACCTACCAGCTGATTTCAAGAATGTCCCATATTCCAGCAAGTTGGATGTGGTGAAAAATGCTTCTTATTTTCAATAGTTTCAATACTTTGCTGATGTAAAAAATGTTTTGTGACGAGGATTATACTTTGCTGCACGGTGGAATTTATTCATGAACATGATCTAATTCTTGCAGTGCTTCTATGTTATAATGTATGGTTACCTTTATCAAATGACCAATGAGGATTCTTTACCAATTAACCTTTTCTTTTCTTGGTGGTGATGATAGTTGTGCAATTATAGAGTTGTTCATGTACCTAGGTCCTTTCTTTCCTCTTTTTGAACGATATAAAATCAACTGTTATCTAGAGACTTAAGAGAGAACAGACTCATATCTTGAAAACTTTAGTTTTCCAATGACAGGTTTTTGGATATCATGATCATTCTCAGTGTTTATTATTAACTTAATTGGCTTAATTGCTTTACACACTTCTCTGGTATGATAGCGTTGATTACTGCAAATTAAAAATTAAAGCATATACGGCTCCTAGTACCGTTCAGTTGCATCTCTACTTAGGACAATATGAGTTTGCTTGACTTTAATTATGAAACGAGACAACAAAGATAGGAGTAGAAGATTCATTTTCTTAGATTTTAGAATCCTTTTTGTCTTATTGTTTAAGAGGATTTTTTTTCAATGTTAATTAACCTTCTAGAAATGCTAGTTTCTAGTATTGCTACATGGTTTGACTCTCTAGCATCTGTTGGTTAATTTAAACTTGTTTCATATCATACTACTTTTTGACTCATAGGTTGCTATATCATGCTCTTAAACATGTAGCAATTCATCTCTCTAGACCTTGCAAATTTAAAATCACCACACTTTTTTTTAGCATCAGTTTCTTGCACCACTAGTGAGATTGAAATGCAATTCTATGCCTCATTTTTATTTCTTTGGTTTTATATTCTTATACACACGCAGCACATTGTACAATTCATAACATTGGTAAAATGGCCTGAATATATTGATATAGTGTCAGAGTCTCTGAGATTGTAGCGAAGTTCCGTTCAATATGTGTGTTGCCTTATAATGTCTCAATATTTTAATTTTAATTGCACCTTAAGCCTCAAAATACACTTTATAACGTGCTAGTTGAAATGTCTCTTTCAGGTTGGCCGTGTTTGTTTGTTTCAATAGAATGGTTATTCACAATCAGAATTGCTCGGGTTCTTTTTGTGGTGTGGAGCTTTGCTGAATATGGGGTGAAAAGGGTAATAGTTCTAGGGTAATTTAACTTCTTAAGTTTTGTTTGATTATTTCTTCTGGAGTCAAACTAGATGAGGTGAAACTGAAAAACCTATATGTTTTGAATAGGTAGGATAAACTTGTCTCTGACTTTATTATTGTCTGTTGTTTGTCTTGATAGAATGTGGATAGGTTGTGTGATTGTGAAGCATAGTGAAATGGATAATTGAGGGATTTTTTAATGCAAATGCATTTGGTTGTATTTTCCTTGCAAAAACATCTTTAGTACCCGTTTGTTTAAGATTATTGAAAATTATTTTACATGTTTTAGTTATGTTTGTGTGTAAGTTTATTTTTAAAATCATTTTTCTGCAGAAAATGAAAATCTATTTTGATTAGGTTTTAAAGAAAATAATATTAATAGAAGAAAAAAATACAAAATATGTCAATGTTAAGTATACGAAATCTGTTAATTTAGTCTTGAAATTGACATACTTTCATATATTTTAGGGATTAAAGTGACGAATTTCATATAATTTAGGGGCTATTTATTATATTTATTTTGTTTGAGGACAAAATTGGAGAGAGTGATAGTTTAAGGACTATTTTAATAGTTCATTTGTTTTAGGCATTAGCTTTGAATCACTCGCTGATAGAGTTGAAACAAGTGGTATAATGTTCCCATGAGCCATGTACACACCTATGCCAGGGCTAAAATCAGTACAAGTAGAATAAGAAAGTATGGAATGGAAGATATGCTAATAATCTTCAAAAATAGAAGTGATTGAAGCACCCATAAAAGGTGCTGCAGATACAGAATTAGTTGAATACTGAGATAAGCCTTTCAAAGCTGAACATGTTGATGTTTGGAGATGAGGCTGTGTTGAAGAGAAATCAAATTGTTCTTGATGAGTTGTGATTGGAAGAAGTGGTGAAACAAGAGAAGATAGTGATGATGTGAAGTGAAAGTCTATAGAGGCTGTTATGTCATTGTCAAATTCTTCTTGTCAGTCAAAGATAATGGAAAGGTTATTATTCTTGTTTGATTTGTTTGTTGTTTGTGGTAGTGATTGTTCTAGTTTTTGCAGTACTATCGCTATTGCTGTTAATCTTATTGTCTAATTCTAAATATTGAGATAAGTTTATGGTATATGAGTAGTGATTGTTATTCTCTTTATGAAAACAATTTGAGCTAGAGGAGAGGTCACCTCAGTTTTGTAGAGACTCTAGGAACAATTCAGGGTCACTGAGTAAAAAATGTATATAGTTTATTTTCATAATTTCCTTTAAAATGTACTTTTGAGGGGGGTAAAGTCTTTGAAAACTTGAATTATATTGTGACTGAAATCTTGCCTCATATTCATTCACTCAGACATTTGTCCCTGCCTCAGATACAAAAACTCCTTGTTCTCATGCCTCATCACTTGTCTACATATTGTTCTTTAAATAGTTCCCCAATTAAGATTCTTCCTTCAACTTCCAACAAACTACACCTACTCATTCCCTTCCATCAGTACCCTGGATCCCCCAACTGCATATGATGCACTCCTATCTTTACAGCATGTCATTGTTGCAAAAAAATTCTGCATCTCTTGCAACTGTTAAAGTAAGGACACCTCTGAGACTATTCGTGTCCATGTGTACAATATATGTCAGTGTCTGCCAATCTAGGTCCGACAGTTTAGACAATTGTTCATAAAAACTTTTTTTTTTCCTTTGCTTCAACACATCTTATCCTTGGATATTTGTTAAACACATCTATGAGTGTTAAAGATGTGTCGGCGTATATAGTTAATAAGGAGTTAAAGACATTTAAAATTGTTAGATAATAAGGAGTTAAAGACATTTAAATTGATTACATAACTTAACTTGTCGATATGTGTTGGAATTTAGACTTTTTTTTTTTTTACTAAAAGAAATTGTGCAATTTAGATGCACATATATATTTTAACTCTTAATTTAGATTTTTTATAAATAAAATATTCATTGTTTATAAAACTTAATTATAATACATTATTATTGTTTCTTTGTCAGTGTCATTATTATTAATTTATTGAGTAATATGTTGTAATTTGTAAATTCCTCAAAAAAAAAAATGTTGTAATTTGTAAAGTACATGAATTTTCATGCTGCAATTTTAAATATTGGGTTACGTTTGGTTTGAGAATGATTTTGGTGGGATTCTATACTTTTTGGTTTTAGTTCCTTCGTTGGGTCTGAAAAATTATTTTCTTCTTCGTTATTTGATCTTTTGTCTTTCAAATCAATTTCTCTAATTTTACTCAATTAATATATTTATTTGGTACAACTCAATTATTTTAATGTTTCCCCTAATCCTTTAATATTGCAGGTCACAATTTTTACAAGGAGATTAAGAAAACGAAAGAGATAGTTCCCAATTCATGCTATCATTTGGATTAAACACAAACAAAACAAAAAATAGTAGGATACAACCTTCAAATTAGACCACGAAAATCAGAGAACCAACATTGGAGGATCACGAGCTCCTTGAATGTACTTAAAATCATAACGGGACAAGACTTTTTAAATTACAATGTTGATGTGTTAATTGTTATATGGGTTTTTCTAACCTATGCAACATTGCATAGGATAAGGAACAATAAATGTACCACTATCTTCATACTACTAAACATTATAAAGATAGTGCAGTGTTATCATATTAATTATCTCTTTTCTTGAAAAATGATAATTTTCTCTATTCTATTAAACATTATATTAATTATCATTTTCTTGAAAAATGATAATTTTCTCATACTACTAAATTATCATTTTCAAGAAAAATGATAATTCTTGAAAGGAGTAATAAACTACCATATTAATTATCATTTTCTTGAAAAATGATAATTTTCTCTATTCTATTAAACATTATATTTTTTATAAGAGCGGTGCTATATAGTACGGAATGTTATTGTACGAAAATTCACGGAAATGTGTATTTGAGGCACAACACTTGCAATTTTATATAATAAAAAGCTAATAAACTAATTTTTTGGGAACCTCTTCTGCGTAGCATTAAATCGAGACTGTCAGGTTTCAATAGTCGGTTTTTATCGTTTGGTGGCCGGTTAGTTCTCCTAAAGTCTGTCTTGACCTCTCTTCCTGTCTATGCTCTTTCCTTCTTCAAGGCTCCGTCAGGTATAATTTCTTCCCTTGATTCTATTTTTTCTAACTTTTTTTGGGGGGGATGTGAGGATCATAGGAAACTCTCTTGGGTTAGCTAGTCTTCTATTTGTTCTCGGAGGGAGTTTGGAGGTTTGGGGGTGCGGAGGATGAGGGAGTTTAATGTCGCGTTGTTGGGTAAATGGTGTTGGAAGTTATTGGTAGAGAGGTGTAGTTTGTGGTATCGGGTTTTAGTGGCGAGGTATGGTGAGGAGGATGGGAGGTTGGTGGTTGGGGGTCGGAGTGGTTCTTCTTGGTGGCGAGAAATCGCTAACATTAGGGATGGGGTGGCGGGTATTGGTGGTAGTTGGTTTCAGGAGGGGGTGTCTCGTCTGGTGGGTGACGGGGTAGATACATTATTTTGGCATGATGTGTGGGTTGGTGATGTGCCGTTTTGTGTGCGCTTCAGGCGCCTTTTTGACCTTGCGATAGATAAGTCTTGTTCGGTTGCTGACATGTTCTCTAGTGGTTGGGGTGTTGAGGGAGAGGGTTGGAGATGGAGGCGGCGTTTGTGGGTATGGGAGGAGGAGATGTTGGGGGAGTGTATTATTTTACTTCGTAATGTTTCCTTGCAGTTTAATGTGAAAGATACTTGGAGATGGGCGCTGGATCATTCTGCAGGTTATACAGTCAGGAGTGCCTATCAGTTGTTGACTTCTCAGGATAGTCCTCAGGTGGAAGGTGCCGATGCTTTGGTTTGGCATAAGCATGTTCCGTTTAAGGTCTCAATTTTTGCTTGGAGGTTGATGATGAACTGTTTGCCTTTAAGACATAATCTGGTGCATCGTGGTATCATTTCAGACACAGCTGCAGGTTGTTTGTTAGGGTGCGACGCTTTAGAGTCTTCTCAGCATTTATTCATTTCTTGTGATTATTATGGCATGTTGTGGTCTCGAGTTCGGTCTTGGCTTGGAGTCTCAGGTCCAAATCCCTTTTCTGTTTCAGAGCACTTCCTTCAGTTTACTCATTCAGCATGAGGGGTGCGAGCCCGTAGCTCTCTTATGCAATTTGTTTGGTTGCTTTGTGCGTGGATTATTTGGAATGACCGTAATCAAAGGTTGTTTTATAATATAGGTGGTTCCATTGATCAGTTGTTGGATAAAGTGAAGCGAAACTCGTTGTATTGGCTTAAAGCAAGTAATGTCGTTTTTGTTTTTGGTTCAGATTTGTGGTGGTCAAGGCCCTTGGATTGTTTGGGTCTTGCCTAATTTTTGTTGACCTTTGTATATCTGTAACTTATTCGGTTCTCCGTGGTACACCTTGTACTGGGGAGACCTCTTGGTTTGTTAATATATAAGTTCCATTTTTGTTTGTTCAAAAAAAAAAAAAAACTAATAACATAGCACTCCTTTACGGAATACACAGGCTGATTAGGTGCAGAATTAAAGTTTATTAAAAAATTATACTATAATAGTCTCCTTTAAATGAATACATGGGTGGTTGTTAACAAAATTAGTCAATTAACCAATTCATTGAATTTCGTTTCAAGTTGATATCGATATCATATATCTAATCCATGGATAACTTTTTTGATACCATAATGTTTTTGATATCGATATCATATATACTAATCAATGGATAACTTTTTTCTGGCTTCTATGTAAATAAATTTTCTTCTTAAAAATCAACCAAAATAAGTGTTCGTGGAAAAGTATCTAATGACAACATTTATTTTATATAGTTCAGATAAAATAAGTTTTCGTAAAAAAAGCAACATTAAATTTATTTTCTTCTTAAAAAGTTACTATGTACCAGAAAAAATAATTTGGATTTTCAGGTTCAATGTTATTTATCTTATTAATCTATTTATCATAAAAAAGCAACACTAAATTAATTTTCTTAAAAACAAAGCATCTAATGACAATATTGATTTTTATGGGTATTTCTAACGACAACATTTACTAATTATAAAAAGGATAATGCTTAGTGGTACGGACCAACTTGAAACGAAATTCAATGAATTGGTTAATTGACTAATTTTGTTAACAACCACCCATGTATTCATTTAAAGGAGACTATTATAGTATAATTTTTTAATAAACTTTAATTCTGCACCGAATCAGCCCGTGTATTCCGTAAAGGAGTGCTATGTTATTAGTTTTCTATTACATAAAATTGCAAGTGTTGTGCCTCAAATACACATTTCCGTAAATTTTCGTACAATAGTATTCCGTACTATATAGCAACGCTTATGTAATGACTATGCAAACTTTCTTATACATGTATGGATAGAATATAATCATATTATAAGTTCACTTTTTTAAGTTATTCAACAAATATCTATCTATATACTCCCTCAAAAAAAAAAATCTATATATTGTGACTTGATTGAATGGTTGTGTAGTAAAGTTTTACTTTATCGGTGTATAAAAATTAAATCTTCAACATAAGTCATCAAACCTTCAAACAATTGATGTTTTCAATCTTTGGAAGAAAAAAAATTGAAAGGCAATCTTTGGAAGTTTAAAGGTTATTTTTCCTCCATGTTCTTTCATAATCCAAACATCAACGAAGATTCTTTGATTTTTTTTTCATGGGAGTCAATGTTCTTTGATCTTTTGTTACTGAAATTTAATGTTCTTAGATAGTTGAAGGTAATGCTATAACATTAACTTTTTTTTTTCAAAACTATTCTTATTAAAATCACCTGCAAGGTTATTCATTTTTGTTACATTTATTTTTAATTATATCAAACCTAAAACTAAATAAATACAAAAAAATCCTTTGTCTGATCTTTTTCATTAGGGCTTTCTATTTCAAAGTTCAGAGACAAAAGTACAAAATAAATAATACTAGTAGGATATTAGCAGATCAAAATAAATCAAATAAAAGAAGAACGGAATTTTGAAGGAAAAAAAAAAAAGAAATTTGATCTTCAACGACCAAAAGTTGAAACACAACAAAAGAGTTTGTTATTTTGGGGGTCATACAAATTGCTTTCTTTTTGTTTATTACCTTTTTCCATTTCTTCCCATGCAAAGGTAAACATGTAGCACCTACTCCCTACGATCTCAACTACATTTGTATTGTTGTGTTCAGAAACATTGAGAAAAACACGCAAAAATAATGAATACAAAGGCAATAAAAACGAGAATCCAAGACCTATATCTCAATCACACTTAAAACAATTATGTCCTCCGGTTAATTATAGGATTGTTTCTCGGTTGATGGTTTGGGTTTACTACTACATTTATTGTATTATTACATGTTGGTACCATAATTTGTTAAGCATCATTCTACATTTGACCTTAATTCAGAAAATTGAACTTGTTGGCTAGAAAATTTAGCATCATTGTATTCCTTTTTGTCAATATGTAACTCTTCCAACTTAGTTAACACTGCAACATTGTTAGCTTCATTATAAGGATGATCATTAGTAATAGTATCATTCGAGGACTCCTCCACATCATTATCCCAATTTACATTGTCTTGATCATTATTACTAACCTCAATCATCTATTTTATGGGTATTTCTAATGACAACATTTACTAATTATAAAAAGGATAATGCTTAGTGGTATGGACCAACTTGAAACGAAATTCAATGAATTGGTTAATTGACTAATTTTGTTAACAACCACCCATGTATTCATTTAAAGGAGACTATTATAGTATAATTTTTTAATAAACTTTAATTCTGCACCTAATCAGCCCGTGTATTCCGTAAAGGAGTGCTATGTTCTTAGCTTTCAGTTATATAAAATTGCAAGTGTTGTGCCTCAAATACACATTTTAGTGAATTTTCGTACAATAATATTCCGTACTATATAGCACCACTCACGTAATGACTATGCAAACTTTTTTATACATGTATGGATAGAATATAATCATATTATAAGTTCACTTTTTTAGGCTATTCAACAAATATCTATCTATATATTCCCTCAAAAAAAAATCTATATATTGTGACTTGATTGAATGGTTGTGTGGTAAAGTTTTATTTTATCGGTGTGTAAAAATTAAATCTCAACATAAGTCATCAAACTTTCAAAAAATTGATGTTTTCAATCTTTGGAAGAAAAAATATCGAACGGCAATCTTTGGAAGTTTAAAGGTTATTTTTCCTCCATGTTCTTTCATAATCCAAACATCAACGAAGATTCTTTGATTTTTTTTTCATGATAGTCAATGTTCTTTGATCTTTTGTTACTGAAATTTAATGTTCTTAGATAGTTGAAGGTAATACTATAAACATTAACTTTTTTTTTTCAAAACTATTCTTATTAAAATCACCTGCAAGGTTATTCAATTTTGTTACATTTATTTTTAATTATATCAAACCTAAAACTAAATAAATACAAAAAAATCCTTTGTCTGATCTTTTTCATTAGGGCTTTCTATTTCAAAGTTAAGAGACAAAAGTACAAAATAAATAATACTAGTAGGATATAAACAGATCAAAATAAATCAAATAAAAGAAGAACGAAATTTTGAAGAAAAAAAAAAGAAATTTGATCTTCAATGACCCAAAGTTGAAACACAACAAAAGAGTTTGTTATTTTGGGGGTCATACAAATTGCTTTCTTTTTGTTTATTACCTTTTTCCATTTCTTCCCATGCAAAGGTAAACATGTAGCACCTACTCCCTACGATCTCAACTACATTTGTATTGTTGTGTTCAGAAACATTGAGAAGAACACGCAAAAATAATGAATACAAAGGCAATAAAAACGAGAATCCAAGACCTATATCTCAATCACACTTAAAACAATTATGTCCTCCGGTTAATTATATGATTGTTTCTCAGTTGATGGTTTGGGTTTACTACTACATTTATTGTATTATTACATGTTGGTACCATAATTTGTTAAGCATCGTTCCACATTTGACCTCAATTCAGAAAACTGAACTTGTTGGCTAGAAAATTTAGCATCATTGTATTCCTTTTTGTCAATATGTAACTCTTCCAACTTAGTTAAGACTGCAACATTGTTAGCTTCATTATAAGGATGATCATTAGTAATAGTATCGTTCGAGGACTCCTTCACATCATTATCCTAATTTACATTGTCTTGATCATTAGTACTAGCCTCAATCATCTATTTTATGGGTATTTCTAACGGAGCAATGATATTTGTACATCCATGTCATGACAACTTTAGTTACAACCTTATTTCTCTCTCATTTTATTGGTCACAAACAATGGAGATAGAAAAAGGAAAAGAGATGATAAGACCATCATGTGAGTATGAGAGAGAAAGTTGTACAAAAGTTGTCACAAAATGGTTGTACAAATATCATTTCTCTTTCTAACGACAACATTTACTAATTTTAAAAAGGATAATGCTTAGTGGTACGGACCAACTTGAAACGAAATTCAATGAATTCGTTAATTGACTAATTTTGTTAACAACCACCCATGTATTCATTTAAAGGAGGCTATTATAGTATAATTTTTTAATAAACTTTAATTCTGCACCTAATCAGCCCGTATATTCTGTAAAGGAGTGCTATGTTATTAGCTTTCTATTATATAAAATTGCAAGTGTTGTGCCTCAAATACACATTTCAGTGAATTTTCGTATAATAATATTCTGTACCATATAGCACCGCTCATGTAATGACTATGTAAACTGTTTTATACATGTATAGATAGAATATAATCATATTATAAGTTCACTTTTTTAGGTTATTCAACAAATATCTATCTATATATTCCCTTAAAAAAAATCTATATATTGTGATTTGATTGAATGGTTGTGTAGTAAAGTTTTATTTTATCGGTGTGTAAAAATTAAATCTTCAACATATGTCATCAAACTTTCAAACAATTGATTGTTTCAATCTTTGGAATAAAAAAAATTGAAAGGCAATCTCTGTAAGTTTAAAGGTTATTTTTCCTCCATGTTCTTTCATAATCCAAACATCAACGAAGATTCTTTGGTTTTTTTTTCATGGTAATCAATGTTATTTGATCTTTTGTTACTGAAATTTAATGTTCTTAGATAGTTGAAGGTAATGCTATAAACATTAACTCTTTTTTTTTCAAAACTATTCTTATTAAAATCACCTGCAAGGTTATTCATTTTTGTTACATTTATTTTTAATTATATCAAACCTAAAACTAAATAAATACAAAAAAATCCTTTGTCTGATCTTTTTCATTAGGGCTTTCTATTTCAAAGTTAAGAGACAAAAGTACAAAATAAATAATACTAGTAGGATATAAGCAGATCAATATAAATCAAATAAAAGAAGAACGAAATTTTGAAGAAATTTTTTTTTTGATCTTCAACGACCCAAAGATGAAACACAACAAAAGAGTTTGTTATTTTGGGGGTCATACAAATTGCTTTCTTTTTGTTTATTACCTTTTTCCATTTCTTCCCATGCAAAGGTAAACATGTAGCACCTACTCCCTACGATCTCAACTACACTTGTATTCTTGTGTTCGGAAACCTTGAGAAGAACACGCAAAAATAATGAATACAAAGGCAATAAAAACGGGAATCCAAGACCTATATCTCAATCACACTTATGTCCTCCGGTTAATTATAGGATTGTTTCTCATTTGATGGTTTGGGTTTACTACTACATTTATTGTATTATTACATGTTGGTACCATAATTTGTTAAGCATCGTTCCACATTTGACCTCAGTTCAGAAAACTGAACTTGTTGGCTAGAAAATTTAGCATCATTGTATTCCTTTTTGTCAATATGTAACTCTTCCAAGTTAGTTAAGACTGCAACATTGTTAGCTTCATTATAAGGATGATCATTAGTAATAGTATCGTTCGAGGACTCCTTCACATCATTATCCTAATTTACATTGTCTTGATCATTAGTAATAGCCTCAATCATCTATTTTATGGGTATTTCTAACGGAGCAATGATATTTGTACATCCATTTCATGACAACTTTAGTGACAACCTTATTTTTCTCTCATTTTATTGGTCAAAAACAATGGAGATAGAAAAAGGAAAAGAGATGATAAGACCATCATGTGAGTGTGAGAGAGAAAGTTGTACAAAAGTTGTCATAAAATGGTTGTACAAATATCATTTCTCTTTCTAACGACAATATTTACTAATTATAAAAAGGATAATGCTTAGTGGTACGGACCAACTTGAAACGAAATTCAATGAATTGGTTAATTGACTAATTTTGTTAACAACCACCCATGTATTCATTTAAAGGAGGCTATTAAAGTATAATTTTTTAATAAACTTTAATTCTGCACCTAATCAGCCTGTATATTCTGTAAAGGAGTGCTATGTTATTAGCTTTCTACCATATAAAATTGCAAGTGTTGTGCCTCAAATACATATTTCAGTGAATTTTCGTGCAATAATATTCCGTACTATATAGCACCGCTCATGTAATGACTATGCAATTTTTTTTATACATGTATGGATAGAATATAATCATATTATAAGTTCACTTTTTTAGGTTATTCAACAAATATCTATCTATATATTCCCTCAAAAAAAAATCTATATATTGTGACTTGATTGAATGGTTGTGTAGTAAAGTTTTATTTTATCGGTGTGTAAAAATTAAATCTTCAACATAAGTCATCAAACTTTCAAACAATTGATGTTTTCAATATTTGGAAGAAAAAAAATTGAAAGGCAATCTTTGGAAGTTTAAAGGTTATTTTTCCTCCATGTTCTTGCATAATCCAAACATCAACGAAGATTCTTTGATTTTTTTTTTCATGGTAATCAATGTTCTTTGATCTTTTGTTACTAAAATTTAATGTTCTTAGATAGTTGAAGGTAATGCTATAAACATTAACTTTTTTTTTTCAAATCTATTCTTATTAAAATCACCTGCAAGGTTATTCATTTTTGTTACATTTATTTTTAATTATATCAAACCTAAAACTAAATAAATACAAAAAAATTCTCTGTCTAATCTTTTTCATTAGGGCTTTCTATTTCAAAGTTAAGAGACAAATCTTTTTCATTAGGGCTTTCTATTTCAAAGTTAAGAGACAAAAGTACAAAATAAATAATACTAGTAGGATATAAGCAGATCAAAATAAATCAAATAAAAGAAGAACGGAATTTTGAAGGAAAAAAAAAAAAGAAATTTGATCGTCAACGACCCAAAGTTGAAACACAACAAAAGAGTTTGTTATTTTGGGGGTCATACAAATTGCTTTCTTTTTGTTTATTACCTTTTTCCATTTCTTCTCATGCAAAGGTAAACATGTAGCACCTACTCCCTACGATCTCAACTACACTTGTATTGTTGTGTTCAGAAACATTGAGATAACACGCAAAAATAATGAATACAAAGGCAATAAAAACGAGAATCCAAGACCTATATCTCAATCACACTTAAAACAATTATGTCCTCCGGTTAATTATATGATTGTTTCTCAGCTGATGGTTTGGGTTTACTACTACATTTATTGTATTATTACATGTTGGTACCATAATTTGTTAAGCATCATTCCACATTTGACCTCAATTCAGAAAACTGAACTTGTTGGCTAGAAAATTTAGCATCATTGTATTCCTTTTTGTCAATATGTAACTCTTCCAACTTAGTTAAGACTGCAACATTGTTAGCTTCATTGTAAGGATGGTCATTAGTAATAGTATCATTCGAGGACTCATCCACTTCATTATCCTAATTTACATTGTCTTGATCATTATTACTAGCCTCAATCATCTATTTCTTCATTAGTATCCACCTCATCATTGTTCTCTTCTCATCCTTAGAATTTAGGACAGCATCATACACACATTTGCCACTTTCCTTCACAAGATACCATTTTTTTCAGTTTATAAATAACACTTCATTTTGGTAGCAACTCCCTTGTAGAATTCGTTTTTCAAATCGATTAAGAATAACTATAATCATATAACAAAACCTGCAGTAGGAAAATGAAGTTAATTTTCTTAGACATCATAGTACTAATAATGTGTCCATGCCAATTTGCTTTGATCTTGTTCAAAATCAACCACATTATTGGTAAGCCAGGCTTATCAATCTTAGTGGAATTATCGCGTAGTGTCTCAAAATCCTTATCACAATCTAATGAACTAACCGTGGTTCCAACTTAATGGTAGAACAAAAACCTTACCATTAGGGACATTACGTATGGTGTTCACATATTGGGAATACCCTGGAAATACAACATAGTTAAATATTTTCAGAGTTTTGTCATTCATTATGGTTTTGTACAACTTAAGAGATTAGTTTTCATAATATTTTTTTGGCGGGTTAATAGGCTTTTACCCCCCTGTAATATAGGTGACTTTTGATTTTGCCCCCTAGGAAATTTTTTTTTTAGATTCCGTCCTCGTAAAATGAAGATTCTTTGGTTTTGCCCCCTGACCCCAATGAGTCAGCAGAATCTCCTACGTGGCACGTGACGTCAGCAGATTCTGCTGACGTGGCGCGCTGACTGTATAATTATTTTTATTTTTTATTTTTTTTATTGGAGTACACGTGGCATTTTTGTTTTTTTTTAAAAAAAAAATTAAAAAATTCAAGAAAATTGAAAAATTAATTAAAAAAAGTAAAAAAATTCTGGAAAAATTAAAAATTAATAAAAAAATTGAAAAAAATATTAAAAAATTGTGGAAAATCAAAAAATTAATTAAAAAAATCTGGAAAAATGAAAAATTAATAAAAAATTGAAAAAAATATTAAAAAATTCTTGAAAATTGAAAAATTAATAAAAATGAAAAAAATTGAAAAAAACGGAAAAAATTAAAAAAAATCTGGAAAAATTAATAAAAATAAAATAATCTAATAAAATGAAAAATAATGAAAAAATTCTGAAAAAAATAAAAAAGATTAAAAAATTCTAAAAAAATAAAATTTCTAAATTTTCTAAAAAAATTAAAATTCTGGAAAAATAAATTTTCAAAATTTTAAATTTTAATGAAATTTTGGAAAATAAAAATTCTGGAAATTCTCGAAAATACAAAATTTTGGAAAATAAATTTTAATGAAATTTTAAATTTTCGAAAATAAAAATGAAATTCTGGAAAAATGAGCTTAGGTTTTTTGTGTATTTTTCGAAATTTCGAAATTTTTATTAGTATTTTTTCCGAGAATTTTTGTGTATTTATAAACCGGGAACTTTTGTGTATTTATAAACCGAGAATAAGGGAAAAAATACACTGAAAAAACCTAAGCTCGAGATATATACTAATCAAAATTTCGAAAAATACGAATGAAAATTTCAAAAATTTCATTTTTTTAAAAATGATTAATCTTTTTAACTTTTTTTAAAATTTCAAATTTTTTTTAAATATTTTCCAGAATTTTTTCATTATTTTTCATTTTATTAGATTATTTTATTTTTTAATCATTTTTTATTTTTATTAATTTTTTCAGATTTTTTTTATTTTTATTAATTTTTCCAAAAGTTTTTAATTTTTTCCGTTTTTTTCAATTTTTTCATTTTTAATAATTTTTCAATTTTCCAGAATTTTTTAATATTTTTCATTAATTTTTCATTTTTCCAGATTTTTTTAAATATTTTTTTCAATTTTTTTATTAATTTTTAATTTTTCCAGAATTTTTAAATATTTTTTTTAATATTTTTCATTAATTTTTCATTTTTCCAGATTTTTTCAATTTTTTTTATTAATTTTTAATTTTTCCAGAATTTTTTAATTTTTTTTTTAAAAAAAAAAACAAAAATGCCACGTGTACCGCAATAAAAAAATAAAAAATAAAAATAATTATACAGTCAGCGCGCCACGTCAGCAGAATCTGCTGACGTAGCGTGCCACGTAAGAGATTCTGCTGACTCATTGGGGTCAGGGGGCAAAACCAAAGAATCTTCATTTTACGAGGACGGAATCTAAAAAAAAAATTTCCTAGGGGGCAAAACCAAAAGTCACCTATATTACAGGGGGTAAAAGCCTATTAACCCTTTTTTGGCTTAAACGTATTTTTGGCCTCTAACTTTGCATTAGTTGCGATTTTGACCCCCTATTTAAAAACACCACATTTCAGCCCCCTAAATTTCTCCCCTTTTGCAACTTTCAATTTTGATCTTTCAAAATCCAACTATTCAAGATGGTAGAAGATCATGAAATAAGTCTGAAGTCATATTCTTTGATCTATAAATCTGAAACTTGCTCAACAAAACACTCACTTGTTTTTAATGTCTTGAATGGTTGATTTTGAATGATCAAAATTGAAAGTTGCAAAAGGAAGGAACTTAGGGGACTGAAATGTAATTTTTTTAATTGGGGGTTCAAAATCGCAACTAATGCAAAGTTAAAGGGTCAAAAGTGTATTTAAACTTACTTTTTTTAGTGTACAATCATAACACTTTTTATATGTATGCAATAACTATATATGTCACTTATTTTGGGAAATATACATCAATGTGTTCCATAAGTGTAGCTCAGTTGGTAGCTACCAGAGATAATTTATGCAGAGGTTGGATTCGAACCCCGGATTCCCCGTTTCTCTACGCATAGCTTCTGTTTTGTTTCTTGGCAAACCATTCACTTAGTTGTTGTTATTGTATGGCGATGGGTAACGTTGAGGATGACCCTACCGCCACTCGGAGGCAACCATTGATCGCCGGAACCCTAACATTCCCACCACCGCCGGAGCTTCCAACTCTTCCTTTTGATGTCTTGCCTGAGATTCTTTGTAGGCTTCCGGTGAAATTACTCGTACAGCTTCGATGCCTATGTAAGTTCTTTAACTCTTTAATTTCTGATCCCAAATTCGCAAAGAAACATCTTCAATTGTCAACAAAGCGCCACCGCCTCATGTTATCATATCGCAACAACTCACGTGAATGGGTTCGGTATGATTCCTTAATCCTTTCAGTTTTTTTTACTTCTACTATTGTTACACAAACACAACTACACATTCCTGGACATGACTTCGTGGATGTGTTGTGCTCTTGCGATGGCATGTTTTGTGGTCAGCTCCATAAGGGTTCTTATGGTTTGTGGAACCCTTCGATTATAAAGTTTAAATTATTGCCTCCTTTGGAAAGTGACAAATACTGGACATCAATAAGCTTTGGATATGATCATTTCATTGATAATTATAAGGTCATTGTTGTTTCTTTCATAAATAAAGTTTCTTATTTTTTGTGGAACCCTTCCATTCAAAAATTTAAGTTATTGCCTCCTTTGGAAAGTGTCAAATACTGGACATCAATAAGCTTTGGATATGATCACTTCATTGATAATTATAAGGTTGTTGCTGTTTCTTTCAAAAATGATGTTTTTGTTAATACTTTGGGGACTGATTTTTGGAGAAGAATAGAGTGTATCCCATATTATTACTGCATCCTTCGATCTGGAATATTTGTGAGTGGCACTGTTAATTGGATGGCATGCGATCTTTTTTATTTTCATTTTATTATTTCTCTTGATTTAGAAAAGGAGTCATATCAACAATTTTTTCTACCTTATTCTGAGAACGAGAATGATTCGTGGAGTTGGAACTTGAGTGTGCTAATGCTGAGGGATTGCTTGTGTGTCTATGAAACTAGTGACATGTTTTTGAATGTTTGGATTATGAAGGAGTATGGAAATCAAGAGTCTTGGACTAAGTTGTATAGTGTTCCCAAAATGCAAGATCAGGGTCTCAAACCCTGTACTGTTTCATATATTTCGGAGGATGACCAACTGCTGGTGGGGTTTGTTGATATGCGAACTGACAATAGGAAGTTGGTTGTTTATGATTCCAAGACTGGTACTTTTAACATTCCTGAGTTTCAAAACAACTATAAACAAATATACCAAAATGTCTACATTGAGAGTTTGATATCACCTTAAGCACGGATTCAACTGCAATATATATATGGTTAGTTTTTTGTTTGTTTTATTTATTTTATGCTGGCTATGATTTTTAGTGACTTGTTGGATTATTGTTAATCAATAGTTGATAGAATCTATAGGGTAGAAAATGACTTTCATTTTCAACAGTTTGGTTAATTTGAGTTGCTGATTTTCTCACATATTGCATTACATTTTAAATAGTTAGTTCACAATCAAATATTGCATTAAATGGTTTGTCATTCGATTTTCTAAGATTTGTGTTATGATTTAGATGTCATAATGTTAAAAAGGTTTGCGAAATCAGTTCAGTTGGAAAACAGTTCTGTAATTCTGTACTCAAATCTGTTTACAGTTTTGAACTGTTTTTCAACCAGCTCAGTTTGAAATCACAATTTTGTTCTCGAATTTTAAACCTCGTCGGTTAAAAAACACAAAACATGGTGCATTAAATCACAAAATCAGACCGAATCAGGTTGATTCTCAACTACTTTGATTTGTCTGAATTGCAAACCAGTTTGGTTTGATTCAGTTTGGTTTTCCACGCGGAATTGAACCAAGATCACACCTATAGTTTGGTCAACTATATTATCCAAGCAGTGTCACCACTGCCAACAGTTACTGAGTAAACTTTTCATGTATTTTTTCCTTCCCAAACTTTTAGTTTACTAATGTAAAGTTCTATGCACATTCGCCTTTCCCTGAAGATAAGTCTAATATATGCACTTTCATGAGTAGCTAATCTAGTTGACAGTTCTCATTACATTAGATCTTATTCTATGATCTATGGGTTGCATTTATCATATGGGGAATCTTTACTGATTACCCTTTTCTTTTTCTTGGTCGTGATGATAGTTGTGAAATTATAGGTTGTTCTTAATATCTAGGTACTTTCTTTCCTCTTTTTGAAAGACATAAAACTAGTTAGTTATCTAGAGATTGAGAGAGTTATCTTGAAAACTTCAGTTTTTCCATGACAGTTTGGGATAACATGGTCATTGTGTTTGTTTTATTTCCTTAATTGACTTAATTACTTTATACATTTGTCTGGTACGATAGTGTCGATTACTGCAAATTAATAATTAAATGATTAATGTATATATGGCTCATAGTACAACCAAGTTGCATCTCTACTTAGGTTAATACGAGTTTTGTTGGGTTTAATTATTGAACGAGACCCATAGATGGGACTAGAAGATTCAATTATTGAACGAGACCCATAACATGGGACTAGAAGATTCATTTTCTTAGATTTTAAAATCCTTTTTTTTCTCATTGTTTTGAAAGGTTTTCTTTCAATATTAAGTAACCTTTCTAGCAATGCTAGTTTAGTATTGCTCTATGAAGCACAGACACTCCTTGGATTAGGCGTGTCGCGGTGTCGGACACGTGTCGCGTCCGACACCGACACGACACCGACACTTGTAATTACATTGGATTTTGTGATTTTTTCAAAATATTAGCTGTGTCGGCGTGTCAGTGTCCGTGTCGTGTCCGGTGTTCGTGTCCGTATCCGTGCTTCATAGGTATTGCTAGATGATTTGACTCTCTTGCCTCTGTTGGTTAACTTAACTTGAACTTGTTTCATTCCATATCATGCTAGTTTTTGGCTCACTTATAGAAACAATTTCTTAAAAGCATCTTCACTATGGAATTGGCTTACTCTTGTGCTCTCTAATATATAGTTCCCACCTCTGCAATTCTGATTAAAGCATATCCCCCTTCTCTCCTATGGATATGAAACTCATAGGCTGCTATGTCATGCTCTGAAACCTGTATCAATTCATTTCTCTAGACCCTTCAGTTTTAAGGTCATCACATTCTGTTTTTGTGAGCAACATAAAGTTTCCTTCCTTGAAGAAATCAGCATCTTTCTGCGAAAAGAAAGTATTAAAAAAATATTTAAGAATGAGAAACAACAATTCAACAGTTTTTAAGATTTTGAAGCCTAAGGTCTACATCAGTGACAACTCAAAATTAGTTTTGATGTTTCAGTTTCCACTTAGGATACAAAAGGTAACTAGTTTTAAAAAATTCAAACATGTTTGCAACCAACTAACTATGTTTAGATGACTCAGTGGCCAACCAACCTCCAGATCAATTTTTGGCTTACTGTAGAGTCTCCAAATCCTTTTCTATGTCCAATTTTGGAGCCATATTTTAACATGAATCACCAAAGTTATTTATTGTTTTCTGTCCCCACACTGCATTTGTTTTCTTAATGTTATCATCATTGTCCTCTTTCCTCCATATGGTTCCTCTCTTCTCTCTGCATTTAACGAGTCGCTCTGTTACCATCATTGTCCTCTCTCGTCCATATGATTCCTCTCTTCTCTCTTCATGTACAAATATTCCCTTCTTGTTCTATGCATCAACTTTCACTTAGATACTTCACCAAATCCAAAAGGAGCTTTAGTGAAGGCTTAAAAAACCTCTGTGGACCTCGGCATCGGAGACTAGACAACGGCTCACTACTCACTAATAATCCTACTTGACTCTAAATCATGTATGTAAACTTGTCTCACTGAGAGAATCACGTAGATCTTATGTTCTTTTAAATTCACCACTTGTTTTTTGTGGATTCAAGTTACTTGACTCTTATCAATTAGGATACTTTGGTGCTCTAATTAAATTTCAATCACACTATATACTGCAGTAGTCACTATATCTATGTATAAGATAAATAGGCCACAATTTCAGCTAATGTTGAAAACTTAATTTTGTCTTCAATTGCTGAAAATCATCGGAGTAAAAAATCATTATTCAGCTCAAAAAAAACAAAAAGAGCAAAAGTTAAAACTTTAAACAAGAAAATCAAAAGTCAAAAACTAATGTATGATTTCTCTACTGTTAGAGTAGCAACTCGGTACAAAAGGCTAATCAAACGATAAATACAAACAAGGAATACACAATGCTGAATAGCGAAATTCGGCCAATTGTACCTACGTCTATGACTAGATGACAGTTTGGGATTAATATGGTCATTCTATGTGTCTGTTATTAGCTTAATTGACCTAATTGCTTTATACACTAATCTAGTATAATAGTGTGATTAGTGCAAAATAATTATTAAATCACTAATGAGTTTGGTTGGATTTAATTATGGATAGAGACCCACAAGATAGGAATAGAAGATTCATTTTCTTAGATTGTAGAATCGTTTTTTGTCATTGTTATTACAAGATTTTATTTCAATCTTAACTTTTAGCAATACTAGTTTAGTTTTTGGCTTACTGTTAGAAACACCTTTACTATGGAATTGGCTCACTCTTGTGCTCCCTCATATATAGTTCTCACCTTTGCAATTCCCATTAAAGCATGTCCCTCTTCTCTTGTGTGTGTGTATGTATATATATATATATATGAAACTCATCATTGGTTGCTATATTGTACTCTAAAACCCGTAGCAATTCATTTCTCTAGACCCTGCAGTTTTAAGGTCACCGCACTTTGTTTCTATGAGAAAGAGGTTCTTACACACTTTCTCTTTTGATAATCATATACTTAACATTTATGTAAATGATTGTTCTTAGCTTTATGAAACTTAAGTGAAATATTAATGCAATTCTATCCCTCATTTTTTATTCCTCCAGTTTTAAGAATAAGAAGGAATGCTGCATATGTTTGAGTATTTTATTGATACGGAAAAGATAGGGTTATTAAGAAAATGCCAACATGTTTATCATTATGTGTACTTGGATATGTGGCTTAGTTCTCATTCTCATTACCCTTGTTGTAGAGCTTCCCTCCATACGTGTTAGTCATCAATTTTATTCTTTGTAACTTTTTTGTTGTTACAACTTGTTAGTGCTGAATTAATCATATAGTACATTCAGTTTTCAATTAAGGGTTACCATTACAATTAAGTTGATTTTAAATGCACCTTAAACCTCAAAATAACCCTTATAAACTTGTAACATTATCGTTGAAATTTCTCTTTTTCAGGTTGGTTGTGTCTGTTCGTTTCAATAGAAGGGTTATTGACTGTCTGAATTGCTCGAGTTCATTTTGTGGTCTGGAAGTTTGCTGAAGATGGTTGTGGGACTTCATAAGTTCTGTTTGATTATTTCTTATGGAGTTAAACTAGATGAGGTGTAAAAACATGTATGTTCTGAATGGATAATTTATTATTGTATGTTGTATGTCCTGAATGGATACTATAAATTTGTTTCTACTTTATTATTGTATGTTGTATGTCATGATGGAACATGATAGGTTGTGATTGTGAAGCCTTATGCATTTGGATGTTGTATTTTTCTTGCAAAAACATACTGAGAGCCCCTATGATTTAGATTATTAATATTTTTTTTTGTATATTTTAGCTAGGTTATTGTGTAAGTTTTTGGAAAAGTTATTTGTTAAAAATTAATTTTATGCAGAAAATGAAAAGCTATTTTGATTAGCTTTGAATAAAAAAAATTATAAGAGAGAGGGGGAGGGGAATTAATTTTATGCAGAAAATGAAAAGCTATTTTGATTAGCTTTGAATAAAAAAAATTATAAGAGAGAGGGGGAGGGGGAAAGTGAGAGAGTATCTTAAAAGATTTCTAAAAAAATAATTTCTACTCCCTAAAAAAAAAATTAAAATTCTATAATTTTTATTTCAAAATAATTTTGAAAAAACGCTTAGACACAAATAATAAAACAAAAATATTTTTAAAACGTGCCTTTTTGTTTGAAAAAAACGTGTCCTTAATAATACACAATTGGTCCTATTTATTCTTTGAAAACTTGATTAATTAAGCTTATCGGAATAATTTTGTTTGATATTGTAAATCAAAATTAGTTTAATAAGTTCCGTTCAAAAACTCGATTTCTAGGTCCAAAGCTGATTTCAAATTTAAAAAATTGGGTTGTAAAACTAGATTTGTTAAATGGGTAATCAATGTATGAGCATTCCCAGTTATTTATAAGGATACTTGTAACCATCTTTATTAATTTATTTATAGGTTTAAATTAAAGAATAATTAATTAATTTATAAGTTCAAATTAAATATTAATTGTTAATTTAAATAAAAAAAAATAGGTCAAATGTCACGTTTGGTCCTTTTAGTTTGACAAAATTATCAAGTTAGTCCTTTAAGTTTCGAAAGTTTCAATTAGGTCCTTTTAATTTGTAGAATTCCCAAGTTAAACTTTTAAGTTTCAAATAGGTCCTTTTAGTTCATAAATTATTTCACCGTTACCCATGCTGTCAGTTAATAATTAACTGATGTTGATGTAGCCGTTAAGTTGTGACTTGGATTTTAAAAGCTCAAAGGTGTCAAAACGTTACGTTTAATCGTCACAAATGATAATTTTAGCACTATAAATGTCATTTGATAGTGCTAGAAAGGCATTTGTTGCTGTAATTAGTTGTCTTTCTAGCACTATAAATTATCATTTGTGACCATTAAACGTAGCGTTTTGACACCCTCGAACTTTTAAAAGGCAGCGTTTTGATCAAAGTCAACAACTTAACGGCTAAATCAAAATCAATTAAACAGAGACTGACAGCAGGGTAACGATGAAATAGTTTATCAACTAAAAGGACTTATTTGAAACTTTTGAAATTTAAAGGACTAACTTAGGAATTCTGTTAAACTAAATGTACCTAATTGAAACTTTCGAAACTTAAAGGACTAACTTGAGAATTCTGTCAAACTAAAAAGACCAAAAATGGTATTTGGCCTAAAAAATAGTAAACTTATTAAGTTAATGATATTTTAGTGTCCTAAAGGAACTCACTTAAAAGATGATACATGAACATTAAAAAAAAGGGAAAATTATACACCTCCCCTAAGGTATGTCAAAATGCCACTAACACCCCCTCTTGTTTTAAAACTTACACCAACCTCCCTTAAGTTCTCTTATAATATACAAACACCTCCCTTTTCTATTAACACCGTTAACTTTCCGTTAATTTTATTTTTTTAGGGAATTTTCCGGCAAAGAAAAGGCCCCTTCATTAGGGAATTACTTTTTCCACCCTATGTCTTTCCTCGCGCGCCCTATTTTTTTCCAATTTTACCCCTGGTCCGGATTTCATATTCCGGAATGAATTGTTTGTATTTTTCAGATGATTCCGGATTATAAAATCCAAAATAGTATTTTAGCAGAACTTTTGCAATTTTAAGCTCTACAATTCGTAAAATAAAATGCGAATAAAATAAAAAACATAAATAAAAAGACACAAACATAAAAACAACTCATTTTATTAATATATGAACAATACATTACAATAATTTTCAAGCTTTTTAAGCTTATTACATAAGATCCTAAATCTATTTCTAATCTCCAAAGAGCCTAATTCTAATCTCCTAAGTGCCAAACCACTGGTATGTGATGGGACATACCAGTAGTTTGCCTATTGGAGGAAAACCGGAGGAGGAGGGAAGAGGAGGGCGGGAAGAAGAAACAAATGCCCCTGAGGGAGGTGGGGGGTGCTCAGACTTACGCCTAGGCAGGCGAAGCTAATAACCACACTGACCCACATGACCCTCAGATGAACCGCCCTTCGTTGCAGCGCGGTTCCATCCTCATTGACCGTTCATACAAACCCTGAAAGTTTTCAACGAGGCCCTTATCTATGAAAGGCCAACGATGGAAAACCATGGTTGTAGAAGGAAGAAGAGGAGGAGAGGGATGGTGTGAGAAATGGTGGGGTTTGGAAGGGTATTTATAGGGAGGGGTGGGTGAAAAATGGTTGAGAAGCCATAAATGCAGTCAAAAAAACGTGGTAAAACACGTTTTTTTGACTTGACCACTGTCAAAAATGTGTGGAAAGCGACTCTAAAACTCTTATTGATATGGTTACTGGTATGTCAAAATTATACACCTCCCCTAAGGTATGTCAAAATGCCACTAACACCCCCTCTTGTTTTAAAACTTACACCAACCTCCCTTAAGTTCTCTTATAATATACAAACACCTCCCTTTTCTATTAACACCGTTAACTTTCCGTTAATTTTATTTTTTTAGGGAATTTTCCGGCAAAGAAAAGGCCCCTTCATTAGGGAATTACTTTTTCCACCCTATGTCTTTCCTCGCGCGCCCTATTTTTTTCCAATTTTACCCCTGGTCCGGATTTCATATTCCGGAATGAATTGTTTGTATTTTTCAGATGATTCCGGATTATAAAATCCAAAATAGTATTTTAGCAGAACTTTTGCAATTTTAAGCTCTACAATTCGTAAAATAAAATGCGAATAAAATAAAAAACATAAATAAAAAGACACAAACATAAAAACAACTCATTTTATTAATATATGAACAATACATTACAATAATTTTCAAGCTTTTTAAGCTTATTACATAAGATCCTAAATCTATTTCTAATCTCCAAAGAGCCTAATTCTAATCTCCTAAGTGCCAAACCACTGGTATGTGATGGGACATACCAGTAGTTTGCCTATTGGAGGAAAACCGGAGGAGGAGGGAAGAGGAGGGCGGGAAGAAGAAACAAATGCCCCTGAGGGAGGTGGGGGGTGCTCAGACTTACGCCTAGGCAGGCGAAGCTAATAACCACACTGACCCACATGACCCTCAGATGAACCGCCCTTCGTTGCAGCGCGGTTCCATCCTCATTGACCGTTCATACAAACCCTGAAAGTTTTCAACGAGGCCCTTATCTATGAAAGGCCAACGATGGAAAACCATGGTTGTAGAAGGAAGAAGAGGAGGAGAGGGATGGTGTGAGAAATGGTGGGGTTTGGAAGGGTATTTATAGGGAGGGGTGGGTGAAAAATGGTTGAGAAGCCATAAATGCAGTCAAAAAAACGTGGTAAAACACGTTTTTTTGACTTGACCACTGTCAAAAATGTGTGGTGCAGACCACCGGCCATGGCACTGAGGAGTTCCGGAATATAAACTCCGGAATTAACCTGTATTTTCCGGAATATATTTTCCGGATTAATGCGTTTATGGTGAACGAGGGAAAAGTTGACACTTCTTTGTAGGGCTAAGGACATTCCGGATTGTATAATCCGGAATGATTCAGCACTTTTGCCAGAGAGCCATCAATGTGGGTTTGGACGGTTACAACCACTAACACGTTTTCATTGACTGTATTAATGACCTAGGACTTTTTTAGGCTATAAATAGGCTTCCATCTTCAACAAATACCTTCATTCTTCACTCCACCTCTTTTCTTTCATTCTCTTCAAATTTTTTAAGTTTTGTAGGAGTGTTTGTGGTGTCATGGTCATTGTTGACCGTTCCTATGAACCCTGCAATTGCATTGCAGCTTGTGTGGGGTTCATATAACGGCCAACAGAGACCATTGACATCAAAGAAAGACACAAAAAATTCATATCGTTTTTGTTCGGATTTAATTTTTCGGAAATCTCTTCATCTTTTTTCTTCAATTTTCTTCAAATGTTTTTAGTTTTTTAGGGGTGTTGGTGGTGTCATGGTCATTGTTGACCGTTCATATGAACCCTGCAATTGCATTGCAGCTTGTGTGAGGTTCATATAACGGTCAACAGAGACCCTTGACATCGAAGAAAGACACAAAAAAGCGCACAAAATCTGGTCCGGATTTTATGTTCCGGAAGTAACTAACAATCTGGTTCGGAAAACATAATCCGGACCAGGGGTATTTTTGGAATTTTTACAGGGCGCACGAGAAGGCAGTAGGGTGGGAAAAGTAATGCTCCCTTCATTAATATCATCAACAAAATTTAAACATGAGTACCTGAATCAAAAAAAAAAAAAACCTCCCCAATGGAGTAAAAATTCGTTTTTGTGTCATCATTTACTTGAATTGTGTAGAGACTAGAGTTAGTTTTAGTATGTCAATTTGTTGAATTGTGAACTGAATCTTGATGTCAATTAAAAATGATTAATCATCATTTTTATCAATGACTTTCATTTGAAACGAAAATTGTGTTGATGTTTGGTTTCCGCCTGTAGAAATCTTGAATTGTTTGGTCTACAACGTGAATCCTATTCTTTCATCATCTACTAGTGTGCACTTTGTTTCTATATGAAATGGTGACAGATAATGCTGATACCAAGTTGTGTTTGATTGTGTTTTATACGGTGCTTTTAGTTTTATTAGTGGTGGATTTGGTTGATGACAACAATGGATGGTTATGAATCATAGATTCAACAATTAAGGGTTTCATTTTGCCATTTTATTCATCTTGCTAGTTGTAACACCCATACTAGACGTATCTAGAAAGTCTAGCATGTGCGTTGAATTTAGTACTGGATACATTAAAAATTTACAACATAAAAACTTCGAATGAATTTATATACAACAAAACGCGTTCGTACAATATCAATACAACATAACTTGACTAATTTAGAATAAATGCATCCTTGGATTCCATATTCTTCATGCTTCGGGTACGAACGAGCTCTTGCTGAAAATCCATTCGGCTACTAGCTTGCCATCCATCCTGTTTATCTGAAACAAATAAGGATTGGGATGAGACATAATGTCTTAGTGAGTTCCCCTAAATCCTAGGCTATAGGTAACCTCAGGGGAAACCTACGGTCACCACGTGTCTACATTACAACCTGACGGTTGATTATACGTGTGTGGGGACTTGCATACTTGACGGTCGTGCATACTAGGGCCGTCATAGTCTTACCTTAACTTGTTATAGGCTTCACTTCCTATACGTGTCATGGCGGCCGAGGGAACCTAGGACCGCATTGCCAAGAATACGCTTACGTATCGAGGCCTAATCATAACATAATCATGGCACGATTCTAAACCGGACGATTAGGGGAAACCTAAGATCATCATCGGTATAATATTCTTTACTTACTCTAATCCATGCCCTGTACTTGTCATGTAGCATCTAATGCTCTTATTCTTAAACATAAACTTGCATGGATTCACTCTTGCATAACCATGAACATAACATAATCATAATCATATCATACATAAACGTATCTAAGTTCATTCAATTATGTTAGCGTTGAACAAACAATTATTATCTTGATTCATTTTACGGATAGTCCCGGGTGGAGTAACCCCGAGATCAATCCCATACATGACCGATGTACGTACATCGGACTCCCTCGGTGTCGTGCGGGTCCCTTGCGGCTTAAACCGTTCCCCTTAGGTCGAGAACCTCCCGTATCCCCCTGGCGTGGATAACAAGAGACACGAGCACCTACGTCTTGTTACTCAGTGACATGTGGGTCCCTTACGGCTTAAATCGTTCTCATAATGAGAACCCCTTGTATCCCCCTGAGGTGGATATCAAGAGACATGTCACCTACACTTATTAGTCATGGTCTTGTCGTGCATAAGTTAAACATATACATACTTACTTGCTTATTACCTCGGACCCTTGAGTCGATCCGATTAGCGGTAAACTTATACTTGTTCATGTACATACTTAATCGTGGTGGAGTGATTAACTAATCAAACCACATCTTATCATGCTTGCTAAACACTCTTAACGTATGCGAAGAGTTTATACTTCGCGTCTTAGCATTCTAGGAGTCTTGCTAGTTCTCAACGACTATGTCGAGGCTCTAATTTTCCTCTTGCTTAATAGATAGTTTGCTACCCATTTCATGACATGATTTCTCTCGTATGCCATGCCTTACTAACATGCTTAATACTTGCCTCATATCATAAAGATCATGCTTTCATTGCTAATCATTTAGGACCTTGGTTTGAGGGGTTTACATTCGTTAAAAGACACCACAGAGAAAACTGCGTCGTGTATCCCCACGCCTGCCTGAAACGAGCAAAACAATGGGATTTCTCCCTGTCTTACTCGCCTAGGTGAGTAGATTTGCTGGGGAGGCGAGCAGCAGCTCGCAGCTGCGAGTTGGGGGCGAGCAGGACCCCCCTTTCGGAGTTCTAGATCGCCGTGGCGAGTAATAGCTCGCCGTGGCGAGTTAGGACAGTCCAGAACACTTAAAAATGGTATTTTTGACCCAAAAACCTCAAACCAAGTGTCTCTATTAGTTTTGGAACATATTTGATCATAGGAAACTTATAAAACATGCATATGGCAAGTATTAACATGTATAGCATGCATGACATAAAAAGGGGCAACTAGACTAATGCATAAACCCTAGAATTTCATGTTATTCATACTAAACATACATGGCATAATCATAATCCCAAAGGGTGGGAATTCTATCTATGGAACTCACCTAAACCAAGTTCTTGAAGCATCAACAAGCTCCAAGCTCCAACATGACAAAACCCTAGTTTGTGATCACTTGCTTCTTTTGCTTAAACCATAACCATCTTGACATTTCTTGCAATATAATACATCATGATCCTTGCTTGATCATCCTTATTCCATTCCCAATGATTTCTTCTCCAAAACCCTAATTCTTGATTACAAGATGTTCTCAAAGCTTCTATCCAAAATCAAGGTTGTTTCTTGCTCACTAATTGCTAGCAATCCATACTTGACTCACCACTTCCAAAAACTTGGTAAAGTTGCTACCTCAAAGGGAAAAAGATGATATAGGTTTCTAGAGAGGAAAGGAGAGATTCAAGCAAAACCCCAAGCTTCTCAAACTTAGGACAACATGAGAGATCAAAGCATAAAACCTTGCTAGGGAAGAAGAAGATTGAAGAAGGTTTGATGGAGAGGAAGAGAGAAAGACACGTGAGAGAGAAGAGAGAAGGAAGAGCAAAAACCAAATCCAAAACCTAGAGAGAGAAAGGAAAGAAGAGAATGAGATATTTTGGGGGTAAATCCAAATAAATAACATTTCCACGTGAAATTACCATTTTACCCTTGCCTTGAACGTGTTAAAAACAACTCAGATACTTTTCCCGTAAAAAGCTGACATGGCATAAAATATTTCCATTAACTTACTTTTCCATAATTTAATTCCTCTAACACGGTCAACGGGTAATATACCGATACTGTCAGGCGGGATATTACATTCTACCCCCCTTAAAAAATTTCGTCCTCGAAATTTAGAAATCAACTACCAATCATCATGACAAAACTTACCATCTGTGGTCTGAGCCATACATTTCCTATTCATACATCATCAAGAAGTTCATCATTGCTTGTGCTTCATCTTGTTTCTTGATTCATATACATAAGCATATAGCTTTCTCGATCTTATAATCACTTAAACTCTGAGTTATCTTAGTGCACCATGATTTGGGACATTCCATGCTAAACATAGACTCATTGTTTCGGATTGTATCTTACCCGCCTATCATAAAACATTCGTTGAGGTAATTCATCATAAACATGAACACTCAGGATTTGCCTTTTAACTGGAATCCTATTGGAAACCAAGTTTGCCCTGCAGTGCTTACTTACAACATAAAACATCTTTTCATGCATACATGATCTTTCTTACCGCACCTTGCGAATTATGCCCCTTACATACGTTACTCATATAGACGATTCACGAATCTCTTAACGAGTCTTAAGAAATCTTTCGATCTCGTTACAATCTTATCGCACCCGAACTAATGGGTAACTCATAAAGCTTGACATAGAGGAGTGTAATCAAATTGTTACTTCATCTGGCAATCTAATAACCAACGTTGTGGTTAACGTGTTCTTGAAACTTTCTAGCATATTTACTTGCACATACATCAAACATTCTTAACACATTTCCGTGTATCTTGTAGGATCTTGGCTTCATACGAACATTGTCGTTTCCATAACATGGGTATACTTTCGAGTGCCGTCTCTTGTTAAATGATAACGATACGTGTTCTAAAATCTTTCTTGAATAAATTTTCTTAAGCTCTGGTATTCGGGTTCTTGGAACGAATAGATACATGACTAAAAAGATTTTATCATTTTCAAAACTGAATTTGTAGTGGTACTACATAACCACCGGACGAGTCTCTATATTTTAAAAAAGATTTTATAACTCGCTCAAAACTTGTCCACGACAAGTTGGTCCTGAAGTTTGTACGCCTTAAGTGAGTTTGCTTACGACGTATTTCATCAGTTTCGAAAATGTATAATTCCATGAATTTAGAAATAAGCATCGTTCCCAAGTTCCATAATACCAATCTTAGCTTTAGAAGTTATAAAATCATTGCTTGACATGTCTTAGCAAGTATCGTTTTCACTCAACAAGTATTGCATACGAAAGTATGATTCTCATTGAACAAAACTTGAGAGTCGCATCTCCCTATATGTTAACATGCTTAAACTTCAAAGGTGGATTCTTACTTTCTTAACTAATATACATACCTCATACACCTGTTAATACATGCCATAAACCAAGAAGATCCTTGACCCACTTAACATTAACTTATTCCTCTTTTCGGAACACTAAATTTGATTCTTCACATCATCTTATTCGGTTATCATTCTTGATGCTTCAATTCTTTACTTGAGTCACGAAAGGTAACCTTCTGAACCTTGCATGTTCTCCTCGAAGATTCTTTAATACTATAATTCCATGTTTCGTGATTAACGATTAGCTTCCGTGGCGCTACTCTGATTCCCACCGGTTGGCTTAAACCATTACTCTAATCCGTTAGAGCGATTGAGACTTCACATTTCTGCTTACCACTTGAATACTAACTTCTTGAGATCTTCCATGTTGCGACCAACGTCACAACCTTACACTTGTCTTGTAAATTCAAAACTTGTGATAACTTATCTTATGCTCATAATTCTTGACTTGGGAGTAAACCTTACGTTTTTGCTGGTTACATTTACCATACATATCGTAATTGAACCTGTTTCCAAGCAACTCGAATTCCTTTGACAAACTCATATAACACTTGAACATATCCTTCTAGAACATCTAATCCTTGTACCTTCGTATCCTCGCATACTATATTTTGCTTAATCATAACAATGCTTACTCGTTGATTTTTCTTTTAAGGAAAACTTCGTAAACTAGCGCACGGGTCATTGACATTGATGATTTTTCTACTATATAAATACTGAGTTTAGGCCCCGGTCGTTACTCTAAAATTATAGAACGTGTTGATAACACATACGTGCCATCAACCTAGACTCCAATAAGTCTAGTCCGCTCTATGAGTGTCGTAGCAAACCAGTTCCTAAAAATCTCTTGTGAATTTTCAAAATGTCAACTTCAATCACCCATACGCGCAACACTTTCTAAAATCTTTTTAAACATGATAATTCAACTTCATGATGAGCCTTAGCAAGTCGATTAAGCAAAACATACGTTCGAGAGATACGTCATAATTCCACATAGTCCGTGAACCTTGTGATTTCTCATAACTTTGCACCGCTTTAACTTCTTACTTCATACCTCATGCATAAACTTCTGCGACTTTCCTTTTAAACGTCGGAACTTTTATACTCTTGATCGTGGCTCGTTCTTGACTCTTAAAACATTAACTTCCAAAGTTACCTTAAACCGTATCGATTTCGTTGATGGTTACCCATGTCTTTTCCTTGAAAAAAAAAACTTAGGATATGATATGCATTCGTTACTTGATGTCATAAATTATTTTCATCACCTAAAAGATTATTATGAAGACATCTCCCCAATAGTCATTGCAAACCATAGGAACGAATTGGTAGATTTCATAAAAACGGAAAGTTTCGTCCCAGGCTTGCTATTGGTGAGCTTCTCCAACTCTATTTTCAGAAAACATTTATTGCATAAAATTCTTATTCTCAAGTATACAATACACATCATTCATTCTTATCATCGTAAAATATTCTATAACGTATGCATGACAACTTCAACCTTTTCAATACAATTCTTGGCACGTCGGAAATCAATGCCTTAATCCTGATAACATAAAACCTTCTCTTGAATTCCGAACTTCCAACACTATGAATAACTTACCTCTTTAGGTTGCCACCTATGCAACTTGACAACCCCACATGTCCTTATCTTCATTTACATATTGCTATTCCTGAGAGCCTGCTGACCCCGTCAACATAAATCGAGTTCTCACTATCTTGTAACCTTGTACTGACATCCCAGAATATCACAAACCCGTTCCAACAAAAACTCTTACCGAATCTTTCGGTCATGATTAGATATATATATCCAACTTCCTCGCTTACGGGTACATTAAGTATCACTATCATCTTACCCGACATCGTCGGAACGTTTCTTCTTAACATGCCTTACATTCCCGGAGGATTCACACTTCTACTTGATTAGTTCATCGGCCACCTTTTGGCACGATCAAACTACTTCATCACATACTTCGTTCCTCTTGAGTCCTATTCAGCTCTCAGGCATCCATCCTAGTCGTCGAATGTTAAATTGAGTTGATCAGGCTCAACTAACAACAACAACTAGAACATTTACCCGGAACCCAATGGTCCCACTACCTTAGTTGTAACATTAATGACCCAAGGCACGGTCTGAATCGACCTGCTCTGATACCAAATATAACACCCATACTAGACGTATCTAGAAAGTCTAGCATGTGCGTTGAATTTAGTACTGGATACATTAAAAATTTACAACATAAAAACTTCGAATGAATTTATATACAACAAAACGCGTTCGTACAATATCAATACAACATAACTTGACTAATTTAGAATAAATGCATCCTTGGATTCCATATTCTTCATGCTTCGGGTACGAACGAGCTCTTGCTGAAAATCCATTCGGCTACTAGCTTGCCATCCATCCTGTTTATCTGAAACAAATAAGGATTGGGATGAGACATAATGTCTCAGTGAGTTCCCCTAAATCCTAGGCTATAGGTAACCTCAAGGGAAACCTACGGTCACCACGTGTCTACATTACAACCTGACGGTTGACTATACGTGTGTGGGGACTTGCATACTTGACGGTCGTGCATACTAGGGCCGTCATAGTCTTACCTTAACTTGTTATAGGCTTCACTTCCTATACGTGTCATGGCGGCCGAGGGAACCTAGGACCGCATTGCCAAGAATACGCTTACGTATCGAGGCCTAATCATAACATAATCATGGCACGATTCTAAACCGGACGATTAGGGGAAACCTAAGATCATCATCGGTATCATGTTCTTTACTTACTCTAATCCATGCCCTGTACTTGTCATGTAGCATCTAATGCTCTTATTCTTAAACATAAACTTGCATGGATTCACTCTTGCATAACCATGAACATAACATAATCATAATCATATCATACATAAACGTATCTAAGTTCATTCAATTATGTTAGCGTTGAACAAACAATTATTATCTTGATTCATTTTACGGATAGTCCCGGGTGGAGTAACCCCGAGATCAATCCCATACATGACCGATGTACGTACATCCGACTCCCTTGGTGTCGTGCGGGTCCCTTGCGGCTTAAACCGTTCCCCTTAGGTCGAGAACCTCCCGTATCCCCCTGGCGTGGATAACAAAAGACACGAGCACCTACGTCTTGTTACTCAGTGACATGCGGATCCCTTACGGCTTAAATCGTTCTCATAATGAGAACCCCTTGTATCCCCCTGAGGTGGATATCAAGAGACATGTCACCTACACTTATTAGTCATGGTCTTGTCGTGCATAAGTTAAACATATACATACTTACTTGCTTATTACCTCGGACCCTTGAGTCGATCCGATTAGCGGTAAACTTATACTTGTTCATGTACATACTTAATCGTGGTGGAGTGATTAACTAATCAAACCACATCTTATCATGCTTGCTAAACACTCTTAACGTATGCGAAGAGTTTATACTTCGCGTCTTAGCATTCTAGGAGTCTTGCTAGTTCTCAACGACTATGTCGAGGCTCTAATCTTCCTCTTGCTTAATAGATAGTTTGCTACCCGTTTCATGACATGATTTCTCTCGTATGTCATGCCTTACTAACATGCTTAATACTCGCCTCATATCATAAAGATCATGCTTTCATTGCTAATCATTTAGGACCTTGGTTTGAGGGGTTTACATTCGTTAAAAGACACCACAGAGAAAACTGCGTCGCGTATCCCCACGCCTGCCTGAAACGAGCAAAACAATGGGATTTCTCCCTGTCTTACTCGCCTAGGCGAGTAGATTTGCTGGGGAGGCGAGCAGCAGCTCGCAGCTGCGAGTTGGGGGCGAGCAGGACCCCTCTTTCGGAGTTCTAGATCGCCGTGGCGAGTAATAGCTCGCCGTGGCGAGTTAGGACAGTCCAGAACACTTAAAAATGGTATTTTTGACCCAAAAACCTCAAACCAAGTGTCTCTATTAGTTTTGGAACATATTTGATCATAGGAAACTTATAAAACATGCATATGGCAAGTATTAACATGTATAGCATGCATGACATAAAAAGGGGCAACTAGACTAATGCATAAACCCTAGAATTTCATGTTATTCATACTAAACATACATGGCATAATCATAATCCCAAAGGGTGGGAATTCTATCTATGGAACTCACCTAAACCAAGTTCTTGAAGCATCAACAAGCTCCAAGCTCCAACATGACAAAACCCTAGTTTGTGATCACTTGCTTCTTTTGCTTAAACCATAACCATCTTGACATTTCTTGCAATATAATACATCATGATCCTTGCTTGATCATCCTTATTCCATTCCCAATGATTTCTTCTCCAAAACCCTAATTCTTGATTACAAGATGTTCTCAAAGCTTCTATCCAAAATCAAGGTTGTTTCTTGCTCACTAATTGCTAGCAATCCATACTTGACTCACCACTTCCAAAAACTTGGTAAAGTTGCTACCTCAAAGGGAAAAAGATGATATAGGTTTCTAGAGAGGAAAGGAGAGATTCAAGCAAAACCCCAAGCTTCTCAAACTTAGGACAACATGAGAGATCAAAGCATAAAACCTTGCTAGGGAAGAAGAAGATTGAAGAAGGTTTGATGGAGAGGAAGAGAGAAAGACACGTGAGAGAGAAGAGAGAAGGAAGAGCAAAAACCAAATCCAAAACCTAGAGAGAGAAAGGAAAGAAGAGAATGAGATATTTTGGGGGTAAATCCAAATAAATAACATTTCCACGTGAAATTACCATTTTACCCTTGCCTTGAACGTGTTAAAAACAACTCAGATACTTTTCCCGTAAAAAGCTGACATGGCATAAAATATTTCCATTAACTTACTTTTCCATAATTTAATTCCTCTAACACGGTCAACGGGTAATATACCGATACTGTCAGGCGGGATATTACATTCTACCCCCCTTAAAAAATTTCGTCCTCGAAATTTAGAAATCAACTACCAATCATCATGACAAAACTTACCATCTGTGGTCTGAGCCATACATTTCCTATTCATACATCATCAAGAAGTTCATCATTGCTTGTGCTTCATCTTGTTTCTTGATTCATATACATAAGCATATAGCTTTCTCGATCTTATAATCACTTAAACTCTGAGTTATCTTAGTGCACCATGATTTGGGACATTCCATGCTAAACATAGACTCATTGTTTCGGATTGTATCTTACCCGCCTATCATAAAACATTCGTTGAGGTAATTCATCATAAACATGAACACTCAGGATTTGCCTTTTAACTGGAATCCTATTGGAAACCAAGTTTGCCCTGCAGTGCTTACTTACAACATAAAACATCTTTTCATGCATACATGATCTTTCTTACCGCACCTTGCGAATTATGCCCCTTACATACGTTACTCATATAGACGATTCACGAATCTCTTAACGAGTCTTAAGAAATCTTTCGATCTCGTTACAATCTTATCGCACCCGAACTAATGGGTAACTCATAAAGCTTGACATAGAGGAGTGTAATCAAATTGTTACTTCATCTGGCAATCTAATAACCAACGTTGTGGTTAATGTGTTCTTGAAACTTTCTAGCATATTTACTTGCACATACATCAAACATTCTTAACACATTTCCGTGTATCTTGTAGGATCTTGGCTTCATACGAACATTGTCGTTTCCATAACATGGGTATACTTTCGAGTGCCGTCTCTTGTTAAATGATAACGATACGTGTTCTAAAATCTTTCTTGAATAAATTTTCTTAAGCTCTGGTATTCGGGTTCTTGGAACGAATAGATACATGACTAAAAAGATTTTATCATTTTCAAAACTGAATTTGTAGTGGTACTACATAACCACCGGACGAGTCTCTATATTTTAAAAAAGATTTTATAACTCGCTCAAAACTTGTCCACGACAAGTTGGTCCTGAAGTTTGTACGCCTTAAGTGAGTTTGCTTACGACGTATTTCATCAGTTTCGAAAATGTATAATTCCATGAATTTAGAAATAAGCATCGTTCCCAAGTTCCATAATACCAATCTTAGCTTTAGAAGTTATAAAATCATGGCTTGACATGTCTTAGCAAGTATCGTTTTCACTCAACAAGTATTGCATACGAAAGTATGATTCTCATTGAACAAAACTTGAGAGTCGCATCTCCCTATATGTTAACATGCTTAAACTTCAAAGGTGGATTCTTACTTTCTTAACTAATATACATACCTCATACACCTGTTAATACATGCCATAAACCAAGAAGATCCTTGACCCACTTAACATTAACTTATTCCTCTTTTCGGAACACTAAATTTGATTCTTCACATCATCTTATTCGGTTATCATTCTTGATGCTTCAATTCTTTACTTGAGTCACGAAAGGTAACCTTCTGAACCTTGCATGTTCTCCTCGAAGATTCTTTAATACTATAATTCCATGTTTCGTGATTAACGATTAGCTTCCGTGGCGCTACTCTGATTCCCACCGGTTGGCTTAAACCATTACTCTAATCCGTTAGAGCGATTGAGACTTCACATTTCTGCTTACCACTTGAATACTAACTTCTTGAGATCTTCCATGTTGCGACCAACGTCACAACCTTACACTTGTCTTGTAAATTCAAAACTTGTGATAACTTATCTTATGCTCATAATTCTTGACTTGGGAGTAAACCTTACGTTTTTGCTGGTTACATTTACCATACATATCGTAATTGAACCTGTTTCCAAGCAACTCGAATTCCTTTGACAAACTCATATAACACTTGAACATATCCTTCTAGAACATCTAATCCTTGTACCTTCGTATCCTCGCATACTATATTTTGCTTAATCATAACAATGCTTACTCGTTGATTTTTCTTTTAAGGAAAACTTCGTAAACTAGCGCACGGGTCATTGACATTGATGATTTTTCTACTATATAAATACTGAGTTTAGGCCCCGGTCGTTACTCTAAAATTATAGAACGTGTTGATAACACATACGTGCCATCAACCTAGACTCCAATAAGTCTAGTCCGCTCTATGAGTGTCGTAGCAAACCAGTTCCTAAAAATCTCTTGTGAATTTTCAAAATGTCAACTTCAATCACCCATACGCGCAACACTTTCTAAAATCTTTTTAAACATGATAATTCAACTTCATGATGAGCCTTAGCAAGTCGATTAAGCAAAACATACGTTCGAGAGATACGTCATAATTCCACATAGTCCGTGAACCTTGTGATTTCTCATAACTTTGCACCGCTTTAACTTCTTACTTCATACCTCATGCATAAACTTCTGCGACTTTCCTTTTAAACGTCGGAACTTTTATACTCTTGATCGTGGCTCGTTCTTGACTCTTAAAACATTAACTTCCAAAGTTACCTTAAACCGTATCGATTTCGTTGATGGTTACCCATGTCTTTTCCTTGAAAAAAAAAACTTAGGATATGATATGCATTCGTTACTTGATGTCATAAATTATTTTCATCACCTAAAAGATTATTATGAAGACATCTCCCCAATAGTCATTGCAAACCATAGGAACGAATTGGTAGATTTCATAAAAACGGAAAGTTTCGTCCCAGGCTTGCTATTGGTGAGCTTCTCCAACTCTATTTTCAGAAAACATTTATTGCATAAAATTCTTATTCTCAAGTATACAATACACATCATTCATTCTTATCATCGTAAAATATTCTATAACGTATGCATGACAACTTCAACCTTTTCAATACAATTCTTGGCACGTCGGAAATCAATGCCTTAATCCTGATAACATAAAACCTTCTCTTGAATTCCGAACTTCCAACACTATGAATAACTTACCTCTTTAGGTTGCCACCTATGCAACTTGACAACCCCACATGTCCTTATCTTCATTTACATATTGCTATTCCTGAGAGCCTGCTGACCCCGTCAACATAAATCGAGTTCTCACTATCTTGTAACCTTGTACTGACATCCCAGAATATCACAAACCCGTTCCAACAAAAACTCTTACCGAATCTTTCGGTCATGATTAGATATATATATCCAACTTCCTCGCTTACGGGTACATTAAGTATCACTATCATCTTACCCGACATCGTCGGAACGTTTCTTCTTAACATGCCTTACATTCCCGGAGGATTCACACTTCTACTTGATTAGTTCATCGGCCACCTTTTGGCACGATCAAACTACTTCATCACATACTTCGTTCCTCTTGAGTCCTATTCAGCTCTCAGGCATCCATCCTAGTCGTCGAATGTTAAATTGAGTTGATCAGGCTCAACTAACAACAACAACTAGAACATTTACCCGGAACCCAATGGTCCCACTACCTTAGTTGTAACATTAATGACCCAAGGCACGGTCTGAATCGACCTGCTCTGATACCAAATATAACACCCATACTAGACGTATCTAGAAAGTCTAGCATGTGCGTTGAATTTAGTACTGGATACATTAAAAATTTACAACATAAAAACTTCGAATGAATTTATATACAACAAAACGCGTTCGTACAATATCAATACAACATAACTTGACTAATTTAGAATAAATGCATCCTTGGATTCCATATTCTTCATGCTTCGGGTACGAACGAGCTCTTGCTGAAAATCCATTCGGCTACTAGCTTGCCATCCATCCTGTTTATCTGAAACAAATAAGGATTGGGATGAGACATAATGTCTCAGTGAGTTCCCCTAAATCCTAGGCTATAGGTAACCTCAAGGGAAACCTACGGTCACCACGTGTCTACATTACAACCTGACGGTTGACTATACGTGTGTGGGGACTTGCATACTTGACGGTCGTGCATACTAGGGCCGTCATAGTCTTACCTTAACTTGTTATAGGCTTCACTTCCTATACGTGTCATGGCGGCCGAGGGAACCTAGGACCGCATTGCCAAGAATACGCTTACGTATCGAGGCCTAATCATAACATAATCATGGCACGATTCTAAACCGGACGATTAGGGGAAACCTAAGATCATCATCGGTATCATGTTCTTTACTTACTCTAATCCATGCCCTGTACTTGTCATGTAGCATCTAATGCTCTTATTCTTAAACATAAACTTGCATGGATTCACTCTTGCATAACCATGAACATAACATAATCATAATCATATCATACATAAACGTATCTAAGTTCATTCAATTATGTTAGCGTTGAACAAACAATTATTATCTTGATTCATTTTACGGATAGTCCCGGGTGGAGTAACCCCGAGATCAATCCCATACATGACCGATGTACGTACATCCGACTCCCTTGGTGTCGTGCGGGTCCCTTGCGGCTTAAACCGTTCCCCTTAGGTCGAGAACCTCCCGTATCCCCCTGGCGTGGATAACAAAAGACACGAGCACCTACGTCTTGTTACTCAGTGACATGCGGATCCCTTACGGCTTAAATCGTTCTCATAATGAGAACCCCTTGTATCCCCCTGAGGTGGATATCAAGAGACATGTCACCTACACTTATTAGTCATGGTCTTGTCGTGCATAAGTTAAACATATACATACTTACTTGCTTATTACCTCGGACCCTTGAGTCGATCCGATTAGCGGTAAACTTATACTTGTTCATGTACATACTTAATCGTGGTGGAGTGATTAACTAATCAAACCACATCTTATCATGCTTGCTAAACACTCTTAACGTATGCGAAGAGTTTATACTTCGCGTCTTAGCATTCTAGGAGTCTTGCTAGTTCTCAACGACTATGTCGAGGCTCTAATCTTCCTCTTGCTTAATAGATAGTTTGCTACCCGTTTCATGACATGATTTCTCTCGTATGTCATGCCTTACTAACATGCTTAATACTCGCCTCATATCATAAAGATCATGCTTTCATTGCTAATCATTTAGGACCTTGGTTTGAGGGGTTTACATTCGTTAAAAGACACCACAGAGAAAACTGCGTCGCGTATCCCCACGCCTGCCTGAAACGAGCAAAACAATGGGATTTCTCCCTGTCTTACTCGCCTAGGCGAGTAGATTTGCTGGGGAGGCGAGCAGCAGCTCGCAGCTGCGAGTTGGGGGCGAGCAGGACCCCTCTTTCGGAGTTCTAGATCGCCGTGGCGAGTAATAGCTCGCCGTGGCGAGTTAGGACAGTCCAGAACACTTAAAAATGGTATTTTTGACCCAAAAACCTCAAACCAAGTGTCTCTATTAGTTTTGGAACATATTTGATCATAGGAAACTTATAAAACATGCATATGGCAAGTATTAACATGTATAGCATGCATGACATAAAAAGGGGCAACTAGACTAATGCATAAACCCTAGAATTTCATGTTATTCATACTAAACATACATGGCATAATCATAATCCCAAAGGGTGGGAATTCTATCTATGGAACTCACCTAAACCAAGTTCTTGAAGCATCAACAAGCTCCAAGCTCCAACATGACAAAACCCTAGTTTGTGATCACTTGCTTCTTTTGCTTAAACCATAACCATCTTGACATTTCTTGCAATATAATACATCATGATCCTTGCTTGATCATCCTTATTCCATTCCCAATGATTTCTTCTCCAAAACCCTAATTCTTGATTACAAGATGTTCTCAAAGCTTCTATCCAAAATCAAGGTTGTTTCTTGCTCACTAATTGCTAGCAATCCATACTTGACTCACCACTTCCAAAAACTTGGTAAAGTTGCTACCTCAAAGGGAAAAAGATGATATAGGTTTCTAGAGAGGAAAGGAGAGATTCAAGCAAAACCCCAAGCTTCTCAAACTTAGGACAACATGAGAGATCAAAGCATAAAACCTTGCTAGGGAAGAAGAAGATTGAAGAAGGTTTGATGGAGAGGAAGAGAGAAAGACACGTGAGAGAGAAGAGAGAAGGAAGAGCAAAAACCAAATCCAAAACCTAGAGAGAGAAAGGAAAGAAGAGAATGAGATATTTTGGGGGTAAATCCAAATAAATAACATTTCCACGTGAAATTACCATTTTACCCTTGCCTTGAACGTGTTAAAAACAACTCAGATACTTTTCCCGTAAAAAGCTGACATGGAATAAAATATTTCCATTAACTTACTTTTCCATAATTTAATTCCTCTAACACGGTCAACGGGTAATATACCGATACTGTCAGCGGGATATTACATTCTACCCCCCTTAAAAAATTTCGTCCTCGAAATTTAGAAATCAACTACCAATCATCATGACAAAACTTACCATCTGTGGTCTGAGCCATACATTTCCTATTCATACATCATCAAGAAGTTCATCATTGCTTGTGCTTCATCTTGTTTCTTGATTCATATACATAAGCATATAGCTTTCTCGATCTTATAATCACTTAAACTCTGAGTTATCTTAGTGCACCATAATTTGGGACATTCCATGCTAAACATAGACTCATTGTTTCGGATTGTATCTTACCCGCCTATCATAAAACATTCGTTGAGGTAATTCATCATAAACATGAACACTCAGGATTTGCCTTTTAACTGGAATCCTATTGGAAACCAAGTTTGCCCTGCAGTGCTTACTTACAACATAAAACATCTTTTCATGCATACATGATCTTTCTTACCGCACCTTGCGAATTATGCCCCTTACATACGTTACTCATATAGACGATTCACGAATCTCTTAACGAGTCTTAAGAAATCTTTCGATCTCGTTACAATCTTATCGCACCCGAACTAATGGGTAACTCATAAAGCTTGACATAGAGGAGTGTAATCAAATTGTTACTTCATCTGGCAATCTAATAACCAACGTTGTGGTTAACGTGTTCTTGAAACTTTCTAGCATATTTACTTGCACATACATCAAACATTCTTAACACATTTCCGTGTATCTTGTAGGATCTTGGCTTCATACGAACATTGTCGTTTCCATAACATGGGTATACTTTCGAGTGCCGTCTCTTGTTAAATGATAACGATACGTGTTCTAAAATCTTTCTTGAATAAATTTTCTTAAGCTCTGGTATTCGGGTTCTTGGAACGAATAGATACATGACTAAAAAGATTTTATCATTTTCAAAACTGAATTTGTAGTGGTACTACATAACCACCGGACGAGTCTCTATATTTTAAAAAAGATTTTATAACTCGCTCAAAACTTGTCCACGACAAGTTGGTCCTGAAGTTTGTACGCCTTAAGTGAGTTTGCTTACGACGTATTTCATCAGTTTCGAAAATGTATAATTCCATGAATTTAGAAATAAGCATCGTTCCCAAGTTCCATAATACCAATCTTAGCTTTAGAAGTTATAAAATCATGGCTTGACATGTCTTAGCAAGTATCGTTTTCACTCAACAAGTATTGCATACGAAAGTATGATTCTCATTGAACAAAACTTGAGAGTCGCATCTCCCTATATGTTAACATGCTTAAACTTCAAAGGTGGATTCTTACTTTCTTAACTAATATACATACCTCATACACCTGTTAATACATGCCATAAACCAAGAAGATCCTTGACCCACTTAACATTAACTTATTCCTCTTTTCGGAACACTAAATTTGATTCTTCACATCATCTTATTCGGTTATCATTCTTGATGCTTCAATTCTTTACTTGAGTCACGAAAGGTAACCTTCTGAACCTTGCATGTTCTCCTCGAAGATTCTTTAATACTATAATTCCATGTTTCGTGATTAACGATTAGCTTCCGTGGCGCTACTCTGATTCCCACCGGTTGGCTTAAACCATTACTCTAATCCGTTAGAGCGATTGAGACTTCACATTTCTGCTTACCACTTGAATACTAACTTCTTGAGATCTTCCATGTTGTGACCAACGTCACAACCTTACACTTGTCTTGTAAATTCAAAACTTGTGATAACTTATCTTATGCTCATAATTCTTGACTTGGGAGTAAACCTTACGTTTTTGCTGGTTACATTTACCATACATATCGTAATTGAACCTGTTTCCAAGCAACTCGAATTCCTTTGACAAACTCATATAACACTTGAACATATCCTTCTAGAACATCTAATCCTTGTACCTTCGTATCCTCGCATACTATATTTTGCTTAATCATAACAATGCTTACTCGTTGATTTTTCTTTTAAGGAAAACTTCGTAAACTAGCGCACGGGTCATTGACATTGATGATTTTTCTACTATATAAATACTGAGTTTAGGCCCCGGTCGTTACTCTAAAATTATAGAACGTGTTGATAACACATACGTGCCATCAACCTAGACTCCAATAAGTCTAGTCCGCTCTATGAGTGTCGTAGCAAACCAGTTCCTAAAAATCTCTTGTGAATTTTCAAAATGTCAACTTCAATCACCCATACGCGCAACACTTTCTAAAATCTTTTTAAACATGATAATTCAACTTCATGATGAGCCTTAGCAAGTCAATTAAGCAAAACATACGTTCGAGAGATACGTCATAATTCCACATAGTCCGTGAACCTTGTGATTTCTCATAACTTTGCACCGCTTTAACTTCTTACTTCATACCTCATGCATAAACTTCTGCGACTTTCCTTTTAAACGTCGGAACTTTTATACTCTTGATCGTGGCTCGTTCTTGACTCTTAAAACATTAACTTCCAAAGTTACCTTAAACCGTATCGATTTCGTTGATGGTTACCCATGTCTTTTCCTTGAAAAAAAAACTTAGGATATGATATGCATTCGTTACTTGATGTCATAAATTATTTTCATCACCTAAAAGATTATTATGAAGACATCTCCCCAATAGTCATTGCAAACCATAGGAACGAATTGGTAGATTTCATAAAAACGGAAAGTTTCGTCCCAGGCTTGCTATTGGTGAGCTTCTCCAACTCTATTTTCAGAAAACATTTATTGCATAAAATTCTTATTCTCAAGTATACAATACACATCATTCATTCTTATCATCGTAAAATATTCTATAACGTATGCATGACAACTTCAACCTTTTCAATACAATTCTTGGCACGTCGGAAATCAATGCCTTAATCTTGATAACATAAAACCTTCTCTTGAATTCCGAACTTCCAACACTATGAATAACTTACCTCTTTAGGTTGCCACCTATGCAACTTGACAACCCCACATGTCCTTATCTTCATTTACATATTGCTATTCCTGAGAGCCTGCTGACCCCGTCAACATAAATCAAGTTCTCACTATCTTGTAACCTTGTACTGACATCCCAGAATATCACAAACCCGTTCCAACAAAAACTCTTACCGAATCTTTCGGTCATGATTAGATATATATATCCAACTTCCTCGCTTACGGGTACATTAAGTATCACTATCATCTTACCCGACATCGTCGGAACGTTTCTTCTTAACATGCCTTACATTCCCGGAGGATTCACACTTCTACTTGATTAGTTCATCGGCCACCTTTTGGCACGATCAAACTACTTCATCACATACTTCGTTCCTCTTGAGTCCTATTCAGCTCTCAGGCATCCATCCTAGTCGTCGAATGTTAAATTGAGTTGATCAGGCTCAACTAACAACAACAACTAGAACATTTACCCGGAACCCAATGGTCCCACTACCTTAGTTGTAACATTAATGACCCAAGGCACGGTCTGAATCGACCTGCTCTGATACCAAATATAACACTCATACTAGACGTATCTAGAAAGTCTAGCATGTGCGTTGAATTTAGTACTGGATACATTAAAAATTTACAACATAAAAACTTCGAATGAATTTATATACAACAAAACGCGTTCGTACAATATCAATACAACATAACTTGACTAATTTAGAATAAATGCATCCTTGGATTCCATATTCTTCATGCTTCGGGTACGAACGAGCTCTTGCTGAAAATCCATTCGGCTACTAGCTTGCCATCCATCCTGTTTATCTGAAACAAATAAGGATTGGGATGAGACATAATGTCTCAGTGAGTTCCCCTAAATCCTAGGCTATAGGTAACCTCAAGGGAAACCTACGGTCACCACGTGTCTACATTACAACCAGACGGTTGACTATACGTGTGTGGGGACTTGCATACTTGACGGTCGTGCATACTAGGGCCGTCATAGTCTTACCTTAACTTGTTATAGGCTTCACTTCCTATACGTGTCATGGCGGCCGAGGGAACCTAGGACCGCATTGCCAAGAATACGCTTACGTATCGAGGCCTAATCATAACATAATCATGGCACGATTCTAAACCGGACGATTAGGGGAAACCTAAGATCATCATCGGTATCATGTTCTTTACTTACTCTAATCCATGCCCTGTACTTGTCATGTAGCATCTAATGCTCTTATTCTTAAACATAAACTTGCATGGATTCACTCTTGCATAACCATGAACATAACATAATCATAATCATATCATACATAAACGTATCTAAGTTCATTCAATTATGTTAGCGTTGAACAAACAATTATTATCTTGATTCATTTTACGGATAGTCCCGGGTGGAGTAACCCCGAGATCAATCCCATACATGACCGATGTACGTACATCCGACTCCCTTGGTGTCGTGCGGGTCCCTTGCGGCTTAAACCGTTCCCCTTAGGTCGAGAACCTCCCGTATCCCCCTGGCGTGGATAACAAGAGACACGAGCACCTACGTCTTGTTACTCAGTGACATGCGGATCCCTTACGGCTTAAATCGTTCTCATAATGAGAACCCCTTGTATCCCCCTGAGGTGGATATCAAGAGACATGTCACCTACACTTATTAGTCATGGTCTTGTCGTGCATAAGTTAAACATATACATACTTACTTGCTTATTACCTCGGACCCTTGAGTCGATCCGATTAGCGGTAAACTTATACTTGTTCATGTACATACTTAATCGTGGTGGAGTGATTAACTAATCAAACCACATCTTATCATGCTTGCTAAACACTCTTAACGTATGCGAAGAGTTTATACTTCGCGTCTTAGCATTCTAGGAGTCTTGCTAGTTCTCAACGACTATGTCGAGGCTCTAATCTTCCTCTTGCTTAATAGATAGTTTGCTACCCGTTTCATGACATGATTTCTCTCGTATGTCATGCCTTACTAACATGCTTAATACTCGCCCAATATCATAAAGATCATGCTTTCATTGCTAATCATTTAGGACCTTGGTTTGAGGGGTTTACATTCGTTAAAAGACACCACAGAGAAAACTGCGTCGCGTATCCCCACGCCTGCCTGAAACGAGCAAAACAATGGGATTTCTCCCTGTCTTACTCGCCTAGGCGAGTAGATTTGCTGGGGAGGCGAGCAGCAGCTCGCAGCTGCGAGTTGGGGGCGAGCAGGACCCCCGTTTCGGAGTTCTAGCTCGCTGTGGCGAGTTAGGACAGTCCAGAACACTTAAAAATGGTATTTTTGACCCAAAAACCTCAAACCAAGTGTCTCTATTAGTTTTGGAACATATTTGATCATAGGAAACTTATAAAACATGCATATGGCAAGTATTAACATGTATAGCATGCATGACATAAAAAGGGGCAACTAGACTAATGCATAAACCCTAGAATTTCATGTTATTCATACTAAACATACATGGCATAATCATAATCCCAAAGGGTGGGAATTCTATCTATGGAACTCACTTAAACCAAGTTCTTGAAGCATCAACAAGCTCCAAGCTCCAACATGACAAAACCCTAGTTTGTGATCACTTGCTTCTTTTGCTTAAACCATAACCATCTTGACATTTCTTGCAATATAATACATCATGATCCTTGCTTGATCATCCTTATTCTATTCCCAATGATTTCTTCTCCAAAACCCTAATTCTTGATTACAAGATGTTCTCAAAGCTTCTATCCAAAATCAAGGTTGTTTCTTGCTCACTAATTGCTAGCAATCCATACTTGACTCACCACTTCCAAAAACTTGGTAAAGTTGCTACCTCAAAGGGAAAAAGATGATATAGGTTTCTAGAGAGGAAAGGAGAGATTCAAGCAAAACCCCAAGCTTCTCAAACTTAGGACAACATGAGAGATCAAAGCATAAAACCTTGCTAGGGAAGAAGAAGATTGAAGAAGGTTTGATGGAGAGGAAGAGAGAAAGACACGTGAGAGAGAAGAGAGAAGGAAGAGCAAAAACCAAATCCAAAACCTAGAGAGAGAAAGGAAAGAAGAGAATGAGATATTTTGGGGGTAAATCCAAATAAATAACATTTCCACGTGAAATTACCATTTTACCCTTGCCTTGAACGTGTTAAAAACAACTCAGATACTTTTCCCGTAAAAAGCTGACATGTCATAAAATATTTCCATTAACTTACTTTTCCATAATTTAATTCCTCTAACACGGTCAACGGGTAATATACCGATACTGTCAGGCGGGATATTACACTAGTAATTCAAGGATCCCCATTAAATATTAATGGAGATATTCTCTAAAAGAAAAAGAATTAACAGAAACTTAACAATGTTGATAGAAAAGGGAGGTGTTTGTCCATTTGACAATAACTTAAGGGAGGTTAATGTAAGTTTTAAAACTAGAGGGGGTGTCGGTGTTATTTTAGTAAACCTTAGGGGAGGTGTGTGTAATTTTCCTTAAAAAAAATGACTAAAATTGATATAGAGAATTTAAGGCAAAATTACTCATTTCATCCCTTAACTTAATTTCAGGTAACAATTTCGTCTTTTATCTTTTTATTTTCCCGATTTCATCCTTTATGTTATAATTAAGTAATAGTTTCGTCATTTATCCTTTTTTTTTCTCGATTTAATATTTTATGTTATAAAATGTCAACATTGTTATCCTTTTTTATGGGATTTTTCAATGAAATTTGAGTTGTTACGTTTGTATGACGAAAATCCGAGTTTCTTTATGAGTTTGATGAATTTTTTATAAGTTTTTTTTGTGGATTTTTTTATTTTGTTTTGATAAAAAAAAGGATAACAATGTTAACATTATATAACATAAAGGACTAAATCAGGAAAAGAAAAAGATAAAGGACGAAATTGTTACATAATTATAAAATAAAAGATTAAATCGGGAAAATAGAAAGATATAGGATGAAAATGTTATCTGAAATTAAGTTAACGAATGAATTGTATAATTTTGCCTATTTAAGAGACCAAAACTTGAAGAAGAAGAAAAAAACTAGTGTATTATAAATGAAAGTCTATATGTTGAAAGAACTAAAACATATTCTAGGGATGACAATTGGACCCAGACCCAGTGGGTACCCGAAAAAAATACCCATAATGGGTAAGGTAAAACCCCGCTTGCATGGGTCTGGGCACGGGTCCGGGTAATATCCACAAATTTAAATGGGTATGGACACAGATAAGGGTACTATACTGCCCAAGCCCTAGCCCCACATATACATATTTATATAATATCATAAATAATTTATTTGTTTTTGGTTTATAATTAATTAATTTATATACCTATTTTATTTTTGACAATCAATTTATATACCTATTTAATTACTACGATAACAACTCCATCCGACCGATGCACAATTTTTTAAGGATATCTTCTATGTTTTTTATTTCACTAAATACCACGATTCCAACTATTTTGAGTTAATTTTTAAAAATTTGGACCGAACTATATAGTATATATATAGTTTCAAAATTGAGACAAGGAGCTCTAAAAAAGATGGATAGAAAGTAGTGTCAGCTTATCACAAAAGAAATAGTGTAAGCTGTAGAGACTGCCGTTAGGAACTCAGAACTCAGAGTCATCCAATCTACCATGGAATTCAAATAGTGCTGCTACGCTAGCGTCTTTGTCCTTTTCCCTCCGATAATTATTGTTGCTACAAATAATAGAATAGAATCAAACCCTATTTTGGATTCAGAACTCAAACCCTAATTTTGGAAAATGGCGCAGGTTAGCAGCGATGACCCATACGACATCGTCCTTACTTCTCTGTCACTCACGGCGGCGGAAACAGCCACTGGAACTACCCAGCTTCCAACTCTTCCGCTTGATGTCTTGCCTGAGATTCTGTGTAGGCTTCCGGTGAAATTACTGGTACAGCTTCGATGTCTATGTAAGTTCTTTAATTCTTTAATTTCCGATCCCAAATTCGCAAAGAAACATCTTCAATTCTCAACCAAGCGTCACCACCTCATGGTAACATCTAGGAACAACTTGGATGAGTTGGTTCATCATGATTCCCCAATACCTTTGGTTTTTTCTACTTCTACCGTTGTTGCACAGACACAACTTTGCCCTCCTATTACTCTCACTAGTGGATACGCGAACGTACTCTGCTCTTGTGATGGCATCATTTGTGGTGCGCTCGATCCTGGTTCATATTTTCTATGGAACCCTTCCATCAAAAAATTTAAGTTATTGCCTCCTTTGGAAATTCCACCCGAAGATGAACCTTTTCCTTTTTCCATAAGCTTTGGGTATGATCATTTCATTCATAATTATAAGGTCATTGCTGTTTCTGAAAATAATGAAGTTAGTGTTAATACTTTGGGGACTGATTATTGGACAAGAATACAGGACATCCCATATGATTACGACATCGGTCTTTATGGAATATTTGTGAGTGGCACTGTTAATTGGTTGGCAAATGATAATTCAACTATTGTTTCTCTCGATTTAAAGAAGGAGTCGTATCAACAGCTTTTGCCACCTGATTCCGAGAATGACTTGTGGGCCTTGGATGTGGTGAGGGATTGCTTGTGTATCTTTGCAAGCAGTGATATGTTTTTCGAAGTTTGGATTATGAAGGACTATGGAAATGAAGAGTCTTGGACTAAATTGTACACTGTTCCTCACAGACATGATCGGGGTTTAAAAGCCTACATGGCTTTATATATTTCTGAGGATGACCAACTGCTGGTGCATTGTATTGAGATTGAAAGTAGCAATGATAAGGTAGTTGTTTACGATTCCCAATCTGGTACTTCGAATATTCCTAAGCTTCAAAACAACTATGAACGGATGCTCCCAAATGTCTACATTGAGAGTTTGATATCACCTTAAGTTGGGATTCAACTGCAACATATATATATGGTTAGTTTTTGTTTGTGTTATTTATGTGTTATGCCTGCTTTTATTTTCAATAGTTTGGTTAATCTGAGTTGTTGATTCTCTCACATTTTGCACTATCTTTTCACAATCATGAATGGTTTGTCATTTGATTCTCTAACATTAGAAATATATAAGAAATCAGTTCAGTTGGAAAACAGTTCTGTAATTCAGTTCTCAAATTCATTTACTTGTTTTTGAACTGTGCCAAACTGTTTCAAAATTGGAAAATTTGTTTATAAAACTATGTTAACCAGTTCAGAACCAACGAACCGGTTTTAAACTGTTTTTCAATCAGGTCAGTTTGAAATCACAGTTTTGTTCTCAAATTTTAAACCACGTCAGTTCATAAACAAAAAAAAAAACATGGTGCATCAAACCACACAATCTGATTGAACAATAATGAATTGTTTGTTCTTAATTGTTGTTGGTTTGAGACTCTAGCTAGAAATTGTTTGAGTATTGTTTGCATAAGAGTATGAATATTATTTTAGGAGTGTGGATATTGGAGTGTTCTTATGGACTGAATGGTTTCAAATAGAGTAGGAGATTGGTGCTGGTTTTTTCTGATTCAAGTTAAACTGCGTAATTTTCCATTAATTATGGAATAATTTCATCTTGTAGCAGTTTTACCTGGCGGTTGGCTGCATTTAGACCCTTATTTCTATACCCTATTGGATTAACTTTCTTGATTTTTATTCCTGTTTGAAAAAATATATACCAGAGATAGATGAAACTTGTATGTAATAGATTCATGTTTTTCTATTTACCTTTTCACATTTCTGTATCTGCTTAGCTATCAGCTCAATATTTTTCTATAGTACCGTCTATTGTTCTAAATTTCTTGGGTAATACAAGGATACAACAACAACAACAACAACAACGCCTTATCCCACTAAGTGGGGTCGGCTACATGGATCAAATGCCGCCATAATGTTCTATCAGAGACCATATTTGGATCCAACTCATTGACCTCTAAATCTTTTCTAATGGTTTCTCTAATAGTTTTCTTAGGTCTTCCTCTACCTCTTTTAACCTGACTCTCCTCCATTTGATCTACTCTTCTTACCACGGCGTCTACGGGCCTTCTCTCTACATGTCCAAACCATCTAAGCCTATTTGGGTAATACAAGGATAACTAAGATATTTGTGATTATTTTTTATTCTGCTATGTTGTGTGAGTTTTAAATAGTTTGTGAAGTAGGTGAAGAAATTGGAGTGCTAGCTTCATCCTTTGTAAGTTTCATCCAACTAATTAATCTCTAAATCTTTCTTAATAGCTTCTCTTAAAATTTTAAGAAGAAGCTATAAAGGTTAATTAATTGGAGTGCTATGTTGTGTGATTTAGGAAGACCTGTGAAGAAATAGTTTAAATAATAATATGACCTTTTTTTTTTGAAACATAATATTATGATTTATTCACTTTTGTTTCAAATAATAATATGACTATGAGTGAGAACAATTTATCAGATATTTCCTAATGTTAAAAAAAAAATTATGTCAGTGATTATATTTTGCATTAGGGGCAATTTATTCGTAAGCAAAGTCTAATTCCCACAATGCTTCTATTTTATGATTTATGTGTTATTTACACTTATCAAATGGGACTTCTTTTTGGCGTGTGGGTTGATTTGGCAGCCTTGTTTTTTTTCTGCTATTATTTATCACTGGTTGGGGACAATACTTGTTGGTGTATAGGTATTGAGGCAGGGATATGCTATTGGTGTTCACTAGTATATGTCGGCCTCAAGACTGGATTCCGGTATTGGTTATTTACGCGGTTTAGGTGTTCCGTTTTCTAGCGGCCTTTGTTGTTTGTAATTCTTCCTTCCGCGAGTCTGATTGCTTCTTGCATTTACTCGACGAGAATAAAATTTGCTATTCAAAAAAAAAAAAAAAAATGGGACTTCTTTAGCCTTTGCTTTTTCTTGGTGGTGATGATAGTTGTGAAAAAATAGGATTGTTCATGATGTCAGGTCCTTTCTTTCCTTTTTTTGAAAGATCTGAAGTCAGTTGTTTTTCTAAAGATTGAGAGAGAATAAGTCATATCTTGAAAACTTCAATTTTCCCATGACAGTTTGGGATTAACATGGCTATTGACATAATTGCTTTATTCACTAGTCTAGTATGAATGCAAGATAATAGTTAATGTATATATGGCTCATAGTACATGTGAGTTGCATCTCCACTAAGGATAATAAGAGTTTTGTTGGGTTTAATTATCGAACGAGACCCACAAGATAGGAATACATTTTCTTAAATTTTAGAATCATTTTTTTTCTCTCATTGTTTTACTATGTTTTCTTTCAATATCAAGTAAACTTCTAGCAATGCTAGTTTAGTATTGCTAGCTGATTTCAATCTCTTGGCTTTGTTGATTAACTTGAACTTATTTCATTTCATATCATAGTTTTTGGCTCACACATAGAAACAATTTCTTAGAAACACCTTTACTAAAGGGATTGGCTTACTTTTGTGCTCTCTAATATATAGTTTTGACCTCTGCAATTATGATTAAAGCATATGCCTCTTATCTTGTTTTTGTGTGTGTGTGTGTGTATGAAGCTCATAGGTTGCTATATCATGCTCTGACACCTGTAGCAATTCATTTCTCTAGACCCTTCAGATTTAAGGTCACCTCACTCTGTTTTTTTGAGCAACATAAAGATTCCTTCCTCGAAGAAATCATCATCTTGCTGTGAAAAGAAAGTATTAAAAAAGTATTAAGGATGAGAAACAACAATTCAACAGTGGACGATGAAAGTACTAGTTTTGATGTTTCCGTTTCCATTTAGGTAACAAAGAGGTAACTACTAACTAGTTTTGAAAAAATTCAAACATGTTTGCAACCAACTAACTATATTTAGATGTCAGTGGCCAACCAACCTCTAGATCAATTTTTGGCTTACTGTAGAGCCTCCAAATTCTTTTCTATGTCCAACTTTGTAGTCATATTCTAACATGAATCACCAAAGTTATTTATTGTTTCTGTCCCCACACTGCATTGGTTTTCTAAATGTCACCATCATTGTCCTCTTTCCTCCATATGATTCCTCTCTTCTCTCTTCATGTACTAATAATTCCTTCTTGTTCTCTGCGTCAATTTTCTCGGCATCAGAGACTGGACCAAGGCTCGCTAATCACTAACAATCTGACTTGACTCTAACTCATGTATGTAAATTTGTCTAACCTCGGAGAATCACGTAAAAATCTTATGTTTTCCTAAATTCAACACTTGTTTTTAGTGGATTCAAGTTACTTGACTCTTATCTTGTGCTCTCTCATATGTTGTTCTCACCTCTGCAGTTCCCATTAAAGCATGTCCCTCTTCTCTTGTATATATATGAAACTCATCTTAGGTTGCTATATCGTACTCTAAAACCTGTAGCAATTCATTTCTTTAGACCCTGCTGTTTTAACCACACTTCGTTTCTGTGAGCAACAGGTTCTTACACCACTTTCTCTTTTGATTATCATATACTTCACATTTATGTAAATGATTGTTCTTTAGCTTTATGAAACTTATAGGGAAATTGTAATGCAATTCTATGTCTCAGTTTTTATTCCGCTGGTTTTGAGAATATGAAGGAATGTATCATATGTTTGAGTATATTCAAGATAAGGAAAAGATGAGGTTATTAACTGAATGCCAACTTGTTTATCATTATGTGTATTTGGATATGTGGTTGAGTTCTCATCCTCATTACCTTCATTGTAGAGCTTCCCTCTATACATGTTAGTCATCAATTTTCTAAAGAAATTGACATGTTATTAATTTCTCAGTAACTTTATTTGTTGTTACGACTTGTTGGTGCTGAATTAATCATATAGTACATTCAGTTTTCAGTTAAGGGTTACTATTATCACTAAGTTGGTTTTGATGGTCATTATTATTTGAAACATTTTGGTTTTTGTTGACAAAGTAATGTGTTCTGTTGCGCTCGACTGAGAGAGACAAAGTTAGAGGTCGCACTTGCGCCTTACACAAAAACCCAATTTGTTTTTATGATCTTAGCTGCGATACTGCAGTTTCAAGATATTGGGCGCAATTTCTACAATCTTGACTGCTATTTTTCTCAGCAGGTGATCTTGTACATGATCTGGATTGTGCGGGACGAGTAAGATCGTGAAATTGCACGATCTTACGCGCTAAATCAAATGGATATTTTGTACATTTTTGTCTTAATGTAAGATATATGATCATCATATTGTTTTGTTAATGTTAGTGATATGATTAAATTCTTACACACATGTGACCCATTTTATGACTAATAACATTGGTGAAATGACCTGCATATGATTGATATAGTATAGTTTATGTGATTGTAGTGAAGTTCCTTTCCATATGTGTGTTGCCTTATAATGTCTTAATATTTTAATTGCACCTAAAACCTCAAAATACCCCTTATAGACTTGTAACATTTTAGTTGAAATGTCTCTTTTTCAGGTTTGTCATGCTTGTTCATTTCAATAGAAGGGTTATTCAGTGTCTGGATTTCTCGAGTTCATTTTGTGGTTTGGAGGTTTGCTGAAGATGGTTGTGGAACTTCCTAAGTTCTATTGATTATTTCTTATGGAGTTAAACTAGATGAGGTGTAGAAACATATATGTTCTGAATGGATACTACAAACTTATTTTTCTACTTTATTATTGTATGTTGTAGTATGTCTTGATGGAACATGATAGGTTGTGTGATTGTGAAGCCTAATGCATTTGGATGTTGTATTTTTCTTGCAAAAACATAGTAAGAGCCCCTATGATTAAGATTATGGGTTAAATATGTTTTTGGTCCCTACATTTTGCCTCGTTTTAATTAATAGTCCTTACATTTCAATAAATGTTTTTAAAATTCCTACATTTTTCCTCCGTTAGCATAAATAGTCCCTGCTGTCAAATAATTAACGAGAAGCTGACGTGGCAGTTTGTGGGCCCCGTTTTTTTAATGATATGGCAAACACTCAGATACACATGTTATATCCACATGGAAGTATATGTGGCAATGGGTCCCACTCATTAAATGAATGTTAATTAAAATATTGATTAGTGTTAATTTGTATTTTAATCAAATAATTAACACTAAAATACAATTAAAATAATGTAAACAGAAAGCAAAGAGACCCTACAAATAACAAAGCCAAAAAATAGAAACCCTAGATTTTCAGAAAGTCCTCCTTCGAAGAACACTTAGCGGTGCTACCCAAACCCAGTTCGAATCCGAGTTCGTTGAATCCGAGTTCCTGTTCGATTTCTTGTTCATTTTCGAGTTTGTGTTTAGTGTGTTGGCTGATTTTCGAGTTGTATCTGTGATTTTCGCGTTCGTGTTTTGTGGGGACCAAAGTACGGGTCATGTGGGGACCAAGAACTGTGGCGATGAGGTTCAAAATGAACAAGACGAGGCAGGTTCTGATGTACAAAAAACGCAAAAGGAACAAAATCAACCTGAGATGAATACTGTTGTCCAGTCCAGTCAGAATCATGAAGTTGATGATGATAATCCAGTTGATCTACATGACGATTGGATTAAAGTGGAGAGGAAAAAAAAGAATCCAAAAATTAATGGGCAGAATTCTCAAAAAGGTATGTTCAATAACCTACATAAATCAAAATTTATTGGCAGTAATGGGGACGTGAAGGTCAAAGCTCATGGATCAAATATGAATAACGGTTATCACAATACAAGTCATTCTTTTGTTAAAAAAAAAACTAAGGCTAAGAAATGAGAATAATATGCCTAAAATAAATGATTTAGATGGTACTGAACATATTTCAACACCGTCTAATGGAAAAAACAAAGGTAGTTACACTATTATTAAGGAGCATAATACAACTAATTCTTGTATGGGAATGGGAACTAAATTAACGCCTAAACAAGTGGGCATGTGCACAAAAGTGGACCTAATTATCAAGTAGAGGTGGAAAATATGCCTATAACTAAAGTGGGTTTGGTGGAAGCGCATTTGATGAGTGACATCAATAACGAATTGGGTGGTGAACATAAGTCACCAATTGCTAATGAAAATTCTAAGGGAGATATGGACACTTCCATGGACACCTCTACTAGTTTAAATTGATGTGTTTCACGATCAGGTATGTAGCTGGTCCTTTCTTTCAAAAAAAAAAAATGTAGCTGGTCCTTTTTTATTTTTATTTGTTTTAATGATTATGTTAACTTGGAATTGTAGGGGTGCTCAAGGAAAAAATTTCCGTAGAGCACTCAAAAATTTTTACAGGAAAAATAAAGTAGACTTGGTGGCTCTGCAAGAGCCTCGTTGTAGTGGTATGACTGCTCGGAGAACTATTAAGAGCTTGGGTTTCAAAAATTATTTACTTTCTGAAGCTAGAGGTTTCTCCGGAGGGATATGGTTGCTTTGGAACAAGGCGAACTTGCAGGTGACTGTTATTCAAGAGGATTTTCACTTTCTTCATGTTCGGGTGCAAGAGAGGGACATGGATCCTTGGTTACTTACAATGGTATATGCTAGTCCACGGGAGAATGAGAGACGTGATACTTGGATTAAGTTGCATGACATTGCTAGTAGTATTCAAGAGCCCTGGATAATGATGGGTGATTTCAATGAGATTGCGAGTAGTGATGAAAAAAAGGGGGTGCGCCAGTGGACGTCAGAAGATGCTCTAATTTTTCTGATTGGATTAATGACTGTAATTTGTTAGAGGTTCACACTATAGGAACAAAGTTTACATGGAGAGGGCCAAAGTGGAATGGGCATGACAGAGTCTTCAAGAAGCTTGATCGTGTTCTTTGTAATGTGGCTTGGCGTCTTAAATTCCATGAAGGTTTCGCCAAGGTCATTCCCAGAGTTCAATCAGACCATCACCCTTTAGTGATTCTTTCTGAGGGTGTGCCTTACAGTGGAGGAGTTCGGCCTTTCAGGTTTGAGTCTGCGTGGGTTACTCATGCTGATTTTAGTAGACTAGTGGCAGAGAATTGGAACGCTAGCCCTGATTTGATCCACAAACTTTCCAACCTTACTACTCAATTAAAGTACTGGAATCAAGATACCTTTGGAAATATTTTCAAGCAAAAGAAAGAGCTCTTAGCCAGGTTAAATGGTATTCAAAATTGTCCGCATTATGGGTATAGTAACTTTTTGGATAATTTAGAGAAAGATCTCCAGGGTCAATTGGAGATTACGCTTTATCAAGAAGAGTGTTTATGGTTCCAGAAGTCGCGCAGTCAATGGATTACTGATGGTGATCGAAACACTAAATATTATCATTCTAAAACAATAATTAGAAGAAGAAAGAATAAGATCTTGTCCTTGAGAGATGGTACTGGAAATTGGGTTGACAAGCCTGAGAGCTTGAAAGATTTTGTTCGCCAGTTCTATATTGATCTTTTCACAGAAGATAAGGTTGACCGAGAACATGTTGTTGCTTGGAATACTTATCCAAATTCTCTTGAAAATCAACATGATCGTTTGAGCGCCCCTATCCAAATTTTAGAATGCAAGAAAGCTCTTTTTGAGATGGGTCCCCATAAAGCTCCTGGAGAAGATGGTTATCCTGCATTTTTTTTCCAACAATGTTGGGAGACTGTGGCTAGTTCCCTTTTTGAGTATGTAAACCAGGTTTGGGTTAATCCTTCTCTTATCTCTTTTATTAATAGTACCTTAATTGTTATGATTCCTAAAATTGATAAACCTGAATTTGTTTCCCAATTTAGGCCTATTTCTCTTTGTAATGTGGTTTACAAAATTATATCTAAAGTTATTGTTAATAGGATTAAACCTTGTTTGAATAGTATTATCTCCCCATATCAATCTAGTTTTATCCCGGGCCGTAGCATTCATCATAACATCATTGTCGCTCAAGAGATGGTCCACTCCATGGCTAGGATGAAAGGTAAGAAAATGTTTATGTCCATAAAGATTGACCTGGAGAAAGCTTATGATCGACTTAATTGGAACTTTATTGAGCAATGTTTGGAGGAGTGTAGGTTTCCGCCTAAGATTATTGAGGTTATTCACCATTGTATTTCGTCTTCATCCTACAAGATCATGTGGAATGGAGAGAAGACAAATAGTTTTAATCCTTCAAGAGGAATTAGGCAAGGGGACCCTTTGTCTCCTTATTTATTTGTGATTTGTATGGAGAAACTTTCCCACATTATAGCTGACCAGGTAGAAGCGGAGTACTGGAAACCAATGCGTGCAAGCAGGTATGGTCCCCAAATTTCTCATCTTCTTTTTGCTGACGATCTTCTTCTTTTTGCAGAGGCTTCTATTGAGCAAGCTCATTGTGTTATGCATTGCCTTGATCTCTTCTGTCAAGCTTCAGGTCAAAAGATCAATAGTCAAAAAACTCAGATTTTTTTCTCTAAAAATGTGGATAATCAGCTTCGTGATGATATCTTACTTCATACTGGTTTCTCCCATGTCAATAGTTTTGGTAGATACCATGGGGCTAATTTGACTACTGGTAGATCCACTAGAGGGCATTTTAACCACATTGTCCAGAAAATCCAAAATAAGCTCAGTGGGTGGAAACAACAATGTTTGAGTCTTGTGGGGAGAATTACTCTCTCTAAGTCTGTTATTAGTTCTATTCCGTATTATCACATGCAATACGCTAAGCTTCCCAAAACTGTTTGTGATGAGATTGAGAAAATTCAACGTGGTTTCCTATGGGGGGACACAGATCAGGGTCGTAAAGTACATTTGGTGAATTGGGACCTATGTTGCCAACCTAAATGTGATGGTGGATTGGGGTTTAAGAGACCACATCGTATGAATGAAGCTTTCTTGATGAAGATGATATGGAATCTCATAAAAAATCCGGATGAGCTATGGTGCAGAGTTCTTATCAGCAAGTATGGTAGAAATAATGATTTTATGGTTTCCTGCAACTCACAACCTTATGATTCCCCCCTATGGAAAGCTTTGGTTGGAGTTTGGAATGATTTTCAACGCCATATTTTTTGGAAAATAGGGAATGGAAGGCTTACAAATTTTTGGCTTGATAAGTGAGTCCCTAACAGGAGCGAGCTCCTCCCATCAGCTTCCTAGAATTTCATTGATACTACCATTTCTGTGCGGGATGTTTTGAATGCCGAGGGGGATTGGAACCTAACTTTTTTGCATGAAAATTTACCAACTAATATTGTGAACCAAGTGGTTGCTTTACCAACCCCAATTGATGCAGATGGGCCTGATGTTATGGGATGGGAAGGAACTAATACTCATCAGTTTACCATTCAAAGTGCTTATAGATTGCAACATGGAGATATTCATCCCTTGGAAGGAGATTGGAATTCTTTGTGGCAATGGAAAGGACCTCATCGTATTCAAACTTTTATCTGGCTTGCAGCTCATGAGCGCATCCTTACCAATTTTCGTAGAAGCAAGTGGGGAGTCGGTATATCTCCAATTTGTTCTAGATTTGGGACATGTCACGACCCAAAAACAATCATCGTGACCGGCGCACGAACTAGATCATTCTAGCCCGGCAAGCCTATTAATCGAACTTGACAACTAAAATAAATAAATAAAAAAAATTCCAATTTGAATTTCATTTCAAAGAAATATTCACTGAAATTTCGACAGAGTTTCCTCTGTATTTTCAACATTTCCAAGATATAAATCCTGTTTTAAAAATCTGTTCTATCAGCCAGAATCTCCAAATAACGTTTTTATTTTCATACTACTTGTACAACTCAAATTAAAACATCCTATTAGATAAATACTTTTGATTCAAAATTACTATTATATACTTCATATATACACTTTTACGTTAATCTATAATCATTTCCTATATCATCAAGATGCGTCAATATTAACGTTAATCAATTCAAAAATCTAAACTAATGGCAATATCCATATAATAGAATGGAACCTCATGAAATCCATTAACAATGACAAGGATAAAGTGAGTCCTTTCTCCCCATTGCATCAGAGGAAGCAATGCTCCGCTCGGCACCAATCCTAAAATTCATTTCAGCAACAATAAACAAATCATATAACAAATATAATCCTAATCACCACAATCATATCAATCACGATCATATATTCAATATATCGTATTCTGATATAACTTATACTTTGACATACTTATCTGAGTATGTCTCGGATCCTTTTCCGATAATAACTAATTTCGGCTAACTAAGCCGGAGTTTCATAACTAAAATTCCTCATTTCCAACTGTTGATAAAATACCCATGAAATATTTATTCGTAGCTAACTCGTTCTAAACATAATTTTTATGTTAATACATTTCTCTAAAGTACAAAACTACTAAAATTTGACACATTCTCTTATACTTTATCATCACATTCCATGATGTGAATTTACTATCAATAAAGTATATAAATTATTTTCTCATTGATACCATTCAATATAAATTATCTCATCAATATAAAATATTTATCTCATTTGTACCACTCAATATAAACTATTTCACCATTTATCTCTTTTCATTATTTATACATAAACCACATTATCTCTTCGTTGTGGTGAACGGAAATATACCACATTATCTCTTCGTTGTGGCGAACGGAATATACCACATTATCTCTTCGTTGTGGCGAACGGAATATACCACATTATCTCTTCGTTGTGGCGAACGGTATACTATGAACAATTTGGTTCATAGGCTGCATTATCTCTTCGTTGCAGCGAACGGAATATCTATAATTACTATGAGTGTGTTACTCATAGGCTGCATTATCTCTTCGTTGCAGCAAACGGATATCAATTTTAAAATACTATGAACAATTTGTTCATAGGCTGCATTATCTCTTCGTTGCAGCAAACGGAGTACTATGACCCGTACGTCATAGGCTACATTATCTCTCGTTGTAGCAAACGGAGTTTTCATATTTTCTTTCTTTCTTTTTCTATGAGCATGTTACTCATTTCAATTTTTCTCATCATTTCCATTTTTCTGTGACTTTCTATAATTCACTGTGAGCATATTACTCATAGATTGCATTTCAAATTTTCTTTCAAATCATTTCTACAATTATATACATCAATTATCTTGACAGAATTTCCCTCCAACATTTATACTAGCATAAACATACTTATTAACATAAAAGAGATTTTAGGATACACTAATTCAGAAATAACCATTCTACTATCTCATACTTCAAAATTGTCTCCAGACCTCAATACTGAACCGAAATTAGTGAAACTAGTACTAAAACGTCCGTAATTTTGTTAGCTAACCATAGCATTAAAAATCACATGATTCCAGGTTACAGAGAGAAAGTTATTACTGTTTTAGTGGAGTCCTGTCCCAGAACCCGTAACCGAATTCCAGTAAAATTTTACAAACTTTAAATGCGTTTTCTGAGTCCGTTCCTAATCCAAAACATACAAAATTTATATCCAAACTGAAGGGAATTAAGTGTAGAATCCAAAAATCCAATAGTTACTCAATTATGGGTTACACAGCAGCATATACGAGCCAAATGAAGACCATACGAATTTGACACTCATACCATAACATCCAACTATAATCACCTCTACCCATCCAAACATGCATAATAGTTTCAAAATCACTTATGTAATAACTTAATTTTATAATTCATTCATTAATCCCTAATAAATTCTTAATTCCAACTCCTAACATCATCTCATTCTCTAACAATCACAACTTCTAAAAAAAACAAGCTTATTAGAAACTCACCTCAAGAATAACTTTCAATTGATGCCAAAGCCCCAAATTCCACTTCAAAATTTTATAGCCAAAGCTATAGCTTAACTTCTATCTCCTATCCAAAGATTTGCACACCATAAGAACTAACATCAATACCCGAATTTTAGCTTGTACAAGCTTCTTGATCCAATTTCAAAAATGAACCATAAGAGTGGAACAAGGGAAAAAGGGGCAGCCAAGAGGGAAAAATTGAGGGTAGAAAGCTTGCTAGATGTTTAAGATAGTATCTAAATCATGATTCTAATCTTGTTTAATGATAATCTTGAAGGAAAGTGGAAGTTTAGTGGAGATGGAGTTGTAGTGGGGGAGAGCCGAGAGTGAGGGAAGGAAAAGAGGAAAATGTTTTTTTTTTTTTTTTTGGAATCCTTTAGAAGCTTGGAGAAAGTGGGAGAAAAATGGCCCAATTACTAAAAAAAAATCTTATGTCCCAAATGACCAAATTACCCCTCAAGAGAAATAACTTAATTACCCTCCATTATCTCGTAACCATTTTAACTCCTTAAGTCCGTTGGAATGATATTATACGGTCTTGAAAAATCTTCTTATGTGAAATTCTCATTTCACCCTTACTTACGTCTCAAGAATGATATTAACTAACAAATAATTTGACAGTGTTTTTAAGCGGGATATTACAATCTACCCCCCTTAAAGAAATTTCGTCCTCGAAATTTAGCGATTTACTTGCTAATAAGCACAAATAATTTCTCCAACTTTCAACTTTAGATTCCAACATACGTCTGTTACAAACTGATTCTTTCTGACTGACTAATTTAAACTGTATAGGTACCAGCCACCACGCTTCCGCTGCGCCACTCTGATTTATTTCTTCACACCTTACATCATACTCCTTATACTGCGTCTTTTGTTAAGGTTTCATTCATCTCTCAGACATTTGTTCTAACTGTCATATACTAGTCTGAGTTGATCAGGCTGAGCCAGACATGACATTTGGAATAAATATTTGGAACCCAATAGTCACACTACATCTTATTGAATTCCATTAACCCAAGGCACGATCTGAATCGACCTGCTCTGATACCAACTTTGTCACGACCCAAAAACAATCATCGTGACCGGCGCACGAACTAGATCATTCTAGCCCGGCAAGCCTATTAATCGAACTTGACAACTAAAATAAATAAATAAAAAAAATTCCAATTTGAATTTCATTTCAAAGAAATATTCACTGAAATTTCGACAGAGTTTCCTCTGTATTTTCAACATTTCCAAGATATAAATCCTGTTTTAAAAATCTGTTCTATCAGCCAGAATCTCCAAATAACGTTTTTATTTTCATACTACTTGTACAACTCAAATTAAAACATCCTATTAGATAAATACTTTTGATTCAAAATTACTATTATATACTTCATATATACACTTTTACGTTAATCTATAATCATTTCCTATATCATCAAGATGCGTCAATATTAACGTTAATCAATTCAAAAATCTAAACTAATGGCAATATCCATATAATAGAATGGAACCTCATGAAATCCATTAACAATGACAAGGATAAAGTGAGTCCTTTCTCCCCATTGCATCAGAGGAAGCAATGCTCCGCTCGGCACCAATCCTAAAATTCATTTCAGCAACAATAAACAAATCATATAACAAATATAATCCTAATCACCACAATCATATCAATCACGATCATATATTCAATATATCGTATTCTGATATAACTTATACTTTGACATACTTATCTGAGTATGTCTCGGATCCTTTTCCGATAATAACTAATTTCGGCTAACTAAGCCGGAGTTTCATAACTAAAATTCCTCATTTCCAACTGTTGATAAAATACCCATGAAATATTTATTCGTAGCTAACTCGTTCTAAACATAATTTTTATGTTAATACATTTCTCTAAAGTACAAAACTACTAAAATTTGACACATTCTCTTATACTTTATCATCACATTCCATGATGTGAATTTACTATCAATAAAGTATATAAATTATTTTCTCATTGATACCATTCAATATAAATTATCTCATCAATATAAAATATTTATCTCATTTGTACCACTCAATATAAACTATTTCACCATTTATCTCTTTTCATTATTTATACATAAACCACATTATCTCTTCGTTGTGGTGAACGGAAATATACCACATTATCTCTTCGTTGTGGCGAACGGAATATACCACATTATCTCTTCGTTGTGGCGAACGGAATATACCACATTATCTCTTCGTTGTGGCGAACGGAAATATACCACATTATCTCTTCGTTGTGGCGAACGGTATACTATGAACAATTTGGTTCATAGGCTGCATTATCTCTTCGTTGCAGCGAACGGAATATCTATAATTACTATGAGTGTGTTACTCATAGGCTGCATTATCTCTTCGTTGCAGCAAACGGATATCAATTTTAAAATACTATGAACAATTTGTTCATAGGCTGCATTATCTCTTCGTTGCAGCAAACGGAGTACTATGACCCGTACGTCATAGGCTACATTATCTCTCGTTGTAGCAAACGGAGTTTTCATATTTTCTTTCTTTCTTTTTCTATGAGCATGTTACTCATTTCAATTTTTCTCATCATTTCCATTTTTCTGTGACTTTCTATAATTCACTGTGAGCATATTACTCATAGATTGCATTTCAAATTTTCTTTCAAATCATTTCTACAATTATATACATCAATTATCTTGACAGAATTTCCCTCCAACATTTATACTAGCATAAACATACTTATTAACATAAAAGAGATTTTAGGATACACTAATTCAGAAATAACCATTCTACTATCTCATACTTCAAAATTGTCTCCAGACCTCAATACTGAACCGAAATTAGTGAAACTAGTACTAAAACGTCCGTAATTTTGTTAGCTAACCATAGCATTAAAAATCACATGATTCCAGGTTACAGAGAGAAAGTTATTACTGTTTTAGTGGAGTCCTGTCCCAGAACCCGTAACCGAATTCCAGTAAAATTTTACAAACTTTAAATGCGTTTTCTGAGTCCGTTCCTAATCCAAAACATACAAAATTTATATCCAAACTGAAGGGAATTAAGTGTAGAATCCAAAAATCCAATAGTTACTCAATTATGGGTTACACAGCAGCATATACGAGCCAAATGAAGACCATACGAATTTGACACTCATACCATAACATCCAACTATAATCACCTCTACCCATCCAAACATGCATAATAGTTTCAAAATCACTTATGTAATAACTTAATTTTATAATTCATTCATTAATCCCTAATAAATTCTTAATTCCAACTCCTAACATCATCTCATTCTCTAACAATCACAACTTCTAAAATAAACAAGCTTATTAGAAACTCACCTCAAGAATAACTTTCAATTGATGCCAAAGCCCCAAATTCCACTTCAAAATTTTATAGCCAAAGCTATAGCTTAACTTCTATCTCCTATCCAAAGATTTGCACACCATAAGAACTAACATCAATACCCGAATTTTAGCTTGTACAAGCTTCTTGATCCAATTTCAAAAATGAACCATAAGAGTGGAACAAGGGAAAAAGGGGCAGCCAAGAGGGAAAAATTGAGGGTAGAAAGCTTGCTAGATGTTTAAGATAGTATCTAAATCATGATTCTAATCTTGTTTAATGATAATCTTGAAGGAAAGTGGAAGTTTAGTGGAGATGGAGTTGTAGTGGGGGAGAGCCGAGAGTGAGGGAAGGAAAAGAGGAAAATGTTTTTTTTTTTTTTTTTGGAATCCTTTAGAAGCTTGGAGAAAGTGGGAGAAAAATGGCCCAATTACTAAAAAAAAATCTTATGTCCCAAATGACCAAATTACCCCTCAAGAGAAATAACTTAATTACCCTCCATTATCTCGTAACCATTTTAACTCCTTAAGTCCGTTGGAATGATATTATACGGTCTTGAAAAATCTTCTTATGTGAAATTCTCATTTCACCCTTACTTACGTCTCAAGAATGATATTAACTAACAAATAATTTGACAGTGTTTTTAAGCGGGATATTACAGGACAGCAGATGAGACTACCATTCATGTGCTCCGGGATTGTGCCTATGCAACTCAGGTATGGCTTCGCCTAGTTCCATCTCATTTCATGACTGATTTCTTTACTTTTGATTGTCGGGACTGGATTTTCAACAACCTCGGCAAGCATGGCATACGTGCAACTACTAAGAAATGGAAGACAATTTTCATGACATCTTGTTGGTTCTTATGGAAGTGGAGAAACAAATCTATCTTTGAAAATGATTTTCACCTGCCAAACAACCTTGTCATGGTGATCCAAAACTTTGCTAGACAGATAGACCTTTGTTCAACCCTTCCGCCTCATCGCAATCTTCAGCGGAAAGAGACGATCTACGTGGGTTGGGATAAACCCCCTGAAGGTTGGATAAAACTAAACAGTGATGGTGCTTGCAAAGGTGGTGGAGAAAATTCAGGGTGTGGTGGCCTTTTTCGCAGCTCAGATGGAAGATGGTTAAAAGGCTACATTAAAAAGGTTGGAGTGTGCAACGCGCTTCATGCTGAATTGTGGGGCATGTACCTTGGTTTGGATATGGCTTGGCGAGAACAGATTCCACAGCTCATTGTGGAAAGCGACTCTAAAACTCTTATTGATATGGTTACTGGTAGTTGTAACTTTAGTGGAGTCATTTCCACGTTGGTGCAGCGTATTCGTAACCTTTTGGCTTTAGATTCACATGTCCAGTTTCGTCATACTTGGAGGGAGGGTAATCGTTGTGCAGATTGGTTGACGACCTTTAGCCTTTCTTCAGACTCTTTTGGTGTTACTCGATTGGAGTCTCCACCTAGTGAGCTCCACAGTTTTCTTTTTTATGATCTTTTTGGGACTTGTTTTCCTAGGCATGTTCAATTAGTTGTTTAGTTTTCTGCTGGGCCCTTGGCCCTCTTTTGTACCAAAAAAAAAATTTTTGTTATCAATTTTAGTTTATGTTTGTTTACAAAAATACACGTGTCAATTTTCAAAGTAACTTTTTTTATGAGATATAAATCATAAAATCCTTAAAATATATCATTAGAAGCTCCAATCTAATGTAAGCTGTAGAGCGTGTAGAGATTACTGTTAGGAACTCAGAGTCACCCAAATTTGGAACCTCCAATCTTCTACTATGGAATTCACATAGTGTTGCTACGCTAGCGTCTTTTTCCTTTTCTCTCCAATAATCATTGTGTTGTTATATAGAATTGAACCTTATTTTGGATCCGAAATATACAATTGAGAACTCAAACCCTAATTTTGGAACATCCACTCACTCACTTAGTTGTTGTTGAGAGTAATGGCGCAGGTTAGCAGTGATGACCCAAACGGCATCGTCCTTACTTCTCTGTCACTCACAGCGGTGGAAACAACCACTGGAACTACCCAGCTTCCTACTCTTCCGTTTGATGTCTTACCTGAGATTCTGTGTAGGCTTGCGGTGAAATTACTCGTACAGCTTCGGTGTCTATGTAAGTTGTTTAATTCTTTAATTTCCGATCCCAAATTCGCAAAGAAACATCTTCAATTCTCATGGTAACATCTAGGAACAACTTGGGTGAGTTCGTTCATTTTGATTCCCCAATATCCTCGCTTTTGTCTACTTCTGTCATTACACAGACGCAACTTTACCCTCCTAATAGTATCACACGTCTACATAACTTTGTGGACGTGTTGGGCTCTTGTGATGGCCTCTTTTGCGGCATGCTCAATCCACCTGGTTCTTATTTTTTGTGGAACCCTTCCATTCAAAAATTTAAGTTATTGCCTCCTTTGGAAAGTGTCAAATACTGGACATCAATAAGCTTTGGATATGATCATTTCATTGATAATTATAAGGTCATTGTTGTTTCTTTCATAAATAAAGTTTTTGTTTATACTTTGGGGACTGATTATTGGACAACAATAGAGGACATCACATATCATTACCGCATCCATGGAAAGGGAGTATTTTTAAGTGGCACTGTTAATTGGTTGGCAAGTGATTTTTCAAGTATTGTTTCTCTTGATTTAGAGAAGGAGTCATATCAGAAACTTTTGCTACCTAATTATGAGATTCAAATTCCTATGTGGACTTTGGGTGTGGTGAGAGGTTGCTTGTGTGTCTTTGCAAGTAGTGATATGTTTTTCGATGTTTGGATTATGAAGGAGTATGGAAATGAGGAGTCTTGGACTAAATTCTACACTATTCCTAACCTGCAAGATAAGGATTTAGAAGCCGAAACTGCATTATATATTTCAGAGGATGACCAACTGCTGGTGGAGTGTTATGATATGAAGTTGGTTGTTTACGATTCCAAGTCTGGTACTTTGAATATTCCTGAGTTTCAAAACAACTCTGACCGAAGATGCCCAAAAGTCTACATTGAGAGTTTGATATCACCTTAAGCAGGTATTCAACTACAACATATATATATGGTTAGTTTTTTGTTTGTGTTATTTATTTTATGAATGTTTTGATTATTGGTGACTTGTTGTATCATTGTTAATCAATAGTTGATGAAATCTATAGGTTGAACTATGGAAAACCCAAGACTTATTGGATCATTGTTAATCACCTTAAGTGGCAATTTTATGTCTGCTTTTATTTTCAATAAATTTTCTAACATTTGTGTTATGATTTAGATGTCATCATGTTGAAAAGGTTTGAGAAATCAGTTCAGTTGGAAAACAGTTCTGTAATCCTGTACTCAAATTTGTTTACTAGTTTTTGAACTATGGAAAACTGGTTCAGAATCAGAAAATTGTTTATTCAACTATGTTAACCTATTCATAACTAGTTTTAAACCAGCTCAGTTTGAAATCACAATTTTGTTTTCGAATTTTAAACCTTATCGGTTAAAAAACACAACATGGTGCATTAAATCACAAAATCAGACCAAATTGGGTTGATTTTCAACTATTTTGATTTGACAGAATTGCCAACCAGTTTGGTTTGATACAGTTTGGTTTTTTCATGCTGAATTGAACCAAGACCACACATGTAGTTTCGTCAACTATATTACCCAAGCAGTGTCTCCACTGCCAACAGTTACTGAGTAAACTTTTCAAGTATTTTTTCCTTCCCAAACAGTGGTGACACTGCCAACAGTTACTGAGTAAACTTTTCAAGTATTTTTTCCTTCCCAAACTTTTCGTTTACTAATGCAAAGTTCTATGCACATTCACCTTTTCCTGAAGATAAGTCTAATATATGCACTTTCATGAGTAGCTAGCTAATCTAGTTGACAGTTCTCATTAGACCTTGGTTAATGTAAAAATATGTTATTTGACAAGCATTAAATTTTGTTGCATGGTTGAATTTATTCATGAACTAGATCTAGTTCTTGCGGTGCTTCTATTTTTTGATGTATGGATTATATTTATCAAATGGGGAATCTTTACCAATTACCCTTTTCTTTTTCTTGGTCATGATGATAGTTGTGAAATTATAGGGTTGTTCTTAATATATAGGTCCTTTCTCTCCTTTTTTTGAAAGACATAAAATCAGTTAGTTATCTAGAGATTGAGAGAGAATAGAGTCATATCTTGAACACTTCAGTTTTTCCATGACAGTTTGGGATAACATGGTAATTTTCCGTGTTTGTTATTACCTTAATTACTTCATACACTTGTCTGGTATGATAGTGTTGATTACTGCTAATTAATAATTAAATGATAATGTATATATGGCTCATAGTACAGCCGAGTTACATCTCTACTTAGGATTATATGAGTTTTGTTGGGTTTAATTATTGAACGAAACCCACAAGATGGGACTCGAAGATTCATTTTCTTAGATTTTAAAGTCCTTTTTTTTCTTACTGTTTTACAAGGTTTTCTTTCAATATTAAGTAACCTTTCTAGCTGTGAAAAGAAAGTATTAAAAAAGTATTTAAGGATGAGAAACAACGATTCAATAGTTTGTTAAGATTTTGAAGCCTAAGGTCTACATGAATGTCGGCTGAAAATGTGGTTGACAATTCCTACACCCTTGTTGGAACTTAGTTTCACATGGACGATGAAAGTACTAGTTTTGATGTTTTAGTATCCATCGAGTCAACAAAGAGGTAACTACTAACTAGTTTTAAGAAATTCAAGCATGTTTGCGACCAACTAAATTTAGATGACTCAACGGCCAACCAACCTCTGATCAATTTTTGGCTTACTGTGGAGCCTCCAAATCCTTTTCTATGCCCAACTTTGTAGCCATATTCTAACATGAATCAACTAAGTGACTATTTTCTGTCCCTAAACTGCATTTAGCAGAGTCGCTCTATTTTCTAAATGTCATTATTATTGTTCCCTTTCCTGCGTATGATTCCTCTCTTCATGTACTAATAAGTCCTTGTTCTCTGCGTCAACTTTCACCTAGCTACTTCACCAAATCCAAATTGACAATAACCTTGGCCACAGTTTTTATGTTTTATCTCTTGCCTTTTGATAGTGTTTAATGGATTACAAGATAACTGATTGTTCTTGTTGAATGTTTAATGTTTAAAGTTGTTTTTCTGCTAACATATATGATCATCATATTGTTGTGTAAATGATATTATTGAATTCTTAGACGCACACAACAGTGTACAATTCCATAGCTGAAATGTCACTTTTTCAGGTTGATTGTGTTTGTTCGTTTCAGTAGAAGGGTTATTCGCTGGCTGGCTGAGTTGCTTATGTTCATTTTGTGGTCTGGAGCTTTGCTGAAGATGGCGGTGAAAAGGGTTAATAGTTCTAATGTTGTGGAATTCCTAAGTTTGGTTTAATTATTTCTTGTGGAGTCAAAGTAGATGAGGTGAACAAACTATAGTTCCTAATAATAAGGATAAACTTGTCTCTGACTTTATTATTGTATGCTATTTGTCGGAAAATACAATCTTCAAAGTCTAATTTAACTGTTTGACTTCTATGTTTCACATTGTTATCTTGTTCTTCCAGAAGAAGAGTTGTACTCCTGTTCCACATGTGTCTGTTAGGGTACCCTCATTATAATTATACGGCAATGCTATCTGTTTGATTCTGATATCTCTGCATGTTTTATTTTTAAACCTCGTGACATTGTATCTTTGTTAGCATTACTATGTCATTTAAACTCTTATCTATATTTATTAATGCCTGCAAAATGGCTACATGAAGTTTCTATAAGTTGAGTTGTGGTGATATAGTCCGTGAAAATTAAGTCTGGAGGACAAGGCTATATCATATGAATAAGAAGACATAAGGACATTGCTAATTCCAAACCAATTCTAAGTCATATCCTATGGCCATCAATTCTGCATGTAGACTGTTGGAAAAACATTGTTTCATGCAAACACCATGGCAGCACCCATCTGCCATGAGGACATTGCTAATTTAGAAGTTATCTTCAAAAGACATCTTCGTTCACAAATAATTCTATAAGGGGTCTCCCTCTTTGAAAGTATGCTTCAAATCAATGAATAATCAGAACGAAAGGTCATAACCTCACCTTTTAATTGGTTGGTATATGCAAGCTACCTATGTCTTCTTTTCTGAATTCTCGTGTTTGAAAGACAGACATAGTAAAAATGGTCTATAGAAGGCGTCAACCTCTCACAACGTGCCAAATTAAGGTTCAAATCTCGGTTGAGATGTGTTTTTGTATTTAGTGTCTGTCAGATCTTCAATAGTATTAACTGTGAAGGGAACCCACAGAAACCAAAACAATAAACAAAAATGCACCAACAAGAGTTGGGTCTGGCGGAATGAATTAGACTTGCACAATGTGAAATCAATATTTGTATTTCGACTAAGACCATATGCAATGGCTTATTGAATGTTGACCTTAAACATGTTGAAGCCTGTTGAAGCCATTGGAAGAGCCTTGTTGAAGATGAGCTGGAGGAGTTGGGTGATGAATCAATTCAACTTGTTGAATCCTGCACCGCGTTGCCACGTGTCGCCATCTGGTTGGTTAAAACGCGCATGTGCTTTACAAGAGCAGACAAGGCGCGTGAAGAAGGAGAGGAAGCGGAGAGAGAAATGTTTAGTGGGTGGCACAGTACACGTGGCGCGTTATTACAGGCTGCTTGGATTTTTATCTTCTTAATAATTTGGACTCAATTATTTCATTGCAAATAATTTTTTTTTATTTTTTTTTTTACCAAAATTCGTGATTTTTTTTCTCTATAAATAGAGACTTGGATCATTTCATTTGGACACAGAAAAAAATCAAGTTTTTCACTCTCTTAATCTCATTATTAGTCTTTCTTTTAAAGTTTTAGTCTTTGATTAGTGAAATGGATCCCAATAACAATCAATTCAACACCCAAAATTCTTCTGATTACCCATTTAGCTACCAAAATCCCAACAATTATCAACACCCAAATCAATTTCTCAACCAACATCCCCAAAACCCAAATCAATTTCCCAACCAATATCCTCAAATTAGTTGTGTGTTGTGTGCTTGTTTGTTGTCTTGCATTTTAAGCTATTTGTGTGTCGCGTGCTTAGTTTGTTGTATTGCATTTTAAGTTAAGAAAATAAACATAAATTATTTAAATAAATATTGTTTTTTTTAAAAAAATTAATTGTATTATTTTAATTTAATTATAATCGATAATTATAATTTTATGTAATTATAAAAACAAAAATTAAATAAGAATAAGAAATAAAAAGTGGTGGGGTAGAGTGTTGAATGAAAACCATTGGAGTGGTAAAATTTGAATGGGTGTTGAATTAAGAGAGAGAAAATGATGTGGAGTGTTGGGAATTGAAAAAGTGGGTGTTGAAGGTTATTGAATAAAAATGACCATTGTACATGGTCTAAGAAATATGTACCCATATTTAATGTTTAACAACTAAAATACAATTGCCGTCAATGAAGTGGATATATATATATATATATATATATATATATATATATATATATATATATATATATATATATATATATATATATATATATATATATATATATAGGGTTATGATAGAAGACACCTTTTATGAAGGTGTCTTTTATCAAAGTTATAACTAAAAAGTGAAAATCACACCTTAAGGTGTGACTTGATAAAAGACACCACCAAAGGGTGGCTTGTAACATAACCCATATATATATATATATATATATATATATATATATATATATATATATATATATATATATATATATATATATATAGGGTGTATCAAATGAGAGGAGTTTTAAAATGAGAGGTGGGAGCATTAAATATTAACCATTTGATTAAAACTAACGGTCCAGATCTTGTGTTGGCTTGAAATTGCAAATTTTGTCTCTTTTTCCAAAATCACGCGCGCGTGTAACTAGCGTATGCTCCAGCAATTACTTTCTCCCTTCTCATTTTGATTACCACCTTCTCTCTCCTCTTTCTCACTCTGTAACTCCTCCTTTCTCTTCTCATTTTTTAGAACCCTTTAATTTTACAAGCTCCCTTTAATTTTAGAACCTCTTGCAATTGACTGGTTGGTGTTCATTTTATTTCTTGAATTGAAACTGAAAATTATATCAGCAAAACAGTTAATCTTTGATTGAAGATTTGAAGTGATATTGTATTTCGCTTTGTTTATTTCTTCCAATTTATGCAGAACAAAAAAAAAGGAAAATATAAATTTATTCTGAAAAACTTATTGAAACTTTCATCGTCATCTCATCCTTGACCGATCTGCAAAAAAACCTTTAACAGTTAATCCTTGACTGATTTTCCAAATTTTAATATTAAAAAAATGACCTTTAACATTTTTTTATTTGAAGAACCTAACCAATTATTTGATGGATGATTCTTGAAGAGAAGAGGATGTTACTAAAATAGATGAGAAGATGCACTGAAGGAAGAAATAAGAAAAAGAGACAGGTTGCGCGTGGGTGAGGATTGGAAGGGATATATCCAAATTAAATAAAAAATACGATCTGAAGAGTTTGTTTTAATCCAAGGGTTGTCCTTTAATGCTCTCACCTCTCATTTTAAAACTCCTCTCACTTGATACACCCTATATATATATATATATATAATTGCTCTGATACCAACAGTTCTCTTTGTTGCTCGTATAGTGCAGTTAAATAGAGATTCACAGGAAGTTTCACAATGTTTAATATTTAAACTGGAAAATATGTTACATGCGGAAGCAAAAGCGTGTCCACACAAAGAAAACAAAGATCCCTTATATAGGAAAAAGATTCACTATTTGAATCATAAAACCTAAGCCGCCGGTAACCGGTCAGAAAAACGACAACGAAATTATTGCTAAAGCCGGGTGCTCAAAGGGCCCCATCGACACTTATCACAATAATCAAAACAAGACAAAAAACTTTAACAAAAGAAAAAGCAAAAGCTAAAGCTGATACAGACTAAAGCAAAAGCTGAAAATGACATGGACAACGATGTTTTGTCTTGGAAAAGATTCTTTCTTCAATAATTCCCATCAATTATGCCAGACAGTTGTTGGCAACTATTTTCGTTTCGTTGCGGCTGTCTCTATCATAGAATCCCAAAAATCTCCCATGGTGGGTTCTGGCTGAGATTCACCAGCAAGGACGTCTTCTTCAATCTCTTTAGAATCCTTAGAGGATATTGACATATTATCGTCTTCTGGGAAAGACTCAGAGAATTGTTCTTTCATAAAATCTAAAATTCTGACTTTGATTTGGTCATTATCTTCTTGCGGATATTTCTTCTGAAGATAAGATTTAACTTCTTTCATAGAAAAGCTCTGAGGGTTAGGAGTTTTGACTCCTTTGCTTTCGTCTAATTTTGTAGACTTAATAATGTTTGACACAATATTTTTAATATCATCTGGACTCATATTAGTCCAGAACTTGTAAAAGAAATGTCTTTCAAGTATAGGGATATTATATTTATCCTTTGAAACCATGATATTCCATTTCCAAATCCAAGGAATCTGAAATTTGCAGAAGAACAAACAAGGACACTGTCCTGTGATAAGCTTATTGGAAGCTACCTTTGCAATTAAAGGACTGTGATTACACCAAGAAGTATACAAATTTTGTATTTCTTGAGGTAAAATTTCAAGAGATGGACCAAATTTTTGCCACCAAGAAAAAAACCAATTTGGAATGTGTTTTTCAACAACTTCAGGATTAACCGAAAAGAACCAAGAATGCTTGTTCTTAGGGTTTTGATAATAAAACATGTGAGTAAAGGCACTAATATAATCCCAATAATTGAAATTTACAATTTGATTTTGGCCATCTTTAATAGCCTTTTCAACGTTTGGGGTAAGACCCCATTCTTTAGGTAATAAAATTTTATTAATATGGCATTTCGAAAAACTTATAAAGTTTTGGGCATTGTTATTATGATGATTATGCGTTATGGTTATTGAACCAGTTGCTAAAAGTAGCATTTCAAGATGAGGTCTGGATTTTCCAGCCTTACCAGGGTAACCTCTGGTGTCAATATATCTTTCTTTAATGGCCCAACCATCAGAAAGACAAAGGTCATCATCATCAATATACATGATGGTTTCCATGATGGGGTTCTCAAGATATTCCTGAGAAGATTCCTCAAGCGTGACTTGCTTATAGGTTATAACCTTGTCTTTTGAAGATGATGAAGATGCTTCATCTTTCTCTTTTTTGATATGAGAAAAAGTTGGTTTACCTTTGTTGTACTGGACAACTGACCAATCTCCTATTAGGGGAGTGGTATTTTCAGGTTGGGGTAACATATTATTACTCCCTTGACTAAAACCTCGGCCATATTGACCTCAGCCTCCTCTTCCCCTATAAGGGGTTGTCATTTCCCTGCAAAAATTCACGAGTTAAAAAATCAGCAAGGGAATTATTTTCGCCTTTAATGAATTGAATATCAAATTCGAAAACAGATAATTGAGCTTGCCAATTAGCAAATATTTGTTTTGCTACTAGATTTTTAATATCCTTTTCAATAATGGATTTAGCAGAACTACAATCAATTCTTAGTAAAAATCTTTGATTAAGTAAATCACTTTGAAATTTTGAAATACATTTGATAATAGAAAGCATTTCTTTCTTAATTGTAGAATACTTAGATTGAGTAGGATTCCATTTTCCTGAGGTAAAGCGAACCAAGACCTCTTTATTGTTATTAGGGGTAACTTGCTTAAGAATTCCCCCATACCCCAAATTAGAGTCGTCTGTTTCAACAATCTTAAAATAATTAGGATTGGCAAGAGAAAGACAAGGCAAACATTTAACTTTGCTCTTAATTCTTTGGACAGCTTGAGTATGATCATTAGTCCAAGGTTTAGGATTATTTTTTAACCTATTGTAAAGAATTGCGGTGTCTTTAGACAAATATTCGTAGTAGTCTGAAATATAATTTAGACTTCCTAAAAACCTTTGTAATTGGGTTTTATCAAGAATAATATCAGAAAATTTAGAAGCAAATTCAATACTTCTATCTATAGGAATTATAGTTCCTTTATCAATGGTATGACCTAAAAATCTAACTTTAGTTTGGAAAAGTTTCATTTTAGGAGCAGAGACAACAAGTCCACTGCGTTTAACAATTTCTTTAAATATTTTCAAATGTTTAATATGTTGATCTATAGTTTTTGAAAAAACTAAAACATCATCAATATAAACAATAATGAAATCTGAGTATTTCTCGAAAATATCATTCATAATTTTTTGAAATTCAGAAGGGGCATTCTTGAGCCCAAAAGCCATAACAAGCCATTCATATTGGCCAAAAGGAACTGTAAAAGCAGTTTTATACCTATCAGATTCTTTAATTTGAACCTGCCAATAACCTGATTTCATATCAAATTTTGAAAATATAGCAGCAGTTGCTAATCTATCAAGCAAATCTTTTTTGTTTGGAATAGGATACCTAATCCATTTTAAAACCTTATTAAGGGGTTTATAATTTATAACAAGTCTAGGAACTCCTCGTTCCTTCTCAGCAGCGTTATTAACATAAAAAGCTGTACAACTCCAAGGAGATTTAGATTTTCTAATTAAACCTTTGTCAAGAAGAGACTGAATTTCTTTTCTACAAAGATCTTGATATTTATCATTCATTTGAGCCGGTCTGGCTTTAGTAGGGATTTTACTTTCATTAAAGTCATCTATATAAGGCAAAGAAACAGTATGTTTTTTCCTATCCCAAAAAGCATTAGGAAAATCATTACAAACTTCATTTTTAAATTGAAGTTCTAAAGACTTGATTTGTCTTTGTATATCAATCTTATTAAGTTGTTCCTCAATATTAAGAAAACTAATTTCTTCTTTAAGAAAACATATCTGTTTTTCTTTTTTACTAAGAATATCTTTAACCTCGTTAATCATCCTAGTATGAGGATCAGTAATAAATTCAAAAATAATATTTTGACTATTAATAGAAGTAGTAATACCCTTCTGATCTATATTTTTAATAGGCATAATATTGTTTAAAAAAGGAGTGCCTAATATAATTCTATGAGTCAGGTTTTTAACCAAAATGAAATGAGTAGGTAAACAAATATTTTGATTACAATATAAGTATTTGAAAGTTTATAATTAACTTGAAGTTTATCTCCTCCAGCTTGGGTAAGAGACTGAGTGGTTTTTGAAAAATATTTGGTAGGAATTATCCCTTCTTGAATGCAGTTAAGATCTGCACCACTATCGACTAAAGCAATTTCATTTTTAAGAATATATTCTTTATTAATAACTAATGTTATTTTAATAAACCATTTTTGAGAAGTTACTCTTTGAAGAGTGGCAAGAAAAGTATTATCAGAAGAAGATTTTTCTTCAGAGCTTGAAGCTTTTAATTCTTCACTTTTAGGATTTTCTAATATAGAAATTCTTTGAGATAAGGAATTATTATCTCTTTTAATTTGAGCTATTTCTGATTTTAAAAGATTTATTTCTCTTTTAAGATCACTAGTTGAAACAGGGGTTTCTCTAATATTAGATTCTTGAAATCTAGATAGGACTTCACTTATTCTATACGGGTGTTCAATAATTTGAGGACCCTTATCTTTCGAATTATCTTTGATAAGAAATTCTAACATTTTTCTTTTCAGATTATTATCTGATATAGATTCAATAGCTTTTAAAGCTTGATCATGGTCAGCAGTAAGAACATTAAGACCATTCATTTCAACAATTTGTTTCCAATAATCAATTTCACTACTACATTGACAACTATTATTGTCAGAGTCAGAATTTTCTTTGGATGAAGATTCTTCAACCATGTCAACCTCATTTTCAGAGGGTTCAGATTCATTGTCTGAATAAAGAAGAACTTTCTCAAGTTGATTTCGAAGATGTTCATCTTCTATATCATTGAGCTGTTTTTTTGTCCAACACTGAGTAGCATAATGACCACTCTTACCACATTTATGGCAATTAACATTCTTAGCAAAATTGCTAGCTTTTCTTTTCTTTTTAGAACTAGGAAAATTTTCTCCTTTATTCTTAGAGTGAGTATCTCTAGCTTTCTTCTTATTAGAAGATTTATGGCGTTTATTACACTTATCAGGAATAATATTAGAAGAGCTATTTTTCTTCTTTCTTTGATTATCAATATTGGATTTTCCAATATCAAAAGCAAACTGTTCACAAAATTCACCCAATTGATGTTTTTCAGTTAATTTCTGTTTCTTCAATTGGTTTTTTAGCTTTATGTCATTACATAAAGATAATCCTTCTTGGATACAGGTATTAGTAATTTGACCATAGGTCAATCCCGAGTAATTAATATTTACTCCGTCATTTTTGTTTCTCAGGGCTTGCCTAATTTTTTCAGCAAAAAGATGAGGTAAGCCATCCACGAATTTTGCTTTCCAATGATCCGCATTAGGATTCTTAATCATAAATAATCTAGATAAAAAGGTATCTTTATACCATCTAAAATGTGTCAAAGAGGGACACCTTAAGTTTTGTAATAGAGTAGCTATTCTTTCTCCTACTGACATATTACCACCCACAAAATTGTTTAAAATAGCAAGACACAAAGTATAGACTGCGTCTTCTTCATTGGTTCTAGTACTCATACCAGTTATTTCATCTTTAACAATTTTTTTGTGAGAAATAATTTCTTCCTTTTGTTCCTCATTAAGGTAAAAATCCCACCAACCTCTGAGTTGGCCAACAAAACCGACGGTTATAAAAATAGCAATATTTTTATCAGGATTTCCCTGTTGTTTACAAATCGTTGAATACATCAACATTTTTTGAGTCAAAGTGATAATTTGTCTTTCATTTAATCCATCAATATTCCATTCATAAATGGATCTACCCGAATAAGAGTTTTGGAAAAAGTCTTGATTTTCTTCATAAAGTAAATCTTGAGGAGACGGTCTATCGTAATAATACATGTCGACCGGTTTTTTGGAATAAACAGGATTAATATCAGCCTTTTCATTAAGACTATGATCTGCAAACATAGTTACCAGTTGATTAATATTATCTTCATAATTATCAAAAAGATTTTCTTCATTATTATTAGACTCTTTGAATTCACTATCAGAATCATGGTCTTTAGAAATAACATTAAGATTCATTTTCTTAAGTTTTTCTTCTAAAATGGATATAAATTCAGTAGAATCATTATCAATTTTGAAACCTTCAATTTTAGTAGGAGGTTGGATAATAGGAGTTTCTTCAAAAATTTCTTGAGACTTTTGTGGTTCTTTTTGCTCAAGTTTTTCCAAAATAATTTTTTGGTTATTAATTTGATTTTCAACTAAATCTTTTTATTTAGAAAGATCTCTATCGAGAGATAATAATTGATCTCCTATACGAGTAAGATAAGCATTAGAAAAATTTTGAGATCTAATAATCAAATTCAATTCATGCAAAGTTATTTGAGTATTACTAGCCCTTTGGCTGATAACAGTCTGAATGTAAGGATTAGCTTCAACATCTTTTCCTAAAAGAATAGTTTTTCCTTCAGGTGGAAAAATATTTTGAATAGGTTCTTCTTCACCTTGAATTGTCCAAGGTCTAGATTTTATAGTTAAAATTTCATTTTCAGTTTTGTCTAAAAAATAGGTTATAAACCATTCTACCAAACGAACAAAATTCTGAGTTTTGTTTAAATGATCATAATACTCATCTTTAAATTGACTACGTTCCCAACTAGGGAATTTCTTAAAAAACCAGTTTCTAAATTCAGAATACTTATCAAGCATAAATTCATCATTTATGAATTTTCTCCAATAACTATTGGGTGTAAGATCCATAAAACAATTAAAAATCTGATTCAGTGGGGGAGGTTTTACCTTCCTTTTGACTAGTATTAGTCTCATAAACTGCATAAGGAATTTAATGTTCACTTAAATTTATGTGATCAACAGTTTCTAAATCATTTTTAGATCTGGAAGATGAAGCTTCAGAAAAAGATTTTCTTGAAATATTACTAGGAACCGAGTAAAAGTTATTTGACGAATAACGTGAAGATATACTTCTAGGTATTTTACAAATTCTTTGAGGAGTAAATCTAATTTCAACATCTCCATCAGTAGTTTGAACAATTTGTTCAACATCTCTATTCATGATAGGATCAGGGTTCACGATACGAGGAAGATTCCAATTTTCAGGGAATTCTAATTCGTCCCACCTTATTAGTCTATTGGTAGCAACCTTAGAGGTCAACAAATTAGTATTAACCAACGTCGTGGTTCCCGGATGACTTATTTGTCTAGCCTTAGGATTAAGGGTGTTTAACACCTTAAAATATATCCTATAGCAAACAGTCATAATTTGACTTCCAGCTTTAAAATCATAACCATTAGTATGAATATTCATTTGCAAAGCTTCAAATAAATGTTTATCAGACAAAGATAAACTTAAATCAGGTGCTATATCAAAATAGACTGGACCATGACATAAACTGGTCTCTATAACAGCAGCTAAAGATTGTTTAAAATCATTACATCTGCCATCTCTAACATAGGCCATTATACTGGTATTTAAACCAAGCAGAGTTAAGGGTCTAATAGCAATTTGTATTAACCCAACATGTATATATTTATAGTCTTTGAAGGATTCTAAATCCTTTTTACATAACAAGAAAATATTCTGAGAGTCTTTAGATATGCGAACATTTTGTTCAATGGTCTTAACTGCCAATCTAGACTTAAAGTCAAACATCCCAAAATTATAAATTTCTTTTTTAGGAACAGATGGTATTACCCATTTGTTTAATTTTTCCAAATTATTTGGGAATTCAACCAATTCTTGATTGGTAGTAAGATCATTTTGATCTGGTTCTTCCATAAGACAACAAAGGGCGAACAGTGTTATGACATAGTTAAATAACAAAGTAGAACAAAGTATTAGAACTTTCTCATGATCATAGTAACTAAAAGTTTAGACTTAAAAAACTTTTATAAAAGTCTCTAAACCTATCAACCCGTAGGGATAGAAGAGCAAAGCTCTCAACGAGACATCGAACGTAGTAATCTGACAAAAATTCAAGTTAACAACAGACATCAAATATCTCTAACTCCCTCCCCGGGAAAAAACGAGATTTTTGTCTGAAACAAGAATCACCAGATCCGTCCCAAAATTCTTTTATGTTTAAAATAAAAGTTATTATGATCATGACAATGTTTTTAATACTTATAATTACTAAGTTAAAAACTAAGTCATAACAACAGTTTAGCCTCTAATTGTCATTTAATTAGAGTTAGGAAGAAGAGAGGTACCTGGACTGACAAAATGATAAAGGCGATGATACCAAGAGTTCTCTTTGTTGCTCGTATAGTGCAGTTAAATAGAGATTCACAGGAAGTTTCACAATGTGTATATATATATATATATATATATATATATATATATATATATATATATATATATATATATATATATATATATATATATATAAAAGAAGGGTCTTTGTTAAAATGTAATGCTAAGAAGAGGAATATCTAAAAACATCACACAAATTATAATGATTTTGTGTATCTATAATGAAGACACCTATTTTTGGATACTTAAATAAGTTTTACATGCACACATCACTCATTTATAATATTTTTTTTAGATCTAAATGCACTTTTGATCCCCCATATTTTAACTTCAACGAAATTTTGATCCCCCTATTTTAAAAACCATTATTTTAGTCCCCCTATTTTACATTTTTTGAGTTTTTTTTTATCCCCAATCAATTTTGGTGATTTGGTGGTGTGTTGTCTAATCCAGTTTCCATGTCATCACTAACATTTTCCATGTCATTTATTATAATAAAAAATCAATAAAGTTAATTAGATTTCAGTTTCATAACTGTTGTCTCTTGGATGTTTTCTCTATTTGTTGGGGTTTCATCGTTTTGTTTTGGTGTTTTTCGGGTGTTTTTTTGTGTGTGGATGTTACGCCTATATGCGGCATCTTTGTAGTTTGTTTACTGCCTTTGTGTGTCTTGCTAGAGATTAGTTTCAATAATATTTCTTGATTCAAAAAATACATTAAGTTTGATCAACACAATAGACAAAGATAAAGATAACCTACATAAGTGAGTTTGACATCGCATCTTACCCTAAACCTTGAGGAATTAGGTATATAAGTCATATTGCTTATATGGTGCTCAACATCTATTATTGTATCGAATGTGAGACTTTAACTCACATTTAACATACTAAGATCTCCTGCTCAAGTATGAGACACTTCACATTCAAGATCTACTACCAAGAATCACTCATGCTTCCCCCACAAAGTCGATCTGAGACATGATGTCATCGTTGTACCTTACAGTAAGCCAACATTAATGTAGATCTACTCATTAGACAAAGAGCGGTCCCACAACCTAGTATTTTAAATATGACGAAATTCTATGACATACCTCACACGAGTATCATAAACAAAGAAAGAAGAATAAATTAATATTTAAAATTATTAAAAGAAAGAAGAATAAATTAATATTTAAAAATTTAACAAAAAAAAGTTACTTTAAAAATTGGGATAAGAATGATGAGATACGGGTGGCACTTTGGTGACATTAATGTCACGGTGACATTAAATTTGAACCATACATTACCATTGTCATTGCATCTGGGCCATACAACACATCTAATGTCACCTGATGTGTGGTCCAGAATTAATGTCACATAGTATTTCCCGATGAGATACTAGCGTAGGAACTAGTAACCTTCACTCTACTATGAAATGGAATTCACAATCACATAGATAGCTATGCGTCTTTTTCCTTTTCATTTTCTCGCCAACATACATATCAATATCATTGGAATTCAAACCCTAATTTTGGAATTCACGCTGATAGATCCTGTTTCTGTTTGTGTTCTATTTCTTCGTAAACCCTAATTTCTTTGTATAGAAATGGCGCAGGTTAACGATGATGATGTCCCAAACGACGTCGTGGTTCCTTCTCAGTCACTCACGGCGGAAACAACCTCCACTCAGAGGCAGCGACTGACCGGAACCCAGCTTCCCACTCTTCCCTTCGATCTCCTGCCTGAGATTCTGTGTAGGCTTCCGGTGAAATTACTCGTACAGCTTCGGTGTCTCTGTAAGTTCTTTAATTCTTTAATTTCGGATCCCAAATTCGTAAAGAAACATCTTCAATTGTCAACAAAGCGCCACCACCTCATGTTAACATCTAGAAACAACTTTGGTGAGTTCGTTCAGTATGATTTCCCAATGCCCTCGGTTTTTTCTAATTCTATAGTAACAACACAGACACAACTTTACCCTCCTAATATTATTACACGTCTACATAACTTTGTGCACGTGCTGGCCTCTTGTGATGGCATCTTTTGTGGCATGCTCAAACCTGGTTCTTATTTTTTGTGGAACCCTTCCATTCAAAAATTTAAGTTATTGCCTCCTTTGCCTCCTTCAAAAATTTTTGTGGTAAGCTTTGGGTATGATCCTTTCATTGATAATTATAAGGTCATCGTTGTTTCCTGCAAAAATCAAGTTAGTGTTAATACTTTGGGGAATGATTATTGGACAATAATAAAAGACCTTCCACATTCTTACCGCATTTGTGGACGGGGAGTTTTTTTGAGTGGCACTGTTAATTGGTTCGCATTATCTACTTTGAATTCTCAACGTGTCATTGTTTCTTTTGATTTGGAAAAGGATTCGTATCAAAATCTTTCAAAACCTGATTTGGTGAACTATAGTCAGACATTGGGGGTGTTGAAGGATTGCTTGTGTATCTTTGCAATTGGTGACATGTTTTTGGATGTTTGGGTTATGAAAGAATATGGAAACAAAGAGTCCTGGACTAAATTGTACACTGTTCCTCACATGGAAGATCTGGGTTCGTTTACCTACAACAGGGCTTTATATATTTCTGAGGATGACCAAATGTTGATCGAGGTTTATAATCGAAAAAGTAAAGAATTGAAGTTAGTTGTTTACGATTTCAAAAATGGTACTTTCAATATTCCTGAGATTCAAAGCAATCATGGGATATGTCCAAAAAACTACATCTACATTGAGAGTTTGATATCACCTTAAGCATGAGATTCAACTACAAAATCTATATGGTTAGTTTCTATTTGTGTTATTTATTTTTCGCTTGTTTTGATTATCGGTGATGTTGGACCATTGTTATTTACAGGTTGAATTTTTTTGTTATTTTCAATTGTTTTGTTAGTTTGAATTGTTGATTATCGCGCATCGTGCATTATATTTCAAATAGGTCATTTGATGTTAATATTTGGTTATGAAGATATTATAATGTTTGCTCACTACTCAAACTTCTTAATGTTTGCTTCAAATCTTGCATTATGGACTAAACTGAGTATGTTATATAATACTATTGTGATGTCACTTTTTAAAAAGAATATTCAATTTTAGCCCATACGTAGGTTTGAATATTAGTGGTAAATAAGTGTTTTAGCAATTAGGTGCATTTTGAATATATTAGATGTTTTATAGTGAATCTATATTCTGTTGCTTGTTGCTTTCGAATTCGACAATGTCATTCACTTTTGTTCATGTTTCTGTTTAATGCCACCCCACAGTTTCTGTTTAATGTCATTCACAGCTTAGTTATGTTCTTTTTCTGCTTTGTGTTTGGATTTTTGTTATGCGGTGGAAGAACATGAAGAACAAAGCATAGAAAAAACTTGTGATGTAAAGAAAGTAAAATGACCATTGATGATATTCATTGCTCAAAATACAATGTTTCAAACAAAACTAGTGGCAAAAATCTAACTAAGTTGTTAATTCGCTTTTGTTTTAAGAAGTCATCAGAATGTTGGCACAGGCGTTTGAAATGGATTATGACTGAATCAGTTTGTTTTGCATTGTCGGATATTTGGGGCATTTCTCTATAAGTAAATGGGGCTTCTCTACCAATTAGCCTTTTCTTTTTCTTGGTGATGATGATAGTTGTGAAATTATAGGGTTCATAATGTCTAGGTTCTTTGTTTTCTCATTTTGGAAGATATAAAATCAATTAAATAACTAGAGATTGAGAGAGAACAGAGTCGTATCTTGAAAACTTAAATTTTCCGATGACAATCTGGGATTGACATAGTCATTCATTCTCTGAATTTGTTATTAGGCTTAATTGACAAAAATTGTGTGATGATGATAGTTGTGAAATTATAGAGTTCATAATGTCTAGGTTCTTTGTTTTCTCATTTTGGAAGATATAAAATCAATTAAATAACTAGAGATTGAGAGAGAACAGAGTCGTATCTTGAAAACTTCAATTTTCCGATGACAATCTGGGATTAACATAGTCATTCATTCTCTGGATTTGTTATTAGGCTTAATTGACAAAAATTGTGTTATATACTAGTCTAGTATGATAGTGTTGATTAATGCAAATGAGTAATTAAATAATTAATGTATATGTAGCTCATGGTACAAGTGAGTTGCATCTCAACTTGGGATAATATGTGTTTGGTTGGGTTAATTGTCGAAGGAGCCCACAAGATAGGAATACATTTTCTTAGATTTTATAGTTGTTTTTTTTTCTCTCATTGTTTTTTAAAATATTTCTTTCTCTATTGGTTAACTTGAACTTGTTTCATATTATGCTAGTTTATGGCTCAATCTCAGAACTAATTTCTTAGAAACACCTTTACTTACTATGGAATTGTCTTACTCTTCTTCTCTCTAGTATATAGTTCTCACCTCTGCGATTCCAATTAATGCATCTTCCTCTTCTCTTGTGTGTGTGTGTGTGTGTCTATGAATGTTGAAACTCATAGGGTGCTATATCATCTTCTAAAACCTATTATAGAAATTTATTTCTCAAGACCCTTAAGTTTTAAAGTCACTGCACTTGTTTTTTGTGAGCATCATTTCTTACACCACTTGCTCTTTTGATTATGACACGCTTCACATTTTTGGGAAGAATTCTTCTTTAGATTTATGAAACTTATAGTGAAATTGTAAGTTATTCAAATGTAATCAATTTCAATTGCATTGTTCTTACTTGTTGTTGGTTTGAGGCTAGCTAGAAATTGTCCGAGTAATATTTGCCTAATAGTATGGATATTGTTTTCGGAATGTGGATATTGGTGTTCGTGTGGACTGAACGGTATCAAATAGAGTAGGAGATTGGTGCTGGTTTTTTCTGATTTAATAATATTAAACTGCATAATTATGCGTTAATTATGGAATGAGTTGATTGTGTGGTAGTTTTACCTAGTTGTTGGCTGCATGTATACCCTTGTTTTCTGTTTATGTCTATGACCTATATGATTAAATTTCTTGATTTGTTTGCCTGTTTGCAAAGAATATACCGAAAAATCGATGAAACTTGTATTTAGTGGATCCATTCATGTTTTCCAATTTATGTTTTTACCACTTTTCAAGGTATTCAAGGAACGAGACCCACAAGATAGGAAAAGAAGAATCATTCTCTGATTTTAGAATCCATTTCTTTTTCTCATTGTTTTTACAAGGTTTTCTTTCAATAATAATTAGCCTTCTAGCAATGCTACTTGGGTTTATATGACTATTGCATCTGTTGGTAAACTTGAACTTGTTTCATTTCTTATCATGCTAGTTTCTGGTTTACTCTTATAAACACCTTTATTGTGGATTGGCTTACTTTTTAGTTTATTGTTAACATTGGTGAAATGGCCTGAATATGATTGATATAGACTCTAGTGTCTAAGACTGTAGTTTCATATGTGTGTTGCATTATAATGTCTCAATATTATAGTTTTAATTACACCTAACGCCTCAAAATACGCCTTATAGACTTATAATGTTCTAGTTTAAATGACTCTTTTCAGGTTGGTTGTGTTTGTTCGTTTCAATACAAAGGGTTATTCAATGTTTGAACTCTTCACGTTCATTTTCTGGACTAGAGATTTGTTGAAGATGGTGGTGAACAAGGGTAATACTGTAATAGTTTTAGAGTTGAGTTTGTGGGGATGTGGAACCACATTCCCAAGTTCTATTTGATTATATCTTATGGAGTCAAATTAGGTAAGGTGAAAAATTTGTATGTTATAAACTTCTCTGTGACTTTATTGTTGTATGTTGTTTTTCTTGATGGAACCTAGATAGGTTGTGGTATTATGAAGCAAATTTAAATTGATAATTGGAGGATTTTTTAATTGCAAAATGCATTTGGATGTTGTATTTTTCTTGCAAAAATATATTTAGGGCCTGATAGTTTAAGGTTATTAAAAAAAACATTTTTGATGTTTTACTTGTGTTTGTGTATAAGGTTTTTCAAAATTTATTTTGTTAAAAATGAATTTTATGGATAAAATGAAAAGCTATATGGTTTTTATTTTTCATTTCTACGTTTCTTAATGGTTGCTTAAAGACGTGGTATCATGGATACCTCTTTTTTATGATTATGCACCCCGAAGTAAGTTCCTTATTTTCTCCTCATTTAAGATACTTTTAGTGATAAAAGAAATATTGAATCCATTAAGTTCTCTAAAATTAAGATACTTTTAGTGATAAAAGAAATATTGAATCAATTAAGTTCTCTAAAATAGATGGGAAAAACTTAATCTCTCGCATTGTAAATAAGAAATGAAAATAATTTATAAACAAAGACGCTCGTCACCTTACAAAACAGGTTTGTAAAGAGCTAATTATTTCCAATAAAAATAATATAACTTCTTGAGCGGTTCATTTGTTTTGGTTAAACCTTATTTTCTAAAAGATTTTGGGTCATCTACTTTCTCTAAAATCAATGTTCAAATATTTGGCCTAACTTGGTTGTTCAAACTTCCACATATATCATGGTCGATGAAGTAAAGAAAGGAGATATGTTTAATGGTATCTTTCATCTTAGTAAAAATGATAGGTTAAAAATTACATAAAAAGATGAATAAGTTTGGTAAATTTACATTTTTTCTGTATCACAGAAAATCTGGTACAAGATTACATCTCAACTTCTGTAACATGTCTATTATCTTTTATGTCACAAGTTATCCAACTTTATGTCACAAGACTAGCATTAGCAAGTAGTCATCACCAAAGGATAAAAGGCACATCCTTTGAACAGAACACAACATTTTAGGACCAAGTTAGTGATCACACCACGCTGTGCATTCTGCATAACACGTAAAATCTGCATGGATTTCATGTCACAGTAATATATTGATTATAGGTTAAGCATAATAAAGCGGCTTACAAAGTTTAATCTTCAAGATACATAACCAAGATTTTGTCTTGCATTAAATAAATGAGTCAAGTTTGAAAAGAAGCAAACACACGTACAAAATGTTAGACAAAGGATATGAAAATATACCCAGTAATTTTAGGCATTTAATGGGTACATCATACAGAATTATGAAATGGAAATCTAATTCCCAAATAACATTTGAAATTATGTAAGACCGACTATGGAGTTGGTTCCTTCAAAGTGACCTCTCATTTTATAAATATTTCAGCCATCGATCAGAAAATCAACTATCGATATTCTAACATGTCAAGTGTCATCTTATCAATTGGGCTAGGGTCGGACCGCAATGATGGCGAAATTTCCAACAAAAACTTTTAAACCTTCATCATATATTTAGAGTTTAGGGTGAGAAAGATTTTTTTTGTGTATATATATAACTATTAAATAACAGAGTATAAATACTCACACATATTGCAGGGCTACGTCTGGTGCAAAAGCTCTTCTATGGATTCATATTCTTTAAGATTATCAAGTATGTGATGAATTCTTGCAGACAGCTTGTCACTGTGCTCTTCGACAATTTTCATAAAAGACGTTAACTGTTCTTGATATGTTACACACAACCGTTTTTTAATCCGAAGCTCTATTGTTAGTTCCTGAATTTTCTTATCCTTCTCATCCTAAAACAAAAACAATGCAGAAAGCAATCAAGAAAATGTTAGCAAAAGCATCATTTTGTTTTACGAAACCTGGGATGTTATATAATATAACAGTAAAAATAACAATCAAATCTTTTTCTCACTAAGAAGAGTTATAAATGAAGAGAGAAAAATAGTACTAGTAAGAAGTTTGCCAAAGATAGAATATACGGTTAAATAAGAATTATGGATTTACCATTGTTTGGCGTGCTTCACGTGAAGAGACTACTAGTGGCCGATTATGATCTTTCACAAACTTTGTTATCACCCATTTTCCAGACTGATCATACTTGATATGAATCATCGCCTTACAACCTTCCCTTGTGCTGGCCCTTGGTTTACGAACTGTACTACATAAATTATTTTTTACATCAGTTGAAAACGACTTTTTACATCAGTTTGTAACCGATGTAAACTGATATGATGTGGTAAGTCCACATCCTTTCACATCAGGTCGCAACTGATGTGAAATCCTGAATTTCTACATCAGGTCCACTTGCACTGATGTAATAGACGCACTTTGAAATTTAAGCCTGCAGTTTTCACATCAGTTATATGATGGACACTGAAGTGAAACATGTATATTTCACATCAGTTTTCAATATCACTGTAGTGAAATAAATTTTTTTTTCTAAATATTTTTTAAATGGCTTATCAAATAAGCTTGACCCCTGCTCTTTTTTTTTTATAGTAATAAAATGAAAACAAATTATGTATAATTTTAATGCAAAAAAAAGAAGTTATATTATCTAATTGGATATTACATAATCAATCCTCAATTTTCCACGTCAATATTCCAATCTATAAAAGAGGCATATGAATACAATATAGCTAGTGTGAAAACTAAAACTAAAACCCCTATGATGTAAAACTAACCCTGCAATATTCCACTTCATATTCCTGCAGAATATACACAATCATATAAGCCTATCATAGTATGATATTTACACTAACTCAAGAAACAAATTTTATCAAAAAATACATAGCAAAAACTGTAACCATGTAACCATGAATTGCATAAGAGTTGAAATGCTTGGATCGCTATCGGAATAAGAGCTACATCTGATATTAAACTAACAACCACTAATCTGCAGCTGCAATACCCCAAAACCAGAAAATTCTGCTACATAATAGCATCCCACAAACCACACGAAACCCTGCAATTTCAACAAAATGGAACATGTGATGATAGAGATGAACCAGTGTCATAAGCAAAAGTATAAATGAATAATAAGGGTAGTTCCAAGATATAATTATTACTTCTAGTGATACTGATACAACCAAGTGGTTCACTGAATTATACAGCTAAACTATTATCCTGAAGTTCAACACTTGCAATAAGTGTTTCACATAATTGAATTCCTAAACCATAGACGACGAAACATGATGAATAGTAAAAAGGTAAATTAGAATTCTTAATTTTTTTTTTTATGATTTATGTCATATATCTGATCAAGTATATCCAATTGGCAAAAGAGACACGACTGTAAAAGCAAAACAATCATAGAAGCTCAAAGCCGAGAGGAAATCAATCACACAACTTGGTAGTTTTCTGTTAACAATTGTGTTCTCTGAGCATATTTAGGAGGATTACAACCCTCTAGTGACTTCTCGTGCATCGAAATATTCAATTTCACTTCAATTTCAACACCTAAGCATTCAAACTCACAAGAAATGGGAATCAGCGACTTCTTGTGCATCCGAAAGGGAAAGTATCACAATATTCTCTATTTAGTATCCTAAAACTTTAATTATTTCTAAATATTTTCAGTTATGCTATGGCATATATGCATGTTACAAAAATGGGAATCAACCAACAAATTCACAAGAAATGCTTTTGAAGTACCAAAAGAAAAGAAAGACTCATTAACCTTAATACTATTCTTTGGTGTAGAAATATATTAGAGAAAATAAGAAGAAATACCTCTAAATTAACAACCCAACAGTTTGCTCCTGATCCATATCCACGATGCAGATAGTAACCAGGTAATGTTCCATCCAAGCACACTGCAAGAAAGCAAAACTATTTAATGTTGAGAGGAAAGGAGGAGAAAGGTGTTGTATTGTTTGTAGGTAGCAGTTGCATTGTGGATAAGGGTGGGAGTAGAGGATTTCCATTACCCTGCAATAAATGATAGTTTGTCTATTTCCTAACATGTAGCATTATCAACAAAATTGCTAGTTCCCTAGTGGTAGTTAGTTTCACAAAGTCGTGCAGAATAGGAAGAAACACACTTTTTTAATAGGAAGTAACATATGTTACATGTCTGAAGACATACTATGTTGATAAGGAAATGTGCTCACCTGCAAGTATGTTATAGCCCAACGAAGATCTCCTTGAGAAATATTACTTAAAGTTGAAAGCCCCTACAAATGCAAATATACTAAAACATAAGCCGCTATGATGTCAACAATACCTCTACAAACAATGGATCAAAACCATTAAAAATAGCACAACCTCCATATAAGCTCTAAGGTTCCTACCTCAGCATCAAGGTAGATTCCTTCTTCTTTGCAGATGTATACTATTCGGCTGCTCATGATTTCTTCTGTCAGTGGCTTGAACCTGAATTTTGCACACCTTGAAGCAAGTGGTTCTATAATCCTACAAAAAAACGACAATCTTGTATAAAACCAATGTATTCCCTATTCTCAATAAAGTGCTGACAAGAACAATAGGAAAAAAGACTATACAAAGTATTGTTTTAGCTTTATAATTTTCCTTTGTATTGATCATGATATTTCATATTTGTGCATACATTTTAATTTTCTTGCTGATATAAGAAAAACAAAGTATGTAATACTGAAACTATAATAAAAACTTAATTTATTAAAACAATGGTAAATAAGTATATCAATTAAAATTTGATCTTAAACATATCAAAGCATTGGACAAAAATCAAAATTATTGAAAACCATGTACATCAAGGTGACTAAAACTCTCATTGAGTCCTTAAGAATGTGAAATTGAAAATGTCAGAAAAAAATCAGTAAATGGTTTCATAGAAAACTATGTACATGCTAATGTAGTTGCATATAAAAAAGAACCTAGTAACTTTAGAGTAAGTTTCCATCGTCCGCCTCAGTGCATTCTGTAACCAAATTAGGTGGCATGTAATTATATCACTTTATTAATTGAACAGGCAAAGCTAGGAATGAAAAACAGAGAAAACATACCTGGGCATCTTCTGTCATTGAATCAGCCTCATCCAGAACAATTATCTTATACGGTGGACACGAATAACCACTGAAATATCGGAAACCCAAAACATAAGTTACACAAATCTTATAAAAACTAAATCAAAATTACCACTTCTGCATGCTTTAAGAAGTGCCTCAACAACCTCCCCTGGAACAATCTGGTTTCAAGATTTTAGAAAACTCACAAATCAGAAACTCATCATCAAATTCAGTTGAATAATGAAAGTAATCTAAAACCTAAAACTCATAAATTAGATCAAACTTAAAAATTAGGATCATGATAGTAACAAGTCACTCAATAACAAATAAACACAACATTGTTTCTGTAACAAAACACACGATTCATATCAAATAAACAAGCATTGTCTCACTGAGTTGCGTCGGATACATGGATCTAACGACCCCCTAGTTCTCTATCAAATAAAAATAATCAAAATAATAATTGAAATTGAGATCAATGAAATGAAATAAACCTTCAAGTGAGCAAATTGAGTGCATGGTTTTACTAAAGATGCACAATTGTTCAACTTTAGTAAATATCGAACTTGTTTACATTTCAAAAAACTACTAGTACCAACCAATTGAGTGCATGATTTTTACCTTTCCCAATTATCAGTTATGTCACCAGTAGTTCTCCAACTATTTCCCACTTTAGCACCCCATTTAGCTGGATGCATATCTCCCCTAACAAACAAAGAAAGTTTGATTAGAAAGGAGTACTTAAAATTGGATGCTATAAAGCACTGGCACATATGTACAGCAGATCCGATATTGACATATACACCGATAATAATTTGAAAAAATGAGAGTGATTAAATGTAATCAAATGTGTTGATGTTAAACAGCTACGCGTGTCAGATACCTGATACACCTTCATTATGTGTTACGTAGATCAAAAGATAAACAAGATACTAAAATAGAATAATTACCATTCACATAGCGAAAAGAAGATTGGACGATCTGCCTTCATTAACGCCCGAGTCATAACAGGATACCTATACATAAGAAGGCATTGTTTTTCAAAATCAATGTATGAAATATTATAAGATGCAGTTCTATTAGGGAAACTGAAACACTAGTAGTAGGCAAAATTGCAAATATATTTTTGACTACCTCACAGTGGGCTTTGATTAACATATAGTATGAGCCGCCTAAGTTTCTGCTGAAGCGCCAACAAATTCGTCCTTGTACCATTAAGCAACTGAATCTGCCTCGCAGACTCAACCAAATCGGAATCAATAAGCCTAACTGTATCCTTCAATTCACGAATCCTCGCACAAAATTCATTCTGTATATTGTAAATAAGGTGTGCTAGTTAAATTGTGCAGTGTCACAATGGACCTAGCTGAATTTTCACAGAATAACCCGCAACAAATCCAATTTTCTTGTGATTTTCACAGAAGTTTTAGATATAGTGCAGTATTATTGTACAAGCTAATAAAGCCATGAAACTATACTGTTGTACATTGTTAGTGCTTTAATACAAACACATTTCACCTATATTTTTTTATCCAGTATCTTACTGATTATTGAATTAAATCAGAAGTTGACATGAGTTCTAAGTTCTAACCAAGACTTAAGAGAGAAGATAATCCTCTCATGGATCTATACTCCATGCCTTGTTACACTGCACAAACATTGGGCTTCTAAGATCCCCAAACATTTGTGTGCCTTACTCTTTAAATATATTATTTCGACCAAAAACAATCTCTAAATATATTAATCCTTCCAAACTTTCCAAACTGTTCTTTACTTGTCATTTGTTTATGGTTTGACTGAGAAACTTCCTAGGGACACTTCATCCAACTAGGCCTATAATTTGATCCCCCAAAAATACCAGATCCAAAATGTGTGCCCAAATTTACGTTTCAACTTCATGTGTGACCCAACATCCCAAGTCAAGAATCATTCTTTCAGCCCATATTGCAAAGCTTTGTTTTTTAAACAACCGAAAAAACAAAATGAAACTTTCATCAATTTTTCTCCAAACAAATGCAGATGGTATTGTAACAGTAACATCAATTATTATAGTATAAAGAAAAGGCACAAACAAGTAATACTAGTAAAATTACTTAAATTTCATTAAGAAGCTTTACACATTCACTTTCTAAAACAACCAAAGATATATTCCACCCAGGCCCCAGCCAAGGCTTATTACAAGGATTAGCAAACAAAGAATGCTTACAACATTCCCAAAATGAAAATAACAAAAGGATACTACCCTAATACTAAATAAAGCGGGTGGTATCCCTTACCACCTCCTCTAATTTAGTTGTTCAACCACAAAGAAATAAAAATAAGTTCCCTTCTGCTAACTTCTATTACAGTAGATGAATGGTCAAAAAACATATCAAAAGTACATAAACCAAACACCACAATAACTAAAGAGACATAAATTGAAGGGCCATTTTAAAATATGCCCTTAATTGGCCTCTAAAACAACCAAAAATCGACCCATTTTTCCCTAGCAGCATACTATTTAATATCCTAGTATACTATTGAGGTACTAAACTACCCATTAAGATCCTGCAACTCACCCTGCGCTTCAAAGAATGACGACGATCTAAACGAGATCTCCTTAACCAGATGAAGCTCAACCACATCAAGATACTGCGAAAGCTTCTCCTGCAAAACTGCGTTCTCAGCAAAAGTCGAAAACGGACACGCCGAACGGAACGTAGCGCCTTCTTTGAGATGAAAATCTTGTTTGAAGTAGAGCGAAGGAACTTCACGGAGACACGCGACGAGTGCTTCTCCGGCACCGCCGTCGTCGGAGATAGTTGAGATCTCGTTGTTAGCGTTTCACGAATTGAAAAGAGGTAAGGGTTTCACGAATTTTTTTGAACAACAAATGGGTTAGGGTTTCACGATTTAAAGGTCAGAGAGAGAGAGAGCTTACCAGAGGAAACCACTGATTGAACTTGGACGGTGAGGTTGGAGATTCACGATTGGAGCTTGGACGGTTAGCTTTGACGGTGAGCTTTGGAGGTTTCATGTTTGTTTTTTGACTGAGTGAAAAAGTGAAGAAGGAAAAATGTGGATCTGTTTTGCGATAGGGAAAGGGATAAGGTAAAAGTGAAACCATGTTTTCCCATCAGGCAGTCTCTCACCACTGATGTGAAAAAAGTTAGACAAAGTTTTCACTCAAATTGCGAAAATGCCACCGCGTGTTTTTCCCCTCATTTCAATTATCAACTGATGTAAATGTTATATGCTATCAGGAATTCCCATCAGATGCTTATGTCAACTGATGTAAAAACTTATAGTGTATATCTTTCCCTTCAGATTTTTTTTGTGCTGATGTGAAAACTTAAACACCATTGATGTAAAATCTATATTTTGTAGTAGTGGACCAAGTTTCCCTTGTATGCTGACACAATGACCCTCCTTATTACATCCAAACCTGTGGGCGAGAATCCTTCCATCTCTTTCTGAGCTCCGACAAGACATCACACGCATGACAAATCCCACATGTCAGGCATATTCATCATAAAATATCTTAGCAGCATCTTCAGATACAAATTCCATGCCTTCATATGGTTACTTAACAACACGGTCATGATCAGAGATACCCAACTCTCTCCCAGAATAACTCATTGCCGATCTACACCCATCATTCGGTTCCACTGTCACAAAATAATTTATGTTTTGAACACATCAAAAAATTTCATGCAAAAATAAGTTATGCATGGCATGATGACATAACGTTTGTGTTGATTGCTTTAAATGAAAAATGGAGAAAGAACTTAAATTCAAAGAATTCTGCTGTTTAGCTGCAGAGAAGCAAAGAAATCAAGAAACATATAGTTATTAGAGGCTCTAAAGGTTTTTTCTCCCTAGGATAACCTGTACCGGCGATGTCTTTTTGAGACAGACTACTGGTTTCTTACGGTTTTTGTCATGGATCTTGTATGAGGTATTGAAAGGATGTTTGCTAAGAGGGGTATTCCTTAACCAGAAGCTCTTTCCCACCTGCATCGCCTTTTCCTTCATTCAACTATCGAATAAAAAATTCATTGTATTCAGGATCCTAATCCCCTTCATAATTTTCATTTCATTAAGGGTCCTAATCACCTTCATAATACTAATTCATTTTGGAATATAAATGATAGGAAAACATCATAATTCCATTCATCTTTCTCAGTGTCCCAAATTCCAAGTTGAAATGTTTGGTCTTGAGTCTTGCATATGCTCTGTTGGAAATCCTATTTTTGGTTCTTATTTACGACATAGAGAATTTGTTATTCACCAGGGTACATGGCTACAGCACATTGTAGGATTAAGCTTTGTAAAAATATAAACCCAACACACACACAACTAGACAACACAGAAACTAAGTAGCATGCAACAAATTAAAAATCGTAACTCCGACTTTCTACTGTTTTTAGCATCGCTTAAGATCTGAAAGCATTAAGTTCTTGATTAAAAACAATTATCAAATGTTTACAAACTTGTCAAGAGTGATATAACTTAAGATAGATTGTTATTCTAGTTCTAGATTCAAGAGTTCGTGTCCAAATCATCTTGAATCTCATTGAAAGCATTAAACATAAGAATAACAACAATATTGAATCATTAAGCTAGAACCTTATACATTAAAAGATCAAAAGATTACATAATAGCTTGTTTGTTTATCTCAATACTACAAGAGTAGATAATAGCTACACATAGACATGTAAACTATGCAAAGGATGAAGGAAAGATGAAGATTCCATGTCAAGATCCTTCGTGTCCAAAGTGATCTTGAGTTGAATCTACTCCTAAACCACTTGCTTTGTGTTTCTCTCTTTGAAATAGCTCTAACCTCCCTCTTAGAATGTATGAAAATATCTTAATAAAACAGTGAATGGTCCAAAAGAGAGGTAAAACTTCTATTTAAATGGGCTGTGTTCGTGTAATCTCGCTTAAGCGAGATAAATCTCGCTCAAGCGAGAAGCCTAAATATCCAATCATGACCAATGAGAAGTCTTGCCACGTAGCCCTTATCCCTGATGAAGTTGCATCTCGCGTAAGCGAGCTGGAAGCGAGCCAGAAGCGAGTTCTTGAAGTTGCTCCCTGGAGAAATCTCGCGTAAGCGAGTTGCACTCGCGTAAGCGAGGTTGCTTCAACCTTAAACCACCCTTGAATCATGCTTGAGCGACCTTGGGAGCGAGATGGAAAGCGATATTATCAATTGCTCCCTGGAGAAATCTCGCGTAAGCGAGATTCTAAATTCCACAAGCGAGCTGGAAGCGAGATGTTCAGATGCTCACTAGACTTTTCTCGCTTAAGCGAGGTGATCTCGTGTAAGCGAGTTTTGCTTGGTTCACACACTTGAGTTTTGGTCCTTGCTTGTCATTTCCTGCATAAATTGGGTAGAATCAGGCATGTAAAGCATAAATGGTATAATTACAACAATTGATAACTTTTCCGTAGATAACTTGCATAACAAGTCACTAAAAATGCCTCTTTTAACACATGAAAGATATTACTTTTGAGCACTTATCAATAAGTCATATCGCTTATATGATGCTCAACATCTATTATTGTATTGAATGTGAGACTTTAACTCACACTTGACATACTAAGATCTCTCGCTCAAGTTGAGACTCTTCACATTCAAGATATACCACCAATAACCACTCATATCGACAAGATTCTATTACATACTTGACATGAGTATCATAAACAAATAAATAGTTTTATATATATCTAAAACTAGTTTAGAGACCCGGCGTTGCCAGGGTTAGATATTAAATAAGTTTTATAAATTTGTGTGCACGAATACACGTGTCAGTATATTAGATTGAATTTATTTAAATTTTTAATTATAATAATATCATAAAAATAAATATAAATGATGAGATGAATGTCCAATGCAATAATAAAAAGTGTAACAAAATCAATAATGAATTAGTCCAAGTGGTAAGAGTTTTGGGTCCCTTTAAACATGTGGTCATGAGTTTGTTTCGTGCCCCATGAGTATGAGAGAGAAAAATCGATTGAAAGGGAAGAAAGTGGTTGAAATATATATATATATATATATATATATATATATATATATATATCAAAGTATGTGTATGAGAAATAATAAAATTGGTGTTTGACAAACCTGAAGAAGGAAAAATGTTAGATGAAAAGAAGGTTTGAGGATTCTGCTTGTGCTCAAAATATGTATGTGATTAATGAAAATTTATTTATTTATAGTTAACATTTGCATTAGAATATGCTGCTAAAAGATAACATAATAACTAATCGAACCATATTTTTAACAAAAAAAAACTAATCGAACCTTTTTTCTTTTCCTCAAACATAAAAACTAATTGAATGATATAGTGCTAAAAGATTAGTAATAACTAAGTGAAATAAAATATATTTTTTTAAGGAAAATGAAATAAAATATTAGAAATTCAATAAAAATAAAAATAAAATATTGAGTGCATAAGATCAAAAATTTGTTGAGATATTTATGTTAAATAAAATATTGATTTTTTAAAATAGAAAAAATAATAAAAATATTGAGAATGAATGTGGAAGTGATACGTGTCATAAAAAACCTTACTTTATATATATATATACTATTGATTGATTGATTGATTGATTGATGTGTAGTTTGTTGAGATATTTCTACTACATAAGATATTAGAAATTCAATAAAAATAAAAATAAAAAATACTGAGTGCATAAGATCAAAAGTATTCAATAAAAATAAAAATAAAAAATACTGAGTGCATAAGATCAAAATTTTGTTGAGATATTTATGTTAAATAAAATATTGGTATATAAAAATAGAAAAAATAATAAAAATATTGAGAATGAATATGGAAGTGACGTGTGGCATAAAAAAACCTTACTTTATATATATATATATTATTGATATTATTGATTGATTGATGTGTAGTTCGTTAAGATATTTCTACTACATAAAATATTAGAAATTCAGTAAAAATAAAAAAAAATACTGAGTGCATAAGATCAAAAGTTTGTTGAGATATTTATGTTAAATAAAATATTGGTATTTAAAAATAGAAAAAATAATCAAAATATTGAGAATGAATGTGGAAGTGACATGTGACATAAAAAACCTTACTTTATATATATAATATTGATTGATTGATTGATTGTTGAGAATGAATGTGGAAGTGACATGTGACATAAAAAACCTTACTTTACATATATACTATTGATTGATTGATTGATTGATGTGTAGTTTGTTGAGATATTTCTACTACATAAAATATTAGAAATTCAATAAAAATAAAAATAAAAAATACTGAGTGCATAAGATCAAAAATTTGTTGAGATATTTATGTTAAATAAAATATTGCTATTTAAAAATAGAAAAAATAATCAAAATATTGAGAATGAATGTGGAAGTGACATGTGACATAAAAAACCTTACTTTATATATACTATTGATTTATTAATTTATTAAAAGAAAGAATAATAATTAATATTTAAAAATTTAAAAAAAAAAGTTACTTTAAAAATTGGGATAAGAATGATGAGATACTAGTGTAGGAACCTTCACTCTACTATACCAACACACGTTGGCTCAGTTGGTAAGGAACGGGTCACTTCCTTGCAGAAGGTTGTGTGTTCGATTTCCTCTGCCGATGTGAGGGCAGTGTTGGTGGGTGATCTGTAAGTACCTCTATAAGTGCCCTTTGGGCCCAGAGGCGTGCCCTGAACCTGGTGGTGACCGGAGCCGAACCCACCTAAACTTTTTGTAACCAAAAAAAAACCTTCACTCTACTATGAACTAGCAACAGACCCGTGCTAAGCACGGGGCCTGTGCTACGCACGGGCTGAGCGTTGAAATGCAAGTTATGCGTCGAAGCACTTTGCAATGTTATATGCATTGAGAAATAAGAAACAAATTAACGATAAAGTTGATGTTAGTGATAAAAACATTAAAATAATTTTTTAATAAATATTATAGCGTAGTAGAATAAAAATATGTCAAAATATTAAATATAGTAAAGCACAGACCCATGCTAAGCACGGGCCCGTGCGGTGTTATATGAATTGAGAGGATAAGAAAAAATTAATGATAAAGGCGACGTTAATGATAAAAGGGAAAATTATTTTGACTTCCCTGATTTTCTTAAATAAAACAGACACCCCTCCTAATTTTTGAAACACATCAATCTCCCTTCATTTTATCCATTTCAATCACTTTGTAAATATACAACTTAATCAGTCATTTTGGTTTGTTTGTATCAGCTTTCTCTTTTCACAAATAAGTTAAATGAAGTGTTTTTCTCGCAATGGAGAAACAATAACAACATTTGTTTTTACCACAAAATAGAATCTAACATCGACAATTACAGAAGAGATCAAAGGAGAATATAGAAATGAGAAATGTTTTGGTGGATGGACATTGTGGTTGATCAATAAAAAGGAAATAATCTTCGATATATCCGTTTTAATACATTAGAGTTTAAAAATTAAACCACCTTGACCTAGGAACAATAAGTTGGGGAAAATTACCTACATGAAAAATGGAAAGAAAAATGGTCGAAAATTAAATGAGTTTCATACTTGTATGAAGAAGTTAATTGCTCAAAATAACTGGAATTAACAAAGTTTAAACCATGTTATATTATAAGAGAAGTGCTTGTCAATTTGATAAAAAAAAAAGGAGATTAGTATTTAGTTAAAAAATAGAGCGGGTGTTTGTGTTATTTAAGAAGATCTTAAGGGAGGTTAGTGTAATTATATGTAAAAATATTTAAAATAGTAAAGATTTCATTATTGATAAAGATGTCATTATGAGTCTTGTTTATAAATTGTAAAACTGTATTATTTACTGCGTTGACGGTCGATTCATTAATTGTTTTTCGTAGAGGTTCACTTTTCATATTTTTTTGTAACTTGGTTTCGCGCCCGTATATGGGTTTTTTAGGTTGCGCCCGTGATTAGTGAATTTTTGTTAGGATAGATTTAGGTCTATCCACTTGGTCTGATTTATTATGTTGTATCCCCATTTTGGGTTGTACCTGAGTCAGGTCTAATGCCCTCACACTCTTTATCTATTTCTTTTTATTTAATATCATTTTTCTTTTGACTAAGTATTTTTAGAAAAGAAGCAATCTTGAAAATGTCTAATTTTTTGAAAAATAGATATATGCCTTGTAATAAATATTTTGTAACTTTCTTGAAGTTATGTTATTTTTTTTTAAGAATGAAGTTCTGTTATTTTGTGATTATCAATCAGAAATTATTGAATGTTTTTTTTTATTTTCTTAATGAAAATATTTTTCCAATGTTTTGTTAGTATCGAAGTTAACTGTCTCAACCATATTTTGTTATTTTATTGATAAGTGAAATGTATTTATTAATGGTTTTTATTAAAATTGATATTTATGAATGTTTTTTTAGTCTAAATATGTAAACAATTGTTATTTTTTCATTGGATTACCTACAAAAGAAAAACTCAAAGGAAGGTAGTTCTATTGCATCCTAAAAACTATAAAATCATAGGAAGTTAGTTTTGTTGCATCGAATAAACTCAATGTCAGATAAAAGCACATGAACATCATAAAAAAAATTGGTACAATCACAAAACTTATTTTTAGTAAATGTAAATTGAATATATGTTTCGTGTTTAATAAAATAAAAATATATTTTGATATTGAATAAAAAGTTATATATATATATTTTGATATTCAATCATTTGGAGATTATTTTTGAAAAAGTGGAATCAGTTTTGTGTTTATTTATCATAATAACAATCACTTCTTTAAAAAAAAAAATTGTTTAGATACAACTATATAAAATGGATTTTGTGTTACAAAATCATCTTCTTGTTTAAAGTTTTTTTTTTAAGATTCATAGCAAACCCCGTATGGATTATTTGTTACGAATTAAATTAAAAATAATATTGACATTCAATAATTTAGTATTTTTTTTTAAATTTTAATAAAAATATCATAATCTTTTTTGTGTTTGTTTATGGTAATATAAAATCATTTTAAAAAAATAATATACTGTAGTTTGATTAGATACATCAATATAAGTCCTCGTGAACTTAGCTCGTAGGGACAATGCATAATATATGCAAGGTGTGGGGTTCAAACCCCCGCCACCACCAAAAAAAGATACATCAATATAAAAGAAACTTTTTGTTGCAAAATCACATCAATTTTTTGAAATTTATGTTCTCTCTCAGCTAAATAGGTTCTTTTGTTACAAAAGACACAAAAAGATAAATATAAGCTGAGATGTCAAAATATTAAGATGTGGCAAAATTGTGTTTTTACTGATCATTAACTTTTATAAGAAAATTGTGTTCTGTCTCAGATAATAGATTGTATTTGTTTTTTTAACTCTTTTGATATTTAAAAGTTGAATTATAAGAAAATTTATTTTGATTGGGATTAAGATTAAGTTTGTTTGTTGATTAAGTTAGTGTGTTTTATTGAGTGAATTTGTTTTAATTTGTTTTTAAAAGAGAAAAAATAGGGGGAAGTTGAAGCAAAAGACACAAAAGGATATAATTTTGATGACGTGTCATAAGATTAAGAAGGGGTAAGATTGTATTTTTGGTATGACATTAAGTATCATGATTAGAGAATAGAAAATAGAAGATTGTAATTTTTTTAACTCTTTAGATATTTAAAAGTTGAATTATAGGAAAATTTGTTTTGATTGTGATTAAGATTAAGTTTGTTTTTTCTTTAAAAAAGATTTAGTTAGTGTGTTTTATCGAGTGAGTTTGTTTTAATTTGTTTTTTAGTGAGAAAAAATAGGGAAAAGTTGAAGCAAAAGACACAAAATGATATAATTTTGATGACGTGTCAAAAAATTAAGAAGGGGTAAGATTGTATTTTTGGTAGACATTAAGTTTTATAATTAGAGAATAGATAGAAGATTGGAAACATACATATGATTGGGACTCAAACCCTAATTTTGGAATTCACGTGGAAAGATCCTGTTTCTTTTCTATTTCTTCGTAAACCCTAATTTCTTTGTATAGAAATGGCGCAGGTTAACGATGATGATGTCCCAAACGACGTCGTGGTTCCTTCTCAGTCACTCACGGCGGAAACAACCTCCACTCAGAGGCAGCGACTGACCGGAACCCAGCTTCCCACTCTTCCCTTCGATCTCCTGCCTGAGATTCTCTGTAGGCTTCCGGTCAAATTACTGGTACAGCTTCGATGTCTATGTAAGTTCTTTAATTCTTTAATTTCCGATCCCAAATTCGCAAAGAAACATCTTCAATTGTCAACCAAGCGCCACCACCTTATGGTTACCTCTAGGAACAACTTGGGTGAGCACGTTCATTTTGATTCCCCAATAACCTCGATTTTTTCTACTTCTATCATTACACACACACAACTTTACCCTCCAAATAGTATCACAATTGGACATAACTTTCTGAGAGTGTTGTGCTCTTGTGATGGCATCTTTTGCGGCATGCTCATAGTTGGTTCTTATTTTTTGTGGAATCCTTCCATTAGAAAATTTAAATCATTGCCTCCTTTGGAAATTGCACGTGTCGGCATTTCCCTTTGCAGCTTTGGGTATGATCCTTTCATTGATAATTATAAGGTCATCATTGTTTCTTGCAAAAATCAAGTTAGTGTTAATACTTTGGGGAATAATTATTGGACAATAATAGAGGACATTCCACATTCTTACCGCATTTGTGGACGGGGAGTTTTTTTGAGTGGCACTGTTAATTGGTTCGCGTTATCTTTGAATTTTGAACGTGTCATTGTTTCTTTTGATTTCGAAAAGGAGTCGTATCAAAATCTTTCAAAACCTGATTTGGTGAACTATAGTCCGACGTTGGGTGTGTTGAAGGATTGTTTGTGTATCTTTGCAATTGGTGACATGTGTTTGGATGTTTGGGTTATGAAAGAATATGGAAACAAAGAGTCCTGGACTAAATTGTACAGTGTTCCTTACATGGAAGATCTGGTTTTCCTTACCCACAGCAGGGCTTTATATATTTCTGAGGATGACCAAATGTTGATCGAAGCTTATAATCGAATAAGTAGCGAATTGAAGTTAGTTGTTTACGATTCCAAAAATGGTACTTTCAACATTCCTGAGATTCAAAGCACCAATCATACGATACGCCCAAATAACCACATCTATATTGAGAGTTTGATATCACCTTAAGCATGATATTCAACTACAAAATCTATATGGTTAGATTCTATCTGTGTTATTTATTTTACGCTTGTTTTGATTGTTGGTGATGTAGGACCATTGTTATTTACAGGCAAGGTTCTAAAAAACGGTCGCGGTCGCGATCGCGGTCGCGTTAAGGTTGTCGCGATTTCGGCTGTAACGGACGCTGCGATACAAATAACGGTCTTCGCGGTGTGAATTAATCAAAACGTTTCACAAAACGTATTAAAACTATTTATATTATCATATAATGTATAATAACTTAGATTAATACTTTTTTTCCATAATTATAACATGTTTAAAGTAAATATAATAATAAAAATAGACTACATTTAGTAAAGATAGAGTGTTTGACAGATTGAAAAGAAATTAACTAATAAATAACTACTCATAACATATCTTTAAACAAAGTTCATGATCTAACATCAAAGTCCCAATTTTTTCTCTAAATTTCATCTAATATTTGTTACCTAAATACTCAAATTAAGAGTGTCAATTTAAAATTACCTTGAACTTAAATAAGAGATGAATGCACACTTTTTTTTTTGAGTTTAATAAATAAATATATGAATAAACAAATAAACCATCTAAAAGTAATTATTAATTTCCTTCAAAAAAAAGTAATTATTAATTATTATTATTATTATTATTATTATTATTATTATTATTATTATTAATTGATTATTATTGAATGAAGAGTGAAGTTGTGTGTGTGCATACGTGTGTGTATTGTGATAACAAACCTTATTCGCTCAAAAAACAAAAAATACTTATCACTTATCACAAACCTGCCTAGGAGACGCAAGCAGAAGTGCAGAACGGCAAGCAGAGAGACGCAAGCAGAAGTGCAGAACGAACAAAGAAACGCAAGCAGAACGAACAAAGAATCGCAAATCGCAAATCGCAAAAGAATCACACACCAGAATCGCAAGCAGAACGAACACCAGAATCGCAAATCGCAAGCAGGAAGGAAGGAACAAAGAATCACACCACCAAAGAAGAGAAGTAATTGATTTGTGTAAAAAAGATTTGAGATGTGGTACAAAAGATTTGAGAGGCCTGGCTGGTACAAAAGATAAGATTCCTCTTCCCCTGTTCTTGTATTTTTGTGGTTTTTTTTTAATATGAGATTTGAGATGCCTGTCCTTCTTCTCCTGTTCTTCTGTTTCGCGGGCGTAACGGCATTTCGCGGTCGTAACGGCGTTCCGTAACGGCCGTAACGGCGTTTTTTCTGTGAATTTCTTTCTCAGCGTTAAAAGGGGCAAAAACGGTAACGGCCACTGCCGATACCGATTTGTAACGGCCGTTTTTGCGGTAACGTCCCGTTTTTTAAAACCTTGTTTACAGGTTGAAAGTTTTTGTTATTTTCAATTGTTTTGTTAGTTTGAATTGGTGATTCTCGCATCGTGCATTATATTTCAAATAGGTCATTTGATGTTAATATTTGGTTATGAAGATATTATAATGTTTGCTCACTACTCAAACTTCTTAATGTTTGCTTCAAATCTTGCATTATGGACTAAACTGAGTATGTTATATAATACTATTGTGATGTCATTTTATAAAAAGAATATTCAGTTTTAGCCCATATGTAGGTTTGAATATTAGTGGTAAATAAGTGTTTTAGCAATTAGGTGCATTTTGAATATATTAGATGTTTTATAGTGAATCTATACTCTGTTGCTTGTTGCTTTCGAATTCGACAATGTCATTCACTTTTGTTCATGTTTCTGTTTAATGCCACCCCATTGTTTCTGTTTAATGTCATTCACAGCTTAGTTATGTTCTTTTTGTGCTTTGTGTTTGGATTTTTGTTATGCGGTGGAAGAACATGAAGAACAAAGCATAGAAAAACTTGCGATGTAACGAAAGTAAAATGACCATTGATGATATTCATTACTCAAAATACAATGTTTCAAACAAAACTAGTGGTGAAAATCTAACTAAGTTATTCATTCTCTGTTTTTGTTATTAGGCTTAATTGACAAAAATTGCTTTATATACTGGTCTAGTATGATAGTGTTGATTAATGCAAATGAGTAATTAAATAATTAATGTATATGTAGCTCATGGTACAAGTGAGTTAATTGCTGAAGGAGCCCACAAGATAGGAATACATTTTCTTAGATTTTATAGTAGTGTTTTTCTCATTGTTTTTTTACAATATTTACTTTCAATATTAATTAGCCTTCTAGCGATGCTACTTGAGATGATTTGACTCTCTTGCATCTGTTGGTTAACTGTTTCATTTCATATCATGCTAGTTTTTGGTTCACTCTTAGAAACATCTTTATTGTGGATTGGCTTACTCTTTAGTTTATTGTTAACATTGGTGAAATGGCCTGAATATGATTGATATAGACTGTAGTGTCTAAGACTGTTGTGAAGTTCCTTTGCATATGTGTGTTGCATTATAATGTCTCAATATTATAGTTTTAATTACACCTAACGCCTCAAAATACGCCTTATAGACTTATAATGTTCTAGTTTAAATGACTCTTTTCAGGTTGGTTGTGTTTGTTCGTTTCAATACAAAGGGTTATTCAATGTTTGAACTCTTCACGTTCATTTTCTGGACTAGAGATTTGTTGAAGATGGTGGTGAACAAGGGTAATACTGTAATAGTTTTAGAGTTGAGTTTCTGGGGATGTGGAACCACATTCCCAAGTTCTATTTGATTATATGTTATGGAGTCAAATTAGGTAAGGTGAAACAGTTGTATGTTCTAAATGGATAGGATAAACTTCTCTCCGACTTTATTATTGTATGTTGTTGTTTGTCTTGATGGAACATAAATAGGTTGTGGGATTGTGAAGCAAAATCGGTTTTAATATATTTTGTTAAAATAACTTGGTTTTTGCCTAAATCTGGGGTTTAGAACTAGATTTGTTATCTGGATAATCCATCTATGAGCAATGCTATTATTATAGATTGAAATGTTTTAATTCAACCCAAATCACAAGTGACTCTTGGAATATGGTTGCAGCAGCAAACACTATTCATTAAGCATATAAAAATTGAATTGTCAGAGAGACATTAATAAATAAAAAATTACAAGGGATATACTTGTTCCATTTACTTATGATTCTGGTTATGCAAACTAACAAAGATTCTGGTTATGCAAACTAACAAAACAAATGACCTCTAATTTTCATTGATATCAATATATGCATCCAGTTATTATCAAGGTTAACAAAACAAAGGACCTCTAATTTTCATTGATATATCAACATATACAACCAGTTATTATTAAGGTGATATGAACAATGAGGCAATGAACAAAGCTCAGTACCTCCTATTTTTATTTTTAACAAATTTTTATGGTTAATTAAATAAATTTAAATGGATTTATATTTAAGGGAACAAAATTGACCGTAAAAGTGTGAATTGTTTAAGGGTTGCTTAATTTTTATTTTCCATTTCTAAGTTTCTTAATGGTTGTTTAAAGGCGTGGCATCATTAAGACCTCTTTTTAATGATTACGAAACCCAAAGTAAGTTCTTTATTTTCTCCTCATTTGAGATTCTTTTAAATATACTCCCTCGAGTCTCAAATATAAGAAAATATTCTTTTTTTAGGTTCATTGAGTAGTTAATGTATCTAGTTTACATTGTAAAGCAGATACATTAATTATTCAATAAATCTAAAAAAGGAATCTTTTATTATATTTGAGACCGGAGGGAGTAGAATCCACTGCGTTGCTCTCAAAAAGTGATTGGAAAAACTCAAGTCTCTCATCATTTAAAAACAAAGACACTCTTCACTATACAAATCAAGTTTGTAAGGGTTAATTAATTATATCCAATAAAAAAATAATAACAATAACTTCTTGAAGGCTTTCTCCTAAGCTTATTAAAGGACAATTCGCTTGTGTCTGAATGAGTTTATTGGTTATTGTTCCGGTTAGACCTTATTGTCTACTCCATCCGTTTCAAAATGAGTTTCGTTTTAACCAATTGCACACAGATTAAATTACACATAAATATTTAAATAATTCTAGGGAAGTATTTCTTTCCTAGAATATTTAAATAACAATAAGGGACCAAAACACTCTCCATTTAAGGTTACCCCAACCAATACTTCACTTTTCTTATTAGAAATACTTCCAGCTATGGTAATCTTTACTCACTAAATCAATATGAAACAGACAAACGGGTTGGGGTCCTTAAATGCTACCATAAGGCTTTCTAACTAATAAGAGATATTGTGACAAGTATTATCGAAGTCCCATATCATGGATCCGAAAAAAAAGTTATAGGTTGCGTGAATATCATAAGTCTGCCTTTTCATGATAGTAGACTTATGACCCCCAAAATATACTACAATGATTTATGTAGTATCTACATAAATCATTGATGATTAAGATTACCCCACAAATTGATGTTGGATGGTAATAATAATTACTTGGTGATGGAGGTGATATGGTGTTGATTCAGGTGGTGGTGGTGGAACTGGTGGTGGAGAGAGAGTGAGGTTAAGCATGGGAGATGAATAAGAAGGTTGTTATGAGAATGAAAAGAAGGCATAGATAGGGTTTTAATTATGGGCCGGATGGGGGCAATTTGTAAAGATGGCAATTTATCATTGTTGCATAATTTCACACAACAAGGGGTCAAACCAGCATATTGATGTGAGTTCAAACTAAATTGAAGCAAGAGAGCCACAAAATTGATTACCTCCGTGCTCACACATCGATAAGTAGGTGAGTTAAAGTCGATGGGACAATAATAGCCAAACCGTCTAAGAAAAGGGGAAAATGTCATCTGAAATATATTTTTTGATAAAAACAATAATAATTTTTTTATTTGTAAAGATATTTAATGGGACAATAATATTCTACTTAGCTACTAAAATGTCATATAAGATTGATATAAAGTTAGTGAAGTTAGCGATATTTTCTAATAAGGACACAACCCCATTTCCATTGCATCACCCTTCTGATTGTACTTTGTCCAAATTTAAAATGACCTTAAATTGGTTGATAGGCGATACTACACTCAGAAATACTTCAGGCTTTCTCTTAGGACTCTGATTTATATCCATATGAGAGTCAACATTAATATTTTAAATGGATGATAGTCTCCGATATTAGAGTCTTTAATAAATGCATAGTGATTTTGGGGGTACATAATTTAACATATTGGTCGAGTTAAGAAATAGGGTTAAATACTATTTGTCTAACCTATTTTCTCTAAGTATAAGGACTTTTATGTTGACCGACAAAAAATGGATGTTGACCTTTGATCTACTCATCAAGACATGCTGGTAATATTGAAGCATTGATTGGTTCAAACGAAATGATAGGAGACTGTTTTTGACGTGCGTACCAAACAAGAAAAGTCTTATAGGAGCATATATGTTTTTAATTCTCCAACATGGACAAAAAGGGAGGTTTTTGTTTTAACTATAATTAAATAACATAATATGTTTTAAAATTGGGAAAAACTTAGAGAAAATAGGATATACACCGCCCCAAAAAGAGATAAAGTTTCTTATTAGATGTTAATGTAGTATTTACATTCTCACAAAAAAATATCTATTAAACTCAAAAACTTATGGGACACTTGATAAATTTTATTTGTATATATATACACCGTCACTATGAACATTTATCAAGTGTCACATAAGTTTTCACATGTGTTTTTTGAAGGCAATTTTTTTGGGAAAAAAAGTATAAAATACAGAAACCTTATATTAATGTGACACTACTACTATCAAATACTTTAAAAATATTGAAAGGGTGATCTCACTTTCAATGAGAAACTATGTAGACTCTTCTAATCTACACTCTACACTATATTGATAAATTTCAAATAAAGCATGGATATATATCACAACATTGAGTAAAGAACTCTAGAATTTGCAATTGCCATAACAAAGAAGTATGATTACAACAAACCATCAATGCATATCATTAAGATAGAATCCAAAACAAAATGCTACTTATAAATTGGTGCCAAATAGTGACAAACATAACCGAGGTTTATATTATGTGCGTCGACATGTTTTAAACTAACACGTGTCCTAAGACGTGTCCCCTTTGAGTTCTCCTTCTCCCATTGGTTTTGCAGTGCCCATTTCCATTGCTTCTTCTTTTGTTGGTGTCTTTGCATTCCCTTTATTGCCACGGTATATGAAATACAATATTAGTTGCAATGTCCCTAAAAATGACCCCACTCCATTTGGTACCTACAAATCACAAAATTGCCTCATCATTTTGTCACTATCATTGCCAAATACAATGCAAATGGTACATTAATCAGTCCACATGTCATTTCATTATTCCTAGTTCATATGTTAAATTTCATATTCTATTATTGAAGTGATTATTGAGTACTTACAGCAATAAAGGGGTCACGGCCTAATAGACCAAAAATGAACCATGAGGTACCACAGAGAAATACAAATAGTGAAAGGAAGAATGGCATGAACTCCACACTCTTTGTTTTGATCACTAGTCTCTGCACACATATAAAAATTAACAAAAGAAATTGGATATCAACAACTATTTCATGATGAAAATAATATTTATATAATGTACTATGTATAAGGACACATTCCTAAATGAATTTTGTGTAGGGTATATATACATATATATATATATTATTTTAAAAGTGAATGATCATGTGGAATTCTTACAATAATGAAAACAATGATTAACAAAAGGAGAAGTAAATAACCAAAACAGATAAAGGACAACAGAAAAGGCTTGTGGATCTGGATTTAATAGGTCAAAAAAGGAAAAAGATTTCATGCATTAGGCATGATGCTGTATTTAGTTAAACACTTGATTTTACATGTCTCATTCAAAGATGACTCTTATTTGACCTTGTAAAGCAGTTTAAAATATCAACATAAATAAGTTGGTATTTTTACCGTTTCGATGATTAATTTCATAGCGGATCCAAAGACTCGAGACTAAGGAATACATTGAGACATTAACTATCAAATATCCTAATTAAGGTGGTTAACTATTTTTTTTTATATACATGAAAAAAGATAAGGAAATGTAGATGTACATGATTTAAATTCTAACGACAAGATAAGGATAAGGTAACAAACACACAATAATTAAGATAGAAAGTATAAACAAAACTTACCATAATTGAGAGTGGTGAACCATACATGATGATTGAAAATACAGCAGCAGCAAAACCACAAAACACTTTCCTTGAATTACCATGCAAAGCAAACAGAGAAATGAAAACAACAGCTGCAAACACTGTTATTACAAAGGTAAATAAGCCACTTATTTTCAGCTTCTCCTTCTTAGGTGCAAACACTATGAAAATGATAACATATATGATTTCAATTACTGCTCCTGTTCCATTTATGATTGTTACAAGTATGTTGTCTGGTGACACAAATGGTAATCCATACCTGAAAATTGTTACATATACTCAAATTAGATCATGTTCTATAAATTATAACTACCAGAAATTAAATGAACATTTTCTTGAAATTTTTCTTATTCAATTGAATTGAATGTGAAGGACAATTATGTCAACAAAATCAAAAAGAAAATTAAGAAAAATATAGATGTACCATATAGTAAAAATAATAGGGTATAGTTCTAAGCCATATATAAAGTTTATATGAAAATGATGCAAAACAAAGGGAAATAACAGAAGTAACAAACATAACTGCCACAAAAAATGAAGAAAATCACATGGGAATGATCTTGATCATAAGAAAGAAAGAAAGTTACCAAGAAGAAAGAAGACAGTTGAGAAGTGTCATAGGGTAAGGAACACCAGAGAATTTTTCTGTTGATTTGTTAACAATGATCCTCTTGAAAGTGATTCTACAAAAAAAACCAAATTTAAAACTCAACTCAAATTTTTTACCATACACAAAAAAGATTAAATTTTTATACACCATAAAGAACAAGAAATGAAAAAGATTAAAAGGGTCATTGCAAAAATACATTGGAGCCAAGAAGAGAAAAAGGCCAAAAGCATTTCCTGCAACACAAGAAAGAAAATGAGAAACAGAGAAAACAGAATTAACAAAAAAAAACCAAGAATTCAAAACAAGGAGATAAAAAAGATTATGAACGTACCAAATACTCCGAATATAAAATGTGCAATATCCATGATGTTGATGATGAAGCTTTGAAGATATTAAAGAAAATATCTTTGAGAGAGATGAATGAAAATTTCAGAAAGCAAGTTTACTTAAAGAATGGTGAATTGTTTTCTTCTTTGTGAATGAATGGTAACTAACAGTAATGAGTGGTAATGTGCAGTTGTAAGCAAGTATTTATAGGAAAAAATTGGGAAGATTATTTTATATTGAAAAAATGAAATGATGGAATTGAAAGGTAACTAACAAGTTGTGGAAGTTTCCTTCAAACCAAAGCTGTGGAAGTAAAATCGAGAAGAGTTTTTGAGAACCGTTTTTTTATTTTAGAGTTTTTATTATTCTTTTTTGATTTGATTCATATAAAATGTGTCTGGGCTTCACAAACCCACTTAACATAAGTATTATTATTGTTATTAAAAAAATAAGTATTATTTTTGTAAATAAAAAATATTTATATTAAAACCTAAAAGAAAGAAAAAAAAATGAATGTTTTTTATGAGTCAGCCATGGTAGTCAAATGTAGTAAAAGAAAAACCATGGCAGTCAACCGTATTGTTGTATTAAATTTGATTTTTATTTTTATTTTTATAAAATAAAATATGAATAATATATTAAATTTGATATTTTTAATTTATAAAAAAACCATGGTGGACTGTTAGTCAATGGTATTGTTGTATTAAATTTGATATTTTCTTAAAATAATATATTTAAATTGTAAAAATAGGTGATGGTGAGGCGGCAGTGGTCAACGTCGATCAACGGTGGTCAACGTCAGAGCTCCATCGTGACTCAATAGGTCTATGTTGTGGGATCACCGAAGAACCGCTTTGCTCTATTGTTGATCGTCGGAGCGACCACCTTGTGTCGGTGTTGACCACCACCACTACGTTATTTTATATTTTGAATTTTTTAAGTATTATTCTTTTTAATTAGTTTGGGGCCCGATCAACTTTAGTTTAAGGGGTTTCGAAGGTTTGGACTTGGAGGCTTACGTGAATGCCGACCTTTTATGGGACACCTTTTTTACAAACAATATCATCCAAAAGATTTTTACGTTTAACAATCAACTCCTCCTCCCACCTAAACAAATTTCTCGGCCAAGGCCACCCCTCACCACTCTCCCACAATCCGCACCTAAACACTTATGCAACATACGTCTCTTTATCAACTAGCAAACTATACAATCTTGCAAACTGTTCTTTTAAAACACCTCCCTTTAACCATGGTTCATACCGGAACCAAACCTCGTTTCCAAGAACTTACATTAATTATAGCTGAAACAATTTTCTCCCTCACCCGCTTTTTCCTGAATCCTAATCAAGTATTTCCCCCTTAGACGATCTCATAATGCCATGTTACGACACCTCCAACTTGATAATCTTATTTGAACCTCCCAATGGCTGGATTCCAAAGTATCAACCTTCATGAATTATCTCCTATAGGCAATCCGAAATACTTAAAAGAAGTTTTGCAAATTTTACAATGAAGAACATATGGCGCCTCTTCTAACCATGACACATTCACATTTACACTGACTAATAAACTTTTATGGAAATCCACATTCAAACCCGAAGTTAACTTATATAGTATAAGAATGAATTTGATGGCTCAAATATTTGCCCAACACATTCAAACCATGATGCAATAAGAAATATATGATCTCTTTGTCGAAGCACACTCACCAATGAAAACTCGTTAGTTGGAGTCCCATTAAACAATGCAAAAGTTCTATTCGTATTGGGACATTCAAATATCCATCGTCTGCGCATGTCTGGAAAATTCATTTTGGTCATTACTACTTCTAAATACAACCACTCCATTGGATCATAAGTTTTTTCAAAATCAACTTTTTTTTTTGTTCGAAAAATTCAAAATCAACCTTAAAGAAGATCAATTCTCTTTTATTTTGTCTAGCTTTATCCACAATATCATTAGCTATTAATACCCCCACCAAGTTTTGTCCATATCATGGATCCATATTGGTAGCTTGAGAGAAATTATGTACAAAAAGAGGGTATACACTAATATTGATTTTCAGCTTATATTAAAATATCCTATGGTGTGGTTTAGGCACTTCACTAACTTTAAGTCAAGGGAAAATATGAAGGTGAAAATTTTAGTCATTGATATCAATACCAACATGGTTATCATTGATATCATTAAACTTACTACTAAAAATAGTATCAAGTTCAACACCAAAAACATGGTTGCTAATGTTTCCATTGTTGGATTTGTCAAAAAGACCAAGGTATTGACTTGGTAGTGAATTTGGTAGCCCTTTTGTAGGAGAAATGACAAAAACAATTCCATGGCCACTAACAGTTTGATATTGAGGTTTTATGGCAAATACAAAAGTAGTTGAGAAAGAAGAAACACTTCCATTGGAAGTGTTTTTGAAAACTATAGGATTTGGATAGAAAGCATGACCTTTTACTTGCCAGACAAAATAACAAAAAGGAAGCAAGTTTTATCATAATGAAGAAGCAAGGTTAACATATTGGTTGGGGATCAATATTACTAGAGTTTGAAATATCATCTCTTCTTTATTATAAGTGGATCATGTTCCCAAAGAAAATTTTTATTAGCCAATCTAATATTATGAATTCTTTAATTAGTGTATTGATATGGATCTCATAATATTTTAAAGTAACATGTATGGGATGGAAATAAGGCAATAAGCCTTATTTATAAATTAGTTGGAAAAGGTTATTTTTGATATCACTCAAATTAACATTGATTATTGTTCCTCCCAAAATCTGTATATTTTTAAGCTTACTCAATTTAGGTTACAAATTGCTGATAAACGTATCTTTGAAGATGATAAATCAAAATAATGGGAGGCTTTTCTCTAGATGGTGACCTTTTTGTCCAAGTTTAATATAAGCTATGTGATAGTTACCAGCAGCGAAATATTTGTATAATCATACTTAATCGCCTCCCAGTACTCCACATTAGTGATTTTTATAAATATGGATATGGAAGCCAAACCTTGAGAGAGCATGATTTTGAAACATGAAACACCAGATGAGTGAGTATCGAATGTTTCCACAGGATGAGGTATATTGTAAGGATCACTCCAATTTGTGATAGGAATGAAACCTAATTGGGAGGCGTACGAGGAGAAGGAGGAAACAAAACGAGTAAGAGGAGGAAACTTGTTGCGAATCTACAATTTTAGTGGATGTATTTAATACAAGGATTGTACACTGTTCATGAGATGATGCAGACATCAAATGTGAAAGATATGGTCTATACTTATTTTCAAGGCTGACGCGGTAATTTCTTGCATGATATCTTGGTGAAAATTGAAACGGACTTATATAATGATTTCAAAACTATTCTTTTAGGAGATGATTATTATGAGAATTACTTCACATAAAAATAGTGTAGTTCAATTATCAACACACATGAGTTTGTGAGTGTAAGGACTAACGTTAGATTCCCACAAAACACACCTTTGGAAAGGGGTTAGGATTTTCATGTGCGGCTAAAATCTAAATTGAGGATAAGTTTAATAGCATACTCAACTCGTTGAAATTTTAGAAGTCTTATGCGAGTCAAATTTATGTTGTTAGTCTCATATAGTGGCGGGTAACGCCGACCCCAAAAAATGTTATAGTGGAATTGGTATAGCGGATAAGAGGTAACCGCTATTGTGAAGATTGAAAATCAATATATTAAACATAAATTCCAACAAGATACTTCAATAGTCAAATAGAAATATACACACAAAAATAAAGGGACAATCATACTTAATAATTACAATCAACTTCATAATTTTCCATGAAAATAAGTTCAAAATGGCGTCAAAATCAAGTTTTATTGGTATAAAATAATAAGACATAGAGGTGAATGATGCTATAAGATATCATCACATAATAACATTTGATAATTCAAGCATGAACAAGTGCAAAGGAAGTAAGCACGTAGTCCCCCCATAAATTCTCGTACACAACAGTTTCGTAAGTATTAGAAACCGAACCGTTGCTAGCGGAAAGGGTGAGTTTGTAGTTAGTCAGTCCAACCACTTGAGATTCACCCTTGATGACCTTCTCAAACTTCAGCTTCGTCTCACTTCGCTTGTTGTACCTGGTGACGGCAAAATTGGCGATTTTGGTAACTTGAGGATCGTTGATGTCATTGATGGGGCTATAACCACCTAACCCAAATTCCTCCCATTGCTCCCACGCAGCTGCTGAGGCCATTAGAACAACCAGGAGGAGGAGAAGGAATTGGATCCTCATGACTTTAGTGTTATCTTTTCAAAAATTCGATAAGGGTACGCTAGTGTTGTACACGGTAGGTATGAGAGTTTGAATGTTAATAGGTTACGATTGTTGTATTGCTGTTCCAAGTATTTATATACACTCAATATGTGTGTGTCTTGCCTTTGGTAGTAACAACCTAAGCTTACTTTATGGTAACAACATTGTTGATTTAGTATAGTTTGTTACATTTTTTTTTATAGATAAATTGTTGCATTGTTGATTTAGTATAGTTTGTTATTGATTCAAAAAAAAAAAAGCAAGCGGATAGGAATGAAATTTGTGTGCAATGCATTTTTTTAGATGAAATTTGTTAGGTTAAATAATTGCAAACCTAATAAAGCAAATGAGCGGGAAAAAATTAGGTTAAGTTGCTGCAGACGTAACAAAATTAATAAATAAGGATACCACAATTTTTTATAAGGGTATATTTGTAAAAATATGTAAAAAATTAAACAATTAATTATTAGATTGATTTTGATGGGTGAGAACTAGATTACCCTCTCTTGTATAGAGGGTATTTTACCCTTTCAACATATCAACCAATCAAAATGCAATATAGAAATGTAACATTAATGTCAAATAAATGAGTCAAATTTTATTTTATTTTAAAATAAAAAACACAATTTTAATCCTAAGGTAACTTTTAATTTTTATTTAATTATATTTAGGTATACAAGCTTAATTAATTTACATTATAGGGCTTGTAAGAATTAAAATTTCACATCAAATATACAATCTTAATTAATTTACACTATAGGGCTTGTAAGAATTAAAATTTCACATCAAATACGTTCATAAATTTTGTTCCATTCCAAAACCTAGAACAGACATAACCTGCAATTTCTTCTTCATTCTTCTTCCCATCTTGATTGTTCAATCCAATTATCGTAAGAATCGCTGCAACCCGTTTGATTCCAGACATCGTGAGAATCGCCGTTGTTTCCAAAATCACATCAGGTATCGTGACTTATCTTTCTTATTGATTTGATTTACACTATCGTGAGAATCCTGCTGTTATTAGGCACATCGATCATGTTGTTATCGTGAGAATCCTATCGTTGGTAATCCTATCGTGCTATTTCTTGATCTGAAACCTAGTTTCAAATTGAATCCTAGTTTACACAAATTTCTTAATCTGAAACCTATCGTGAAATCCTAGTTTACACAAATTGAATCCTATCGTGCTATTTCTTGATTTGATTTACACAAATTGAATCCTAGTTTCTTGATCTGAAACCTATCGTGAGAATCCTATCATGCTATTTCAAAATATTTAGGGGCTAAATTGAATGGTTGTTACAAATTTGCATGCCATTACCAACATATCAATCCACTCACTTTGATCAAATCCAACAGAATTCGATTACTATAATGCATTGTCATCTTGCATTATGATTTTGATAGCCATATTTCTTGCAGCTTTCTGTGATATGTGACATTTGCAGGAAGAATGTCAGTCTCAATGTAAAAACTCAGTTGAGATCTTTCAAAATGTTTTCCTTTAAAATTATCTGGCTTTAATTCAATGCACATCTAGTCTCTTAGCTTAATGTATTATTCTTCAACAAATGTCTAAGGAGTTAATACTAGTTTTGTTCTGTTGGATGAGTCTTCTAATTTAAAGTCTTCAATTTAGAGGCACATGCAAGAAGTTAAAGCCTACTAATTGTTCCCTTGTTGTAAAATGAGAGTCATTGGATTGAGTGAATGATGTGATGAAAATGGTTCAACTGATGATGTAAAGGCATATATATTGACTATGCATCATTGATTCAAGCTCTCTGATGTGTGGACTGATGACATTCTGTCATTACGTAATATTAGGGACTTATTGTGACATTTTGATAGAGTTCTTATGCAATTTCTACTGTTCTGGAGTGCAAAAAGCTTAAATATTGAAGTCTGTTCGAAGGAAATCGCGCCACGCCAATTCCAAGCCGTGCTGCGATTTTTGAAGCAAAATTACATCCTCCCTGTTTGAGGGAAATCGCGGCACGCCTATATACATGGCGCGGCGCGATTTTGACGGGTCAGGCCCATGACTTCTATAAATACTGCACTCAATCTGAAGAACAGGGGTTACGATTTTGGAGAACGAAAGTGCGATTTTAACACCCAGAAGGCTGCAGCGGAGAGGATTTCATCATCTCTAACCCAGTTTATGTATGTTTTAATTCTTTCATTGATTATGCTATTTGTAAACTCAATTATGAGTAGCTAAATCTCTTAGAGATTAGGTCGGAGATGAACCTATGTAACCCTAATTGATCATATGTTGCTGTGAAACTCTATTACTTATTAATGATATTCTAGTTTTCATTCAATTCAATTGTTCTTACTGCTTTTTATATCCTGATCAAATATAAACATGATTTTGTGAGATCGAATGACTACTGACCATAGCTTTCGACTTAGACCTAATTGAATTGTTCTAATAAACATGGTTAGTCTAGGAATGGATAATCGTTTGTTAGTGATATTAGGTTAACGTGCTTAAACCTTTGATGATTATTAGACCACCTAAGGAATTAGGGGCTGTAGTTTAAAAAGAGGGTTCTAACTCAAGGGATTGATTAGGGCTAATTTGTTAACTATCGTGGAACTAGAGAATCATTAGTAATAATAGGTGCAGTAACCAATTAGGGGAAACATAGAGGATTCGAAGACCTGATCTCATCTCTCTCCTATTTTCTTAATCAAATCTTTACTTTTTTATTTGATTTCTTAAAATCAAACCAAATCTACTGCCTAGTGGCAAACCAAAAATAACTTTTATACATCCTAATTATATAACGCAATTGAATTATTGAAGTTAAAAACAGTCCTTGTGGGAACGATATTTTTACTACTTCGATAGTTATTGGTACACTTGCCAACCTTCTATCATGGACTTTGATGGAATATACAAATGTTCATTCTTTTGGTTTATTAGTCTACCAATCATTTTTAAAGATGTGAGGTTCGGACACATTTTCATCATGATCATAATGAAACCATGAATTTCTCTTCTTGTTGTTGTTTGAAGCTATGTTGTCAATAGCGCGCTATAGGAGTATGGTAGCGACTAGCAGTGGTTGGGTATAACGCGACACTTTTGGCCAGCGAGCCGCCATCAGCAATTGCGGTTGCACAACATGTGTTGAAGATTCATCATCAGCAATAGCGCTTTTGGCTTGCAAGCCGCCTATCATCTTGGACTCGGTCCTTCTTGCTGAGCTTAGCAAACAAATCGAGTTGAAATCATAGTAAAGTGGTTTTGTTCATGTATAGAGCATTTCATTTTTACTGCTGCAGATAATTGTTTGAACTTGAAGAAGTCAGATGTCAATTAGAGTTACTTGTGTTGTTGTAGAGTAAATTGTTTGGACTTGTATTAGAGCCTGCACTCTGTTAGTCCGAGGCTTGATGTGGCTGATTCATGTAATTGGTTGCCGAATTCGGGGGCCTTTTTTTTTCCTGTAAAATCATGCTATATGTTGATGTACAGCTTGTGTTTTTTCAACAATGTATGTTGATTCATGTAATTTCATTGTAATAGGTTTCGAGTACCCCTTGTACTCGTTTTAATAAAATCTTGCTCATAAAAAAAAATTGTACTTAATTGAAGCTACTCTTTGGAATTGCATCTGTTGTACTTATTCTTATGTTGTAGATAGCTATGAACTTTGATCAATTTTATTTATGTTTGTAGGGTTCTTCTTATTGTAAAAGAAGATAAATGCATTACACTAGTGAAAAATTTTGAGAAAATTTTGATCAAATTAATTTAAAATATAAACGAGTAAGACTCAAGCCATTTAAGTATACTCATATGTCCTGATCTTGTATAAAATTTATGAAAACGTGTTGCATTATAGAAGACGAAATCTGCAAGGAGGATAGATGTTTTTTTTTTGAATCGGCAAAATTTATTAAGCCAAGGAGGTGAAAGAAACCCAAACCTTGGACCACAAAGAGATAAATACAAAAGTGTTGTATATATGCGGAACACCTCAATGGTGGAACGCCAAAAACTCCGTATATAACCCCTTTACCCCTATGGCACTAAAGACCTCTAACAGCAAAATGCCAAGGCCAATCACTCCTAACTATGACCTCCACTACCTGATTGTGAACCAAAGAAAAAGTCCCTAGCATACTGTTACGCCAAAACTGAACATGCAGCAGACTGGAAAAATTGCACAGCCTACACCAGCAAAAACCAGAAGACAACAGCAGCAAAATGCGCAGAGCCAGACCACAGTTCCAGGTAGAAAACGCACACAGCCAATCCACAGACCCATACAACAGACATCCAAACAGTTACAATGCAACGACACCGCAATTACCTCAAAAGGAAATCTTTCGGATTCCACTTCCATTCGTAAAACATACAAACCGAAGTTTTGATCCTAGTCAAAAGCCATCGCCAAGATAGAATAATGTAGGTCACTACGTTGTGTTAAGTTTTACGTTTTTAAGATTTCTTACTTTAACAAAAGTTGTTTTTCTTCAATATCATATAAGCATGTACTTTAAAAATTGAAATCATCAATAGTAGGTGCCTATTTGTCATTGAGAAAATACAAAATTTTATTTTCACACCACAAAGACGGTTCGATCGTTTCTCAAACAAGAATATGTCAAACAATTGTACTTTTCAATCATAAATAATTGTAAGCAAGAGTACAATTCAGTGAGCCTGATGCGGTGGCTGGCTATTAGTCTTAAGGAAAGTAAATAACAAGTGCAAAAAATTGAAAACAAAGTATGAGAATTTGATTAAATCTGCCAAAGCTAGTTTCCACCCAAGCATAAAACTACTCTCCCTTATCTCCCTTCATGAAATGTTATCTGTATTTCACCGAATTCCGCAAGACCAAATCCCTCTTTTTATTGTAAGGATGCATTGTCAATTGCAGTGCCGTTTGTAGTCTTGAGCCTTCATCCACCTGTTAGTGTAATTGTGGTAAAGTCAGTAGTGTCAATTGCATATAATGTAATAAATTTGAAAACTTAATTGAGCAATTTTTTTGCATACTTTAATCTTATATTCATCAGCTCCTTTTTCCATCATCCATTTGATTACCCAAATCGCACAATCATTCCTAAATTAAAAATTATGAGTATTATTATTCAAAATAAAAAATAAAAAATTATGAGTAGAAACTTTAAGAGTAACTAAAATTTGATAAACAAATATTTTTTATATCTTACGAGTTTGGCCCTTGACTTCCGTAATCACGTGGAGCAACAAACTTAAACTCTGATATCTTGTGTCCATAAGTTGATTTGAAACCACCCACATAGAAAGAGGGATCCATCAACAAGTTTTCCATGAAATGAGACTAAAAATGTATGATTTATATTTGTTAGTGATTTTCTATAATAGTTGAAATTGTAAGATATAAACTATAAAATGTATTTTTCATACCATTTTCTTGATACTTGTCTTCCTCTTGGGAAGAGCTGACGAACTTTGATACGAGTCAAGATAAACCAATTCCTTTCTGCCGATGTCAATTATGAGAAGGAACCAATGAACGGTATCATGTATCGGCACAAATATCTGATTATATTCAAAATATTAGTATCATAGCTATGTAGATAAAAAGGGATTTGTAAGTGTTATAAAAATACATGTTAATTACCTTTGAAATAAACTCAGCACTCCCCCCCATAAATCGCTTTCGATAACCCTTTATCATTTTTTCTGTTGGTGTTTCCAATGCCAACACGAGTTGCTAAATAAATACATGTTAAACCACAATGAGCATACATTAAAATTGTAACTTTTACATAAAAAAAAATTATCATTAATAATTTACCGATAATGTGGTCGGAATAAACCAATATTTAGGATAAAATGGTGATTCCAGACTCTCATCAAAAGTCAACATGCAAGCAGCCAAATCAATTACCTGAAACAATTTAAAGAGAAATTATTATCTTATAATTTAACGTTAGAGATTTATAATATAATAAACCATCAACTATGTGATAGTTAGTTAAGAAAAGGCATTTGTATATCCTCAATTTTTTGTCGTAGCTATTTTTTAAGTCGAGTTCTCCCCTCGATTTTTATAAGCTTCATTAATTTTTACTCTATGAAGTAACCGTGATCAATATTTCTAATATGGCTAATATCCAGTAGTCATCTCTTTTTCTATCCTATTTTTATATGATAGATCATGAAAATTTTCTAATAATAGTACTAACCTAGACCCCTTTAAATTAGTCACCAAAATTTATACTTCACTATTATTTTTACCATTCATATGTCTGTATATTTTCAACTATTTTTAATGAAGTATATGTACTCCTTGAGATTGGCTTAACCAAAACACTTCATGATAAATAAGGTTAAGTGGACATAGCGTGGGTATCTCCAAACATCAGAAGTGGATGATTTTTATTGTACATAATTTCTTAGATTCTCTCTTCTTTCTTATAATTTGTTCAAATTTATGGTGATGATTTTCAGACAAAGAATAGTCTTACATGTTCTTGACAATTTTATTGACATTTTTGTGATATTCTTATATGTCAAAACTTAAAGGGAAATATGTGGTGGTTTTCTTGCTTCTTTGTGATTTTTTTAGTGTTAAAACTTGTGGAAAACTTGCATGTTCTTGATGCTAGTTTTTGATGCATATTATTGAATTGATGATTATGTGAATTTACAATGTGTATCCCCCTGAGTTGATGCTATTCTCTGTTGTTTTGATGAGTTGACTTGTTGATTGCTTGTTTCACAAGTTATGTGTATACTTTAATATGTGAATAAATGGTAAAATAGGCTTATAAGGAGTCATAATCTGTAAGAGCTTGACATTGCTTTGTAGTTTTCATGTTGTGGTTGAAATAAGCCTTTTGAAAAACTTGTCACAACATGAGAATTGTAGAACATAGCCTTGCCTTGATATTATGATGCATATTAGGCATATTTTACTACCCTTTTTTGACTAAGTCTTTTACTTCATGTTTGTTAATATTGCACTTTGGTTTTAGTATTTCTTTTTACTTACAATTTCCATTCTATAATGCCCTATGCTACTAACCACTTTACTTCGTGTTTCATGCATTCCATAAAGCATCTCATCCTCCATCTTCTATTCTTGGTCTTTATTTTCAAATTCATGCAAAGTTAGAATGTAATACCTAGGAATTCTTGTAATTTTCTTCATGCCATTTTAAATTCTTGCAAGACCATAGCATGTATCTAGGCCAATGATGTAAAGGACAATGGACTCTAATAATGTACACCGACACAAGCACCGACACATGCACACACATCACATAGATATTTTTAGATGTATGGCTAGGATATGCATGTTTAGACGTATGTTTAGGATTGAATGTTTAGATGAATGCTTAGGATTTACACTTAGAAAAATCAATTTTCCAAAAAAAACTTCAACAACATCACTTGAAAACCTTTTTCCAAAAAATATAGGAGTCAAAACTCCTTTGCATTTTCTCTTTATTTTCTTAATCAAATTTCAACGAAAATTAATCATACTTGACTTCTTTCCAAAATCACTAATCAAACCTCACAATTTCACAACCTTATGCCCTTGAGGCCTCTCCCTCTCATTCTTCAAATTCCAATTTTCAAACTTAAAATCAACCAACAAATACAAAAAACATTTTTTGGAAGAGAACTACGGTGGATTTGATCCCTTAAAAGGGTACGTAGGCAAGGAACCAATATTCCTTCAATTCAAATAAAATAAAAATTCAAACGCTTTCTTCTCCCACCAATTCTTGACTTAGAAAACTCTTAGGTGTAAATATCACTTTCAAATAGCATTCAAAAATAAAGCGCGCGCGTAGAAAATAAAGACGGTTCCTATAGGATACTATAGTCGTTATGGGTGCCTAACACCTTCCCGTAGCGAAAACAACTCCCGGACCTCGATTCTCAAGGGTTTTGCTTATTTTTTCCCTTCCCAAGAAAAAAAATGAGATATCAAAGGTTCGAGCCAATTAAGGCCAGGAGCGCTTTTAAGGGATTATGATAAGCTCCAAAAGGCTAGTTACATTTTAGAACCGGAAAATGATAGTGACACTGATAGTGGAAACAAAGACATGGAAAGGGATCTTTTTATGTCAGCAGAAGAAGCTCAAGCCCACGGAATTGTTGATACGGTCGCAGATTAAACAAAGTTAAATAAGTAAATAAGTTAAATAAAGTAAATAAATAAAGTAAGTAAATGAATAAGTTAAATAAAGTAAATAAATAAAGTAAGTAAATAAATAAGTTAAATAAAGTAAATAAGTTAAAAAAGTTAAATAAAGTAAATAAATAAAGTAAGTAAATAAATAAGTTAAATAAAGTAAATAAGTTAAAAAAGTAAAAAAAAAAATAAATAAGTTAAAAAAGTAAATAAGTTAAAAAAGTAAATAAGTTAAAAAAGTAAAAAAAAATAAATAAAGGAAACAAAGTCAACTTATCTCAAATTATATGAGGAAAATTATATGGCAACAATGTTTGTTACGCCCCCTCCACCCCCGCCTTCTCTATGGGGTTTGCTTTTGAAGCTTTTGAAGCTTTTGAAGCGATTAATTACTAAAGTAATTATTAAAGTACAGTTTTTTGTTAATACTTTTTTTAATACTAATAATGATAATACTAATAATGATAATACTAATAATGATGATAAAATAGATGATAAAATAACTTTTTTAATACTGATAATGATGATAATGATAATCATTTAGAAAATGAAAAATGAAGTTCAAAATAAAGAAAATAAAAAATTGTATCAAAATTGTATAAAAAAAAAATATTGTTTTTCTTACTTATTTATCAATTACTTAATTTATCAATAAGATCAATAAGTTAGTGTTACTACTTTATCAATAAAAATCAATAAAAAGTATAGTAATTATACTACTATACTTTTTATCTTTACTTAATCAATAAAAATCAATAAAAAGTATAGTAAGTATAGTATAGTAATTATACTACTATACTTTTTATCTTTACTTAAAAGCAGTATTCATGAATAATAAAGGATTACTCAAATAACCCTTTCCAAAAAAGGATTACTCAAAAGTATTATCCCCCAACCATTTGCATTCTAAACAAAGCATTATACTCAAAAGGATTACTCATGAGTAAGAAATTAAAAAGTATTCCTGAAAGGTATTACCCATAAATACAGGATTTGCTATTTTAGTCATTAATAGTATTATGTCCTAAATGGATATTATAAGTTGAATACTATTAATAAAATCCATGTAAGTGGCTTATTTCTTACTGAAATAAGCCACTGCTGGTAACTATCAAATAGATATGTCCCTATGTGGTCATACCTTATTGATAATCTCTACTATGACAGCCTCTCTCACTTGCTCTCCAGGTACTACTGACTGCAAATACTTTTCCAATTTAAAGTAGTAGTGAGTTCCCTAATGGTCATGGACATGGGAGCCACTCAATTATGATATATTTGTACTCTTTTCCTTTGCTCTAGTTAGATAAATAGAAATAGTTATTATTGTTTGCAGTAGTAAATTACTGCTGGTCTAATCAAAGAATCTTGCCTGCAAACTGAGTTTGGTTCAGTTGGTAAGGAGTTGACTCATACTCTACAAGGACGTAGGACTAATCATTAAAGGAAGGTCCTCATAATGATTAGCAGGAGTAAAATAATAAATAATTAAAGGTAGTATAAGTAAAATATAAATAATGATATCAAAAGTAAACAATATTCTCCCTAAAAAAAAGCACAAAATATATAAAAGTTGATTTGGTACGTGTAAAAAACACTCCAAAGTACACATACAAATGAACGAACAAAGTGTTTAATTAGTAGAGAATTTAATTGAAATGCATTGATAGTGCAAATATTTTTATACCATCCATCAAACAGAATTTTTTTTGGTCAAGATTTATCAAACATAATTACCAAAGCATTAAAAATATTTGATTTTAATTATTCATACCTTATTAGTTGTATATAAAGTTTCCATTCCTGACATTTCTAAAATTTCTCTACTACATCCCTTCAAAAAAAAAAATCTCGACTACATACTTTTTTTTTGTTTTCAAAGGACTTCGATATGTGACAACATTCGAGATTTGATTGGATAAACATCTATAAAAAAAATCATTATAGCGAATGTGAGTACAAAATATACTAGTTGATTGCAATTGGTTTTTGGCTAATAGTCATTTTAGTTTTCATTTCAAAGTAACGTGTGATTGTGTACTAAATTGATCAAAATAGTTACGTTAATTTTTTTTATTAATATTGTTATATCAGTTTTTATAAATATCTATATCATTCTTACATAAAAATAATTAACGTGAGCATTGAGACATTACTTTAGGTTACAAAAGAAATCCTATTGTGGGCTGTGGCTACTCATAAAATATTGGGATCAAAATACCTTGTTTTTTATTTAGAGTAATATATATTCCCGTTGTCCTCTCCTCGGCTCGGGGTACGACAGAAAGTGGTGTGGTTGAATGAACATTGCCTTAGTCACTCAGAGTAATATTGTGATTCTCTCAATTCATCATTCTCTTCTCTTTTCTTCACCAACACAACACACACATATTTCACTCATCCATATTCCATATACATGCTTTTTTTTTTTATTATTATTTCCCTTAACTTTTTCATATCATTATTATTCACGCTATGAATTTCCACACACACACATGATATTATATAACTTTTAATTACTTCCCTAAACTTTTGATTAATAGGTTATCTTCCCTGTTTGGTATTGTTGTTGTGAAAATACAAAACTTTGAATAGTTTTGTTAATGGGTTCCATCAGAGGAGTGAAGAAGAGAAAGAAAAGTGACAACAATAACAAAGATGCCATTGCAACAACCCCATTTCCATTGCATCACCCTTCTGATTGTACTTTGTCCAAATTTAAAATGACCTTAAATTGGTTGATACGCGATACTACACTCAGAAATACTTCAGGCTTTCTCTTAGGACTCTGATTTATATCCATATGAGAGTCAACATTAATATTTTAAATGGATGATAGCTCCTCCTGGTTATGAGGTTAAACCAGGAGGACTAAAATAAAAAACAAAAATGAGATAAAAATAAAGATTAAAAAAATGACTTTAAAGTTAATAAAAGATGGAAACTAAAATTAAAATAAAAAATGATATATTGAGAGAAGAGGGCCCGACTCGGAACCAAATATGAGGTATTTTAAAATACACCTATGTTGAATTTTTATTGAAAAGACTGGGACCGGTCGGAGTCAAAGGACACATGTCAGTGTATGAATGCATGATTTTTGGGTCAAAATTTGGGGTATGACAGCGGGGTTCCGCGAATCAAGTGGTGGCATTTAAAGGGTGACAAACAAAGGATATTCCAACACAAGATATTAGAGGGAGGTTTCAGGCAACCACATGGAAGAGCTAATGATATGTGGGAGAGGATGGCTCATGAGATTAAGAAGGTGGAAAAAGAGATGTTGGGAGAATCTAGAGGTTTTGGACCTAGGGGTAAAGAATCTTGGTGGTGGAATGAAAATGTTCAGAGTAAAGTTCGGATCAAGAGAGATTGTTTTAAAGATTGGTCTAAGTGTAAAATGCCGAAACTTGGGATAAATATAAGATAGCTAGGAAAGAGGCTAAGAAGGCGGTGAGCGAAGCGAGAACTCAAGCATTTGAAGGATTATACCAATCTTTAGGTACCAAGGAGGGGGAGAAATCTATATGCAAGCTTGCGAAGGGACGAGAATGAAAGACAAGAGACCTGGACCAAATGAAGTGTATTAAGGACGAAGAGGGTAGAGTTTTGGTGCAAGAAAGATATATTAAGGATAAATGGAAGAAGTATTTCAACAACTTATGGGAAAGGGTAATTGAGCGAAGACTAAGACAAGAGACTCACGTTACGGATAACCAATTTGGTTTTATGCCTGGGAGGTCGACTATGGAACGATCTACTTACTTCGACGCGTGATGGAGCCATATCAGACGGATAAAAAAGACTTACACTTAGTTTTCATTGATTTGGAGAAGGCGTATGATAGAGTACCTAGAGAGATTTTGTGGAAAGCCCTGGAGAAGAAAGGGGTGAGGATTGCCTATATAAGAGCTATCCAGGATATGTATGAGGGGGCTTCAACTAATGTGAGGACGCGGGATGGGGATACCGTAGATTTTCCCATAACAATAGGATTGCAACAAGAGTCAACCCTAAGTCCTTATCTTTTTACTTTAGTTTTGGATGTACTGACGGAACACATCCAAGAGTTAGCACCGAGATGAATGCTTTTTGCAGATGATGTAGTCTTGCTTGGTGAGTCGCGGGAGGAGTTAAACGGGAGGCTAGAGACTTGGAGGCAATCCTTAGAAGCGTATGAGTTCTGCCTGAGTAGTGGATCACACTAAAGTAAAAAGCATTTTAAATTAATAAGCGAATATATCCTCCATGCTAGGCTTATTTGAAAGTTACACCATTTGCTCCAATGTCTACGAGTTCTGTAATAGTGTTCTAGGGGTAAACTCCCAAAATCTGTATTAGCTTTACAGATGATGTTTGATACCATTGCCCTCGTCTCACATACTTATATGCAATATGGTCCAAATGATTTCTGAGTCTACTGGTATTATTGTTGTGTTATCAAAGTTATACTATATTAACAATTTTTATCCCATATCGTTCAGGTTTATTGTGAAAATTAATCTGTTTGGGCCAATGTATAGTCCTTTCACAGTATAATTATTGCTTTCATACCGTAACAAATTTAAAGTATGTCTAGTGACCTCGGTAGTTAATTTTCTGATTTTAAATTAAATCTAATGGGGGCAATTTATCTAGGCTCAACAGTATGTTGGTGCTCTTCACGTCACGGTGTATTATCTTGTGTTTCACCTCATCATGAAGATAATGCAGCCCTCTTGCTGCACCCAATAGAATTCCAAGCCTATGCTTCCATGGTAGGGGCTGTTTATTGGAACCATAAAGATACTCAGAGAGAGTACCGTGCTGCATGAACTCATAAACCAGAATCATCTCTGTGTTGTCGTTGCAATATCCGACAAGGGATACCAAGTGAATGTGGCGAAGCTGGGAGAGCAACTCAATTTCGTTCATGAACTCGTGCGCACCTTGTTGAGAGCCTGATTTGAGGCGTTTTACTGCAACACGTGTAGATCCATCGATGCAACCTTTGTACACGTTGCCAAACCCTCCAACACCGATGATGAAAACATCATCGAAGTTGTTTGTGGCTGCTTTGATCTCTGCGATTGTAAAGGAGCGGCACAAATGGGGCGGCAAAGGTGGCGACCCTTTGTTCTTTGTCTTCGATGAGTTATCTTTCATGGCATTGTGAATCCTTTTCTTTAGCAAAAAACCTGTGATGCCTACGGCAGTTACAAGTATGAGGCTTAGCAAGGAATTAAAATAACTTAATATGGTCAATATTAAGCACCATAATATTAAGTTGCGACCAACCTGTGCAGGCTCCATCATTATGATCTCATCTAATAAGAGATGAACAGATTGGCTTATTGACAATCTTCTTTATTCTATTATTGAATAAAGAAGATTGAACCAAGCCTTATAATATCGTAGAAATATGGCTTAAAGTATTAAAATCATGATAAGCTCAAGGAAAGAAATCTCCTTAAATTAATTTGTCTGTTTCTCATTGGCCCAAACAGATTAACCCTCTCTTCTTTATTCCCACCCCGTGACGGTGGCTCATAATGATGGAGGAATCGCTTCTTCCGTTGAGAATGATGGAGCAACAAGTGCTTTCAGAGAATAAATCAAGTCCATTAGATGCAATCATCTTCTTTGGTATCAGTCTTATTGTCGGTTCTGCTTGCAGACACCTTTTGCATGCCGCTCGAGTTCCTTACACTGTTGCTTTGCTCATCATTGGCATTGCTATTGGTTCCTTAGGTTCTTCTTCTTACTTCTTACTTCTTTAATTATTATTATTGTAAATGGAAAATGTTGTGTTTCCTTGGTTTCTTAATTCTTATAGATGGAAAACTATTTTAAGACATCTCATGGATAGGGTTTCTCCACTGTTTTATATTGCATGTATTTACCTTTTCATTTTTACTCAATAACTTGATCATTAATGCTGGATTTTTAAACAGAATATGGTACTCATCATCGCCTGGGATGGTTTGGAAATGGGATTCGTCTTTGTAAGTTCTGCTGATTCCATTCTAGCTATTTTCAAATTTATCTAATTGAATAGACTAGGCTTTTAGAAAATATATCAACTTAAGGAACTTTCATCTTCACTTATTTATTAAAACTGACTCAAGTGATTATTACTTTTAATATGCAGGGGCAGAGATTGATCCAGACCTCCTCTTAGCTGTTTTTCTTCCTGTTCTCCTTTTCGAGAGCGCATTCTCAATGGAAGTTCACCAAATTAAGGTTCCTTTTCTTGTTTTTTTCTATCAATATTAACTCACTTCTATTTTAGTTAAAAAGTGATGGTTGCAGTCTGTTATGCTAATTCTTTTCTCGTGTATGTTTGCATGCATTGTAACACTCTTGCATGATTATATACATACGCATCCAATTTTCTACACATTAATCAACAAGGAAGACAAATCCATTGTGTTCAAGGTAAAGAGAGTTGACAATGTCTATAAAATCAATTTTTCTGAACTGGCTGATCAGAAGGTGATTTGCCTATTATCAGTGAATGATAAGAAATGGATGTGGCACAGAAGGTTGGGACATGCTATCTGGAGGTTAATCTCTAAGCTTAGTGAGTTACAACTTGTGAAAGGGCTACCAGACATTGACTATCATTCAGATGCACTCTGTGGTGCATGACAGAGATGGAAAATTGTGAAATCATCTTTTAAAACCAAAGACATTGTTTCAACCTCAAGACCTTTAGAATTACTCCATATTGATTTATTTGGACCAGTGAGTACTGCATCCTTATATGGAAGTAAATATGGATTAGTCATTGTTGATGATTACAGCAGATGGACTTGGGTGAAATTCCTGAAAAGTAAGGATTATGCATATGAGGTATTCATTAACTTCTGCACACAAATTCAAACTGAAAAAGAGTCAAAAATTTTGAAAATCAGAAGTGATCATGGTGGAGAATTTGAAAATGAGTCATTTTAAGCTTTTTGAAAGAGCCTAGATATCCGTTGATGTATATAGCAAAATATATTTCAGATGCCCCTTTTGCCCTTTTCATTATCAATCGAACACTGGACAAATTTAAACATATATACATCGAAATGTTCAGAATTCAAACATCAAAGATCAATAACAGATTCAAAGACGCAAAACCTATTTGAAAGAAAGAGAAAAATCAATGAAATGAAATTGATGAAGAAGGAAAACCTGGATGGGGTTTCTTTCTGTTCCCGGTGGCGGCGACAATCACTCCGGCACCGTTTTCCGGCGAATTGAGTTAACTATGACTCCGTTGAAGCAGATGAAGATGCTAAGTTTTGTGTTCTGTTAATGCGCCTCTTCAAAAAGAAAGTTTATTGGGCTCGGGACTCTCAATCCACCACCCTGTCTATATTCGATGTTTTCTCTATAAGCCCCTTCTATTGCTCAAAGTCTCCTCAAATAAATACCCCTCTCGGTTACTTAATCATCACCATAGCTTAGATAAATACATCATAATATAATATATGAGTAAAGATTTTCAGATTAACCTGAATATTATGTTTAATAATAAGTTATAGATTTTGGGGGTACCTGAAATTGGGGATGATATGCCGATGATAGTAGATCATTTCTTAACAAATAAACCCATTTTTCTCAAATTTAAATAGAGGGGACATTATATATGAAAGAATAATAATCTTCTTGCTTATGGAAATTAGTTGAGAGTCAACCTTGCGGATTTAAAAATTCCAACTAATCATATGAATGCATATAGACATACTTCATCGCTAACTTATTTGAGTACCTTTTAATGGTTCACATATTGTATATCAAAGTATTTGCTGAAGTATTCGCCGATGATAGTTAGTTAAGAAAAGGCATTTGTATATCCTCAATTTTTTGTCGTAGCTATTTTTTAAGTCGAGTTCTCCCCTCGATTTTTTGTCCTAGCTATCTTCTATGTTATCCTATTTACTCCCTCCGTCTCATATTACTTGACCTAGTTGACTCTGTCACGTATGCCAATGCACAATTTTAAACTTAAATTTCTTTAATAATCTAGTAGAAAAAATTACAAAAATTTGATATTTTGAAAATATTAATCGAGACGAATCTAACAACATCTTATATGCTATATTTTGTTTTTATATATTAGTAGAAAAATAGAGTCAAAGCATGTTACATGAATAGTGCAAACATTCTAAATAGATCAAGTAATATGAGACAGAGGGAGTAATAATTTAAATCAGTCTAATTCTAAGATTAATATTTGCAGCTGCGCGTATGTTTTTTAAAAAATAAATATAGAGGAAGTAAACATTGTAAACAAATGCGTATGCATCTTTTTTACACCGCACCACTACATTCTTTCTTCTTCGTTCTCGAATCTAATGTGGAGTTCAAGCAGTAACAACAAATCAAGAACAATGCATCAGCATCAACCGCTATGCACACGCACGCACCAGATCGGCGCCTTAATCTTAGTTGCCGCTACATTCTTCTTCACTAGACTCTTAAACGCGCCTTGTAGCTTCTCATCCGGTGTGTCGCAGGGGAAGTTTGTTGGTGTTCACCGGTTACCGGAATCTGAAGAATTAACGGTCAAGATCTACGTTTATGAGGAGAATGAGATTGATGGATTGAAGGAGCTTTTGAAAGGGAGAGATGGGAAGATTACGCCGGAGGCTTGCTTGAAAGGACAGTGGGGTAGTCAGGTAATTTCACTATACCTGCCTTTTATAACTTGAGTGTCGCACCGGATATACAAAGCACTGACACAGACACCGGACACACTCTGACACGTAGATAGAGATATTAGTAATTATTAGTGAAAATGGAAGTAATTGAATGTTATTGCATTTGTGTCTGTGTCCGTGTGTCCGGACACTGGACACATCTTAGACATGACACTGACGTGTAGACACTGGTAATAATTTTTAAAAATAGAAGTGATAAGTGATTGAATGAAACAACATGTGTTGGACACCAAACACAACTTTAATCTAAAGTGTCATGTGTTGCATTGCGGCCCTTGATGCTGCGAAAAATCACGGTCAAATGCAGGTGATGCAACCTGAATTTGATGTAATCTTAATTGTGGTTGGCGTTAAGTTTGATTGATGTCGTGTCAGTGTTGAACATTGACAACATTGGACATGCCTAGATACAACACTGACATGTAGATACTTTACTGTCACATTGTCAGACACTTGACACACCTTTAATTTGAAGTGTCGGTTTCTATATGGGTTGCAACCCTTGATATTGCGGAAAATTTCAGTCAGAGGTGGACGGTGGTTGATACAACCTGAATTTGATGTAGCATTAATTTTGGTCGGAGTTGTGGAGACATTAAAACCTTCATGTTGTATTTTGGGATCGTTTTTGAAATTTTGCTAGTTACTATTTATGTAGGTAAAAATACACAAGTTACTTTTAGAATCAAGATACAGGACGAGAAACAAGGAGGAAGCGGATTTGTTCTTTGTTCCATCGTATGTTAAATGTGCTCGTATGATGGGTGGACTTAACGACAAAGAAATTAATCACACATACGTTAAAGTAAGAAACTCTTTCGGTACTTAAATTGAAATTGCGGTGCTTATGTTTTAAATGAATTTTAGGAATTATTTAGCTGAAATTCTGTTTATGTGGTGATTAGGTTATTAGCCAAATGCCGTATTTTCGGTTATCTGGAGGCAGGAATCATATATTTGTTTTCCCAAGGTAATAATGCTGGTTATGAATTTATTTTTTTGAATTGTGAATAGCATGTGGCAATTGTGTTTTATATAGGTTAATACAGATATGAATTTTCATGTTAGTTTTTTGTTTTGTTTTTGGATTTAGACATTGTTAGGGTTTCCTGTTAGTTCATACACATGCTTTGTTTTCAGTGGAGCTGGAGCTCACTTGTTCAAGTCTTGGGCAACATATATAAATCGCTCCATTATTCTTACCCCTGAGGTGAACTTTAATTTTCCTCGTAGTTTTCTACTTTTTATCAAAGGTTTTAAATTATGGCTGCTTGCTCGATAAAATCACCGAAAATGTGGCTAGTTAGGTTGCAATTGTAGTTGTGAAGATCAGAAATCTAGGTGTTTTGGTCGCAGTTGTAGTCGTGAACCATAATTTAAAATGTTGGTTTTCTATGTTTACCAGAAACACTGAAATGGCAGTTGTAAACCAAACTGGTTTGGTGTAATTTCCTTTTTTTGACTTGTGTCTTTAATCATTTAGTAGATGGAATAATGAAAAGTTTGAAACAAGCTGAGGAATAAAGTACCAAATGTAATGTATGTGAAACGACACAGATGTAACAATGAGGCAGTACTTAAATGTATCTTAGCCTTCATTTTCATAATGTTGATTTTCATTTGGATTTGTCCTTTCTTTTCATTGAACTAGGGAAAAAGTTTAAAGTTTACATGAACTGAGTATTGAGTACCCGGCCTTTGATTAAATGAATTTAACATTTCTGTCTTGGTCATGAACGTGCAAGTCCTGAAGAGTTTTGTTCTATAATGTTGCATTTTAATTTTGTTAGCAATGTTATATTTGTAAATAATAAGCTTTGGAATAATCAAGAAGTAAAATTTGAATTTCACCCTCTTTAGTTTGTCGGTATGTTAGGGTCAGGCCTTAATTAGGAAATATCACCTCAAGATGGGCCAAGGAATCAAGTTGACAAGCCTTGTTAGGAATTAGTATTTAGTTAAGGGCCTTGTAAGGAAATATGGTGGAATAGTTGATTAGGTAGGCTTTTATTATCAATGGCAGAGAAGCTAGAGTGAGTTAGATGGTTGGTAAGTTCATTTTAGGTGGTAAGTCAGGTTTTCTCATTCCTAGGGAAGACACGGTTGTTTTTCATCACTATATTCTGAACTACGTGGTTTCCAGTATTAGAGCTCCCCAAATACTTTCAAGAAAGGAGAAGCAAATACTTTACGAATTGTTGAGAATGCTGGCACGCTTAAGTTTGTGTTCAAGGAGGAACATGTGGGGATTCTTGAATTTGAAGGAGATCTTTCTTAGGGAGGATGATGGGGGATTAGCAATCATTGCAGACTACAGTTACCCTATCATAGATCATTGACAGTTGGTGGAATACTATCCCAAGGTTCCAGACAGCTTGCATGCCTTATCTAAAGATTCAGCGAAGGGGTCAACAAGATCAACAGACAGGGGACTGATCTTTCTATGGTTTCTGGAGAGAAGGGGGTCAAAAGGGTGGAACATCATCCACAACATTTTTGGGCATGCAAATTATAAATTTTTTGTATTGAATGCTGGCCTCAAGCTGTGTAATGCTGTTACACTATTCAGGCCTCAAGCTGTTTCTGGACTGAAAATCGGATACAGGGTATTATTTCACTGGGAATAGTCCCTGCAGGATACACTTTGATATATGAGAATAGTCAGGGGAAGACTTCGTTCATTATTCAACCAGGAAGGTCTTGCTTGGTAGATTTAAGTTCAGCTCCATATTAATAACCAACTTATGTTAATATTTGAGATATTTGACACAGAAATGGATTAATTCTTTATCAAAATCGAGAGGTTAAAGGCTGGGCAACAACATCAACCTATAATTAACTCAACTGCTCAACAGATTATGTCACTCCAGCTGCAATGGGGCTCTGGTGGAAGTTATTTCTGCGTTTAGGATACTTACCTTACTGCACAGCAAGCATTGACTTGACACTTCAAGCATAGATTGGTCATTACACTTCGAGCAACGGGATTCAGGTGGGAGTTCTATGGTCGTGCCAGTTTCAGATTTTTGTGAAAAACCTATACGCAACAAAGCAGTTCTGGTCATCTGGCTGGAGCTACAAGATTGTACTGTTAGAGACAGGTCCCAATTAGGAAAGCTTACATCAAATAGGCAAAGAATCAAGTGGGTGAGGCCATATAAGTTAGGATTTGTTAGTGAGTTAAGAGCAGGCCTTGTTAGGAAAGATATTAGGACAGTACATTAGTTAGGCATTTATAAATGGAGGCAGAGAAACTAGAGGTCTGTGGGTTAGTTAATTTTGAGTTGGAGAAACCAGGCTCTTGAATGCTTGGGCCAGACACCATTGTGTCTCATTCTTGCTCTTTTTTTCACCTCGAATACCCATTGATCCTGAGATGGAGAAGGATGCACCAAAATTTCCTTATTCTCTTTCTCATCATGTCTATATTCTGACCGATCTACCGGTATAGTACGATCCATGAGCCAACAGTTGATTTTGGTTGTATAATGCATCCTTAGAAATTTCTCACATTTCCCTCTTACTTTTTACCTGCTGCATTGTTGCATAATAACACGATCCTCTGTACTTGTGGAGGCACTATTAATGTTGTTTGTTTGAGAATAGAAAGAAAATGAGAGAAAGAACCGTCTGATTTTAAACTGTATTTCTTAGTATGAGTTATGAAAGAACACCCTTATATATAATACAAGAGTCTTAGAGACTCTGAAGCTTAAGCTATAACTTGCTCCTAACAGAATAAAAGCAATTATCCGGTACAACCTAGACCACATAAGCCCTAGTGATAAACAGAACAGAAGTAGTAATCAAGTACAACTGACTCTTATGCATTGCTTAAATAATTGACCTCTGTACTAAATAAACTAGAGACACTTTAATAGTAGAAAGTGACTTTTATTGATGGCAGAAGCGTTTACAACAAATAGAATTATACACACTATAGATAATGTAGAATTCCCACATAAACTAAGAAAATAGATATTATACACAATTACTATCCAAGAAATTCGAGAGTCTTGGTCTCTCCCCTCCCAAAACCATTAAAAAAATATCTCATAAATCAATTTCTCCTTTCATTTCCCTATTTATTCGTAAAATTGAACAAAACTGACATAATAACTGCCATAATATGAAGTCTTACATGTTCTTGGCTAAATTATACTTTTAGTCCCTTATCTTTATTTTAATTTTCAATTTGTCCCTCTTTTATTATACCTTTGAAAAATAAGAGACTATTTTGGAACAAAAATGAAGAGAGATCAAATTGAAACCTAAAATAAAGATAAGGGATCAAAAGTACAATTTACTCTTTATTCTTTTATTCCTCCAAACCTACCCTTCATATTTTTTAGTTGAAAGCCTCTATATTCTCATATCTTCAACTATTAGGGCTTGAGTTTCCTAAACATAATGGTTAAATACTTGAAGTTGGCATGAAATGTTATCTTCTCTTAAAGTTTTTTCTTTGGCAAATCAATGTAGGGGGATCGCACTGATAAGAGAGATACCAGTGCCTTTAATACATGGAAAGATATAATCGTTCCAGGTAATGTCGAAGATGGTATGACCAAGGCTGGGTCTCCCATGGTCCAGCCTTTGCCTCTGTCTAAGCGGAAGTACTTGGCAAATTATTTAGGACGTGCACAAGGAAAAGCCGGTCGTCTTCAGCTAATAGAGCTTTCCAAACAATTTCCAGATAAGGTATGTCATCTTTAATCGTGACTGGTTAGTTCTATGAGTAAAGTTTTCTTGTCGGCAAAATACTGTCTTTCAGGATTGTGTTTTAATTTGAGTTCTATTAAATGAAAAAATTTCCTGCATTCAGAATGTTATGCTAAAGCAAATGTGGTGGCTGATAGATAGTAATCTCCATTTACTTGGTCATAGTTTGGTTCAGGAGTGAAAATTGAACTGAACCAGAAACCAGTTTGGTCAAACCAAAATGTTTATGATACTCTCCCCTGAACCGAACTGAACCAAAACTTTGGATCAGTGGACCAGTTTTAAATATTCGAACCAAACTACTTTATGAAATGGTTTTCCGAATTGTTCTGAATTGATTTTCTGAGGGGGTTAAACTAGTTCAAAAACTGTTTTTATCAAGTAGCCTCTACAGCATATATCAATTAAAAGTCGACAAATCATATCACAATTTTTTTAACAGGAGAACTACACTTATCTTTTATTTGCTGTTCGGAATATTGTGCTTGTTCAAGCTAGGATTATTCTTCACGATCATACAATTTTTTTTATGAAACATATATTGATGGTTTAAACAGTTGGAATGTCCAGATTTGAAATTCAGTGGAGGGGAAAAGCTGGGAAGGAAGGATTATTTTGAACACTTGCGCAATTCCAAGTTTTGCCTCGCCCCACGAGGGGAGTCATCTTGGACCCTTCGATTTTACGAGTCTTTTTTTGTGGTATGTTTATTGCCTCCTTCTTTACTCTTCTCCCTAAAGACTGGAAACCGATTGCAGTTATATAACCATATATTTCCATTTTTAAGGAATGTGTTCCAGTTATATTATCAGATCAAATAGAACTGCCATTCCAGAATGTCATCGATTACAGTCAGATATCAATAAAGTGGCCATCCAGTCGAATAGGTCCCGAACTATTGCAGTATTTGGAATCCATTCCAGGTCAAAGTGCTCTTCCATTTACCTTTTCCACACATCATATCCCTTTTTCCCATCTTAGTTTTGAATGTAAATTATTTTATTTGTGCAGATAAAGACATAGAGGCAATAATAGCTCGCGGTCGACAAGTTAGGTGCATGTGGGTCTATGCTTCAGAATCAGAACCTTGTTCAGCAATGCGTGGAATCATGTGGGAACTGCAGAGGAAAGTAAGGCAATTTCACCAATCAGCTGAAACATTTTGGTTGCACAATGGATCATTTGTAAACAGAAACTTGGTCGAATTTTCTAAATGGAAACTCCCTGTACCTTTGCCTTGATAAGCTTGGCATATAGCTTTTCTTGTATAAAGTATTTTATTTTGTTACTATTATTCAACTCTTGATTCTTTACTAGCATGTTAGTTCATCATTGTCCTCTAGTATTCTATCTATATAGTATATATAAAACAAAAGAACTTTTCATTGATTAATACGCATGTCATAATTAATATTTGTTTGTTTTCCTCTGCTGAATAATTTTCTCCAACATGTTGCTCTAAGTGAAAGTTTAACTTCTCTTGCCTGTTGGCAAGGATATTATAGACTATTGAACACCACCACCAAGTACCAACTAAATCACCCACTTTCTCTACCTCTTTTTATTATATTTATTATTATTTTTACATTTAAAAACTGGTTATTATGTCAGTGTACAGTGTTCTTACTGTGTACTATTTTTCATTTTAACATATTACGATTATTTCCTCTTCATGACTCATTTATATGTTTGCTTTAGTAAGTTACATTGTATAAAGATTCAAACTGAGCTTTTACAGTCATAATTTGTGATTGCAATATTAGTTAAGGTGAAATGAAAGAGCATGAACATAATTTTAGCTAAGGTGATTTGTTTTGGGGCCAATCTGATTTTGTCCTTGTATTTTTCCGTTCTTGTTGAACATGTATCACACCGGCTTTAAGGTTGGGTTCGGGTCTAAATAATTGGCTTGACCTAAGTTAGGGTCAGGTTTTGGGTTCTGGTCTAACCTAATTCGTCCCTTGTACACCCCTATCTAAAAGGTTTTATATATTTGACTAGTTTGTCCCTGTGTGTGCAGTTGCTTAACATTTTCTTTGGATGAAGAAAGAGATAAATTGAACAGAGATTAGGTGTGATTTGGTCCTACACTATAAATATACAAAAGTCTGTAAATACCAGGTTTTATACTTTTGAGTTTTATCTTTATTTTTTTTAAGAGGCTAAAATGAAATATATTACCAAATCAAAGCGTCCTTCCTAGCACAAGGTGTGCAAAGGAAGAAACAGCAAGGTCTTACACAATAATTACACAAAAGTCTGTAATTAACAAGAAACAAGAAAGAAAATAACTATTAGCCTATGTCCAGCATGGTGAACGGGCTAAGCCACCAACCATGATAATTGAAGGGAAGAGAAGCAAATTTCGCCTTCAACCACATAAAAGTAAGCAGCTTAATCTTATCAGTCACCTGATTTACTGAGCAAGCTTTGTCTGTGAATATTATGTTATTTCTTTCCAAATTTCCCAAACAGTCGCAAACCATATAACCTGTAAAATCGACTGACGAGTCTTTCCTGTACCACCACTGTAACAAAATTGAATGAAATGATCGGACATAAGTTGTGGGACAGCCGCATAGATGCCTAACCATCTGTAAACTAAATGCCAGACAGACCCAAAAAAAATTACAGTGTAATAACAGATGTGCCGACAATTCTACCGAACCATACCCCGCCACACACTCTAAAGAATTATGATCAAGAACACCGCGACGAGAAAGATTGTCCTTTGTGGGCAACCTGTCTCGAAACAACCGCCAAGCAAACATCACAACTTTCAAAGGAACGTCCTTATGCCAAAGAGATGAAACTGGCACCGAAGTAGCAAGAGTAGGTTGCACCATTAGATAATTGTAATCACTACGAACAGAAAAAGTTTGAGATGTTTCCACAGTCCAAAGCCATTTGTCATCCTTGTTAACCTGTAAAGACACATTCTTAAAAATCCATTTTTCTTTTTTGTTTTTGAGCTTTCTTTGATTTTGTTTTTGAGATGAAGGCCAATTCATCTTAATTTTCAAAATTAGGGTCATCTTCATGTCTCGATCTTCTGATTCGATAACATATTTCAGTTGAATCGTAAGTTTCTTTTGATGATGATCTATAACCTTTTTGAACGGATGTCAATGTTGTGGCTTTGGTTTGATTTGATCTATAAGTGTTTGCTCATGAATAAATATGAGAGTGAATTAGACCAAACTAGACTTTTCATAAATGGTAATAATTTATTCAAAAAATTCAAGTTAGAGTCTCACATGTTATCTATCATAACTGTATAAGCTTTTTTATCGTACAATTCATACATTTTTTAATGGTTGGTATAACATGTTTGTTTATTTTAAAGCTTCAATTCATATTAACACGAAATATATTTTAGTGCTAAATATTACGAAATGTAATCCACACGAAAGGCAAGAATGCATAACTGTATTATTTAAAAAGGACAAAACCATAATTTGCCTCTTTGACACAAATCATGTGGGATGTTAGTGTAAAGATCCAATGGATACAAATCATTTCGTGTTTCTTCGTTAAGACATTCGTAAAAACAAACACCACACTTAAAAATGTAACCTGACATATCTTCTTAAAAAAATAAAAAAAAAGTAACCTAGCATATCATTGAATTGTCTAACAAATACACTAATGATATTAAGTTTTATTTTGTAATAACAATTAAAAAAACTATTTCTCTTCAAGGTTTATAATCCTACAAATTTTATTGCACATGAATTCAACATGATAAACATGATACTTATTTTGGTGTATGTAAAAACCTTCCTATTTTTGTTCACAGACCCCACCCAGGTGAAGAAAACTACCGACTGCAGCTGAAAAGTGTACTTGTCAGTTAGGGTTAAAAAGGACAAAAATATTTAGAAAGAAACAAATTTTTGGTATCATATTTCGTGGAACCTTCATATTTACACTTTTTATTTGGCAAATTACACAAATTTCTAATGGAATATTAACCTTATTCTTAAACAAAGGATCCACCATGTGTGTGTTGATCCACTTCATTACATAAACGATGGTGTAAAAATATGAACATAAAGACTTGAACATGATATCGATATTACTTCCCTTATATGGTTTTGGGAAATGCCAAATTTTGCCATTAGATGGAAACCAAATTAACAAATGATGATCATCATCATATTCAAGATATGAATCTAAATTGTTCAACGGTAAAGTGGATTTCTGAATTCAATTTTTGGACTGTCTAAGAAACACCATTGAAAATTAATATTTGGTCTGAATATATTACCGTAGGAAAATTCCATCAGAAATACTAAGTTTACTAATAAGCTGGATCCTTTGGTAAAAAACATTAAAATTAGCTCTTCCTACAAGACATTAATATTTTAGTATCTAAGAATGATAAAGCCATTTAACAATATCTATACATTGCAGATTCGCATAACTTTGCTATTGATTAGTTATGTCCCAATATAAGATGATTATATCTCTGTGAGCATAACTCAGTTGGCAGGGACATGCATTATTATATGCAGGGATTTGTCTTCGGCATTGCATACGCCTAATTAGTTAATTAATATACCTCCCACACACGCACCTTCTCAGTTTTTTTTTTTTTGTTTTGTGGTGTTCAGTGTTTGAACCCTGTACCTTGCATATATTATGCATTGTCCTTCTCAGTTTACATTTACGTGTGGATGTTATTTTTTATTTATCGTAGAAAATAATAAATCTCCCACCACCTCCACGTCTATGCGCAAAAATATGTATGTCTTGATAGATAAATCGGTGCTTTTATTTATTCTTTCCGGTGATAACTACAAATTCTCAATTAATCAAAAATATAAAAAAAAAAACTACAAATTCTCAAAGTTACCATTTGAATATTTTTTAGATGAAAATTACCTTTTGATGATTATATAAGAATAGTTTAGTGCATGTTTGATATCATAGACAGTGACAGTGACAGTGACAAATACAATGATAGTGGCAATGATAGTGATGATTATGATAAGCTCCAAAATGCTAGTACAAATAATGACTCTTATTCAAAATGACTGATTATACATTTAAAATAATACAAATTGCTAAGTAATTATGGATAAACGTAATGGGAACATTTTAAAAATATTTTAGTTCCCATTGGCAACTAGACTAACTTATTACTCATTTTGGTGACTCCATAGCGGGAATTTTGATGCGGATTAAAATTTTCACCTTCATATTAAAATCAAAATGTTCCCAAAATCAATAGTGAAGTGCCTAATAATTGGCAGACTTATGACCAGAGCATTAGCTCTGGGAAGGGCTAATGCTCTATTCTCTGACCATTAATATTATGAGATTATTCTCAACCTATAACTTATTTTACTTTTCATGTGAAGAGATCATTTCTTCACATCAGCATTAGCTTTCTGTATATTAGCAACATTAATTTTAGTTTCCATCTTTTTGGCTTATTGCCTTTATTATAATCCCTCAATTAAAATAATACCCTCTTTACTAAAATTGGACAATCAATGCAACAATCTATAATACTATGAGGTGTATAGAAATTGAAATTGGGCAAAATATATTTAAAAATAGCAAATAAGTTATAGGTTGTACAATTTGGTTGTTCACATATCATTCTTCATATTTTATTTAAAAATAGCAAATAAGTTATAGGTTGTACAATTTGGTTGTTCACATATCATTCTTCATATTTTTAGGAAAATGCTTTTTTTTTTTTTAAGGAAAGGAAAATGCTACCATGTATACTTAGTCACATGATATGTCATTGGGGCACATGTTAAAGTACTAAAATAATTTTTTTTATTGAAAAATATGTCAATTTATTTCACAAAAGATTGAAATTTAATTTTTTTAATAAATATTTGCTTTTTATATAAGCCTATATTTTTAACATGGTTTTGACATTGAATGCTCATCAACATTGACTCAACTATGTCAATCTATTATTGGAGATTGTATTAATTTTAATGTTTTTTTTTTCATAGTTTAAGTTTCATGCATGTTAGACTAACGAAAATAAAACTATCATGATAAAGGAAGGTACGTCAAGGAACATAAGAGTCTTATAATATGTCAGTATCAATTAAAAAGCCTTATGAATACTAATGATTTAGCATAACAACAATAAGGAGATACCCACGCTTCTCAATTTCAGCCTGAAGTGTTTTGAGTAATTCATCTCTTATTAGCTTAAGTGGGAAAATTGGAATTACTAATAAAAATATGTTGTGGTTTGAAGCATGGGATTACGTTGAAAGTTTGGTTTCGACTCATTGAAAGTGAGTTTCCCTTCCACATATTACTTGTTTGAATTTATGTTCATTTAAAATCCTTTTCAGTTTGTTAATGTTTTGCCTTGCTTTATCATTATTTAACTGTTGGCTTCTTGTAGGATTTTGGTGAGGAAACATGACGCGTACAATGTTGTTTGCGGCAAAAACTCAATGAATTTTGATTGTATCTGGAGTATCTCCCTAGGGGTTTTGATTGTTTAGTATGAATTTGATTTTCTTGTTACTATTACTCCAATTTAGTTACATACCTATGTTCTGCTATGGTATCACTGCAGTGAATTAATAATTTGAAGTGGAAACTTGGCTGGTTTCATTGACTTTTATTTGTTTTACATTAACAATAATTCTTGCATTGCTTGTGATAATTTGGTCCGAGTACAGCAGATGTGTTATAAAGAGATCTATCTCGTGTTTGATACATTGAAATATTACAACTGTTGACCAGTGATATGGAAATTAGTTTAGGCTCATACTTGGAATTGTTATCAGTTTATAATAATAGATTGTATGAATATTTGGTTTGTGATTGGTTTGCTCTATGAATGGCAAAGCTGTATGTTTGTCCATTCCTTTTAGGACATGATTTCGATTAAAACACGACATTCTCATTTATCAATTTATTATGTGTTAAGAAAATCCTTAATGCAAATACTTATAATTAATGGATCTCATAATATTTTAAAGTAACATGTATGGGTATTAAGGACTTCAAAGATACGTTTATCATGACTCCATAGAAACAATGTGACGATTGTTTCTTATTGCATCACCCTTCTGTGCATTATGAACTTATTTGAATGACCATAAATTTATATCAACTTGCTAGTAATATTTTTTATAGGGGGTAATTACGGGATATAATTTGTGTTTCAGAAAAGATACCGGACCAGGTAATCTGATTACTAAGGATTCAACATTCCTTGTCTGGGGCACACCCCCAGCAGGAGAATCATGAAACACTGGCACAATCACACAAACATCACTGGCAATCAAGTGTTTGCTATCCATTAGGCTTTGCATGTCACCTTGCACCACACAACAACCCATAGGATTTTGAAGACATTCTGAACAAGAAGCATGATCGTGATTAAACAAAGAAGCTTGGTAAAGTTTGACATGTAGCGGCACCAAAGGAGTAGCAACATTACGGACATCTAAAGTGGGAGCTTCTCGAGGAACACGAACTCCTTCGAAAGCCTCGATCATGTTAACGACGGCATGGTTTGGAAGTGGATTGTCAAGAACATGAGGAACGCTATTTTCAAAAGTCAACCATCCTCTGTCTATCAGATCCTTTACAACGTACTTCAGAGCATAGCAACCTTCCACATCCTGGCCTTGAGCGCCCTGATGGAAATCACAAGTGAGATCCTGCCGGAACCTGGGAGGCAATGGCGTAGGCGGAGGCTTGCCTGGTCTGGTGACGCAGTGACCTTTAGCGAGTAGAGTTGGGAGCAGATCAGCATACCACATTGGTATTGGTGGAAAATAAGTCTTGGGCCGAGGACCTTGTTGTTGCTGTTGAGCAGGAGGCTGCTGTTGTACCTGCTGAGCAATGGCATTAACGGGCACTGGTGGTTGACCCGGTGGCAGAGGATATTGCTGGTAGAATGGTGGGAAGAAAGGATGTTGAGAATACTGCATATATTGGTAGGGCAGAGGTAACTGAGCAGCAGCTGTAGCCTGGTTACCAGATACCATCCATACTTCGGATTCTTTCTTCTTATGGTGGCCATTACCATACTTCTTTGGCGCGCTAGCTGAGGACTCACCTTTTTCAAGAACAATGATACCTTCTCTGACAGCCTCCTCTAGACGAGTTGCCATAGTAACCATGTCGGAGAAATTATTTGGTGCAGAGACTATCATCCTTTCAACATACTCCTTCTTCAAAGTCTTCAGGAACGTCTGTGTCAGTTCTTCCTTATCAACCCAAGGAGAAACACGGGCAGCTGCCCCTCTCCATCTCTGAGCATATTCACAGAAGGTTTCATCTGACTTTTGAGACAAAGACTTAAGAGAATCTCTATTCGGCTTCAAGCGGGTGTTAAACTCATAATGATTTTCAAAAGCAACAGCGAGTTCCTCAAAAGTATGGATATTATCTTTGCTCAAACCAGTGTACCAGTCTGCTGCATCTTCCATCAGGCTATCCTGGAAGCAGTGGATCATCAACGCATCATTATCTGCGTAGTTGGCCATCTTTCGGACGTACCGAATGACATGGCTATGTGGACAAGAAGATCCATTGTATTTTTCAAAATCTAGCACTTTGAACTTCTTAGGAACCTCAAATCGGGATACCATACATAGATCATGAGCCTTAGCAGAAACACCGTTCCCACGGCTAGCTTTGACCTCGCGGAGTTCTCCAACTAGCTTTCTTAACTGTTCTCTCATAGCCTCCATTATAGGGTCCTGTCCACGCGGAGTGTCAACATCGATTACCTGTTGCACAGTGTGTACAACAGGATCGGTAACAACAGTAGTCACTTGAGGCATAGAGGTAGATGTAGAAGCAAAAGTTGTCACAGGAATCTGTCCTTGATTGCCAATACCAGAAATACCAGCCGCAGTATTAGGAGCATAGAAAGCTGAGAGTCCATAAGGGCGGCCATTGGGCATAACAAACCGAGCATCAGAAGCCACAGTGGATAATGGGATGGATGGAATCATTTCAGTAGAAGCTGGAACAGATGTGGCTGGTTGTTCTTGTGCAGCCATCAGAGTAGACATAGCGTCATGAGCCTTAGCCAAGTCTTCTTTCATAGCAGCCAATTCGGCACGGAGCTGAGCATTTTCTTCTTCAAAGTTAGCCATGTTTCTTCTCTTGTACAATCTTGTTTGACGAACTCTATCTGGTTGGTGAATCTTGTGTGCACGAGTCACTTTTCAGACTGCGGCGGAAAAACCAGGAGGCAATGAGCACGAGGGAAGTCTTTTGTGACCAATGAATGCATGAGATGTGTAAATGCATATGCAAAAAGACTCTTTTTGTGTTATCGAAGGGTTTTAGAAAAATTAGAAATTTGTAAACATTACTAAACAAACTGAAACATTCAAACATCACAAGGTCTTACAAGATAACTCCCTTTGAAATACTAAGCCAAGGGATAAACTTTGAAATGTAAAACAACAATAACAACTGTAAATAACAACAGGAAACAGAAATCCTCAAGCATAGGAAGTGGAAGTATCATCCTCGGACTCATTCTCAGACTCATAAATGCAGTATCGGGCATAGAAGTTACGGGCACCCCTAGCTCTCTTGGAATCTCTCATAAGCAACTTATCCTTTTCTTCAATTTCTTCCCTAGCTTTAGCCAACTCCCTCTTCAATGTTAAAACCTCATGAGTCTTCTGCTCATCTTTTCCATCCAAAGTCATGATCAAATTCTCAGCCTCATAGTATCTAGCCTTCCACTGATGCTTCTTGTTGGAACAAAATGTGTTTAACAATGAACCTCAAAGAGTTTTGATGATAACAAGGTATTAAAAATTGTAAATTGGACTAGCTAATATTTGTTCAAGTGTACAGGACCACAGTTAAAAAGTTACATCATTAATTGGTTCTGAATGAGCAAATAAAGAGCAAAAGAAAATGAAGCTTAGACGATTCTGAAGGCAATACGCTCCTGAAAGTTGAAAGCGCTCCTGAAGTCAAGCTGCTCCTGAAGATAGTAAAAGCGCTCCTGAAGAAATAGTGCTCCTGAAGAATAGTGTTCCTGAAGACAAGAGGTCCAGAAGCCACATTATCAGAAGCTGCATCATCAAAAGCTGCATCATCAGAAGCTGAAGAAGCTGCATCATCAGAAGCTGCATCATCAGAAGCTGCCTCATCAGAAGTCATTTCACCAGAAGCTGAAGATCAACTGGATTTGCAGAAGATTCAAAGATTGAAGAATCTACATTGCAAAAGCTGTCTATTGGACTCGAAAACACAGCAGAAAATTAGTGGAACATTGCAACGGTCATTTCAAAGGTGTTTGAAGGCATGTGCTTGCAATTTAGACGAAAGCGTTGACATTGTACTATTGTACGAACTGTACAACCACCTTCTCCACTACTCTGTTTTGTGTCCACGCTACAAGACAAGAAAACAGCTTCAGAATACGGCTTCGCCTGCAAAGATGTTCCTTTGGATAAGGAATGGATTTCAAATTTGTTCTTCATAGGACAACAACCAAATCAGGCAAAATATCATTGGTGAAAGATCAAGCTTCAACAACGACTCTTTGGTGTGCTGGCAATTTCACAACGTCTCTTTCACACCTATATATAAATGAGTGAAGACTTAGAGTTTTGGTAATGCAAGAACGCTGAACGAAAGACTCACAACATTTTTACAAGTGGCAAACCTCTGCTGAAATTGTTCTGCATTCACTTAGAATTTCTGTGTCTCAAAGTCATATCTTAGAAATTCTTAATTCCATTGAGTCTGTATCTGATTTATATTGTGAGCACCTCTGATTGTATATCAAGTGTTAAACCTTAAACAATTTTCTGTGTAATTTTGTTTAGTTAGGAAGTCTCTTGCAGTTGTGCTTGAGCAGGAAGTCTCTTGATTGTGTTCTTGAGCAAAGGAAGTCTCTAGCTTGTGTGCTTGAGCAAAGGAAGTCTCTTGCTTGTGTGCTTGAGCAATTGCAATCAGATATTACTCTTAGTGAAATCTCCTTGGAAGTGCAAGGGGGACTGGACTACTTTCGGATTGTGGAAGGAACCAGTATAATTGCTTTGTGTCGTTCTTCTTCTCTCTCTGTTTTATTCCGCTGCATTTAGATTCTAATCATCACTTCAGAAGCTGTCTCACTTAGCTTCTGATCAGTGTGTTCAGTTTTTAGGAGAAACGAAGAATTTTTCAAAACACAATTCAACCCCCCTTCTTGTGTTTTTCTCACCTTCAATTGGTATCTAGAGCCTTGGTCTGTTGTGTAACACTTAACCGTGCAACAGTCAAAGATCTGAGAAAAACATGTCTACTCCTCCTCCTACTGGTTCTGGTGATACTATTTATATAAATGTCTCACATGATTATAGTGATAGTAAGAAATCCAGTGTTGGGAAGATTCCAAAATTCAATGGAGATGCTGAAGAATTCTCTTGGTGGAAGACCAACTTTTACAGTTACATCATGAGCCTAGATGAAGAATTATGGGATATTCTGGAAGATGGTGTTGGTGATTTGGTCCTTGATGAAGAAGGAGCTGATGTGGATAGAAAGAAACGTACTCCAGAACTGAGGAAACTCTACAAGAAGCATCATATTATCAGAGGAGCCCTTGTGACTGCCATACCCAAAGCAGAATACATGAAGATGAGTGACAAATCCACTGCGAAAGGGTTACAAATATTATGATGGAGCGAGGACCTTATAGATAAATAAGGTTTATTAGAAATATTGTGATTAGTTTAATAATAAGTTGGTATTATTTAGTCACCAAATTAGTTGAGAGTCAACCTTGCGGATTTAAAAATTCCAACTAATCATATGAATGCATATAGGCTAAAAGTTAGTGATTATTTTAAGAAATAAAAAAATTTAAATATGGGACCTAATAGTTGCACAAATATCTATATTAAAAGGGAATTGTCTTTTTATGATTGCCAACGAGATCATAAAAAAATAAAAATTCCCCGGAGACCAGAGAAAATTGGACTACAGATTTAATATTCGAACATTTTAATAAGCCAATCTTCAGCTTCCAGGATGAGTTGTTACACACTCCAAGTGAGACAATTCCCTTTTAAACAATCCATTGTGGGTAACAATTGTTACCCACTAAAAGGTGAAAATTTTAATATTATTTGGAAATGGGGTCCCACCATTTCCAAATAATAAAAAACATAAATATATATTTTTAATTTAGTGCGTACTTTGTTCACTTAATTATGCACCTCCTTAGAGGTACACCCCGACTATATAAACACTATTAATGTGTGGGAACTGTATGATGTGGGACTTCCACTTTTTTCAATTCACACTACACTATTTTACAAGTAAGCTGTGATTCTGCTCTTCAAATGAGTTTACATCACACAAATCAAACAACTTTACAATTCTAGGGATCTAAGAGAAAAAAATGAAGGGTAAATATATATACCTACTAGAATCAGAGCAGTACTAAGAGAGTTTTCTGGTGCTTGACGAAATAATGAGTCTTCTTCAACAATCCAGTTCTTCTTTTTGAAAATGTCAATTGCCTTGTGGTTTTGTTTTGAATCTTCTTAATCTCAATATTCCCACGTCCCATCTCTTAGGACAAATAATAAGGAAGATTTAAAAACTTGCTTCCTTATGAAAAATAGATTATAAGAACTCATACGATTGTTTCTGAGCTCATCATAATTTCTGATTCAAACTTGTGGTAAATAATCTAAAGTAATTTAAAATATTGGTTGGGACCTTATAACCAATCAGGACAGTACATCAATTTTATGAATTCTAGGCTAAATGGATATTATAAGTTGAGAAAAGAGCTATACCCAATACAATCATAAAGAGGGTAAACTCTTCTTGCCAAAATTGAGATTGTATATTACTATGCAGCCACATAGGATATCTCAATTTTGGTTGTTGGTTGCCAAAGGTCCTTGCATGGAGCATCGCCCTCGCCCTCCATGCAAGGATGATCCCGCCTGCCAATGGGTTCTAGACGCCGACAAATGCATGGAGTCAACTAAATCATTTCGCCTCGTCCCAAGCCTCATGCTTGGGGGGCTTGTGGACCGGGGAAACCCAGGAAAGGACACACGCCTTTAGAATAGTGTAGCTAAGCATTCGCCTCATGACTAAAAACCACACACATCCAACTGTATCTAAGATCAAACCACTTCGCCTTGTCCTAAGACTCGTGCTTGGGGGGATTATGTGTAACACCAAGTTTTCCCAACATAAAAATTTCTTAAATAAAATCAGAGTTTAACATCTTTAACGGAATGTCACATTTCATAAAAATCTCAAATTGAATAAATAATAATTTATCCTTCAAAAAAATCATTCAACATAAGTATTTCTAAACTCTGCAGCAGAATTAGTTCAACATCATAAAAATAGTCTTTGGCACCAAGGCCTCATCATAAAAGTCTCATAAATAGTCTAAACATCATAATTTGTTCAATCCGACAACTTCTTTATAATTCTCATAAAAACAATACGTAAGGAATAGAAAGTAAAGACAATCCCCATCCTGTTACGTATCAGAGCACCTAAGACACACACCCTTGTGAGGAGTCCACTCACGACCGCACTAATCCAGGTTACCTGCACGTTACCAGCGTAAGGGCAACATTCAAACATGAGGGTGAAGGTGAGAAAAACACAAGAAGGGGGGTTGAATTGTGTTTTTGGAAAATTCTTCGTTTCTCCTAAAAACTGAACACACTGGTCAGAAGCTAAGTGAGACAGCTTCTGAAGTGGTAATCAGAATCTAAATGCAGCGGAATAAAATAGAAAGAGAAGAAGAACGACACAAAGCAATTATACTGGTTCCTTCCACAATCCGGAAGTAGTCCAGTCCCCCTTGCACTTCCAAGGAGATTTCACTAAGAGTAATATCTGATTACAATTACTCAAGCACACAAGCAAGAGACTTCCTTTGCTCAAGCACACAAGCAAGATACTTCCTTTGCTCAAGAACACAATCAAGAGACTTCCCTGCTCAAGCACAACTGCAAGAGACTTCTAACTAAACAAAATTACACAGAAAATTATTTAAGGTTGAACACTTGATATACAATCAGAGGTGCTCACAATACAAATCAGATACAGACTCAATAACTTAAGAATTTCTAAGATAAAACTTTGAGACACAGAAATTCTAAGTGAATGCAGAACAATTTCAGCAGAGGTTTGGCACTTGTAAAAATGTTGTGAGTCTTTCGTTCAGCATTGCAAATTTCTAAGTCTTCCCTCCTTTATATAGAGGTGTGAAAGAGACGTTGTGAAATTGCCAGCACATCAAAGAGTCGTTGTTGAAGCTTGATCTTTCACCAATGATCTTTTGCCTGATTTGGTTGTTGTCCTATGAAGAACCAATTTGAAATCCATTCCTTATTCAAAGGAACATCTATGCAGGCGAAGCCGTATTCTGGAGCTGTTTTCTTGTCTTGTAGCGTGGACACAAAACAGAGTAGTGGAGAAGGTGGTTGTACAGTTCGTACAAAGTAAAATGTCAACGCTTTCGTCCAAAATTCCAAGCACATGCCTTCAAACACCTTTGAAATGACCGTTGCAAAATTCCACTAATCTTTTGTTGTCCTTCGATGAATTTCGATCCATGAAACAACTCTTGAATCCTTGAATTTCTCAAATTCAATTGATCTTCAGCTTCTGGTGAAATGGTTTCTGATGAGGCAGCTTCTGATGATGCAGCTTCTGATGACGCAGCTTCTGATTATGTGGCTTCTGATAACGCTGCTTCTGATGATGTGGCTTCTGGACCTCTTGTCTTCAGGAGCACTATTCTTCAGGAGCACTATTCTTCAGAAGCACTATTCTAACTTCAGGAGCGGCTTCTCTTCAGGAGCACTTTTTCCCTTCAGTAGCAAGTTGCCTTC